>NW_026294492.1:0-1460000 GCF_007827085.1 Peromyscus californicus insignis | reverse complement strand
GGGAAAGGGTTTTCTCTTTCTGTGTGTTTTGAGCCGTCACTTGTGAGCGGTGTGGTCATGGTGTGAGGTACGTGATGCTCATTAGGTTGATACTTTGGACTCAGGGGTCAGGATCTGTTTTGCCGTAGCTCAAGCCTTCTGCTGCACTCCTATTGTTTGCTCCTTTTTAAAGTTATTTTTATAGCATGGCTGGTAGCTGGAAGGTTCCTGAGGTCTTCCATCCTCAGAAGCCTGTCTTTAGAGCAAAAAAAAAAAAAAAAATGGGTAATAGATTGCATGCCTGAACAATGATTTTGTTTATAAAAAGAAATAAAAATGAGAAAAACGAAAAACTTGCTGCATGTGTGGAGGTCGGTGATTTGAGCTGAAGTAACTTCCTGAGAGTGGGTAACTTCACTTTACAAACAAGGAAAGATTATAAGCAAGGGCTACGGGAACATTAGCTGCTCCTGAGGCACTGTTGTATTTGTCTAATTATAAAAAGAAAGTTGATTGATGTTCATTAAACTGGTAAAATCAAATAAAGATTTTTAACAATAACCTCAATGTTTGAAGTTCATAATAACAAAACAGCACTTAATTTATAACAGAAATGTGTTTTCTTAAAAATCACTTCATAAACAAAAAGTTGAGTCTTCACACTCTTGCTTCCAGATAGATCTGAATAAACAGTAAATAATATAAATATTCACATGAGTGTGAAAGATACAAAATATACAGTAGAGTTTGAATTTAACATTAATTTAGTCATGACACATTTCTTATACCATTGAAACTATATATGTTATAGATCATTGTGTTGTTTACTTAACTAGGAAAAAGTAGTTTGTATAACAACTCTTTTGTTCAAGTGTTTATACTTTACACTAACATCACAGACAAAAGTACCCACAACATCTTCATAAGCATAAAAGAGTCTTCCTAATTGTTCAAGTTCATAAAAGTAATGTAGCTTGCGAAATGAAAAAGTAGGTATGTTTTACATATAGATAGATACATGATTACTTTAAAAATGGAAATGTTTTATTCAGAATTCCTCTCTGAAAACAGCATCATAGGATTCCTGTAAGTTTTAACATCCCCCAAACTCTGAGCCCAAAGTATTGATGATACAAATATGTTTTAAATACAACTATGCAGCATCCATCTCCCCTCAAAAAACTTTATTTTTCCTTCCACAATTGACCTAAAGGAACATAAACGAATAAATTGCCTCAGTGCAGAAGTCAATTGGTTAAAACTCCCCTTAAAGTTGTGCTTCAATATTAAATTTTATTTATTGTAATATTTGTTTAGGATAGACACTGCAGGGGTGTTTGTATGATAGAGCAGTAACTTGGTACACTTTTTAAAACTCTTGCCATGACCCCTCCTTCTCCTAAGTAGCCATTTAATATATATATTATTTTAGTCTGAGTCTGGGGAAAATAAATTAATATTAAATGTCAGCTACACAGTTGAAAGCATCCAACTGCAGAATTTGGGCAGTTTGTGAAGATTCCTGCAATCATGTTTTCTTCAGCAGACTAGCAGCAGGGTGGTGGCTGGATCCACGGTGTGCTCTGAAGGGCTGTGTGACCGCCTTTTGATTTCTACTTTCAGCCTTCAGATTTGTGAATCAGATCTGTCAAGTTCTGCAAATCCTCGGACAGAGCACAGTTGATTTCTCCCCCTCCCCCCTCCCAAAGTTAATCACCATCTTGGTTGGCTTCCTCCTTGCCTCCCTGACATTTGACTGCTGCTAATTCACTGATTAATCTCATTAATGTGATTATAGCAGGATTTGGAGCTAGCCGCCATTGTTCTGTAGACAGTCCTATTCAGGCTGAGCACTTTCCACACCATTCAGTTTGCTGTGGTTTTTTTCAAAGGCTGGTGGAGGGAGCCATTGTGATAGGGTTTCCTGGCCTCCTTTCAGCACCGGGAGCTGTCCGTGGCAGATAGCAATAGCATCCAGCGGAGGCTTCCTACAGGTTCACTGCCCATGTGAAAATGGCTCACTTTCATCACTTAATGACGGTGCCCACCGAGGTAGAAGTCGAGTGGTGTTTACAGCCACAATTGGATGTTTTGAAGATGATGGCAGCCCAGATCTGTAGCCGATGGTTTTTATTTTGTAAAGACATTGCTGCTGTTACTGCATGCACATGTTTATAAATATCGGACACATGAATCTGCCGAAATAACTCATGTGATTTGGGGCTCTAAAACTATTGTAGATTACAAACATTACTACTTTGGAAGTGGATGCTCTTTACCTCAATGCATCCAGTTATTAATACAATTTAATCTTTTATTTATTTATTTATTTTGAAAAGATGAACCAGGGTTACCTGGTTCACTAGGGCAGAAAGTACACCTAACAGGAACATTTCTGCGGAGTGAAACTTGCACCCAGAACCACAACCATTGCCAGGTTCATGGATCTGTGTTTGAAGCTGAGGCCAGGGCTGAGGCCCAATGACTTGAGAACACTTATGACTGATACACAAAAATTCTTAAAGGAACATGAGCCTACCTACAGTTTTCTTGGGAATAGATAGCTGTATGAGCTCAGGTTAAAAGAATGTAGTTATGGTGGGGGGAGGGGTCAATGCTCATTGATATGGCATCTTTATTATTTCTGCCATGTTTTTTTTTTACCCAATTTAATTTAATTTTTACTCTTTTAAAAATTTTGACTTCTATTCATTGTTGCAAACTATTGCATCCTCTGATGATACCTGTTCATTTTCTTTACCAAATTTAAAAAAATAAATGCAAATAAAAGATGTTTTGCAATGTTAAAATTTTTTTAAGTTTTTTTCTATTTGTTACTATTCTACATAGAATTATCAAATAATGAATTATAATCTAAGTATTCATTTGCTTTGTTAGCTCTCTTTAGAAACACACCACATGTACAACTTTAAAAAGATGATTACATCTGAGGGAAATTTTGATGACAAAGTAATATTTTTAATGTCACATGTCTAAACCAGACATCCCATGTCTATCTGCAAGCTAATCTACTTTGATGGAGACCTGTTGTTTTAAAAATACATATTATCCCTTCTAAGACACTGCTTACTTACTATGCATTTTAGTGGCTACACTTTAATCTCCAAACAACTTAAAGTTTTAGTCACTCTTGTGTTAAAAAAAAAAAATCCACTTTATGGAACAAGAGAAAATAATGAGGTTACCTGGGTAGGAACCAATCTGCCCTGAACTTGAACTCAACTGGCCGCCCACTTTCCTCAAGGGCCATGTTTTCTAATCAATAACTAGCTTTTCAAATGCATCTAATATTTGGCCAGAAGGTCTGCGGAATCCCCCAGAACCCTGTCCAGGAAGCAAATGAGTAGCAAGCGAAAGAGCTCCAGGCTGCTCTGCTCTCTGGCAGATCACTCCATAGCTGAGCTCACTGCAGTGTCCTTTCAACTTTTTAAGAATCTCTCTCTCTTTTCCTTTAAAATTGGGTAGCATTCCTTGACAAGAGCAATAGGAGGTAAACTTGAGCAAAAACTCACAAAACAATAACGTGTCTCACAAAGCTAAGTTTCATACCACTGCATAATACAGTGCCCCAACTGACACCCATCTATATGTATTCCAAACTAAAGATAGCTGCTATCACAAACTTAAATAATAAAGTAGTGTATGTGTGTTTTATTTTGGTGTGTGTAGGGGTGCAGTGATATCTAAATATCATATATGGCTAGTATTTTTAACAAACATTTTAAGTTGGCATATCCCATACATTAATATATTGCCTAAAATGATCATAATTGGCATTGGGAGTAATATTAAGGATTCTACTTCTTGCCATTTATTGTGTGTTTTTTTTCTGACATCAGATGATTTTAGGGAAACATCTATACATTTTCCCATCAGTGGACTACGTTTCAATGCTATGTGACTCAGTTTGGAATATCTTTTGTGTTCTCTCCCTTCCTCCTTTCCTCTCCCCCTCTCTCTTCTGGTCTCCTGGCCTCTCTTTAACTCTGTCCCTGATTATCTCTCAGCCTCTCTCTCCTGTCTCCCTCTCCTCCACACCTGCATTGTTCCAGCATACACAATGACTTTTCTGTGAATGTTTTCACGATGAAAGTGTTTTTTTTTTTTTTTTATTTTATCGTTGGCATTCTAATGAGCCCTCAGGGTATCTGCAGAAGTAATCAGAGATGGCAGAGAAAATGTAATCCAGGTGTTAGAAAACTAGAGAGAATGCATCAGTGCTTATTTATTGTATGAAAAAGACACTGACCAACCCTGCTGCCTTGGGCTGCTGGGTAGGAAGGAAACATTGCAAATGCTATAGCTCTCTATAAAAGAAAAAGGCCCATGTGGGGATTATTGGGGGAGTAGAGAAGGGGAGGGAGGTGTTCTGATGGCAGTGGACAGTGCATTGTCTGTGAGAAGATGGAGGGGCACTGGGTGTCCCCAGCAAGCCTCCTTGTGGAGAGCTGTGGAGGTTTCCGTCAGGGCACTGGAAAGGGAGCAAGCAGTACCCTGTGTAGTAACCACGCACCAGGCAGATGCTCTTCAGAGGAATTACCTCTGAGAGCAAGAAGAGGGTGTTCCTGGGACCTTGGGGCTGCTGTCAGTCTCCCTCAGAAACCAGCCTGCACTGTGCCTATGGAGGCCCCCAGTGGCTGATCTGTGGGCTCTGCCTTGCACTCCTGTGCACAGGGCTGACAGCGCTGGTCCTGATGGGAGGGGTGGAGGGAATGCAAACACAGAGGGATCTGTGACCACACGTGCCTGGGGCTCTCCATGGCAGCTGAGGAGCTGCATGAGTGAGACAGACTGCTGAGGAGGACTTGCTGATGGCCACCAACTCTTCTGCAGAGAGGTACCTCTTCCCTTTCATTTAAAGGTGACATGTGGTTGCTTATTTGCCTGGCTGTTGAAGCTTCCAACTCTTCTGAGTAATTTCTGATAGTCTCTTAAGTACTTCCCACAGCCATTTCTCCACCTGCCTGGACACCTTCCACTCTTGTTTGGTTGCACACTGTGACAGAATGGCATGGTTTGGGATACAAAGGGCCAACAATGGGTTTTCTTGGCCACAGCTGCCCCTCAGGTAAACATGCCTATGGGCTGCTGGTCTGAAATCTTCCCAGAGTTGTTCTCACTAGGAGTCTGGATATTCAAGCTAGCTTCCAGGAGAGGGGAGGTACTAAGCAGCCTTTATGATTTAGTGTGCCTTTACGGTGTGCTGAGAGGCTGGTAAGGGAAGGGGGCAGCTACTGCCACAGAAAGGCATGTGTTGCTTGCCTCAGTAGCCATTTATAAAATCAGCACTTAGAAAAGTAAAACATTTTAAAAAAAAAAAAAAAAGGACAAATGCTACGGAAAGTCATATAGCTGTGTTTTCTTTTGTGTTTTTGGCATCCTACTGGGTCTGCTCTTTTTTAGAATAAACTTTTTCTGTTATCTTTTCTTCACAAGATACTAATGCTGGTATCATGGGCTGGCAGTGCTCAAAGTTACTCAGAGAATAGTTCTTCCTCTTGTTTTAAGGGAAAAGGATCAAAGGAGCCTCTGCCAGGATGGGATAATGTAATGTGGCTGGTAAGCCAGGGACACTGTAGGAACCCCTTCGTTAACTCTCTGGTGCCCGTTCTCCAGTCTTAAGAAGTGGCAGGGAGGCCTGGGTGCTTTTTGTTTGTTTGTTTGTTTTTGTTGTGATGTGTAGCCGTAGTTTTAGTGAAAACACCAAGGTTCTGCTGACTTTGGTGAGGTTTCTTGGACCACAATATGCATTTACCATAACGTCAGCGATAGGGGAGATTTTCTGAGATACATCACCTAGCGGGTAGCAGCCAACAGCCAGCCTGCGTATTTACAGTTCTCATCTATTACATTAAATACAGCACTGCACATCATACACTCCGCTCTAGAGATTTAGAGGCCTGTGGGTACAGTGTAGGAAGCACACAGCACACATTCCCAATCCTGCCTCACTGCCGAAAGCCTAGTAAACAGGAAGGTTAGAAATTACTGGTTTTAACTCACAGCTGTTAGGTTGAGAAACATCTAGATCAGCGATGAAGTTAGGGTTTGAGGAAATGGCTGCGTTTTGTGTTGCTTAAAGGACAGCAGCCCCGAGCAGGGTAAGTCAGCAGGATGCTCCCGGTGTGCCTCTGCGGCAGCGATGTGGTCTCTAAGGAAACCTGTGCCTGATGCTCGCAGCCTGGGCAGTGCTGGCGGCCCAGGGCCGTCTGCCTGCTGCCTGCTGATGGAGGCTGCGCCGCATCCACCAGGCAGGGCTCTGCACGCATGCCCGTCTTCCCCGGCGTTTAGTGGTGTCAACTTATTAATTTCCATCTTCGACTTCAGGCCTGTTAGTTTCCTGTCTGAAAGCATTATTACTTTTGTCCATGTGGCAAAATAATTAGCATACAGATGAGAAGTGGCCCCGTGTCTGCGCGCCGATAGAGAGAAGATGTGCGGTTCGAAGTTGATTGGATGAATGGAGAACAAATGGTGGGCGTTCAAACAAGAGTTTTGTAGTCGCGGAGCAGGCTGGAGAATTTTCTGGGTGAGTCCCTAAGATGGAAGGCAGGGGTGGCTGCCGTGGGAACGACTGCCTGTCAGAGGCTGGCTTAGCGGAAGGTGCGGAGAGGGACTGCAGGCGCAGAGAATCCATTCTTCAGGTTTCTCTTTGAAATCCCCTCCAGGTAAATGCGTCCTGTTGTTTCTGCAGCCGTTGCTGCGCTTCCCAAAGTGGAGCAAAGTTCAACTCTTAAGGGCAGTAACAAAAGAATAGTCTTTGGCTGGTGCGTGGGGTGGCCTCTTCATCCATCTTCCGTGCAGAAGTGTGAAGTGGAAATTAACTGTTTAGAGATTAGTGTTTTCAGAAATTTACAGCAGCCATTATTCAACGTGTTTAATTAATATTTTCTAGGACAGTGTATGGAGACCAGCAGAATTAGCAAATGTTTTTTTGATGAAAACCCAGATGTAATTAGTTTTGACTAGTATATATTTTTCCTAGCTGGAAGGAGATTTTTAGCTCATTTAACCAGTTACTTAGTGGGGACAGTGGAAACTGAACTGTGATGTTTTTGTAGGTCTGTAGGATGCACGGGGGGGGGGGGGGGGGGATTTTAAATGAGTACAACCTTTGATACTGAGTTCTTTTCAGAAAAAAAAAAGATTTTTTTTCCCAAATCAGTTTTCTGAGTTCATAAGTAATAATGAAGCTTCCTGGAGCCCTGAGTGTCTATTGTCAACAGTGGCACAGATTTCTTATATAATTCTGGGACTACCATGCTGGAGCATGGGTGTTTCAAAATTCAGTTCAAGATGCTTCTGGGGGAAGTCACTGATGAGGAGTCCTTTCCTGTCTTAAGGATTCCTAGCCTCCTTACAGGGAAAGGTTTGCATTTTAACTGACCTAATTATTTAGTTTGTTTTTAAAGTCAAACTTCAGACGAGACCATGATCTTTTAGCTGTATTTCTGTAGTTTCATGGATATTTTGGAGCATGGCATGCTTTCATTTTGATTTTTTTTTTAAAAAGCTCTCCCCAAGTGTTGCTATACTTTAGAAATGACAGCGAATGTGTGACAGAAAATACAACTTTTGGGGGAGGTGGGTGGGTGTCATTTGTTCTGCTTCAAAAAGTATGCCTTTGTAAAAATGAAAGCCACAAATACCTTCAGTGAACCCAAGCCTCAGGTGTGACAAACTGGGAGCAAGCTTGTTTGTCCCTGGTAGGTAGAACTTGTCTCTGATCATTTTCCTGGTCAAATTGCATGTTTCTGAATATTCATATTAAGATGTATTTTTTTGCATAATAGGAAAATTCTCAATTTTTCTATGAATGTATATGTACATACAAATGGTTTTTTCTATTGCATTTTTAAAATAAGCTAGTAAGCTAGAATGAGGAAAAAATAAACTCATGTTTTAAGTTTCTAGCCCAAAGTAATGAATACCCAAGAGTTCTCGTTTTCATGAACTCCTATCTAGAGGGAGGCTGCACTGTGCTCCCTTCTCCCATGCCCGTCTCCTTTCGGAGTTGAGCCCATCTCTGTGGGTAAAATAACTCTTTTGTTTTCTGGTTATAACTTTCTTGGTGCAGACATCAGCCTTTCTTTTTTAACCTCTGCTTGGCCGTTTAGAAGCAGGGAAGCCCTTGAATGTCACTTACCCACGAGGCTTCCTTTGTGCCTGGTTGCCTCTCACAGGTGAAGTCCATTTTTTTTTTAAGGGTAACAATTATGTCACAGGAGTTTCCACTTGAGGGAGTTACTTTTGCCACTTACAGTCCCGTCAGTTCTCAAGGCTCCTTGCAGTTGATCAGGGCTTGATCTAAAGACAATGAAATGTCCTCGAGAGCTGTAAATGTATCCATGTGAGCCAGCCTGAAAATGTGATTTTTAAAGGAGACTTTTTATTTTTATATTTGTTTTTTTTTTCAACTTTTTCTCTGAGGTTGCATATCAACTTTGGGAGAGATTATGACCTTCCGTAGCTAAATCATGTAATTCATCCATGAGATTCCAAATGTCAGGTGACTGCCTTCGCTGCTCTGTGGGCAGTGGTCTCACTGGGGGGATCTGCACCTCAGGAGCTCTGCCCTGTGCCACATGTGCTGCCCACAGGGCTCCTACTGCTTACGAACAGGAAAAAAAATGTCAACAGTTTTCTTCCAAAATGTCACTTGACCTTATTTCCTTTAAAATTCTGTGCTTGTGATGTGTTTTCACACAGTAAAGAGAGTGTGCTGAGCCCTCCCATGGTTTTTTAAAGTGTAAAACATGTATATTTTTAAGGTTGCTGGGGTAAAAGTGTTGTGTGTAGGCTATAATATTTGAGTCGTTGGGTTAATACGTGCATCATGTAAACCTGTCTTAGATGTATGTGTGTACTCATTAATATAGTTGTAAGAACTTTGTGACTCTATATGGTATGCTGTCTGCTACTTAACTGAAGTCCGATGGTTTAGGCGGCACACTCCCTCAAATTGCCTTGAGAAAATCACCCCAATTGAGCATTTGCTTCAGATGGTTTCAGGTGCAGTGTCAAGCCTGAAACTCTAAATCAAACAACTCAGGGATGAATAATTTATGGGGGGGGGGTTGCTTCTTTTAGTACATCGGCAAGGATTTTCATTGTAGGATTTCCACCTCCAACATGGCCTTGAGTAGCACCTCAGCCATTGTCTAAATTGAACCGTAGTGTGTTCTAAGCTGCACTCACACAGAGTGTCTTGACAAAAGTCAGCACCACTCCTCAGTTCTGGGGGGCTCCTACATCCCTGAATCCTGTAGGCAGGGGACAATTCTCAGAGGCTGACTTTAAATTTGGTGCTGTATCCTCTCCCTGGTCCACACATTCCCCTAGCCTGTGCCATCTGAGCAGAAGCTGAACACACAGGGCACTGTCGCCATGAAACAATGCTAGCCAGACTGGTGGTGGAAATAATCCAGTCTGCAGGGCACCCCATAGAGAGCCATCAAACCGAGTCTGCTCTGGAGCTGTCTATGAGAGTGTGAACATTCAGAAATCAATGCTGCATCTGCTGGTGGACCCTCCGGTTCCCTGAAACCCCCACCTGCCTAATGCATCTGGGCAAGAGCTTTCAGAAGCCAGCTTCCTTCAGGATAAATTTAATACGTCTTGAGGGCCAGGCGCAAGCAAATTGATTCTATCTCTGCAGCAGGAACACTCGTAAACATCTGTAAGGATACAGATCCTCGGCGACTCCAGGATGAGAGGATGCTATTTCGTGAAATATTCTAAGCCTACTCCCTTCATACCTCATGCCAGCATGGCATTTTTTAATTAGGAAGTTGATTAAAAAGGGCATGGCAGACCAGGGTGTATGGTCCTTTGGCATTAATCCAGCTGTTTGTTGATGGAATGGTGGAAGGCGTTGCTCACCACCCATTTCAGGAAAGAGGGAGAATCGGAATTGTTACAGGGCAGAGGGGTGGTAAGAACGGGCAATCCTGCGCTGTGCGCCGAAGGCAGTTGGTGGTGGCTTCCTCTGTGCTAAGCTTTCCTGCAGACAGACTTGCCGGCTTCCTCCATGACCCAGGTCACGTGTGCTTTGCAGATACCTGGGAACACCGGGCAGCTCTGTGTATTACACTGAGGAATTCTGGGCTTCTGGCTTTCCAGCAGTCAATAGGAAAAGTCATAATTGTTTGCGTTTTCTGGATGGACATCTCTTTTGGCCACATTTCCCGTAGGCTGCCGTCAGCAGTGGCACCTCTTCTAATCTCTATGGTGCAGCACTGTTAACCTCAATAGTAACTGGTTTTGTTTTGGCTATTTTTTTTCTTTCTTTTAAAGGGAATTCTTTTCTTTATAGGATCTTTTTAGAGCTTGAAGTATATTATCTCAGGAATAAAATTTTATGCCTACTTGTAGTGTTCCCATGGCTAATGTGGTGTGAATAAGTACCCTGTTATGAATTTAACCCTGTCCATCCTTCTCATTGTTTGAACACTTCCTGAGATCAAGTGTGCCTAAGAAAGTAGAAACAGATTGGCAGCTAAGACCGACACTGGGACCCCCAAGCTGAGGGAGGGACCCTGGGGCTTTCACATGACCTCTTGAGGGAGCTGCTCAAGGCTCAAGACAGGGGACACAGGGAGATGTCTTCACTCCAGTGGGACTGATCAGCTGATTGGCAGCCAGCCTGTCTTTTGTTCTCTTCCCCTCTGAAACTCCATGCAAGTTTGCTACTTATTTTTAGATTCTGTGTTTTAGGAAAGTTCAGTGATAGATCACTAGCAATCAGCAGCCGTGATGGGCAGCCTCTTCTCCTAGCAGCCTTCTCAACTGCAGCCTCTTCTCCTAGCAGCAAAACATAGTTAGCACTGAAGATAAAGAGTATAGCTTCTTAAAGTCAGTTTCTTCCTCCACTCTTATTCCACTGATGGAATATCTATGCAATGAGGACACCTTAAGCTCCTACTGTGTACAGAGGAGAGAGAGAGAGAGAGAGAGAGAGAGAGAGAGAGAGAGAGAGAGAGAGAGAGAGAGAGAGAGAGATCCTGCAGGTAGTCAGGGCCTAGGTATTTGTCTGTCTGTCCTACTGTGTGCAGAGCCAAGAGAGAGAGAAAAACATCCTGCAGGTAGTCAGGACCTAAGTATCTGTCTGTCTGCCTAGATGTGATGCTAATGCCTGCAGGGCAACTTTTCCCTGAATAGATTTGGAAATAGATTTTTGCTCTTCTGACCTAAGCAGAGTGGTCTGAATCCCTTGTTTCCTCTTCCAGGGTGGTGAATACTCTGGTGGTCTTCCTGAATATTAGCATAATTGCATAGCATCGTGTAACTGTATTTCTCTATTAATTGCATATTGGCGTGTACCTCCTTCTCATATGAGCTAGAAATAAAAGTCCAGCTTTTTTGTGGGTTCTGGATAGCTGGTCTTCTTTCCCATAGTTCCACTCACATGGGGCATAGAGTCAAGGTGACAAGCCTTTTCTTATTTGAGAATATGAGGCAGTAAACAGAATGGTGTTTCAAAGAAAGAATATTGGTAAATGTCAGATGTCTGCTTCTCAGTTTCTGGACTCCTCAAAGCTGTGGGTGTCAGGGATCAACAACAGCAGCTTTGAGTGGGGTGTGGTTAAAGCCTCTATTGCTAACTGAGGCCCAGCCTTCCAGCAGATGGACAGATCTGTGGGCTATCCACCATCCATGCTGGATGTACAATATGAGCTGTCTTGCCACTGTGCAGCCAGCTGAAGAGCCATTGGCTACAGAAGCCTCTGGCAGCAGGAGGAGGAGAATTCAAATGAGAAGCTGGTGAGGCATTTAGACACTCTATCAGGAGCTGCCTCCTCACCATCTAGCAGACTCCACTGAACAAACCTGTAGGCTCAGGGTTAGAATTCTGCCATTAAATCCTCTAACAGACAAATGTGGTTCGGGTTAGATTTTTGTTTTCTCTTGGAGTATGGAAAAACAAGTGGTGCAGGCATCTGAAAGCTACATGTCTTTTCTTAAGGATGCAATCATATTGCATACAGTAAGGAGTTTGGGTTGCTGCTGGCTGCTCATATACAGAACAGAAATCCTAACCATGTGCTTAGGTAGATTCTAGTCTAATTTTTTCTTGTCCTTTGTCTTTCATGGGATGTTTGACTCTAAATTAAAATTCATAAAATTCCCCATTGAGCTTCTCAGTGCCCTTTTCTGTGATTCTGAGAGAAGTCATGGAGGTCTTGCTGCCCGAATATTCTTTGACTAATTTGTTGTTACTGGGATATTGTTAGCTCCAAAACAACCCTTCTCCCTCAGAGACCCACGGAGCACGCCAAGCTGTGTCATGTCAGTCCCCCAGGGACACCTTGGCACACCTGTTTACAAACGGGCTGGGCCACCTGTTCCTTCAGCTTCAGAGTTAATGATCAGAGAAGGGTCTGATCACCGGGATCATGTGAGTGGTAGATATCCATTGTGAGACGATAGGTCACTTCTAACACACAATGTCAATAGCTGTCTAGTCAATTTTGAGTAAGTTAGAAAATATACTCAACTTGTAATCATAGACTGAATTACAAATATCAGCGATCTGGAGACTAGATGTGGAATGTGTGTCAGAAATGGTGCAGCCAATAAAATCTGATCATTTCATAATTTGCATTTTTTTTAAAGGAACAGATGCAGATGAAAGTTTCCTTTTGCTATAGAGGTATTGCTGAGGTGGAGGCTGCTTGGACCATGAGCACTAGAAAATAGCAGCATCCATAGATATGTTAACATGAGAGGGGAAATTTTCATGGGGTCCCATCCCTAAACAAAGAACTATAGCAGCTCATGGCTGCTCGGATGAGGGAGAATTAGCCTCTCCCAGGAATGAGCCCCCTTATTGGTTGTCCAATGCAGAGTAGTCAACCCTGAAACCACATACACACAAACAACACAAACAGACTCAGAAGGTTGTATTTATTTATTTGTGCATACACGTACATATGTATGTGACAATAATAAAGAAAAGGAGGCTGTCACTTTAAGGGGGAGGCGAGGGAAGGGCTAGGGGAAGGAAAGGAAAGAGAAAAGGGATGTAATTGTATTTTAATTAAAAATGTATTTTTTTTTAACAAGGGTCTGTTAAACAGCAAAACAAACAAAACTATCCCTGCAGGCTGCATAGGTCTGCCTGTCTCCAGGGCGACTTGTCTTCCACTTCCTCTTGTGACTAGGAAATGTGCAGTTGGGGCCACATGCCGCCATCACTTCTATGTTTTTGGCTTTGACTTCTAGTCCTAGTCACTTCTGCCCCTAGGCTTTGTTTATCAAAGGGCACGTAGTTAAATATTTTCCCTTTACTGAATTATCTGGTCCTTACCAAGAGTCAGAGCATTACCCATGCCTGGCTGGATTCAATCAGCTGGACTGTGTGTGCACTGTAAGTTTCCAGCTAATTCTTCACTATGTTAGACATGACCCCTCATTCTCATTCCTTATTTTTCTCTGAGCTTCCACCAGAAGGTATTTTCATTAAGGACCAAACAGGTAGACATCCTTTCTAGTTTTATTTGGTTCTGTGTTCCTTTTACTTTCAAAGTGAAATTTCCATCTGTAGTTCACTTTGGCATGACCCGTAGCCCATTTGGAAGGTGCAGGCTAGAAGTCCTCTGGCTTCCCACAAGACTTGGGGGTGACTTTGAGCACATCAGCTTGGGAGTCATCTCTTTGTGTATTGTTTCAAAGGAGGGAATGGAGGCCACCACTTCCCATATTCCTTTCCAAAATCCCCACTTCTGGAAGGAAAGCAGAGGCCTGGGGCACTCCTACCAGAGACTCTTGCTAGTGATGGCCCAGTGTAGCCTCACAGAGGCTAGGGAAATGACATGGCATTCATACAACCTTTTGCTCATATAGAAAAAAAAATCACCTCATGAAACTCTCATGTGCCTGAGCATTAGTTTTCTCTTATGTTCTTTCCTTTGTTAATTTTATCTGTTGTATGCCTGTGACTTGCAATAGAGTCACACATTTGACAAACATTCCTTTATAATAAACTGTAGACGGACAGGCAGGTCTTCTGACAGCAATCACAGGCGCACACACTAGGATGGCTATGGGGGTCACCTCTTGGTTTTTCTCAGCTCTATCACTCCCTTGGGTCTTTCTTCTCATAAAGTAGGCAAATAAAGTGACTGGCTTGGACTTAACGAAGCAGCCCACCATCTTTTCGGCTTACCGTTCCTTCCAGAGGCAGCATTTAGGGTAGGCATGGGTTAAATGGGGACACATTTTTAGTAACTAAAATCTATTACACAATCCCCGTCCTAATTCTGACAGCACACACACACACACACACACACACACACACACACACACACACACACACACACACCAAGCAAGAACCTGTGGGTTCAAATAAACACCACTGTTTATCACTGCAGCCAATGTCATGTTCAGCAGCATCTCATGTGGGCCATGGTATGTCTACAGGGTACCCCAGTGAAAGAGCATGTTGTCTGTAGTGGGGAAAAACATAGCATAAGGGAATCAGACCCCAGGCAAGGTAGAAAGTCCTCACATTACCCCTGACCATGACTAGGGTAATGGAACCTCTCCAGGACACTAGTACTGGTGGCTTTTTAAAGAAAGCTGAAGTAAAGAGTGGGTGGGGGAAAAGTGAGCACAGCTAGGTATGGGGCAAAGGCCTTGGTACTACTAGATAGAAGTTGCTGTATGTTTCACAATGCATGAAGAAAGGAGTTTGAATGTTTCTGTCAGGAAGAGGGGTTTGACATCAGGGGACTAGCTCTGATGTAAACTAACTTTTCACAGTGAACACCTGCCCATCAATGTCTCATGCTACCCCTAATGTACGGGTATGTGTATGCACCAATTTTAAATGGGAGAATTTTTAAGAATACACATTCAGTTTAATAAAATCATCCTACCTTTCAAAAAGCCAAAATGTGGCACAGAAAACTGCCCTCTGCATATTGGGAAATAAGTATCATACTAGAAAGGTTGAGAAGATCCAACAAGGGGAGAGTTGATAAGGTCCATACAGGAGGGGTGGTAAGGAAAGCCTAAACACTCTCAGAATTTACTCTTCTTTTGAGATGGGAAAGCGGGGATAACATTTGCTGGCCATAAAGATATGCCTAAGGTAGGAGTTTTCTACTTGTGTTCCGGTTCTGGTTTAAAGTGGGGCCAACTAGGATCAGAAGTTCGGTGCTGTTGAGTGACAAGGATCCATGCTCTGTGACTCAAGTCCAAGCCAGACACATATTACAGTAAGAAGCTAATGAAAAGGGACTCTCAGGAAGTCAGCTATAAACAAAAAGAATACAGTCAGAATGTCCTTGCCAAATCCATCACACCAAAGTCTCCCTAGGTATCATGCAAAGGCTGCAAGAATCCTCAGGACTGCTGAATTCTGTCAGATTCACAATCATACAACAATAGGCATGCTGGCTACCTGCTTCCTTTCTAAAAGTCTTCAAAAGTGCTGTAAATTCTACCTGAATACGTGACAACCTTGTTGCCTGTTAACTACATAGTTAACTGAATGATTAAATCTTAATCTTGCAGTCTTCCTGAGTAGGTTCCATTTTTGAAGATATTATTTGCTTTCATTTGATGTGTGTGTGTGTGAATGTCTGCATGTATGTATGTGCACCACAGGCATGCTTAGTACCTGTGGAGGCCAGATGAGGGCATTAAATCCTCTGGACCTGGAGATGAGATGGTTGTAAGCCACCATACAGGTGCTGAAAGTTGATCCTGGGTTCTCTCAGAGAGCAACAAATCCGCTTGACCGCTGAGCCATGTTTCCAACAGCTGAGCCATCCGTCCAACCCCGAGCTGAAAAAATTGAGAAAGTAATGGAAATGGGGGTGAGCAGACGGATCAGTCAGTCAAGTACCTGCAAGTGCGGGGACCTGAGCTAGGATCCCCCAGCACTCATGTAATGAGCTGAGCATGGGGGCAGGCATCTCAGACAGAAGAACCCCATATGGCTCACCAGTCAGCCGTTCTAGTCAATTGGCGAACTCTGGATCTGGTGAGAGACCCTGTCTCAAAAATTAAGGTGGAAAGCAACTGAGGAAGACACTTGGCATCAACTTCTGGCTTCCACATGCCTGCTCACTATTGTGCACACATAGCAGCATGCACACACACACACACGCACACACACACACACACACACACACACACACTATAAAAATGAAGAAAATAATGGAAATAGGTACTTTTTTCTTTGCTCTGCAAAACTCTATGTGCATCTGGAACTTCCTTCCTAGAGGCATGTTAGAAAGATCTGGTTTTTTACAATCCCAATAGCAAGAAAAGGGCAGAGTCCTAGAATTGCTTGCCTACCGAGGCACAAAGGTAGGCGAGCTGTTCAGTGTGGGTTTCAAAACAGCTCTCAGCTTAGAAAGAGCTCCTGATTTCAAAGTAAGACCAACTTTATACATGGCTTGCAGAGTAGTGACTCCACTAGCAACAGTAAAAATACACACTTGCTCAATATTTTCAGGGTCGTACCACAGCAGTAGTGTGAAGCAGCTCCCCACATTCTCCTGACATCTCTCAGTGAAACATCAGGCAGGGTTTCTTCCTTTCCCTTTACACACCCATAACTTCTTAAAAATTATAGTTATTTGGCTAAGCATGGTGGTGCAGGCCTGTCATCCC
This sequence comes from Peromyscus californicus insignis, assembly GCF_007827085.1. Taxonomy (NCBI): domain Eukaryota; kingdom Metazoa; phylum Chordata; class Mammalia; order Rodentia; family Cricetidae; genus Peromyscus; species Peromyscus californicus. The sequence continues at coordinate 1,443,374 of NW_026294492.1, read as the reverse complement.
AGCTACTCTGCTGGGGAGGCTAACATCAGAGCATCACATGCTGAGGCCAACTTTGGCAACTTAATGAGACCCGATCTTAAAATAGAATGTCAGCAAGAAGATGGAGATGTAGCTCCATGGTGGACTACCTGCCTGACCTGTGGGAGACCCTGGGACCAGTCCCAGTACCACACACAAAAATAAAGGATCTTAATCATGTTAACAAAGCCTTCTTCAGAAGGTCTGAATTATCTGCTTTCAGATCCTGCTTAATGTAACCAGGCACCAAGCCCTCTGCAGGAGCTCCTAAGTAAGCTCCTGCTGTGCACCAGCTCAGTATGGTCCAGACATATAGGATGGAAGGACACGTCAGGCTCTTTGTTTTCACATTGGCCAAGATCTCCAGAAAGTGGTGTACCATGTTTCATAAACATAACTTCTGTGTATACATGGTATGTGTGTGTGTAGGGGGGTTTGGGGGGTAGACACATGCTGAATGTGTGTGCATGTGTACGCATTGTCTTCAGGCTCCAAGATCATTGCTGCCTCCTATTCCTTGGAGCTCAATCCACCTCCAAGTCGAACTTCTTTAGCTTCATTTGTTCTTTGCAAATAGCAGCCACTCATCTACTGGCTGACTCAGCACCAAAGACATGGCCTTTTCTGCATAGTCTGTTCTCTCCCTCCTCTTCTCTACCGACTTCTGGCCAGAGCCTCCCCTTATTCCCATGCATTAATGTCCCTCCTCCTTCTACCTACCTGTCCCACACCTTCAGATGAAATGTCTGATAGACAGAGAAAGTGTGTAGCAGATACAGAGAGAGAGTGGGGGGGGAGGGAAGGAGGGAGAGAGAGAATGAACTGTGGGCAGTGAAAATTTTCAGTAAGCCCTATGTGCCTGCCATAGTCTCACATGAAGGTGTATGACAGGGACCAGACCCCGAGTGGAAGAAGGTGGAAGTGACAGGGAGATACACCAACCTTCCAGGTGATTTTGCCCCCTTTGCTGCCCACTAGACTCTTCTTTGGACAGCTCCCTCTCCAAACCCAGGCTGCAGGCTCTTCTCCACTGCCCTTCTTAAGATCAGATTGTCCCCTGCCCCCAGAAGCACTGTTGTGTGCACAGATCCTCAGCCCTTGTAACTGACCATTAAGGTTCATACACACTGAAGGAGCTAATGAGAGGTCCTTACTACTGTAAGGAAACACATTTGGAATCCAACCTGCTTGGACATGCCCATTAACACCTGGAACAGAGGCACACTTCTTCAATGATGGCCCAAGGTGTTGCAGAACTCATTGGGACTGGGTGGAAGATTTGAACTTTCCTGATAAAGTGTGTCTGCTTGAAAAATACTTCACCATGGGCATCTGTCCATCAAGCCTGATGCAATCAGGGTACAGCACAGGTTTAACTGGACTGCCTGAGTCATGTGTCTGGGAGAGGCCATTCTGTCTCCCTACATGCTCCATAACTCTTTCCTCAGCAATATGCATGTCTAAAAGCCAGTTCTAGTCAAAGAAATGAGACTCTTGAGACCTGGCCTTGTCACCCATCCTGCACAGCACCTGAGGGTTGGCTTACACAACTGTAGTGGAACATGATCACCCTTCTTTCTTCCAAACCCTGGGGTTGTACTTTCTTCAGAGGATGTCACCTGGTGATGTACTTCGTAATAGAAATGCTGGTGTAGGGCTCTCAGCTGAGAAAACCATTGGGGATTGGCTTACCTGTGCATCTCACATCTTGCAACCCCTTTCTACACTAGATAAGGACCGCTGGGGAATGTTTATCAGATAAGCCAGCGCAGCAGCCTCATCCAGGGCACAGATGCCTCCCTGTCTAGCGATACCAGCACGGAATTCACAGGTTGGGTACAGATGTGTGTGTCCAGCTCTAGGGGTGCTGCCTTGGGGCAGCTGCTACGGGAGAGATGCAGCATGCCTGGTGTCTGCTTCCTTAGGTTATCAGCTTAGATCTGGCATTAGCTTCCCTTTCTGATGCCCTATACAATCTCTTTATCCAAATCTCAAGTTCTTCTGTTTGTCATGAGTAATCTTGAAATTAGATCTTTGTCTGTGAACAGATCCAAAGCCACAGCTGTGACTGTGAGGTGTCAGGAGGGCAGAGAGACCAAATGTCAGCATTTCAGGGCAGAACCCAATATGTGCCATGTGTCTGGATGGAGGGAGTAGTAACTGTCGGTGTTTTTTTGATTCTGCTGTTTGTTTTTCTGGCTGCCTGTGTATTCGGGCATTTCTGCTGCAACCCCTCTCATCTAAATGACTGTGGTGAAATTGTTGCTTAGACAAGATTGTCTTTGTGGGGGGAGTGGTGTGTGTAAGGAGAAAACCAGGGAGTGCTGCCCTTTTGTCAAGGAAGTTTTCATACTTTATGGGAGAAAGATACTTTTGTGGATGACCCCAGCACAGTTTGGCATGTGATAAAGGTAAGGAGGACTTGCTAAGAGGGCACTCTGGTTTTCTCAGAGGAGTGATGGGGATCACGTGGAGGTGGTGTTTGCCACAATTCCAGAGAGAAAGGGAGGCTGTCTATAGATAAAGACATGGAAAGAAATCTGATCAGGCAAAGTGAATGCTTCTCTAGGGGTAATTTAGAGAACCTTCTGGGTGAGAAGGCAGTTTCTATATGGGGGAACATCAGAGAGCCACCTGGAGCACAGGTGGAGTAAGTCATTGGGGGTCAGAAGCCACCTTACAACACTCTCTGGTGATGAGCCTATGACTTCACTCTCCTGATAACGGGAAATTACGGAAAGCTTTTGTGTGGCTGAATGACAAGGCCAGAGCTTTTCTCTGGGATAATTAATCTGGCAGCCAGGCAGTGGCTACTTCCTGCCAATTGCCTCTCTAAAATAGCTCTCCCAACTGCTGCATCCCCTCCACCCCTTCCACGCTTTCTTTGGGACTGTCACTTATCCACTCATGCTACCCCATCACACAACTTGCCAATCATCTGTACCCTGTGGTGTGGGAGATTCCCGGACAGGCTATAGTCAGAGTCTCATGGCTGTTCCTCTCTCATCCGTATCAGACAGCACGGAAAGCCAGATCCCTCTGTGCAGGGTCTGTGTGCTGGTCCCTCCTATTGTTCCTTCCACTCCTGGATCCTCCTCATTATCCACATCCCAGTCACCCTTCCAAGGCTGCGTTTCCACAAAGCCCACTTGTCCCTCCCCAGTGGTATCCATCCTCTTTTCCCCTGAGTGTTCACAAGGAAGATTGCTTTATATTTATAGCTGTGTATATCATGGTACTATCTTCCCAGAGACCAGGACACAGTTTACCAGTTCTATGGGTCTGTGTGCCATGGTAGATGGAGACTTGGTTTGTGCTCCTGATTCACTGTATCATAGTGGTTAGACATGCAGGGGACCTCACCCCAGTATTGATGCTGGGACTGAGGTGCTGCTGTTGGTAGGCATCTCACTGTCCCACACTGTCTTTGTTACTTCTCCATTTTGTGCTAATGTACCATGACCAAGGCAACTTATAGGAGAAAAGGTTTGTTGGGGGCTTATAGTTCCAAAAGACAAGTGCAGGGCCATCATGGTGGGGAGCATGGCAGCAGGCAGGCAGGCATGGCTCTGGAGTAGTAGCTGAGAGCTTAGCTCTTCTCCATAAGCACAAGGCAGAAAGAGCTAACTGAGAATGATGTTGGCTTTTGAAACCTCAAACCTCCCCCCACCTCGTGACACACCTCCTCCAACAAGGCCACACCTACTAACCCATCCAAATAGCTCTAACAACTGGGGACCAAGTATCCAAACATAGGAGCCTATGGGTGTGATTCTCATTCAAATCATAGTCATTTACAACCCTGCTGCTAAGGGATGGAGCTACAGTTTTCCTCTCAGCAGAGAACTTCCTGTGTTGGTCTCCATTCCACTGTGCACCCTGGTATTTAGAAATAGACACAGTGTCGCCATGGGGGGAGTCACCATAAGTCACAACGCACAGACCGCCTGCTTTATTTTAGATTGTGAAGATTACATTAGCTTTGCACCACTGTGACAAAATACCCAAGGAATCAGTATAAGCAAGGAAAGGTTTATTCTGTCACGTGGCTTCCCAGGTGTCAGTCTGTGGCCGGCTCCCTTGCTTTTAGGTTTGTGGTAGAGCAGAGACACTTGGCAGAAGTGATGGTGGATCCCATCTGCTCACCTCCTGCCAGGCAGTTAGCAAAATGAGTGACAGGGAGGGGCCAAAGACAAGATACACCCTTCAGAGGTCCACCACTCCCCAGCGACCTACTTTCTTCAAGCAGGCCTCATCCCATGACAGTCCATTCAGTCACGGATCCATGGATGGACCCACTGATGAGGTCATCTTCCTCATCATTCAACCACCTGATCAGAACTTCAATACATGAGCCTTGGGGCCATTCTTATCTAAACCATAACAGCCTCAAACTTCCTGGGTGTGATGTCGCATATAGGGAGCCCCAGACTTATGCACATCTTCTCTCCTTTATCTACTGTAAGAGAAGTGTGTTCTGCCTCATCTGACTCTTTGATACCACTCAGAAGATAAATGCTTACATGTCTGCCTTGGGAAACCAACTTTCCCACCACACACATACACACAGAGGACCTTGGGCAGAAGCACAGCAATTAATGTTAAAGAACTATAGAAGGGGAAGGTCACCTCTGTCCTCAGCATTTCATCTGACCAGAACCAAAACTAGACTATGGAACAGATGCAGAACTCAGATGACCCAGACCCAGGGTAAGGCAGAAAAACTATGAAGCTTTGCAGGCCTTCCTGCTCCAGAGCCAGGCTCAGGGTCACACAGAGAAAGAAACCTCAAGTCTTCTTGCTCCAGACTCGGTAATGTCACCTTTAGGAATCTGAGAAGAACATCCTTGGACTTGAAGTAGAGTACGGTGAATCCACTATCCAGAAACAGCCATCAGCTTGACATGTTATGGCTGGGATATAGCTCAGTGTAGAGTGATTGTACAATAACGCTAGGCCTGGATTCCACCCCCCACCCTAGACTGGCATTTCCACTCGTCTTTCCTGCCACAGAGGTTCTGAGAGCACAGCCTGAGCGATGCACCTGCCTCTGAGGCATAAAGAATATCTCCCATTTTGTGATATTTTTTAAACTAAAAGGTGCTCCAATAATTGCAATAGTGGGGCTGAGCTGGATTAAAGTTTTTCTGGGAAATAGATCTTCAGATATCTATATCTGGAAAATAGATCCTTCATATCTGTGTATTTAAACCAGCAGTTGCTTTGAAGGATTCATTCCGGCTATTGTACGTAAACGGAGTAAGCTTCTTAGCGGGACAGTGAAGTACACAGAGCGGGGACTTCTTCAGCTTCTTCCCGCCAATGCTTCTGGGGAATCCAATCCATGGTGTCCTTCTCGCCTTGGCTGACTCTGCTAAAAGGGGATGAGTTTAGACGGGCGTGCAGAGAACGTTGAGACAGAGATACGCATCCCTCAAAGTCAATTTCCCTTCACTTCCAAGGCAGGTCCAAACTCCGAAAGCCACAGAATAAGCTTTGTGGGAGGTGGTATGTGGTTCTACTGAGAAAGTACGTGCAGTCTGGGTTTCTTCATTAGCATCACATAAAACTAAGCATGGTGGAACACGCCTGTAACCGTAGCACTCCAGAGATAGAGGTGGGAGAGTCAGAAGTTCGAGGTCATCTCCAGCCATATACTGCCTAGACTACACAAGACCCCGTTTCAGAAAACCAAAAACCTTTTTTTCATTCAACTCCCAGCATACTTCAAGTTACACGGACCACATCACTCTGTGATGTATTTGACATCCTCAGAGACCAACCATTTCCTCCAAATGTCATACCTGTGGTTTCAGACCCTGAACTGGAGGGAACTGCATGTGTTGGCCAGCTCCAGCCCACTGTTTGTCTCTGTAAATAAAGTTTCATTGGGGCATTTCCATGTCGTCCATTTGCGTACTGTTGTTCAGGTCACGGGATGAGTGTGCCCAGGCGTTTTGGTCAGCAGTGATAGAATCATAGGTACAGCCCACTCCCTGGACCTCAGTCATCAGGAGTGAGCTGGAACAAGGTGAACGGCTGTGGGAAAACAAGGGCAGGACAGTAGCACAGAGGGTACACTGAAATCAAGGGAGAGGATGGAGAGGATTCAGTGTAGAAAGTGCAGTGAGACAGCCGAGGGCGAGACTGGGCACAGGGGACCGCTAGTGTTGTTCTCCTCCTGGGAGTGTGACCAACCTTAGGATTCCCTCTCTTCCCATTCCAGTAGCAGGCCTCCTCAGTCCGGCTCTCTAGTTCTCTAGTCCCCTGATCTCTCGGGCTGCTGAACTAGACCACATCCCTCTGGAGCACAGTGTCATGACAGGTACACTCACCTCCACAATACGGATTCTCTTGTCTTCATACCTGCAGTGGAGCTATCCTAGATTACGCTGCTCTCAGACTTCAAGAGTCCACGTGGTCCATGCTCTTCTCATTCGGGTATGATGGCAGCTCCTTACTCACATGGCCATCAGACCCAGTACGGCTATAGCACAGGTTTCCTGTCTCACGTCTTCTTTGTTATCCCCTCTCAGTAACTCCAATTCAAATATTTGTTCTGGAATAGAATACTCGTCAAGAGATAAGAACTATGGCATCTTTGCCTCCTGTTCCTAGGGTGACTGGGCAAGCCAGGCCATGGCGATGCAGCAGGTTGAGTGATGCTGTCCTTGGTGACCACCGATACTTGATGAACATTGGCTCTTGGAAGAGAATATGGTCTTTTACACACTGCTGTAGGAAGAAGGTAGCAGCTACCACTTTTATTGTTTCTGTTACCGTCACAGTCCAGACCTGTGTCAGTTTTGGCTTGTGACTGTTGCTAGGATAGTTGGTGGCCTCCTGGTGGCCTCTTGTGGGTACATGACTTCCAGAGAGGTTATTATCCAGGATAGCTCGATGAGTGCTGTCTTTGTGCGCTGTGTCTTCCCATCCTCACCTGAGTGCGTCTCTTCAGCTGAGATGAGGTGGAGTCAGGCGCTGAAGTCTCCCTTTCCAGTCTGCATCTGCCTGAGAGTTGTGATTCTTCTCAGGAACTGACAACATCTAATTTTCAATATTTGAGGATGTTGTTCCCTGTCAAGAGTAACACTAGAGGGTGCTCTTGTGGATGAAGGGAGAATGGAAGGTGAGGAAGTCCAGGTGATCAATGAGAAAAAAAAGGCTTTCTAGCTTAGGTGTGCTGCGCCAGAATCAGACCATCCTGGGATTAAGCTGAAGTTGTGGTTAGTGGGATACCTGTGAGCATGTGAATATGAAGAATCTTCAAGGTGGCTGCAAGGATGAGAGATCACAGGACTTCTTTCTGAGACTAAAGAAGTTCTGAAAACTCTAGTACTGAAGACAGTCGTTTGTTATATTGTTTGTAACGTGTGCCTGAGAGTGAGCCTGGTTACCCATGTAATAGCAGATACCCAGGAAATGTAAGTTGAATGATTTACTGAATGGATGGAAATAAAGGGATTTAGTTCAGACGATGACTGAGGGACCTTGCAAGCAACCCTGAGCAATCAACAGACCCCTCAAGGACTTGTTTCATCTGTCAGATCATGCTTAAATTTTACCATGTCTGCAATCTAATCTCCAACCTTGATTTCAGCAAAGTTTTAGGTGAGACAAAGATCCCATTTCAATTCTTTAACAGTTCAAGCATTCGATCCGTTTTCTACTTTCTTTTCAGTCCCAGTCATTTGAACACATAGAGCTGTTGCTCTTTCCAGGATGGAAAGAACTCATTGTTCATTGTGAGCAGACACCAGCCACGGGGATGTGCATATATCAGCATATTTAGTGGCAGGCACAGTCTCTGCAATTTGACATCTCAGTCAAGTTTGTCTTGAAGTCTGGCAGCCCCTCCTCCTCCTCATTTCTAAGGAGCGTGGTCCCACACTTCCAAGCTCACTGCACATAAATACGTAGATTCACAGTGGAGAACAGACAGCATCATTTCTGTGCAGATTTTATCTATTGGTCCAAAACATTCTGAATATTTAGACAACAGTTACTGGCTGATTGGTTGGCTAATTCCTCTTTTTTATCCTTACCTTTGGGTCTCCAGTTTGGCTACTTGCTTGCAGGATGACTTTCTCCTTCACTGTGTTATGTCTATGTTTCTGACTTGTGGAGAGAATGCAGTACAGTCTGTTTCTTTTCCATGTAGGAATGTTCTGCACTGCTAGTGAAGCTCATTTATGCTGACACAGCAATCAAGGAAGGTAGTATTATCCCATGTGGACATACACTTTGGAGCACAAAGAGGAACCCATGTACGTGTACTCATGCCTCATTCATAGAGATCAAACTACGCCTTCTCTGTAATTGTATCAATAGGATTTAACTTAGCGCCTGGTACAGGTTCAAAGGCTTTTGCTTGGACATCTCTTAGATCTCTGTGATGTTTCCTTACTTCTAGTTAAGAAAAACACTTAGAATGGTTAGATTTATATCACCTTCAAATCTTGTTTTGTTCTTCATCAAAAAACCAAGTACTGAGAGCAGTGTGTCATGCGGCACCTGGTAAGGCTCAAGTATGAGATGAAGACTTGCTAATAAAGTGATGAAAAATTAATCTGTCCACCCATGTATGTGACATGGGATATCCAGGAGACCAAAGAGTAATTTCCAACATGTCTGCATCAAATGCTGTTTCTTTACAGGAAGGAAAAAAATGAAAGCAGAAGAAAAGAAGGAAGGAAGGAAGGACAGAAGGAAGGAAGGAAGGAAGGAAGGGAGGGAGGGAGGGAGGGAGGGAGGAAGGAAGGAAGGAAGGAAGGAAGGAAGGAAGGAAGGAGGGCAGAGGCAGGCAGAGAGACCAGTAGACCAAGAAAAGAGGGAAGTCAGTAAGAACAAAAGACAAGGAAGTGCAAATGGTCCAGACCCAGGCTTGTCTCACAGAAACCAGCTGATGAATGTGATGCAGGCTCAAGAGTTCCTCTCTGAGTAGAAAGAGAATGATGGCATGCTTAGGTCCCTGTGGGTGGGATATGTATCCAAGAACAGCCAAGAAGAAGGGCACAGTCAGCTCTGCTGTACCAGAGGACATACATCAGTCCTGGTCCTGATGGTCTCTAGAGCCTACAGGGGTTAGGGAACCTGGGCCTTCTTTATATGCAGGTCAAGGCAAGTTTGAAGCCGGTGACATCGGAGAGAGCCACCCATCCCATGCTGCCAGACATTGAGCAAAATTCTTTAAAACTCACCATACTAAGAAGTTTAATACTTTACTAATTTGGAAGGATCTGTTTTATTTATAATATATTGTTCAAACCTAGAGGATGTGGCTACATTCACACACACACACACACACACACACACACACACACACACACACACACACACGGAGGAAGGTATGCTCTTCATGAGAAATAAAGAGAAAGATCTTGTAACTTTTACCCTACATTGGACTTCAGCAAGATCTGTCTGTGGACAATTTCATATTACCTAAAATTGATTATACAAGCCTGAGAATTAGCTGTTAAGAATAACACTCCTCTGAGGTCCAGTAACTGTTCAAGAAACAAAACATGGCCCATACTTCCACATGCCTTGTAGACACATACTTGAACATCTCCAGGTTAGAACAAATGCTTTGACTTTCTATAACTTCTAAGTAGTTGTTATACAGAGGAAAACACTTCCATATGAGTATTTTGAATTTCTGATTTGTACAAATCTTGTTTTGTTGTGTTCCCTGATCTGACTGCATGCTACCTGTCTTGGCATCTCACTTCCTAATGGTAAACTGACTTCAGGCCAGGTTAAACAACTTGGGAATCATTTCAAAGGCATTGCTGTACCAAATAAATTACCCCCACCCACCCCCACTTTTCTCTAAAGTTAATTAAAAGGACAAAGTACATCAGTAAGCAAGTGAAAAAATAATATAGAGACAGAACATAGGAATCTGACAAGCAAAGACTGTAATGACATTGGGTTGTGATTGGGGTTGGATATTTAAAAAATAATCCCCTGAAAAGGAAATATCCTATAGCTTCCGTGTTCAGGAATCCCCTACTGTCATTTTTAAGAGATATGTTGATCAGTTCTAAATAAAACTGAGGAAAACTAGATGATTAGCAACTTGAGATTTTTGAACTTCCAACTTCACTGATGATTGTTGCCGCACTTGAAGGAAGCCCAGATAGTGTGCTGAATAGTGAGTAAGGGAAGAGGGCGTGCAGAGGGGATGAAAGCTCTGTTCTGAGTCTGTGCACCTCAGTGAAACAGCAGACCTCACTCCCCAAACAGACCCAGTGCACCACACCCTCTATGCACACAGAGGCTCCAGATCCTGCCTATGACACATTCGCTTGTCAATCACAGGTGAGGCCTCCTTTTCCAATAGCTCCAGCTGAGCTCAAGGCTTGCTCCCACAGGGACCCACCCACCGGAACCCTTTGTGAATCACTGAGCAGAGGCATGATTTGGGGAGACTGTGGGCACGTCTGCGCCAAGCAGTGCCAGGACTTCCCACAGTCAGTGGCTGTTTTACCTCGTGAAATTCTTGGTGCCTCTGTGGGGAAGAACGCACTGCTCCTGAACAGGCCACGGCCTTTTGCAGTGGACACAGGATAACTGATGCCTGAGTGAGATGGTGACTGCCCCAAATCTGTTGCAGGTGCTGAGAAAGCTCCGTGTCCTATGAAAATCTATGTTTAGGTTTCATAATGGTGAGGCTGGTGTAGGAATGCCTCCCCTACACTTTTGCTTCCTTGGGCATGGTCCCCTTCTTGTGTTATCCCAGAATTAAGGCCATCACAGGATGTAAGGTGTTTCTTTTTAAAATACAGGATCTGATTTATTTCCTTGAGAATTTACTTGGTTATAAAAGCTTATAAAGCCTCATACCATTATAACCTTCTCCTCTACGGCAGCTGACAAAGGCAGTTCTTAAATGGAAGCATGCCTTGTTCTCAATTCTAGTAGATGTGTGCCAGACGACTATAGCTACTTGGGCTTTATGAAATGATTTTGCATGGAGTTGTTTATCGCCTAGGTTTTCATTGTCCATGCATTCCCATGTCACTATTTCTAGAGGAGGCATACCTTTAGCTGTGGACTCAAAGTCTCTCCTGGTTCCTCTCATTTCATTGACTTAGCAGATGGTTACTGAAAAGTTGTGTGTGCACCATTGCTTGGAAAATGGTGTCTCTGGTTTTGTTGTGACCCAAATTGTGACCTCACTTGTATTCAGTCCCTAGGCTTGGTGGCTAGGATGAATACTTGAGATCATGTTAAGGACAGCCTGTGGGCCTTTGCTGCTCTGTGCTTCCCTGTGGAGTTAGCCCCAACAGCTCTAGTTCACTTTCTTCTCACATCTTATCCCATCGAGTGGTGTAGACATTGGGATTGAGGTGGACAGAAGGAAGAAGGAAGGACACACAAATGCTTTGTAAGCACCACTCTGGGAATGAGGAGGGAGCCCTGAGATGTTATGCTTTACCCGAACCCAGGGATCCTTTTCTTTGCTTAGAAGCTTCCTAAAGACAGCCACATTCTTTTTAGCCTCCCTCCCTCCCTCCCTCCCTCCCTGGGAAACCACTCATATGGTAGCAGGAAGGAGGAAGGGGGCGGTAGTTCCTGCTACGCAAGACAACACATTTGTTCTTCCTTGAGCAATCCCTGGAACCTTCTGGAGCTAAGGCATTGGAGCATTTTGAGTGGTATGCAGCTGCTGGCTTGGTGGAGGGAATGCCTGTGCTGAAGGTTAGGTGCTGTCTGGAGGAAATTAGTTCAGATGCTTTGGTTATCTGCAGAAGGCACTGAGTGTATGAGATTACCATGGTGACTATGACAGTGGGGTCGGTGTCCTGAGTGCAGCCCAGCTCCCCACTTGGTACCTGGAAGTGTCTTATCTTGGACCACATGTGAAGAGGTATCCAGGGTCCCCACTGTTGGTACCGCCTCTGACTAAATTGATAGGTATATTTCCTTTCCCCTGAGATGTCACTGGGCTGTTGACGTTCCTTCCCACACTGGGTCGGGTATGAGGATACTCTGGCATTGCCCAACCCACCAGTAGAGAGGCAAAACCTCTCTAATGCTGCTGAGTGTGGAGTTTCCTCAGAACAAAGCAGACACAAGCTGTGTTCCACCGAAGGAGCTCCCCAGGATATCCACAGCACCACAGGCAGCAGCAGCAATGCAGGCCATGTGCCTCCTTGTGTCTCTGGTACCCAAGACCTAATCAGTGACTACATCAAGCAAACCTCCTCACTCTCACTCTGCATCCCCCTTTCTTGATGAGCTCATGACATTAGCCAGACAGTGCTTCTTAAAAGAGGAAAATGCGTACAACCCATTGCAGACAAACATCTTAATACCAATCACAAAGATTTTTCTTTTTAATTTCTTGGGGAAAAAAAAGGGGGTTGGTCCTCAAAATGGAAATAGCTGTTAACATGAGTTTCACTCCTTCTTTTAAAACCCTCAAAGTAGGATCAATGAGCAGGTGATGTGTTTCCCCCATTTGTTTTGAGTGTGTACTCCCAGGATGTCAGGTGCCCTGTGCTCCAGAAGTCTGGACAGTGGAGCCTCCAGACCCTGACCACTCGGGGTGTACATTGGCTGTGACTTAGCTGTAGACCTCAAGCTGGAACAATCTTTTGCATTTTCTGTCTCCTATTGGATTTTTTTTCACCTTGATCAGTTCCTAAATTTCTTGGCTCAGGGTATTTGAGTTTCCACCCTTTGAAAATAAAATAGCTAATGGAACAGCGTCTTTTTGCACTCCCCCTCTCTCTTCCTTAGAGGATAGTTTCCGTCCCCCTTGATGCTAAATAGGATGCACCAAGAGCTAATGATGAAAGACATCATCTAGCTTGGTTGTCTCACAGCATGCAACTTATCAAGTTTCAAAACGCAGTTCCCAGCCCAGTGGTGGTGGTGCATGCCTTTAATCTGAGTACTCCGGAGGCAGAGGGAAGCGGATCTCTGATTTAGAGGTCAGCCTGGTCTACAGAGCGAGTTCCAGGACAGCCAGGGCTATACAAAGAAACCCTGTCTGGAAAAACCAAAACAAACAAACCAACAAACAAAAATGCATTTCCCAGAGTGCCTTGGGATTCTTGGTATGCCGCCATTGTTCCTGCAGTATGAACCAAAGCCTGCTGTCTAAAGCATGTTTTTCTTCCCTCACCTGACACAGAACTCAATCCTGAGAGCACTGCTCCTGCCCAGCCCTACCTAGTCCTTCTCCTTCCTGAGCTCATCTGTGGCTATCTCAGAGCCCTCAGATGTTCTGATGAATGAAGAGATACCAGGCCTTCAGTTGGCACTGCATCAGAAGGTCATGCCCAGGGGAGGGCATTGCTCTCATTGTACCCTATTAAGCTCTAGTTCCTTCATAGATTGCTTCTCTATTTGTAAAGTTAGCTTCTTCAGGACTGAGACACATGATATGATATGGTTGATGTGATATGATGATACCATAGGTCCTATGATATCCAGCATAATGCTATGAGTGCATATGCTAAGATTTTCAACAAGGACTTTACAACTGACTTGTTTACAAGGCAAATGATGCCCTAAGGCCAGGCAGCATCATTATACCTCTGCTCATGTTTCCTTGTGTCTTGGATGTTGTCACCCTTGCTGATAAGAAGAGATATGGTGATAAAATATGAAAGCATATTTAAGCCAGTTTTGTTCTCATTTGTAACACAGAGATAGTCCTGTTTGGAAGATTGTCTCCTTCCCTTTCCTCTTCTCTATCCCTGGTTCACTGTCTTGAGCTGAGGTTTGCAAGGAGGCTTCCTGCCCACAGCTGAACTGATGAAGGAAGTATGGTATCAAGTTAGACTTCTGGATGAAGTTTATTTTGCTCCAGTCAAAATTCAGAGACTCTTGCTTCTTGCCAACTGGCTTCCCCCATTCTTTCTAAATTGAAACCTGTCTAAAATATTCAACAAGGACAACCGGGCTGTTACTGGTGCCTGAGTGAGTCTGAGAACATGGTAGGAGCTCATGTAATCCCTGGACGTGCTTGGATAATAACGAACTTCAGAAGCAGAGTCACATGACCAAAACAGCAGCTGGCTTGTTTTAGCATCTGTGGCCCCCAATATGTCTCTTCTGTCTCTGGGAGAGTTCCTAGTCTCCTCACCCATCCTGTCCTGAGAGTGACATTGATTTTATATTTTACATTGGGAATGCAGATACCCAACAGAATGAAGCTTGGTTTCCGCCCTTCCCCTCTTTCTCCACCTATGTTTATCTCATGCTCTTTGAAGATCTGATTCCTGGCAGAGATGGTGGGTAGTCCTCAGCTCCTGAGGCTGACAGCTCTGTGTAGAAATGACCTCAGCATGCTGTGATTCTTAGACTCAAACCATAAGAAGCTTAAGTTCCATCTAATAACCTTGTCCTATACTTTCCCCTCTAGGTTTATGCATTAAAAGACAAAAGAAATTGTCTGACATAAGGTGAGCCAGGAGGAGGCATTGTGGCCAGTTGGGCACTTGTGGGCTGGTCTTCTTGCCTGCCCTCAGGCTGAGTGCAGGGGCATCCATGGACTCTCAAGAGGGTTGGGTTAGCCTCAGGGTTGAGGCTGGCTCTGCCACAGCTGAAAAAAATAAAAGCATCTTCTCAATATTGGTGTGCTTTGTTCTTGCATGCCTTTAACACCGTCCTTTGTCTAAGAAGCCTGAGCCATGTGAAGGTAGCAATGCTTATATCCAGCTCTCTTGGCCCTCTCATTTCTGCATCTTGGAATGACAATGCGTGTCATTGCTTAGAATCCGTGGGCATGTCAGAAGTGAAAGCTCATTTCTCTGACAGCCGGGCTCCAGGGGCACTGCTCTGAAGTCTTTAACTCCCTTTCTTTTCTGAGATCTCTTGGTGAGCAGCCCCTAAAAACATACATGGGTATTGTTTTGGCCCCTTGTCCTTATTCTTCCTCTTACCCCCTTCGGATCATGAGATGCCACAGCTGCCACAGAAAGCATGGGGCAAGGCCTATTGCATCTAATCTCAGTCACAATTCTGGAGCTGCACCACTGAGCAGAGCTTGTATCCTCTGCACCCACTGTTTCTGGGTAACTTCTCAGCTGTGAATCTGGCTCCTGGTTTCTTGGTTTTCCCCCAGGCAGCCTTAAGCTTTTCCTGAGAGCAGGCTTTGCAAATGTTCTCATGGAGAACAAGATTCAGTAACAATAATATACTCTAGCTCCTTCCTCTCTCATCTCTTACATCCACATTGGTCTCTCAAGTGCTTGGATGACAGGTGTGAGCTGCCATGTCAGGCTGAAAACAGATTTTATGATATTGGAATGCAGGAATACTTTATACTTTCATTATTAATGTAAGCATGTTCTTCTGGGACTTAATTACGCGCAAAGCTTTATAAGGTAGTGCCTTCAGCTGAAGCCCCTTCTCTGCACCTATTTCCACTCCTTGCCACTCTGCAGGGATTTCCTGCCTGAGGTCAGCAGCAGAGCCTTGACACACCGGCTCCTTCCTTGCTTTCTACTCAGCTTCTTACTTCTCACTCTTCCCCAACAGGGGGAAGCAGAGAGCAAGGCAGAAGGGCAGGATGGGCCAGGTCAACCAGGATAGGGCCTCTCACTCCTCCACATATGGCACCTGCACAGAGGACTTGGGCTTGCTTGGGTGCTGGGCATTAACTCTGCAGTTTTAGAATCACAGTTTTACACATTTTGGGAGGTGCTCCCAAAATGCAGACAATTCCTTATAGTGATGATGAGAATGATTTTGGATACCTGGGGTGCAGGAGTTGACACCAGGACCACAAAAAAGATAGTGTGGGAGCATCCTGGGCAGAAGCCATCCACCTGGTTCTGCTGGTAACCTGCAGCCAAAACTTTCCATAGCAGCACACACACATTCATTCAGCCACACAGACTTCTTTCATCAAAAGAGAAGGGCCTTCTCCCATTCAATACATTAGCAAATAATACCACCCTTTGGTTTGCATTCTGGGGTCTGCAGTGAGCTTCTTTAGGATGAAGCCTTCCACCTTCTGGGCTGAGCTCTCACCTCTCAGCAACCAGCATCACCTGCTCTGACTCTTTACAGGAACAAGCTGGTGCTGGCTTAAGTCCTTTGGAATGGTGGGCATGGAGATTTACAATGTTATCACTGAATGTACAATCGCAGTTTTAGCATCTTACTGTCATGAGCCCAGGGCACACTATTTTATATCATAAAGGGATTTAAGCTAAAACAAACAAACAAACAAACAAAACCACTGGTGTGGTAGCCAGGAGAAAGAGTTGTTCTATAGCTTTGTGAATAAAATCCAAGGACAGCCAGGTGTGGTGTGGTGCCTCATACCTGCAATCCGACAACTGTGAGGCTAAGACAGGAGGGTTGCCATGAGTTCAAGGCCAACCTGGGCTACAGTGTTCTTGGTTTGTTTTGATGTCTTGTGCATGCTCTGAATTTTGCTTCTTTGAGTTCTACCGTGAGTCAGTTGAAGTGTCACTGAGAGGTCTCCTGAAGGTTTGCAGTGGTACCACAGCATCACAGATGTGGGGCACAGAGTGTGTCTGTCCTTGGGTTTTTCCTTTTTTCTCGTGGTGGAGGACACTGCTTGTTACAGAGCTCTCTCAGTGAAAGCTCAGAACAGTGACTCTCAGCCCAGTCTGTCCCCCTGGGACAACCTGGGGAACTTGTGTGCATATGTGTGTGCATGAGTGTGTGCATGAGCCAAGTGGTGTGTGTGTGTGTGTGTGTGTGTGTGTGTGTGTGTGTGTACTGTACACTGTGCACATGGAAGCCAGAGATGGGCATCTGGTTTCCTCAGTCTCTGTCCACCTGATATTTTGAGACATCATCTCTCACTCAACCTGAAGATCACTTATTAGAGATCACTTATCACCCCTGGACTGGCTGGCCAGTCTCTGCCTCCCAGGTGCTGATATTACAGGTGTTTACTGCCAAACCCAAGCTTTTATATCTCTGTTGAGGATCTGAACTCAGGTCTTCATGCTTGTGTGCCAAACACTTGACCAAATGAATCATCTCCTCAATCCTCTGGGGAGGTCTTAAAACATATCTGCCCAGTCAAGCCAGATGCCTGAAATTGGTTATTGGGTAGTTTAATGGATCCCCAGGTGATTGTGATATACTAAGTCTCAGCACTGTCTGCCCCCACACTCTGTGTGTGTGTGTGTGTGTGTGTGTGTGTGTGTGTGTGTGTGTGTGTGTGTGTGTGCGCGCGCGCGCGCACGCACAGAGGAGCTTTTCCTCTGTTTGGTGTTGGTGTACATAATGGTGAGGAATTTGGCTTGAATGATTCTCTTCACTGGTCTCTTTACCTCACATCTTGTTGTATTTCTTTAAAATTATATCTCACAAACCAAATCAACACAACTGTTTCTTGCTACTGTCCTTAAACGCAACCCTTGTTTGGGGTAGGGCAGAAAGGTTGCCCATTCCAATGCATAAAGAAACATTTTATCAACAAAAGCAGAGCTTCTCGGGGCCACTCTGCCCATGTGATCCTCAGAACATTTGTGTTCCGTCCACCACTCAGTGTGATCTCAAGCACTCAAGTAGATATGTGGTTCATCTAAAAGCTGCCTAAGACTGCATATTGATCAGAAATTCCTGATTTACCCCTATACACTGAGGTCATGTACTGTCACTTGTGACTGTGTGCCTGGCTTATGGTGATGACGAATTGTCCAGGCCACTTGAAAGGTGTCAGAACATGAATCCTGACTCCTATGGGGTCCCAAATCCATCTGAAGAATGTCTTCTCCAGGGGACAAATGACCTGTCAGCACCATCTGCCCTTAGAGCAGGTTGAAGTGGCATTCACTTAGGGCCTGGTGCAGGTGAGGAGGACTGGAGCTGGGGCTTCTGGCTCTATAAACGCATAATTGGATCTACATTGAAAGAATTTTCATGTCCTTATACAATACTAAGAAAGTCACACAGCCACCCAACATCAAATGCTGCAAAATATCAGACCTACACCCTCCTCATCTAGAAAGGGTCTGGGGTCATCTTGTTTGGCTGCTTTCATTCTCTGGGTGGCATCAACATGCCATCTTGCAGAAGGATGGCTTCTGGAGTCTGCAGGTGGAACCAGTTGGCAAGGCTTTATGGTGTTGCCATCGGTGGCTGCTCTGTGTTCATATATTGGCAGATATTTTGTATTGACTTCTCAAAGCCCAGATTTCCCATAGATGTGTGTGAAACGGGCTCACCACTATAAAACTAGCCAGAAAGAAGTCAAAAATCAGTAAATATATGGCATTTGAAAAAGTTGTATGAGCCACTACCAAACCACCATATTTGAAATGTGGGGGAAGATGGTGTAATAGCAGGCAGAAATGTGAAAAAATAAACAAGTTTTCAAAGAACAAGCTTCCAGGCTCAGATGCAGAGGCAGGACCCGATGTGCCAGCCTGAGTTGGATATACTATGGCTGCCTGCCAAACCCCATGCCAGGGGCCACAGTCCTTTTCTGGCTTCCTTTTGGGACCAAGAATCTTGGGTCAGAGAACACTACAGAAAAACCAAATTAGTCAACAAGACAGTAGCTTATGTCAAAGGGTGGGAGGTTTATAAAAGTGTGATTTTGTAGGAGAAAAAAAATGACATGGTCTATTTGTTAATGAAGAAGCTATCAACTTTAAGAGGGATATACACTCCGTGCCTGGCTAGAGGGGGTTGCATCACTGATGAACAAGGATGTCTTCAGTCTGGGCATCTATGTGTGGCTCTGTGGGACTCTGAATCCAGCTCACTGTATGTAACATGAACCTTGTTAATGAGCCTTCAGAGCAGCAAGGTTCAGTGGAAATGAAGGACGCTGTAGGAGTCCATATGTGCTGTTACAAGCACCAGTAGATACTGACAGTAAAAAAACAAGATGAAACTAGGCTTCCTGTAACAATCACCCAGCCTATTAAAATGATACGGTGGCTTCAGATAATCAATCTGAGGCAAGGAGTAGGGTCTTGCGCATTCTTTCTCTTCGATGTACTCTGCATCAGCATGACTCTAGGTGGCCCAAACAACTAAGCACGCTCTGCTCAGTTCTTTCCAAGATTTCTCTGATGAGTGGTGTAGTGGGTTAGGTGTGGGGGTGGTAAAGAAGCCGTACTCAGAAGTTAAACCATCAGGATTCAAACCCAACGTTTGCACTGACAAGCTCAGTCAGTTCCTCGGGGTCTCAGGTCATCTGCAGGGTTGGCGTGTTGATACCCCTACCTTGCTGTGAGGACTCAGGAACATGACACTTGGCCAGACTTGCACATACTCTCTATTTCTGATCTCTGGCCACTGAATGGACCTTCTGGTTCTGTAGAAGTATGTCCTGGCCAGTCAGAAAAAGAAATAGAGTGGTGAAGATGTTGAAGGTGGTGAGGAAATGCTGCAGTTGTGGTCTGTTTAGAAGGGATGAGATCCACACAGGTGAGCACAACTGTATCTATTTGAACTAAGTACTGTTCAGACAGAGTAGGTATATACTCGGGGAAAACCCAAGCAAGTTTGAGGAGTTACTGCTAACGCTCACGCTCCATTTCCTTTTTTTTCCGTGTGTACCACAAATGTCAGTGCTACCTTGTGCTTTTACATTGTACCATTCTCTGTCTCAGCTAAATATCTGTAACTTTAGGCCTGTTTTTAAGAAAGACTGACACTGACCCCCGTTCACTGGGGTTTCTTGAATTCGTCATCATCGTCAAGGCACCACACTCTCTGCATACTCACACGCACCACATGCTCTCTCACACTCTTACACATGCACTGTGTACTGGGATGCTCCTGACACTCAGTGACAACGGCAGAGCACACCGCACTTGACTCAGTCATGGGGTTTAGTCAGTATTTTCAATATCTGAAATGTCGTAAATTCTTCACAGCTACCTGAAGTTGTTTTATTACATATATTTGTTTGTTTATCTTGGGGTGCCTTGAGACACACCTGGGATGGCACCGGTGTGAGGTCGGAGGATCATTAGTGGGAGCTGGTTCCTTTTTCCCACCATATGAGAGAGTTCTGGGGGTAAAAATTGAGGTCAGGTCTTCAGGCTTGGCAGCAAAGGGCTTTACTGCTTTGAGCCATCCAAGCATAAAAGGAACAGTTAAATGGTATTTCAGGAAAAAAAGAAAAGAGAGAGAAAGGAGCGAACACATGAGTAACTGTATATGAAAAAGGAGTGATGAGCAGTTTATGAAGTTGATGTCCTCAGAAACAGCGTGACTTTGGGGTAGCACTGTTAGGCTGATAACGGGGTGGGGGGGCATGCCGTTGACTGTGAAGATGGAGCCGTTGGTAAAGTGCTTGCCGCACATACACGAGGACCTGAGTCTGATTCTCCAGAAGCCGTATTAAAGAGCTAGGCATGTTGCTGCAAGCTAGTAACCATAGCCCAAGGTAGGCTGAGACAAGATGATACTTGGGGCTACTCTGACTGGCCAGCATAGCCTGCTGGCATATTCCTGGTTCAGTGAGAAACCTTGTCTCAAAAAATAAGGTGGACAAGTGTCTGAAGAAGGACAACGGCCTTGCATTCACACACATACACACGTGTGTGAGAATATACAAACACACACACCCACACACACATATGCAAGCACATATATGTGCACACAAACTCAGAATATAGGGCATGATGGTGTATGCAAGGATTGTGAACCAAGTTGGAAATACAGAAAAATATTATGTTTCTTTTTCCTCCCATGGAGTAACTAAATTGGAATGACTCTGGCTAATGGTTGGAAAAAGCTGAATTAATGTTCCACGGGAAGTGTCCTTTCTTCACATAGTTCAGCGTTTCATGCGAGCCTAGAACACAAGACAGAGTGGAAACATCCTCCCTCCTCCCAGGTTCTTTGCTTTTGTTTTTTTTTCAGTTGTCTGTTATTCTTTTCAAAGAGACAGTCCTGGCATGACCTTTAGATACGCAAGCTGATTGCTGGACCCTGGGGCCCTCTCCCCTCTGGCAGGTGCAGTGCTTGTCTTGACGTGGTCACCTGTGGCTAGCCCTGGGGAACTGAGCCTCTGACTCCTGTCCCTTTGTTGGTGGCCTCACAAGGAGACCAGAGACCCCAGGCCTGACCTGGGTTCTTTCATTTTAGCAGAGAATTGCCTTTATTTTTAAAAGCACCACACCTGCAACAAATGGAGCTGGAGAGCCTGTCACTGGGACTGTTCCTTGGATGAGCTGTGGCAGGCAACTGTAGTGTGGAATCTCCACTCCCTCACTGAGATAGACT
Source organism: Peromyscus californicus insignis (assembly GCF_007827085.1). Taxonomy (NCBI): domain Eukaryota; kingdom Metazoa; phylum Chordata; class Mammalia; order Rodentia; family Cricetidae; genus Peromyscus; species Peromyscus californicus. Next base: position 1,422,158 of record NW_026294492.1, on the reverse strand, counting down.
AAGATGCCAGGAAGCTGGCCCTGCTCAGTGAATCTTAGACAAGACTTCCAGTAACCATGTTCTGTTCTTCTCTCCTGTACAGGGGTCACACAGAGGCTACAGCTGAGGTCCAGGTGTGTGCAGTTCTCAGCTGGGCTTTGCCCTGCCCGTGTTGACAACTGAGGAATCACAGAGTGTGGTAAGTTCATTCTGATAGAAATTTGTGGTTTCATTAGGAATGCGCTAGGAGGTGCTACCTGCAGAACGTGGGGTACAGTAATGGCCATGCTCAGATGAGGCCAGTTGAGTCAACTTCCTTCACACTGGTCTTTGTGTTTAATGCTTAGATGCTTACATCAATGTTTAGTCAACTAAACACACTTGTTGAATTCACATGTTTGACTTTTTCTTATATATTTACAATGATAAAAGTGTTGTCTGTATCCCAAATATTTCAGAAATAAGCCAAATCCAGGAAAGAATGTTGTCCATGAAGTAAATCTATGTTTTACATAATAGTCGGATTTTCTCCTCTTGGTGCTTTACATGTATACTAGGTCTTCTAACTTAGAGCTGCTTCCATTCTTCAATTGTGCCTAAGTGTCTGTCCTGCCTGGGCAGAAACCTGATCAACACCCTCTCCAGACACCAAGTTCACTGCATCCAGCTACATCCACAGGCCAGTTTGGTCCCACAGCACCCTGTTTCCACAAGGTTATATCTTTGGCAGTCATGTGTCTGACTTGATCCATCTTCAGATGGGAGCATGCTGATTGCTTGGCAACAATCAGGAGGCATGTGAAGTTCTCCTATTGCCCTGCCCACCTCATCATGACACTGTGGTGGATACCCAGGGCCTCTGGGGTTCTGCCTTCTTCACAAAGCCTGCATGGGTGAAACTGAACAGCACTATTCATCTCAGTAAGACTAATTTACTGCTTATCAAGGCTGTGAGAAAGGAAGAAATCTTTCAATCTCTCAGGCTTGGTGCTTTCTATTTACTACAGAATTTTTAATTTTTCAAAAATCATACTTGTTAAGAGAGTAATGTTATCACTTTCCCTTGCTTTGGAGACCTTTGTCATCCACAGTTGTCCTTGAATGGTGCCGTTTACACTGATACCAAATGGCTAGAGAGACAGAGTCTTTTAAAAATCGGTTTTCTTTACATGGTTAGTATATATACACACTACAGAAAAATTAGATATTTAAAATGATTTAAATAAAAAAGTACTGAGAAACTCAGTTCAGTTATAATTACCATTAATACTGGTTTAGAATTCCTTGTGATTGCATGTATAATTTTAAATCAAGCTATGCCATTCTATACATTTTCTTCTTTATTTTCCACCTCTTTCTGTATTAATACATCCATTTCTAAAAGCATAATTTTTTCCATGGTGCATGATATCCATCCTGAGACTCCATAAAGTTTTCCTCTGTGATCCTTTCTCAAACAAAACAAGGCAAAAAATTTGGCTATTTATTCCCTTCACTGTTAATATAGTAAATCCTTCCTTCTCAGATGTCCATGTAAGTACTCCTCTTCTTTTTCCTGTTTGCTCATGTTCAGTAATAGAATCATATAGTGCTCTCCACGTATGAACAGATATTTCCCTGGACACTCTGTGCCATAGTCACATTCAGGAGCAGCCTTGAAATACTGGCAAAGTAAATGCTATCATGAACTTCAGATTGTAAAACAAGGGGCTCAGGTGTCTCTACCAGAGACTGCAGAAGTCCTACAGCATCATGGTTGTGAAAGAACCAACTAAAACAAATGGCTAAGAGGGTTGATGCTAGATGTTCATGGAACCTCCTGTGCCACTGTGGCTTGAAGTAAGGATGAGAGGACATGGCCCAGTGATTCCCCTGATGCCTGTCACAGGGACATAGACTTGGGGACAGACAGAGGGACACAGATACCCCTAGAAATATTTCAGAGCTAGGTAAGAAGCAGTCCTTATGGACATTACAGGGAGAGGGGTCTGTGATGAAGGCCCAATTTTTAGAAAGGGGGAAGGCCTGCTGGCTTCCTGAAGCAGCTGCCTGGTGTCCTATCTGTCTTTGACCCTGTGCTTCAAAGGACATGTCGTCTTTAACTTCCTGCTGCCTCCTTGTTTTTCTTTATAGGAAACACATAAACTAAAATACAGCCAGGAAAACATTAGGTTAGTACATTATATTTATCCTTAAACTTAAAGCATCAACTATTTAAGATATCTTCACTATATTACAGAATCATGGTGTAGATTTTGGGGAACTGTTCACAGCACTCACCATTCTTGTGTTGAAGGACAAAGTCTATATGCTTGGAGTTTCTGTTGCAACATTTCAGGATACAATGATATGATTTCTGGAATTTACTTCCATGTAGATGTGGTTCGATAATCATTTATAGATACATGTGGCATTGACCAGCTGACACCACTGGAACTAGCCAAAAGGTTTGTGGAGCGTGTTGTTTTTCTGTCTATATATGTTTGTTCATATGAAAATATTTCAATGAATGAGAAATCACATGACAGTAACAGAGATATCTGTTGACACCGGGCTGATACAGAAAAACCTGGTTTTCTAGATTGGAAAATCTGGGATCAGTGTCCTCTCTGAGACTCAGTTTCCCCATCTATGAAATGAATCTGGGTACCACAAGGTTGTATGGAGCACCCAGTAGTTGAGGTGTGTAACATGTTATGTGTACACACTGCAGGACCACATTACATACAAGCCACAGATGGACTATATGTGGCTGCTATCTTGCTTCTGATATAGGTAAGGACTTGTGTGTTGACTTTCTCTCTTTTAGACTGATTAATTTTACATTTTAAAGCCAAATGAAGAGTTAAACTAGTAAAGGATTTGCTGCCATGTGTGATGTTGGATAGACTTCTAGTGGTAGTTTGAAATAATATTTTTCTATTTAGTATTTTTAAAATAACATAGTGAGGATAAATTATGGGTTTTTCTCCCAAAACCATGTTTGGATTGAATGATCAGCCACAGCACTACTTTTTTTCTTAAACACTAACATCTTTAATTTTTATTTTAAAGCTTAATTTCTCCTTGCAAAGAGTGCACAACTCTACTTTTTTATGATTATGCTGTGGACTCCTTCTTAACCCTTTTGTAATCCAAGAAGGGAGGTAGCATGGCCATTCTTTGTTATTATTAGTAGTAGTAGTATTCGTCTTTTACACACTATTTAAACTCTTAGCAATTCTGTGAATGGAGCCAGAGTTTGGAATTTACCAGTGACAGCCCCCAAGAAATAAACATCCTGTTCACTGATCACCAAAGTGCAGGTTTGAAAGGCAGCAAGTGGCAGCTGTTACTGTCCTCCACTTCTGTCTTCTTTAGTGTTTCTGGCTCTTCTCCCTTGCAGATGTGAGGTCTCCTTTACAGCCCTTGAAGCCGCTATCCTTTCTGCTGCAGAAAACAAACAAGCAACAAAACAAAACAGTTTTCCCAGGTTTACCTTTGAGAACTGCTTTGCTGAATTCCTTATCAGGTGTGGAGGCGAGTGGATGGGTAGAGATTAAGGACACTGGCAGATGAATCAGAATTTAGCATATGAGATAAAAGACAAACACTGATAGTGAACGCCATGTGCTTAGCTAAGCCCTGGAATTCTGGAGAGACAGGCATGTGGATCTTGATGGACAGTCCGGGGGGTGGAGGTGGGGGCTTCCTGAAGGATGTTGGTTAAACAAGCTTTGTCTCTTGAAATGAGAAAGAAGCAGCCAGGTGGAGGGAGGAAGGGAGGGAGAATAAGGCCAGCATATAAACTCGAAGCCATATCTCTATATGCAGAGGGTGAGAGGGACCAATTCTCAATCCATGCTGAGTGAGTGTGGAGATGCAATTCATTACATACAAGCCACAGATGGACTATATGTGGCTGCTATCTTGCTTCTGATATAGGTGAGGACTTGTGTGTTGACTTTCTCTCTTTTAGACTGATTAATTTTACATTTTAAAGCCTGGACACTCTGGTTCTCAGGTCAGCAGCTAATGCTAACTTGGTTACAATACAGGAATCCTAGGGGCATAAGGACCACGGTCATGACCAGGTGACCAAGGAGAGGTAGACATTAACAGACAGTGGTGTCTGTACCCCGACTTGATTGTCTGTCAGAGCTCCCATTCTTGCATTTGTCAAATCATCTCTCCATCGTTGTAAAAAGACTTTATTAATTAGTAGCTGCCATATCTGTAAAATTCAAATGCTGCCTTATCTGTGTCATGGCAGCTGAATGATTCTGATAGGAACAACAAGGAACCTCATGCGAGCACCTGGACCTCAATCCGCTGCAGCGGTGTTGTGTGGGAAATGCATGACAGATGTGCTGGGCAGGTGCTCTCAGAGGAGGTGTGTGGGGAGGCAAGTCACGTGCCCTGTATTCTCTGTGCCTTACAGACAATGGTTATAGACAGACCCTGATAAACAGGAACAATCATTGTTTTGAGTCCTGTGAGGCTGCAGTCCCCATTAGCACTTGCATTAAGTGTCCATGGTGTGCTGTGGTGTGGGAAGCCCCTCTGAACAGGAAACACAGCCAGTGGGTCAAGCACAACCTGACACAGCTGTGAATAGGCAGGGCAGTCAGTGGGGGTGGGGTCATGAAGCATGGATTTGAAGGACAAGATGCTGGGAGTGCAGGCGGAGTGGGGTAGCTGAGACCTTCCCTTGACATGGAAGCAAGGGGAATAAACTACAAAGGAATGTGCTGTTATGCGAAGCTTAGTGCAGAAGGACGGGCTGATATGGGGTCACGAGGAGCATGTCTGTTTCAGATTTGCTGAAATTTGTGTAACAGGCGTTGGGAAAGCGTGTGAAGTAGAAAGTGTGGAGGACCTCCCAGATAGTCTGACATTTGAATCTTATCAATACCATGTAGGCTAAAGTAGCTTGGTCCCCACTATGACCTCAAGAAAGCTACTTCCCCTCTCCAAGCTATGAGATTCTCACCTCAACCACATCCACATAGCCCCTCACTGGGGTGCCGGGCTTTGGGGTATCCTGTGAGTGGACTATCAACAGGAACAACCACAATGCTAAAGCCAGGCATACAGTAGAACATCTTTCTGTCCAGGCTCCACCAATGCACTGTATAGGCCCTTCTCCAGCTCAGCTACACCCGTCTGTAATAACTCACACTCATCTCGCCATGACCACCTGCCCTTGAATATCCTGTTCAGCCATCCTTTAAGGCAGAGCTCCGGAGTCCACTATGGTGACACCCATGTGTTCCCAGAGCCACATGTCCTATGTGAGATGCCCTCCCACAGCTCTTATCCAAAATTGTAGTGCTTCTATTGGGGTAGCACACCGGTCTCCACATGTTACCATCAACGTTCCTGTTCCTGGCCCTGTGCTTGCCAGGTGTTTCCTAGGAAGGGTTCTGAAGGTCTCAGGGAGTGACCCCGGCACCTAGCCATAGCCGACTTCATCAGCCTTTGCTGGGAAGCTCTCCTGAGGCATTCCCATGCATTTGTGTGTTCCATCTCTCAGTGGTATGTGCAGGAGTGATGTGGAGAGGGGGCTTCAACAGGATCTACATGTATGATAGACAACCACAGTAGCATCCTTAGAACTCATCCAGTCTGTACACATGTGCTGGTGGTGCTACTATTGACTATTTCTTTTTTAAAAAAAAATATGCTTTAATTACACGAGACCTCCTTTCTCAGACTATTCCCCCTAGTCAAAGAAATTACTTTAGAAACAAAAAAAAAAATCAAGCCCAACTCTCCTGGAACAAAATGCATCCAAGTCTGAAAATAGAAACCAGGACCTTTCACACAGTAATTAAGGGTGGCCCTTTCCCTGTTCTAAGGTTTCAGGAGAAAAATGAATTCATATTGCAAATAAATTCCAATGACATGTGAGTACTTAAAATTCAATAGACTGCTCTCAATTCCTCCCCCTCCCTCCCTCCCCCTTTCCTTTCCTAGTCTTACTTGGGGCTTGCCTGTCTCCTTTTCATTTACACAGAGAAAGATCTTTATTTGAGTCCCAGTTCTTTGTACTAACCCCATAATCACGTGATTAGTGTTCTAGGATGTCTTGATGTCTTGATACCATCTAAGTTTTTTTTGGTTACATTCTGTGTGTGTGTGTGTGTGTGTGTGTGTGTGTGTGTGTGTGTGTGTGTGTGTGTGTGTACATGCATACCATGGTATGCCTGTGGAGGTTAGAGGTCAGTTTGCTGGAATCATTTGTCTCCTTCCACCACGTGGGTCCCAGGGTCAGGCTTGGCTGCAAATGCCTTTATCCCCTGAGCCATCATGCCAGCTCTATTAAAAAAAACACTTTATGAGAGGCAAAATATTTAAACCACCAGAAAGAACGACTTCTGATTTTCAACCACAGGAGTGGGTGGATGGAAAGTTTTGTTATGTAATTCTCATCTCCTGGTGCTCACAGAGCAGTGACACCATTGTCTTTTCCAGGTTTGTTTTTCCTGCTTATAACCCAGATTCCCTCCCTAGTGATCTTCAAACTTTCAGCAGGCTGGTCTTAGTGCTTGGTACTGCTTGCTCTGCAACCCTATAGATTCCCATGGCCACTGCCCTGGGCAGGTGCATCCAGAGCATCCCTGTGTTGTTCTGAGCACTGATGCATGGTGTTTCTGCCTCCTAGGAATGTACTCTGTGCCAGTGTGTGGGGAAGGACTGATCCTTAGGGGACCACTTTCTAGGTGGGAGGAATATTGTAATCCTTCTCATGCATTCATTTTTTTTAATCCATATATCTTTATGTGCAAGTATTCATTTCGAAGAGTCATTGGTCTGGTTCGAGGTCTCTGGTTTCTGCTACACTATTCATGCTGGGCCCTCACTAGGATTCCTCTTGGATACCCTGTTGTTTCCCTGTGTTGTGGAGGTCGTGCAGCATTGGGTCTGCAAGATTGGCCCCTTCATGTGTTCCCACAGATCATAGATGCGGTGATGTTGGGATGAGCCAACTTATAACCCTGTTTCTAGACCTGGATAGTTACAGGATTGGTTAGTCTGCCAGCTCTCCCCTGTCTTCACTGCCAGGGTGAGCTCTTCGGCACTGCCCTTGAGCAAGGGGCAGGAGCAATTCTCCTGCTTTCACATCTTCAGGGTCTGCTGTCCCATACCTATACCTTCATGGCAACTCTACTGTGTTGCCCAGGGAAGGGGTAGGGTTTACTCTCCCAAGTGCCATAGTTGGTGAGGGGCAGGGATAGCTCTCCGGCTCTTAGGACCTCAGGGCCAACTCTCCCACCTGCTATAGGCAGTGAGGGGTGAGGGGGGACATCTTTCCTCGACCCCCACCACCATATGGCAGATGAAGGGTGGGGCCAGATCTCTCATGCTCACATTCTTGGGGCAGTTCAACCCCCCAACCCCACCTCTGCCAAGAGGGTCAGCTCTACTGTTCTGCCCAGGTGAGGTTCAGGGTTCACTTTCCCAAGTGCTGCAGCTGGTAAGGGGGAGGGTCAGCTCCCTCCCTCACCACAGGTGGCAGGGGCAAGGGACAAGGACACCTTTCCCTCAGCATCACCACCACATGGCAGACAAGGGAAGTGTGACCTGTTATCCCACTCTCACACCCCCAGGGCCACCTCACCCACGCCTCTGTCAACAGGGCCAGCTCTATTGTGCTGTCCAGGCGAGGAGTACATACACACATTTAAAACGCTACAAAATTCTGTCTCTAGATTCTGTAGGAATATGAAGGACTGGAAGACCCCACAGAGCTGTACCATCCATGTCATGCCTGCTTCCTGTATACAAAGTTTGTCAACAGTAACTGCCTGTTTTTAATTCCCGTTTTTCTTGACTATTGAACCCTTTCTTAATGACTGAACACTATCAGTCTTGTTTATTCCTTTGTTCAAAAAATGATCATAAAGCTTGTATCCCTAACTCTAAGAATAGAAGAGAAAAAGAACCCAGTACTTGCCTCTAAGGCAAACACATTTTAGCAGGTGCATTTTTTGAGAGGGCACATCAAGTGCACTCATTAATTAATACATGTGATATGAGATAAGACTGTGCAGAATGAAGTACACCAGAGGGAGTGTGCTGTGGAGGTCGGGTGGGAGAGGTGCCCCGGGAAAAAGCCTACCTGATAGAGTCCAGGAGATAATAAAAAAGTGAGCCTCGGGGGCCTGGGGATGACCAGGTGTCCCAGACAGCTTTATAGAGATTTGAGAAGGTGAGTCCAAGTGGGAATGGAAGCCAGGCAAAGGTCCTGAGGCAAGAATGCATCTGTAATATTCCAGAAACAAAGGAGCAGAGTGGAAGAGAGCTGCAGGAGAGATGAAAAGTGCAGCAGGAGCAGCAAGCAGCTGGAGCAGCAGCGGGAGCAGGTCCCCGATGCCCTCAAGTAGTGGGATGAAGGTTGCTGACGGTAGCCTACAGTGATCTGTGAAATGGGCTCTTCAAGAGGCTCCCCTGGCTACAGGTAGGGAAGGAGCAGATGTGGAGTAAGAAGTGGAGGGAGATGGACAGAACCATAGCCACAGAGACAGTGAGATTCTGGACAAGGGCGGAAGTAGATAGGGACAGATGTGGTGTGAGCAGTCTGGATGATGGTGGCTCTATGAGTATGCTGTCGCAGTGGTTGAGGACTCAAAAAGAAAAGAGAGGCAGAGAGCTGAAGGAGGAACAGCTGCAGAAGGCATGCGAAGCAAGGCAAGCCCAGATGAGTCTAATGTAGTCGACAGAGATGCTGGAGATATCCACAAACGTGACATTCAGGAAATACTGGTGGTACAGACTAGGAGTTTTGAACAACCAAATAAAAGCTCAATGCTGAGTTCTCAGAGGTGATGGGGTCCGAAGGTCAGATCAGACTGTAGCTAGGAGAAGGAGTCAGTGAGATGGCAAGAATGGATAGAGGACCATCAGACAGGGGCCAAGGGTGGGATCCTGTTAGGCAGATAGGATCAGATGCCAATAGAGTGCTCAGTCTGATATGGTTGTCCCTGGGACAAAATTGGCACTGCCCACAGTGGTGACTGTGGGGACTACCATAAGAATAGCCTGAATGAGAGACAAGCGTAGCTGGATTAGCCTCAAGGAATGGAACAGCTTTCCCTGTCTGTCTTAGTCAGAGTTTCTATAGCTGTGATAAAAAAAAAACACCATGAGCGAAAGCAACGTATGGAAGAAAGGGTTTAGTTTAGCTTGAAACTTCCAGGTCTTCACTAAGAGAAGTCCAGGGAAAGGACCCAAAGCAGGAACTTAAAAGCAAGAACTGAAGTAGAAGTCATGGAGGAACATTGTTTACTGGCTTTCTCTCCATGGCTATTCAGCCTGCTTTCTTATGGCATCCAGAACCACCTTCCCAGGGGTGGTACCACAGTAGGCTGGGTCCTTCTACATCAGTCATTAATCAAGAACATGCCCAATAGACTGTCCATAAGCTAATCTTACAGACACATTTTCTCAATTAAGATTTCCCCTTCCCAAATGTGTTTGCAGAGGGTGAAGGTGATGAACTAGGGTCCTGAGGAGAAGGGAGTTCAGATCTGAGGGCCGAGATGTAGGGAAACATATGACTGAAGGGAAACGATATGTCTAAACTTATGAGTGTGACAAGCAGACAGTCGCTAGTAGTGACAGGTTTGAACTATGACCTTGGCCGTGTGGCTGACAGATGGACAGCAGGCACAGAAGAAACACAGGTACAGGAACATCCAGACACAGATGCATTTCATAGCCTTGGGCACAGGAACCCAAAACAAGGAGGCCAAGAGACAGGATGCCTGCTGGCTTGAAGTACCAGGGAGTAGAGCCTAATACTTTTGTTACAGCAGCCAAACCCAGAGGTAGCAAGAAGGGTGTGTAGACAGTGTTCTCAGAAAGCAGCCACACTTCAGGGTGGGCCAGCCAGCAGAGCATGTGGACATGTTGTTAATGGTTCCAGGGTCTCAGAGGCTGAGGAGGTCAGGCCATGTCAGGACAGGTGGATAACAGGGTCATAACAGAGGAACACCTTTGCAAAGAGAGCTCAGGTAGCAGGTTCTCTGAACATCTATACCTCCTGGCTGCCACCTTGGCTGGATTGAGAGGCACCTAGGAGATCAGTCAGATAACTCTCCCTGCAAATGATTAAGAAGTGATGGAAACTGGGAGGCAGAGCCTGGCTGGAGGAAGTGGGTCACTTGGAGATGCGTCCTTGAGGGTTTTGTCTTGCCAAGCCTGGTTCTGTTATGGCTTTGCTCTACTTCCTGTCTCCTGTGATGGACTAAAAGTCCTTTTGTCACAGCAAGGAGAAAAGTCATTCACACCCGTGACTTTGCAGAATTTGCCATACACAGTGTGTCCCCATGTGTCACAGAAGAAGCTTTTTGCTATCTCAGGATTTCTCTTGAATTTGGCATCACCTTTGGCAGAGTTATCCACACATACCAGAGGCTAAAAGTGCCATGGTAGCAGCCTGAATTGTGCCCCCCAAAGCCTCCTGGGTAGAAGTTGTCACACTTCACTGTGACTGCATTGGAAATGAACCTGGAGATGGAGCCTAACCCAACAGGGCTCTCCCTGAAGGTAAGGATACAAGGAAGGTGCTGTATGCAAGCCAGGCATGGCAATCACCAAGGTTCAGATCATCTGATGTCTGAATCTTGGCTTTCTACCCTCTAGACCTGGGAGGAAGCAAATTTCTAGTCTCAAATGCCAGCTTTGTTTTTTACGCTATGAGCTCCAGAAGGCAAGACAGAACCAAAGACCTCACTGGTGTGGGTCAGGGCGATTGTATCATGTAGCTTTCTGGAACTCTCCAGGAGAAGTTCAGACAGCTTGGTAGCAAACTGAGACCTGAAGAATCTAGGATACAGCAGGATAATGTTACTTATCCACTGGCAACCTAAATTCAGTCTTTGGGGTCCATGAAAAGGTGAAAAAGGAACCAACTTCCAAATGTTGTCTTCTGACCTCCACAGTGTGCCATGGCATGTATGCATGCAATCTCTCTCTTTCTCTCTCTCTCTCTCTCTCTCTCTCTCTCTCTCTCTCTCTCTCTCTCTCCCTCCCTCCCTCCCTCCCTCCCTCCCTCTCCCTTCTCTTTGCCTCTCTCCCTCTCTCTTTGTCTCTCTCCCTTTCCCTTCCTCTGTCTCTCTTCCTCTCTGTCTCTCTCTCCCTCCCTCTCTCCTTCCTCTCTCTTTCTCCATCTTTCTCTGTCTCTTTCTCCCTTTGTTTCTCTTCCTCTCTCTTTGTCTGTCTTTATCCTCTCTCCCTCTTTCTTTATCTGTCTCTCTTCTTTCTTTTTCTGTCTCTCTCCTTCTCTTTGTCTCTCTTCCTCTCCCTGCCTCTCTCTCTGTCTGACTGTCTCTTGTCTCACACACACATATGATAAATAAATTTAATAAAATATTTGAAACCAAGTAACATTTGAATAAAAGAGCGACTTCTTGGTATTGGAAGGAGGTGGAGCTTTTCGGCTTGTCCATGGGCGCCACTGCTCCTGTGCATGAACCTTCCCTCACACATGCAGTAATTGCCTTTGATGACTATGATGAGCAGATGGAGAGAGCTCTATGGAACCAAGCTCAGTGTGCTGCGTCTGGGTCTCCGACAGTTTTACTTGGGGCTTCCTTAAAATGCTAATTTAAAACCCTGCAGTCTTTGCACCATGTTCACTTGTGACCTGGTGTGAACTGTTGAAACGAAATGAAGAAAAGTCGCCTATGGATGGCTCACTACACATCAAAACACTTCACATGAGGCATAAGGCATCGAGGGCAAGGATGCACAGACATGCATTCACATGCACGATGTCAGTTTGTAAGGGAAGAGACAGTAACACACATGCACTCTCACACACTCTTATAGACACGAACCTGTGAGGCACAAGAAGCCTTTCCTACCTGACCAGACCGCAAGAGCTGCCTCAAAAACCAAAAAAGGAGCTAAAACATCCATGAGGCCCGTGCCAGTCAGGAACCTGTGTACTCTGACATTTCCATGTTAACTAGCTGACCAGGAAGGGTGAGACTTGTACAGGGGCAGATGTTACTAACTCTGACAGGAGTGAATTGTGATGGACAGGACAAGGGTGCTAGGCTTACTCTTAGGAACATCTGCAACCTCATACTGGCACAGAATCATGTGATGTCAGACCAAACTGGGTTAAGGGATTCCAAGGAGCCTGGGGCCAAGATGCACTTTCTTTAGGGTGGGGAAGCCAAGGTGTCCCGGGCCAGCCTGCACTTTCTTTATCAAGTGCTTTTGCATAATTGCTTATTGTCCTCTGTGTCCTTCTGTGACTATACTTTCAGATCATCTGGCTAAGTTGAGTCTCAATTAAGAAGATTGGCTGTAATTTTTTTTCCTGTGTCTTCTTGTCATTTCTTGGGCAAACTTCAAGTTTGACTCAGAGCTATGACTTACAGGCACATCCTTTCTTCCCCCCCCTTTTTTTTTATTCATGACTCTTTCTGACATGTGGTAGAAACTCAAAAAGAGGTTACAAAAAGAACCAACTATGTTGTGTGACTGACTGTCCAGGATGCTATGATGACACTAGATTCAGACACTGTTGAGCCAATCTGCTCAGGATGCTCCAGAGAGTACTGCACCTCAAGACCACTTCATTCTCATAGTTCTGGAGACCAAATCCAAAAATAAGAGACCAGAAGTCCTCATGTCTGGACAGGGCTCTGTGTTGGTTTTCAGGTACCCACCTTCTTGTGAGTTCCCCAGCAGACAGAGGGATAGCTCTCCTTCTTCTAAAAGGTCGCTGCTCTCACCGGGATTCATTTCTTGTCTTCTAAGCATCATTAAACAGGAGCTGCAAAATGGGAATTTTGGAGGAGCAAACCTAACCCTATCCCTCAGGCTATGACACAAGGGAACATGTGCATGCACACACACACACACATACACACACACACACACACACACACACACACACACACACAGAGAGAGAGAGAGAGAGAGAGAGAGAGAGAGAGAGAGAGAGAGAGAGACAGAGACAGAGACAGAGACAGAGACAGAGACAGACAGAGACAGAGACAGAGACAGACAGAGAGAGAGAGATTTCAAAGTGCATGCATATCTATAGAGATGTATGTATGTGTATGCATGATTTATAATATTATATTGAGAGTTCTACATGACTGTGGAGAAGGGGAGTACTATGGTTTTGGCATATCAAGAGGTAATTCAGGCTAAGAGACTTCACAGAGACTAACTTGATGAAAGTGGGCTTGGTGGGATCCTGCCGTTTTTATTAGAGCAAGGCCTTCCAGGCAGAAGGTAACACAAGGATCCTTTACTCCCAAATCAAAGCAGAAACCCCAGGCATTGCTCAGTCTCCTGGATTTGGGCGAGATACAAAGGCAGGATGGTGAGTATGTGGCCAAGATGCTGAAGAACCACGAATGCTGGCTCTTCTGAAAGGTGGTAAGTGTGGCCAGTGTTAACAGAGATCTTCAGGATTGCTCTCTCTGCCTCAGCAGGGACTCTCTATGGAAGTTCAGAGGCTAAGCAGCTAGAGATAATCTTCACAGAAAATTAGATAAGATTAGATATGCTCAGGGTGATATGGCCATGGACCCAGGAGGAAATTAGATCCACTAGCATTTGCCAGTCTCCATTGTCTTCATTAATGTTTTCATCTGATAAGAGATGATGAACTCAGTCCTTGTTTGGAGGGGAGGAGACTGGTAGAAACTATACAGCTGCTATGAGTGGCATCTGTTTTGCTTTAACAAATATATGATCTAAGACGTCTCTACTAGACTTTTAAAGTGTGTGCGGGTGGATGGAGGGTGCTTATTCATGTATGGGGATGAAAGTGTGTACCACATAGCATGGAGACCAGAGGACAGCATCAGGCATAATCCTTAGGAACTCCATCCACCTCCTTTGAGAAGGGTCTTTCATTGGTTTGAAGTTCTCTAGCTATGCTAGACTGGTTGACCAGCAAGTCCCAGAGATTCTCCTGTCTCTGCCTTCCCAGCTCTGGGATTATAAGCATACTTCCATGCCCAGCATTTTAAAAAGGGTTCTGGGGACCAAATTCAGGTCCTCATACTTGTAAGGCAAGTGCTTTACCAACCAAATTATTGCTTCAGTCCCTTATAGTGAATTTATACTGAAAAGGTGTGTTCTCCATTGTCACATAATGATATCCTTGTGAAGACTGGTCTACAGACTAGTGTCTCTGACCCCAGGTCCAGCCCATGTCATACTGAGGGAGCTCAGCTGGTAAACATCTTCCCATCCTCCCTAACATCCAAATACCTTGAGGAATAGTACCAATGAACAGAGACTCGTATGAGATGAATCAAGGCAGGAGTTGATCCAAATGTCATTTCTCTCTGCCTTGGAAATGGCTGTTTGCTTTATCCCCTTTCCCTGCAGATTTATTGCACAATTATATTTTACTTAGGCTAATAATTAAATGAGTCTGAATTCCCTGAGCATATAATGCTTGATTTTGGGCAAGGGTGTTGTTAAGTCACTGTGAGGGGAAGCCAGCCAGGATTAACAACTCACGCGGGTTACCTTCAAAGCAGGAAACACATCCACAGGAGCAGATTGTTACCTATGGATCTCTAGTGTTTTCCAGTAGATTTTCCCAAGTGAACTTGATTAGCATTATAAACATTTGTCAATTTGCTTGCACCATGAAGGCTAACATACACTTTCTCCTAGTTGTTTGGCATGAATGTTAAAAGGTGATTTTGGTAATGGCAGCAGCGAGTTTTTGTAAGATATTCATGAGTCATTGTTTTAAGTTGTAGTTTATTCTAATGCTATACACTTTGGTTTTAAAATAAATAAAAAATATACAGTGCACGCACAAAAAAATCAGCATACCTTTATATCTTGTCACACAAAGGAAAAGCATTTCTCCTACACTAGGAAAAATACTTGCTTATACACAACTAAGATGGAATCTCTTACTTGATAATATTACAGTTTATATTTCAATCAAAAGTATTCCTAACTCATCTTCCTGGTCTTTTTTTTCTTATCTGATAAAACCTCCATAAGCAATTGTCCAGTTAAGGTTCTTCAGGTTAATAATGGTTATACCCATTGCTCTGATTCAAATTACTATATATTTTTTCATTTTATTTACCATTTATTAATTGTATAAGTTCATGTGTTTCATTATATTTCTTACACGTGTATGACATAGGATACCCTGGGGTCAGAGACACTAGTCTGTAGACCAGGCTCCACAAGGATACCATTATGTGACAATGGAGAATACATCTTTTCAGTATATGACTTTGATCTTAAATTACCATTGTCATATCCTGCTCCCCTTTCTCTACTTCTAAGCCCTTCTTCTAAAATCATGTTAGTATCTATCTGTCATTTTCTTCCACCTTAACTATGATTGCTACACACATGCATATACATATAAATATATAAGTACAACCAGATGAGTTCATTTAGTTTTGTTCATATATATATATATATGGTTTTAGAATTGACCACTTGGTGTTGAATAACCAACTATGAGGTGCATCCCTAGGGAAGACTAATGCTCCCTTTCTCAGAAGTTGTGAATTGCCTGTAGTTCTTTATCTAGAGTCGGGGCCTTGTGAGATTTTCCCCATCTGTGCTGGCATCTCAACTGGTGTTGGAATTGTTCAGGTCTCGTTCTGGTGGCTCTAATGTTGAGACTCATGGGCGCAGCCTCCCTGTCTTAAATAGGAGACACAGTCCCTCAGTAGATATCCTGATGCTTATCCTATCTTTTACTACATTCTTTCCACTCATTCTTCATGTTCCCAGAATCTTAGGTATAAGGGTTCTGTTATAGATGGATAAATTGGAGCTGGGTACCCAAAGCTCAACTCTCTGTATTCTGAGCAGTTATGATTTTCTGTGATGGCCTCTCTTTCTCTGCTGCAAAAAGACACTTCTTTGGTGATGGGTGAGAGCTCCATTTATATGTGGGTATAAGGGTAAGTATTTAGAGTGAAGTTAGGAATTACAGTTGTTTAAGAACATGACAGCAGTAGGTTCTTGTCTAAGATCTATGGATATACCAGTCATGAGTAGCTAATACTGTAAGCCTAGCCAACTGCAAATTTCATGAGCATGTATGAGGAGAACATTTCTGTGCTTTGGAACTTGTATTTTCTACACTTTTTTACACTCTCCTGTGGGATAATGCTCTTATACACTGTAAAGATTTGTCACTTGAATTGGTTTAATAAATGCTGATTGGTCAGTAGTCAGGCAGGAAGTATAGGCGGGCAACCAGACTAGGAGAATTCTGGGAAGAGGAAGGGTGGAGTCAGGAGTCACCAGCCAGATGCAGAGGAAGCAAGATGAGAATGTTGGACTGAGAAAAGTTACTAAGCCATGTGGCTAAACATAGATAAGGATTATAGGTTAATTTGAGTTAAGAGATAGTTAGTAATAAGCCTGAGCTACTGGCCAAGACTTTATAAGTAATATTAAGCCTCAGAGTCAATTATTTGGGAAGCAAATCTTCCCCAGCCACCAACATCTGTGTAATCACAGCTCTTCTGCCTGATGGGTTTATCGCTGATACCTTTGTAATTTACCATCTCCTTGCTTCTGGTGACAGGAGCCATCCATGCTAATTCTCTTTATCAGCAGTCTAACACTACTCAAATGGATTGTGGCCTGGCTCTGATTTCCTTTTGTTTAGAAGCCTTGGAAACTCTCCTACCCATGATAGACATTAATTTTCCCATCTGAAATGATGGACAGGCCAGTAAGTCCCCTGTATAGATGACTAAGGCTATGAGTGAGGAACATGTGCTATGCATTCTCCCAGAAAAGCTACTGAGCTACAATGACAGGGGGTGTCATTGAAGTACAAACCCCCACCTCAGACTCTTCCTTTTCAACCTCATTTTTTCAAAACTACATCACCAGGTGTGATGGTTTATATTTGTTTCCAACCTCAGTAGATTTAGAGTTGCCAAAGGGAGGTTGTGTTCCCCTTCTCTAGTTAGACTACCTCTGTTCCTACGAGATCCAGTGTTGTATCATGGTTATTTTGAGACACTCCTCTTCATATACCACAGTGATTGTCCATGTGTGAAACCCCCTCCTTGTACCAACCACACTTGTGTCACACCTACTACTGAACCATTCCAGATATTCTGCTGGGTCTCAGCCACTGAAACTTACTTGTAGAGTCCTACCCAATCCTGTGACCAGTGCTTCAACCTTGGTGCTTAGACCTAAACTCCAAAAAAGACCTTTAAGGACTGAGATCAAATTGTATATAGTCCCATTGGCTTTTGCTGCACACAAAGTAAGTATTCATGCAGGGAGCAGGTGTTTGGACAGAGCAGGTTAGTGATGTCAGACAGGAGTCAAAGCCTTTCTTCACAATGGCTTCTCTCTGTCCTTTGTTGAGTGATGAAACTTGAGTATCATACATAGGGAGAGTATTCATCTCTATCTCACAGACCATTATAAGAATTACATGAAACAACATTTGTAAAATTACTAGGATATTTAGAACACTGCGGTACTCTAAGAGGGTTTCATGATAAGGTTGTTGAGGGCCAAGGTACATGTATACAGCTATTGGTATCTCCAGCAAACCTACAAGTGGGGCTCACCCTCCAGTGTAGCAGGAATCTTAAAGGTACTTATTAATAAAATCAAACCTGAGGCCAGTTATTGGGGTGAATGCTGGAAGATCAGAGAAGCAGAACAAGTCACAGCTACATTGCCTCACCAGTTCCTCAGCTGATCCTGTTTCCTTAGACTGGAAGCCTCTGAGTCCTCATCCAGAATGAATCTCAGCTGAACTGCTTCTCGAAAGCCTGAATGCTTAACCTGGCTAAAAAGCTTCTAGTTTCTGGTCTTCACGCCTTATATATCTTCCTGCTTTCTTCCATCACTTCCTAGGATTAAAGGCTCACTTTCTGGGATTAAAGGAGTGTGTCACCATGCCTGGCTGTTTCCAATGTGGCCTTGAACTCACAGAGATCCAGACAGATTTCTGCCTCTGAAATGCTAGGATTAAAGGCATGAGTGCCACCATTTTCTAGCCTCTGTATCTAGTGACTGTTCTGTTCTCTGACCCCAGATAAGTTTATTAGGGTGCACAATATTTTAGGGAACACAATACCACCACATTCCAGCTCCACTAGGAACTATAGAGCATACTACCCCCAACTTAAGGTCTTCTACCTTTCAGTTTTTCCCTGTCTGATTCAGGTTTCAGACCCCCAAATCCCCTGTACCTGTCTTCTCCTTTCCAACATCTTTGTGGATAGCTACAGACACAGATTAACTTCCATGGGTCTTGGAAAGCTCTTTTGTGTTTCTGTATGACTAAATGCAAAGTTGGCCTAGTGCTGTGTGCACATCCCTTTACTCTAAGTATTTATCATGAAGAGCCTTGTCCTAGATGCTGAAAGAGCTGCCTGTGGTCACCCAGAGTCAGATCCAGTTCCCCCAGCAGAGAGCTTTTCACACACCACATGCCATCTGAGGTCACCACAACGTGGGTAGTTCATAGCAAGGTGGCCTCCCTGGAGGCCTTGGTTCCTATTATCTGGATCCTCCTGTGTTCTTTTTGGACACTATCAGATGCCTCATCTAGAGCTCAAGGATTCTGGCCTACAGTAGCACATGCTGCCATTCACTAATTTTCTTTGTGTGTGGTATACACTGGACTAAGTACATCACATATAATTTCATTTAGTTCTGATGACAACGTTAAAAGGTAGAGCCATTATTCTCCTCAAACACAAAACAGAAAACAGCAAAACAAAAATACTGAAATGCAATTACCCAGCATTCTGTAGAGTGAAAGAACAGCATTGTGTGCTCAGGTCTGACTGCATGCAGTTTTCCCGATTTTATTTTCATACTTTCCTAGTCTTTGTGCCTTCTGTAGCACTTGTTCTGCTGTCTTGGAGAAGTGTTTTGTTTGTTTTGTTTTATGAGTTGCTAATTGATTGGGACCTCTTAGCCTTGATGCTCCATGTCTGCCCTCCCAGACCTTGAGCAATACCAAGCTATCTCAGATAGGGATAGTTGCACAGTGACCTTCCAATCAAGTTCTGGCTCCCTCCCCTACATCACCTGTGCTGTTCAGTCAGCAGGCTAGGTGCAATGCTAATGCACACACAAGTGGTTGGTCCACACCAGGGGCACTCAGCAAGCTCTCTGAATCCAGGCTCATGTTGTGCAGAATCTGGACTGAGGCTGTTGAGGTCAGCCATGCCAAAATCAGTATGTCTCCACTGGCTTCTGCTGAGTCAGAGTCGTATTATGAGACTGTTCATCATTGACCTCAGCTTTGCGACTTCCATTCCAATATTAAATGACTCACAGCACAGTTGTGGTGCACTCAGGTGTCAATGTGGGGTTTGGGGGCAAGATGTTTCTACTAACATCATGGGGTACTACCTAGATAAGAATAAATGAAAAGACATAAGATCCAGGCATCTCAGGGCTCTGGGCAAAAATAGGACTCCAAGGAATCAGAGACATTGGGTCCCAGAAGGATACGATTTCCCTGGCAGGCTATCATTTGTTCTGAGATCCAAAAGCACAGAACAAGAAAATGGCTAAATCCTAGGAATAGCCCATATTCAATTCTGGATGAAGGTAGGCTTCTTAGTCAAACTCAAGCTCAGTTTGAGCCTGAGTTCGGGTTCTGGCCTTGCTCCATGGGGCCTTTGTCCACACATTAACACTGGGAAGCCCAACTCTTTCTCACTTAGAAAGATTCACTTCATAGAATCTCTGAATGATGGAATCTCCATTGGGTACACACAATGATGGCATCACTCTTGACACAGAGAACATGTACATGTCTGACCCTCAATGTTTCACCTCCTGGGTGCCAGAAGCAGCCAAGAGCTCTAAACCATCTCCTGTGAGCAAAACAGTCAATGTGATTCTGTGTATCAAGTAAGCCAAAAAGGAGACTGGGATCCTGGGCTGTGAGCTATGCTAGTTGTCATGGCTTCTGTTAAGGGTGGGTGGAGACAGCTGTGCCTCAAAGCCCAGGTGACTTTACTCCTGAACTTTGCTCCTGCCTGTGTGAAATGGGCTTCCTTGTCCACTCGATGGTGGATCATCTGGCTTTGTTGGGTACATTGTCCTTTTCTCTGGGATATTAAGCAAAATGCAACTTGAAGGCTAGGCTTGAAGGGTATTCCAAGAACTTTGCCCTAAAATAAATCTCAGTGTTCTTAAATTATAAAAAAGGATAGCACAAGGGCACAGCGGTAGCCAAACCAAGGAGAGTTTAGGCTGAAGAGATGGTTCAGTGGTTAAGGGCATTCACCTTTCTTTACAGGACTTAGGTTCAGTTCCCAGAACCAACATCAGGCAGCTGGCCACTACTTGGAACTCCAGTTCCAGGGAATCTGATGCTCCCTATCTTCCATGGACACCTGCACACATTTGGTCCATGTAAATTCACACAGGAACAAGTATGTACACTTAAACAAAAGTAAATCTTTTTTTAAAAAAAGTTAAATTTGGCCAGGCAGGAAAAAAATTAAATGTACCTTCTTTCAAGGACAAATAATGACTCTCACCTAAAGGTTAGTTGTCTCAATATAGAGTATTTTATATAAATATAAAGTACTGCTTTATATTTGAAAAGTGTGTATTTTTTATCCTTACTTTGGTGGGAGTTGTTTTATTTATTTACTTTGTGCCGCTCTCTCTCCACACTTCCATTAAAGAAATGAACATTTTTTTTCACTCCTTGGAATGTTTGTATCCTACCCTGGTACAGCCTAAAGTTCTTTCGGGTGCACTGACGTAAACAAGAATTCTGCCCATATTGAAGGAAAAACAAACAAACAAAAAAGCAAATCTAAAACCAAACAAAAAAAAGGACAAAAAAGTGCTGCAAGAAAGTGTATTTACCTCCCATGCTTATGGATCAACAGAATTAATATTGTGAAAATGGCTGCCTTGCTGAGAGTGATCTACAGATTCAGTGCAGAATTGCAAAGGCATTCTTCACATAGCCAGAGAGGACAAGCCTAAACTCCGGAAAGGAAATGTCAAAGACTTTGAAGAGCCAACACAGTCCTAAACCCAAAGAACAATGCTGGAGGTATCACAGCATGTGGGCTGAAGTAATATTACAGAGCCATGGTGACAAGGTCAGCCTGAGATGAGTGCAGAAATAGAAACATAGACCAGTAATCTAGACTGATGACGCCATAAGAAACCCACACAGCCACAGCCACCTAATCACTTAAAATGATGTCAAAAACACAACAAAACTCTTCAACCATTGGTACTAGGGAAAGTAACTGTCTACATGTAAAAGAAAGAAATTAAATCTAGACCACACCCTGTGATAACCAATTCAAAATTCACATAAGATCTTGACATGCGATTCAACACTTAGAAGCCACTACAGAAAAACACAGGGAAATTAGCCGAGATATCGGAATAGACAAGGAATCTCTGACTAACAACTTCAAAAGCACAGGATATGATCCCAATAACTAATGAATTGGATTATATGAAATTAAAAATCTTCTACAAAGCAAAGGAAATAGTATCACCAGAATGAAGAGACAGCCTACAGGGTGGGAGAAAGCCTTTGCCAATTATATATCATACAGGGAAATATATAAAGAACCTTAAAAATTAAACAGAGAACACCTCCCCCAAACCTTCCAATCAATAAATGGACTAATAAACCAAATATACAGTTTTCAAAATAAGAAACAATAATGGCCAGTAAGTTTTTGAAAAACTGTCCAACATTCCTTAGCCATATGGAAAATGAGAATACCTTGAGATTCCATCTAACCCTAGTCAGCATAACAAGAATTAAACAAAGACAATACATGCTAATGAGGAAGTGCGAAAGGGGACCCCTCATTCACTGCTGGTGGGAATGTGAACTAATCCATAGAAATCAGAATGGATGTTCCTCAGAACATGGAAAGTAGAACTACAATACAACCTCGCTAAATCACTGTTGGATAGATGCCCCAAATCAGTGTGCCACTGAGGTATTGGGATATCCATGTTTGAGTTGTACTATCCACAATAGCCAGAAATTGGGTCAGCATAGATGTCCATCATCTGATAAGCAATAAATAAATAATGTGGTGCATATACACAATGGTATTTTATGTAGCCACAAAGAGAAAAATGAAATGATACTTGCAAGAAAATGTATAGAACTCCTGGAGATCATTACACTCAGGGGAAAAACAGCCAGACTCAGAGTGATGTTTTCTCTCATATGTGGATTTTAAATTTTAATATGTATATGTGTGTAGAGGTGACCGTATAAGTGCATATGTGTGCATTGTAGACTCCCAGACTGGTAGAAGTCTAGTTGAGGGAAGACCTAGTTCCATGAGCAGATGGTAGAATTCCCATTACTCTGCTTTGAGTCAATCCCATTTTGTCATGCTATATTTTTACTCAGAATCACACAGTATGGACTCATGAAGTATTAAAGCTTTATCTCACTTCACTGATTTGTTTCCCTGTGAGTGTAAAAAATTCATCTTTATTCTTTTAAGGAAGGGAGATAGCCTCTGTTCTCACTGGTTCTAGAACATTACATAATGTAGCATAAATGACCCATGGTGGGTTCATTTTGTCTCCTCTCACTAAAGGGACACAGCCATCAAGCCAGTTGTTAAAAACTTTAATGGTTGAAAAGATCACTATAAATGTATTAACTCACTAAATGCTGGAAGTGTCACCATCTGCAATGTCTTGCTGACTTCTGCTGACTTCTGGCATGAATATGTAGCGTATCAAATTCTGCTGTCCATCTAATTGGCCAAATCTGAAAACCCTCTGCAGCCAACTCCCCACTGATACAAGTTTCAAAGACTTGGAGATAGAATATAATTTTATTTTATACCTACTGGAGAGGGAGGACTAATGGGTAGCTCTCTCCCAGGGGGGTTGGGTAATCATTTTCTTAGTTCCATTCCAATGATTCTGTTTCTATTTAACATTAGGAGATGATATAGTTATGTCTCTAATTCGTAATAGGCCTTCTTCATTTCCGATTTGTCTAAAAGACTGTAATCAGATTTATGATGCAAATGAGCAAAAATATCAAAGGACGTATGTGTGCAAGTGCAATGGGAATTCAGTCATCTGCTTTGCTTTGATGTTTTCAAGAACAACAAAGAAGATGTCAAAAGAAAAGGCTGGAGAATGTTTTAGAAACATGTTTTGGAAACACACACTCATGCATCCATGTGCACGTGCGCGCGCTTGCACACACATGCACATACAGCTCACATACATACTGCTGGGAGAAGGGAGGTGAATCTAGTCAAGGGCAGGTTGAGGGACTAGATGGATGAGGCTGTTGAGTGGCTGAGATGGGCATGAGGTACTTAGGGCGTCTGAGTGGCCCACAGAAATGGACCCATGCAATAAAGTTAGCTTTGTGTGCTAAGCTGAAATTTCAGAAAAGAGAATTTAAATCAAATAGCAAGGCAGGGCTCCCAAGGGGGACATATTTGACGCTTTTGTATAATTTCTTAAGAGAAATGTTGAAGTGTTGTCCCAGAGTTCAAGCACATGAAAGAACAAAGCAAATAGCCACCCTTCATAGGAGCCAGACCCAGCCTGGAAGTTATCTCCATGTGACTCTGAAGACTCAGCTGTGGTTCTGTGTAGCCAGGGAAACACCATACTACTATAAATAAGAGATGAAAGAGAAAGGAACCCCATGGGCACTTGTCTAGGGAAGTTTAGATAAATCCACCTGCTCATACAGTAATAAAATTGCTTCTGCTAGAGAGTAGATTCTGTGTGACAGAAAGAAGGTATGTGGGGTAGATTGTTAGACAGACCCTTCAAAACATGTTGCTGTATCAGAGAGGTTTGCCCAGAGCTCAAAGGAGAACGTGCATCCTTGATCACTTGAAATTAGAAGCATTAAGAGTCAAGCTAATGAGAAACCATAACCACAATTTTTCAATTCTGGTTAGATACTCCAAGGTCCAAACACTCCTGTCCCCATTTGAGACACAGTAATGATCTTGGAGCTGACTAACATTTAAATGTTTCCTGATCTTCAGGAAATTTGCCACATCAAGGATAAGGTCATAGAGGCCCAGACAGAATAAGATGGACATTTCAGGGACCACTTAGTTAAGGAGGGTTCAGCTGAAAAAGAAAAAAAGACTAATCATAAATTCTGTTCTTTCTGATGTACTCAGCACGATTTCCCATTCATCAGATTTGGGAACACTGGGGAAGGAATGGGTCAATATGGTTATACTGAGGATACCCAGGGAGCCAATGACACCATCTTAGGTGGGGAGAGTAAGTCCTGCTCTGTAGCCACTGAGGAGAGTTCAGTGGGAGGTCATGTGACAGATTTCCACCACACGGGTGAAGTTAGGTTGTCTTCAATCAGAGTTGTCTCGATCAGAGTTGCTAATGCCTTTTTTTCTTATGGAACACAGATAGCTCAAAAGCACAAAGAACATAGCTGTGTGCATCAAGCCAATGAAGTCATGAGAGTCAAGCCCATCCTTCAAGGACACCACATTCTTATCAGTTAGCATGGTTAACACTGCATCAGAGAGACATGAGCCACATTTGCTGTTTGCCAAGTAGTCTCACCGATCCTACAAATTTTGAGATTTCCAATTCACAATTTTATCCTTGGGTAACATATATGTTCCTGTTATTCCTCAGTTCTATTCAGGAATAATTTACAAACAGGAATTGTTTGTACTTAGATTGTCCAGTGTTATGATTTCATAGAGGTGTGCACTGTGAAATCATTGTCTCACAGATGTCAAGGGTATACCATTAACTTTGTCTACAGAATCTTGTCTCTAACTGGAATTCTGTGTCCTAAGTGACAGCTCTCCATCTCTGACCCTTGACCCAGCACCTGGCAACCACTGCCCCACTTCAGTTTTATGGGTTGAACTCAGTGAGCTTCCAAACTAGAGATTCTGAAGTGTTTGATTCTTGGCGGCTGGCTTGTTTCCCTTTACACACTATCCTCAGGCTCTTCCTGCCGCCTATCATGGCAGCGTTCCCTTATATAAGCCCCTGACATTCCACGGCGATGTGCTCCACAGCTCTCCACCTGTCTACTGTCGATTGACGCTTAGTTGTCACATGGTGTCACATCATACACACAACCTGAATGTGTGTCTTCCCATTTCTTTAGCATCTTAAATATAACACTTTAGAATGAATCATCAGGTAATAAGATTAACTATTTTAAAATATATTGACCTTAAGCTAAAATGACTTCTGGTATCTGACTCATGTTTCTATCCAGGATTTACCACATTTTTGTTTTTCAATAATTTTCTTTATTTTTCTCATGAATATACTCTCAGACAGGAGAGTCATCCCTGGCTCCAGAGGTTGCTGTGCTCTTTGAATCCTAGCATAGAATGAGCTGACAGGAGCCGTCATAGTGCTGGGGCAGGACAGCAGCCTAGGTGTTCTTCCTGACTGAATGAGTCTGCTGTGGCAGGGTAGTTTTCACAGGAAGACATAGATACTCTATTTGGAAAATAAGGCCTTTGGTACAACATTCAGGGATTTTCACTGTGATTTTGAATGTGAAAAAAATAAAATGTTTTTTATACATTCTTTTTTGCTACTTTATTTATCTGGGAGTATAGGATATATATGCCACATGTGTGGAGGTCACAGGACCATGTGTAGCAGCTGGTTCTTCCTTTTCACCATGTGAGTCCCGAGAACGGAACTCAGGTCCCTAGGTTTGGCAGCAGGCACCCTGACCTGCTGAACCATCTCGCTGACCCAAGTGACTTTTTTTTTTTTATAAACTTTTATTATATTTTTATAGGATGTTTCTTTAAGCTATAGTTGTTTCAATGATCACCAAAATATCTTGATCCACCTTTTGTGAAGATTTTATTTTTCACAGTCTCCATTTGCTGTCTAGTATTTCTTTCTCCTTTCTGGCATAACAGTATGTGTTGCACACACAACTTATAGGGACTTCAAGGCCACTGTCACCCTCTAGAGTGGTAGAAGTAGCAGCAAGCAAAAATCCTTGTGCTCCAGCCCTGAGAGGTGGTCACAGAAGTCACAGGTGCTGCAAATACAAACACTAAATTCAACATGAACAGATCAAATGCAGAGGTTGCCTTGCACATAAGTAAACCCTACTGTGTAGGAAATATGAGGGGCTTAAGTTTGGTTACCATGATAAAAGACAGTCTGCTACTTCCCTTATGCACTGTTCTACTCTGTGGGGTCTTGTCATCAGTCAGGAGTGACATCTGGGAGCCTATTTGAAAAGCAAATTATTGGACCCACCTCCAGTTACAGAATGGAAGGGGAGTACAGCCTATGTTTAGTAAACTCTCAAGGTAAAATCAAGACCAAGTTTGAGACTCGCTTTCCTGTAGTGGTAGGAGGTAGACTATACCTACAAGCACAGGATCCCATGTACAGCCCTACATGTGCATGTGTCTATTTGGATCTGTGGGAGTTATTTGCATGCACTTGCCCACTCACACAAGTAAACATCAGCAACTGCTCCGCACATCTACATGCCAGCCTTCCCTCATCTGTTACTGCTGACACAAAGATTGCTATGCCTTTGCCTCTAATCATAGCTTTAGCTACCTGTCAGAAACTCATAGCTATAGTCAGTTGTTCTTTGTTATCTAAACAAAATACACACACACACACACACACACACACACACACACACACACACACACACACACACACGCTGCCTTCATGCTGTTGAAAATGCTGCTTATTGTTCTGGACTCAGTTTCTACATCTTCTATTGTGTAGTCTTCTCAGGATTTTAGCCACTTTTGACCCATTTCCAGGGGAATGACTGAAAATTGGAGTTGAGAACCATTGTTTTTAAACAGCAGATAGCTAATATTTTCAAAGTTCAGACTGTTTGATCCCTCTTGCAACAGTTCAACTCACAGCTACAGTCTGTGACCTGAGGGTTTGGGGACAGTTGAAGAGATGACAAACAGTGCTCCTCCTGTGAAAACACACAGAGAGCTTCCTTTTGGGAAACTCTGCAATGTCTCTCGAGCTCCTCATTCTGAGCAGGTGTAGAGAAGCACCCGAGAACAAATAGTTAATGCAGTCTTCACAGAGAAGGGTAGAGGCTGTGAATACACAGATCCAGATAAATGCCCTTTTCTCTGACATGGCAGATACACTGTGGTGTCCTTGGGCTCACTTTTGAACAGTGATCCTTGGGGATGATAGGGTATTGAGGGGTGTGGCACTGTGGACTCCACATGCACACAGGGTACAAATAGCTAGAAACTGGAACATTGACTTAGCCTGGGTTCTATGGATCTTTTATATTCCAAAGATCCATAATTCTAGATAATAGGATTCTTGATAAAAATCCTTTGAAAATTCTGTCCTCAAATGGGAGTTGGTTTAATTATTGCTCCTAAAGTCATTTGAATTCTCAGTGGACAGAATGGAGTCTTCCGTACTGGCTTCCTTCCCTGCTCACCTAAGACAGGCTGAAGTTGCATGGAGGACAACAGCCTTACAAGAATGGGTCCTTGGCTTCTTCACAGTTGCTAATGCTATGATTAAAACTGGTTTCACTGTCTACAGGAAATCAACTGAAGACAACTAAATCTTGGAGCTTTAGTTGACACATTTGATCACTTGGAACAGCTTCTTGACACCATAACAATCACAACAGATGAAACTTGCCCAACATTGTGTTCCAGACCTTGAGATAAAAATGTACTACACTTTATCTAAGGTCCACCCAACTTTGTGATGGGGAAACCAAGGCACACAGAAGCCAAAGTGCCCTGCTTTAATTTTTCTTTAATTTCTCATCTCTCTCCTAGCAAGCATTGCAGAGTAGCACTGCAGGGTGGTGCATTTCAACTCCTTCAGGTAACCTGGTGGGCTGAAGAAAAAAATTCAGAATCATGAATTCTGTTTTCTGGCGAGTCTGGGCTGCTGGCCATAGCAAAGTCCCAGGAAATGCCCACTCAGTGGCTACACAGGCTTGCCAAACACATTGTCTTTGTAGGTTGTTTTGTGTTTCTGATGCCAATCTCCCTTTGGCTATCCTGCCTCTGGCAAGCTGGCTCTGGGGCTGGAGCTGTGGTCTGAGAAACATGGCTTCTTCGCAGCAATTCTCTCCTCCTCTCCCCTCCCTCCCCCTTCCCCCCCCCCTCTCTCTCTCTCTCTCACACACACACACACACACACACACACACACACACACACACACACACACAGCCTGCTTTTCTGCAAGGCTGCTTTTCTTCTGGCATCCTCGTCCTCACATAGGATATGGGGGTTGGATCTGTTCTACCTACTGCACAGTGTTGTAAGAACAAAGAGGATATTGGAAGGGAGGGATTCTGTATTCCATAAATCACCAGGAAAGGGATATTTCTATTTATTCTTTCTTGTATGTCTATCAACCAAGAATCTCTCAAAAGTTTATTATTTAAATTTTCGAGTAGACACACAAACCAGAATATTGGCTAGTCTTTGGGAAATCCCTTCCCCAGCAGGGACAGTCCTGTCTGTCTGTCTGTCTGTCTGTCTGTCTCTGTCTGTCTGTCTGTCTGTCTGTCTCTCTCTCTCTCGATGGATTAGATAGATAGATACATAGATAGATAGATAGATAGATAGATAGATAGATAGATAGATAGATAGAAAGGTAGATAGATAGATAGAAAGGTAGATAGAGAGATAGATATGTGTACATATACCAGTTGGATGAAGATCTTGATTAACATTTGTCACCTTCTACCTTGTTTGAGACAGGGTCTTTCTTGTTTACTGCTGTATATACCAGGTGAACTACCTCACAAGCTTCTGGTGATTCTATCTCACCCTCCCTTCTCCTGGTGGGAGCATGCTAGGATTTGATGCATATGCTACTGCATCTAATCATTATCATAACATCTTTAGACAGGCTTGAATGTTTTCCTACATGTACCCTGAGCACACCTCACTGAAGCAAAAACATGCTCAAAATGATCACACCTATCTTGTATGGCTGCTTGTTGTGAAGTTGGTATTTCATCACCTATTGGATGTATCTGAAATTCAGCTTTTCAAAAAAACTGGAGTCTGTCGGTTCATGGGTTGCCTCACACTTGTGTAGGCCTTGTTGGAGAGAAGCCGTGCTGGCCAGACTGGCCGTCTGAATACATAATTTCTGTGATGTATACATTTTCTACATTTGCCAAAATTTACCAGTCATTACTGTTTGGTGTGCTGCGATACACCATGGGGTATGCAGAATCCAGTGCAGACTCCTCTGGGTCACTTGCATTTCCTTCCTGAATCCAAAATGAAACAGAATAATCCAGGAAAGTTATACGGTTTCTGTGCATTCTACAGGCAAGTTTCATGTATCCCTATAAACCAGCCCAACCTGAGAGATAGGCCATGCCGTAGAAAGACTTTATGCTTATTTGTAATTAGGTGAGACAAACCCATTGTGTGAGGTGTTTGGTTGTTTTGTTTGTTTGTTTGTTTTTTGTTGTTTTTTCTGTTAGTTAATACTTTTCCCAAGGAAAGTTGTAACTTTATATGGGGTGGTCCACAGCTAGGTTTTAAAATTTGTATTATGTCTGTTAGAGTATGCATTTAGTAGGTGTCTCTGAATCTGTATCAAGAGATATGCCATGTGAGGCCATGGTCTGATTTAAGCTTTATGGAGATAAGTTTGTCTAGAAGATTACTTATTTCACAGAAGAATCATTCTGTTTGCAAAAGAACTCACTGAGAATGTCTTTGAATAGTGAAGTCTCTTAGGGCTTTTAAATAGGATTAGTCTTCCCAAAAAGCTTGGCTCCTAACACTCACGTTCAGGAAACTGGAATAGCATATAATTTTTGGTTAACACAATTTCAGTTCCTCATCCTCAACTTGCCTGTCCTTTCTGTTTTTTTTTAATCTTCCAACTTTGGGAGCCTCTCTGTTCATATTTCTTGCCTGTGTCTCCTCTCTGTGAACTCTGGTTTTTCTTCCCCTTGGCCCTACTGAATTTTTCCTTAGCCCTGCTCCTCTAAGTCTACCTCCCAGACCTCTCTCCTCTTACTGCAGGAATTTAGGTACCAGCTGTGCAGGTGCCATGTTTTGATCAAAGGACTTAAATGAGCCTTTTATATAATCACATTCTATATTACACTATGGTGCAAATACTTGTGCATGTGTTAGAAATTAGCTTTCCTCCTCAGTGAGCCTTTTCCCATGCTGAACTTCCATGAGGGGTACAGCCCAAGACCTCACAAGACTGCCTGAAACCACAGATGGTTTCACATCCCACGGACTGCCTCTTCCTGTGTATACCTATCTGTGGACATAGAAGATATTAGTACCACAATAATAAAGAAAAAGTGCAACTGTATACTGTAATGTATATTCTGTAAAGATTGGAAAATCTGGGACTTCCGTTTAATGCATGGCAGCCATGTGCATGGACACAGAGGAAGTTTATTCTTCCAGTGTGTCCATCCAGAGTGTGTAGGATGTACAGATTCTGGGTTGTCATTATGAAGGCAAAGTCTAAGTAAAACAGCAAGTGTGAGAAAGAAAGACTCACACAGGACATGGTCTTCTAGACCAATCATCAAGGTTTTTACGTCACATGAAGTGAAGGTGTGTAGTTTCCTTTGATACCAGCTCGTGGGATGCTTTTGAGGTGGCATGAACCACTGCTGACCTGCTCTTGTTGCATTGTTGACAGGAGTGGTCCATGGAGCCTGCTCATCTTGCTTGCTCATCCATCTGGGAGATAAGCAGTGGACTTACTTGTGCAGGGCGGGGGGGGGGGGGGGCGGCTATGTGGTTTACAAGGGTTTGCAAGGGTGTGGCAATAAATCTGAACTCTGCATTCAGAGTCATTCTTGGAAAAGTTTAGCTCCTGTCACACTGCTGCCTACGTGATAAAAAGTCAGTGAGATAGGTAAGGGTGCTTGCCACCAAGCCTGATGACCCGAGTTCAATCCCAGGGATTAAAAGGGAGAAATAATTCTAACAAATTGTGTTCCAACCTCCACATGTACACTGTGGCATTCATACACATGTGCATGCATGCACACAGACGTATGTGTACGCGTGCACACACACACACACATAAATAAAATGTTAAAAATTAAAGCCACGGGGGAACAGGCTACAAATATTATTCTTCCTATCTTCCTGTTATCGCCTCCTTTCTCCCTTCCTCTCCCCATCTGTCTGTCCATCCACCCACCCTTCAGTCCATATATACTGAGCACTTCACTAGCTACAGGGAAGAAATGGTCAAAATACATTTATATCAGTCCCTGGCTTCACAGGGCAACATGAGACCATGTGGGCAGTCCTGAGGCCATTGAGGCTGGAAGTGGGAGCACACCCTCTCCTCCTCCTTTGCAAGTTACTTGTTTGTTACTAAGTAAACCTATCTGACTAGAAGCCAATAGGAATTTAGAAGTCCTTTGTAATCTAATGCCATTCCCCGCCCCCGGATGTGGTAGAAAAGGAGGAATAAATTGAAGTGAGATTTGCTGGGGAGTTCCGGAATAGGTACAGGAGCTCCTTGCTTTAGTTTGTGAAACTCAGGTACCACATAAGAACCGTCTATGTAACATTATTATGTGATGTGATTACACCACTGAACAGCCAAGAGAAATAGAGTCCCCACCTTACATTCGGATAATGTTATGCCTTGTTTCCCTCTCTGTCTCTGCCTCCATATTTAGGTGACTCTTCTATGTTATGAATGTCATCCCTCTGCCCCTTCCTCTGCCAAGCAGTAGGAGAAAACCTACAGCTGGAATCCCAAAGATGCTACCCTGGTGGGGTGTCTTAGCTGGGGTTTCTATTGCTGTGAAGAGACACCATGACCTCAGCAACTCTTGTAAAGGAAAACATTTAACTGGGGCTGGCTTACAGTTTCAGAAGTTTAGTCCATTATCATCATGACTAGAAGCATGGCAGTACACACAGGCATACCTGATGTTGGAGGAGCTGAGAGTTCTACATCTTGATCTGCAGGCAGAAGAAGGAGGCTGTGTGCCACACTGGGCACAGCTTGAGCCTATGAGGCCTCAAAGCCTGTCTCCACAGTGACACATTTCCTCCAACAAGGCCACACCTCCTAATAGTGTCATTCCCTGTGGGCCAAGCATTCAAACACATGAGTCTATGGGGGCCATGCCTATTCAAACGACCACATGGGGTTACCTCAAGTCCATGGAAAGGGAACAGACCCACAGGGCCCTGCCTTGTCTCTGGCTGGTACCTTCCCCTCCTGAATCCCATACACAAAACAGCTAACTGTGTCTTTCAGCTACCTCCCTCATTGAGGTTGCTTCTTACTTTTTTTGTGATGTAGCTGTAGTTTGGACTGCCAAGCCATCCCATAGGAAGGATGGAGTTGGTGATGAGAACAGATGAGACCCCCTCCATTCCCTGTCCCAGCACTGACTGCAGCCCCAGACACTTCTAAGTGAACACTACGGGGCACTGCCCACCTTCCCCCTACAGAATGAAGGCATTCCTGTCTAGATGGCTCTGATCTGGTTTTTCAGTGGCTGCTGGCACTCCATAAAGCTCTTTAACACTCAGCTTCTTTAAAAATTCTTTAATGTTTCTTAACTTCTTGACTGGTGGATTGAAATAATCTCACCTGCTACTGATACACATTGCTGCAAGAATAAAGAATATAAAGGAATATAATTCTGAAAACAAAATGTTCACCAAGTAAGAAATAGTGGCATCCTGTGGAAAGTGCTGCCTCCCTTTTCCCTTCTGAATATATGCAGGCATACGCATAAATTTGACAGGCTTCTTACCTGGCATATGTTACCTTCAGGTGGTTCTGAATGCCACAGTGAAGAGCTGGTGTGGCTATACCCTGGAAATGCCAAGTACCTTTCACTTCTTGGTACTGAATTAACTTGTCTGTATCATGCATTAACAAGTAAGCTAACATCCAAGTAGAAAACACCTATTTACCACCCATTTTTGGTGGCCAGTAACCAGGCTCAACGTGGCAGGGAGGTGTGGTCATAGTCACACAAGGCTGGTCTCACAATGCCCCAACCACTCTGGTGCTAACTGGAATTCCAGATCCCCCAAGACTAGGATAAAGAGAAAGGCATAACATGCTAAATATGGATTTAAAACTATATGAATATTGAATGTGACTATGGAAATATGTAAATCTTGAGATTATTTGATTTGCAACAAGATGCATGGAACTATACGTCATCATGTTAAGTGAAATAAACCAAACAGAGAAAGACAAATAATAATATTTTCTCTCATATGTGAAACCTATATTTTACACACACACACACACACACACACACACACACACACACACACACACACACACAATGAAAGCAGAAGGGGACTGTATGGGAAAGGGGAAGGAGACCAGTGGGAAAGTTGTAAGGATGGTCCTGGGGGAGAACGTAGCTCAAGAGGTGACGCACTCAGACAAAGATGCCTTGCGGAAACCCATCGCTTTGTACAATGAGTACAGGCTGGTAAATCAATTTTTTTAAAAGAAAGGATGGCAGGAGAGTGGGGGATGCTCATTATAAAAATGATGAGTGTAAGAGATATTGGTATATAGTATCGCCATGGAAACGAGCCAGTTACCTGAGGTTTAAGTCTACTGCCCGGGCTACGTTGAGTCTAGGGTAGGAGTGGGGATCTAGGTAGACACACTCATCAATCAGAGAACAGCAGAAGGCTAAAGTGTAAGATAAACGCACCCAACTGGACGGAGGGTCTAAGAAGTAAGTTAATGTGCAGACAATGCCAGTGAGGTCAAGGATGAGGAGACCCCACAACAGGGGTGATATCAACCAGGATGGAGATATAAGTTGCCAGAACCAAGTAGGAAAAAAAGAGAGTCGGTATATTCTAACAAACATGTTCATAGGCAGATGTTGGGCCAAGGGAGAGGCAGAGGGATGAGGGAAACACAGAGATGATGGAAGCCTACCAAAAGAGCCAGGCAAATGGCCAGGGCTGCAGGCAGAGGGAGCCAGAGCCTGCGGCCAGAGTCTGAGAAGCAAGCCTCAGAGGGAGGAGGCAGCTGAACCATCGCTGCACTGTCCCGTGAAGACAAGCACTCAAATTCTGTGTGGTAGTTTGGATATGGAGTGTCCCCTACTGGTTACCTGGTCCCCAGCCTCTGAGGCTGTTTGAGAAGGTTGTGGAACTTTCATGAGGTGGAGCCTCTCTGGAGGAAGTTAGTCACTTCCGGTCTGCTCGCTCTGCTTCCTGACAGCAGTCACCTCACACTTCCGTCACCACGCCTTTCCTGCCATGATGGACTGTATCATCTCAAACTGTGAGCCAAAGTCAATTCTCCCTCCCTGAAGTGGCTCCTTGGCAGGCATTGGTCAGAGCCATAGGAAAAGTAACTAGTGAAGCCCACTTTCCAAAATAGTCTCAATTTATTCTCGGAGTGAGTCAGTGAAGGTTGTTGCTTTCCTGCTTAGCTCGGAGCCGTCGGAGCCCTGAGAACCTAGCAAGGACACTCTCCAACCCTGTTCCACCAACTGCTTCCTGAAAAGGACCCCACAGAAACAGTAGAACCACGTGTAAAGGAGAACCTGGAGGGATGAGGTCCTAGGAGGGTATACTGGAGGCAACACAAATTCCTCCCACCAACCTTCCCCATTCCTTTTCGTCTGAAATCTCATCCCAAGCATAATGACCAGCACACAGACACACATGATGAACCTAAAGATGATCTCTTAAACTTTCCCATGTCTGCCCCACTGTAAACACATCGCCTGAGACACCCATGTGATGGTGATCTTGGGATTCAGGATGTGAGTCTCTGTCTTTAGTGCCTTGATCTGCAGACCCACAGCAATGCCTCTTCCTTTTATTTCTTCAGAGCAGGAAAGCCAAGACAACTGTGAAATTACAAACCCATCCAACACTATTATTTTTAATTGAAATGGCCTAGAAAGCAGTCACATGTGTGAGTTATATTCTCTTTACTCTCTACACATGCAATTCTCATTTGCAGGGAATAGAAAGACAAGTGTGCATTGAGAAGACAGATATGTCTCTGCATGTCACAAATGCAGCTTTTGACCTGATATATGTGGGCAAGTTGCCATTTAAAACTTACAGAAGAGATTTTCATAGCAATTTGAGTTCACATTCTATCATATAAAATAAACACAGGCTTAGGCAGGAGCCACAAGCCTGCCTCTGTGTGTGTGTTCCCTCTCTCTCCAGCCCTGACATGGCGTCATGTAAAGAAAACTCATGTACTTGAGTGTGCTTACACACACACACACACACACACACACACACACACACACACACACAGACAACTCTGCATGAGAATGTTTTCAGCAGTGACTCATTCCTCTTATCTCAAATACTATTTTTTTTCAAAAATTTCATTTTTATGCATATGTGTGTTTTGCCTGCATCCATGCCTAAAGAAGCTAGAAGAAGGCACTAGATTCTCTGGAACTGGAGTTGCAGGCAACTATGAGTCATGTGGGTGCTAGGAAATGAACCCAAGTCCTCCGGAAGAGGAGCCAATTCTCTCAACCACTGAGCTGCCTCTCCAGTCCCACAAATACTTTATGATTGGGCAAAATGCCATTGCATCGGTGCTCTAAATGGCTGAGTTCTAGGTCCTCCTTGCAGCCTGCTGTTGACTTCTATTCCACAGGATGTCATTCATATCTCTTCCATGCACCTGCGTGGCTGGCCCTGCTCACTCTCAAATCACCTCACAAGGCAAGTTGGATTCTGCTTGTTCCCCTACACATACCTGAGGCCACTACTTTCTCTTTCCACATCATGGGTCCAACAATGTGTCCAGGCTTTGAAGTCAATACCAGCCTGTAGACGAATTTCTAAGCAGTCTTATTAAATAAGAAACACAGTGCCAAATACAGAGGTAATAGCCAAAGAGATCAGAGCGAATAGCCATGACTAGCCTTAGCTTACCACCAGCAGTAGCTTCCACTCAGAGAATTTCTTCCTGTCTGATCTGTGCTTTTATTGCCTTCCTGTTCAGCCTTGTCATTGGCTCTAAGCCCAGCCACGTGACTTCCTCATCACTGCCTGTCTATATAGACCTCCAGGTCTCTATGGTTGGTACTGGGATTAAAGGCTTGTGTCACTACGTTTGGCTGTGTCCTTGACCACACAGAGACCCTGCCTGCCATGTGATCAGATTAAGGGCGTGGGCTACCACCGCCTGACTTCTGTATATGGCCCGCTGACTTCTTATCTCCAGGCAAACTTTATTTATTAACACACAAATAAAATATCTCATTTCAGCACAAATAAATTATCACCACACCAGCCCACTCCAGGGCCACGGGACACAGAAAACCTTTAGGAGCCACAGCAAGCAACTCAGAGATACAAGGAAGGACCACATCAGTTTATCAGCTGATAACTCCATCTTCTGTAGTTCCGTTGTCCTCAGTGGAGGAGCCACCCCTGCCTTGTGTCCCCTCTGTCTTCATCTTGTTTTGCCTTCCAGAAGGGGGTGTTAGGAGACAGCTGCTCTCATGTTCAGCATGACCCTACCCAGCAACTTCCTTTTTCCTTTGTTCTGTTTTAGCCCCATTTTTATCAGTGTATATCTATTATACAAATTAATGGGTTTTACTATGGCATTGTTTCATTCAAATACATCACATACTTTGGTCACATTCGTCCTCCATTATCTTCTCCTCTCCCATTTCCTGCTAGCCCTTTTCATACCCTTTCATACTCTCCATTCTATTTTATTGGCACACACACATGTAAAAACCTAGGTTCAATAGAAGACAATATACTATTTCTCTGTCTGGTTTTTGTTTGTTTGTTTGTTTTGTGGGGGTGTGTCTTAATATAATCAATGACCTCCAGTTCCATCCAGGAGTAAATGACATAATGTCTTTCTTTTTTTCTGAATAAAAATCCACTGTGTATAAACTGTGCTTTCTTTACCCACCAGCTTGTTGTCAGACACCAGGCTGGTGCCATGTCTTAGCTGATGGGAACAGTGATGCAGTAGTCATGGGCTTGCCAACATCTCTGTGCTATGCTGACTCAGAGTCCTTTGGGGATGGTACAGCTAGACCTCAGTGGGTTTCTTTCAGTTCTGTGAGGAACCTCCATCCTGATTTCCACAGTGGCCGTACCAGGAAACCCTCCCACCATCAGTGTGAAGGGTTTCCCTGCCCACACCCTGTTGTTGGTTATTTTTGCTCTTTTGGGAGCCTGACACCCAGCTCCCCAATACATCACACATAAATGGTTATTCTTAATTATAAATGCCTGACCTTAGCTTGGCTTGTTTCTTGCCAGCTTTTCCTAACTTTAAATTATCCCATCTACCTTTTGCCTCTGGGCTTTTTCCTTTCTCTTACTTCTGTATATCTTACTTTCCTTCTTACTCCATGGCTGGATGTGTATCTGGGTGGCTGGTCCCTAGCATCCTTCTCTCCTCTCTCATTCCTTCTCCTTCTCCTCCCAGATTTCTCCTTCTATTTCTTCTCTCTGCCTGCCAGCCCTACCTATCCTTTCTCCTATCTTGCTATTGGCCATTCAGCTCTTTATTAGACTATCAGGTGTTTTAGACAAAGTAACACAGCTTCACAGAGTTAAATAAAGGTAACATAAAAGAATGCAACACATCTTTGCATCATTAAACAAATATTCCACAGCACAAACAAATATGACACACCTTAAAATAATATTCCACAGCACTACCCCTAGCCCCAGTTCTTTGTTTGTTTGTTTGTTTTGTTTTTTCGAGACAGGGTTTCTCTTTGCAGCTTTGTGCCTTTCCTGGATCTCACTCTGTAGACCAGGCTGGCCTCAAACTCACAAAGATCCGCCTGGCTCTGCCTCCCAAGTGCTGGGATTAAAGGCATGTGCCACCACCACCCGGTCCCAGCCCCAGCCCCAGCCCCAGTTCTTACCAGCATTTGTTGTTGTTTATTAACTGGTACTCATTCTGGCTGAAGTAAGGGGGGATGTAGTTATTATTTTGATTTGCATTTTTTTGGCCACTCATACTTCCTCTTCTGAGAAGCAGGTAAGGATTTCCTACAAAGAACTTTAAGAGCTCAGGAGACAATGGTGAGAGCTGACAAATGGGGTTGCAGTCAGTTAGACAACCTTCTGCACAGGAAATACACCAGAGTGATGAGACAGACATGCTTTCCTGTCTGGTTTGTTTAAAATGTGTTTGTATCGACAAACTGGTGTTGTATATATTGATGAGGTGACCAGTAATATAATGACTTTAAGGATGTAGGATGATTAAATAAAGCTTTATGATGAGAATATTAAACTTTAATCTCTCAGCAATATTGAAATGTGTAAAGCTCTTAGCAGTCTTCTTTGTAGTATACAATTGATCTAAGAGAAATCAAATTTGTTCTTCCCCTCTTACTGAGGCCTTAGCCCCACCTCCACCGGCAGTTTCTGAGAGCTACTCCCTGATTCTGGATTTGTTTATCACATTACATTGTCTGAGTCCCTTTTCATTGCTATAACAAAATAGCAGAGTCTGGACACTTTCTAAAGAAAATAGGTTTAATTATCTCACAGTATTGGAAGTTAAAGTCCAACAACAGTGGGCCCATGTGTCAGTCTCAGGTGAGTGGATTTCGGAAAGAGCCTGAGAGATGGAAGAAAGTCCCAGGGCCATCAGACAGGAATCATGAGAGGCTTGTGGATTAGGCCTACTTTTTCTATAAAAATCCTCTAATGATGCAATCATTTTCTTCTATGCCTTACTTTGAGACAAAGGCACCAGTAGTCAACAATGTTGAACCAACACATGCACCCTAGAGGAACTCACGCCCACCTAGCCCAAACCCCAGCATGTACAGATGCCACTCACTGTGTGAACTGATGGGAAGGAGGGATGCCCAGGGAAAATAACTGAACCTGGAGTTAGGATTAAGTCAGCTCTTGACCTGCGAGCTGTTCATAGGACCTCGAGAAGGCCCAGCTCTGTAGAACAAGAAGTTTCTCCAAGGCTCTCCAGGTATAAAAAGAACTTACCTTACTAACTCACTCAAGAATGTTACCAAATGTCAACTTGATGAGGATGGTCGCTGGGCTGGTGGTAGTGAATGTCTGTTGTCAAACTAGATTGCATGAAAAAAAAAAAACCTAGAACATTAGTAAAGCACCTCCGGGTGTGTGGGCTTTGAGAAAGGGTTGAATAAGAGCCAGACTTGCCCTGAGTGTGGGGGCACTGGATGGACTGTGTTGAGGGCGGGCATTCTCTCTTCACTTCTCAGGTCCACCTACCTCACCCCAAGGAGTGGAGCCACCAAAAGTGGGACAAAAAAGCCCTTCTTCCTTGAGACAAACTATTTGCTGACCATCTACAACACTGAAGGAGTGCCTAAAAGATATACAGACTGCCTATTGCAGCCTCTCCACACCTATCAGCCCAGGGATGCTTCATGCTGCACCCAACCTTACTCCTTGCTAAATAGAGGCACTCTGCAGGGCCAGCAGTGACAGGGAGCAGAGATTAAAGAGAAATACCCATCCAGAGGAAGAGTAGAGACAAAACAAGATGGCCAAATTTAAAGAAACTGAAACCACAGTCACAGGTGGCAGTAGTAACTGGGGGATTTTAATTTATGTGTCTGTCCTCCTCAGGTCTGACCATGTCCCTCATCACCATTGACCACGCCCCTCCCCAGTCCTGACCATGTCCTTCCTCACCACTGGCCATGCCCCTCCTCACCACTGGCCATGCCCCTCCTTAGTCCTGACCACGCCATTCCTCAGTCCTGACCACGCCCCTCCTCATCCCCGACCATGCCCCTACTTAGCCCTGACTATGTCCTCCTCAGCCCCGACCATGCCCCTACTTAGCCCTGACCATGCCCTTCTCATCCCTATGTCCTTCCTCAGCCCTAACCATGTCCCTCCTCACCACTGACTATGTCCTTCTTAGCCCTGACCATGCCCCTCATCACAACTGACCATGCTCCTCATCACCACTGACCATTCCCTCCTCAGTCCTGACCATGCCCCTTCTCAGTTCTGACCATGTCCCTCATCACCCTGACCTTGCCCCTCCTCACTCCCGACCACGCCCCTCCTTGGTTCTGACCACGCCCCTCCTCATTCCTGCCCACGGCCCTCTTCGGCCCTGACCACGCCCCTCCTCAGCACTGACCTAACACTGATCACACCTCTCTGCACTGATGATCACATCCTTCCTTACCACCGCCAGCCTTGCTTGTTTTTACCACTGACCATGTCCCCTCTACTGACCATGATTCTCCTCAGGCTGACCTCACCCCTCCCACCACTGACCACACCCTTCCTGTTTCACCTTTATAGTCATGTCCTTAAGCAAAGAGCCTGAAAGCCTGTCACACTGCCAAGGCAAAACCACTGAACGTAAGTCACATGAAAAACTCATAATGTCCTTTCCACATGGGTACACAGTCATGAGAGGCTGTGTTCATGCATTCATAACAGCCCACAGCAGCCGTTCCATCCCTTTTGCAGCTGCATGCACTTGGGTAAACCGAAGAGCAGGTGGCTGCTCTGACTCCAAGCCCAGAGTGCTTCCAGGGAGCACTGACATCGGGAGCACAGTGTAGACCTGGTGGAGGCAGGAGGCTTATACACTCAGGGAGGCTGCCCTGCTTCTTCTCTGCTCTCACACTAACACCAGGGGGACAGGGGCCTGCTGATCAAGAGTGGGGATGCTCTCTGCCGTTACAGTCCTCCATAAATGCCCATCTCTCCCTTTTAGCTGTTGTAGCTGCTTCCTTCTGAATGCAATCTGTCT
Source organism: Peromyscus californicus insignis (assembly GCF_007827085.1). Classification (NCBI taxonomy): domain Eukaryota; kingdom Metazoa; phylum Chordata; class Mammalia; order Rodentia; family Cricetidae; genus Peromyscus; species Peromyscus californicus. Next base: position 1,381,459 of record NW_026294492.1, on the reverse strand, counting down.
GCATCCTGGAATCTTCCCTCCTCTCACGGAGCAGGTCCCAGGCTGCAGACATGCCATCCCCACATCCAATAGGTCCCGGGATGAGTGCATTCTTCCATTTCCCTTTTACAAAGAGAACTCATAGAAGTGTGGGTCTTATTGAATGTTCAACACAGTGTTCTCTATCACAGGAACATTTTTCAAAACTGTGGAAAATTTACAGAATCGATTTTCAGTATTTCTGGCTCGGGCATAAGATGTGTGTCACTCTGAGGACTGCTGTGACCAGTTGCTTGTTCTGCTGACTTTTCAGATCTAACAAAATCAGAGTCTGGAGAACCAAACAAAGCAGGCAGACTGTGACAATGGTGAGCAGCAGCGAGGGGCCAGAGCATGCATGTAGAAACTCAGTGGTCCTGATAACAGCTGTCACTATCTGGGCATGGTGGTATATACTTTTAATCCTGGCACCTGAGAGGCTGAGGCAGAAGGACTATGAGTGAGTTCAAGTTCAGACTGGGCTCTATAATGAAATCCTGTATCAGAATAAAAAAAGGAGTCATTGTCTATTTTTGTGTGTACCATTTCCCCCAACAAGCCTGGGATAGTATAAGCCATGACTCACTTAACCTTGTAAGTCTTATAAATTAGTGAATGGTAGACAGACAGGCAGACAAACAGGCGAAAAACAAACCAAATGGGTGGAAGAATATATAGATGACAGTAAAGATCTCTCATATCCCCTCTGGTGGTGCGGCATTTTCTCTCAGGCTTGAGTATTTGGCTGTTATATTTCTCTCCCCGTCTGACTCACTAGCTCTGGAAGAACGAAAACAGAAGGGAGAGGAAATAGCAAAGCTGGGCTTCTGGTGGGAAGGCTCGTGAGGATGCAGCCTCAGTTCCTTCTTGCTGTCTCTGTGTATTTGAGAGCACTTTGCTGTGAGCTCCCTCCACTGGCACAGGGGTAACTCCTCCAAGGCCCCTGGGTGGGTGTCCAGAACCCTGGGACATGTCTGTGCATAGAAAAAAAAATTTTATAATAATGCTCAGTGAAGCCTGACTCCCCTGTAGCCATGGCTGTCATTTCTGCACACAGGAAGATCCCAGGAGGAGTTTACCAGGTTCCCTTCTTCCACACGTCTTGACATTATGCAAATAGCTATGACTCAAAGGTCAGTCAGGGACAATGGCTTCCATGGTGGAGTCCCTCAGCACAGTGAGCAGCCGGCTGAGTGACAGCCACAGGCCACTTCAGGATGTCAGATTTGCTACCTGTGGAGTCCTCCTTCCTGCGGCTACTGCTGGAAGGGGACTTTCCACAGTCTGCTGTTGGGCAGGAGCTGGCTGCTCCTGTCATATGTGACTTCTCAGGCATGCAGCTTGTTGGTGGCCGTGAATGCACAGCAAAGTTTCTAACATTACCATCACAATTCAGGGAGACACATAAGCAGCCACTCAAAGAACAGACTCTGCTCACATACCAAAGCTGTACTTCTGGATTCAGCTTCTCAGTAAATCTTCCAGGAAGGGCCACATGTATTGTATAGCATACTTTGTGATGACTTAATCTCAGGAATCAGAGTGTGAGGTAAATCCCTGCCAGAAAAGTAACATGGTACCTTTGAAGTGCAAAGGATAGAGAAAGCACTGGACTTCTTGGTATCTTTACTACCTTTACAACTAGTTTACTCATAAAAGGAAGTTGACTGGCAGCTGACTTTTCAACTGAACACTCACCCCTCACAGTGGAGAAGGGTAGCCAGATGAAATGTGAGGTACCATCTACTGACAGGCCAGGGAAGTGTCATAAGTGAAAAGTGAAGTGACTGGTTTGCAGTCAGTATGGAGGTGAACAGTTAAACAGGGATGTGAGAATTCCCTGTAGCTCCCTGGGTAATCAAAGCAGGGACTTAGAACAAGTTTTTGGTTTTTTCTCCAGAAGGGTCTATACATTATAAATTACCAAACATGGTTTTATTATACTTTATTAGTGTATATTGATTATATAAACCCATGGGCTTCTTTATGACATTTTCATACATACCCACACATATGCATGTGTGTGTGTGTATGTGTGTGTGTGTGTGTGTGTGTGTGTGCGTGTGTAGTACCATATCTATGGTACTTTGCTCCTGTATACCTTCTCATACCTACACTTATTCCCACTGCCTCTCAACTGGTCCATAGTTTTATTCTACGTAAGGCTTCATGTTGTGGCAAGAGGATGAATGCTGTGGAGTAGACACACAAGTGTGGTGATTTATTGTGTACCCCAATAAAGGTTACCTGGGGATCAGAGGACAGAGCCAGCCACTAAATTAGACATAGAAGTCAGGCAGTGGTGGCGCACATCTTTAATCCTATCACTTAGGAGGCAGAGATCCATCTGGGTTTCTGTGAGTTCAAGGCCACACTGGGCTACATGAGGTTGATCCAGTATAGGAGAGAAACAGAACCAGGCAGTGGTGACACACGCCTTTAATCCCTGGAAGTAATGGGGCATGACACAGAAAGGTGTATAAGGCGTGAGAAAACAGGAACTCATTCTCTTGAGGCTAAGGATTTTGTAGAGGTAAGCCAGTGGCTGGCTGTTCTACTTCTCTGATTTTTCAGCTTTCACCCTGATATCTGGCTCTGGGTTTTTATTATTATTTTTATTATAAGACCTTTAAGACTTGTGTTACACACAAGGGTTCAGATTCCTTTTGGTTATGTATTGTCAGAGCTGCCTGATGTGTTGTCTATCGTGTGTGTGTGTGTGTGTGTGTGTGTGTGTGTGTGTGTGTGTGTGTGTGTGTGTGTGTGTCTCAGCGTCTTTATGTATAGCAAGTGCAGACACAAATAGAGACAGATCCTCACTGAACACAGTGCCCTGCCTACAATATGTGCATGTTGAACTGACGTCCCCTGTATTGCTACTTCTCCTTTATTGACCACAGATAATTTAAGTATCTCGAGCCAGCTATTTCTACTACCCAAGGGCATTCAGGCTGGTATGGCACTCTTGGTCCTACATCACAAGGCCAGCCAAGGTGAGGAGAATACCCTTTGTCTCAGTGACTCCATTGAAAGGAGCTCATCCTATAGGAATATCTTCAAAATTGTGCAAAGGCATACATAACTAGTTGTTTATGTGATATATTCTAACAACACCATGGAAACTTTCTAGTTTCAAATACAAGGGAAGAGTGAATACAGATGGGTCTACACATTAGTGGGACTCTATTTTCAAAAAAAGAAGGAAGCAGACCTAGAAAAGCTAATAAAAGATATCATATATAAAACATATGATATAAGATATACATATATGTAAATAACTCCATCCAAACTTATTTAATAATATTATTTTATTTGTATAAACATCTCTTTTAAATATTTACATATTCAGGCATACGAAGAGCCTAGTTAAAACACAGACGTGTCTGTGCTTGTGCTTTTACACTCACTGGAGCATGCACAGGCATGTTGGCAAGGACCTCTGACACACCCTTGTGTGTCCCCTGAAGACTCCTGCCTCAGAGGGATGGAAACGAAGGTCTTCGCTGGCAGAGGAACGTCAGAACACTTGACCTTGTCCTTCTCCACTGCCTCCATTTCCCACTATACTTACTCTAAAATCCTCTCCATTTTGTAGATGAGAAGGTCAACAGTAATTAAATTAGCACCCAGGTTTCTTGATGCTCACACCAAGGATCTGTCTACACACAGATCAGGGACAGCATACCCTTGACCAGTACCGTTGGTGGAAGCCTCCATCTCTGTGAAAGTTCGGGCCAGTGCAGACATTCCATATCAGGTCTGAATATCTAACTAAGGCGTTTAGCTTCAGTACCACTTGAAACCACAACTATGCAAGAGTCTGCCGTACAAATCCCCACCTGTAAAAGGCGGTGTGTTTAAAACTCATAGAACAGATTCATATCAACTTATTTCTCCAGAATTCAACTTCAAACACAGCCAAGTAACAAAGAAACTGACCATAAAATAAACAGATATCATCTCTAAATAATATCAAACATTTTAAAATCCCACTATCTAATCAGATTAAGATTTCTTGCCCCAACTACAGACCTGCAAGATAAGTTGACAAGACACACTTCCCCATGTATCTGGCATAAGAGGAATTGAAATGTAAACCAGAGCTCAGAGTCTGATAGACAGTGGTAGCCAACGTGTTAATCTTCTTTCCATTTTACTCTGAATATTATAAATTAGTTTTTAGAATAATTAAACTAAAGTTATTTTGATAAGCTAGAAAAAATATTTAAAAATGTATGATGAGCTTTAACTTCATTGGCAACCCTGCAAACTGTTTCAAAACAATGGTGTGGGATACATTTTAACTCCTAACTTCAGAGGAGTCTTTTTCTCAGCTGAAGCAAATAACAGGGAACATTGGACAGTGAGGTTTTTAAGAGACAGTTGCCTTTTTACATGAATCACAACATGGAACAAAAGCAGCTGTTGGTAGGAGGTGAGGAAATGGTTCCCATGGAACACCTCAGCAGACCACACCATCCAATAAACCCCACCCTTGCCTGGGCTCTCACAGTCTACCATCCCACAGACTGGGCAGTTGGACCGTTTCTAGGAAGCATGTGGTATCCTACTATGGTCAAAGGAAGCTTAAGTACTCAAGAATCGCAGTGGACATGCTAAGTAGAGAGTGAACCCAGGAGTCAAAGTTCAGAGGTGAATTTTCAGACTGTAGAGATGCCTCCATGAGTCATCTACGTAGAGGTGGTCATCAGAAACAAACATGGAGTGGGAGGGAGATGAGGTCTGAAGGCTGAGCTCTGCAGCCTCTGCAACCAGGCCACTGGGGAGGCTGCTGAAAGCCAGAGAAAGAGCTACCCCTGCAGGTGGAAGGAGAATGGGGAAACAGCAACCGGAAATCAAGAGAAGATCTTGTCTCAAGTGCAGGAAGTGGTCTTCAGAGTCCAGAGGAGCTGACAGATAAAGTAAGACAGCAGAGGATCACCTCTCTTTTGGAAATCATCCCACAGCAAAGCATTTGTTCTATGATATACTGGGTAGATACCATCCTTCATTATTTATGATGTTCAGTGGGAATGGGGAATATTCTAGATTTTCCTAAGAGATTAGCAAACATACCACAGATTAGCTACAAAATTATTAAGAGCTTTGTGCACGCCTGCATGCATGCATGCATGCGTGTGTGTGTGTGTGTGTGTGTGTGTGTGTGTGTGTGTGTGTTTGTGTGTGTGCATGAAAATAGAAAGAGGGCCATGAGGAAGAGGAAAGAAGTGGACTAAGGAGAAAGGAACAGGAAACAAGAGTTATGGAATATGTCATGGAAAAGAAGACAAAACTACTCTGAAGCAGTGGGACTAGCAGAAGGTTGAGAAGGAGAGTAGAGGACAGTAGGAAATGAGTAAGAAAAAGTATAATAATGGTATATGTGTGTGTGTGTGTGTGTGTGTGTGAGAGAGAGAGAGAGAGAGAGAGAGAGAGAGAGAGAGAGAGAGAGAGAGAGAGAGAGAGAGAGAGAGAGAGAGAAATCCACTTCCTTTTATCTGGCTGTCTTGAAGTCTGGCTCTGTTTGTTTGTTTTCTGTTTTCATTTATTCTTTGGGAATTTCACACAATATATTTGATCATATCCCTAAACTCCTCTCTGATCCTCCCTCATCCCCTAACCATCCAAATTCATGTTCTTTCTCTTTGTTAAAACACACACACATATTCTCTCTCTCTCTCTCTCTCTCTCTCTCTCTCTCTCTCTCTCTCTCTCTCTCTCTCTCTCTCTCACACACACACACACACACACACACACACACACACACACACCTCAAATCATGGAGTTCCTAAGCATGGGCCTGCCCTGGAGTGTGGTTGATGTTCTCAATGACACTCTGTTGTGTAAAACTGAGTTTCCCTCTCCCAGCAGCTATCAATTGTGAATCTCTTCTTGGCTAGGGGTGAGATTTTTGTGCCCACTTCCACTTCGTCCTGCTGAGATCCTGTCTGGCTTGAACTTGTACAGATCTTGTGCATGCTGTCACAGTCTCCGTGAATTCATATGTGCATCTGCCCTGATTTTTCTGGAAAACACAGTTTCCTTGAAGTCATCAATCACCTCTGGTTCATATAATTTCTATTCCCTCTTCCACATGGATCCCCGAGCTTTGAGGGGACCCTGGAGCATATTATAGACGTCCTATTTAGGACTGAGCGCTCAGGTCTCCCACATTCTACACATTGTTCATTTGTGGGTCTCCATGTTAGTTACCATCTACTGTAAGAAGAAGCTTATCGAATGGGGTTTGAGCAATGCTCTGATCTATGGCTATGACAATAGGTCATTAAGAGTAGTTTCACTGTTATGTTCACTGAGCAGAGTAATAGTAGTAGGTTTTCCCCTAGGGCTCATGACCTATTTAGTCTCAGATTCTTGGCCTCATGAACAGTGTCAGGTCTTTCTTTGATCTCAGGGAACAAGCCTTAACTCCAGTTCTGAAAAGTGGTTGGTTATTCTCCTTACCTTCATGCCACTATTGCAGGAGCGGGCGTATCTGTCCACAGGCCTTCCTTGTAGCCCCCAGGGTTTGCAGTTGAGCGAGATTGATGATCACTTTTCCCCTCCAGCAGCATGTATAGCCCCTTCCAGCATTACCAATACTAGTCAGTGGGGGCGGAGCCTTCAGCTGAGCCCCAGCTCTATTTCTCCATGTTCTATAACGTAAGAATGTTCTGTATTCAGCCACAGAGTCCTGTCACCAGGTTACGGGTAACCAATAGCATTGGCAACAGCCTGTAATGTTTGCACCCTTTGGCTAAGGACTCAAAAAGGTGTAACCCATTTCTTTAACTTGGCACTTTATTTGGTATGCTATGATGTCTCGTTGGAGCATTGTCCCCCATCATGTGGTGACTCCGTTTAAACTCCTTTTATATATGTTGACATTGTAGGAGTCTTCTACAGTAGGAGGTTTCCACTGTTAGCTGTCACTCCACTGCTGGCCCCCTATTCTGCCATACCATCTCCCATGTAACCTTCCTTCTCTAATTTTCACTTTCCCCATTTATAACAGAAACCCATTCATTTATATGTGAACCAAAAAATGAATAATAAAAATTGGGTGGAAGGACCGGAGTTGTTGATTGGTGGTAGAGTGTTTCCCTTGCATGTGTGAGGACCTAGGTTCAATCCTCAGTACTTCCAAAATAAAGTAAGTTGAAAACAGCAGCAACATCAAATCCATAAAAATGTTTTGTGTTCCTGGAGACTGAGGAGAGGTATTCTGGGCTCCATTTTCAACCTCTTCCTGCATTTTAACCTCTAGTTCAGCAGTTCCCAATCTTCCCAACTCTGCAACCCTTTAACACAGTTCCTCATGTCATGGTGACCTCCAACCATAACATTATTTTCATTTCTACTTCAAAACTATATTTTTGCTATTGTTATAAATTGTAATGTAAATATCTGACATGCAGACTATCTGATATCTGACCCCTGTGAAAGGGTCATTCAATCCCCGAAAGGTTTGCTACCCACAGTTGGGAACCATTGCTCTAGGGTATCAGCTCATGGCTGTCCCCGAAGTAAAGAACATGGGTACTGCTGTTGACCTTATCCTTGCTCCACTGTGGCTTAGCATTCATGCTGTGGTCATGAACTTGAGCTTTGGATCCAACACAGCTCCTTCACCTCTCACTCTGATCCTGGGTGAACATCTGGACCCTGGTGCCTCACTGTGTTCCAATGTATAAAATGCAGATGAGAAAATCCCATTTCTTAGGATGTAGTGAAGTGGGAAGACACTTCTATGTAACATGGAGCAGAGAGGGCTCAGCAGAGCACTGGCAACCAGAAGCGCACCCCCCCCCCCACACACACACACACTTCAATGCCGGGCCTGTCTGTTTGCTACACTGGGATATTTTTTCCTCCTTAGCTTTCTTGTGTCATTCTTTTATAAAAGCTTCACATTCCTAGTCAATTTACACCAATCAAACATCTATACCAAACTTTGATTCATCTCAATGAAATAAAATTAAGGAAGCATTGCTTGTTGATCAAGAGCAGGGGCTTGTAGGGAGTTGTGGCTTTCATGCTGAAGAGATAGGCATGCTCTGTGAGGAAGGGATTATTATTTTAATAACCATACTTGAGTGATAAAAAGGAAAGCTAGAGCCGGGTGGTGGTGCACTCCTCTAATCCCAGCCTTTGGGAGGCAGAGGTAGGTGAATTTCTATGAGTCTGAGGCCAACCTAGTTTACAGAGTAAGTTCCAGGACAGCCAAGACTACACAGAAAATCCCTGTCTTGAAAAACAAAACAAAAGAGGAAAACTAGAGTGATGAGGTCATTCACAAGACTATTAGACTAATCTTGACCAGCAATGAAGTAGAATAAGACAAGAACAACTGTGGAGCAGGAGCTACAGAAAGAGACCTAGAGACCAACCATACTCTGATTTGCAGCTGGGGCTACTGTGGGCCTAACCTTAGAAGCCTGTGAAAGGCAGTGCTACAGGTTTCCATCAATAAATAACTTAGGTTCTGGTCATCTAACTACAATACAAATTTACTAATGTAAGGCAAACAAAGACAATTCAGAGTTAGAATGGCTAACTTCAGGCCAGGCTAGGACACAGACCCCCTGGCCTCTATGCTCCTGAGGTCTAGATGACTTCTACAGGACATTCTGCAGTATTGTGCAGGGAACTCTGTAGTTGGGCAAAAAAAACACTACACAATTATAGGAATTTCTGCAGTTATACACAGCAAATGCTTTAGCATTGCACAAGTTCTAAAGTTGTGCAGGGCACCTTGTACTATTGTAGAGGAAGTTCTGAAGCTACATAGGAAATTCTGCATCTACATGGGAAGTTCTGTCCTCAAACAGAAAGTTCTGCAGCTACACAAGAAGTTCTGCAGCTACAGAAGAAGTTCTGCAGTTACATAGGAAGTTCTTCAACTACAGGGTAAGTTCTACAACTACATGGGAATTTCTGTAGCTACACAGGAAGTTCTAAAATTACACAGGAAGCTCTAAAACTACATAAGAAGTTCTACAGCTTTATCAAAAGTAGCATAGTGTTGTAGAGAAAGTCCCAAAGCTGTCCAGGAAGTTCTAAGTTGTTGTACAGGAAGTTCTGCAGCTACTTAGCAAGTTCTGCAGTGCTGTGCAGAAAGTCATGCAGTATTGTACAGGAAGTTCTACAGCATTTAGGAAGTCCTGTAACAGTGTATGAACACTTTACAGTGCTGTACAGAAACCTTCAAAGCTACCTAGGTAGTTCTACATTGTTGTACAGGAAGTTCCGCAGCTATCTAGGAAGTTCTCCAGTGTTGTATAGGAAGTTCTACAGCTATCTAGGAAGTTTTCCAGTGTTGTATAGGAAGTTCTACAGCTATCTAGGAAGTTTTCCAGTGTTGTATAGGAAGTTCTACAGCTATATCAGAAGTTCTCTATTGTTGTACAGCAAGTTCTAGATTTATCTAGGAAGTCCTACATTGTTGTACAGGAAGTCCTACAGATATCTAGGAAGTTCTCCAGCATTGTACAGGAAGTCCTACAGTTATCTAGGAAGTTCTACATTGTTCTACAGGAAGTTCTGTAGTGCTGTACTTAAACTTTGTCAGCATATAGGAAGTCGTATACAGAGTACTCTATAGTAGTGTACAAGACATATAGAGCATTTTGCTACATCTAACCCTAAACCCAACCCTGACCTAGAACTAACCCTAACCCATCATGAAAGAGACAGGTTCAGACCAGCTAACCCACATAGGAAATATACAGGGACATCTGCCAGGGATCTCAGCATCCCCAGGCCACACAGTGCCTAGCCTTGGGCATAGCACATGAAACAGCTTTGCCAAGGTCTAAAACTGAGGTGATCAAACTGCAGAGGCTTGAAGAAAGAAAGGACTGCCTGGGCTTCATGGGCCAAATCCAAGATCTATGTGTTTTAAATGTGTTGTTTGGGCATAGCAATGACCACAACTATGAGAACCCAGGGTAGATAGTCAGACCATAACTAGGTGAGCACTGTCTATAACACCAGTGATCTGTGACCACTGGGCTGATTAAGAATGAGGGGGAAGGTCAGAATTGAGGATGGAAAAGGCAGACATCTGAATTAATGCTGCAATAGTACACCTAATCAACAATCCAGCTAGCTGTGTGACTTATGTACTATACATACATATATTTTGTAACACAGCAACTATGGGGATTAAAAATCTAAGTCTGCTACTGTAAGCAAATTATATGTACTTGTTCATATAACACCTAGGATTGTAAAATCATATAGATTTAATTATTCTTCATGCTCCTTAGTCACAAGATCCACACTGGAGACCACAAACCAGGCATCCCACATGCTCCTAAATGACCAGCTGGTCTGTTATAAAGTAAGTCCCTGGGGTATGATCGTCAGTGCAGGACTCCAGGATGCTGACATGGGGGGGGTCTAAGAAAGATTATTTGTATCAAAATCAGCAAATCTGTTGTTTTTCTAGAATAAAATATAGACACAAGTAGAAACACTTCTCCCTTTTTAATGTCATCCAGGCGTCTCGTATGGTGTCCTGAGGGCGGGGGGAGCGGGGGACAAAAATAAAATAAAATAAAAAGGAAAGCATGTCCAGGGACCGTTCTGTCTTCTACTAGCTTTGCTGTTGGTCTGTTCCAGTTAATTACGAGGCCTCTGCAGCTGCTGTATGAGCTCTTCTGTAATGTTTTATACTTTGTAACAAAAGAGGACGCAACTGTGGCAATCACCAGTGCCACCCAAAGGTCTGCTCATGACTGCACAGTAAGAATGCCTCAGAGCTGTCAGCCTTAGAGCTGAACTGTGTCTTTCTTTTTCAAAAAGACACATGCCCCAAAATCGCTGTTAATGGATGACAGCCGTGGAGTCCACAAACAGCAGATATTTTTAGAAAAATACATTTCTTCCTGCTTCAAAGTAAAATTAAGTAGTAGTAATTAATGAGAAAGACTCATCTTAAAAGGAACATTTAGAAAAGGGGTACTGTTTTGGGACCTTTAAAAATGGTTTGGATGAGTGATAATGTAAACTATTTAAAATGCTCACATTTATACATTTTAAAAATTTGCTAACAAAAATTAATATGGAAATTTAAAATTGTCAAAAGTTAAGTCGGAGCCTATAGTTTTGATTTCATTTGTTACATACATGTAGGTGAATGGCAACATTGACTGATTGACAGATACATATATATATGTATGTATGTGTGTATAGGTATATGTGTATGTATATATGCATATATATTAATATATATATGTATATATATATAACACATACACAATCTCATTGTATGAGTAATTTACCATGGCATTTCAGAAGGGTAGAAGCTGACTAGCTAAATTTCAGTAAAACTGAGGACAGCTTATAGACAGACATGAAGAGCAGGCTCCTTGACTTAGTTGCAGTAAGCAGGGTGGAGGCTTACTCCCATTTTAGAAGAATGTGTCTTTGTGTGGTGTCTCTCCAACTGTGACAGGTCTCAAAATCAAGTGTCAATATAAATTGTTCTGAGAGATTGAAATTGCTCTTTCATAGAATTTCAGACACAGCTTTTGAAAATAATGTCATATTTGAAGATAGTTCTCTCATTTTGGAAACTTTCTTCCTATACTTCGAAAGAGAAATGATCTGATGTATTCATAAACTTGGTGGGGGATAAAAGTGAGGCTCCTTGTGTGGAGTGAGGAAGAGACAGGGCAGGAGGCCCAGTGCATGCTTGGGCCAAGGCAGGTACCATCCCTGCTTTCCTCACCACAGAAACATAAAATAAACATGTTCCATGGGGGAGGGGGGTGCGTGTGTGTGCATGTGTGTATGCATGTGTGTGTGTACATGTGTATGCATGCGTGTGCACGTGTGTGCATGTGTGTCTGTGTGTACATGTGTGTGTGCATGTGTGTCTGTGTCTGTGTGCATGTGCATGTGTGTGTCTGTGTGCATGTGCATGTCTGTGTGTGTGTCTGTGTCTGTGTGCATGTGCGTCTGTGTCTGCATGTGTGTGTGTGTCTGTGTCTATGTGCATGTACGTGTGTGTATATGTGTCTGTGTGCATGTGCATGTGTGTGTGTATGTGTCTGTGTCTGTGTGCATGTGCGTGTGTGTGTGTGTGTGTGTGTGTGTGTGTGTGTGTGTGTGTGTGTGTTTTGCTAGAACTTGAACTCAGGACCTCCCACATACTAGGAAAGTGTACTAACACTTAGCTGAATCTCCAGCTACAGGAGCATAGATCAGGCTTGGGCTCACACTCAAGCACATGGCAGAGCTTGGGTTCAAAATATATGAAGTCAGCAAATTAATTGATTAGCTGATCATGTGCTTTAAATAGGTTTTAAGACATCACATTGTGTAGTATCTGACACTGCACAATTAACACAGGAGTCTGGCCTGCGTCTACGGTATAGCCCCATGGATTCCATGCCCAGAACTAACAAAATAAAAACTAAAAAATCAAACAAAAACCCCAAAAGATTGGCCTACGTATACTTAAGCAGTCAATTTAATACAATATTTCAAAATGTTTTTCTTTTCATAAAGGACAGGGAAGAATCAAAACTCCTTCTGATCCCTGGCTTGAGTTGTGGCAAGAGCAGACTTCATTTTATGTGGGTTTATAAATATAATTTGGGTGCATAATAACATACAATCTACAGTAAATGTGCTTTACAAGTGGCTCTGCGTGTTCAATACTCTGAGAGCCACTGCTCCGCAGGGGAATGCTGCCAGGTTCGCTTGCTGTAAGCCTCTGGTCACTGCATTTCATAAACTCTTTGCAGCATTCCTAGTGCTATGTGGTTTTTCTTCCTAACAACACCCTGCCCAACACTTGTTGTTGATTCTCTGACACTGAACCCACTACCACCAGCTCTTCCTTCGAGTCACTGAAGGAGATGTACCTAATACCCCTGATTTCACTGTGACCCACAACACAGCCTTCTCCTTCTAGGAACAGCAAACAGCTCTTCATTTTAAATCCAAACAACAAAAAGGATAACTATGAGTCTGTGCCTTAAATGGACTGTAAGACAGACAGTTGTCTGCAATACAAGGACTAGTTGACAAATCTGAACTATGAAAATGTACACCCTACAAGCGATCATGTTGGTAGTCTTAGAGAGGGTGGACTGGAGAAAGGCCCTTTGAGTTACCTGGAGTTTGCACTGAAGAGAAAATAACTAAGATGTTTTCTTCTTTTTTTTTTTTCAGTGTTGTGTGAATTTGATTAAAGGGATTGTGCACTATTCTAGACGTGGTGCTAGATACAAGGATACAAAGATCCACAGACATAGTCTCACCCCTGAGTGAATTATAAGTGAGGTCGGGGTGTGGATTTATTCAGACATAGCCCCCTACAGGGATATCCATTTAGTGTGTACAAAGCAACCTGAATACCATGCAGTGAGTTTCTACTGGGCTGGATTTTGAAGGATGACTAAGACTATTAGGTAAACAGAAAGAACAAATTTGGAAACCTGTGTTGCCCCCGAAAAGGGCGCTTAGCTGGGAGCTAAGAATTATTTTTCACATAGTAAAAGGAGAACCAAAGCTAACCTAACAAGAAAATCAGCTGTCCTATGGTGACTTTTTCTGTGTTTCTTTATAGGAATTTTATTTTATCTACTAGTTTCCAATGAAAATACTGTGAGTTTTGCTGTTGTAGTAATGTCTAGGTACCGTTAAATATAAAACTTGAAAGGACAGCTTGGGGACATTTTGTCATTAGTAATAAATTTTAATGCAAGGACTTTAACCTAAAATGCCATTTAAAAGAGACTTGAAAAGCCTAACTACAAGGCTGGGGATTAGTTCAATGGTAGAGCTCTTGCCTAACATAGGCTATAGGTTCAATTTCCACCACCACAAGAAATAAAACATACGTCAATTGCGAATAATAAAACAGAAGCGATAGGTCTTAGAAGGTTCTAAAATGACAGCTTCAATAACAGATAGAAAAATGAAGCTTGCCAGGAGGGCAGCTTCACCTGGGTTCCTGGGAACTGTGGGATGGGCAGGCTCCCTGATAACCCATGAGTGCCTTCATAATGGCATCATGTAGCTGTTAAATCCAACCCAACACCCCTCTGCTTCTAAGTCAGAAGTTTTCAAAATTTCAGTTCATTTTGTCCCTTTCTTAGCTGGTGTGATAATGGTCAGGTACTATACAAACCACTTCACTTTAGGTCACTGCTTCTAGATCAGGGTCTTTTTGGTCTAACCTGCCACACTCAACTGTAGCCCCATGTTGGTATGCTAGGCGATCTTTTCTTACATCATCCAAGTCAAGAATCTCAAGTTTGCCAAATGCAAGAACTGTCTAGGTATGTACCAAGAGCTGCCTTACTTTCCAAAACATTTTGGAATCCAGGAAACTCCCTTATCAGAAGAAGTGTCATTATATAGTAGGAAGATACAACCTGGGAAGGCTCACTCCCTCTATGATTCAATTCTATGGTTTTGTGAATGGAGTGTGGTCCTTGTTGGAGTTCCTGAGCAGGAAATCATGCCAGCTACATGATAGAGGAATTTGTGGGTATGATAAAGTGATGGGAATGATGTCTTAGATTGTAGGAGAGAGGCCCAATGAAAGCTCAGGAGTCCTCATATGACAGAGGCAGAAGGACATTCTCAAAGAAGGAGATCTGTAGTCATGGAAACAAATTGAGTTGATGTGCCAAGCAGGCTAGGAGCCAAGGATGCTAGTGGCCCCCACAGTGTGGAAAGGCAAGGGTAGAGACTCTCTTCTGAGCCTTTACAGGAAGGCAGCCTTGCCAACACTTTGATTCTTTGGACTTTTGCCCTCCAGAGTTGTCAGATAATAAGTGCATGTTGGTTTCAACCACTAAACTAGTTTTTTTAGAGGAACTCATGTCTTAGGAAGTCATGGATATCCACGATCAGTCTGTACCATGATGATAAAGCTAGCTCATGACACCTCCACAGGGATCAAATGCCATAGGTGCAGAAACACCCTGTGAACAGTTAAGCTCAATACAGAGGTCCAAGCCTTATCTAAATGAAGACATACACCCAGGAAGGGGCAGTACTATGCTATGGTTTCCTGGTTTGGCCCTCCCTCTCTCAACTCCCCAAGCTGTATGTTTGAGTTGTGAGTAAAGATTAGGACCACACTGAGTGTTTATCCTTGTTTTGTTTTCTGAAGATCTGTGCCCTCCCACCAGTGGGCCTGGACATGTTTCCCCCTCTCTGAAGGAGCCAGAAGCTTGTCTGCATATTCCCTCCTTCTGCACTCAGGAAGTAAGTGACCTGCAGGTGACTGGCTCTGCCAGCTAGTTCCTGGAAGAGCAGACAATGAGGTGCTTTAGAGAGAGAAGGGTCAGTGAGTCAGAGAGCACAATGTATGTTGTAAGTAAACAAGGCCAAGGTATGAGCAGGATCCTACTCCGCCCACTTACAGTCCTGAACAGCCCAACCAAAGGCTTCTGTTGCTCAACACAGTAAAGCAGTGCACGTCTCTCCCTGGATCCTAGGAGTTGTAGGACAGGAAGAGACAGCACTGCCCTGCGCAGCCTCTCTGAGACTCTGTCACGGGCTCCGCCACCTTCCTCTGCCTTGGTGAATGGATGGTGATGAAGGCTCATGGATCAGTGTTATTCCTGAGCTAGCCGGATGGTTTGCATTTGGTAGCCTAGTTGCAGTCTGTAGTTTGCCATTGCTGCCAGGGAGATTTCAGAGCTTAGCTTCACAAGCTAGAAAGGGCAAGAGGAAGTCCCTGCCCCAATCCTGTGATGGACATAGTCTTTTCAAAACTCTTATCTTTAGAAATTAACATTTGCAAATATTTCCTATCAAAAAAATGTGTTTGCTTTTCCAAGGGTGGATAAGCATGTTATGATAAAGCAGACCCACGCTACCTTGTGATCAGGGACAGCGTTGTCAATATCTCACTGTCCTACTCCCCTCCACGCCTTCACCTTTCTAAGCCTGCTATTTCCTCAGCAAACCAATTAAATAGGCTCTGATTCTATGAAGACCAAGCCTACCTTTCTCACCAAGCTGATCTTTCACTCCTGGGATCTACAGCATTTTATCTTTTGTATTTGTGAGACCTTTTCCAACTCTGTCTCTCATTGTAGATATTTCCACCCATGCATAACTCTGACTTATGACTTCATTCACCACTTAGCTGGTAGGTGTTCTCATTTAAGTATTGAATAAATAGTTGGCTTCAGTGTTCTCATCCATAAAAGGGCAGTTCAGCCTAGATCACTGATTCTCAAAAATATCCATTATAACTGCCAGATCAACTTCAGTGACCTATCACCTGCATCTCACAACTCACAAACCCTAGGGTCAGACCCAGGCAGCAGTATTTCGAATAATTCTACACATGATGTTTGGTTAGTTTACACTGTGTTTATTTTTTCACCTTTTACTTACTACCCACTCCTTTGTACTCTCAAATTTTAGGTGTGAACAGTATGTAAGTGTATGCAAGTGCATTTATGTATGTGGGTGCACATGTTGAGTCCAGAAGACAACCTCTGTTGCCATTTCTTAGATACTAACCCTCTTGTTTTAATGAGACAGAGTCTCTCATTGGCCTGGAACTCACCAAGTGGACTGGGCTGGGCACGCTGGGCATGCTGGGCATGCTGGGCATGCTGGGCATGCCTGTCTCTGTGTTTCTAGTGCTGGAACTACAAGCACGACTCACCATGGGTTCGAGGAATCAAACTCAAATCATCAGACTTATAAGGCAAGCATCTCCTCAGCCCTCAGCTCTGGGTCTTTGTTGTTGTCTGTCTCCTCTCTCCTATGACTTTTATTTTTAGTTTGTTTGTTAGATTGCATGTTTCAATTTGGCTACACAAATATGGACAGATATAACAATACAAAACATACAAAGGAGTATAAGGTAGCTATGAAGCAAACGCACACAAGGACCCCAGAGAACAGTAGGAGTAAAGCAGTCTTTGGAAAGCTCCAGGCTAAGAACTTTCCAAACAGGATACAAGATATCCTTCCACATGCTCAGTATTACAGAAATCTGATTGAGACAGGCACAAAGAAGGTCACGAGTGGAGACCAAGTGCCAAGATGAAAGCTTTTACAAACATCAGAATCACTGTGGTTAAATTCTCAGCAAAACTGCGGAATTCAGAAGACAATGCTGTTTTATATTAGAGATGTTTACAGAGAGGCTTGCTAATGAGTTCTTCCAAAATGGAAGCCAAGGAAGGGCATCTTCAGATACAAGAGTAAGGAAGAACTGGCACCGACAGGTCTGAACTAAGGGTGATCATCAAAGATTTTACAATAAGAAGGGAAAGTATGAGTGTAACTCAGGGAAGCATGAAGAAATAGAGTACCTCTCAAACTGAACAGGAAGGTGACCATCTGACATATCATATGAACTTCTCGTGAGGTTTACTGTATGTGAGGGAGATAACCAGGTGTAATAAATGAGCATCTGTGCTCTTGGATGCATCCCATCCCTCAGAGTCACACAGAGAGGAGAGTGACTGTAGGCAAAGCCTTGGAAAGCTCCTGGTTCTGGGAAGCAGCTGAGGTACTTTTAATGTCAAGTGTTAATCAGTCTAGAATGCGGGCTATTAATGTAGCATGACAGATAAACAGGGCACTTGGTTTCCACTCGTGACCGTCTTTGTGGCTGTCTCAATCGGAATTCTGTAATACTGAGCATGTGGAAGGATATCTTGTATCCCGTTTGGAAAGTTCTTAGCCTGGAGCTTTCCAAAGACTGCTTTGCTCCTACTGTTCTCTGGGGTCCTTTTGTGTGTTTGCGTCATAGCTACCTTATACTCCTTTGTGTGTCTTATATTGTTATATCTGTCCATATTTTTAGTAACACCTATTTATTCGTGTGGTTCTGTGGTGTGGTGTGAGTATGGTGCACATTTGCCACAGGCACATGTGGAGGTTATAGGACAACTAACCATAGGAGTCAGCTCTCTTCTTCTTCCATGTGGGTCCAGAGATTGAACCCAACTCCTCAGACATAGTGATATATTTATTCTCTTACCTGCTGAGCCATCTCAGTGGTCCTATGTATACAAATCACTGACTTTTTTTTTACTTACCCATTTCCAATTCACTAATTTTCCCTTTGGTTCATAAGGCTATTGCTATTAATCCTATCAACCATGCTCCAAATTTCTGTGGTTTTCAGTTGTAGTGTTGTATTTACTTACTTACTTACTTATTTACTCATTTATTTAATATAGGATATGACTATGTAGCCCAGGCTGACCTTCAATGTGTTGTCCTTCTGCCCCTATTTTATAAGTACTAGGATTACATTCATGTGCCACCATACCTGTCCTCCATTTTATTTATCTCCTAAAATTTATCATTTTGTTATATCCATTAAGTGTTTTCATGGTAACTTGATTCCTTTCAGATATCCCCATGGGTCTGTTCTATTGGCTGTCATTTCAGGGGTGCTGCTCAAATCTATCTGGCTGTATTCCGGTCTTGTTTTACTTTGTTTGAATGGTGAACACCATAAAGGATATATTTTCACCTTATTCTGAGGTTGGTGCTGTGTGACCTTATCTGGGCATATGTTTGCTTTTACACTTCTCTTGAATGACAGGGTTAAGGATGGAGTGCCTCACTCCAAACACCTCCATTCTTCTTGTAATCAAAGCTGTGGCTCAGTTACCATGGGAACCACACTGTTTCCTGTTACCTTTCCTACCAAAGAACAACACTTACTGAAAATCTCTCACATTTCCCTGCAGTTCCTTCCCAGTGGGCCCTGAGCTCTCCTTGGAGGCCCCCAGTCAGGTACCTTTGCACAGCTCTCTGTTTTGACTCTCAGATGACACCAACAACTCTGAAACAACTTTCTCAAGCAAGAAGCTACTGCTAAGAACAGAGCCCACCCCAAGCTGCTCTCTGCCGTGAGTCCTGGCTGTGCAAGCCATGGCTGCTTTCTGAAGCCATCAGATAGGTGATATGGACTATGATCTTCCCCCTTGTCCTTATATGAGGGCTCTTCTTCAGTAAGATCATATGCCATTGTCTGTCCAATCTGCCAGGGGAGGTTATAATATAGCCAGTTCTGAAGACAATTCACTGGAAAAAAACTTTTAGCACTAAGTCTGTAGCATCACATGTCCAAGGGTGATGATGGTGCACATTACAATAGACATGTGACCACAATGAATCCATTGACTTGGTTCTCAGAGCGCTTGGGTGTGCTGAAGCTGGATGCTCCTCATGGCTGTCTAGCTTTGGAATATCTGTGTATGTAGGTTTCCTGGAATGGTAGGCAGATAACTGCTTCTCCGTGCCTCCCAGCATAGGTAAGGAGGATACCCTCTACTTACCCCTTAAAAGGGATTATTGCTGACACAATCCCATTCTTTCAGAGAGTAGCAACTGGAATTCCAGGGGAAAGATCCTTCCCCTTTTCCTACCCCATCCACAATGCTTCAAAGGGAGACATCCCCAAATCTCACTTCCAGGATGATAGAATTCTGTCATGGAAAAGCTTCTGGAGTGTTCTAAAAGAAGACAGTGAACAGTAACTACAAAATGACAACCACTAGGTGAATAACCTTATCACTGAGAACAGAATTAGTATGTAAAACATCAAAATCACAACCAAGATCATTACACTGACTTAAAAAATAAAAACATAATTCTTACTAGGCACATTCTATATAGAGAGGACATTAAGTGTTTTAAGCCTTGACTATGAAGTACAACCTTGAACTATTTAGTATTCTGAGAAACTCCATGAGCTCAAATATGATCCAGGGGGAGTGTGTTCTGCCTCACATTGCTAAAACCACAACCACATATCCCAGGGTTCAAGGTATACTGACCTGCTATTGATCTGCTCAACCTTGGAACATCCAAATCTGATAAAAAAAAAAAATCACAAAACTAAGTAACAAAGCAGCAAATGCTGAGAAGTTATTTTTAATTCTTATTCTTTTGTCTTTTTAGAATTTATTAGGTACAAGTAGCACACCTAGGATTATACCCTAGATTGTGTTGTGAGGTATCCACCAGGGAAGTCCACTCAAACACAGGTCCAAGGCAATGGAAAGTGTTTATTAGCTGGTCAGTGACTGCACTGGGTATTTAGGACCCAAGTGAAGTCTGGAGTCTTTCTCGGGGTGGGTTTTAAGCACAAAAACCACATCATAGGTTGGCACACCTCATTTAGCAAGAACAGTTAGTCAGAAGCAGAACTATAGAAACCAAAAGGCAAGGTTAGTACATTTAAGGGGCTTTCTCAGAACTATAACCTTGATGGATTAGGTTACACCTTTGTTCTCATTTTGGCTGGTGTTGCTGCCTAAGTGCTGGGTTCCAAGGCCTCAATGGTACTTCCATCATGGTGTCAGTTGTGCTAAGATCTGGGACTAACTAAGGTCTGGGAGCCTGCTACATACCCGACTGGTTCTATGAGCATGAGTCAAATTGTGCACTCATCTGGGAGCAGAGGGTTATATCATCTCCTTAGCACTAGTAGTTTAACGGAATTTATTCTCTGCATAGCTAAGTAGGCAGTTGAGAAATCAGGGTCCTATAGTGAGAGAGAGGAGCAAAAGGGTTAACGGCTGTAAGTGGAGTAGTTAACCAGGGTGACCGGGAGAACAAAGATTGGCACCAGTTGTTAGATTATCACCCTCTCCTTTCTCTCTTTTGAAGGTTATTTCTGACCATGGCTAAACTTTTTCTAATTATCCCTGATTGACTGGTATAGAAGCAATCAGTTCCTCCCAGTGCCATGCAGAGACCTCCTTGTCTCATAAAGAAGAAGTCCAGTCCTCTTTGATTTTGAAGAACAGCCTTGACTAAGGAATCTACCTGTGCTTCCAGATGAGAAGCAGAATTCTCTAGATGTCTTGGGCCTATGCCTGCTTGAGCACTGAGTGCCTTAAAGGTTTTGTGCCCCATAACTAAGGCAGGAGTTCCAACTGCAGTGGAACCTGCCATGCTTGCCCCCACCAACAGGGGGATGAGAATGGGAGGTGGCTCATTGTGCACAGGGAAGCCCAGAATCTAGACTTAGGAGGGCCCTGACCTCTTCTCTGTTATAGATGAATACCTGTGGTATAACATACACAAGGATGCAAAGGAGCAAAGTCTCTTTCAATGTAAACAATTTAAAAGATTAACACTTGGTTAAGCTGTTAGCATAAGCAAGCCAGGTAGTTTCTGGGACTTGAAAACACATTCTACTGCCATTCCTGAGATAACCTGCTGTGTGCGGCTACAGGAATTTGCATGAGCTAAACTATCTATTGGATATCTTGGTGACATTAAGCAGGCACCCTTCTCTTGGAGGTCCCCCAGGGTGAGCTTAGGTTGGTCCCATTTACGGCCATTAGTGTTGGAATTGGAGCTCATGTTTCATGAGTTCTAATCCCAGCATAATATGGGGGATTGGCACTCAGGCACAGACAGCAGTGCTGACCTATGTCTGGCTAGGAATGGCTAAGGAACTGATACACTCTTTTGAGCATCCTGAACACTGAGGGGTTGGCTTCTGCTGCCTTCTCGGCCTTCATCTTTAAAGTTACCAGAGGAATTCCTGGAGAAATTCCTGGAGTTTGGGGGCTTGCCACTTTAGGGGGCTCATATTCTGTGGTACCAAGATGGATTAGTGTGGGCTGATGTGCCAGATTTCTTTTGGCACAGGTTTCTTTTGGATAGTAAATTTGCTGCCCAGATTTGGAACATTTAGGTATAACCTGACTCCCCAGGCCCTACTGGTTTTCCAATAATGATCTTTGGCTTCCTGCCAAGCCCTGACCTTTATGGATATGAGATTATATTGCCAATGACCAAAGGTGGGTGATGATGCTCTCCTTTCTAGAACTACGGATGATCAGTATGCTCCCAGAAGGACCCTGTTTTACAACCCCACTGAGCACAATAGTATTCTCCTGGCTTCTAGCAATTTGGGGAGTTGTCACCAGGGGAGGCCTAGTACTAGAAAGATCAGAGCTCCTTCTCTTCACTGGTGGACACACAGCCCCAGGGGTGTGCTCCTCCCCAGAAGAGAATGAATCATACCCCAGTAGCCTCCGGATGCAGTATTTTATAGAAATCTGCCTGGAAGGTGGGTTGGGTCTCAGTGAACAGATTAACTATGTGCTGCCTGGTTCCAGTCTTTCTTAATTCACATACCCAAGGTCCTGGCTCATGAGGGTTTAGGCCTTTTCCATGGGGAGACCAAAAAGGATAAAATAGGATAATTATAATTATAGGGCCTGTGTCAGTCTTATCTTAGGGAGTCACAGAAGCTGGTGATGATCCATCTGCTGTTATCTTCGGTAGCCTCCTTCAGCTGGGTGTGGTGAGTCCTCTCCAACCGTTTGATGAGTAGTTCTGGTTCTGTTTTTGCAGGGCCTAAAAGGACTAAGGAGGTAATGATTAGTAATCTCTGTCTTATAAGCTTCTTGTTATAGGGTGCACCTGGCCCTTAGGAGGGCAAAAGGTAATAAATTGCCCCAATATTCGCCGGCCCAATTTCCTGTTCCACATTACACAGGTGGAGATGTAGAAACCAAAGTGTGTGTACACCTCAGGTAATGAAGCTAAAATGCCAGAATACTGAAGCTTTGGCTGACCTTGTACAGTGTTTGCAGGAGGCCACATCTGACACTTCCAGCACTAGAACCTATGACCTCACGGTGATCTCTCAAAATAGTCAAGCATTTCGTGATTCATAATTAGCAATGTCATCTAGCTAAGGTGATGCCTTCCACTTCAAGGTCCACAGAGACAAAATGTCTTTCTAACCTAGACCCTGACAGAATGCCTGAAGGTCCAGGGAGTCGACAGCCCTTAGCACAGCACTGGGGGCTCTAGCTCTGAGAAGCAGGCTTTGCCGGCACACCAGCTTTGACAGACGTGGCTTGAAGCCCTGCCATCGCTTTGCCCAGCTAATGGTAATCACCTTCCCTCCTGCAGCAAAGGCAACCTGCCTGGATTCCAGACCCTGGTCCCAGGAAGATGCCTTTCTGGAGCCATCTGTCCAGGCTTGCACTCCACAAGTCAGTTCAAAGTCTGAAAGGCAGAGGAACAATCAGACATTCGAAAAGAATGGCAAACAGATGTTGAATGCAAACTGAGCACACGACAGCCCCCAGCCACTGCCAGTTCCAACAGGTGCTCCCTGTACCATGGACACTCAGGATTCAGGCTCAGGTTTCTGCTATTCGTTCTAACGGTGAGGCTTTTTCTGAGGGTGAAGGTAGCAAGCAGCAGGAGTGTGTGTCAAATACTGAACTACCAGGCAACGGTGAGGAAAACAGCAGAATGAGACATACTGGGCATCTGTGAGCCTTGCTCCACCACGTGTGAGATACTATTTCATACTCTTACTTTTTTTTAAAATACAGAATGAGGGATTTACTTCAGGCAGTATTCTTAGACCACACCCCAAGTGTGCTTGCATAGAATCTGTTTCCCCTGAAACCAAGACTATATGATAATTACATTCATATTTAGTAGACTAGAAGACAATCCAGGTCAGCGTTTTGATTCTAGAGACGTAACACCCATAGGAAAGATAGGGCAAAGCACAAAGCCAAAATGTCCCCAGGGATACATACTAATGTGTGTGTGTGTGTGTGTGTGTGTGTGTGTGTGTGTGTGTGTGTGTGTATAATGACGCATATATACATGAATATATATACATACATACATATGTAATGCATAGGGGCTTTTCGGTAATTACTCTTACAAAGTAATTTAGGGGGCTGTAGAAAGTGCAGTCACCATGCTGTCCCCAGACTCATGAAGCCTCACCTCCTTGCCCTCTGTCTGCTGCTGAAGGGTGAGGGATGGTGGAAAGGGTTCTGACTCTGCACTTCACGTCCACATAGTCTGCCCTTGGTGTTCCTGCCTGTGTGGGCATGCAGCCAGCTTTCATTCTGGAAACCCATGCTGTGCCCCCTGGCAGCTGCAGCCGGCCTCTCTCTGCCCTGGACCCAGCCAGACTCCCATCACTTACACCTCCCCTCTCCTCGGGGGTCTCTTCTCCTGGGAGAGTGAAAGTCATACCTTCTGCAGAATCCGCACTTTCACACGACAATGAGCAGCCTCGGGTTGGTGGGTCGGTCGGTCGGTGCTTCATTTGCTGCTCTGTTTGCTTAGTTAGATTAAAAACTGCCTGGCAGGGAGCTCTCCAACCTCCATAGGAGATGTGGTGCTGACATTTTTCCTGGACCTTAATTCCTGATGAAAAGCTGACGGTGGTTGGCTCACAAATTCAGAAGCTAGCTTCACTGTGTCCTGTGACCTGGGTCTTAGCCTGTTGGCAGAGTGGGATCCTATAAGAAGGCTTCCTCAGAGCTCTGATATCACTCCCTCCACACACACCCATGGACCATCCCACAAACTCCCTGTCTGCTCCAGTTTCTGAAAGTGCCTATGGGGATCATGTTCGCCACCCAGGTACCACACAAAAGAGTGCCCTTAGTGTATTGACAAAGGAATCTGCTCTACATGTGAATATGGAAAAGGTAGCATTAGAGTATTTAAGAATAGGTCTGTTCTGAGATATGATAGCCCTTCAATCGTTCATTCATCTCTCTGCTTACTACCAGACAATGAGGACTTCCTGTGTGCCAGGCTCCATGGATAGGCCACAGGGAATAAGGTAGATGAGTTCTGAATTTCTAAGAACTTTCTCACCATAAGGAAAATAGGGTCGGGCTAAAGAAATATTTGAAATTTAAAATACCATGAATAAGAAAAATCTTGGATACAGAGAATAGCATCAAACCTTACAACAGAAAGGAATGCTCTTTAGGGGTAGATGGCATGTCACTGTCAGAAGCAGCAGCCCGTGCAAGGGTCCTGAAGCACACACCAAGGGTGCTCAAGTGTATGCTTGTGTGGAGGAGCTGCAAACTGCCCTAGAGTTATAGCTAAGAAGAGATTCAGATGCCAGGCCCATTCATGGTCTCCTTGCTCTGAGGCCCTCAGAGCGACTCTGTTTATGATGGCTATAGTTCCATTTAAAAATCTAAATGGAAATATTATTAGACATCATTTATTTGCTTATTTATTCATTAAAAATAATTAAAAACCCATTACATGTTAATAGGAGTGATAAATATTTATGAAAAATAACAATATTTTCTATAACCATTATCAGGGAAAGCCAGCATTTCACATTGATAAAGCTCTTTCATGTTGAATTCTGTTGCCTTACCACACTGCAAAAGTGGTTTTAGTGCACACATCTGAAGACCACGTTGTAAGGAATGGGAAGACTTGGCCATCCCTCAAAGGTATAAAGCAGTCCAGAGGCCTAGAACCACACTCCAAGAATTTTTCTAGGTGACTCTGTTCTTGCCTCAGGAGCGGGAGGTGAACGTTCAGAGCCATCTGCAGTCTTGGTGGGAGCAAGTCACCGAAGCTCCATGGGGCCAGGGGTAGCTGCTGAAGTTCTCTAACTAGAAGACTCCAGGCAGCTCTGTGCAATCTGGCTTTGCCAAGGTCATCGTTTCGCCCAGTGGAGCATGCACAGAAGAGCAGGAGAGCTCTAGGAAAAGCGTCCTGGACACTACCTTCTAGAAGGCTGAGGGACAATGAGTCTGCACCTCGACTGTGAGCAGTATCCTGCAGTCAAGTATAAATGATCCAGAGAGGTCAGGCCTGGTGGAACCTGTCTGCAATCCGAGCACTTAGGAAGGGAAGTAGGGAAAAATAAAACAGAGAAGTAAGGTTTCCCAGACACAGGATTTCCAGATATTCTCATGGAGTAGGACCATCCACGCACAGCTCAACCCCTGCATCTGGCCAGCCTGTCAGAAAGAAGGCAGCTTCTTCTCTCAGCATCTCTGAGTCCTTTCGTCCATAAATAAGCATCAGGCTCAGGATAATTATCATCTGAAAGACAGATCCCCATTATGGGACCACAAAAGACCAGGACGACACAGGACAGGGAGGGAAAAGGAAGGATGCAGGCTTCCTCTGAGGTCTGGTCTGCCCCCTGGTTGTCAGTACAGTGTATGGCTCCCAGTAGACCCGGACCAGCATGCCAACCAGGGCTGATTTTCTAGGCCATTTAAATAAGTAAAATGGTTATGCAATCTGGCGATGTCTGGTAATGTCACTGGTGGTAACCCAACAATGAAAACACTGTGCACGACTCCCAGCTGCCTGAGGGCAAACCTGTGCCATAAAATCATGCCCACTCAGAGACCATCCTGAAGGGGAACAGTGTTGCAATCCCCACCCCACAGACAGCACCTCAAATTCTCCCTTCAAGGCCACAGAGAGTCCACATCCAGAACTGTAAACAAAACAGTTGTGAACTTCCATCCTAAGTCTGTTAGTACATGAAGACTGTTTGGGGGGCTTAGTTCCAGCACGCGTATAGGTGTATTTAATACAGGAAGGAAGCATCTATATCGGTGATTCCTATCAGTAAACAGATATTTATTTATTTATTATTTGCAGTACTGAGGCATGAACTCAGTCTTGAGCATGTTAGCCAAGCTCTCTACCTCTGAGCAACCTACCCATGTCCTGATTTTTAATAAACAGACTATATTCAAAGATGGTTAGGCTTGCATGTAAACATTAACAGATTAGTTCTCTAAAGGATATTTTAAACTCAAATTTGATATTTCAATGTGGACATAAGCAAATTACTGTATATAATATTTATTTAGTATGGATAAATTATAAATAATTAATATATACATATTGTTATATACATGAGGAAGAATCTAAGGACTTGGGTTTCTCATAAAGAGTTAGAAATAGGACTGAGATGATAACCCAGTGAGTAAAGTATGAGGACTTGAGTTCAATCCCTCAGGATCCATATACATAAATAAATAGCCAGCCAGGTATGGGTACATGCTTGTAATCCCAGTTCTGGGGTGGTAGAGACAGGTGGATCCTTGGATCTCAATGTCCAGCCATCCTGCCTAACCTGTTTGGTGAGTCCTAGGTCAACCAGAAACTTTGTCTCAAAACAATGAGAATCATGCCTGAGGAACAGCAGCACAGTTTGACCTCTAGCCTTGGCATAAATGTGTATATGTGCTATGTGCACCTGCACACAGACACAACACAAACAGGTGCGCACACACACACACACACACACACACACACACACACACACACACATTGGAAATAGCAACCTTTGTGCTTGGGCACATAGTCTGCATGTATGCATTTGGGGTATCTTTGGGGATGTTAGAACAGAAGTCTGGGTTCAAAATGAGCTGCGATACTGTGAGAAGCAGCTCTGGATACAGTGAGTCTGTCTGTGTTGAGTTTGATGATGAATGCAGCAAACAAGGATGCAGGACTTTCACAGTGTATTTTTAGCTGGCTCTAAGGTATACCACCCTCCCCTCCTTGCAGAATTATTTTTAATTCCCCAGAGCATGCTCCCTGCCACTCATCACCACATTTGGGGCCTGCTCTTTTTCACTAGGGCTGCGCTGCCTTCCTGTGGGTGCCGCTCATCAATGCAGAACTGATTTGGAGCTGAACTGTATAATAATAAGCCTTTCAGCGGCAGCCCCACACTTGCCTTGTAATTAAGGCCTGATGGTTGTGTTGACGGCAAATGAAAGAAAATGGCTTTGTTCTCTCTTCCCTGGTTTGATTGCGGGTTCTCTCGCTCACCTGAATTCCACCCATTCTGCATTGTGCCTGTGATTGCTGGAGGGCCATAATTGCAGTCCCAGCCGATGACATTTTCAGGAGGTACAGTCTGTGCAGCTCCAGGGGGAACTGATGGGACTGTGCCTGGTAAAGCCCCTCAAGGGTGGATTTAGGAAATGCCTGTGTGGAAGTGAAGCCATGACCAAACACCAGTGCTCTCCTCTGACATTCGCTTTATATAGCAGTGAATGACTGCAGCCTCCCTCACCTTCTGCCTGCAGTCCAAAGGGGCAGACTGAGTACAGACACCATTGCTGAAGTTCAGTAAGGGCATGGGGCTCACACCTTAGAATGTGTTTTAGGGCTGAAGAGACGGCTCAGCAGCGAAGAGAATCTGCCGCTCTTGTAGAGAACCTAGGTTTGGCTTTCAGCACCCACATGGCAGATCGCAACTCCCTGTAACTCCAGTTCCTGGGAAACTGACGCCCTCTTCTGGCCTGCACAGGTACCAGACATACACATACATATACACAGGCTTAACTCCTATGCTCGCAAAAAAATAAATAAATAAACAAACTGAGGCTGGGTGGTGCCTCAGTTTTTTTTTTTTTTTTTTTTTTTTTTTTTGGTTTTTTTTCGAGGCAGGGTTTCTCTGTGTAGCTTTGCGCCTTTCCTGGAACTCGCAACTCGCTTTGGAGACCAGGCTGGCCTCGAACTCACAGAGATCCGCCTGGCTCTGCCTCCCGAGTGCTGGGATTAAAGGCGTGCGCCACCACCGCCCGGCAGGTGCCTCAGTTTTAAAGTGTTTGCCTTGTAAGCACAGGACCTCATCTCAGACTCCCAGCACTCACGTAAAAAGTCAGCATGGCAGCTTGCACCTGTCACCCCAGAGCTCAGGAAACAGGTTCAAGAGAGTCCCTGGGGCTATTTGGCCAGCTAGTCTAGAGGAATCACATTGAATGGGAGAACTTGTCTCAAAAATGAAGGTGGTGAGTGATTGAGAAAGACACCAGCTGTCGATCTCTGCCCTCCTCCCCTTCTCTCTCTCTCTCTCTCTCTCTCTCTCTCTCTCTCTCTCTCTCTCTCTCTCTCTCTCACACACACACACACACACACACACACACACACACACACACTCACACTCTCTCTCTCACACGTAGAACATATTCATGCATGAACACATACATATACACAGATTCCTCTGGCTATGTCTCAAGAAGGTGATCAGAAGCAAAAAATACTTAGGTCAAAGCACATTCCATAGAACTGCCAAGGTACACCTCGTCTCCTCTCCTCTGTAAAGTGCATTGCTCGGATGTATATGCAGCTTGCAATTGTGCTCATCCACTCTCTTTATTCAAAAGACTGAACTCAGTGCCAGAGAAGACATTTGTGGACATCCACGGCATAAGACCTGCCAGCCTCCTAAAGCTGGTGCAATCCTGGTTGTCAGCTTGACCACATCTGGAATCAACTAAAGCCCAAGCAGCTGGGTACACCTCTGAGGGATTTTTCATGATTGGACCACCTGAGGTGAGAAGACCCACCCTAAATTTCAATCATTTGAGCTCAGAAGACCCACCCTAAACCTGGGCTACAACTTGTGGTGGCAGCCCACATCAAATGGCCTCAAAGAAAGCTTTTGCTCTTTGTCTGTTTGCTCTCACTCACACTAGCAAGTTCATCTATTCTGCTGGTGAAGTATTCCTTCACTATTAGAACCTACTTCTTTGGAATTCCAACATAAGACCAAACACCAGCTATGACATCTAGCCTCATGCAGGGATCAACTACCAGACTTTTCCCTTTTCCACTGGGAGATGGCCATTGTTTGACTACCCCAACCACAGTCTGTATCCCACTCTCAAATCCTCTTTAATATAGATTCACTCCACCAGTTCTGTTCCTCTAGAGACCTCTGGCTAATACAGCTGGTGTACATGCCCTTGGTATTTGGACTTGACAAGA
Organism: Peromyscus californicus insignis; assembly: GCF_007827085.1. NCBI lineage: Eukaryota > Metazoa > Chordata > Mammalia > Rodentia > Cricetidae > Peromyscus > Peromyscus californicus. The sequence continues at coordinate 1,351,900 of NW_026294492.1, read as the reverse complement.
GATGCCCATAACTGGGGCATATGTCTGATAGCACGTAGCCAAAACTAGACCAACTTCTACAGGCTATCACATGGGCCCTCCCACACTGCCATCATTGTCTCGGGGTAGGCTTCTCTCACAAAAACATCATATTTACTCAGAGAAGCTCAATTCACAGTCTCCTGCCATTGCAGTGACCACACACAGAAGGAAACAACCAAACCTCCTCTCCTGGAGGCTGGCGGCCGACTGACTCCATGTCAATCTGTCACTCCACTCACCTGCTGGAGGCAAAGACTGTAGTGCAGATGTGAGGGTTGGCCCATGCTGAGGGCTTGGGCATGTTCCTCACCCACTTCCATTCTCAACACTTCTGCCATAAAAGGAAAATTTAAACCATCTGTTATGATGGATGCCTGTGATCCCAGCTCTTGGGAAGGAGGTGGGGATAGGAGAATTAAGAGTTTAATGCCAACCATGGCTATGTAGTGAGTTAGGGGTTGTCCTGAGATGTCTTAAGGAAACAAAAACAGAAGCAGGGGAAAGACAATTTAGGTTACGGCACAGACCCATCATTACTTTACTGCTGCTATCTTCATGTTTTCAAATAAATTTTCTCAAAATATCTACATTTTTATTGAGTTTTAAAATTTGCATCAAGTGTAACAGTAATTCCATGACAGTACAGGACAAGAATGTTGACAGGTCAACACGACTTCGGGCATCCATCTTCACCCCAAGACCAGTACATGTGGGCGACATGTCCCTGGAGCATATGCTCGGGTATAGGAAGATGCTGGCAGGCAGGGTCCCCAAGTTCTGTTCAGAGAAGCTTCTCTTAGAAGGACCTAGAGGAGTGCGTTCACTCAGTCACTTCTCAATGCTGATTCCTCCCACATCCTTGTGTCCCCAAGACACTGAATAGCATGTCCAGCAGCACTAGAAGTTGAGTTGAAGTCTATGACAGAACTCTCATAGGAGGCCTCAAGCAATTAACTTTACTGTTCTGAAGAGCATGGTGGCCCCATGCCTCATGATGATGTGCACGTTTATATGCTTGTCCAGTAAACTTACAGAAGTTGGCGACTTTGGGGAACTTGCTTTTTGTTTGTTTTCAATTATATTTACCTAAATTGACAGAGCAATGAAGGAAATTATTTTTCAAGTGCCTGCCTCTTCCGCCTCCCTCAAGAGCAATTTCCAATGATTTTAACCAAACAGTCTAACCACTCAAAGATTAGGACGCCCACAGATATAATGGCCAATTCTTGTAAGTCGGTTTGGTGGAAACAGTGTTGCTGTAGGTGGACTTTGCATATTGTAAGTTACATATCCTTTCAAACAATGTTCATAAAGATCAAACTGAAGATCAGATCTTGTTATAAAGTGGTCCTTGCTATTGACACTAATGTTAATTTATAATCTGGCAACATTTTAGAATTCAAATATAAGAACTTGTTTACCAGATCATTTCATAGCAACCTGGTAAGTATAGTTTTTTTTTTTTTTTTTAATTCTGTGATGCTTTGCAAAAAAAAACAGTGTGAAAAGTGAACAGGTTGTGAAGGCAGGAAAAACCCAGGGATTTTTATTTCCTAGACTGAGGGGGAGTACATGGGGCTATGAGGGGCCAGCAGGCTAAAATCCTGTGCTAACAAGTTGGGACTCACCAGGTCACAACTGCAGATCCTGTCTGTCAGGGTCCAGTCTCCTTAGATGATGTGCATACAAACCTGGCTGGGAGAGATGATGAATAACGTGACCAAGCTCTGAATCCACCACTGAGGAATAAAGCAGTCAGGAGGGGTGGGCTCAATCCAGCTCATAGTTTGGTACTAGCCCAAAGATTGGTTTGTCTGCACACAGTGCAGTTTATCCAAGTCACAAGCTGCATGTTGAGCATCATTGCTAGAATATAAGCAAGCTTTATTTTAATGAAAGCATCACATCCTGGGGGCTAGAATACTTAATAAATTCAAAATGTAAAGAAAGGTGTCCAGTCCCCATTTACATTCAGTCTGTTTCTATTTGCTGTTCATATTAGGGGGTGGAGGTAGGGATATTGTATGTGCCGGTGCATGTGGAGGCCAGGAGTTAACTTGGGTGTAAGGCCTTGGGTGGGTCTGCCTTGTATTTTGAGAGAGTCTCTTATTGGCCTGGAACTTGCCTATTAGGCTAGGCTGGATGTTCTGTGAGGTGCCAGGGTCACTCCATCTCCAGCCCCCAGAGGCTATAAGTACATGCTACCATAGCCTGACATTTCCACGTGGGTTCTGGGGATCAAGCTCAGGTTATCATCCATACACAGCACCTTGCCCACTCATCCCTCTCAGAAGATCACTGTTCACATTGTTCAAGGCTTTTCCTTTGGTAAAGCATCAGCCTGGCCCTCCCTACCCTGGACAGACTCTCTGCCTCCAGGATGAAATGCACTTTCCCCCAGGCTTACTGCACAGTACACCATGCTTCCTCTCTCAAGTTATTTGCTGATGGTGTGACCCCTCAAAGTTCCATCCCTCACTTATTTGCAAACCTTTGCAACTCCAGGCAGAATTTGTTCACCTCTGGGTGAGCATGGCATTAAGTATGCCTCTGTCACAGTGTTTCCAATTAAGAACATGATGGCCTCTCTCGGTCCCTCCTCAGAGTCGAGCCTATCGGGGGCTAGGCCGAGCATTTTTTATCCTGTATCCTGTGATTCTCAGGCAGGTCAGTGTAGCTGAACTTGACTCCCCTCTTCCATTGTGCTTTGTTAGGGAGCTGATAATTACCAAAATACGGCTCCTTCCCTGAGAACCAAAGGGAAATAGCCAAATAGGCCGCAGAGTACGCCTCTTCTATCTACTCTGCCTGAATCCATTGATCTCTCTCTCTCTCTCTCTCTCTCTCTCTCTCTCTCTCTCTCTCTCTCTCTCTCTCCCTCCCTCCCTCCCTCCCTCTTCTTCTCCTTCTCCCTCCCTCTCTGCTCCCTCCCTCCCTGACTCCTTCTCTTTCTCTCTCTGTGGCTTTCTTCTTTATAAGAAGAATTTAAGAGAGAGAGAGTCATCAACTAGCCCACAATAATTTAATTATCTTCCTTATAATGACTCCATATTTTAGCTGTCCTAGGACTGGTTATACTTTAAGAACTTTCAGAAGCTAAATTCTTTAAGGCAATACTGAAAGGAATGGGCTTCTGGTGTATGGTTTTAGGAGTCGACATAGATGCTGGTTTAACATTCTGAACATCCCCCCTTCCCCAAGCTCCACAAGGCAGATCCTGCAGGTAGAAAACGCCTTCTCCTTAGCCTGAGCTCTGCGGGAATAAGTAAAGTCAATCCCGGGGACACAGTGAATTCTTGTCCCTAAACTTGCACACTGGAGCCAATGGTAGGGTGGAAACATGGTCATGCTCTGCTAGGAAGGTTCAGGTCCACATTAGCTCCGTGATCTCAGGAAGGTCACCTTCCTGGAAATCCGTTTCTCTAAACACAAAGCTAATTGAAGCTTCTTTACTTGTGCTCAGAATTATTTTGAGGATCAAATAAGGAACTGGCATAGAAACCCTATCTTTGAAACTTCTTTATCACAGAAGCAGAGAGCTTTTGGTACATCTGTGCAGAGGAAGCTCATTGTCCCACATAGACCCTGCTGCAACTTTTTTGCAAGAACAGTGGTTGTAATCGTAGACAACTAGTAAGCTCTGCCTGGCCCAAGGCCTTGTTTCCATACAGCAGGGCATGTTTGCAGCAAGAGTCATACATGTACTCATGTCTTCATTGTTTCTACTCATGTGCAGCTTTTAAGTCCAATTAATAGTGTATATAGGTCATGCTCTGCAATCACAGCCCACAAAAGACAGTAATTTATCTAGATTTTAAGAAAGGTTTTGGGGTGGCAAACAAGTTTTCCATCCAGTGGCTCTTTGCAGGCATATTGGAATCTGATGAGTGACTAATAACACCATCCTGGATCTTGCTGTGCCTCAGAAACAGCAGTTAAACACGCCCTTGTGCACATACACACCCCACACACATGCACACATCCTTTTCTATACCTGATGCCCACTTCATTGTGGTGCTTTCTGACACATATATTCACATCTAGGATATCACAGCTGATCCAGATAGCCCTGGGCTCCACCTTCTTCTTTGATAATAGGCTGCTAGGTTTCTTTTGAAAAGATAGTCATATTTTTATAATTGATTAGTAAATATTTACAAGTGTAAATGCGTTCTAAGTGCTGGATAATACAAAGGATTCACAGAGTACTGATTCTAATTCATATCTCTAACAAAATCCTTCTCTGGTTCCTGGTGACCCTTGTCTCCCAGAAACTCAGCATCTTTGATCAGCAGAAGTAGGAGTGAAAAGCAGCTGGGACCCATCTGCATGCATAACTCATGACTTGTATGAGGGACGGGCCAGGGGATGGCTGTACCCACACCTAGAGGACAGTGGCCCCACTGAAATGACCTTGAAAGTGTCAGATTAAAGAAATGTTGGGGTGTGATATGAAGGCTGACAAACAGCTCTGTCTTCTATGACAAACAACTCTGTCTTCTATGAAATCCTAGGTATGAAGGTCTATTCGGCTCTCAAGAGAAACCAAGGAGGGAGAGTAGAACCGAGGAACTGAGTGTATAACCGAGCTTTAGGGGACCTCAAGGCCAGGCTGGGCATGCTCCCAGCTCTGCTTCCGTCCTGCCTGTCTTCTGCCTCATGGGTGCATTTCCTCACCTGTGTAATTGGCAAGAGTCTGTCCACGAGTTCATAGGTGAAATCACTTTAAATTTTAAATTGTGGTACAAGTGTGAGAGACGTAATGTGATAATAGTTACTATAGTAATCATGCACCTGTGATAGGACACAGACAATGGCACGGAGATATTCCTAAGGTCATCGGAAGAGTAAGAGACAGTTGAGGAACAGGTGTGGAGGTGAGGAGAGCCCAACCAAAGGGGGCATCAACCCAAGGGCTTCCAAGAAAAGAAAGGGAGGCAAACAATGCCGGGGTCCCCTGGTTTGGGTTTGTTTGGGTAATACTTCTTGTGAAGCTGTAGATTCAGGGGGAGGGACAGCTATTTGGTCCACCCATTGCCCAAGGGCACCACACGTAGACAGGTTAGTGGGTGGATGGATCACTTCCAGAGTGAAATGCTGGCACAGCTGGTCATCAGCCTGTGCGTAAGATTCACCTCCTCTACATTTACACAACCAGACACCATCCATGAGATAGGATGAACACAACCCCAGCTAGTCCTCTTTGGCTTCTATCATCTTTACCCTTCCCGTTCTGCATGAAGAGTTACTATGTTCTCGAACATGTCCACTGCTAGCACAGCGTCTTGGAGATAAATCCTTACTCTCCGTGTATGGTGTCCACGATGATATGAAAAGCCAAGTGTCCTCCCCTTGCTACAATACCCAAAACTGAGGATGGGGGTGTACCCCAGAGCTGATTATTCTTAGCTTTAATTACCTCTGTTTTTAATCGCCTGTATCATTTTGTTTAATCTGGAAGAATAGGCCGTAATGCTCTAGTAGAGCCTCACGGTGATTTCCTTGGTGTGATGTTTCTTGGTATGTACATAACAATAGACCCTAGGACCAATCTTAAACTACACTTAGCGGCAGTGAATGGTTTGAGTGTCATGTTATGATCATAGGATGTTGGAAGCATAAATTCTTTTTTTTTTTTTTTTTTTTTTTTTTTTTGGTTTTTCGAGACAGGGTTTCTCTGTGTAGCTTTGCGCCTTTCCTGGAACTCACTTGGTAGCTCAGGATGACCTCGAACTCACAGAGATCCGCCTGGCTCTGCCTCCCGAGTGCTAGGATTAAAGGTGTGCGCCACCACCGCCCGGCTCGGAAGCATAAATTCTTAACCTAAGCTCATCAATGATGAGCGGCTATATTATCATTTTAGTCTGTTACACAAATATACACAAATTTACTTTTATAGTAAAATTTTAAATAATTAGGGTAATCTACAGGAAGAGGTAGGCATGACCCACCCTCGTTGGCAGCCTGCACATGTGTGTGTTACTCATAGACGCCCGAGGGACAGCTCTGGACGTTGGTTTGTGTGCTGTGTTTCAGCAGTGTTAGGTTATGTTTTGCACTGCATCAGCCTCGTCATCTTGCTTGTCACACAGGGATCAATTCTAGAATCATGTTTCAGCTAGAATCATTGAATCGGTTCAGCACTCAAGATTTTTTTTGTTATTATATGCAATACTGTAATGACAATTTTAACATGCATTTATGCACACGTGTGACTAAAACATATTTGGTAGACACCAGGAGCTAAAATTGTGAAATCAGCATATGCATATTCAAAATTGGTATACATGCTGCCAAATTCCTGACAAGGGTGTTCCATTTAGACCCGCTTAAACCTGCTTGAGAGTGCACTTGCCTGGCCTCTACCATACCCCATAGACAGGATAAAGCCTCTGATATCCCATCCTAGACACTAAGGGTCCTGGTTGCTCTGGTCACACCATTGTGGACTCAAGAGTCCTTTTCTGCATCTGTGCTGAGATTGCCACAAGATGGAGACTGTGAATAGAGGTCTGAGGAACACATCTTAATCTAGAGGGCAGGTTACACACAGGATGCCTATTTCTATAGATACCTCCACATTGCAAACTCTGAGCACTGGTGTCCTTCATATTATCAGTTGAAACAAGGGTCCCTCACTAAATCAGGGTTTTGTTATCAGCACCAATCCTACCCAGGGCCCAGGGAAGCTATTGTAATATGCTTAATTCTGTCAACTTGACACAATCTAGAAAGCCCAGGTAAGGAACTGCCTAGATTGGGTTGTCCTTTGGGCATGTCTGTGAGGGATTTTCTTAATTGGATTAACTGAGTTAGAAAGATCTCCCCTGAAGGTGGGTAGCACCATTTCTTTGACTGTCACTACTCTAGAGGGGGTGGGACCTGGGAGAATGGAGCTGGTAAGTCTCACGCAACAGCCAACATTATTCAGAACCCCAGATAGTTTATACTCTGAAAGTTAAGAGAAATCACATGAGTAAAGTTTTCATGAATTCAAGCTGTATACAATCACAAGGACAAGCTGCACGTGGCAAAAAAACATGTTTTTCCATAGAGGCATATAAGGGATACTTTAAACATTTAATTGAATAACAGCAGCAAGCAATAATGGGTAATCTGAAGTAAACTTACTTCTATCTGCTACACCTGGGAGAAGCACGCAAACACATTCCAAGAACAATTCCCTGTTCTGAAGAAAATGAGGTCGCAAGACTCCTGTCTGGTATTTTGGAGTGTTCTCACAAGCACTCAGAATTCTCCTCATACAAGTCCATTCCTGGACCGTGTTCTGACCGTGGACCGAGCCCGGGACTGAACAAAGAGAAAGCAAAGTGAGCTCAGACAAGTGCACGTGAGCTCATTTTCTCTCGGCTCTCAGCTGTGGATGTGACTCACGGCTTCAAGCTCTCGCCACAGTGAGTTCCTTGCTGTGATGGTCTCTGCATGGAAGTGTGAGCTAAACTAAGCCTCCCCTCACCCAAGTAGCTTTTGCTGGGTATTTTGTCATGGCAATAAGAGCAAAATTAGTGTGGTGTGATGGGAAAATCTGCCCATGGCAATGAGTTTTGGACTCTCTGAATTGCCCAAATGCATACCCACACTCAAAATATTGGATTCTGTGAGCAAATCTGGGAGTCTGAAGTTGATTTTGACTCTAATCACATGCAAAAAGGTGTGTGGCATTTAAAAATGGTAAGGAGAGTTTTGATATAGCTCTGCTTTTTCTGATGTCCTGTCGTTTCTCTTTAAGATGTCATCATCTATTACTTCTGTTGTCATGTGATTTCCTGGCTTATTATAGTCTTTATTTTCTGCAAAGGTTCTTTCCCTTCCCTTTTGAAAATCTGGAAGTGGACATACTTTGAATTTCATAGACATAAGAAAATGAATTATCTTCCCACAAGCTGTTCTAAAGCACAGAGTGTAAGTAAGCATGGAAGTGGGGCTCCTAACATATGGGTAACTTGGCATGAAGGGAAACACAACCTTATTCCTGCAGGGAAGATGGTGAGCCAGAGAGTTCACATAAGTTGTTAGTAGAGGTCCTTCATGCTGCCCTAGAGTATGGTCCTTTTATCAGTAGACACACGGGGAGAGGAGACAGAGATGTGTGTGCGAGTCATAGGGATGTACCGTCAACCAGGGCTGCCCACCACAGGCAGCTGGGACACGCTGCTTCCTGTCCACCATCTGGACTCCAGACATGACCACGAAACTATAAGGAAGTCCTGTTGGAAATTGCCTTTCGGGTCCAGATGGTGCTGAGACACCAGTCTAGGAAAGCAAACCATGCTGAGGATAGAGTCCTTGGGCTGTATCTCATGAGGTCTCATGATTAACTCTACCTCACTCAGCTGAGGAGTCTACTCTTCGCTCGGCTGCATGAGGGCTGGCAGGCAGTTGTCTGGCTCTTATTGTTCAGTGTTACAAGCCTAAGGAAGATGTACTGTCAAAACATGTCCCTCATGTTTTAGCCTAGCTCATGCAGAACTTTGAAGAAGGAAATTTTCAAAAGCTAAAATCATTTCACCTGGAGTGGAAATGATGCTGTGATGGTAGCTCACACACACTTTATCATAGCCGAAGTTTCTTATACAAAAGCCATTTGTGTTACGAGAATCCTTAGGCAAGCCAAACCTGCAAGGCTAAATGTGCACAAAGTCAGGTTCTGGTACCTGCTGAAGGGTCCTGGGAGTGGAGACGGAGCAGGGAACATTTCTCACTGGGAGGGGCTCATCATTGCTGTCATTAGCAGGGCTCCTTTAGAAGCACTGTGAGGCAGGAAGCATTCCAGATTCCTTTTTTTTTTTTTTTTTGGTTTTTCGAGACAGGGTTTCTCTGTGTAGCTTTGCGCCTTTCCTGGAACTCGCTTTGGAGACCAGGCTGGCCTCGAACTCACAGAGATCCACCTGGCTCTGCCTCCCGAGTGCTGGGATTAAAGGCGTGCGCCACCACCACCCGGCGCATTCCAGATTCCTAATTCCTAATGCCATTCAACCAATGCTCAGAGTGTCAAATGTGTCGGAGCCAAGCAAACAGGAGAAATGCCTCAAACCAGCATCTCTGCTTCATGCAGGAAACAGGTGCCTGGCCAGCCATTCATGCCAAGTACACAGCAGTGCATCGGGGATTCTTGGGAAAAGTCTGAGGTACTGTACTGGCTAGTTTTATGTCAACTTTGTACAAGCTAGAGCATCAGAGAGAAATGAGCCTCAGTTGAGAAAATGCCCCCATAACATCCAGCTGTGGGCCAGCCTGTAGGGCATTTTCTCAATTAGTGATCAATGGGGGAGGGCCCAGCCCATTGTGGGTGGAGCCATCTCTGGGCTGTTGGTCCTGGGTTCTATAAGAAAGCAGGCTGAACACTCCATGATGAACAAGCCAGTAAGCAGCACCCTTTCATGGCCTCTGTATCAGCTCCTGCCTCCAGGTTCCTGCCCTGCTTGAGTTCCTGTCCTGACTTCCTTTGATGATAAACAGTGATGTGGAAGCGTAAGCTGAATAAACCATTTCCTCTCCAATGTGCTTTGCTCACACTGTTTCATCACAGCAATATTGACCTTAAGATACATGCTAAAAGATAAATCTTAAATTTAGCCCTGTGCCATGTGTGTTGGGTAGAGAAAGTGAACTTCAATGGTTCTGCCGTTCAGAAGGCTCCCACCACTGCTGGCTCAGCCAGGTTCTATGATGCCATCGTATTTTTTAAAAGAGCAGTGATATCCCTCAAAAATCAGGAACCTCGAGAGTGTGTGCTAAGCACCTTCCCATTATCTGACCTTTAAAACAGATACCAGTTGCACAAAAGATCCAGGACCCAGACTGCAGAGATACCCCCTCAGTTGTTGAGAGCCAGCAGCATGGATGGGGAGGCTCTGAACTCTGGATGCTCTGTCTTATAAGATTGAAGCTCTGGATTCTGAGCTGCAATGGTCAGTGTCTAAGACCAAGGACAGAGAAGGTGTTGGTTCTTCTGGAGGAATGCCTGAGTAACCGGCTCCTGGAGGGGACTGATTGGTGGCAGTTTGGACGTTTGCCACTGCCCCACTGCTGTGTAAAAGTTACGTGTGCAAATGCACTGTAAATAAAGGAGCAGCCACTGTTGAGGAAACAGAAGTACTGCGTGCATTTGTATCGTATGCATGTGTATATACACATATTAGTGTGTGTGTGTGTGTGTGTGTGAGAATGCATGTGTGGTGCACCTGTGAGGGCATGCATGTGTTGGTATATGCATTTGTGTACCTGTGTATACGTTTGCATATGTGTGCATGAATGTACCTACGAGTATGTGTGTGTATGGGGACATTGTGTTGTGCACATGTGTGTATATTTTCAAGCACATCTGTATTTGAGTGTGCATGTGAGAGTATCTGTGTATGTGTGGGTATGTTAGTATGTATATGTGTGAGATATGCTTGTAACTGTGTATCCATGAGTGTGTAGGTATATGAGAGTGTATGCTGGCTTGTGAGTTGTGTAAGCATCTGTGCTCATGTGCACGCTTGAGAGTGTTGAATACAATAGATAAGAGAAATCCATACTAAAGTACTAAAACTTAACATGTTTAGGCATGTAGCATAATCTTTGCAGACTAACGGCTCTAGACCTAGAATACATCACCATTTATCATTCCAGTTTTCAGTCGGATTTGGGTGGTGGGTAATCTGAGCCCCACATGGCATTTCCAGATTGATCTGTCCTTTGCCTGGAGAATTTGCTCCAGCAATGCTTTTCACACCAGTGTGTATTATGTGGGAGATGGTGTTGGCCTCTTAGTCCCGTGGCTGAGCACTCTGAATGCTGACTTATCTCCAGGTAGCCTGTGAGAAGTGGAGCATAGTGTCTTTTAGAGGATTTATGGTAACGCTGCTGTGTGTGGCTGATGCAAACTGGAGAGCCCTGAGGGTCTCTTCATTCCCTGACACACTTCACTGCCGCCCATTAACACCTCGGCTGTTATTGCCATAGACTGGATTTAATGAGGCCTCTGAATTGGAGCTTAGCATCAGAAACAATGGCTTCACCAACCAGGCACCTAGCTCCCCAGCTCTCTCCCTCTGTTTCTCTTTCTCTTTCTCTTTCTCTTTCTCTCTCTCTCTCTCTCTCTCTCTCTCTCTCTCTCTCTCAAATGAATTATTTCTTTGACGATGTTCTTTGAAATAATCTAGGTATTTAAAAGTCAGAACCAAGACAATATTACATAAAGTTAATAAGATATATTCTAAATTTCTACTCATGAAGATAATTTCTTTTGTTGTTGTGTTAAAGATAAAGCATGGTGACATGTGGAAGTCTCCTGGGGTATCAGCAGACTATATTTTGTTATGATCGGGGGAGGGGGACCTAGTTTCCGAGAAATTAACATATAAAATATTTTCACCTATTGCTTGGTTTCTTAATATCATCAAAGTAGTGAGAAGGTTAATAATTGCACAGATTGCTTGGAATTGGTCTGAGTATTATGTGTACTTAGCTTTAGCCTCAAACAGGGGCACGTATTTAACATCAGGCAAATAACTTAGGTTTCAAAGTGAATCAACTAAATCATTTTTTACATGTATTTATCTGTTCGTTTGTGGGGGGAGGAGTTGCCACAATGTACTTGTGGAAGTCAGTTCTCTCCTAGGAATCTAACTCTGGTTATCAAGCTCAGTGGTAAGTGCCTTTTACGCACAGAGTCACCTCCCTGGACTTAAAAGTTTAAAAGTGGTTTAAAATCAAGGATTCTAGAGAAGTCATCCTGTGGATGCCTGTCTTTAAACCCAGCTGTTTTAAGTGTCAGTGCCCATCTTTGCTTCCTGTTAGCAACCATGTCCTTCTTGCTGTTCTGTTCCTCAGGAGATGACCACCAGGACGAATTGGTGACAATATCCAGCTAGCATTTCTGAGTCCTGTGGTGGGAGCCAACAGCACTGGTCCGAGGAGGACCGAGAGAGTGAACTCAGGTACCAAGTCCTTTCCCATTGGATGCTGTGGGTTGCCCCTCAAAGCCTGTGGGGACAGAAATTGCACCACCCATTTCCCAACACAGCCATTTCACACACACTTACAGAGCATTTGCTGTTAAATGGGATGGTGTGCGCTGCTGTTCTTGATACTGAAGTTACACATGGGTGTCATGACAAGAGCACATAGCACCCTGTAGGTGCTATGAGGAGTCCTCTGGCCACAGGGGTGAGAGGATGAGACTGTGTTTTCTTTAAAAGTCATTGCGAACAGGTTCCACATTCAAGCACAAGAAGCCATGTTTTGAGTTCACAAATTCTGGTCTAGAGGGTCAGATCAGGTGGGATGGTGGTGAGCAATGCTGCCAAGGGTTCACAGTCAGGTGTCAGAGCCAGAGGTTAGGGTGACCATAAGGTGACCCGGACCTCACAACCAGCCAAGTCTCCATCTCTGGGCATGTACAGTGTGGCCTTGCTTCAAAGCCTCTGGTACTGCGTTCATGCATCTCTGTTGGAGAAGAGGGGATGCCAGTAAAGCGGCAGTTGTTCAGGATGCTCTGTGTGGAAAACTCTGGTCTACATGTTCAGGTTCACAGTGCAATAGTAATTTGTTTGTCTGCCAACTACCCCATTTGCCTGTCTGGTAATGGAACTCCAATCCCACTCTGTGGAGATGAGCGGCTGCGATTGACTCCCATATGCTGCAGCCTGGTGGGGCTGCCGTCTTTAAGAGCTTTGTGAACTGCAGTAATAGGTCACAGTCGTTTCCGTTATTTTCCCTTCTACACCCCACTCATTTCCCCTGAAGAAACCCAGTGTGTTCATTGGTTCAGCCTGGGAAAAGCATTACGTTTAATTGTACATTTCCTTGCAGTTAAAAAAAAGAGTGGAGGGGAGCGCGGGCACAACAACAAAACCCTGTTCAGGTTGAGTGTTAACTCAGACTCGGCTTTAAAATCAGTTACATTTCTGAATTTTAGGCTCCATCAGATCTCATTGAGTTTAGTGATGAGACAGCTTGGTGGACTATTTTTTTTATCTAAGTAATATTTTAATGAATCTCTATTGAATTGGTATTTTTAACATGGAATAAATGTTCCCATTTAAATGAAGATCATCAATGTAGTTTAATTAAAAGTGTTTGATACAAACCTCATTGGAAAGTAAACAAAGCATCAAAAAATAAAGAGATAGCAGCTAGTTTTGAAAGAGCAGCCCATCTACGTGCTAATGAACTTGGCCTTCTACAGGCTCACAGCCAGGGCATCTTTTTGATTCTGCAAGATATATCTTGGGGAGGTAGAGCAAATTGAACTTGCTCAAAGAAGGAAACGTCCTTGAGGTCCTTAAGGCCTCTAATCTCTCCCTGCCTTGTTCTCATGACCTTCCTATGACGTCACGTGACCCTAAGCAGACCCTGGGTTAGCAGACTATCCTGGGTGTGAGGGCTCCTGGTTTCCAGACCCAGTCAGCAGCCCAACAAGTACCTGTATTTCACAAGGGTGGTGCCATTCGGTCCTCAGTGCCTGTGAACTGCCTCTCACGCTGGCTTTTGGTGGTGACTGGAGGTGAAGTTCACGAATGGACTTTCAGAAAGGGCAGAGGACATGACCAGCTACACCATGACTTCAGGAATTGCGGGGTGAGGTGATGTTTGTTTGTTATTTGGTTGGCTTGGTCTTTGGAGAAGGTCTTCTCCTCCTGTAGTCCTTAGATTTATGATAATCCTTCCTCCAGCCCAGAAACATAATGTCCATGCTCATATGATCATGAACAAGACCACAGTCTGTGGGCGATTGTAGCACAGTTGTTTAGATGCCATTGCCATGGCTCAGATCTTAGGTCTCCCAAAGGCCTGTGTGTTGGAACCTCCAGCCCATGTGCTGTAGCAAGGCAGATCTTTCAAAAGCTGGGTCACTGGGAGTGTATGCTATAAAGAGGTCCAATGAGTACAAGTGTGTGTTAAACTTGCAGAGATTACGTGTCTGTACCATTTCCACTTTTGTACAAGTGTGTCTTCAGGTGGCATTCACGTTCATGTGTGTGTATGATTCATGTGCTCTACCTGAACAGTAAACATGATACTACAGGTGTATACCCTTATGGGAGGGAAGAACTCAAGCCCATCCTTTTACTCTATCATGTCTTGACTGTGTGGTGAATGGACTTTCTCTTCCATTTGCTCCCATCATGACAAACCACCTCACTATAGAGCCAAAGCTAAGGGCCAGCCAGTCACCAACTGACATCTCCAGACTGTAACTAAAGAAAACCTTTCTTCTTTATAAGTGGACAGCTCCGGTGTTGGCTGTCATGATGGGGAATAAAACAACACAGGCAAAGATTAAATATTTTAGGGGCTGTGCCCTCAGAGTCTCTAAGGCCAGCAGTCACTGCCATTGTACAAAATGAGCCACAGACAATACTAGACCAACCAGGCAGGGCTGATCCCAAGAAAACTCTATTTGCAAAATGATGACAAGCGTGTCTTGATGGCAAGGGGGCAACATCAGAAATGCTAACCATTCTGTTGGTGTCTGAGGTGGGTGCCTCATGTTATCCTCCCTTACAGACTCCAGAGTCCAGTGTGTTGGGAGCATGCCATCACAGGCTCTTTCTTGTTACAAGGCATGTGAGTCAGGTCCCAGCATGAGCCAGTAGCTGCTGTAAATTCCACAGTCTGTGGAAACCAAGTGGGCTCCAGGAAGCCTACAAAATCCACGGAGAGGAGTTTCTAGCATTTCCATGGCAACACCACTCTGCCTACCACCTTGAGATCCCCCAGGTGTGTGTCTCACTGCTGTAAAAGTGACTGACAAGAGCAAGGGAGCTCTTTATTTTGATCACAGCTCAGAGGAGCACGGATTATATGAAGAGAGATGGCATGAAGGCAGAAGTTGCATCCTGTCTGTAGTCAGGAAGCAGAGAATGAAGGAATTCAGCTGGCTCTCTCTTTTTCCTTTGTTATTCACACTGGGACCCTGGTGTAGCTTCTTCTACCTCGAAATGTCTCTGGAAACTTCCTCACAGACATGCCCAAGTGTGTGTCTCCTAGGTGATTCCAAATCTTCTCAAGTGACAATGAGGATTAGCCCTTACATAAGTGAAGCTAGCCCCCGTGACTCTGGAACCCAGGCAGGAGAATGGCCACATGAAGCACACACCACACATGAGCACAAGCCTAGAACATGCTAGCAACACCTGTGCAAGTGGCCCTGGGACAGTGCAGGAGCTGGGCTACGATGCAGGGAGGGCAGTATGAAAACTTGATGTAATACAGTTCACTCAGTCTGTTTTCCCAAGTGCTGTATGATAAGAAAACAAACAGAAAGAAAATAAAATGCCAGACACAACAGAGAGTTGTTTCAAATTCTCATGTATCACAAGCTTTATAAAAGGGTTAATTTCAGGAAGGACTTGATAGGATGCTGTAGACTATTTTCAAAGGCTGTTTTATTGGGAATAAGGATTTGAAGCACATTTTTCGTGGAAACACAGATCACCAGCTGACTTCCCTGCTGAGGGCGGGCGGGGGGGGGGTGCGTAGAGCAGGGGTCTGTGTGCAACACATCCTAGATTATTTCAGAACAGCTCCGTGCGGCGCCTGAGTGGGGGAAACATGCTACAGGGCATGCTGCTGTCACTCTCCCACAAGAGCAGCATTTGGGTAGCATATCCCAAGAAGTCAGACCAGGGAACTGACTTCTGCTTTTGCTTCATATAATTTGAGCCTCAGTTGCCCCCATGCACAAAAGGATAATTGTCATTTATTGTTAGCAACAAAAATGTCTACAGAGCACAAGGTTGATTCATGAAACACAGACTGTAGTAGACGGTTCCGGCCTCTGTGCTGTGTCTGAGATGAGGGTAGATGGAGGAGAACCTATGAGTCAGTCACCACCTGGTGCCCAGAGCTCTTGGAAGGCTGTTGTGGAGGTAAATCTGGTCACCACAGCTTCTATAAAGAAACATCTCCGGGGAAGCCTGCCTGTGGAGTGAGTAGCCCATATCAGATCTCTCACTCTGTCTTGCTTCTGTTATCCCAGCATTCCCAGGCTGAGGAGATCTGTGCAGAGCTTGGAGCTCCTGCAAGAAGAAACATGGCTTATCTGTGGTCTAGCCCTTAGTCTGTGGCTCACTCCATATGTCGTGTGGGTGATTGAGCTCGGCAGTGAATGAATGATTTCACAGTGAGATAGCTGCTAGTGTGAGTTCCTCACTAAGAGCAGCTAGTAGGACGACCACTGCTGAATGTCACTCATGTGAACAGTAGGATGCCAATCCTCCGACCGTCTCTGTAATAGATGTCTGTAGCTAAGGGCAAAGGTCAAAAGAGCCACATTTCTTTCTCTCACCTCTCTCTGTGGTGTTTTCCTCACTTGCCCCCGAGTCCCTAATTCCATTGGAGCACAGTGCCCCCCTTAATGTGGGGCTTGACTTTCTCTCCTCACCTGGTGCCTCCTGGAACCATCATTACCTCCTAAGTGTGGCCTTGAGCACCTGCATAGTGCAGGTCCTGAGATCCAGACATGTACATGCTGATCCACTGACCAAAGGTCCCCTATTTCTTGAGTTTTTTGACTCACTGCTTCTTGCAGCAGTACATGAAGAAAGGGAAGATTGTCTATAACTGAATTAAATAGATGCTTCTCTTCTTTTATAATAAAACATCTCTAGATAAATTATTCCAAAACTCTCTCTCACACATAATTGTATGTCATGCATCTATTTGGTGTCTTCAAGCCAGCGTGGCATACGAGATATTAGACAGGAAAATGGAACCAAAGTTCTGCTGAAGAGCTGCAGATGATAAACCATTGAGTGGGAGGGGGTTTTAATGTATACATTAAAAAGCTAACCACACCATGGAATAAAAAAGTAGAGTGTCTAAAGTGACAGGTATAGTATTCCCAAGCAGGAGAATGGGAATGTCTCTGGAGGCCACTCCATAGAAGAAGCCCAAATCCTGGACTTCCCCATGTTCCTGGCAGGTGCTAGGGAATCAGGAGGATGTAAAATAATTCTGTGGGAGCCAAGCGAACGTGCTATCATGAGTTCAGATGTAGTTGTATAACAAGGAGGGGTTGTAGCTGAGCTACAGCATGAGAGATAGGGATGAGAGCCTACGGGGGGCGGGGGGGGGGACCTGGACAGGATCCAGGTAGACCAGCACTCTCAGTGAGGGCGTGAAATGTGTGATAAAAGATGAAGCTGTGATCTGGGAAGACCTAGGATAAAGAAGTGTTCAGAGCACTCACCATCCTGAGGGTGGGAGGAGCCTACACTCACCTCTCACCACATCAGTTTGTGTTGAAATAGTGGTAAGGTGCTGCGTCACAGGGCGGTTAGCATTCCACACAGCGGTGCCTGAACCATGTAGCTCTATGGCTGCACACAGACCAGGCCCTCTCATTGCTATTCATGAAGAACCAAGACACACGGGCTTTACCATAAAAGACTGAAGCAGAGCCACCCTGATTTATATCCATGCTGTGTGCTTAGCTTTTCCAATCAAAGTGCCTTCACTTACTTCGCAGCTGTGTCAAAAATGAAGCGGTGCGCTGTGAGCCACGGCAGGAGGATTTCAAGGACATTGTCAAAGAAAAATGCAAGATGCAGAAGAGAAGTAAAGGCTATGGCTGCACACATGTGTATATTTGCTTATATTTGCATAAAGCATCTAGGAGTGACAGAGAGCAAGCAGAAATGTTTGTGTGTGTGTTTCTGCAGACGATTCAGGATCCAGAGGGAAATTTCTCATTGTTTTTCTTCATTCATCACTTGCTTTTTTACGTTTGAAACATGCAAATGCATCTCTTAGTCAAAACAAACTTTATAAGAAACCTAGAAGTGTTTTCAAGCAAGTCCCCTAATGTGCCCCTCAGGCCCTCTGAGTTCACAGATGGGAGTAGCTCAACTTTATCTGTAAGAAGCCAGGAGAGTTCCTGAATGCTGAGTATGGACTTGAACTTTGGCCCTAAAACAGGAGTCACAGTGGCTCCCTCATCATCAGGCCACAGGGATGTCATCAGAATCCTGTTTGACACTGATTGTTGGTGTACAGACTCAAATTAATCTGAATGCAGGAATAAATTAAGGCATGGTGGTGATGGCCATATCGTGGGATGAGGATAGAGGAATGTGGGAGAGGAGGGAGAAATAGGAGGGAAAGGAAGGGGGAGAGTGGGGGCAGGCTATGGAGGTAGAAAAGAGGGAGGGAGGAGAGGGAGAAAAAAGGAGAGGGAGGGAAGCAGGAAAGGAGGGAGGGAGGAAGGAAGATGGGTGGATGGATGGATGGGTGAGTGGATGGATGGATGAGTGGGTGGATGGATGGATGGCAGTAAGAAAGGAAAGGGGAAGTGGAGAGTAAATAAAAGGATGGGAGACATCATCTCGGCCAACAACACATTTGCAATATGCATGGTTGCCTTCGCTGTAGCTCCCACATCTCACACATGCTCTGATCCCTAAAACTCTAACTCACAACCCAATTTACAAAAATCTTCATTAGGAAATTACATATTACATTATTCACTTACTTGATAATTGAGTGATAATCTTAAGGGCAGAGTCTCGGCTCATTTAAATAAAGTGGTTTAAAATGTAACACTCAAGGAATAGCTGTGGAATGGGAGAGTGGTAACAATCATAGCAGAAATTCCTTAGGACACTAAAGGGGAAGGTGCCTTGTATCTTAGCTGTAGTTTACATAGTAAAGTAGCTATGAATGGACAGATGGACAGCTGGGGAGGTACAGACATGGATCATGAATATATGTGTGTGTGTGTGTGTGTGTGTGTGTGTGTGTGTGTGTGTGTGTGTGCATTAAATTTCTTTTTGTTAAAGTAACACATAGATTATGTAGGGAAATAATCATTTTTCTCCCTTAGAGGACAAATATTGAAGTATTTAGTTATAAGTTGTCATGATTTGGGAAGCCTGCTTTCAAAAGACTCAAAAACTAGTTTGTGAGCACATATGAATTTCATGTACATGTAAGTACTATGTATGTCGACATACATGATATGTGTTGTATGTTTGTGGGCATGTGTGATGGGCATGATTGTGTGTATTCCATACATTATGTGAACATGCATGTACAGGTGTGCACATCTGTTTTCCCATATATGTGAATGTATGCGTATATGTGGTATGAGGTGCATCTACAGCATGTGTGTGTGCATGTCTAAGTGGACACATCTCTGCTTCCTTATATATGTGCATACATGAATGATTCATGTACTCCTTTTTAACAATAACATAATATAGACCATAAGATCCTAAGTTAACCCTAATATATGGATTTTTCTTTTAAAACATGTTTCTTAAATAGTCATGTAAATATCATTGACGGGGAAGATGTTTCACCCTTTCTTTGTTATTATGTCAAACTGAGTCTTTCAGTGGGTAGAGCTTGCGAGCTCTGCTCCTAATTTCCCTGGAGAGATGCCTACCTTTCTCCCAGAGGCTCCTTATGGAAACACCAACAAGCTGCCTCCCCTCATTAACAGATGACTAAAGCAGCTTGCAGGATGGATAGGCGTCTGAGGCCATGGCATCTGGCACTCATGACGAGCCACAGATGAGTTGCCAGCACATGCTTTTCCCCAGTGAGGGTGCTGCATGGATGTACTGCTGTCTGGTGAATGGGGGTCAACTTTACTCAGTGGGATTCTGGTGTGAGGAGTGGACAGGGATGTGCTATCCAAGGGCAGGAGTCGTGAACAGCTCTCTGCTTTAAAGTGGTATATAGTTCTGGAAATTCCCTCTCCATCTCCTCCTTCTACCAGCTATGAGAGTACTACTCAAAAATGCCCCTACCTCAAGAACATTATTTCTTCTGACTCATTCTCACACAGAAATAGAAGGATAGTTATTCAGCAGCTCCTATGTGTGGCTCTTATGTGAGAGATGCTGCACTAGAGCTTTGTCCTGGGACAGCCAGCAAAACTCAAGATGACGTTGAAACCTCAGCTACCCATGTGACCTTGTTCGTGGTTCTTAAGCTGCCTTCCATGGAAGGACAGGGACAGTCTTCGACTGTGGCCAGGAGGAAATGCAGAGCACTGGGAGTGACAGCCAAAGGGGCTGAGCATGGTAAAGACCCAAAGTCACAAACCACCTGGAGGAGGGGCAAGGGCAGGTGGAGGAGCACAGAGAACATAGAGCTGTGTATATGAAGTGGTCACGTCTTCAACACCTGTTTAGCTGAAAGTGGTTGTTCTTAAAAGTCATCAAGGCACCACTGAGCTTAGTGAGCCAGCTTCCAAGGGCAAGGTCATGTGATTGGCCTAGGCAAATCTTGAAAGTGTGCCCCTGGTGCTAGGGAGCACTGTGGTTACACTGATGTATTAGTTATATCCTAATACTATGGTAAAATACCATGATAAAATTGACTTAAGAAAGAAAGAGTTTGTTTTGGCTTGTGGTCCAGAGGGATGGTGGGAAAGCACAGTGGGGTGGCATGACCACAGTCAGGGCAGAAAACTGGCCGGTCACATGTTCATCCACACACAAGAAGCAGAAAGAGGAGAAACAGAAAGCCCTTGAAGCCTATTGCCAGTCAAATACTTCCTCCAAGATTCTACCTCCTAAGGGTTTCATACCCTCCCCAGTGTCACCAACTGGGGACCAAGTGAACCTAGGGGGCACATTTCTCATTCAAACCACCACAATTGGCTACATTAAGTACCATCCTATAAGAATAACAACCCCAGAAGGAAACAACATTATTTCCCTCAATGAAAATGGTAGGCACCAGGTTGCTTTTGTTCTTGTTAATTCTATAAAATTTATCCTGGGCCATATTTACTTTGTTATGTGGTGACTCCAGGTTCCCTTTGACAGACTGAGTCAATGGTAGAGGCAGGTCTCACGACAATATAGCATGGTAAAGCCACATTATGCTGTTTTACTTAAACTTCATTTATTACTGCATAGGGTTTATATAAAATCTTTTTCAGCTATAAATCCTTATAAAGCAGGCCGACAAGATTGCTTAGTGGGTAAGGACTCTTGCCACCAAGCCTGAGGACCTGAGTTTGATATCTGAAACTCACAAGGGAAAAGGAGATAACTGACTCTTGCAAATGGTCCTCTGATTGCCAGATGTGTACCATGGTACATATTCATGCATGTGTGCATACACACACACACACACACACACACACACACACACACACAAGAAAATCAGTATGAATATTTAAAGAAACATTTTAAAAATACATGAATCTTTACAATGTTTTGTCACAAATCTGTGTCTGATTTATCCCTATGGGAAATAGGCACTGAGGCTGGAGAGATGACTCAGTCATTAAGACTATTGGCTGCTCTTCCAAAGGACCCAGATTCAATTCCCAGCACCCACATGGCAGCTCACAACTGTGGGTAGTCCCAATTCCAGGGGATATGACATCCTCATACAGACATACATGCAGGCAAAACACTCACCAAAGAACATAAAGTAAACAGATCACTTTTTAAATTATTATTTTTAATAATTTATTTAAATTTATTTTATGTGCATTGATCTGAAGGTGTCAGATCCCCCTGGAGCTGGAGTTACACAGACAGTTGTGAGTTGCCATGTGGGTGCTGAGAATTGAACCTGGGTCCTCTGGAATAGCAGTCAGTGCTCTTAACCACTGAGCCATCTCTCCAACCTCCATTTTTTTCTAAATTATTTTTTTAAAAAAAGGAAGGGGGGAAGGAAGCAAGGAAGATGGACAGAAAGACCAGGGACTAACGCAACTCAGGCAAGAAGAGTAATTCACCCAAACACAGACACATATGGAGCGGAGCTTGGGCAGGATTCCTACTCAAGAGCTTGTAAGAAGTACAGTAAAGTTACCCCAAGTATCTACAAAGGTGCAAATGAGCCAAGGATCCTGAAAGAAGGTGTTCCAAGTGTCTATCAAGATCACAAGGATCTGGATTAGCCATGTTAAAAAGTAACCCTGACTTAGGTACCCACACACATCATGATGCACAATTATTTCTTAGATATTTCAAATCAGATGCCACTCGCTTGGTGGCTCTGCCATCTGGAATCTGTGGCCTTGCAGAAAGTGCTATATGGGGGTGTTATATGGAATAGTGAAAGATTAATGGGGAGCATGGGAATGGTGCTGCATGTTCGGGGCCTGTGGGGATGACGATGGATGTTTGAGAGGTCATGAGAATGGTGCAGGATGTTGGGGAGCCATGGGATGGTATAGGATGCTTGTAAGACTGGAAGATAGTGCAGTATGGAAAGGCTGTGGGATGGTATAGAATGCTTATGGGGCTATAGGATGGTGCAGGATTGTGGGAGGCTATGAGTGGTACAGGTTATATGAGAGGAGCTGTGGTGATGACATAGAATGTTAAAGTACTGTGAGGATGGTACAGGTTTCTTGGGGGCCATAGAGATGGTACCGGGTGCCTGGCTTTAGTATTGTCTTCCTCAGATGTCAGATCCCAGGCCTTTACAGAAAACTGTACTGTGAACATCTATATGCTCTCAAGGAGAGGACAGAGAGTGGACAGCACACAGAGCGGTGGCTCTGCTGTTTGTCCCATGGAAGATTGACAAGGACATGACCACAGAGGTCCATCTGTCACACAAGTGTTCTCACCCTGCTCCCCTTATGCTGACTCAACGCTATTGTCCCAACCAAATGACATTAAGATAACCTTAATGTGGCCCACAGATCTGACACCAGGCAGGGCCTCAGAGCTTGCTGACCGAGCTTTGGGTCCACATGTCACCTTCTGTTCTTGAGCCCTAGTCTGTACACTTGGACTTTGGCCCATGTGCCTGTGTCCTGAGGGAGTGAGTCACCTGAGATGCCTGCTTCTGATAGCCAGGCCTGGGCTGCTGGCCCTAGATTTGCCCTTTTCAGAGAGGTTCTATAACCAGAAAACACGAGGACTTCCAGTGGGGCTTTCTTCTCTGTAGCAGAGTTGTGTTTCCCCATTCAACACCTATAATATCGCAATTCTCAGGATAAGGGCCTGGGTATGAGCATGTTTTAATCAGTGAGCCACAGATTCTGATGTATAGGAATGAAGACAGTTGCCCAGAGCTCGACCTCTCTGGACACAGGAGCCTCCATCCCAGCTGGTTACCAAGGATCCAGCAAGCCAGCCCTATAGCTGTGGATTATTCAGTTTCATCACCTGAGAGAGACTCTACAAATACGGTTCATCTTCTGCTTTCATTTCTTTTGACATCTTTCCTTAAATGTTTTTATGTCTGTATAGTAAAACCCTGCACAAACCTAGCCTTTGATTTTTTTTAACTCTTTAATGCTGTATCCTGGAAAGGCCCACATGCATCTGTGGTGGAGAGCCCCAGGGTTCTTCTCCACACTGCAGGAAGAGCCATCCCGTTTCTGCCTTTTCCTGCCATCTTGTCTTCTTCCCAAATGCAAGTTACCTTGGAACATCCAAGTTGTTGTGTAACTTAACTAGAAATAATTCAGTACATCTTTTACATCATTCTGTTCCACTTTTTACTCTGATTCTCTCCATAAATCTGGCTAAAAACAAGGAACAATCATGCCCCGGCCTAAGCATAATGCTATCTGGAAATTTCCTCTCCCAAATAATTTAGTCCATTCCTTTTGAATCCCATCTCAAATTTTCAGAACATGGACAGAAAGTAAACAAAATCTTAGCTAGAATACAACAGGAATGGCCCCTAGCCTAGTTTCCCGCAGCCTCGTTCCCATCCGAAACCTCAGCAATGTGTTCACACTCTGCATCTCTCTTCTATCTGTATTCACACTGGAATGGCCCAGTGAGCCCAAAGAGCAGCATTCTAGGGCTCCAATAGTCTGCTGCTGTCATTCATCACATACCATTTCAAAACCCTAAGAATCACACAGTCGAGTTTTCACGGCCACACCAACCATGTCCCAGTATCAAATTTTTAATTGGTTATTTTTCCCACTGCTGTGAACAAAGCCTGTCAGAAATAATTAAAGGAAGGAAGGCCTTATCTTGGCTCAGAGTTTCAGATCCTACATTCTACCATGATGAGGAAGGCATGGGGGCTGAGTCAGCTCCCTCCATGATAGGGGTAGTGAGAGGTACCAGTTCTCTATATGTTAGTGTGTCTGGAAGCAGAGAGCTCAGGCCAGAATCATTCTGCCAGCTAGGTCACCAAAACCAGGTTCCAAAACCTCCCCCCAAAGCACTAAGAGATGAAAAGGTATTGTTTAAACACATGTTTAGCACATGTTAAATCACAGCGTATCTTCCCTCTGCTTCATGACCACCTTTCTAATAGCCCTGTGGCTTCAGCAGGAAGCACTCTGGGTTCTGCACAGTCCTGATCTGCAAATTCCGAGAGCAATCTGCAGAAAGTTGTGACAATTTGTTGGTTGCTTGTATGTGAAGTTAGTAATTTAATTTCTGTGACGCCTGTTGTCACAGCCACAGCCCAGCTATGTGCTTGGTCACCAAGAGTCAGGAGAACATGTCCTGTGGCTGCATGTGAGATGTAAGGTTACTAGAACTCACAAAAGTGGAAAACTCAGTGATGTCAGCTGGGCATACGCTTTTACAGGGGCCCCAGTGTCATGTGCTGGATCAACAGCCATTACTATTTCCCCAGGGAGTCTCACAGCAGGTCCTGGTGGGGAGAGGGGTTTACGGGTCTGTCAACTGTTTGCACTGTTCCGAGCATGGCCTGCATTCTTAGGGACCCTGGTGCACGGTGAGGCAGGTCCTCTTCTTGATTAGCATAGCTTGCTCATTGACAACATTCCTCTAGATGTCACTGACCTGGACACTCCAGCCCCAGCTCAACTTCATGCACAGTTGACATGGCAACAGTCTGAGAAAGAAACACTTTTTGAGACTTAATGTTTTATCTTGTCTTTGTCTCAAGGATCACACAGCATCCCTGAGAATGTGGTGCATAGGAATACACCCTAGATGACACCCTCCAAGTAGGGGTGCAAATGGTGTTATACCCTGGTGTCCTTCAGCAATGAACGTAGGCCCTTCCAGTGTGCAGAGACCCAGATCCACCTGCTTTTCTCACCTGCTAATGAAGGACATGATGCAACCAATTACTATTCACCTGATTCTGCATGTCAGTAGCAGTGCCAGTGTGCTTAGCTTCAAATAAGTGTGCAACTCTGCATGTGTTTGTGCATGATTGTGTACCTATGTGTGCACATATATGGCATAACATGTGCACATATACACTCGAGTACCTGTGTGTAGACAGTGGGCTGAGAGCAGAGTCACACTGAGGAAACAGTGGGGTGCTGGATATGCATTCCAGTTTGACTCAGAACAGTGAGCAGCCCTAGCTCAAGCCTTCTGCTTTCCGACACGAAGAACCTAGAAGAAAGCCGTTCTGCGACTCTGCACATTTCCAATAGGCCCCGGCAGGCCTTGTCAGGCACAGACTGGGGATGACAGCCTGGAACATGCAAATTACTGTCGAGGTGACTTGGTGCCAAACACTCTGTTTCACAGCCCCCCGTGAATCTGCCAAACCTTTCCTTGTGCAGACAGGAAACAATGGCAAGGAATCAGAAGGTCCTTTCTCTTTCAATCTGCCTCTCAAGGGCGTATTGTGGGGTTTAGCTCCATGATCATACTCAAAAGGCCCTTGCTGGGGGTGGTGTGATCCCCAGATGGTGCTTAAGGCTGTGTGGTGGGAGGAAGGTAAGTTCTCTCCTGTAGGAGGAGAGTTGGGCCTTAGGAGATAGGCTGGAGTGGACAGAGCCAAGAGCTGAGGACCAGTGTGGGGTTGGAGGCTGGCTGTGGAGTCCCCACAGTCATGTGTATTGTTTGCTTCTCTTGTCTGTGGTGCTGGGTCTCTAGAGAGGCTAGCGCCGGGGAACTACTGTCTGTAGGCGTTTAGGGAGACAAACCAAATCTATTCGTTAGAAAGGCACTAGCTGCCGCTTGCGAAACCTACAGACTAGCTGCTGCGATAACAGTGTCAGCATGAAAACATATTTCTATGGCAACAGATGCATTTTCTTTTAAATTAAATGAGATAAAAAGCAAAGTGTCTGCACCTTGTAACGAAGCAGGTAGTGGTGTCGGGAGAGAAACGGTGGTGTTTAGCTCCACAAAATATTCATGAAGTACACACTTCTCCACTGTTCATCCCATGTCCTTTCTCATACGCTCATACATCATCCAAATTTCTTGTGGGCCACCAGTGTCAATGGTGGAAATACAGAGATAAGATAAACTTCTGCTCTTCATCAACAGTGAAGTAAAACAGCAACCCAGCTAGTGCTGCAGGCCTCTCCCTCCTACTACCCCTAACCCCAATTTGGCAGAAAAACTTAAGAATAGTAAGGGTGACACTACAAAATGGTTGCTTGGCCAGAGTCTAGTCTGCAGACATTTGATTGTACTCAATGGCTTATTAAAAGTGTGGAATGCTAGCTCCCTGTGAAACTGATGAAGCCCCACTGAACTAAGCCTGACATGAGGACCCCCCATTTTCCATTTGAAATGACTTACATATATATATATCTTCCCATTCCAGGATATGCTTTTAAAGGCTGAGAACGATCCTTGCTTTGTTAGGAGGTGGGTGCACTGACCTGCTTGTATTGTGTGCTGTGGAAGTGCCTTGGATTCTGCTAAGCAAAGTGCCACAGTTATGTAAATTGACTGTCACATCCTAGTTTTCCTAAAGAATATGTATTTTGCCAAGCTAATTGTAATTTGATCAAAATGTTATTGTGCCCAAATGAGCTTGAATGAATTCTTGGTATTTCCTCTCAAATTGTTGAAAACAAAACAAAAAACAAAAAACAGTGAGAGTGTGTGTGTGTGTGTGTGTGTGTGTGTGTGTGTGTGTGTGTGGTATGTCTGTGTGGATCTGTGTGTGTGTGTATGTGTGTGTGTGTGTGTGTGTATGTGTGTGTGTGTGTGTGTGTGTGTGTGTGTGTGTGTGTGTGTGTGTGTGTGTATGTTCATGTTCTATGTGTATGTCTTCATGTGTGGGTACAAACGTAGAAATCAGAGGACAGTCTTAGCTGTTGATCCTCAAGTGCCTTCCTTTGTTTGAGACAGGGTCTCTCATTGGCCTGGAACCTGCCTCGTAGACCAGGTTAGCCAGTCTGTGAGCTTGCAGGAATCTGCCTGTCTCCACTTCCTATCTCGCCATCCCTGGGATCACAGGCACATGTCATTGTGCCCAGGTTTTCAAATGGGTTTTGGAGATCTGAACTCAGGTTCTTACACTTGTGAGACAAGCTCTTTACCAACTGTTTCATCTCCTGAGCCCCCAAAACAGATTTTTTTTTAATTTCTTAATTTCAATGAAACCCTGACTAAGTCCAATTAAAATACCTTTTTGTTTTGTTTTCTGTTCCCTCCTCCTATCTCAATGTTTCCTGAGACCTTCCCAGAACCTAACTTCCTCTGCAGGTTTTTCCCCATGCTGCTTCAGACCAGGATCTCTACCTTCTGCAGACCTCAATGCTTCTCTGGTTTGGAGGACTGCTGCCTGAAGGTCCTAGTGTCTGGGTGGGAAGTGCTACCTCTCCCTGCCTCAGGTAACCTAAAGAGCAGAAGCTGTGCATCCCTTTGTGACAGATGAAAAGGCTTTGATGGCTCCCATGAATGGAGCACAATGAACATCTAATCTACATTTGGTTTTTAAATTTCATGTTTATTTTCTTCACTTGCATGAAGAAGAAAGAGCTCTCGTTTTTCATTAATTAAATTTGTTCTTTTGTAACCTCATACATGTACAGAATACATTCAATCACCCTCGTCTCTTGTCCCACCTTCTCTTGTCCCCTGAAGATCTAACTGGTGGTGTCTTACTGACTCCTGCATACTCCTTTTCTGCCTTGCAGAATAGGTTACCCTGTCACACCATCCAGCTCCTGAGGGAGGGTGCAAGCTCTCAGCAGGCACCTCCAGATGGATCTGAGAATGTGGGCGGCCCCTAAAATACAAACCCATTCCAGAAAGCCTGTCCCTGGGTCCTTGAGCCAAAATGCAGTCATGTCCTCTGAGGACATCCCAGCTCAGCTATTCCAAATTTAATTTTTTTTTTACATTAAATGGATTTGTTGTGCACTTTAGAAATGGATTTTATTCAAAAAATTACCTCATTTGAAGTGATAATAGTTTGTTATGCCTTATTTGCCTGCTTACCTGTCTGTCCTTCCTGCACCGGTACTGCTCAGTAATAGGGTCTCCTCCTTTGGTCACTGGGAAGGTTTGGGTATTATCTCCTATCCACCCACAAGCAAAGTGAGGGTCAGAGGGCAAAACACGGAGCTGCGCTGCTCAGGCAAGCCTTTGAGCCACCCAGTGCTTGAAAACAGCGCTCAGTGGGATTGAAAAATAGTGCCCTCAACTCCATGGAGAAACATAACTGAGATAAGCTGACACAATTGGCTCTCAACCATTCTAAGATGCACCATGGTTGACTCTGCACATGACAGGTGTGAGGCTGTCACAGAGGGTTACACTGTATCAAGCTCATTCTGTTTAATAGAGTTCAGAAATCTAATATCACAGAGGAAAATTTGATGTTTTAGAATTCCCAGACCTGCTTCAAGCCCTGATTCCTAGACACCTCAGTTTAGGTAATTTTGACTTTTTTGCCTAACTCGGGGGCTGTCCTGGGTTAAATGAGGTCCATATCCAGGGTCTCCACTATAGTGGCTAACACAGGAGAAACCTCCGGAAAGGGAAGCACTTATAGATGCTTGTTTTTACATCTTACACAGCCCACATTTTAAACAGAACTTCTGAAAGGATTTCTGTTCCACACTAAGAATTCTGAAGACAGGGAGGTGCTCTCATGGCCAGTGAGCCAAGCATATCATGTAGGGGCCCCTGTTGTCCTGTGGATGTGGAACTCCCTCCAGGGAGGTGCTGTCTCTGACATTTGAGATGTTCCATGTCCATGGCCTTTACAGCCTGCACACAGAGGAGCAAAAGCTATCGTTGTCTATATTTGAGCTGGGCTAGCTCTCCAGGTCGACAATCAATGCTTCATTGACTTCAGGTGTCAAGAAGGGCTGTTTTTAATAGCTAAGATGCCACTGAGTTAGTAAACCTTAATTTAAGTGTTATTTAGGCAAGGCTGCTTATCCAATAGAGGGACGAACAAGTTTCGAACCTTGGGGTCCAGGAGCAGAGGATTGGAAAGGCTTCTTCTTCCCTTTCTGAGTCCAGTGAGGCTGTGGTCCTCTGAAGGCAAACTCTGAGCAGGTGAAAGATTGCAGCCTCCTCACAGAGGATGCTCCTGAGCCTCCACCAAGAGCTTGTCACCAGACGCTCCTGCCATTGGTGATCCTCAGAATGGCACCGATCCCTCTTTCCCACCAAGCTCTGACCTAACACCGCACCTGCAGCCTACCTTGCCAAGTGCCAGTTTTCAGCTTCTTGCAATGCTCTGCACCGCTATGTTCTCCTGTGCCTTCTCTCTTACTGCCCTCTCCCTGATCCTCCTTCCTCAGACCTGGACCCAAAAGAAAACAGGCTGAGAGGGACTCTACATGCCTGCTCCTTTTCACCCTAATCCAGCAAAAGACAGCCCTTTTCTTGTTCAATAAGTAGCCTCAGCTGCCTACCTCAGCCACTTTCCAATACAATACAGAGGCACTGGGCTCAGGAGATAGCTTCTGTGTTTCAACCCTTCCCATTGGTCTAGATTCATCCCACTGCAGCTGACCATTACTCTTTATTATCATTATTATTATTTTTCAAGACAGGGTTTCTCTGTGTAGTTTTGGTGCCTGTCCTGGATCTTGCTCTGCAGACCAGGCTGGCCTCGAACTCACAGAGATCCGCCTGGCTCTGCCTCCCAAGGGCTGGGATTAAAGGCGTGCGCCACCACTGCCTGGTCGATTATTCACCATTTCCTCCTTTGTGTTGCTGCCTTTAACCATTGATGCTTCTTACCTGCATGTTGGTGCTTACCTTGTACCATTTGCCTTCTGCGTTGAGCTTCTACTCCTAAGGAGGACTCTGCACCATGCTGCAGCTCCACCCACCTCGTCCTGGCTTCAGGCCCTGTGGTTGTCTACACAGATGCACCCCAACTTAGTATGAAGTTTGAACCTTTCCCCACAGTCATGGAAGCCCTGCAGTAATTAGTCTGTAAGGCGGGCACCTCTGTGGCTGTGCTCCTGAGCTTGCAGCAGGGTCCCTGCCTTTCTTCAGTAGATGGACAGATGCAATGTCAGCTCCAGACCATCTCCGTCTGCATCCTTTCAAGTCCTGCTGCTCACAAAGCTTAGAGTTTTGTCCTCTCCCACCAGGACCCTCCTGAGAATTTATTTTTCGTTCTCGGGTTCTAGTTTTTGTTCCCTCCAGTCTGTCCTTTTCTAAGACTTCACCTAAAGTCTGAATGAATCCTCCCATGTTCTGTTCTTCTTGTTAGCATTCTGAGATCCCCCAGTTCCTTGGGGACCGGGTCTTTGTGAAGATCTTTTCCCATCACCTCTCCACCTACAACCTGACTCCAGCTATTGACATCTGTGCACTGCTACTTGTGATGCCTCCAAAGACTCCACTGTGTCTTCTTCAGGGTCCTGCTGTGCTGCTTGTCTTCTGTCTGTGGTGACAGTTCTGCACTTGTTCTTCTTGAATTTGTGATCTGAGCACCACTCCTCATGGCCATTCAGGCCGGCCTCCTCTATGACCTGACTCTTGTGGTCTTAATGCACTCTGCACTTATTTCAAGTATTATATCA
This sequence comes from Peromyscus californicus insignis, assembly GCF_007827085.1. Taxonomy (NCBI): domain Eukaryota; kingdom Metazoa; phylum Chordata; class Mammalia; order Rodentia; family Cricetidae; genus Peromyscus; species Peromyscus californicus. The sequence goes on along the minus strand of NW_026294492.1, from coordinate 1,321,239 downwards.
TATTCCCTATAGTACAGTCTTCTTCTTCCTTTTAATACTAGACTGAAGTCTTCTTTGGGACATGGAATAAATCATTTTGTTTTGTTTTTTCCCAGCTTTTGCCTCTGAAGTCTGCAGGACATTGCATGTTGTTGGTTCCTGATATTGAGAGTCCTCAAATCCCAATTCACTATTTTTTTTCTGAATTGTTTACAACTTAAATGGCTGTTGTTTTGTTTTCTCCTTCTTTCCCGCTTCATAGAGACCTTTTAGAGACCACTATTCACAAAAGCTGCATTTCCTCTCAGTGGTTCACATATCTGGAGACAACTTCACTTTTTAAGCTGTGGTGCTTTAGGTACTGTGTTTAATGAAGATGTGAAAGTTAGAAGTCCTTTTGTGTAGCATCTTCTAAGAGTGGTTTCTACTAGCTCTCTGTCTAAGTGATGGTATTACCTTCTGTTTACTTCATGAGGGTTCTTACCATAGTCTGTTTACCCCTTAATCTTGACTACCCTGCCTTACATATTTCAAGTTCTCAGATTCCCTCCCTAGCCCTCCCTCTTTCCTTTCCTCTTCCTTCCCTTACATCAGAAATTCTCCTGCCTTTCCTCCCTCCCTCCCCCATCACCCTCCCCATTCCTGCCCCATCACCCTCCTTCCTTCACATCGGAAACCAGCTGTCTGGACCCTATGAAGAATAAAGACACTAAAAAAATAAGTGTCAGGGTGAGGACATGGGGATCCAGAGTGTGAGGAGATGTCTTCATGCTGCTAGATTTGTGTTCGAAACATACAAGCAACATCATGATCTGTAGTGTAATTTCTAAGCTGATTTTAATTTTGTTAAAATTTATGGTGGTCTGGGCTCTTTGGGATGGGAGGCAAGCAGAGCCTCCAAGACACGCTTTGCAAGGTCAGTATTGGCTTCCCAATTACTTAATTTTCCATAGTAGATGGAAAGCTGAAATATAAATTCAATTTTCTTACTGGCATTCACAATGACTATCTTTGCGGAGTTCAAAATGTCTCAGAGAGTTAAGATGAAGTGTGTTCTCCCTATGTAAAAAGATGGGGTCATGTGGGGAGAATGAGCAGATTGCTCTAAAGGACCCCAGCCTGTCCCTCTACCAACTGACCCTTCGGGTTGTCTCCTAAGGCAACTGTGCTCCTCTCCTGTCCCCTTAGGTCTTATTCTTCGATGACCCATTCTACCGACATGAAGGAGCATGAGATGGCAAATCAGGAAGGAAAATTAGAGGAGAGAGGAGAGGCCCACTCTTGTCAGATCTTGGGATATGACTGAATCCTTAACACTTGTTGATGTGTAGACATGGAATCAGGGGTGCTGGAAGAGAGAGATTCGGGGAACTCATAGGTATAGAGAATGAAACACAGATGGAGTTTAAGGGGTGTCCAGATAATTGGGGCTCAGAGAGAAATAGGTGTCCAGATAATTGGGGCTCGGCTCTCAATTCTGTTAAGGTCCTCAGATAGTCACAGTCCAATGACACATATTTGCCAGAGTCCTGTGTTTGTCCCTCCCAGCCCACTGTGGAGAGTGTAAGGACCAGTAACACCAGTAGGCAGACCATCCTGTCTCCCCTTTTTCACCAGCAGACTGAGAGGAAGTAAATGGAGTAGGGAATCTAGTGACTTCTGTGGGAGGTGGACTCGGAGTTTAAGTAAGTCTTACCCACTTGCACTGATGGGACTCAAGCAGCTGATTCCCTTTCCTCTGTGAGGCTTTCAAAGCCTGACCAAACTCTCAATGAACCCAGGAGCAGCGTCTCCTCAGCCATTCCAGCAAACGTCAAGGGACAGCGTGACAACGATAAGGAGACATGGTCAAGTGTTCTGTGCACCACAAGCAAAGGTCACCCTCTAGAGAGTCACACACTACAGTGCCATGTGGGTTTAGGATGGTGTCATAGGCTGCTTTCTGTTGCTGCATTAAAGACCATGACTAGAGACAGCTCAGAGGACAAAGGGCTTACTTGGTTTGCAGGTTATAGACCATTATGAAGGAAAGTCGAGACAGGAACCTAACGGCAGGAACTGAAGCAGAGATCACGCAGGAGTACTGCTTGCTCCTCAGGCAAACTCAGCCTGCTTTTCTATATAATCCAAGACCACCAGCCCAGGGGTGGCCCTGCCCACAGTAGACCGAACCCTTTGCCTTCAATCATTAACCAAAAAAATGTTCCACAAACTTCCTTACAGGCCAATTTTATGGAGGCATTTTCTCAATTGAGGTACCTTCTTCTCACATGACCCTAGCTGTATCAAGCTGATAAAAAAATAAAAATAAAAAAAGAAGCTAAGCATCACGATGGAATAAAGAGGGAGCTCAGTGGATAGTGTTTGCCCTTGCAAATGTGGGGATTTCAGTTTAGGTAACCAGGATCCACATTGAAAAAGGCTGAGTGTGACTGCACAAGGCTAGAAGCCCAGAAACGGCAGGATAGGAAGAGATAGGCAGATTCCTAGAAGCTTGCTGGCCAGCTAGCCTGCTTGGCAAAGTTCCAGGCCAATGAGAGACTCCAAGTCAAAGAAAATATGAAAAGCACTAGAGGACTGACACTCCCGAGGTCTTCCTTTGACCTCCACATGAGTGCCATGCACACTTGCAGTCACATGTGTACTCATGAGCATGTACCCCACAAACATACCACTCACACGTGTGGTGGTGCTTTAAGACTTGTGCTATAGGAAAACTAGCTTAGTGTTATCACCCCCAGTGTTTTCAACCTTATCTTCATCTAGAGCCCTCTCTTAGGTGACATCTATAAGCACCCAGTGTACTGCAGAATCTGGAAAAAGAAACAGTGAGCTAGAGACCATCAGAATCTCTAAACCTCGAGCATCACCCCCAGCTCCCACCTTTCTAGGACCTAAGGAGCCACCAGCCTCTATCTCCTGTGTTACTAGCTGTAAAACACTAGCGGTTACTTCACCTACCTCAGCAGTCCAGAGAGTATGCCCAGGTGTGGGTGAGGTGGCACGGGGAGTCCCTGGAGGGCAAGGCATGATTGCTGTCTTTGCCCAGTCAGAGGCCGCTGCTCCCTGTCTCTAGGAACTTCTTTGACTAACTCTGAAAGCCACAGGCTCAGGAGTTAGAATCAAGGAAAGTGAAAGGCAACATGTATTAAAATTCAAACTTGGAAATCCTGGTAACCGGGAGACGTGGCACCAGATGGACCCGTGTCTCAGAGTGACAGTGAGCTGCTGTCTAGTGCAGGGACTCCCAGGTGGATGGACTGTGTGCCATGGGCTCCAGCTGTCCTCGTCTGGGACGCAGACACCCTGCCTTCCTACGCCTTTGGCTGTGGTTTCAGCCATCACAAGCAGGTTGACAGCTTGTCGGCACTCTGACACCCGAGAGCCTTGCTGCTCTGGTCCTGCAGGTGGGGAGGTCTAGGGGAGGTCTAGAACCGCTTTGGAGCCGCTTCGTAGGTCAAATGCTGGAATTTCAATGTCAGACTATGTGACCAGCCTGACAGAGAGCTTGCTTTAGGTTCTGGTGAATCAATGTGTGTGTGTGTGTGTGTGTGTGTGTGTGAGAGAGAGAGAGAGAGAGAGGAGGAGGAGGAGAAAATGTGTGTGTGTGTGTGTGTGTGTATGTGTGAGAAAGAGAGAGAGAGAGAGAGAGAGAGAGAGAGAGAGAGAGACAGAGACAGAGACAGAGAGAGAGGAGGAGAAAATGTGTGTATGTGTGCGTATGTGTGAGAAAGAAAGAGAGAGAGAGAGAGAGAGAGAGAGAGAGAGAGAGAGAGAGAGAGAGGAGGAGAAAATTGTGTGTGTGTGAGAGAGACAATGTGTGTGTGTGTGTGTGTGTGTGTGTGTGTGTGTGTGTGTGTGTGTGTGTGTATGGGTGCCAAGAGAGAGTGTTGTATTTGGGCATGCATCTATATATATGTGCATGTGTGTGGAGGCCAGACATTAACCTTGGATACTGTTCAGGAGCCATCCACCTTGTTGTTTGATACAGGACCTCTCACTGGCCTGGGGCTCCCTGATTTTCCTTGGTTAGATGGTCAGGAAGCACAGGAATCTGCCCATCTCTACCCCCTGAAAACTGGGATCACAAGTGCACACTACCAAACCCAGCTTTTCTCCACATAGTTCCTGGGGATTGAACTCCATTCTTCATGTTTATATGGAAAACACTTCAATAACTGAGCCATGTCCCTAACCCCTGGGGATACTTGCACCCTTCAACACAGTCTAGTCATTTTTGGGACACAATGGAGGTGGCTTCTGATAGAGATAGGACCCCACCCCACCCCACCCCACCCACACCTGTCCTCTACCATTTCTTCACTTCCCAGAATTAACTGCCCTGAGATATGTCTCCAGGGCCTGGGCTAGGTCTGCACTGTGTGAGATGCTGACTCAGTGCATGAACATCCTGTCACTCACAGTGGCTTCTCTGTGAATGCATCCCAGCCCCTCCAGGCTTTCTCAGATGCAGACTGGAGAGCATCGGGCTGAAAGGCCGTCTGATTGTGGCATTCATCATCGCTGCAAATTAGCTCTGCATTAGGAGGATTTGGTCATGGAATGCTGGTCTCCAAAATGCCTCTGTCTGAGCAGGTTGCAAGGCACCAGGGTCTTTTCAAGCCTGCCAGCCGCTGGAGCTCAGCTGCAGCTCTGGGTGGCTTTGAATGCTAATCACTGCAGCAGCCCAGTTGTCACTGAGCCTTAGCGCTGAAAAAAATGCCATCGGAAGCCATCGCGAGGCCAGGAGATGATTTCAGATGAGAAGCAGCACACGCTCTGAAAGTCCTTTCCTCTTTGCACAGCACACTGACAAAGTGACTTATATTCAGAGCTGGTGGAGGACGCTCAAGGTCGCACCAGGCACCGCACAGAGTTTTTGTTGTAGAGGCAGCAAAGGAAAGGCAATCCTGAGTGATCACACGTAGAGCTGGTCCCCATTTAAATGGGGGCATCAGCTCACCGAAGAGCCTGGAACATTAGAGCAAGAAAATTAGGAACAAGCACAATGCAAGGAAAAATCCTCACTGTGAAGCTGCACTGCTAACCACAGATTTTTTTTTTTTTCATTTTGAATCCCCCAATTGCTGTAGTTCCTCAGCAAGCTGGATTTCCTGTGGCCACAGGAGACAGATGTGTTATTCCTTGTGTGTCTCTAGGTGCCTGGGAAGTAGATACAAACACTAGGCGGAGGATGTGTGCTCTATCCAGTCCAGTCCCATTGTCCCCGGTGCGCCTCTCCCCAACAGCGGTGCTTGTGTATCTTGCAGAGGACACGTGTCCTTTATGGTGCCACCGGCCAAGTATTCCTCTTTCCTGCATCCTTCAAAGACAAAAAGCATGTATTCCTAAACCAGATCATACAGCCTTTTATAAAGATCGTTTGGAAAACCATAAGCCCCATCCCAGTTTGTTTGTTTGTTTGTTTAGGAGAGGCTTTGGAATCTGTACGACCCCCACACACAATGCGATGGCAGCCAGTCTGAGATGCAGCCAGACCCTTAGACTGTGGTGCCTGAGCATTCCTGTTAAGATCTGAATATGTGCTTAGGGATATTCCAGGCATCAGCATAGGCAGGGGCAGTACATGTCCCCTTTGATCCTCACTTCCCAAACAGAGAGGACACAGTCCACCCAGATGCCGTGTTTTGAAGTGATTATTGTCTAAAATCCTTGTAGTGCCACCCTCTGCCTGTCTGAGCCCTCTTAAATGATTTGTTTGTTTTTGTAAAGTAGGTAATTTACATATTTATCAAAATTTCACGTTAAATTCTATACATTTATAGTAGATTGCATAATTATTTTCTTTTTAATTTGCTTGAAGCCACCAAATTATGTCTGCTCATCTGGCAGTGTGTGTGTGTGGGGGGGGGGGGGGGTGTCCATGCACGCTCAGGTTTTTCTTTATCCTTTGCTAGTAGAAAATGAAGATTTGTTCTCTCGTTTCCTGTATCATTTCCTATCCTTTTCCTTTTTAAGATGTGTTCCACCCTTCCTAACTACAATTCACATCCCGCCCATGGAGACCCTTTTTATCCCACCAGGGTGTCATGGTGAGCCAGGTTCAGAAACAACAGGAAGAAAGCTGTGAAGACAGGATTGTGTTAATGACACATCTTTTGTCTACAGTGCCCCTCAGGCCTCCATCTCAGACAGGGAAGGGCTGCCTCTAGATAGCCAGATACCTCCATTTCACATATTCCCAAGAATTTCCAGCCCCATGTGACCACTAGGATTATAGTTTTATTTATGCATAATAATTTCTCCCAAAGCACATATACTGTCTATGAATACACAACCTTGGAGTCTCTTGAATGATGGTTTTCAGAAATGAGCAGGGAGCTTTCTAGGCATGAGGTTGTACTGTCCAACATCTCAGAAGATTTCTTCCAGGCTCTGCACTTGTAAACACACACACACACACACACACACACACACACACACACACACACACACACATACACATTGTATACACATGTATACATATGCACTCACATTGTTCACACACATACACACTGTCCACACAGACACCCATACACCAGACACATGAAGGTAACCAATCCTCATAATCAGTCACTTTCTATCCAATCTATTTTCTTGTTTTTCCAAGAGAGGCTTATTAGAATAATTATCTAATGAAAGATGTCATTCATTGCAATATTCTGCCCGTTTGCACAATAAAATAGGTGAGGCGTGGCGCTGAAGTTGTGAAAGCGATCTTAAACCAGGTAGAGCAGCAAGATACTGACTAACTTGAGCATGTCGTTAACAATTAAGTTTGTCAAGTACGTTGAAAACTTCCTAGCTGCTTTGGCCCTGGAGAAAGTGCTCTACTAAAGGTAAGCATATGCACACAGGCCATTTCCAACTTCTGAGCAGGTGGCATTCTAAAAGTTGGTTGGGAAGTCAGGTGTTTGGGGATCAAAATGAGTTTCCCTTCAGAGGCAGAGCATAAGCTGCCATCAGACTCCCACGCCAGCCTGTGAAGTTATTTCCCACTTTACCCAGGATCACACTATTAAAGGAGGGGGTCAAGATCTGAGCTTTCACTCTCTCATCTTCCTACTCACTGTATAAACAGAGCAGTTTATGCAGGAACAATGAATTGGTGGTAAATAAGTCAGTTTTTCAGGAAGATGAAGCGTCCTGACCACACAGATGGGCAAGTGTGCTTTGGTTATCAGAGGGAAAAGGGAAAATGTGATGCTCACTGTTTAAGACTTGTCTACATGCTGTCTTCCCTTGAGATGGGCCTGCCATGGGGGCCTCCAGCAGGGAGGCTAAGGGTGACCCTCTACACAGTATTCTGGCTGCTGGATACACAGTTGGGAGGGGAGAGTGAAGGATATTTTCAGCTCTCTAAGTAGGATTCCTGCCACCCTCACTCTCATAATCTCTCCAGTGGCAAGTGTAGCTAGATCCTGCTCCCCAGTGTCCCACCCAGGCCCATCAACCCACCCACCTCTATGCTGTTCATACTTGCCCCTCATGTTTCCTCCATTGACACTCACTGTTCCAGGTGATTTTCCTCTGTTCCATATCATCCTAGTGAGCCCCAGATACCAGGAGGAGCCAGTATCTCCCAGGGAGGTGCACAGGTGTGAGGTCAAGGGTTTCCAGTCTGACATGAGCATCTTAGGGAGAAACATCAACAGACCAGGGAATCTAAAGTGAGTATGGGGCAGAAGCTGGACTGTAGGGTTCAGGAATCTGGGTGGACAGCTCTGCAGAGCATCCGGGCAGATGGGTTGCCCAGTCTGGATGTTTAAGTGCACTGGGTGGTGCTGTGGGTTTGTAAATTCACCACTTACTGGAGATAGCATTAAGTGTTCCATACAGGTGCATCTTGACAGAGATATGCAAGGACCTTGGCTTTGTTTCTGGCCCAGGGTACTTCTCCAGGCCCTGACTCCTGTTCAACCCTACATAGGACTGGATGGTATTTCACTTGAGCTGTAAAAATGTGACCACTACCTGAGCAAAATCTGTCTGTTAGAGTATCTGCAACATTAGCAATGTCCACTAAGGTATGTGGTGAAGTAAGAACTGGGAAGAAGTCGTATTAAAGGAGGGTGGGAGGAAGAATCCCACCTGGCACCTTCAGATAAACCTCTCTGACACCAGTGATACCTGAACAGGTCAGCACCTTGTGTCCTTAGGATAGACTGTGTAACAAGTAATAATAGCAGCTAAAGATCTTAGATATAGGAGAGAACCATACACAATCCAAAACCACAGCTCAATAGGCAGCAACCAGGCATAAGCAGAATATGGTGACTCACACCTGTAATCCTAGGACTCCAAAAGCTGAGGCTGAAGGATTGCTTTAAGTATGATGCCAGCTTGAGCTATTTGGTGAGTTCCAGGGAATCTTGGGCTACAGTGTGAGAATCTTCCTCAGTACAGAAAAGGGGGGAAAGAAAAAGGCACAGGGATGACATCATTTCAAGTACAAAGGAACTATAGCATATTGGCTTTGATCTTAGAAGAAATGTAAGCAAAAATAGCACTTTTAAGGCAAATTATTTTATTATAGAAACCAGAAAGAAACCATTAAACTTCTCAGTGAGCAGAATTTCAAAATCACAGATGATGACATGGTTAAATTTGGTTTTTGTTGTTGTTTGTATTTGTTTTGTTTTTTTGTTTTTAATTGTCAGTTTTTAATCCTCATGATTCACTTAGTTCCATTGCCTAAAATTCTACCGAGTTTCCTTGTGATCTGAAGAAGAGATTTCTGGGCTCATGTTTGCCCTGGCCACCATCGTCTTGGCATTTGACTGAGAATCTTACTGGTTGGTTCTGTTACTCATCCTACTCAAGTGCACAGCCCACTAGAGTGATGATGTTTGAAAAATTCATATTCAACCTCAATGAATGAATATTTGTGATTTGCCAAAAATATTATTGGTCCTGGAGATACGTTAAATAGATTTTAAGTGGACCATCTCTCCTCCTGATGGTAGGAATTTGACCGGTCTCCTTTTCTGAGAAGGGACTGGGCAATTGTAGTAACAGTAGCCAGTAGTAAGTAGCAGAATATTCTGGAAGAACCCAGACCCAGAACCCTTAAGTCCTGAAATGCACCCTATGTAATGGGGCCTGTGTATAAAGGTGGAAAATGGAAATGTGTCCTCTATGTTGGTATTAAAAGGCAGGAACAAGCACCCTGAGCATGTCATTGGGCACAGTGCACAACCAGACCTGGGGAGAGGGGGTAGCAATGAAAAGGGGTCAGTATGCAAAACTCTCCACATGGTGATCAGTTGTAGGACTAGGCTGAGCTTGTGTGTGATCAGTTCCACGGATGCACATTTTCAGGCATGTACACGAGTGCATGTCTTATGTAGAGAGGAATGCAAGGGAGGGTGCTGGAACAATAGTAGTTGTTACCTCTCTGAGGTGGAATTCCACAGGTTTACATTGTCCCTCACTTCCCCAGGGCACTCAGTACTGGAGCCTTACCCAGTCAGACAGTAACAATGCAGCAAGGAGTGTTAGAATAAAGAAGAGGTTTTTTTTTTTTTTCTGAGATGTGAACTATTGTTAAAGAAACAAAGGTTCTGCATATGTATTCATAAATTTTACTTGATCTTAGGAGATTACTTATTAATGGCAATATAAGATTAATTAGGAAAAGTCAAAAACATTGATCTGTTACCTCGCTTTAAACTAAGCAGAGAGAGAGAGAGAGAGAGAGAGAGAGAGAGAGAGAGAGAGAGAGAGAGCACAAATCCATAAATCCACAAAATAAATAGGGTAACAAACACATAGTTCCTGACTGTGCATGTTTGTGTTGGGTGTATGTTGCATGCATTTACCTGTATACATGGGGAAGCCAGAGGAGGCTGTCTAATGTCCCACTTAATCCCTCTCTGCTTATCCCTGTGGCACAGACTCTCTCAAAGAATTTAGAGCTTCTATTTTTTTTTTTTCCTAGCTGTGCTGGTCAGCAAATGCCAGCAATCCTCCTGTTTCTGCGCACTCTCTACACTAAGCTTCTGGATGAATGCTGTCACACTCAGCTTTTTCTGTGGGTACTGGGTATTGGAATTCAGGTCGTCATGTTTTCATAGCAAGCACTGTAGACCCTGGGCCATCTCTTCAGCCCATAGTTGCCTGATTTGCAACCTCTATTTGGTTGTCTGACAGCATGCCACTAAAACATTTTGTTTAGGTTGAGAATATTTACCTTTAACACTCTACAGCCTTCAAAAACACATAGGAGATGATTAAATGCTGCCGAGGAATAAACACACTGTTGATTTCCACTGTGAGGGGCCCTTTCCTGATTTAGTTGTTGAAGCATTTTGCTCTGAGCTTTCCATGTTGTACTGCATGTGCTTGGACTGAGCATGGATCCGTGTTCTGAAATGCTCCCCTTAAAAACAGAACAGAAAGGGCTCGGTGTATAAGAGCATGTACTGCCCTTGTGGAGAACACGAGGTTTGTTCCCAGCACTACACCAGAAGTTAACAATCACGTATAATAACTCCTTAGAGATACAACACACTCATCTGGACTATGCAGGCACCTGCACTTCTGTGCACCCACTCATCCACCCACCCACACTCCCACACAGCTAAAAGTAATGATAATTAATCTTTAAAAATAGTAAATATGGGAACAAATGTCCTTGGGCACAGTATAATACGTAGAAAAGAGAACAAAAAAGGGTAAATGTAAGGGGATAAGGAAGGACTGGACTCAGGTAATGGACATGAGTCGTGAAAGCATATAAAGCTAATTGTTTTCCTAGTTCGAATTTGTCACAAATTCTCTAATTCTTGTGGTAGATAAGTGGGTAAAATATTTAATACTGAAAGTGTCAAAATTAATGTGAAGCTCAATGGCATTCTGTTCAGAATGCCTATTCTAACTGTATACAGGCTAATTGAACTGTATAGACTTTGAGTCTGGTTAATTTGATGCATAGTGCTTTTATTTTTTCACAAGGTCTGTTTTTAAATAGAATTTATACAATTTAAAATAATAAATCCAAAAAAAGCAAAAATAAACCAGCAACCTGAGGACATCCAAATATGTTTCTTTCCTCACACTACAAGTGACTTGAATCAAGAATATGACTTTCTGGGGATGGTACAAGGAAGGTGTCAGGGCTAAGTCCTAGGGCCTTAACAAGTGCCCTGCATTGAGCTACATCCTGGGCCCCAGAGGATGGCTCATTTTATTCCTGCAAAATGATGCCATTAGCCAGCAAAATGGAAAGATGAGCATCTCCGTCTGTGTTCTCTGTTCCACTTGCTCTTCAGTCGCATTAGGAAACCTCCTTCATGCAAGTTATTGTCTCTCCCAGGCCCTATTCAAGCTATGTGTGTAGCTCCTCTCTTTCAGTCTTCTTGGCTTACTAGGCTACCAAACAATCAAACATGTCCAGCCTATAATCTACAGCATAGCTAATGGGAGAAATATTGATAGCAATCCATGGAGTCTGCTTAAAGGGCCAAGGAATTTATTAGAGAAAATAAAAACTCACAATACAGAACAGAGGAATTATTGCAGGGTCCTGAAAGGCTGAGGCACAGTCCCACACTGTTCTTTCACCCAGTCTGTCTCCAGCATCCAAAACCCTGAGGGAGACAAGAGAAAGCCTCGTACATTCCAGGTCTTAAGGATCCCCATGCAGCCACACCCCAGGGGCTTGGACTTCAAGGTCATAGGCAGGTATAACAGCTACCTGCTAACTCACTAGGGGTGGTGCTTCAAGGTCATAGTTAGAACAACTACCCACTACAGATAGATGCACCAGATAGCTATGAATTTGGCCCATGAAAAATCTGTAAACCTACTTAATACATAAGATTGAGGGTAGGGTAGAGCGAGTGGCTAAACTGCAAGGTTCTCAAGTGTGAACTCTGTAGATGATAGCATCATGTAGTAATGTCAAAAGGGTAGACATATCTGGTCATGAAGAAGGCACTCCAGGACTGTAGCTGGTCTGCAGTTCTGAGTTGTGGACCTGACTGCCTTGATGCCTTTGCACACTCTGGTGGTCTTCCCAGAGACCCTCAGCTCAAGCACAGCAGCTACGCCACCATGCTTACCCCAGATCTTACACCCACTCAGCTACTGTCCCCACTGACTCTGAGCTCCTCCTGGATAGAAGAGCAAAGGAAAACGGCACACACCTTTGTGGTCACGAGGCTGTGCCTGTGCTGACCCAGATGCCAGTGAGGAGGCCCATGAGTCTAACAGTCTACCTTCAGTGTGGTCGAGGCAAGTGTGATTGCTTTGGCTGCTGAAGGACATCTAGGCAGTAAAAAATTACATAGATTTGCTGAAATTGAGGGTTTCATAATCAAAAATGAATAGAGAAAGAGAACATATTGATTTTAAACCAACAAAGAAATTGGGTTATGCCAGGCTGGGGCTCTGGTGATTGACTTACTCCATCCTCTTGGGGAGGGAGGTGGAGAACAATCTTCCTCATCTCCCTGCAACTGCTGCTGAGTATTGGGAATGAGTTTGCCTGTCAGGAAGATTCTCAGCTCTGGCTTGAAGAATTGAGCCGTTTCCCGGATATCAGATACAATCTTGTTGGTGAGGAGCGGAAGAATTTAAATTCCTCACTCTTTTGGTGACACTGTAACCCCTTGAAACCACAGAGGCAGGCTGCAGAAGGTCCTTCCGCCGCTCTGAAATGAACACATTACCACTTCTGCTCAGGGAAGAGAGAACCAGGAACTCAGACAGTATAGTGGTCAGTTCCTCACCTGTGTTTCTGGAGACACACAGCTGATGGAATGGAAAGACGCATGACCATTTTCTGGATACCTTTCACCTGTCCCCTCCAGGTCTCTTTCCACTTGCTGGTGATCCCAGGTTATCACCATTGTTTGGTGATCAGGATTTATCCAGAGGGCAAAATGTCCAGTGTGCGTCACTGCTCATCTTTCTATCCACCCATCCACACCTTTCACTTTTCTATGCGTGTAGATTCTTCCATTCATTCCTATCTTCAGTTAACATATGTGGTCCATATTCGAGGATAACCACAAGACAGGCTGTTCTGTCCCTACAATGTCACTGAGACAATTTAGTCATTTACTGAGGGAACTGAACCATTAATGGACTTCAAGGAGGGCCCAAACTCTGTCTGGAGGTGGGAAAGTTCTTCCTTGGCCCAGGAGAAGAGGCAGCCAAGACTGAAGCTGAGAGTGGAGGAAGTGCCATGAGTGCATCTGAGCAGCCATGGTTGGTTCGTGTTTATCTGCAGTTCATGTTAAGGAGTTCCACTGTGGGTCCAAGAAGCCTATGCCTCAGCCCCATCACGTTGCTATGAAAAACACCAGTAGACATTGATTTCTCAGTCATAGATACCTGAAACCCAAGAGATAGGGGCTGTTGAGGGCCATTTCCTGACTTTCAACCTTCTTGCTGTATCCACAGGTGATAGAGAGAGTTCTTGTCTCTTTTCTTACAGAGTGTTAATCCCATCAAAATGTTCCATCCTCTTGACCTCCTGAAGCTATCAACTTCAAATGTCACTGGGCCTTCCATAGACTGTGAGCTTTGCAAAGATGGGAACTTTCAGCTGATGGGGTGTTGGGAAGCATGGTTTATTCACTTTCTTTTCTTTTTCATTTTGTTTGTTTTCTTTTTCGTTTGGTTGGTGTTGGTTTGTTAGTTTTGGTTTGTGGTCTGGGATTAAACCAAAATCTTTCACATGCTAGGAACATGCTCTACCACATCTCTTTAAAATGCTCTTCTTTTGAGACAGGTTCTCACGGAGTTACCTAGCACTGGTCTTCAACTCACTCATGTGTTGTTCGTAGGCCTTGAAATTTTGAACTTCTTGCTTCAGCATCCTCAGTAGCTGGGATTACAGGCCTGTGCCACCTAGACCAACCAGGCGTTTTGTTTTGTTTTGTTTTATATTGGAGATTTAACTGTAGTTACTTGGCAAGCATCCTACTACTGAGATACATCCCCAGCCCCACATTTGTGTGCTACTTATAATGTTCCATTTCATCTGAGAAAGTGGATTCAAATGGGTCAGACTATGGGCAAGGTCCTCAGAGGTCTGCAGTACGGTGACAGACCAGGAGGGTCTTAGGTGAGGTACAAACCATGAGGAGGGACAGGCTACCAGGGACTGACGCATCAGAGAGAGTGACCATCCTGCTGATAGCAACTGAAGGGACAATAACAAGATTTACTGAACTAGGGGACACTAAAGGCTGGGGTATTTTTGTGTTTATTTTTGTTTTTGAGACAGGGTTTCTCTGTAAAGTCCTGGCTGTCCTGGAACTTGCTCTGTAGACCAGACTGAACTCAGAAATCCACCTGCCTCTGCCCCCCAAGTATAGGATTAGAGACATACACTACCATAGGGCTAGACCTCAAATCCAGGCCTGTCTGAGTGAGGTAGGTCTTCCCTCTACGGCAATAGTGCTCAACCTACCTAATGCAATGCTCAACCCTTTAATACAGTTCCTCGTATTATGCTGACCCCCAACCATAAAATTATTTTTGTTGCTGCTTCATAACTGTAATCTACTACTGTTATGATTCATAATGTAAATATTTTTGGAGATAGAGGGTTCCCAAAGAGGGCACAACCCACAGATTGAGAACCACTGTTCTAGGGGCATCCCAAGTCAGGCCTATCTATACAAGGGAACCACCCAACAATTGACTATGGCTTACAGGATCACTGAAAAACTTGATCAGTGTTGATTTTGTTTTAAACTTCAGCACACATGAAGCTATGAACTGAAGAGCTTTTTGAGTTTTGTAGTAGTTTTTTTAATTAATACACGATACAGTGAGTTTTATTGCTAGACTTTCATACATACATTGTTTTGACACCCCCTCCCCCACTTCCTCCTCCACCTCCGGCCTCTCTAGCTGCTTCTTTCCTTCACACTAATCCCCTCTATGGTTTCTTGTCTCATGCACCTATCACCATCTTTTTGTCTTTTTCTCTGTTCCCCAACTCTCTCTCAAGACTTCTTTCTCCCCTTTCGTGATCTCCTTTCTGGTTTCACAACCTCTACCCACACATACACACTTGCTTTTGCACCACTTCACCAAGAAAAGACACTTGAGCCACTGGTACATTACTGTGTTCCTGAGTTTACACTGGACGAGCATGGAGATATTAATTCCCTTGGGTTTTAACCCACACAAAAAAAAACTACTTAGACTTAGAAACAAAAGAGATAACTAAGAGCAAGTGTAACTATATTGCCTTGATTGAGTTTGTCTTATTTTTCTTGCTAAATTCACCATTTTACCAGATGTTTAGATCTACAGTTTCCTAATTTTCAAGTGTAGCTCTTTGGCCTGGCAGGAGCTGGAAGGAGTTAGCACTAGCCCAGTAGCCTTGCACAAGGCAGCATCTTCTTCTGTGAGGTTGTGATCTGCCTGGCCTTTCAGAAGAGTGTTTGGAGAAGTGCATCATGTGGGTGACATTAGCCCATTAGTGTCAGCATAAGACGCATTTCTTTTGTGCGCATCCTCTGCCTCAGAAGGTTTCCACAAAAGAGCGTGTCTCCTCCTCCTTCCAACATTTTCCCCTAATTATCAATTATCAGTCAACATGAGGAAGGAAAATTGAGGCGAAGAAGAGAAGCAGAATTTTCTTAAGATGGGAAGGACAGTGAGCTCCTTATAGTCTGAGTTACCATGAAAGCCTTGGAATCTCCAGCAGGGGGCAGTGAGCACTTGGAGTGCAGCAGGTGCCCTGAAAAGCTGGACTCTGAAATCTCTGTGGTTCTGCTGGGGTAATCTGCACATGGATGGGTTCCTAAGAAACCTGGGACTCTGGCAAAAACAGACTTCCTTGGAGCCCTCTACAGAACTGGAGGCCCTTTGCTTACTGCAGGGGATGTGGTGTATAAAACAGCTCTCAGGGAAGGACTCCTAGGTGCACATGTTAGAGTCTCCTCCCTAAAGAGTGGGTCAGGAGAACCTTCAGTCGAGGTAGTATAGTGACTTCTCATGGTCATTGCCTTCTCATGTCCTTCCCACTGCCTCTGTATCAGCAAGGCAGTTTGTCTCGAACATATTCCACCCATTCTCCCCCTCACCCCTATGTCATGGGCTGAACTCAGATCTATTAGCCAAGCTGTAAACCTCTCATTTAGTTCTCGGTAGGATTTTTGCCATCCATGTATCTACATAGCCAAAGGCTAATGGTGAGCATCATTACAGACCTCACCCGTGAGTAAATAAACGCTCTCATGGATCTTTCATCAGGAAAAGCCATCTTTCATAACAAAGCAATACTACAGAGACGAGGCAACGTCTGCTGGGATTATGAATATGCAAAGCTCTGACTGTTGAACTCCTTTTGTTGATGTGTCTCTGTGTTCCCAGGAGCCTTTTCACAGAGTCCTCTGAGTACCCTGCATCATGGTGCTAACAGACTAGTCTCTGTGGGTCTTGGGTTTCTATACCAGGGCTGCATGTGGACTGCAGGGTGTATGGTGGCTCATCCTTTGCAGGTATTAGTGGTTTCATTCATTTGGGGTTACAAAAGTTCATGATAATTAGGAAGGAGGGACCCAAATATTATCGCTCTGGTCATGGACTCTGTCAAAAGCTTCCTCAGAACCATCACAACACAAATCACAACTCTTGAAATGAAACTTTACCAAATATTTAGAGATAATAATACATTGTTTACCTTTAAAATGCAACTGTCCCTCAGCCTAGGTGTCCAAAAACAGAGGAATGGATAAAGAAAATGTGTTGTACATGCACGATGGAATTTTTCAGATATAAAGAAAAAATGAAATTGTGTCATTTGCAGACAAATGGATGTTACTAGAGTTAATCGTATTAAGTGAGTTAAGTTAATCTTAGAAACACAAAGGTAATGGTTTCTCTCATTCGTATTTCCTGGATTTTATATAGATACATAAAATCAAGTATATGATACGACATGAACATAGAAGCCAAACTTCATAGTGGAACAAAGAGGACTCAGGAGAGGGAAGAAAGGACATAGTAAGGAAGTACGGGGTGGGGGAGGGATGTGCTCAACACACAAGTATTTGCATGGAGCATCCTATGCAGCACAGTAGTGTATACAATGTATACAGTGAAATGTTAATCATATGTGTGTATGTACATCCATATGTGTGTGTGTGTGTGTGTGTGTGTGCGCGTGCGCATGTGTGCATCAACCATTCCTGAGGCTGACATTACTGATTGGAGTCATGAACATATTTATGAAAAGAGATCCATGTGTTTCTTTGCCTGGATTTCTCTTTGAGATTTCCAGAGCAGGATTTGAAGGAACAGGGCAGAGGACATATCCACATCAAGAGCTCTTCTCACTCACTCCTCTGTCCAGAAGTTCAAGTTTGCTCCCATCTACCCATCAAATTGTCTGTGCTGACACAAAACGCTTTTGTACCCTGAACAATGGTATTAAGCTATGAGGTTGTTCTGGGCAACTTCCATTTCTCTCTCTGTCACACATCACAGGTGCCTCTCTGGCTCACAATAGCATAATCTATCTCATTTTTTTTTAAAGAGCTGCAGAACATTACATGGTGTGTTTTAACTTTGAGTTGTGATGCTGTTCCCTTGTTAGTTCACTGTAGATGGATTCCTGAGCATTGCCACTCCCAGAAGCATGGACACAGACAGCAGTGTGATTGTGTGCCTGGACACCTGCCCTTCATTTCTGTAGGAGAGACTATAAGATACAAGGCTATGGGACAGGGATTGCTGCTCAGAACTGTAATCAGTGACGTCAGGCATCGCTGACCAGTATCCTGCCAGCTCAGTGCTTAGCGGTTGTGACTGTTTACAACCTTCTGAGTTCTTGCCAGTCTTGTGGGTGAAATCGTCAGATTCCCTTAATGTGTCACCTGGCTGCTGATAAGCTTGGGCATCCCTTATGAGATTCCTCTGTTTTGTTTCCACTTCTGTGACCTTTTCTTGACCCTTGATCTACTGGACAATGTTTTTGTTGTCAAATTTCAGGCTTTCTATGTTGGGAATGGCAATAGTTTTCACGTTGCAAGCACTTCCTCTCCGTCCGCCTGCTCTGCTTCCAAAGCGTCTGAGCATCTGGGGCCTTTTCTCACATGCGATGCTTACTTTTTATATAGCCAAATCTATCCATTCTGTGACTCATTTCTTTCTTATGGCCTCTGACGAAGTCTTCCTCATCCTCAATAATCATCACACCTACAGCTTCCCTAATGCACTTACAGCTCCTTAAAACTTCAGCTCTTTACTAGATATGAAGCGTATGTCTGTATATGTCATTCCAAGTTGGTCTGATGTTATTTTCTCCTCTATAGATCCTCACATGAGAGGCTTCCTTGAGAAAAAAGCCACCTCTGTGCACACAATGTAGTGCACCTACATCAGATGATATTTCCCATATAGAATCGGCTACTTCTAAGTTTTCATCTTTCCAGATGATCTTTCCCCGTTCACTTCTGTTAATCCCATACTGATTCAGTAAAATTGGCTTTATACTAGCTCTTCTTAGTTATGCCCTAATATCAGTAAGGGCATGACCTCTGTCTAACAACAAATGCCAGCTTATTTGCTGTGAACTTTAAGATGTACTATCAGATACTCATCTCCCCAGTTAAACTATTTAGAGACAGACTATAGACAAGTAACCTTGTACTTGAAGCTTGGACGTCTTCAGTCACCTCACGCTTCCCCAACCCCCCACGATGAATCCTGTCTCTCCTTTTACGGAGTCTCAGTCTCACTCCCTGTCTGTGGTGTCCTGTCTGTCTTCATAGTGAAGCAGGGTTTTTTTTTGTGCCATTTCCATATCAGTGTGGCGAAGACAAAAACAAGAAGCAATGAGTAATCCTGTTGTATTTCTTAGTCTGGCCACCTTGTGGAGTTCCTTACCCCTTTTAATATTCTTTGGAAGAGTTCCTTCTGTTTTCCTGGTATGAGATAATTTCATATGCAAACAAAGCATATTCTCTTTCAATATTCATGTGAATATGTTGGGTGATTAACTCCCAGTGTTAACTGGAGCCCTGTGAATAGAAGTGAGGTAAGGACATCTCTCCCCCTCCTCTTGCTGCAGAGCCGTAAATATTTCACATTTAATACAGCCTGTGCTACTGAATGAGGTCGATATTTGTGTCTCTCTTTGTTTAAAATTGCTGTAGAATTGTCTGCTGCTTTTCCATCACCTACACATATTTTTCTTTAGTTTCTTGGTATGACAACTAATGTGGTGGAATTTATTTACATCAGCAGTAAACAAATGGACATAGTTGGGCTATATTAGATCACACTACTGTACCACCCAATGTGTTAGGCACCATGAATGCCGTAGTTCCCATTGTGGAGCTAAGGGTTTAAAATCGAAAGCTTTTGTTGGTGTGTCATAGTGAGTGGCATGGAACCAACTGGGATCTAGGATTCCTGTTGTTCTCTTCACCCTTCAGGAAAGGATGTGATTTTTTTTTTTGGAATGTTCCAATTAAAAATAATCTCACATGGGCTACTTCACTGACTCATCACAACAAATGTGTTAGGCAGTGTTGTTAATACAATCATTTTTGAGAGACTTGGACATAATTAGTGATTTGCTTAATTGCATGGAGCTAATCATTGACTCTGTTGTCTCAAGTGTCTGCATACAACATTGAACAAGTGTGAGTTGCCCTGTGCATAAGGAAGTGCACCTGTGAGATGGACCTTCTAGTCAGAGACATGAGGAAAAGGAGATCTCTGAATTTGACTTCACTTTGCACATTGCTCAGGGGTCTAGTGGTTCATTAGAACCCACTCGGGAAATAGCACAACTCAGACTTATAAAAGTTGTATTGGCAGAAAGAATCCAGGCACAACCAGGTGTGTGACACACACTTGTGATGCAACACTTGGAAGTAGAAGCAAGATTTGGAAGTCAAGGACAGCTTTAGCTACACAGAAAGTTCAAGACTAGCTTGGGCCACATGAGACCCTGTATGAAAAATAAAAAAATATGTCACATGACTCTAGGTATATGAAGTTCAAGGAAAAGATCTAACTGATGGTGATGGCAGTCTGAAAAGTGGCTCCTACCAGCTATTATAAGGGGTGTCTTGAGCTTGGAGAATGTTCCATTTGGTGGATTTCCCTAGATTGGGCTGGTGACAGTGCATACAACTACACAAAACTCTAGAATATGCGTTAGGCCACCTTATGGCCTTTATTACATGGATATTACATCAAGGCAGGCTATTTCTAGATATTACTTCCCTTGCATTTAAATGGAGAGCACTGTCATCAATTAGAAAGTGCTCTATCCAAGACAGAGGAGGGCAAGTGTGTGTATTGTGATATTAGGGACTGAACCTGCTAGGCCAGCATTTTACAACTGAGCTTTATCACCAACTCCTTTATTGTTACAATTTGCTTTGAGCCAGGGCCTTGCTATATTTCCAAGACTGGTCGTGAACTCACTCTTTGAGACTAGACAGGCTTTGACCAGGTACTCCATTTGTCTTGGGCTCCTAAGTATTTGAGCTAATAGCACTATACCAATCGGCTCAGAAAAACAGATTTCCATATGGTATGTCTGTTTATGAGCTTACATGCACGGGTAGCAATTCCAGTCTTACACAGAGAATTTGAAGGTGAATTTATGGGTTTGGGTTCCTGACACATGGTGATTCATTTCTTTAGAAATATATAAGCCCAGAAAATGTGACAGATAGAGTAACCCTGGAGATTCTCACTATGAAAAAGTATTACTGTTCTAAAATATGCAGAAACATCTTTGATTATACAAAGACAGTGGTGTGTGCGGTCTATAAATCTATGAATCTAAAGGGAATACAATTTCAGTAGCAAGAATTGCTTATCTAAATATTACATATTTCAAGAGACCTCAGCACACAAGCACTGTTGTGGGTCCAATGTGTACTAGGCTTTTTGGGGGGCCACCATCCAGCTCCCAAATCATGACACAGAGACTTCTTATTAGTGAAGTCTTAGACTTCCAATTAGACTTCTAATTAGGCTAATTAGACTTCTTATTATGAATGCTCAGCCTTATCTTATGCTTGTCCTACTAGCTCTTATAACTTAACCTGTTTCTCTTCACTCACGTTTTGCCTCAGGGCTTTTTACCTTTCTTTCTGTATGTCTTATACTGTGTCTGCTGGCTGGTGGCTGCCTGGCTGGCCCCTGGCATCTCCCTCTCTTTCTCCTTCATTCTCTCCTCTCTTCTTTCTTCTTGTTCCTCCTTCTCTCTTGAGCCTAGATTTCTCCTCTTACTTGTTCTCTCTGCCTGCTAGCCCCACCTATCCCTCTCCTGCCTAGATATTGGCTGTTCTGCTTTTTATTGGACCAATCAGGTGCCTTAGGAAGGCAAAGTGAAACAAATGAAACATATCTTTACATAATTAAACAAATATAGCATAAACAAATGTAACACATATTTACATCATTAACAAAGGCAGCAGAAACAAATGTAACACAGTTAAAGTAATATTCCACAGCAGAAACAAATGTAACACATCTTTGCCTAGTTAAAGTAATAGTCCACAACACCAATGCATCACAAAGGCTTATGCCCAGGATGCTTTTCTAGAAGCAGGCACAGGGCATGCCTTGCAGGTGGAGCCATCCAGAAGAAGGGAAGCCCAGCAGAACTACAACACCCAAGCACACTCCCCTGGGCTCAGATGAGGTTGGGAGCCCATTTCTTACTCAATCTTTCTTATCCAACACTATCTCTGTGCTGCCTACTGAGACTCACCCACCTCTGGCCAATCCTATGGCACCAAGAGTAGGGAAGGGTTGTCTTGATATGTGCAATCTGATCATGGGCCACACCCTTCCTCAGGGCCACCAGGACCTCATAGCTGCCGAACAATGGGGAGGAAGTCAACAATTGCAGTGAGGACCCAGAGAAACTCTAGTGACAGTCATAGTCTCTCCAGGTGGACCTATAGGAAGGCATCAATTCACACAAACCTAAGGCAACCATTAAATGTGTTTTGTGGGAATTGGGAAGATGATGTCTTAGTTGGTAAAATGCTTGGTTTTTAGGTTGAGCCATGTGTTATAAATCGCATGGGTTTACAATATCAACTTGTGAGGATAAGGTAATCAGATCTCTATAGTTCACTGACCAGCCTAGACTACCTGGATTTCCCTGTTTTAAAAAGAACAAAGAGGACAATGCCTGAGGTGCTCATCTGTGTTGTGTGTGTGTGTGTATGTGTGTGTGTGTGTGTGTGTGTACACAAACATGTATATACACACGTGTACATACACACATATATATACACACACACATGCGCATATATGAACCTTTGCATAGATACACACACCAGAGCGTTATGGATCAAGAGCACCTCATTCATCAAGCTGTCTATAAATCTCAAAATAATCTTACATCATGAGTGTTGTGGACTTAGGGCAATGTAAATAAGTCTACCAGGTGATTTTCTTCTCTGATGAACTAGAATGTATGCATCAGGGCTACATATCAGGTAAGAACCTGAGCACAGGAACAGCCTACTCATCCCTAGGCCCTTATTCTTTACTCAGTACATGAGAACCCTCCAAGCCTGGCTTAGCCATTGTGGACAGGGGAAATATATAGCAATAGACTTGGAATGAATACATTTTGCAGATGCATGCAAACCAGTGTGGTAGTTTGAATGAAAATAGTCCCATAGGATCATAGGGACCAGCACTATTGGGAGGTTTGGCCTTATTGGAGTAGGTGTGATGTTGTTGGAGGAATTGTGTCACTGAGGGCAGGTTTTGAAGTATCAAAAGCTCAAACCAGGCCTAGTGTGTCTCAGTCTCTTCTTGCTGCCTATGGATCCACGTGTAGAACTCTCAGCTCTTTCTCCAGCACCCTCTCTGCCTGCACACCACCATGCTTCCCACCATCACAATGGGCTAAACCATTGACCTGCAAGCCAGCCCCAGTTGCAGTGGTCATGGTGTCTCTTCACAGCAATAGAAACCCTAAGACAACCAGTTACTCCTACAGCTGACTCCAGTTTTGCAACACTGAGACTAGAATGCCTACATCTCTTGCTACTCTTTGAAAAACCAAAGGAAATGCAACTGTGCTCCTCTTTATGCTTTACACTGTCTGCATTGTTTAAGTTGTTTTATGCCATTACCCAACCATGTCATCTGTTCTCCTTACTTTTCTTTCCCATTTTGTCCCTTCATTATTTGCAACTAAAAAAAAATGTGCTAAAAAAACTATTTACAATATTCTTGATGACTTATTTCAAAGCCTGAACTATTCTACATTTCTAATTATTTCCCACCCCATCTTTTTTTGTTAATCTTGGATGCTCACATAAAGTGGCTTCCTACTGCTGTGTTCAGACATTCAACCAATACTGGCTGAACATCTTCCAGGTTCTTGGGCACAGCTCCTTGCACCAGGGCACCCAGGGAGCAAAATGTTCACGTTTCCTGCTCCGTGGGGCTCCAAGTTCAGTGAAGGATGTGAACAGACATAGTTTTTAGAAAGTAGCACAAGAATTATCATTAAAAGTGTAAACTGATATAGAAAAATTTCAGAGAGATATCCTTTGTGGTTGGCTGTATTGGTTGCACAGGAATGGGGGAAATATCAGCTCTGGAATAAACCACCAAATAAGCACTCACAGTGGTTGTGTGGAGGGGTTCCAGCAGGTTTTGTCACTGGCAGGAAAGCAGACTGTGAAGCGATAAGAATGAAAACTCAAGACAGTGCCATTTTTACAACACTGGGTCAAGACCTCCAGGTTCTGACCCTGTCCTGTCTCTCCTTTACATATTTAAACATCGTAGAACTCATGACCTGTGACCTTTAAAAGAAGAATTGATTCTATTAGCTGGTAAACAGATCTCAGGGCCAGGGCCCAGAGAAGCATCTGTGATAAGCATAAGGACATTCTTTTGGTGGAGGATGCAAAGTACATGGGGTCTCTTCCATAGGGATGTGTTCTATTCACTGGAGAGACAAAGCTCAGGATATTGGGGGATTCAGGGAGTCTGGCTCATAGAATAGGATCACCAGGTCGATTGACTACTTTTCATACAATCCAGGTGACTAGATGCCATTCATTTCCTTCCACTGAAGAAAATAGGCCCACGAAATTAACAATCCTGGTTTCTCCAATGCTTATTCTAAGCTGTGCTTCCTACATGGTGGGAATTAGGGCAAAAGAGAGGGACGGGGATGGTAAAGTCATGGGCCTTCCCCGCCCTGGCTAGTGTGAAGACCATTAGGTAGGAGGATGAGGATAGACTTTTCTGTGTGGTTCTGCTGATTTCAACTTGATGGCCCAGTTAAGAAAGCCTCAACTGATGTCAGCAGTCTGTCTCTTCAGTGTTTCCTCCTGTGGAAACCCAGGCGAGAGGAGAGTGAAAAGGTGCTGCTTGTGTCTGTTCAACCAAATGGCAGAAGCTGTAAGGAGCAAAGCGGCTGGGGGCATCTGACTAAGACAGAGCCTTCAGGTGACGGAGAAGCACTATGTAGTGTAGTGAGTCCAGAACCTTCTTCAAGAGCAGAGGGGAGGAACAAGTGTGTCAAGACTCACACACAGGCAAAAGCTTCTCGTGTCTCAGAAGTCACTGTCAGCAGTCAGTCAGGATTCCCACCATTCTTCTATCTCATCATCTAAAGGATCGGAATAGTTTACGAGTGTGAGACCTTATGAATGAGTTACTCTGTAAAGTGTAAGGTGTCACATGAACGGTATGCATGTGTTCCAGCCATTCAGAGGCAAATGGGTCCATTTCCTCAGCCCTTAGCAAACCATCAGAGTATATTGGCATGCTGGGGTGACAACAACCTCCTTGCTCAGGGCCTGTGTGGGGCCCCTGGCCCTGTGCTGGACTTTGTCAGTTCATGCTAGACTTCCTGTCAGTTTATGCTGGACTTCCTGTTAGTTCATGCTGGACTTCCTGTCAGTTGATGCATTATACCTAAAACCTCATGAACCATGAGTATCCTAACATTGCAGATGAGTAAACTGAGGCAGAAAGAGGCCTAGATGGCACCTATAGGAAGAAGCAGAGCTCTGACTCAAGCTTCTTCAGTATGGGGCTGGTGCCAGTGCCAGCTGCCTGAAAGAAACACCAAGAGCTTGAGCATGGATGACTTCAGGTGATACCTAATACCTGATACATGTATACTATACGTCTTCTATAGATATGTGATACTATAAGGTAGGCATCATGGGAAAATCCAGGTAGAACCATTGCAAGGTTGAAGGTACCAGCAACAATTCAAAGGAGGACCACAAGAAGACAAGTAGAAAACCTTACCTTGTCATAACTAGAGGATGAAGGATCCTGGAGATTCTGTGTTATCAGGCTCGGAGTCAGACTCTCCAGACATGTTGGCTCATTTTTAGTCACATGTCCAGGAAAAGAGCCTGAATTTGAAAATGGGGGACATTGAGATAATAAGTCACCACGTTGCTTCTTCTTGGCTTGGAGAGAGCAGTGGATGGATGAGGACCTTGTTCGAGATTCAGAAGGCCTAAAGCTTAAAAAAAAAAAAGAAGCAGGCAGCTTTATGAAAACCATAATCAAATCAGAAACTATACTTACCTCTAAGTATAACACAGAGGGAAGGGGGAGTTGCAAAGGGCTGTTAAACTCAGTTACCTCAGATATGAAGTAATTCTTAAAGCTGAATTACAAAATATTAAAATTTCACAGGTAAATCAGTCAGACTTTATCAGAGGCTATACCTTAACCTCCAGGGAAAGGACGACCCTGAAGGTAGCCATGTCAAGCAGCCTGGCTTATCTGTGACACCTAATGAAACCTGGAGCCTATGGGGTTAACACTCAGAATCACTGGCTTCCAGTTTCATTTTCTAGCTGGAATCATGAAATTAAAACTCAAGCCACACAGTGATCACTCAGCAAAGGTAGTTATTATAAATATGTAGTGTCTGCTGTACCTCTCTATTCTACCAAGGAGAGGATAGCATACATGCACATGTGTGTAAAGATGCACGTTTTTATCCATGGTGGGCAGTGTCTAACCTGGTGCAGTCTTTTGAAATCCACAATTGGTGGGCCTGAACAAGGGATGCAAAAGTTTACCAGGGTCACTTGTTTCCCTCTGGTAACTCTGGCTTTGTGAGATGGAAGTTCCTCTCAGCTCACACTTATTCCTTTATGCTAAACAGTCTGCCTTTAGGTATGATTATTTAAGTTTCAGAGGCAGAAAGACCCTGCATTGATTAGCTTTACAGTTTTGTGGGGTTTTTTTATGCCTAACAGCCTGAAGAAGAGATGGGAACAGGCTGCTTTCTGAAACAAGTGGCAACCTCCATATCTCAGAGCTTACAAACAGATGGTGACCAGCATCACATGAACCACACAGGGAGCTAAGGGTTTGAAAGGAGCTCAGGTGGTCAATGAGGCTACAGGAGAGAAGGACACCCACTTCCAGGATGGGGGAGATGGAGAAAGCCCCAGAATCAGCCACATTCCTCGTCAAAAGATTATTTACCCATCTGATTATTGAGAAGCAGGATGTACTGGTTACTTTTCTCACTACTATGATAAAATATATGACAAAAAACAACCCGAGAAAGGACAGGTGTTTTGGCTTACAGTTTGCAGGGAAGCCCACCATGATGAGGGAGGTGATGGCAGGAGCAGGAGGCAAATGGTGGCACTGCATCTGCAGGCAGGAAGCAGAGAGATGAATGGTGTTACCCAGCTCACTTTCTCCTTTTTATTCAGCCCAGCATCCCTGTTTAGGTATTAGTGTTGCCCACATTTAGGGCAGGTCTTCCCACCTCTCTTCACCAATTTTAGAAACTTCCCCCATACCCACACCCAGAAATTTGTCCTCCCAATGATTCTAGATCCTGAGAAGTTGGCAATCGATTAATACAAACCATTATGCCTTCCTCTAGAAAGTCATGTAAGCCATCTGGACCCAAACCTCTGGCCCAAGGCAATGAACAGCCCCCAGCCCATCCTGCAGGATCTGTAATGAGCTGGGATTGTTCTTTATTTTCTTTAACTGTAAATATTAGATACTTAGCTAAGTGTCCTCTATCTCCTTTACATGTACATGTATGCATGCACTCATTCATGAATGCACACACACACACACACACACACACACACACACACACACACACAAGTGGGAGTTTTTTTGTCTTTGTCATAGAAACCCTGGGATTGAAAGCAAATAACACATTTGTATGTTGCAGTCAGTATGTGTAAACAGGAGTGTATTTTAATCCAGACACCTGAAGAAATGATTCAACATTGGATTAAGGTGTATGTATGCAAGAATATGAACACACCCATATTGCTCTAAGGCCATGAAAGTGGAATCAGTGTTGCTGTGCCTTGTGTCAATGCTACTGGGATGCTGACTCTTGTCACTAGCAAAGGACAAGTAAGTGATAAGCAGAGATAGCACCCAAGCTGCCCTTGAGCCAAGGATATGACCTAGAGGTAGAACAGACCATTCCATTCCTATTGCAGTATGGAGAAACGACAATCTAATCTTTGAAACACATTTTGGAATTCAAAGACTTAATCCAGTGCTCCACGTTGAGATAAATTTTTAATACATTCATTACACAAAACCTGAATTTTTAGTTTCCCTTAATTGCTCAGTGGTAATGACTCCCAAATATGATGAGATATTTATGAGTTGCCACCCCACACCATGTTCTCATGGAGAGCTACTTACAAACGGCAAACACAGGTTTCTAAGTGCCTCTTTATGTAGATCAAAAGCACCATGTAATTTTTTAAAGCAATATATTATTAGAATTAGTATTCGCTGCTCATGGTGTTGTCCCCACACCCTTTGTATATGACCATGCTAATATCTGTTTCATACCATTGAAGAAACACGTGTGGAATGTCTCCTGTTGGTTTTGAATTCTAACTCAGCATCCATCTCAACCAATTGCATTTTCAACTGGTAGGTCAGTAGCTCAGACTCACCTCAGCAGTCTCCCTGCAGCCCATGACAGAGACGATGGCTGTAGCAGGGAGACAAGTGGGTACCCTGGCGGAGACTCTTGCCTGCCGTAAGCACCTTGCTCAGCTTCAGTCCTCCTGACAGGGCTCACTCTATTCCCAATTTGTCACAGGCGTTCAGTGCTACAGACTCGGGCAAGCTGTTATAGAGGAAGCTGGAGAGAAAGGAGAGACAGACAGAGAGAGAGAGAGAGAGAGAGAGAGAGAGAGAGAGAGCTGACAGTAATCGTTATGTTTAATTTTTAACCCATTGTCAGAGAAATTACTATTTCATTGGAAAAAGAAAATGAGCAAATAGCTGGAATGATTTAATATTGCCTGGTGGTCAGTACCGAGGAGGCTAAGGCTGTCTATAACTAACAGTTTCAAATTTTGATCAGCTTCCAAGCTTCATTGAATGGCAGCCCACGGTAAGTACCTCCACAGCTCCCACCCCTTTTATTTGTAATGGGCATCATTATGATTAACTTTATAGCTCCCAGATAGCTGAGCAGTTTCTTCAGAAGTTTCTGGGACCGGTGATTTTGATGTCTTTCCCAATGCTGTCTATATCTTCATGATTGTGTTGAAGCAATCATTCATCTCAGTATTTACACACCTGTTATTTTGCACATCCCCAGCTAAGACTTTATTATCATATGTTTATCATATATTTCCTGGTTAATATATATGAATACGTGTTTGAATTTCAATTTTTTTTTCATGTTAGTACCTTGAGGTGGTTTGAAGTATACTGCTCACAAGATCCTGTCCGAGTTTCTCATTTTCTTTCTTTCTTTGTTTTTGTTTTATTTTGTTGAAGCAGGGTTTTACTATGTATCTCTGGCTATCCTGGAGCTCACTATGTAGACCAGGTTGGTCTCAAACTGAGAGATCTACCTGCCTTTGTCTCCCCAGCACTGGGATTAAAGGCATGTGCTGTTATTTCTCACCTTCATGTAGGCTCACACTATTGTAAGAGAATGATTTTTCCCTGTGGTTTCTAACTGTAACTTTCCATATTACCTTGGAAATCATTAACATGATATATTTAGTTAAATATAAAAACAGGAAAACCTGACAACAAGCAGCTACTTAGCCCTACCATATACATGAGACTATGTGCGTGTGTACATCCCTGTATTTTAACAGTCAAGTGCATATTCCAAACACAAGCAAAAGAACTACAAGATGCATCAAACATGAGAAGCACACATTCATTATGTATTTATTTATTCGGTGTGTGTTCAGGTATCCCACAGTGCACTTGCAGGAGTCATTTCTTTCCTCCTACCATGTAGGTCCTGGGAATTGAACTCTGGTCATCAAGCTTGGCAGCAAGTGCTGAACCATTTTTCTGGCCTTCATTTCAAACTCCCCAGGTCCTGCCTATAGTTGACATGAATTCTTTAACAATTTTGAGAATTGTCACAATTTCCCTCATATAATCGGCTTCCTTGTAATCTCATACCTTATCTTATATTCCTCATTAACTGAGTTTATCCTGATGCTCTGCCTCTGGCCATAGTTTTCTTGTTCGGTTCAGTCACTGTAATCAGGTAGGAATACAGTATTAAGGAGATGGTGCAAACAGCAATGTATAACACCCAGAAGTAATGTCACTCTGTTTCGAACTGGGGACAGAGTTTGGACTCAGCCTGGCATCCTCTGAATATTGATCTGACTCCTAACCATACTTTATTCTGCAGTCCACCTGCCCATTTGAGAAAAGGGCAAGGACAAGGGTACAGAGCTCTCATGGTCCCAAGATCCACATTCATTCACTCCACAGTCTAATCTGTCTCTAATACAACCAGTTTCACCTGCTTTATTTTTGCTTGATCCTTTACCACTGGATTTTATTTTATTTTATTTTATTTTTTCTGGAGCTGAGGACAGAACCCAGGGCCTTGTGCTTGCTAGGCAAGCACTCTACCACTGAGCTAAATCCCCAACCCCACCACTGGATTTTATTAAAAACTATTTAATGTAGTATGGTGATCTTACCTGCATTTGTGGAGGGTACTTGCTGAATCTCTTTTGGAGTTATAGTAGAAGATGTTAGGGAAGGGAGGGGAGTCAGGTCATCATTGTCTGGGTTCAAAGAAGACCCCAGGGTTTACCTGCAGGTCTGTGCAAGGATATGACAAGGAGCTTATACACACATGAGAGAGAGATTTTGTCTTTATTACAGAAGCCAAATTTCTCTGGGATTGAAAGCAAACACCACATTTGCCCTTTGCAGTCGTAGACCATCGCAAGCATTTGACTCTCTGTGATCTCAAGGATGATAAGCCTGAGAATTCAAGCCTACTGTGACTGAGTTCCCCAAGGGGTCAAGAGCAGATGATGCAGGGAAGAAAGTCAAGGATTTGGCTTAAAGTGAGTGTGAGGAGTCAGTGTGCTGCAAAAGTCCTCAGACAGTCTGTCCTTCCAATGGCTTCAGTCACAGCCTTACAAAGTTTGGGAGACCAGAAGGCCTCAATCATTGCTCAGCCCAACAGTTTCCACACAGCATTTAGAGACCTAAGCTCTCCTACTGATTGATCTACTGGACCTCCAACCCACCTCTCAAAGCCTCAGTGCTATCATTTGCAAGTGATCACTCTCATGGTAGCCTATATGTTTGGCACATTGCTACAGAGTTTCTTCCTGTCCACTCAAGTGGACAGGTGGACTGTGGACTTCAGCCTGTCCCATCCCTCACCCAATGCAGCCCTTCACCTCAGCCTGGCACTTCATAGATACATTGTATGCATTCTGCAAATTAGTGCCAAATAAGCATTCACAGCATTCAAATGTTTGACAAACTTGTATTCTCTATATTGCCTGCTTGCTCTCTGCAACCTGTAGATGGAGATGTGAACATGTCTCCATGTTCCTGCCATAGGGATTTATCAACACACTGGAGGATCTATATCCTTGGCGGAAGTTTAGCCATGGAGAGCCCTTCAATTCACTTATTAAAAACAGACACCTTAACTTCTACAATGTGTTGTGTCTTAGGCACTGATAATTCAACAAGGGATAGTTGACAAATATCTTCCCTTGGGGATTCACATCTGGTGGGTCACTGAGTCCCAGAATTCTGCTTGGCTATGGTTTATTGTCTTCTGGAGGGGTTTCATGGTCCCTAGAAAGACAAAGCAGATGATGAGGGACAAGATGAGTCGATAGAGGCACAGACATGACCTTCAAGAGGGAGAGGTGTGTGGAGTTCCCTCTATTTCTGCTTTATCAGCAAGACGCCATCAGTCTGATCAGTCCGATCCACTCTTGTTTTTCATATGGTTCCAACCTTAGGAGATGAGAGGTGATGTTGTTACCACAACAGGGGCCATGACAGCAGGCACTGTCCCCAGAGAATCAGTCTCCCAGGCTGTGACCATAGTCACCACAGAATCAGCAGCAAGGTCAAGACTCCCTGAAGACTTAGTCTGTCACATGCTGGAGTCAGATGCTGTGTTTTTGCTCTCGTCATTCACCCTTTCCTAGTCATTACCCCCTTCCATATCACGCTGATTGTCACTGTGCATGCTTCGTAGAAGGTGAAGCTTTGCCTAAGCCAGGTTCAGGGACTTGCTGTAGGGCATGTAGTTCAGGGCTGCTGTTTGAACCCACAGTCTCTAATCTTTATGATGAAATCATTTGTCACAACCAAAGTCATGTGATGTACAAAGAAGCCCCTTTTGTGAGTCGATAGAGGTCAACAGCATTGAGATGCTTCCAGAAGATGCTCCTCTCACCAGGAGCACCTCAGTGTGGTCCAGCGATTCTGGTTGGCAGTGTGACCTAAAAATTATGGACATAAAGCTCAGAACTCATCAGGAATCTGCATTTTAACAGAGCTGTGATGCCTTCGGCCATTGAAAGGGCCCCTGCTTGCTCTAACTCCCCGC
This sequence comes from Peromyscus californicus insignis, assembly GCF_007827085.1. Classification (NCBI taxonomy): domain Eukaryota; kingdom Metazoa; phylum Chordata; class Mammalia; order Rodentia; family Cricetidae; genus Peromyscus; species Peromyscus californicus. The sequence goes on along the minus strand of NW_026294492.1, from coordinate 1,289,429 downwards.
ACATGATGTGCTCTGCAGAGGGAGCTATTTGCGTAAGGGACTCTAAACCATGCAGATTCTGTTTCTGTCAGTATTGTCAGTTTGGAGTGAATGGCTGGGAAAGGTCTGAAAATGCATTAGACGTGCAATATTTTCCTTTGACTGGCAAACAGTGGGAAGGAAATTTAAGCACTGTTTGTTTTCTAAGCCCTCTGAGATGTTACTTATACATAAAGCAATGGCCATTTTTGCTTCATTTAGAGCAGTGGCCCTGGGTGCTTGCTCCAGGCTTGGGCAGAGTGCTCTAGTGTCCTAGGATGGGACAGTTTTGGCTTTGGGAAGGAGTCCCTCAGTACTAAGTTCTGAAGACAGGAGGCTGACTTTTGCTCCTGCCACTCAGAGCATTGGTTAATTTTCAGTCCCTGACTTGGGGATGCACTGGGGGAGGGGACCCCAGCTGGCTGCTGTTTGCTTTCTTATGTGCTACCATGAGATAGTTCCACACCTCAGCACAAATTGTGCATTACTGAGTGTGCTTGGAGGCCAGGAGGGATCTGATTAGGTCTCTAGTCCTTGATGTCCCTCCTTATGATCTGTCCCCATGCCAGCCCAACGTCCACTTTCCCTGTAGACCTCCATCACGCACTTCTCTGTCTTGATCACCAGATGTGCTTTGACAATGGCAGGTTTCCTTTTGAAGGAGCCAAGAAACAAGCTCTGGTCAATGTTCACACACATTAATGAACAACTCAGAACACACTTGTATGTGGGTATGCAGAACCCCTCTATCCTGGTGGCCCATAAGTGCCATGGCAACAGTGGACAAATGACATGCTCCCAGAGGGTCACCTCTACCCCAGCAGCAGCACCTGATGTGTGTGCATGCATGCGCACAGACAGCAGAGGTGAGAACTTACAGCATCAAAGCTAGACTACTACAGGACACTGAGAATGACCTTCTGAACACTTTGAAATATATTTTACACAAATGGCTGATGAGGAGACAATAGCCATAGGCAAAACAATTTCTCTTATGGGTTCTTGGTGACAAAATGTTAACAGTCATTTTCTGCACAGTGGCAGATACCGGGTATTCCCCCATTTCTTAGCCATCAGGAAGATGAGCTGTCCATGCTCATAGATGAGACACTCCTGAAGAACAGTCCCTGGCTAAGAGAAATGCCACCCTTGAGGTACAGCCTTTCCAGGACAACTGACAGCTGTTAACTGGGTGTGTTCAGTGGTTAGGGGCATCCTTACATCATCTAAGGGAAGTTTTGAGTGTCTGTTCCTGCCCCAAAGACTAGACACTGCTGGTGCCATTCTAATAGGAGATCTACCAATAATACAGGGATGTCTTCCATGCTCCTGGACCCAGCTTGTTTGTAGGGTACTCAGCACAGCAGCAAGAACCTTTGAAGGCCCAGGGCATGCAACATAAACAGGAAGAGGGGCCTGGGAAAAGGGTGGAAATTGACTAGACAGGAAAAGGGGGAAGAGGAAACAGATGTAGGAAAGAGGGAGGCTGTGCCAGGATGGAGCAGATGAAAAAGGAACAGTGGTCACTGGGCTTTGGAAACATGGGGGTCCTTGGTAACTCTGGTAAAATCAACTTTAACGAACTGATTAAAACACACAAACAAAAACAGATGCTGAAATGGCTTGAAAGGCAATCATGAGGCAAACTATAGAACTTATTTTTAAGGGCAGAGAAACCGCTAAGAACAAACAATGAGGTCAAAGAAAGATTTCTTTGTGTGTATTGGTGGTGTTTCCACAGTAACAATCGGAGAGCATATTTTTACACACTTGGGACAAGACATGAAAATCTGCATCTCCCCTGGCCAGTAGTTTCTATTGGCTGGAAACCTGGCAGTGCAGCGTCCTGGTTGCCTAGTGCCAGAGAACAGACCTCCTGTTGGTTTGGATTGCTGGTCTAGGCACCATGAGGGATGTGTACATGCAAATGACACCTATCGGTGTACCTCCATGGCTATAGATCTGTAAAGAATTGATTTAGAATCTGTTAGCTGTGAGTTTATTCTGAAAGTTGTGGTGTGTATGTGTGTGTGTGTGTGTGTGTGTGTGTGTGTGTGTGTGTGTGTGTGTGTGTTATTTGTGCCTGAAATTATATTTTTACACACAAATGATTTTGTTTTTCTGTGAATGAGAAAAAGAAAGGCAGACCAAAATTTAAAAATAATTCTTCATTTATATAGCCATCATCTAATTAAAAAAACTAATTTAAAAAAACTAATAAAAATCCAGATACTGTTCCAGACAGTACCTATAAGTTTTTGGGGCCTCCATCCCCTTAGAACATCTCAAGTTCTGGGATTGGCACTTGACTTCTAAGTGCTTCCTATTTTTCTTCACTGGTGTTTGTTTTGTTTCTCAGAAAATATTAAAGAGAGGGTATACACTCTATAGTCTGTTCATTTTGCCCTTTGATGCTCAAAGTCTCCTTTGGCCAACTTGAGCTATGACACTTTACACATCATTAGCTTGTCTCAGCCTCAAATCTATCCTGGGCCCTCACCATCCCAGCTTATCTGCCACTGGGGATCTCACTGGTTTCCTGAGTTGCTGGGGGCTGCATCAGGGGAGAGAGATAGGCTAGCCATGTCAGGACAGGGATTCCAGAACATGTGTAGAGACCTTACACCCCCACTCCTGCAGGGATGCTGTGAGGGTGGAGGGCTCATCCCTCATCCCTCACACTCATGGCAGCTCAAGTGTCACCACTATGACACTGGAGTTGCTTTCACATGCATTTCCAGGTGAGGGTATAAATCACCAAGCTGCAGTTTGCACAGCAGTACGGGGGAAATGCAGGCTGAGCACTGAGACCAGATTGTCCCCCTGGGCTCCTGTTCTTATCATGCCCCCGTGATGGCAAGAATGACAGGCTGCTGTCAAACCGAAAGCAGGAATGCTGTGTGCGGTGGATGGAAAAGGGACTAAAGTTCACAGTCACAACCCAGCTGCAGGAGCATGTCCTGTGTGGTGACTGCCATCATTGCCAGAACCTGAACCTAGCCTCAGACTTTGTAAGGGTGCTTACAGGTTGCTTGGTTTGTTGCCTGAGCTACATGACAGACTCTGCTCTAGCTTTCCGTGAACATCTCTTGATATAAGGCAGTTCTTGCAACATCTGTGTGAGGTCGAAACCATCTCTGCCCTATGGGCAACATTCCTCAGGTTCTGGGTGATTCTCCAATTTAAGAAAAGTCACCAAGGACCAAGACACACTGAAAATCATCCCTGTTCTGTCTACCCAGTGCCTCACTCTTGGCTACTGCACTGAGCTGCCAGGGCAGAAGGTATAGGAGAGCAGTGGGTACCACTAGTCACAGGACATAGGGGCAGACATGGAGGCACAAAGTAAACCTAGCCTTGGGCATATTGAATTCAAAATGCCTCTGGGGTTGTCTTGTGCATCAAGTGCTTGTACTTTGGGGTTTGCTTTTCAAGAGACTGAGTGGGCTGCCTGATGTGTGGGTGGAGCTGTTTAAATCATGCCGTTATGGACACAGCAGGCCTCAGACTTGGAGATGAATTTGGTTGCAGTCAGAGCCCTATTTATAGAAGGCAGACTCAGCATATGGCCCAGTTTAAAGAGTACAGCCAGTGACAACGAACATTCCTTGCACTTTCTCTAGAAGTTGAAAGGCATCCAAGACAGCAGGTACATATGCTGTCCCTACTCTGGGCTCTTTCCATTGTTTCAGTGTGGAAACCCCTGTCTCCACGAACCAGGCCATGTGGCATACTTCCCTGGGAGGCTGGGTTCCTGTAAGCTGGTCAGATCTGATACTCATCAGAACTGGCTCCTGGTTGGAAGATGTTTAACTTTGGTTTAATCCAGAATTGTTCCTCCTTATCATGCCTTTGACATAAAGATGAATTGTGCACTTTACCCTGATGTTGGTTGTATTGACACTAATAAAATTCATCCAACTCCTCCTCTTCTGTGTGAACCCCAGGTGTCATGCACACAAGTTCTATTTTTACACCATGCTACTTCAAGAGTCAACTTGTTGGGGTGCTCGGATCTAGCAAGGGCCTCAAACTGTTCTCTTCCCTCAGCACCTATTCATTTTGCCAATATAGAAAAGAACAAAAGAGACTCATAAGAAAGGCTTGTAGTATGGCATGCCTTCTTAGTTAAATATCTCCGAAAACTCAAGAAAATCTTATCTGTAGTTACTACCAACCCAGCCCACCCTTAGTCACATTTGTGTGTATGTGTGTTTAATTAGCATAATTTTGCCATAAGGAAAAAATAAAACAAAACTTCAAACCTAAGAGTATATTGAACCCAAAAAGAAAACAAATGCTAATATGTCATAGACAGAGGCAGAGAGGAGAGAAAGCAGAGTGCTAACAAAGTTTTATTGTCCCTAGAGTTGGTATGGGGAGGACCAGACATTGCCTGTGCAGGCATTTGCTTTTCTCTAAGGAAGCAGCAGCTGTGCCCAGTGTACAAGGAGAATGTTCTTTGGGATACCTCTGACCCTGGTCTACAGTCCTGAACAATGCATCTTGTGTGGTCACAGCTCACAGAGGTGCCAGCTTCCATGGTAGCCATAGATCTTTCCTGTTCCAGGTCAAAATACTTATTCACTTCAGATGGCACCACACAAGAGCTTTTTCAAAAACTACCCTGGTAAATTACATTTTCTGAAGATTGGACTATTCTTGTGTTAGGTATAAAATAAAATCATCAATAAATAAAAGTAGATGTCATTACAGAGAATGAGAAGATGAGAACCTCATTTTCCAGTAATAAAAAGGGTTGTAGCTAAGATCCAATCTATTATCTTGGATAATAACGGTAATGTCTCCCATTGAAGTGTTTATAATGGGCTGAGTGACCTGGGATCCTGCTCTGGGTGGGGAAATTTCTCCTTCAGGAGGATGACTGCTGTGGATTGGACAAAGAGCCCATCTCTGGCAAAGGTCAGACCCAGCTCTAGACAGTCCCAGTGGCCTGTTGCCTCCTGTTACAGAGCACCCCCAGAGTCTACAGGGTCTGAGAGGGTGAGGCTGTGAGGAATACCTCTTATGTTTAGAGTTTCTGTTGACATGCTGCATAGGAAAGTCCTACAAGCAAAGAGTTAGCCATGCAGGCAGCCAGTGTAGTTTGCCTGCATAGTCAAGCCTCTTTGCCAGCCTTCATTTGATGGCCACTGTACCATAGGGTTCCCTAGGACATCTCATACATGCCCAACTACAGGACTCACCCTCAAGATCCAGACTTCATGTTTCTCCTTTTAGTTTTTGTTGTTGAAATCATTAATTCACTATCCTTTAAGTTTTAACAAGGTGATTCCATCTTCAATATAGTAGTTGAGTTTAGTACCTTGGTAGTATTCAGAACAGAATCATTTCCAACTTCAAACTGAGACTCAGTACCCATGGGAAATGCTTCAGTTTTATTTGTTTTCTAATTAGCACTGTTTACTTATTATTTCATGCATTCTGAGCATATCAATCATTTGTCCCAACTGCCAGGTAATGATTGTGAGGATGTAAGATGTTGGTAATGTAACTTGGATAGCAGTGTTTGTCATATAATCAAGAGTATTACACATTGTTCGTGACAATCACATTCTCTTAAAACAATTATCACACAGTATTGACATCACCTGATTCTAAGAATGGGCCAGGTGTAACCCTGATATCTGAGGTTTGGGATCTGCTCTTTGGAAGCCCAGAAGCACAGAGCTGTGGAGAAATACTTTCCCATGCTCATAGCTGTGCATTCCTAACTGTAATGTGAGGGTGTCCCTTAGGTGGCTCCATTTCCTCACCTGAATCCAAGATGATACCTTTCCATCAGAACTCACTTGAGCCTCTGCTTGTGTTCCCTTTAATCAAAGGAGCCTATTGGCCATCTCAGGAGCCTCAGTGAAGATGTAAGAGCCACATGGCTATGAACCAGAGATGCAGGGCCCTCATCATAGTGCTGATATTGTTGGACAAATCTGAAGGACCCACTTGGAGCATGCACAAAGAACAATAGGTGCCTGTTTTAATGCTCCTTTCAGCCTAAGATGGTAGTACTCAGTACATTAGATGACACCCTTGTCCTCTTGCTAACAGTGGCCAAATGATTGCTCAGGAGCCATCCCCTCTCTGTCCTTCAGCCATTTTGCCAATGCTGTTCCTGCATCTGGGCTAATTTCTGTATTTCTAAAGTGTGGGATGAGGAGGGATGGCACTACTCTGATGTATACTGCCACAGCAGCCATGTTACCCAGCTCTCCGGACAAGCACTGGGTCCTAGCACACACAGTGGCCCTGGCAGAAGCAGAGATGACCTTGTTTTAAGTGACTAGGTATGATTATTTTTTTTCAAATTTGGCTCCTTGGAAAGGCCATTGTGAATATATTTGTTTTGTTGCAGGATTATTGCAGTGTTGGGTGATTTCTTTTCCACCCACATACAGAGATTTCTTTGAGAATTAAAGAGGAAGTAGGCAGGCTTTCTCTGGCACATGCAGACATGTGGAAGAATTTCTAAACCTCCTCTTGGGGATGGTGTCCATAGCAACCGAGACTGTTCTGTAGAGGAATTCTCAATTAGCACCAAACACAAGAGCACTGCTTGCCAGATTTCCCTGCCAGAGTGGTCACCATCACAGAGCACAAGGTGTGCCATGACACTGTGTGATAGGAATGCATCACCTTTAAACAGCTTGCGTCTATGTTGCATGGGACTTTCAGACTACCAGACCACTTTCCACTGGAGACTGGCCATAGATATTATAACTAGGTACCAGCTGTCATTAGAGCAGGGTAAGGATTCGTCCTGGCGCTGAAGTGACCTTGCCAAAGTGACTTCCAATCCAGAGTCGGTGATTTAGGGGTTAAATTAATTAGATCTCTATGAAGTCATTATATACTATAGAGATCTAATTAACTCCATCTATGTATCCCTGGGATGCATTGGCAGATTAAAAGGACACACAGACTGCCTCTTACATGATAGAAAGGGGGCTTGGGTATCCTTTTGTTACATATTCACAAAGGCTCTAGAAGGATCTACAAAGAAACCAGCAATGTATACATATTTAGAATAACTGAGAATTAGGCAGATGAGCAATTAGCAAGGAAAAAGACTTTTCATAATAAATCCCAGTACACTATCTAATCTTAAACCACGCAGACATCTAATCAATAAAATTTTAACTTCCAAAGAAAATAAAACATGCCTTTCCTCAGTGGCCTTCAAATGCATGAGTAAACTATAAGTCTTACTGTTCTAAGGTATCATTCAAGCATTTATTGGGCATGAACTGCACCCATGGATCTTTGCCAAAAAATGTATACGTTTCGTTTAAGGAGAGTCCTTTCTGCGGCAGGCACAAAAACAAGGAAGTGCATTTGCATAGCAGTGTAAGTGCTGGGCTGAAGAGATTCTGGAAAGAAAATGACAGCCGCTATGGGGATAAGGAAAGCTTCTGAGTTAATGTGAGCCAAGAAAGGGCACGCCAGCAGGATGACGAACGTGTGCTTAATTTGCTCAGCAATCAAGAACCACTGAAGTGTTCGGAATGGGAGAAACTAATCATAGATCCTGCCTTTCAAGAAGGTGGTGGCTGGTGATCCCTTCACACGAGGCGCAGCGGTAATAGCTGCCACCCCAGGATTTACGGACCAGATTACAGGAAGGGCTCTAAATGCCATTGTCTCTGTTAATCTTTAAAATACCCCTATCAATGAGTAGATGGAAGGAAGGATGGACCATCGAATGAATGGATGGATTTATTGCCTCGCAGAGCTCACAGCTATTGTAGTATTAAAATTTCATCCCACATGTGTTAAAATTGGGTCTTAGAGAGCTTAGGCAGCCAGCGTGTGGCCACAGGAATATCACACATGAGAGGAGGGAGTGATCCTTGACACTGAAGCCGGCATGCCAGCCACTTGGTAATCACACACTGTGCACACTGGTAGTGCTTACCAGTGGGTGAAAGGACAATTACTGGAGATGTGTGAGTTCTGAAAACACCTTTAATGTGTAACTCACTTGCTCTCAAAGCCTACCCATAAACACATATACATCATATAAGATATCAAGTGAATCTTATCAGTATTTATTTTTTTTAGACTGCACTAATTCTGTGTTATATTCCATTGATGGTCCATGGATAAACCTTGCTGGGTAGCCAGCTGGAGGAATCCTCACCCCCTATCAGGTTTAGAAACATGCTGTAGATAGGCAATGAGCACTCTGTGGATCCAGGGGGTGATGTGAACTCTGAATGCTGACTTCCATTGGGCCAATGTGCTCTTGCATTGCTCACTCCCTTGTTATCAAACGTGGCAAACAGACAAAATTAGCCCAACCTTTAATGGAGCAATATGTTTGAGGGGAAGTAGGAGGCCGTAGACTATGTGCATGACTCTGACATGAGGTTTCAACCAGGACCTCACTGAGGAAACCGTTGGGAATAGATGGACTGAGAGCTCAACACCCATTGTCCAGGGTGGTGAAAAGGAGAGGGAGGAGACAGGGGATCTGAAGGTGAGGTAAGAGTGAGGTGGGGTGAAGTGAGGTGAGGGAAAGGTGAAGGGGTGAGGTGAGGTGAAGGGGGAGGTGAGGTGAAGGGGTGAGGTGAAGGGGTGAGGTGAGGTGAAGGGGTGAGGTGAGGTGAAGGGGTGAGGTGAGGTGAAGGGGTGAGGTGAGGTGAGGGTGAGGTAAAAACAAGAATGAGGTGGAGTGAGACAAAGTGAGGTAAAGGTGGGGTGAGCTGAGGATGAGGTGAAAGTGAGGTGGGAGGGGATGAAAATGTGGTGAGGGTTGGGTGAAGTGAGGGCAACATTGAGGAGGAAGATGCCGTAAAGGCGGGGTGAGGGTAAAGATGAAGGTAGCTGAGAGTGAGGTGAACGTGAGGTAGGGCGAAGGTGAGGTGAGAGCGAGCTCAGGCAAAGGTGAGTGTAAGATAAGGTGATAGTGAGCTAAGGATGGGGCTGAGGTGAGGTGAGGAAGCATTTCCCTCCCAGCTCCCCACCCTCGCATTCTATCTCCTGAAGCAATAAGCATGTGTTTAGTCTCCTGGGTAGCAGAGGGCCTGGCCTTGGCTGACTAGGGCACCCAGCCCCTTCATAGATACAGGTAGTCATCATCCCCTCAGTCTCAGACTTCCTCAGACTCTATAACTCTTCTCCTTTAGCACCATAAGCTCTCAGTTCTGCAGAGACCAGGAACTGCTCAGAGACAGTCATGCTGCCTCCATTATGGTATGGTATTTCCATCAGAGTTTAAATGAAACAAAGCTGGTCTGGATAAGCAGATGGCAGCTTAGCCACCTTGTCTCAACAGTGAATGACATACAGGATCTGAGACCAGTTGTGCATAAGTCCTCGTGACGTTGAACAGACAAGGACTGTAAAGGTGAACACAGGCTGTTTTCTGTGAGAACCTTAGTTTCTCCGGAGATTCCATTTATGATCTCCTTACCATGACCTCTCAGAAGCTCTTAGGGATTAGGGAATGATTTCCCAACGTTCTGTCTTCCAGACTTCCTTTTCATATTTTTCAAACTGGATAAAAGCAAAGAGGTCAAATGGAAACTGCACATCCTCTGAAGGGCTAAATCTAGATCTTTCATTGTGCTACAAACCGAGATGGTTTGCTGAGAAGCAAGACTGAATCTACCCCCGAGGGAAGGTCAGTACCTGACAGGCAAACCAGAACTGTACCTGTGATTTAGTAACTTACTCTAGGGAGTGGTCACTGCAGCTAAAGACATCATGTCACTGTGGTGGGGGGATGTGAACAAAGGAACTGAGCTTCCCACCTCTGGGAAAAGCCACTGAGTCTGCTCTGCCCAGTCTTGGCTTTGTTTCCAGGTCACCAATGCTTTTATTGTTTGGCACACAGGTGCTGTGTGGAGTTCTGAGGTCCCTGCTGGGCTGGGCTTGCTGTGGGAGGATACAGACCTCTCAGCTGTCAGCAGGCTGCCTGGCTCCCAGGAGGTCACTTCGGGCTAGCCATCTATCTTTAGCAGCTGTTAGCATCTCTTCATGTCCCAATAGGCAGTGATGCAAGAAAAAAACATTACCGACCCTGCTCCCTCTGTGGCTCGGCATGGCCACATGTCCCCATTGCAGCAGACTTGGAGGATAAATCACGGTTTTTGCAAAGGCCACCCATGTGTAAGCTGATAGTCAAATGACCTGCTAGTCCTTCCCAGGGTGTCCTAGGAGCCTAGCCTCTGTCCCCTGGGTACTAGAAGCAATTTTCTTTCCTCCACAGTTGCGACACCAATGTGTTTCCACACATCACTAGATATCCCCTGATATAAAAACTACCTACTGTCTAGAATGAGGCAAGACTGGTGTTCAGAGTAATCTATTGCAACCATTCATTTGAACTCTGCCTTGGCTGTTTGTGTGACAGTCAGAACCAACATTGTGTAACCTACCTCTTAGGTTGTAACTTTATCACAAATTTATTTTTATGTTCGGATTATTTGAAAAGCATAATGTATTTGTAGTGGTAAAAAGATAACTTTGTCTTAGGCCACAAAAACAAATGAAGCCTGTGAGTACCTTTGCCCAATGTTTAGTTATTGGAAGCCTGCGCAGAATTCAGCTCCCTCCCATCTTTGTGAGTGTGGACTTAAATCAGCCTAAGAGTCATATACAGATGGGAGTATTCATGGAGGACTCTCCATGTCCTCTTTGAGTCACCATGAGGATAGACTGTGGATTGTGTGAAACTCCTCTGTGAAGGTCAGGGTTCTACCAAGCAGTGATTGTCATGTGTAACTTTCACTACTGGAACAGCCCTAGTTAAAAGAAGATGCAGAAGCCAGTGTCTGTTATCAGCAGACCCAAGGTCTCTTAACTCAACAGAGGGCAAACAGCAGAATCAAAGGTCCAAGACCAGTATGGGAAAAACCTGGACAGTATGTCATGGAAAGGTGTGGCAGGCTGCAAGCCCACATCCTCCAGCATTCAGAAGTCCCTTTGGGAGCCATACACAAATGAAACTTGGGGATGTGTTTGAATACAAGAGCCTCAACATCAGTTTTGTCTAGCCATGTGTGAAGGATTGTGCACAAAAGAGCTATTTCTGGTGGCTTGGTCTCAGCAACTACAACCTAGGGCCTAGAATTTCCACCAGGTGCTGTAAAGGAGGTTGTCATGCTCTGTTTTGGCTTCCATTAGGACAACCTTGTCAGTGTATCTCCTACTATTTATCTCTCAGAGCAGTCTCCATCACTGTGGAATTTCACTTCTTTTGGGGTGAGCTTTCTAGCATTACTCCTAACACAATGCTTATTAGGAAGAACATTTCTTAAAGCTCTGGCTGATGAACTTGGCCATTATTAATACCTAAAAATGCCGTTATTGAGTGGGCTCCACTACCAAGTCATGGAATGTTTAAGACAGATGACCACTTGTTCCAGAACAAGCTTCCTGTGGACCAGGGCCCTGGTGTTAACCCCATAGTGAGCTCAGATATTTACCTCTGAACGTCTCCTGATCAGTGGCCTTTCTCCAGAGTGCATTCCATAGGACCAACAGGAGGGATGACATGGAAATGGGGACAGGGTGTAGAGAAACAGAAGTCTTGGCAGTAAGTGAGGCATCTGAGTGCATGAAGCTGGAAGTTTATCAGAAGGACTTTGGTACCTACCTGCTCTGCTTCCATATCCAGGGAAGTGAAGAAAAGGAAGGAACTGAGACATGGGCGTGATGGAGTATCCACAGCACAGACAAGCAGCCACGGTCCATGTGGTCCCTCTGGAAGGAAATGGGCAGATGCATGTCTTGTATGTGCAGTGACAAGAGCTGGGGCCCCAGGTCAGATTCTCTGATTTGGTGTTGCTGGAAAAGCCAATCTTTGTATCCAGGGCCCCCAGCACTACTTCCTGTTAATTTGTGGAATAACAGATGACTCTTGTGAGAAGCATGTATAATCCTCTGTGTGTCATGTGGAGGGCACCTTCCCTTTTGCAGAAATTGTCCTTTGTGGTTCCCACTCCTGCATCTGAAAGAACCAACACCCAACTGTCTGTCATCCTCATTACTCAGCACATCTCTTAACGATTCATAGAAGTAGCAGATCTGTTTCCCTGGCATTCATGGGGAAATAGACACTTCCAGGTACAATCCCACCTGTGTTTGTGGAGTAGTAGAATGTTGTTTTCTTGGATTTTGGTGAAGAAATGGCATAAGCCCTGTGGTCTCATGCTTTTGCTTCTAATAAAATACCAATCCATGCCACCCCTCCTTGTGTAGCTCACATTGTGGCCCCTGTCTCTTTACAGAACAGGATACTGTGGCCTTCCACGGCTGCAGTGACTGTGTTACACTAGCAGAGTGAAGAGACACACTGTTGTTAATGGTTTAGCATCTAGTGTCACTTTTCATCAGCAATATTTCAGATCAGCCTTTTAAATGTAGACTGGCCATGTTGCTACTGTGGTCCTCGCCTGTGACAGGGACATTTTTATATTCAGTACCTGCTGCAAGGGGTAAGTCTTGCTCAGGACTCCTGGTCAGTCTCCTGCCCTGAGCCCAGTCACCAGTGTGGCACTCATGCTTAGACTGGAAACTTATTGACAGCTTCTTCTAAAGGATACTCTCCCAGACTTGGTCGACTGTGTACAATCACTTTCTGAGGAACACTGACTTCTTTCAGTTCTCTTATGTCACCCTCTGTGCTACCCAAACTAAAGTAAGCAAGCATTCTGCACACATAGCTTGCAGACCAGGGGCTTCTCATCTCAGTTCTCATGCTGTGCACTTAGAGCAAATAGTATCTACTCACTGCTTACTTCAGGCCAACCACCCTGCTAGCTGCTTTTGGATGTATTACCTCCTGTTTTATTTCCATTTCATAATCAGCCAATGATATTTGTCCCTCCATATTCTAGAGGAAGGAATGAAAGCTCAGAGAGGGTGAATAACTCTATCTCCCTGTCACCTCAACTTATCCCTTCCCCGAATTCATAACTTTCTGTTTTGTTTCATGACCCATTTAGTTTAACCAGGGCCATTTAACCAGGTGACTATTAGATTAGGACTATCCACTGGTGCCTGGTGGGGTCACCAGTGAGTACACAATTGAAAACAATGGCCCCTTCTTTCCCTGAACCTATCCATAGAAAATAGTTAATCAGTGAGGGCTGGGGACCTTCCGAGTTCCTCCTCCATCCTTTCCTGACTGCTGCTGGGCTCATTCTCAGGCAGGTAGTGAAGTCATCTGTACTAGCTGAAAGTTCATGGTGGCAATGGCCCGGTGTTGGTCAGAAGATGGCATTTTGCAGTCCTTTCCTTCTTCCACCTCTTACATCCTTTCTACTACTTCTTCCTCAATGTTTCTTGAGCCTTGTGAGGGATGGTATCAATGTTGTGTTTAGGACTGAGCACTCAGGGGGTCATTTATTATCAGGATCTTGTATAACCAAAGGTTCACCACAACAACCCAAAAGAGGGTGTCTTAGGTAGGTTTCTGTTGCTGTGATAAAGAACATGACCAAAAGTAACCTGAGGAAGGAAGGAAAGGGTTTATTTAGCTTACATCTCTGAAGTCACAGTCCGTTGAGGGAAACCAGAGCGGGAACTCAAACACGTCAGGAACCTGGAGGCAGGAACTGAAGCAGAAGCCATGGAGGAACGCTGTTTACTGGCTTGCTCAACCTGCTTTCTTATACAACTGAGGACTACCTGCCTAAGAGTGACATCACCCCAGTGGGCTGGGTCCTCACACATCAATCATTAATAAAGAAAATGTCACACAGATTTGCCTACATAAGCCAGATCTTATGGAGACATTTTCTCAATTGAGGTTCACTCTTCCCAATGTATCCAGGTTGTGCCAAGTTGACACAGAACTAAACAACACAGGGAGGGGGGTTAGTTGATTACACAGCTCTGAATGAGGCTGAGAGTAGTAATTGTCTATGGGAACACATAATATATATTTAGAAGGCAATTGGACACTATGTCAATTCAACTGAACAACAGAATTAAGATTCCTCCCTAGGACCTATGATCTTACCACTGTGAGCTTTTGATAGAACTTACAGTAGCAAGCATAGATTCCCTCCTGTGAAGCAGGCTTCAGATCCAATCATAGAGCCATTGGTTATCCCCATAACTGTCTTTTATCAGCAGCTAAGACCCTAAGAAGTACAATTATGCTGGCATAATCCTCAAATTTTTTAAGAAACCTACAGTAGAGTCCAACAAAACACTAACAATTAAGCATGCAAATAGCTTTGGGTTAATATCATCTACTACTGTCTGGGACAAGCATGCCAACACAGGAACAGGGAAGCTGGGAAACTCCAATACATTCTGAGGATGACACACCGAGTGTGAACAGAGAGAGGCAGTGTGGAAAGAGAGATGGGAAAATGGCAAACATCTTGTAGATGGGGCTAAGTAAGTGTTCTGGGGCCTACGCTGAGCTGTTTGGATGTTGTACTGTTTGGGTTTCCAGAAATATTACTAACAGTTGGGCCACCTGGATCAGATTCAACCCTGCTAATGTTTATTGATGTTGCTCTGAGCCCAAGTGAAGCCTGGGGACTCTATAATGAATAAGATTGATTCTGCCAGGAACCTTGAGAAATGTAGGACTAGAGAAGATAACCATAACAAATGTAGGCTGTAACATGTGGACTGAGAGAAGTAGAAAATAGTGTTATGAAATTCTAATTCTGAGGAGACAGCCATGGGTGTCATGAGGAAGACTGTGTCTGAGGTAAATTTTAATGTGAATGTGAGTTCATGAGATAAAGGAGCACCAGGCCATCTCAAGCTGTGAGCAAGACAAGAGTGAGCACACATGGGGTAGAAAGGCTGGTGTCGCTTGGGAATGGTATGCTGGGTCCTCTAGACAGTCAACCCACTGACAGAAGTACCAAGGAATGTAACTAGGTGATAACGGTCCTGTGAGATGTATCCCATTGTCATCTTGGTGTGTAGAAGGACAGAGATGGAGGCAAGTCAAGAGCTCCACTTCAGGGTTAAAAACTGTGGACCTGGCCTGTAGGCCATGTACTTTGCCTGGGCAGCAAAATAGAGTCAACCCTGTTAGTGGAGGTGTGGATGAGCCAGCCCCGAAGTTGTGAGCATGGGAGAGCTGTCCCCATTACTCATCTGTCCTGTGGTGGCATGAGTGAGAGAGAGACGCCCTTCCCCCCAAGACGTATCAATGCCTGAGGCAGGTGGGAGAGCTGGTCCTGAGGTCATAAGAGCAGGAGAGCAGGCCCTGCACCTTACCTAGGCACACAATAGAGCCAACCCTGTTGGTGGGGGTATGGGTGAGCCAGCACGGAAGTTGTGAGCATGGGAGAGCTGTCCCCATGGCTCATCTGTCATGTGGCAGGATGGGCAGGGGAGAGATGCCCCCCCCACTGCTGTTACCACCTATCAACGCCTGAGACAGGTGAAAGAGCAGGTGGGAGAGCTGGTCCTGAGGTCACAAGAGCTGGAGAACTGTCCCTGATCCTCATCAGCTGCAGCACTCGGGAGAGTAGCCCCTACACCTCACATGGACAACGCAGTAGAGCTGGTGTAGCTGTGGGAGAACCACCCCTGAGGATGCGAAAGCAGGAGAACTGGACCCGCCTCTTGCTCATTTCTGCAAGGGGTGAACTAGCCAGGGTAATGCTGGAGAGCTCACCCTGGTAGTGAGGACAAGGGAGAGCTGCTAGACTGATCAACCCTGAAATTACCCAGGCCCAGAACCAGGGTTATGTGTTGACCCACCCCAACACTCACAGAATCTGTGATCTGCTGGAGCACAGGGAGTGGTCGGTCCTGTAGACCCAGGGCTGCAGGATGTCCATGACACAGGGCAGCTACAGAATATCCAGGTAGAGTCCCAGTGAGGGCCCAGCATTGATGGTGTAGCAGAGACCAGGGGCCCTGAAGCAGACCAGTGATTCTTTACGATGAACTCCTGCATATAAAAAAATGTATGAAGAAAGGGGTTTACTGTGTGACTCACTGTGTCACACTGCAGCTTCTGTGATGAGATTTTTCCCTTTCTCCTTTTTTTTTCCTTTTTTCTCTTAAATTTTATTTTGTTTTATTTGGAGGGAGGTGGAGATAGATGGGATCAGAGGCATGATGTGAAAGACAAAAGAATAAATAAAAAGAAAGTAAAAAAAAAAAAAGCAAAAACCAAAAAACTGTGGACCTGGGAGAGAAACTTCAGTGTGTGAGCAGAGATAGGCAGGGACCAGAGACTCCGTCAGCAGATCTTCCCACCATTATGAGGGAGGGTAAACAATATCTCAGACACTGTGTGGAAAGCTGAGGGCACCTATTGGCCAAGCAGGGTTGGACATGTGGCTACTAATATCCAATGCCTGTTTATCTAACATTTGCACCAGATATAATATAGATGTGTTTTTTTTTTTTTTTTTGTGGTGGTGAAAGGGCACCCCACTATTCTTTGCCACATTCTGCTCTTGATGAGCATGTGACTTTCTCCAATTATGTGGTGTAAACACAGGAAAGTAGGGGGAGGGATCAGAGCTATTCAGGGATTGCCCTCCCCTTCTTTGGAAGAAGGAACTGAATAATGTCCTCATCAGTTCTTTGAATTACCATAAACACACAAGAGTGGTGGGGAATCATCCCCTTAGCCTGTCTGATTCTTGCCACTCAACTCTGAGAAGGCTGAGATTCCACATTCTGCTCCAAGCAGTTCCTAAAGAGGATATAGGTCTTGAGATCTTTAGGTCTTAGTCTTGAGGAAGAATGACTGCCAGGTGAAATTTTGAGCCAGCTCAGCTTGAATCGTTAAGTCACTTCTTCCCAAGGCCTTTGTGTTTGGGTAGATGGGGGGGGGCACCCTGAGAAAAATATAGATAGTGCAACAGGTTCTCAGGACCCCCTAACCAGTGTAGTTCTCTGTACTATGGGGTATCCTGCTGTTAAGATACCAAACATCAGGAAGTGTGAATGGCTGGAACCTTCATCCATCAGCCAGTTGCTATACAGGGAACAGCTAAGCAGGGGCTGGCATACACAGTGACAGCTTGAGAAAAACAGCAGCATTTAGATAGGGCAGATATTGCTTCAAAGCAGAATTCCAACTGGCTTACAGGCGTTGTGTGAAGACATGCGAACGCATCTGCTATGTTATCCCTGCAGCAATATTGGGCTTGTTCTAGGCATGCAAGCTCACAGCTCCTGGTATGATTCTGGACTCTCAGCTGTCTTGAGAAAACTTCATCCTGATGTATCTCTGCCCTTGTTGGGCTGGTGGTGTTGGTCAGCCAGGTTGCCTAGGTATATGGGGTAAGAATTCCATGCAGCATGTCAGATTGTTGTTGGCTTTACTCCTAATCATGAAATGGGTCCATTTCCTTCAGAGGAATTGGGTGAGGTTTCCATGTTTTCTGGAAGATTAGAAAAAAACTGACCCTCTCATGGGCTTGCACTTTGTGACAAGCACTGCATCTGTTACTTTTCCTCGTAGATAAGACAAATACCTGACAAAGGCAATGTATGAGCTCAGTGTGGCTCATAGTGTGAGGGCACAGTCCATCAAGCCACTGAAGTAGGAGCTTGAGGATGCTCATCACGTTGCATCCACAGTCAGGAAGCAGAGAGGAGTAAACACCTAACCTCAATTTTTCTCCTTTGTATTCAATCTGAGACCTCAGCCCATGAATCAGCACATTTAAAGTAGGTCTCCTTACCTCAATTAACCTAATCTAAGTAATCCTCACAGGTATGCCCAGGTGCTTGTCTTCTAGGTAATTCTAGATCCTTTCAAGTTGACAATATTAACCATGTCCAGTATCAAAACAAAATTAGTGTGCATTGTTTACATAACTCTGTGCTTTCCACTGGTGTTTTAAGTCCTGTCAAGCATTTTTGCACAACGCTCTTATTAGTATCTTGCCACATTTTATGTAACATTTGGGGGGAAATTCTTTTGTCTCCAAGTAATTAAAAACTAGCATAGAAGCAACAAGTACACTTGGCTAATGTAATACTGTGAGGTATTGGTCAAGATTCCTGATGTGTGGCCTTAATTTATATGCAGTGGTGGTAATTCTTAGCCAGCACCTTATTGTGTACCCCTGCAACACAGGAAAAATGGGAATATCTATCAAACAGCTCTGAAAAAGATTAATAAATGAATTTGACTGGACTATTGGGTTCTTAGAGTTTTACCCCAGGACATTACACAGTGCTTAACTCCCTCCCAGCATCTTTTATGTGAAAGTTTGAGTCACTTCAACAAGCTGTGCAGGTCCTGGTTCTTCATCTATAGACTAGCCTAGTGTTGGGGTGGACAACGGAGTTAAACTTCCTCACAACATGGGCATGTTCTCTCTGCACATCAATGGAGTAGGCAGTATTAGCAAATTTCACCCTGTCTTTCTGGTCATGAGCCCAGTTGTCCTTTTAGATAGGCTAAGGATAAAGAGGGTAAGAAAATTGAAAGTCTTTGGGAGTAGACTTTTGATCTTCTGAGTCTTCTCCAGAGGATTTTCCATAGGAGACATCACCATTCCTCAAAATATGATCCCAGCCAGGGAATGGTGCCACCCACAGTGGACAAGTCTTGTCACCTCAATTAATACAATCAGGACATTCTCCCACAGGCTTTTCCAGAGGCCCACGGCTTAGGTGATTACAGAGTCTGTCGGACTGTCATTTAGCACTGACCATCACAACCAACCGCCTTATATCATGATCAGGTGATTCCTTGAGAAGTGATTGGCAAGAAGGACCAGGATTGGTGTCTCAGAACCTAGAACTGAGGTGCCACAAGAGAAAACAGGAAACACTTTTCACTTGCTCTTTACATAGTAGAAACATGTACAAAACCCCTGTGGAGAATTAGCCTGGATATCTTGAAAGCCAGCTACTACAAGAGCATAATTCAAAGACTTTGAGAATATCCACAGAGCTGTTTAGCTATTGCTGAACAGTGATCCACATTAGAGTTTCCTCAACAATCCCAGAACTACTAAGACCTTTGCCCTCATCCATTTTCCTGTTCTAGGCCTTGTATATAAGAGGGTTTTGTCTGTGTGTGACCAGCTTCTCTCATTAGTGTTCCCTACATTCCTCCTAATAAAGTGCATGAGAGGCTCACTGATCTTAGTGGCTGAGTCCATTGGTATGCATCTCTGTTCTTTGCTTTTTATTTATTTATTTATTTATTTTTATTTATACTTAATAGTAGGTTTATAAATACCAAAGGCTGAGTCCAACTCTTCTTTTTTCAAGATTGTTTTGATTACCCCAGCTCCTTGCTTTACCTTGTGAGTTTTAGGACTGATTTAATAATTTCATGGACATATATCAGGCATTCTTGACAGACTGCATAGAATCTTCAGATCAATCTAGGCACATTACTGTCTTAATATTAAGTCTTTTGATCCATGAATATGAGATGTCTTTCCATTTAATTTATGTCTTTCATTTATTAAAACATTTTTTTTTTTTTAGGTTTTTCGAGACAGGGTTTCTCTGTGCAGCTTTGCGCCTTTCCTGGATCTCGTGCTGTAGACCAGGCTGGCCTCGAACTCACAAAGATCCGCCTGCCTCTGCCTCCCAAGTGCTGGGATTAAAGGCGTGCGCCACCACCGCCCGGCCTTAAAACTCTTTTATAGTTTTATTGTAAATACTCAAACCTCTTTTCTTCAGTTTACTCCCAGTTACCTTATCCTCTACACTGATAATATGAACAGGGTATTTTTTCCCAATTTTTGATTTTGATATTTTCAGTCCCATTTTTATCAGTCTATTTCAGGTACTATATCAAAAGTATCATTAAATGAATGGCTTATAAACAACATTAATTATTCTTTATACTTTGGGAAGCTATGAAATATGTCAATTGGCATATTTAGTGCCTAGTGAGGGCCTATTTCCTCACAGTGAATACTCATCTTCTCCTTATGTCTTCACATGGAGTAAGGAATTAAGGGAGCTTTTCTCAAGCCCCTTGATTGGGTCCCTCCTTCATGACCTTCCTAAAGCCCTTCTTTTATACCACCCTTATAGCTTGGAATTGCAACATAATGCTGTTTGGGGGGGATTCACAAATTCAGTTTGTTTTATTATCTTGCTCTTTTTATCCCCTAAACTTGCTAATTGTTGATTTTTGGGTTCTAGTCTTAAGAGTTCTCTATATAAGAATGTATCATCTGATAATAGAAACATTTCACTTCTCTTTAATCAGACAAACTTCATTTAGTTTACATGCATAATGGTTGTGTAAAGGTGAAGAGAGCAGCCACCCTTATTTGTACATGATCTTGGGGAAAACATCCATTGTTCATGATTGACAATGATGTAAGATGTGGGATTTTCATAATACTTCTTATGTTGAAAAGGTTCATTTCTACAGTTTTCAACCTCTTTTACTGAGATGTTCATGTATCTGTATGACCTTCATACTATTGCTATGATGTAGTACATTAATTAAATTTTTAAATGGAGAACTTACCTTAACATTCCTGAGATAAATCCCATTTAGTCATAGTATATAACCATTTTTGTATATGGCTGGATTTGGTTGTTAGTATTTGTTTGGATGTCTTTTAATATTCGTAAAGGTTATTTTAGAATCTTTAAGGCTTATTTTAATATTCATGAGGGTTATCTTACTATTCATAAGGGTTGTCTGCACTTTTTCCTGTCTAGTCATATCCGTATGTTTTGGTATCAGGGTAATACTGATCCATAGACTAGATTAAGAGATATTCCCTCTTCTCTAAAATTCTAGAAAAATTTGTTAAGGATTACTGTTACTTATTCAAATTTTAGGGGAAAAAATCACCAGGGAAGTGAACAAGACCCATGCCTTTAATTTTTACTTTTTTTTATATTTTTACATATGCATGCCTTGCATATAGACCAACTTATAAGTCTTTCGTCATTATAAGTTATTAAAATATAACTCAGGTATCTTTGCTTTGTATGAGTATTGAATATTATTGAAACCATCTCTTTCTTATTGAGTAAGTTTTAGTAGCTTTTGATCTCTAGGAATTTTCTATTCCATCTCTGGCATCTGGTTTATTGACATACCGTGGCTCACATTATTCCCTTATGCTTCTTTTTCTTTCAGTAAAGAGATAGTGGTGTTTTTTTCTTCCCTCCCTGGTTTTGATAATTTTCTGCTTCTTTCCTTTTTCTCTTGAATGTCTAGCTTAAACATTTTTTAATCATTTCCAGAAAATTTGTCTTGCTAATGCTCTCTATCCTGTTGTTTTTGCTATTGGCATTTCCTGTCTGATCTGGAGTGTCCCCACAGGCTCATGTCTTAAGAACTTGGTTTCCACATACTGGGGCTATTGTGGAGAGGTTAAGATGTGGTGCCTGTGAGTGTGAGTGTGAGTAAGTCACTAGGGCTGGGATTTGAAGGAGTCACCCACTCTGGTTCTGGTCTAGCTCTTTGCTTCATGATCTGAAGACACATGAAGCCCCAACTTCCACGACACAGGTGAAGGGTCTCTGCATCGCCTCCCCCACCAGGATAGGCTGAAATGCCCTGGAACTGTGAGCTGAAATAAGCGCTTCCTCCATTAGGTTGTTTCTCCCAAGTTTTTGTCACTACGATGAGAAAAGTGAGGTAAATTGTCTCTGTGCTCCTAGGTACCTTTTCTCTTTAGGTTTGGATTCATTTCATCTTTTTTTGTGTGTCATGTTTTTGTTACTGTTATCACTCTTGGATAGTTTGATTTTGACTCTTAATTTGTTTAGTTTTTGAGAGGGGAGGTAGCTGACTTTTTTATATAACTTGTTATAAATGTCCATCTAAGCACTTCTTCATCCAAGATGCCTTTACTTCCATGGCATTTTCATTTTAGTTTTATACATTCCCTAATTTGTTCTGTGACTTTTTTTTTGTTTTCCGTTTTCTTGGCTTATTTAGGAGAGCTTCACTTTGCTTTCATGCATCTACACATTTTCTTTTCTATCCCCCCCCCTCCATGGTTTCTATTTAATTTCATCTCCATAACAGAACACACCCTTGGTGATTCTAACCCTGTGAAGCTTGTGGAGATCTTGTTTGTTGTCTATCCAGCAGGCCCCTGATGGGGACTTGTGGAGAATGTGGGTGTTGCCCTTACTCAGCAAGACTTGTCTGCTGTGCCTAGTTGTGTTGCAGTGTGGGTTACGGTTTCGTAAGACAGCTTCTTTAATTTTATTTGTCCATTATTGAGGGCAGGGGATGACTCCAGCCATTGTTTCGGGGTCTTCTTTCTGTTGTGTCTGGTTTTGATTTATAATTTGGGACACTCTGTTTGCTTCATGTTTGATAGTGCTTATGATTATGATTAGACGTTACTGACTCACTGAATCACAATTTCAAAATGTCTTTTTTTCTCTATTATAAAATACTTCCTCTTCCATCTATTTCTTCACTGCTAGAAAAGACTCTCTTGGTTGGTTATTGCTTGCAAAAAGTACCATTCCCAGGCTTTAACGTTCAAGTTATTTTCATCTTTCAATCCAAAGTATATTTTTTAGATGACATTAGTAGATCCTATTTTAATTTCTTCTTCCAATCTCTATTGATTGAGATGTTTAATCTACTTACATTTATTGCAATTATTGATAAGTTAACATTTAAACTTTAGCGGTTTTTTTCTATGCATCCTGTCTTTTTATGATAACTTCATTCCTTGTTGCCTCGTCTATTGCATTGATCCTGCCAGTATATTTTTAATTCCTTTTAAATCTTGATTAATTTTGTTTTCTTGTTAAAATTTTTTTCTCAACCATCTTGGATAATATAACCAGCAGTTAATTCAAATTTGCATAATGCATATTAATACTAACAACTTCAAAAGGAGGTGAAAAAACTTTGCTTCTCAGTAGTACCATTCACTCTGCCCTCTTTGTAATGATTTGTCCAACAAATTACATCTTTGTACATGCACACACTTTCAAATTATTTTTAGAATTTATTTTACTTTATTTTATGTATAGGACTATTTTACCTGCATGTATGCATGGGTACCACATGAGTGCTTGGTGCCTAAGGACATCAGAAGATGGTGTTGGATCCCCTGGAACTGGAGTTAGGGACAGTTGTGAGTAACCATGTGGGTGCTAGGACTTGAAACCAGGTCCTGTGTAAAGGCAATCAGTGCTCTTAACCACTGAAATATCGATCTGGCTCCAGATTTTAAAAATTTACTGATTTTTGCTGCTCCCTTTTGAACATATAGCAAAATGAGATTATTACAAACAGCATAAGTTTATACTGTCTTTCCTAGTATCTGGGAAGTCGTCATCTTACCCTTGTGGTTTTATGCCCTTCCAACTCAGCATAAAGATCCCCTTTTGTTATTTCTCAAAGGGCAGGTCTTCCAGGAAGTCATCTTCCATGTTTGTTTACTTGGATATGCCAAGATGTTTTGTCCTTAGGGGTCAACTCCAGGGACCTATGTGTACTAGGCAACTGCTCCGCTGCTCCTGCGTGCTATGCAACTACTCTGTCATCCCTGCGTTCTCGGTAGTGGCTCGGCCACTGTGGGTCTCAACCCCACATGGGGTCACACAGCTAAGTGTAGGCATCAGAAAAGAATTGGTAACAGTTGAAAGTTTCAGACTATACAGTGACCAGTGCTTAAAAATTCAAAGTTAGTGGATGCATAAAGATTATGAACACGCCAGTACTGGCCCATATTTTGTCACGTGACTCCACTACAGCCTTGGTTCTGAACACACAACACACACAACATTGGCACACTGCACTGTGCGCACCATCAGGACACACAATACAACAGATGCTGCCTGGAACACCTGGTTCCGATTTGAGGTTGTT
Source organism: Peromyscus californicus insignis (assembly GCF_007827085.1). Classification (NCBI taxonomy): domain Eukaryota; kingdom Metazoa; phylum Chordata; class Mammalia; order Rodentia; family Cricetidae; genus Peromyscus; species Peromyscus californicus. Next base: position 1,265,653 of record NW_026294492.1, on the reverse strand, counting down.
GTGTGTTACGAACAGTGATGTTTTTACTGCATGTACAAAGTTTTCTGCTCTTACAGAAGCAACAGCTTAATTACAGAAAACAAAGACTTGTTTTTTTGTCATTCCTCAGCCTGTAAGTAGCAAATTAAGATAACATTGGAGTAAATTGTGTTGGAATGATAGATTTTACAAATTTCTGACTTGTGTTTCATCAAAATCTGCTAAGTGAATTTTGGCTTGGGATTATGATGGAATTTCCAACAAGTTCTGAAATGGCCCTAAATATGTCTACCATTTTTTTCTTACTACATATTCATGTGAAATGGTATTCTCAGCATTGATAATTATAAATTCAAAATATCTATGGACTCTGGGAAAAACTGAAGATGTCCCATCTCCTGTGGTATCAAATATTGTTAGGATTTAATTCTTTAGGTGAAAATAAACAAGCACATCCCTCTTGCTAGTATGCAGAATTGTTTTAGTTTGTAATAAATGATAGAATTACATGTGTGGCAAAGAATCATTTATCTATGATTTATTATCAGTGAAGATTTGATTTCTATGCCCATTTTATATACCTGTACACCCAAAGTCACATGCAGATCTTTTGAGGAAGAAAGGTGTATGATGGTAAAAAATGTAAGAAGCCTTGATCAACTCCCTAGTCATTGTCTTCATTTTAAAAGGGGGTTTGGCTAGCTGGAGAACTTGAGGCTGACTCTGAAGACCTTGCTAGGAGAGCCTCCATAGAGTCAGCTGTGATCCCATGGTCTGCCCTCTAGGGTGCTGTTCTCCTCTGTGTTTTTCTTTATCTTTGACTATCAGGTAGGCCCTGATGGGTCTGGGCATGGGACCCACTTGTGTGTATTTTGATTTTATTTTGTTAATATTCTTTAACCTAGGATTTAATTAAGAAAGTTTTCAGCTACTATTTTTTCTGGTATTTTTTTCTGACCCTTTCTTCTTCTTTCCACCTCTTGATTTCCAACGAACACCTAATGATAGTCCTAGTGAAGCTCCATAGACTCCAAGGCTCATATCCCTCCCTCTCTCCCTCTTTCCTCCCTCCCTCCCTCCCCCCCTCCCTCACTCCCTCTCCCTCTCTTTATTTCTGTTTCTCAGACTAAGTCCTCCAGTCCTCCTAAGGACTATTTCATTTTACTGGTACTTCTTAACTCCAGAAACTATATTTGGGATTTTTATTTGCCTACATAATTTGTTTCTATATTGACCTCATTACTTGGTAAATTGTCATTTCTGTCATTCCCTTGAATTTTTTTTTTTTATTTAAACTTCCTTTTATTTCCTTGGACATATTTATAACCGAGTTAAATGTATTGTCCACTGTAAGATATATTGAATATGAGTCTGTTCAATCAAATACTATAAAGCTTAAGTTTATGAGAAGTAATTTAAATCTTTCACTTTCCTTCACATTGTAAAATCTTTTGTGCAAATGTTTTTAAACAATCCCCTCCCCCTACCACCCAACATAGTAAAATCACTGTTTGCACAAAGGCCCTGCTGTGTTCTTGGAAAACTCATCAGTGGGGAAAGCCTGAGGTCAGACCCCCGACAATGGGGGAAAGACACAGAATAAAAACCAAGTGCACTTCCTGTCTCTGTGTGAATCCTCCCCCCTTTGGCGAGCAGACAGACACCCTCTTGGTCAGGAGGAAAGTCTTGCCTTGTCTAGACACTTCAATCGGAATGGAAGTCTCTTTTTTGCGACCCTGAATTCATTTCTTTTTTTGTTTTGTTTTTGTTTTTTTGTTTTTTGTTTTTTGAGATAGGGTTTCTCTGTGTAGCTTTGTTCCTTTCCTGGAACTCACTTGGTAGCCCATGCTGGCCTCGAACTCACAGAGATCCGCCTGGCTCTGCCTCCCAAGTGCTGGGATTAAAAGGCATGAGCCACCACTGCCTAATTCCCAACTGTGAGCCTCGTCAGAAAGATTTTTTTGTTGCCTATTTTTTTCTTTTTGTCTCTGCTGATTTTTAAAGCACTTTATGACCACTCTAGTATAAATTCTCCCCTCTCTGGAGCTTGCTCTGATTGGTTCTTGGTTGCAGTGGGGTTTTTTGTTTGTTTGTTGTTTTGTTTTCTTTGTTGCTACTTGTTTGATTGATTTTTTTTCCCATGATTAACTCTGCAGATTGTTTTTTATAATCTGAGCGGTATGAATACTGAGTTCTCCACGAGTTTATTTTATAAATTCCTGGGATTTATCAATTCTTCTGTTTTTTCAATGCCTAGCTTAGGGGTTGGTATAAACTAGTGGTGTTCTGAGAACCCCGGAAATGGTTTTCTTAAATACAATGCACATCTTCAGCTCTTTGCCAGGGGCATCCAGGTGATAAGAGAGGAAGCTTCTTAACTTTCAGTCCCTGATTAGTGAGCCCCAAGGTTATTCCAAGGTTAATTCCTTCCTTTTCCTTTGCTTTTCCAGAGCAGACTCACAGCCTCTTAAATCCACCCCCTTTGGGGGTGGGTTCCCTAGAATTTCCAGGCTTTCCTTTAAGCTCTTAGGAAGGCTTCTGTTTATCCTACAGAAATCATAGCCTTGGGCAGGGAGAAGTAGGCTGTAGCCACTGTTGTTTTTTGCAGTGCCCTGAAGATAGGTCCTCCAGCACTCTATTTTGAGAACATAGATTTGCCATGGGACCTGCAGGCTCCCAGAAATGCTGAAGTAAGCCAAAACCCACCCAAATCTCTCTCGTCATTTTCATCTGAGCAGCCGTGCCTGCTGTCACTCTGCTAGGATAGTGGGAGCCTAGAGCACCAAGTTAGAAAGCTCATGGTCCTCACTGCCTTACCAGAACCCAGTGTTCCCCTGGTTTCTCTTGGACTGATGATTCTTGACTCATTCTGTGGCTTTGCAATCGCCACAGTTAGGATGTAGCTCCCCACTTCATTGTTTTTATAGTTGATTTTATTGTTCTGCAAACCCATAGGTTATTTAGTTCTCCAGGTTTTTGTAGCTTCATGTTATAATTCATGACATGGTCCCAGCTGTCTTTGAGGCTTATGTAGTCACTTGTGTGATGATCCCACCCCATAAAGCCTTGCTCCTCCCTCCTGTTGCTTTCCTCTAGCTGACCCTCATTGCTTGGTATAGAGCATCACATGGAGCCTCCTGTTTCCCCCACGATGCTGAACTGTAGCCACTCACCTCCTCGGTCCCATCTCATGAACTCCTCTTAGTTCTGCAACCTCAGATGAAGAGTCTCAGCCCAAGAAACAGTTGGCCCCTGGGTGGCAGTTTGCTGGAACTGTGTGCACGACTGAGTGTTCAACATGCATGCAGTATGTTTGTGGTGTTTTCCATTATCAAGAGGAGTTTGAGCATTATGGTACTTTCAGTGGAATGACTGATCCATGGAAGGATAAAACACGGTTTTGCTTCAGAACTCAAATGTTAATGAATGAATTATTATTAGCCTGAATATGGAGTATTTGGAGGTATGTTTGGGTCATTCTGGATTCACAGACACAGAACCCATTGAAGTGATTGGTACACACCTAAGAACTGCTAGGGGTAAACAAGGCCTAGGAAGTGATACCATTACCTTTGGAGAATGCAATCAATTAGGTTCTAAGACAATAGAACCCACCAGAGAAACATAAAAGGAACTACAATCAAGGCCTCACATGACAGCCAACTCAATGCATGGTGAAATACTGTTCCATTTGCATAACTAACTTATTTCTGGCAAGTTTTGAAGCAGGAATATGACTTTCCCACCCTGTGTTAAAACTCACATGTCCACCAACGCACCACAGGTATTTACCTGGAAGTCAGAGTGAAAAACTAAAATGTCCCACTTTTTTGACCTGCTGTTCTCTAGTGTTCCAGATCTCCACAAGTGCTGCATCTTGGAAGTAAGGTGTCACCACAGGCTCAGGTGGTTGGTGTTTGCACCATTTGGGGAGGTTGTAGACATTTTTGGATGTGGGGTCTGGCTGACAGATAAACCACTGTATGGATAGGCTTGAGAGTTAAAACCTGATCCACTGAGCTAGAGTTCTCTACTTTCTGCCTCTAATGCAATATGACAAGCCACACCAAGTTGCTACACACATGCAACTCCTCCCCCTCTCAAACTACACATCCAAACAAACCTTTCCTTCCTTCAGCTGCTTCTGTAAGGCATTTGGTCAAAATAACACCAAAGTAGCTAGTAGAGTAGGTCTCTGTCTTCACTCCAGGCACCCTGGTTGGGGTTCCTTCACCTCATGCCTTCTTAGTTGTGGGATGTCTGCCTTCTCCAGGCTTGTTCCCCATCATCCCTCTATGAGCCAGCCAAAGAGAAATTGACAGCTTCAGGTCTTATTCTCCAGATCCTATACTTCAGAATTGTCATGAGGTCAAAGTTCAAGCCACCTCTTTTTCTCCTTTTGTTATGGCTGATTTTACTTGGGTCTCAGAGTACAGTCTACATTTTATTAATCACTCCCCAAACATAGGAATCTGTCCTATGTTTCTTTCCTTACTCCTTTCCTATAGTACTGCCTGTGGTATAGGTCAGTAATCAGTCATCAGGGGCACCTTCCTCTACCTCTTATCCCTAAGGTTCAGCTCATGATGAAGCCTACAAATCTTGTGGCAATATGCCTGACTGACTGGATCAGTGATGAAAAACTCTACCCACAGAGGTCTGCATTGCAGTTCTGTCAAGCAGGAGCTCACATTACTGTATGCACTTGGGGTGGGGTATTGGATATTGAACCTAGGGCATCATTCATGCTGGTCCAGCATGCTACCACCGAGCTACATTCCACAGCTGCATGCACTGTCACAGAACTCCATTTCAGCTCTATGTATTCTAAAGTAACAGAACTACTCTTCTTTTCAAACCTTTTAGAAATACAAATTGGCTTTTACACAACTAGAATTTGTGAGGTTTGGACAGATGTTCACATTTTTATTGCCATCGTATAAATTAGAAAGCTCTCAGGATGCTCTCTTTTAAAACTTTAGTCTATGTCTTCTTTTCCAAATGGTGTTGTCGCAGTAAAAACTTTTGACCATTCCTACATTCTATTAACTGAAATCATAAAGCAGCTCCCTTTCGTGGCCTCTGTTTCAGTTCTGCCTCCAGGTTCCTGCTTTGAGTTCCTGCCCTTACCTCCCTGGATGATGGAATACAAGATGTAAGATGAAATAAATCTGATCCTCTCAAGTTGCTCTTGGTTTTGGCATTTTACCATGGCAATAAAAATCCTAACTAAGACCAAAATTGGTTACTAGAAGGAGGTATTTCTGTGACAAACCTGACCATGTATTTTTGGGAGGATTGTGGTAACATTTGAACTTTGGGCTGGAAAAGCCACTGAATGTTCAGAGCTTAAAAGACATGTTGAAGGAACTTAGAAGAATGTTAAAAGCAGTAAAGATGGAGGCTTGATTTATGAAGTTCAGGTAAAAAAAAAACTGGGGGTCCTTTAATGGTGCTAATGGGTTGTCTGATATTTTGAATTAAGAACCATTAAAGTGTGAAATTTTTACTTTGTTGGACAATTGCTATTGTCAGCAGGGGATGGGGAATCATCTGGGATTAAAAAGATACCAGCATCACTGAGGGAAGTATTTCCTCAGTGTCAGTGCACAGAAGCTGTGATACAGAGGGAATCAAGGTTGTACCTCTTGCTGACAGCTGAGCTTGGTAATGTATAAGTCACCAGGTAGCACAGGTTCTGAAGGCATGAAGGAGTCATGGAATGCAGCTGAGGCTTGCCACTAGGTGGTAAGGTTGGAGTCCCTGAAGAGAGGCTTTGAGAGGCCAAGGGTGATGGTGAAGCCTCAGCTGAAATAGAAGCTGCAGGACTGAAGGGGTCATGTTTAGAAGCTGAAGCTTGGCACCATGTTTCAGGCTCAGAATCACCAAGAGGAGCCCATGCCAGGCTTCTGGTGAGGGTGCAGTTGCAGTGGAAAGATATCACTTTGGAAATGCCAGTAGCATGGTAGGGCCACTAAAGACAGCATCAGGTATGGAGTGGAGTTGACCTAAGTTTAAGAATTGACACTGCCAAGACCCTTTGAAGCCTGGAGGATCATGAGTAGGTCCCAGACGTCAAGCACTGAACTATTTACACTGTTGGATTTGGGTTTTGCATTGATTTTATTTGATTGTGTCTGTGTCCTGATTCCTCCTTCTTGGAGTAAAAAAGTATCTAAATTATTTTGAATTTACAGGCACCCACAGTTCAGAGACTTTTTGGGAATTTTAGAAAGACTGGATATTTTAGAGAGACTTTGAACTTTGAAAGACAGTTTGAATGTTTTTAAAACACTGAACTTTTAAAGCATTTGAGATTTCAAAGACTGAGGGGCTTTTAAAGTTATACTATGTTCATATTGTGATATTAATATGAGATCTTGGGGATGAACAAAAAAGAAAAGGTTATTGTTTAATAGTGTCACATCAGTGTGTAACACTGACAAGGAATTAATTGTCCTGGATATTTTTCTGTCAACTTGACACAAGCTAGAGTCATTTGGGAAGGAGGATTCTCAATTGAGAAAAATGCCTTTATATGTTTCCCTTCAGCAACTCTATAGGGGATTTTCTTATTTAGTGATTGAGGTAAGAAGGCCCAGCCAATTGTGGTTGGTGTTATCCCTGGATAGGCAGTCCTGTGTTGTAAAAGAAAGCAGGCTAAGCAGGTCAATAAGCAGCACCCCCCCATGGTCCCAGCAGCAGCTCCTGCTTCCAGGATCCTGCCCCAACTTCCCTAGATGATGCACTATAAACTGTAAAGTGAAATAACCCCCTTTATCCCTAAATTGCTTTTGGTCATGAAGTGTTTAAAATGTTGGATGTGTATCCTGCAAAAATCATAGCTCACGGTTCTTGCTCTCCAGAGGAGGGTGAAGTTGGACGTAAACCTGGAGACTTGATGGGAGGCGGAAAGCCAGGTAGACTTGCAAATATCCCCTGACTTCAGTAGAAAGGGCAAGGTTGTGGGATCTGGGGTTAAGAGCATTTGTTCTTGCACAATGGCAGGCTGCCCCCAGTGATGGAGGACCATTGAATTACCTCCCTTTCCTGTTTGGGGAAGAATTCAAAAACACTAGAAGCAAATAGAAGATTCTAATAGTCCTGGACATGGGATATAAGGAAGGCCCCCCAATTGAGCATCTACAGGAAGAAGATGAGAAGGAGCTTCAGATGTGTTGGGGAGCTTCAGATGCCTGAGAGTTGATTTTTTGTTGTTGTTCTTGTTTTGTTTGGTCTTTGCCAATTCTGACTTTTTAACTTAACATTTCTACTATTTAGGTAGCAAGACAAAATAGTCTAACATCTAGAAATCACTTGAAAGCATTATCCCCCAAGATCCTTTGCATAGGAAGCTACAGGATGATGTTTCCCATGGAAAAGAAGGTTAAACAGACAGAGGAAGGCTGGGAGGTAGCAGTCACATGACCCAGAGCAGGACTCCTGGGTGTTGGTCAAAGACGATATCCCCAGTGTAGCACTGACCAGGGATCAAGGCATATAATGGGCTCTTGAGATGGCTTCCAGATGGATGCCTGAAGTATTATATAAGTCAGTTGCCTAATTCTGAGAGTGTTCATTGCTGAATTCACCCTGAGGATGCAGTAAGGCAAGTGAGTTACTGTGGAAGGAAACAGATATGGGTGAAAAGTATGGTCTAATGCAAGCATGAGTCATCTGCCAGCAGTGTCCTCACCGTTAGGACTGTGGAATGTTCCCTCGCATCCACATGCTGTCTAGTAGGGCTATGCAAGGCATGCATTAAGGGGCATGCTCAGAAGGTGCATGTTGGCAGGAGCCCTCCATTCTTTGTAGTGGAAGCTGATATTGCGTACTGCATCCTTGGAGATCCACAGAGATGCATTCATCTGTTCAGGAATTTGGACATAAAACTCCAAAAGGAATGACTAGAACACTTGAAAATCTTTCCCTCTGGAACCTGAAAACAATGGGAATACATATTACATTGTCTAAAAATCAGTGTGTTATATCATTCATTGCACTGTACTAATAGTAGCCACGATTGATGCAGCTGGTGCCAGACTCTTTCAGTTCTGGGACTCACAGGAGTATGTCCTAGGTCCCAGGTAGGGTGAAGTCCATCAGGTAAGCAGGAAGGAAGAAGGAGAATGCAGCTCAAGCTTTCTCTCTCTGGTGAGAGCCTATGGAGGGCTGCAGCCTCCCTCTAGGCTCATCCATCTGTGAATAATCGTGTTTGGCAGCTGATACATGCTGGCTCCTCAGGAGCAGAGCGCACCAGCAGGAGTGATGAGTTCCTGGCTTGGGTTGTTGCAAGAGGTGGTTTCCTGACTGTTGCCATGTTAACAAAGGTGCTAAAATAGCTGTTTCAAAGACGCTTAAAACTGGATAGCCTAGATATGTCTCCCACTCAAACAGAACCAACTTGGTCCTCTATTGGAATGGTAGCTTCCTTGTGACTGTGACTACCCATGAAGGCTACCCCACAGTGCTCATGCAGCCACTCAATGGGGCTACCTCTCAGCCAGGGGACTCCCAAAGTCAGTTGAAGGTATTTCCCTGTCATGCAACCTGATACTGTTTAAGCTATAGATTTGTTTGTTTGTTTTTGAGACAGGGTTTCTCTGTGTAGCCCTGTAGCCCTGACTGTCCTGGAACTAGCTCTGTAGATCAGGCTGGCCTCAAACTCAGAGATCCACCTGCCTCTAGCTCCCTAGTGCTGGGATTAAAGGTGTGCCTTACCACCACCCAGCTAAGCTGTAGATTTCTAAACCATACTGCTAAACTTACAAATAGCCAGGAGCCAATTTGCCCCCAAATTATTTACCTCAGCTCTCTAAGTTACAGCTATATGCACAGTGTGGTTGTTCACAGATCACTCTCTGATGGGGTGTGTGCATATGTGCATATAAGCGCACCCACTCCCGTGTACGCAGGTGCACTTTCACTTACTGGTGCACATATGTGGAATCCAGAGAACAACCTCAGATATCATCTGCCATGGCTTTTTTGAGGCAGGGTTTCTACTGACCTAGATGTGCATATTCTCCTAGTCAGGATGGTAACCAAACCTCCCCAATCCTCCTGCCTCTGCCTCCCCAGCACTGGGATTACAAGTGTGAGCCACATTTGTTTTTTTTTAAACATAATTTCTTTGGGATCCAACTCCAGTCCTCACTTGCACACTCACTGAACCATCTCTACCATGCCTTTGATTGCTTTTATGATGAAAGGAATATTGGAGTAAAAAAATAGGTGCAAACCAACTGTTGGTCCTGTGATGAGCTTAAAGACTGAAAACAAAGACCCCCGTTACATTATACATGAAGAAGAGCTTAACAAATACCAGTTTGAAGAAGAGTGCTCTTCTCTACCTCATCTTTTGGAAATAAGCCTTAAAAACAGCAAAAGAAAAAATTATGATAAGGAAGAAGGGAGGAAGAAGGGAAGGAAGGGAAGAGACAAAGGAAGAGAGGAAGAAAATAAATCTGTCTTTCTTCAGCCCCTCCCCCAAAAGTTTTAGACTAGTTGTCTATTTTTCACTACAAGATATATTACCACGTTTGTCTGTCTCCATGTATAACTAGCCTCAAGAACAAAATACCCAGTAATCAATAGTCTTGTATGTAAGGACAAATAATACTTACTGATCACAGCTAATTTCAAATAAATTAAACTGTAGCTGGAGTTTTCTCCAGTCCTGCCTGGCCCACAGTCAGGACAAACCTCTCTCACCTGCCAGTCCCGCAGCTGCTCAGACCCAACCAAGTAAACACACAGAGACTTATATTACTTACAAACTGTATGACCATGGCAGGCTTCTTGCTAACTGTTCTTATATCTTAAATCAACCCATTTCTATTAATCTATAAGTTGCCACATGGCTCATGGCTTACCGGTATCTTAACATCTTCTCATGGCGGTGGCTGGCAGCATCTCTCTGACCCAGCCTTCCTGTTCTGTGTAGAAGGGAAGAGGCTTACATGGTGACTTCCCTTCCTGAGTATATACAGACAGCTAGCAATCAATAGTTGCTGGGAGCAGGTGGAGGAGATTTCTTCAGAAGTGTGGCTCTACAAACTAGATTTTGAAGTATACTGTCCACTGTCACAAACTCATTCATAGAGCATATGATAAAGCAGTAGCTTTAACAACTTCCTGTTGCCATGACCATGGCAACTCTTACAAGGAAAACATTCAATTCTCCTCTCTGCTTGTCCCACCTATGCTTCCTGCCTTGCTACTGGCCAATCAGTGTTTTATTTATTAACCAATCAGAGCAACATATTTAACATACAGAGCATCCCACAGCATTTCCCCTTTTCTTTTGTACAGCACATACCATTGTTAAGTGGAGACAGCAATTATTTCTTATTATATCATGAATATTAATAAAAGATTAAGTTTCAAATAATGTTAACTATTTGTCTTAGTTAAGGTTTCTTTTGCTGTGAAGAGGCACCATGACCATGGCAACTCTTACAAGGAAAACATTTAATTGGGGCCAGCTTACAGTTCAGAGGTTTAGTCCATTATCACCATGAGGGTAAGCATGACTCCATGCAGGCAGACATGGTTCTAGAGAGGTAACTGAGAATTCTACATCTGGATCAGCAGGTAGTAGGAAGACAGAGTGGCAATGGGCCTGGCTTAAGCTTCTGAAACCTTAAAGCCCACCCCCTGTGATGCACTTCTTCCAACAAGGCCACACCTCCAATAGTGCCACTCCCTATGAGTCTATGGGGGGCATTTTCATTTAAACTACTACACCATTAATAACCATTAATAATTCACTGGCCTAAAACTAGATTTTTAGTTAGAGCTACTGCTTTATCATATGCTCTATGAATGAGTTTGTGACAGTGGACAGTATACTTCAAAATCTAGTTTGTAGAGCCACACTTCTGAAGAAATCTCCTCCACCTGCTCCCAGCAACTATTGATTGCTAGCTGCCTGTATATACTCAGGAAGGGAAGTCACCATGTAAGCCTCTTCCCTCCTACACAGAACATTAATGGGCATTCTTTCATGACATCCATTTGGATGCCTTCACTCAGAATGAGAATTGGGGATGCCAGGGACAGAGCAGTGCCCCTTTACTGAGGGACAGGCTTGATTCTGAGTAGCAAAGTCTGGTACGTTCTTTTAGTCTTGTTGACCTACAGATCTTTCAAGGGAGAGAAAGATGACTGCAATCATTGGACAGGGTGGCTGCCATCCTCCTGTAGCACCCAACACCCAACCCTTGTAGAATTCAGGACCCTTCCTGTAGCATCAAGCATCCTCCCTGTGGCACCTAGCATCCTCCCTGAGATACCCAGCATCCTGCCTGTAACAATCAGCATCCTCCCTGTAACAATTAGCATCCTCCCTGAGATACCCAACATCCTCAAGATACCCAGCATCCTCCTTGTAGTACCCAGATTTCTCCCTGAGATAGATACCCAGCATCCTCTCTGAGATACTCAGCATGGTCCCACTGTCCCTTAGCACATATAAACTGTGTTGTAGTATCAGCATGAGTTCTATGTTTTGTTCCTTCTCTGTGTATCAGCACCTCCTTTGACTCATTCTTGGTCACCTTCATGTGCTGAGGGACCTTTGGACATCCATAAACAGCAGTGAATATATGTTCCCCACTCTCTTGACCACTTGGCCTTAATTCTGGAGGCTTCAAAAAAGACTTTTCAGAAAGAAAGTTCTGACCTACCCTCCCTACAGAGGACAATGAGACCACATAGTAACAAATAGTAACAACATATTTGGAGTCATTTTACAGAATGCAAAGTATTATTGTTATTGCTACTAATCCCCAGTGTTAGGAATACAGGTTGTGTGTACATGTTCATGTGTGTATTCATATGTGTATTTTAAGCATGTAGGGGGGGTGCATGTGTGCATGTGGAGGCCTGAGGTCCACCTCAGGTATCATTCCCCAGGATGCTGTCCACTTTGTGTTTGTTGAGACAGCCTGGAACTTAATGATTTGTCTAGAGTGACTGAATTCAAGCTGATGAAACCCTTCTGTCTCCACTTTCTGAGCACTGGGATTACAGACATGAGCTATGATGTGCAGATTCCTGGTGTGGGCTCTGGGGGTCAGACTCAGGTCCTCTTGCTTGCAAAACAAGCATTTTACCAACTGAGCTATCTCCCCGGCCCATGGGGAAAAGTACTCAACTTTCTGATAAACCAAGAGTGAATGGGCTGAATACCAGTGAGAGTCAGGCACTATGCCCAACTGTTGTGACTAGAATTAAGTTGGGCAGCAGATACTGACATGATACAGACAAAAGTTAAATACAAAATAACACTCATGAAATCAGATGAGAAGTTGATAAGTTACATTTCATCAAAAGCACAGCTTTTCCTCAACAAAGAGCCCTGTCAAGATACGGAAAGGAGAAGCAAAAGATTGGCACAACATTTGAAAATCTTGGCTCTTAACCAGGACCGAGTGTGTAACACATAGCCAGCTTTTGAAATACAACAGTTAAAAAAAAAACCTCAGTAAGAAAATGGACAAAGGCATGAACCCACATGTCACTATGATAACAGACCATACAATGTTCAATCCCACTATTTATGAAGGAAAGGGGGGTTTAATCTAGGAGGTACCCACATACCACTAGAATGACTGAGGAGATAAACGGCTAGAGCACCACACTTGGCAAAGAGATTGATGCATTAATGATGCCTGACTTGGCACAGCCTCGATGGAAAACCTTTTAGAAGTTTCCTTAAGACGCAGACTTATAGTTCCTAGGTAGTCCATTATATCCTCTTAGTTATTGACCTGGAATATTCCCATAAAATGGAAACTTATGTTCACCCACTAACTGATACTCAAACATTCGCAGCAGCTTTGTTTTGGAGAACCCCAAACTAGAATTACCCAGATGTCCTTCAGAGGATGAGAGTCTAACCATGGGACAATGTGTCATGGAATGCTATTCAACCATGGAAAAGAACAAGCTGTCAATGTTCAAAGCAACCCAGGGAGTCTCCAGAGGAAAATGCTAATTAAGAAAAGCTACTTCTAAGGACATGTAGTATAAGACTCCCTTTAAAACACATTCTTGGCATGCCGTCATTCCCAGGGCAGGGGGGGCAAAGGTGATAGGAACTGAGAGAAGGGCTTGTTATAAAACAATGAGTAGGCCAGTGTCCTTGAGTGACTGGTGTTCTGCATGCTGGCAGTGCCAGTAGACACCCCACCTACACTCATGACACAGTATTATAAAGTTGAACACAGTGTTAGCCAGATGTCTGTCAGCTTTCCACCTCTGTAACGAAATCCTCAGAATCAATAACTTAAAAGAAAAAAGGTGATTTTTGACTCCCGGGTCTAAGTCCAGCTCTGGAAGAACACTGCTTTAAGCCTCTGGCAGGATGCCAGATGCAGCGGAGAGGAGCAGGGGACAGAGCAAACTGGCTCAAAAGCCTGGAGCAAAGCAGGCAGGAAGGAGCTAAGGCATCTTGGCTCCCTTCAAGGTCATTGTGATCTAAGGATGTCCCACCTGGTTCTAATTCTCAAAGTCTAAAGCATCTCTTAATAGTGCCACACTGAAGATAATATTTAACAACACACACACACACACACACACACACACACACACACACACACACACACACACACACACACCCTCTGGCAGATATTCAGCTGTCAAACTATGGTACATAAAGAGACACACACGTGCATATAAAACTTCAAATTTGAGCAAGGGCAGGATGACCCAGTGCTACCCTGGGTAGATGATAACCTGTGATTTTTCAAGATGCAAGGGATACAGAGGGAAGGAAAAGGGACAGTCCTATAGCATCTCTTCCAACTGCATCTGAATCTTCAATTATGTTAAAACACAAATGTGTAGAATATGGTTACCAAAAAAAAAAAAAAAAAAAGGGGCAAATGTATTAAAGAAAAGTGCCCAGGTTCTCTTCTGGGAGGTGAGGGGAGAGAGCAAGGGGAATAGTGGGGGCAGTCTGGCTGTTTCTTCTTGTTTCTGCTGCCTGCTAAATGTTCCACTTAGAGCTCATCCCATCCCAGGATCCATCAGAAGTGAGCACACAGCATACGGGGCAACCAGACCCCTCAGGGCACTCTCTTCACCAATACTAAGCAACTGGGCAAATGTAGAGTCCTATATGATCCTGTCAACTTTCCTGTGAATTTTTACATAGTGGAAAACAGTCAAAAACATAATATGTAGACATGTGTATGCAAATACGTAGATGTATGTGTATACACACACACATACACACACACACACACACACGCATCAAGGGTGTGTGTGTTGTAGCCTCTAATCCATTTGTTATAGAACATTGTCCTCTGAGCAAATCAGCCTCCATCTTCATCAGATCAGTTGTGCCTACTCGCAAGCACTGATCACATCTGTTTTGTTGACTGTTGACATTCCCTCATTAGAAGGAGGGCCTGGGGAAAGTCACTGAGCCTTCCCTTGGTTTTCCAGCCTCTCCTCCCAGCCATGTGTGTGCAGTTCTGCTCTAATTCCACATGGCCCCAGAACCTTGCTGGGGAAGTTCATCTGAAGGGATGGTGTCATCTGTGTGGCTATGGGGAAACCATTATCAATGCTGGGTGAAGAGTTTTCCCTGTAGCTGCTTTGGGGTCACTCATGCTCTGCATACTCTATGAGCAAGCCCAATGAAACTCATAGTTTTCTAGGTCAGATTGATGTACACTCAAGTCTGTGAGGCACTTTCTTGATTATTGGTTAATGCATTATGGAATAGATCACTATGGGTATTGCCACCCCTGGGCAAGTAGTCCTGCATTATATAAGAAACCAAGATGAGCAAGTTATGGAGAGCAAGACATTAAGGAGCAGTCTTCCATGGTCTCTGCTTTAGTTCTTGACTCCAGGTTCCTGCCTTGGCTTCCCCTGATTACAGGCTATAAGATGTGGTAGAGGTGGAGTCCTTGGACCACCAGAAGTAAGACCTACTTACATTTATCCATAAGTGTGAGACACACTTACATTAATAACATTTTATGAAAACAACACGATTATAATCACAGCAGATCACTGACACCCAACCCCCTAATGTATACTCAACTGCTTGTTTGCTCTATGTTAGTTTACTTCTAAAATATATTTAAATTTGTTTCTTGGTGCTCTTTATATGACAGAGTCAATATCTACTTTCACAAGCATTGAATGCCTACAAGCCATTTTGGTAATAGCTCATGTTCCACATATTAGTAATTGTGACCATTTTATAAGTATTAAGCAGGAGTTAAAAATAAATCCATTTCAAGCTAAATACTTGGAAGCTGTTTTGTGGTTTCAACAAATGAAAGGTTTAGAATATTTCTTAAGATATTACTGTGTTCCTTTCATTTTAACTGTCAACATGCCACAACCTGGAGTCACCTGGGAAGAAAGTCTTAATGAGGAATTATCTAGATCAGGTTGGCCTGTGGGTTTATTTGTGGAGTGGCGTCTTGATTGTTAATGGATATAGAAGATCTACACTGAATGTGGCACCATTTCATAAGCTGGACTCTGAACTGTGTAAGAGTGAAAAAAAATCTAGCTGAGCATGAGAAGCAGCTAGCAAGCAGGCAGCACAGATACATCCATTTCTTGAGGCTGTTGACTGTGATGTGATGTGACTAGCTGCTTGAGTCCCTGCCTTGACTTCCCTGAAATGATGGACTGCAACCTGGGATTGAAAGCTAAAACAAACTCCTGCTGCCCCTAAGTTGCTGTGGCCAGAATATTTCATCACAGCATCAGGAATTAAAGCAGGACACTTGCTTTTTGTTTTTCTTTTCAAATAGTGAGCTCTTGCAAAATATTTTAGCAGGTGTTACCACAGGTAGGTTTACTATCTGAAGTGAGGAAAATAAAATATAGACTATGCCTCTCCAATTAGCCTTATGATCCATCACACTATCTCAATGCTTTTCAAGCCAATCACAAATAATTCTTTCAGCTAGTTTTATTGAAATATGATAGTTTTGCACTATCTTCACATTGCAAAATTAATTTGTTTCCTAAATGGATTTTATATAAGGAATGATTGATCAGAAATGTGTTGTGATGTGGAGGTCAGTGCCATCATCCTCCCCACAGGATGTCTGTGTGCCTAGCCTGTTACTACTGCCCTACTCATTATAAATGCAAGGCAAACAGCAGTATGTCCTAGTAATCACATCCCTCATGTAGGATTATTGTTTTATTGTGAATATCAGCCTCATTATCCTGCCTTTCTATTCTTCTCTAGAGTGACCACATCTGGTAGAAGAGGGGAAGATGTAGTTACTGAGTCCAGTCCAGTCTTTGTGTCTCTCACACTGTCAACAAAAGAAAGGCTCCAGCTGGCCCCTCAGACATATGGATATTCCAGGAGCCACGTAAAGGTAATAATATTCCTTGCCTTAAAAGCTGTTCATCTGAACAAGCATAAAAAGTATGTTTGTGAATGGAGGGGTTTTAATTTGCTAAACAAAGCACACTGTAATCTCAATGATCAAATTCAGTGTGAAGTTGCAGCATGTTGCCTGTTGCTAGACCAGGACCTGGGAGTGCTCTCTGATCCAACTGTGGCATTAAATGGAAGTTTCATGGTGCTGTTAACATGTCTGTCCACTCTTCATAGATATGCAGCAGCTCCTTGTTACTAATTCCTGAGGAGTTAGGTGTTTCCATTTTTAGTTCTGTTCAGGGCTTTCACATTTTAAGGAAGGGTGGGACCTCACAGCATGGGAAGGATGTCATAGTCCTTCACTGTTGATGGATCTTTCTGAATACCAGGAGACCCTGCAAGCTGTCCCCCTTCCAGAATTCCAGGTTATGGCTGAGCTTCTTTGGCCAGAAAAATGGATTGTGGTAAAAAAATAACACAACATAACATAAAGCTCATCTTAACTGTGTCTAGGCACGTAGCTCAGGGATCCTGAAAATATTCACGTTTTTATGGCCTTCACCAGCATTTACTTTCAGAGCTCCACATCTCTACACACCCACCAAGCATCAACTCTTCATTTCCCACCAAGCAGCCACCATGCCTCCTCCTGTCCCTAGGATTTTGGGCTCTCAGGTCCTTTGTATGAGTAGGACCATAATGCATTAGTCCATCAGAGACTGTTCTGTTTTGCTTTGTGTATTGTCTTTGGTATATTATGTAATGTATGTCAGAATTCCCTTCCTTTTTAAGGCTGGATGATACTTTAGTATACTCTTATCACTAGACACACCTGTGCTTCTCTGTCTTTCACATATCAAGACTAATACTGCCGTAACTCAGAGTGGAGAAATATAGGTTAAGGTCATTGTTTTCAACACTTCTGGTATGTGTCTGTAAGTGGAAGTATGGTTCACATAGACCATGTTGTATTTTTAAATTTGTGAGGAAAGTCCATGATTTTTGTAGTGGGTATGCCATTTTACACTCCTATGAACATTTTCCAGTTTTCAATTTCCCCAAATCCATAGTCATCCTAATGAGTATTTTGTAGTTTTTGTTAAAAAAGATTAGTGGTGTTGAATATGTTTTCATGTACTTGTTACGAAATTGCACTATCTTAACCAAGTACAGTAGTTCATGCTGGTAATCTAGCAATTGGGGAGACAGAGGCAGGAGGACCACCATAAGTTTGATGTCAGCCTGAGTTACACAGTGAGTTCTGGGTAGGCTTTGGCTACAAAATAAGGCCACATTTCAAAAAGTCAAGAAAGAGGAGGAGGAGGAGGAGGAAAAAGAGGAGGGAGAGGAGGAGGAGGAGGCAGAGGAGGAGAAGAAAATTACATATCTTCTTTGGAGAGATATAAGAAATTTTCTTTAATTAGAGTAGTTTTGTTGTCTGGTTGTAAAAATTCTTTATATGTTGTAAATATTAACCTTTTATTGGTAAATGAATTTGCAAGAATTTTCTCTCATTTCATGGGTGGCTTTCACTCTGTTGATACTGTTCTTCAAAGCATCAAAATCCTGTGATAAAAAAAAAATGATACAGTGCAACTTATTTTTTCTTTGTTCCCTGTACTTTTGGCTTCATTTTCAAGAATCACCAGGCTTGGTGTCCAAAGTGGCTCCTCTACATTGCTCTAAGGGTTTTACCTTTTCAGCATTTGTGTTTATGTCATGATCCATCAGAAGTTGGTTTTATTATACACTTAAGGTGAGGGTCCAGCTTTATTCTTCTGCATTTGAATTTCCAGTTTTCCCAGCATCATTCATTGAAAAGACTGTCCTTTCCATCATGTCTTGGTACTCTGTCAAATATCATTTGGCCTTGTATGCAAGGGTGGGGACCAGTTGTTTTCCATGAGTCTTTATAACCCACTACCCCATCAACACCACACTATTTCAGTTGTCGTGACATGGCAGTAAGTTCATCTTGGCCACTTAGAGTCTTTTGGGATTCCATGTGCATTTTAGAATATTTCTTAGAAAAATGTTTTGAAGTTTTGATAAGGATCACATTGACTATGTGAATTGCATGGCTAACGTTCTTAATTGGCTACAAACACTGTTTTCGCTCTTTTTAGTAATGAGTTTCGGCATGCAATTTGCACATGTACCGTGACTTTAATTCTTTTTCTCAATCCAGAAAATAATATTTATATTTTATTACCTACCTTTTATGTAAACAAAAACCTCTTCAAACTCTGGCCTGAAGATGTTGTTTCATTCTTGAGCAACTCTGTTTGCTGGTGGTAATTGGATGGGTGCTGAGGGTGGCTCAACGCTCTACAGTATCTTTACCATTACATAGATAGTGTTCATCATAATAGCCTAGACACTCCCAAACACAGGTGTTTCCAGATCATAGGGCATTGTCTACGACCACAGTCAACACTAATCATGAAGAGAGGCTTGGGTGAAGGAGTAATTGTGTGCACCTGTCAGTTTCCATGTGCTGAAGTTATGTAACACTACACATACTTACTGCCACTGTACAACCACCAATCTCACTGAAGGGAGGCGTCTACTCTTCCCACTCAAAGTGCAGGAGGCTCCTTTAACTTAGCAAGGATCCTAGGATACCATCATTGGGAGTAGCCTCGGTGTATATACACTAGCCTAGATGGAAGAATGAAGGAGGCTGTTGCAGATCTAGTTTCATTATGTATCACCAACTTCAGGTGACCTTTCCATTTCAGACATTAATTGAAGCCCATTTACAGTTTAAGAAAAACTTTCAAAAGTCAACCTTAAACTGGGCAGGGTGGTGCACGCTTGCAGTCCCAGCACTTGGGAGGTAGAGGTAGGAGGACCAGAAATTAAGGCCAACCTGAGCTATAAAATGATTTCCAGGCCAGCCTGGGCTATATGCAGACAAACAAGAGCTAATTGAAGGCCTGTGCTGGGTTCTAGAGCTTCTGTGAAGGTGCTAAGGTAAAAGCCTGTGCTCATGGTCTCTGCACCTGTTTTTCATGTCCTCAACAGTGCCAGGAGCTTTCTTGTCACTTGAGATGTAAAATAGTAAGAGGAAGTCATTGCCTCAAAGGGATCCAGACCAACCCAGAAAAGGCACATGAGAGACCCAATCTCTTTCTTGGTTAGATAGGAGCTTATGCACATCATACTAAGTCAGTAAGAGTTTTTGTAAGACGACTTAGGATGACAATGGCAGTTACATAGCTTCAGTCCATCCCTCTAAGATGGAACAAAGATAGATCAGTCTCTCCAAAAATGTATACATTCTCCCAACCCTAGAAATGTCAGGTTCTCCAGACTCTCATCTGCTGGTCACTCCGTCTACCCTCCAGGTCCATGCCACTGTAGATTCTCCTGGTGCTTTTTTTTAGCCCTACCTTAGTCAACAGAAGGATTGGCACCCGCTAAGCTGCCATACTGTCTACAACCCAATCCAACTTTCAAAGTCTCTCACTTCACACCATGCAGTCCTCCAGTCCTCAGCCTTGTCTTTCCACAGCAGCTAATTTCTTTAAGCATCTCTGTGTAAGGACTTTGGGCTTGCTCTTACAGGAGGCATAAAAGTACCATGGAAATGGCATGTAGACCAAGGGCATCTTTCTATCCTCTCATGTTCCAGTTACTACTGTGATTGCTGAGATGTGGACACCTGTGGTGCCCTGCAGCTGGTGCAGAAGAAATCTAATTCACTGCACCAGAGCCCAAGGAGAAAACGCATCCCATTTCCATCCTAAAGATATGACTGAAAATAAAATCAATATCTGTTTCCGGAGACACACGTGGACTGCATTCTGAATGGTGACAATTTTAACAGGGCTCACGTGTCCAGAAGGAAAAAAAATGCTGACTTAGCTCCAGATTTATAAATTGGTGTTTCTTGACTTTGAGATGTTCTTACAAAGTTAAGCAGTGTCCCTTGCTTTAGTCCTGGTGGTTACAGCAGACTTTCAAAGCCTTGGTTGAGTGTTAAAGGGTCTGTATCAAATCAAATGAGATGAGTTTTATGAAACAGAACAACTGCAAAGGCTAATAACAATAGCTAACCATGTACTAATGCCTACTGTGTGCCAGCCTTAGTATTAAATGTACTGTTCAACTTACTTCATCCTCAAAATAACATGTGACATAATAGCTTCTTACCCACATTCATAATCATGACATATTAGAGCAAAGTAGTAGACAGAGAACTTAAAGACCACAGATGAGGAAATGGCCCAGAAGGGATTAGACATAGGTAGACATTTTACCTTTTAAACCCACTTCTCTGACTACTGAACCACTCTACCGAGCTATGCAGAGCCAGATGTCCTGTGTTGTTTGTATGTATATATGTGTGTGCGTGTGTAATGGATTGTGTATATGCACAGAGAGTTTGCAAAGCTGCCAGGATGCTGCTAGATCAAGCTGTCCCACTCTACGGCATGAAGCTGTCAACAAGGGTTTCTTGTTTATTTTTGTTTGTGGATTATAATTTTTTCTTTGAAACAGGGTTTCACACTGTAGTTTATTAATGTGTCCTGGTACACTGTGTAGCCTAAACTGGCTTTGAACTCCTGGCAGTCCCCCAACCTCAGCCTCCAGGGTACAAAGATTATGAGTATGTCTAGTTTACCACTTTCATACATTTTTGCCCAGAAAACAACCTAATAATTTTGAACCATACTGTCAGGATATCACTAAGTCCTTTTCAACTGTTCGTCATGATTCACTTGTAATTCTTTATAATTCTGGTGACTCCATTTCAATATGATGTTGCAAATATTATGGAGAGTTAAAAATACATAACCTTGTTTCAGCTTTGATTTTCCTGGAATTTATCTTAGAAAATCATAGAAACTTGCCTTTCTCAGAATTTGCATTTTTGAGGTGATGGGCCACCAGCCTTCTGGAAAGTAGAACACCATGTCACCATTCCTGGAATGTGATAGAAATGGCCCTCTATGATATTCTTTTTCTCCCCTTGAGGACAGTGAAGCTGCAGGCAGTGGGTGTTTGGATGGCAGCAAAGTTGTGAAGTAGGCACACTCACTCGGGCCCACCCATCATTGGTGGTAGAAGAGGGGTTCAAAGAATCTCATACTATAGGTAGTTTAGATAACAAAGAAGATAGGAGGTGGTAACCAGCAGAATGAGGTCTTGCTGAGTGAGCAGAAGGCAGCTACATGAGTGTCCTGTGGTATGCAGCCTATGATCTGCTTCCTCGGGGGAACTGTGAGCCTGAGGGTTCAGCTCAAGTAGACCAGGCTATCCCACATAGTGATGCTAGAGTTTAGAGGCATTGTCTCTGTTTTTGCTTGGAGCAGAACTGAAGTGTCTTCTTGCTCTGATGCTGTGGAGAGGACTCCAGAGTCACTGCAGCCACATGTCCACAGAGGATCTGAGCCCCGAAGCCTCTACCCACGACTGTCAGAACTGGTTTTCTAAGTTGCTGTGTTTGGTCGGTGGAGTAGAGAGTGCTGAAACTGTTCCTGAGGTCGTAGGTATCAATTGCATAAACAAAATTAGAGGAATGTGTAAAGAGGAATAAAATATAAAAAAGAATGAAGAAGAGGGGTCGGTTGTAGTGCTGCTGAAATCTGTGGTGGGAAGAAACCTGTCCTGCTGGGAAATCGTGGCCTAGTGGTTAAGCTAAACACTGACTTTTTTTTTAATTTACTATTTTCATATTCTCTTCCTAACAACAGTTTACACCTTCCCCTAATTTTAATTTTTGTTTGACAGAAAGATTGGGTAGCATCTTTCTAATAGGGACCAACTATCATTAGTACTTCTAAAGTATATCCTGCTGAAGTAGCAAGTATCATATTTCACTTTGGGTGGGGGGGTCTTTTAGTTAAGCCTCCTTATCTACTATCAATGGATCCCTTTATATGGAGTCAACCAAATTGAACTTTCAAAGTTTTGTCCAAAAATAGAAACATGTAACTTGGTTGAGTATAAGAAGCATTGTATAACACATCTGCCAAAGAATCCTAATGTTAGGGAAATATACTCTTTCTCTTCGAACATACAAAGGACGTATCATGTAGCCATATTGTCCAGAAGTCTCTAGAATCATCCTTGGACACACAAGGGACCAGGTGCATAGCTAAGTTTTCTTTAGCATGTTGGGCATACTCTAATGTGCAGGATAAAAACCCATACCTCATAAGAAGCCTTTCTGAATGCAGAGGCCCATGTAAAACACTTAGGTAGAAATGAAACTCCATTTGTTAACTCCACTGGTTAAGTCTGAAGGGGGGCATAGCTTTTTGAACACAGATAATATAGAAGAAAGAAGACAGAATCTTCCCTTATCAGAAACACTTTCAAGGTAAAGTAAAAATGCACAGGCTCTGGGGTGGGTGTGGTTCTAACTCTGTATCTGTGAAAAACCAGAGAAGAAACAACAAGGCTGGATTATCACAGACATGGACAGATGTGGTGAGATACTGGGCTGAGTGTTGTGGCAGTGATCACAGCATATAGTGGGTGGAGGCAGAAAGATTAGGAGTTTAGGTCTTCCTTAACTATAGAGCAAGTTAGAGGCTATCCTGAACTACATAAGACCCAATCCTCTCAAACCAAACCAATACAAAGCTGGAAGGTTAGCTGGAAATGGGCAGAGGGTTTAGAAGACGTTCTGGATTTCACATTAGAAAACATGCTCATGCTACTACAGTGGGCTGTGATGCCCAGCTTTGATCTCTTGTTCACTGACAACCATCCAACAGGTGGCAGTGCTGTGAGGAAGAGTGTGACATGGCCACTTGCAAGATCACACAACCCAGGGAAAGCCTGCCCTGCATATCCACTCCACCTCAGCTGCTGCATGTGCAGAGCCTGCTTGCCGAGGACACAGGCCAGTCTTGATGCTCTGCGTTCACTGCAGTTACTCAACTTCCTCTTCTCTATGACAGTCATAATCATTGCATTTATACCTCCGAGGGCTATGGAAAGGGTTGAGTGAGTTTAAGTGCCACTTGTCCCATGGTAAGCCTAGTAGGAGTGAGGCTGTGTTTGTGACATTTATTGATGTTTTACTGGTAAAAGCAGCATTGGGGAAATGCCACAAATATTCATCCATGGGAGACTGCCTCAGAAATTGTGCTGCATTTATCTCATGGGACACTATGAGATTTTAATGAGCACGATTATATGAACCTAACCAATCATCTCAAGATCCATTGTTATACCAAACACTACAGGATATAGAGCTATGTGTGAAGTGTCATTGTGTGTTTTAAAAACACCTTTATCTGCTACTGGTTTGCAAGGGAAAGCAGGTTTGCAAGGGAAAGCAGGTCCACAGGGGAAGGGAATGGGAGAGGCTCCCTCAGAGGGAAGGGATTCCTTTGCATGGCCTACCTGCAGATGTTTGCAGGTAATTGTGCTATTCATGCCTGTGTTCCTCCTTAGAAGTAATAATCAAGTTAATATTCATCGCAGAGAAACTCTGCAGGCCAGCATAATGAAAGCACCCCAAAGACACAAGCTGTTAGTGGCCCTGTGTAGTCAAGAGTCCCACCCAGGTAATGATGTATTCCCCAGACATATTGGCAGGGACATCAGGAGAGAATGCTGAAGTAGAAGGCAATGGTAGAGTGGTATGTTCAGCACAAAGCACAGAGAGAGTTGGCCCTCTGAGAGAACAGAGCTCTCACAGAGACCCACACATTCCAAGTCATGTGACAGGGAGGGGGGCATGGAGACAGGATGCCCCCCAGAATAAGCAAAGACACTTGATGAGAATTACAGCATGAGCTTGGGAAGAGGCAATGGAGTCTCGGTGCATGCATGATGCAGCCCCACGAGAGAAGACAGGACAAGTAGAGGACATTTTTATTCCCAAAGACTTCTTTAAAATGCTGCATGTACCCTCCCAGGGACTCAGGAGGCAACAGAAGAGGACTCAGCCCACAGAATAGGGTCTCTTCATTCTCTTTCCAACACGGTGTTTCATGAGCTGGCAGGTAGTTCTGAGGATGATCTGTAAATTATTCAGCTCTTACACACAGCATTTTCCTTGTACCACTCTGTGGGAACCTATCCTAGGCCCTCTCCCAGCAGGCTGCCAGGGGCCACGTCCTGCTTCTTCTGTACCCTGGAAAGCAGGCTACACCCAGGCAGTGCAGCCCAGTCTGTTGGAAGCCTTCTTCAGAGCCCACGCTCTCTACAGAGTGACGGATGAGGCTCATCTCCCATCATTTCATGGGAGAGTCACATGCATAATTCTCATTAGTGCTAATGGCAGCTTCTTACATAAATTTTATAGGGCGGGAAGGTGGGAGGCAAGCCACTTTCATTCTTCACGGGTTTTCTTACACCGGCTTCATTCCTCTAGTCTGGAACTGGCTTCGGTGTGTTATCGGGTACCTTGCACTTGAACTGCCAACTCTCTTTACTACATGGAGATGGACTGTAAGCAGCGCTCTGTGCTCACGTGTTCAAACACCTCCTACTTGTGCCATCCGCCTGGCAGGCACAGATATCCAATTAGTGCAACTGATCCAACGAATTCCCATGTGTTGCTTGTACCTGCTGTGAATGTCACTCTGCTCAGTGATAATGGGGCCTGGTCCCAAAATAGAGGGAGGGGGTAGAGGGCCAGGAAGACAGTGTCGTCGGTGAGAGCTGAAGTATTTTTAAAGTGACGACAGACACTAGCCCTTTCTGAAGAGAGAGCCAGCCTGTGAAGCCAGTGTGAGTTCAGGAGGAAGAGGCTAGGTACATCCATCACCCGGTCTCTATCCTCTCTGGATTCAAGAGGAAGAGGCTTGACATGCTCCTGTTACCCAGTATCCATTCTTTTTCTAAAGGGATATAATTGTACGTCTCTAGACACTAGAATGTTAATGCATGTCTTCCTCTTTTTTGTAAGTATCTTCAGCTGTCAACTTGACTCAAACCTTGAGTCACCCGGCAAGAGGAAACATCAACTAAGGGACTGCTTCTATCAGACTGGCCTGTTGCTGTATATCTCTATGACATTTTCTTGGTTGTCAATTGGTGAAGCACACTGTGGGTAGTGGCACTAGCTGGGCATGGGGGCCTAGATAGCTAGATGTGATCCTGGAAGCAAGCCAGTAGGCAATGTTCCTCTCTGGTGTCTGCTTCAGTTCCTGCCTGGAGTTTCTGTCTTAGGTTATCTTCATGATGGGCTTTAACCTATAAGTTACCTTCTTTCCAGGTTGCTTTTGAGCTTGATGTTTATTGCAACAAACCAGAATACTTTCCAATCCATCAAATACCCTCTTAGTCTAAACGGGACCTCATCTCCAACAAAAATGACATGTAAATCAGCATTTGTCCCTGGATGTTCAACTGATAAGACTATTGCACACATACTTACAGCTCACACATTCGTGTACAAACATCTCAGGGCACTGGCTGACTTGGTGCAGGCCTCTCTGTAGATACTGTTGATGTGTAGAGAGAGGAGCAAAAGATGCCCCTTGTGAGCCTTCTTTCAGGTTCGGACAGAGGACAGTCCATGACCTGAGCACATCACTGGAGCCAGGGTCAGCCAGAACCCAAAGGACAGCCCTGTTGTTTGAGGAATGGAGAGGGTTAGGATGGCCTCCCTCACTGCACACGGAGGAGAAAGGAACAGAAGCTGTGGTGTGCACGGCTTAGAATGGCCCCACGGCACACCCAATAGACAGAATGTAAACTAAGGGTGGTACGCTTTAAGAAAATACTTCACCAATAAAAATGCTACCACACTGTGAACTTGGAATGCATGTGTTATTTCACATGACCCTTATGTACCTGGAGTGAGGGCAGTCGTGGGGAGGTCAGACACCTCAAAGAAGCAGCAGAGCTAGGCTCAGGATGGGACTCGGGCTCCGAAGGCCATGCTCTTAACTGCTGCCCTGTGTGACTCTCCAGGGGCCGGAGTGATGAGAAGAGAGAGGAAGGAATAGACAGAAGTGTTCTTCAGCAGAGGAGGACCGCCACACACAGGCCCAGGGACCTTTCACTCCAGCCCTGCAGAAGTTATTTGGCTGTCACTTTCTCTTCCTAATGAAACAGTAGGCATAGTTTCCACAGACAATGAGGAAAGAGACAAGACTTGAGTGTATCTGGGAGAAAGGCCAGGCAGGAGGGCAGCAAATGCATTCAAGTGGGCACCTGGCTAGCAGGAAGCACCAGAGACTCATATGAGTCAGGTGTGGCCTTCTGGTATCTTCCTGCCTCAGTCTAGTGAAGGCACAGTGGGAAATAAGACTGAGGGCTGCACTTTTTTTCTGGGAGAAAACTGATAACGGAGACCACCCAGGCAGTTCAAAGACTCTTACAACAACTTTACAACTAGCATGACCAAGATGAGGGCCGGAGGGCCAGCAAAAGGCAGCAGGTTCACTGCAGGATACACTGGCCCTTGTGTGGTTGCTTAGAGGCTTGTTCAGGTCAGGGTGTGTGAGAGAGAAAACAAACTAGGAGGATAGTGCCCTGGGGACACTCAAGTCTGTGGTGACAGGTGTGGTACTGCATGACAGGAGGGGCAGGAATGGGTAGCAGAGGAGTCAAAAAATCCAGACTTTGGAGGGGCCATTGGAGTGGAGCTAGAAATCCTGTGGACTACTGCAGAAGGAAGTTTGAGAACAGTCACTGTGAACCAAGAGCTGAAATCCCCATGGAAGGTGTCAGGGGCCACATAAAGTCTATCTGTGAGGTTCGAGTGAGCGGAGTCACAGCTGCAGGAAGAACGGCCTGGAATCCAGTAACAACATTCTCCTCCAGCTTACACCCTGGTGTCAGGCCTGCCCAGAGGGTTATAGCGAGAGGATCAGGAGGCCAAGAGTATGGATGGACACAAGGAGAAGGCCCCTAAGAGCAGTCCAGATGTAGTACTGCTAATTCAAGAAAGAGTGAGAATTGCAAGTTAGGATGGAAGCGTGAGAAGACAGGAACCGCTGAGTCGAGAACACAGAGCCTAGGATGGTAGCAGCTGATGATGCAGGGGTGTTAGTTGGGAGCTGGGCAGAGAAATGCAGGCCATCAGCCTAGAGCAATGGATGGAGCCAGGCTGGATGTGCTGAGGCTAGGTCAGGATCTGAGTGGAGTTCCAATGCCCTTTCTTCAATTATGCCAAACATCCATAAGAAAATAATGAGCAATTTAAATTTCATGGTATTTCTGTTGTAATTTATTCTTCATTAAAGATAATGTATCAACAGTGTTTCTGGAAGAAATGCATGTGACTAAATTTAAAATTTGTGGCATTGCCAGTTGAAAAGTACTGAAATAATAGTTAAAATGTGACCTAAATTAGATAGGTTGTTACTCAATTGTGTACCATTTTCAGTGTTTTTCCAAGCTTAGTACCAGGATGCAAGGTTATCCCTGACCTCAAAAACAAAACTCCACCAATGACACTGGCTTCATAGGTGAGCTGGAGGTGTTGAGAGGGGCTGCAACACAGAATCTCTTCATGACAGCTCCAGTACAGAATATCTGAAGAAAGTTCCTCTCATGGCCTTGAGTTTGAAGGCCCGTATGCACTGGGTAAGCAGGCAGGAGTTGGCTACCCACAGCTGAACTGAAAATGTCTGACTTCCGGCCATCTGCTAAGCCAGATGTGCTGTTGCATGACTATAATCCCAGAACTCACAAGGCTGAGGCAGGAAATACCAATGCAGTTTGAGCTAATATAACAAAACTCTGTCAAGAAAAGAAAATCTGCTTCAGCTATAAAGCAGAGGTATGGGGAGACCTCAGCCTTTTAGAAAGGGAGCCAGAGTACCTAAAGAGGGAACAGCTAAGATTCGCCACGGTCACAGATGGACAAATGGGTGCTACAGAGGCAGTGAAATACCTGAATACTCATTGCCCAGGGTTAGAAGGTTTTTTTCCTGATGTTTTCTCTTTCGATAAGTAGCAAGGGATATCTTTTTAAGTAGAATGCTCAGTTCACATCCAGGTCCAAGGCACCCTGCCATGCCTTGAGCCACACTCTGGAACTGTCCTGATGTTACTACTCCCTTCCTGCAGCTGAACTTCCAGAGGGAGTATATTAGCGGAGACAGGCCTTCTGCTTCCAGTGAGTTTTGGCTGCCTTCAGGTGACCATGAAAAAACAAAAAACAAAAAACCAGAGTATAGCAACTTCACAGTCTCCACCATCTTCCATTTGTAAATTCATGCCACACAGTTTAGTTCCCATGTTTCGCCAAAGCCCAATTCAATGTAAAATACAGAGCAATCAGAACAAATCCAACCACTCACCAACAGGTGACTTCTAGTCACCTACTATGTGAGACTGTGGGAGGGTCAAAGCTCAGATATTTTTAGTTGTCTATGTGTAGTTTATAAACAGAATTTTCCAGGAAGGCAAACCTCAAGCAATCCACTGTTCTTCACCAAGACCTTTTGCCTCCCTTGTCTGCTCCTGTTTCTCAGCATGTTGGGTACTGTGGCAATGGTGTCAACAGGGGACATTTTATAAATGTAATAGGAATCAGTTACTCATTGACAGATTTTAGCCTCACATTGACATAATGATTGGCAAATCAGAGAGGGACTCGGTCCCTGAATATAAATACTTCCACTTTAGATGTTCCGGTAATTGACCCCAAATAACCAGCCTGTAGTAAAGATTCATAACTCGAGATTTCACTGACTATAAAGTATCATAATACTTTTCTAAAATATCACATTTATAATTCTCTAAAAAGAAGCCAAGTGACTTTTTAAAATAAAGCCATATTTCAGTTCTCCAGAAAAATGTTGGATTCCCAACTTGAAAGAACTATGGATTTAAAAAACACTTTTAATTGGATTTCCTGTCTGAATGATACTCAGGTGCAGGTTTGTAAGTACACACTCCCATGTCAGATCATCTGTGGGTCAAGAAGATACCTGAGTTTGTCCAAGTTCTCATCTGCAGTAGTTATGGCCATACACCAACTCCAAGGGAGATGAATCATTCTTAGATCACCTAGGGGTGAAGATGGAGACCTCTGTCTAGTCTTTGCCCCTTTACATCCTACAGCCAGGGGAACACTCTGGGGAAAATGCCTACTATAGACCTATTGTATGTGCTTGTTATGTGCACGTCAGGTACTGCATGTACATGAAACTTCAGCACCTGCCAAGAACCCAGAAATGCACAGCCCCAGTATGGAATAGAGACACCCCTGGTTACTATGCACACAGCTCACTGTCAAATGCTAAGGATGGACCCCTGATTCATATACACACAGACCAGTGTCCACTGATGAAGATTAACCCTTTGTTCCTAAACATACAGTCCAGGACTAATGACTAATCAGGATGCCAGGGCAAGAGTAATTGAATTGAAGCAGTGGCTCAAGCCTATCATTGGCTACAGCCAGTGCACTGCAGGTTCTTCTAGAAGAATGTGGCAGCAGCTGTCCTCACATGGAGCAACCCCCCCCACACACACACACATATCACAAACATACAGCCAACACATTGCAGAAAGATTCCTCCATGCAGAGATCATACTCGGCAGGAATACGGCCACAGCTGTCCTCACCCAGAGCAAATATGCCGTCTTCTTATTTCTTATGTGTGCATCTTCTTACCCACCTCTCTGTACAGCCAGGCATGAACCATGATCACCGGGTTTCATTCTATTTACACTTGTACTTGTAGCGGCCATCCTACCTGGAACAGCCCTCCCTGTTCCTCCTCAACACTATGACATCCAGTTTCCATCAAAGGGCCCCAGTCTTCACTAAGAACTTTCTGTCTGGTTTTGATGGGCAGAGAACTTTTGACCCTGTCTAGATTCAAGGTCACATCTTTATTATCTATCATATTCCTTATGAACGTTTCACATTTTCCCATGTTTTATTTAACTTTGGACATTTCTTCAAATGACAAACTTTTGTCTTCTAACAGTAAAGAAGTCAAGGTTCTGGCTAGTTGTCTAATTTATTGAGCTGAAGATACATCTGTAGAACATAACAAAATCATGCATAGAATTATTCAACTTTCTTTGTGAGATTGAGGCTTAAACGCTACGATTTATGGGAGAAAGTACTGTGAAGCACGAAGTGGTTCCTAATTATCACAAGCATCAAGGGAGACATGCAGGGGACCTCTGTGCATCAGCAGGGTTTACTGACTGTCTTCTGAGTGCTGTGGCTGTCCCAAGTGCTGGAAATAGAGAACAAGGTTGTCCAACAGGGACTTGGAGGCCACAGAGTACAATATCAGTGGGACAGTATGTGCAGGTTACAAAGTTATTGTGGTCCAGCATGTCCAGTCATGATTAAAGGAACATCTAATACAGACAAGGTCTAGGCTGTCAAGAACGCCTCTGGGAGTAATGGTCCTGAGCACTGTCCTGAGGCTAAGAGGGGTTTAATCAAGAGGAAAGATGGAGAAGTGTGCACTTGCAGGCTGAGTGTGGGAGTAGGTGTGCAGTGTGAAGAGAGAGTCAGCGGGAGAACAAGCCAGAGAGATAAAGTAAGGCCTCATGATTATGAGGCTCCAAGGACTCTCTGAAGGCTACAAGAATAAGATGAAAACAATGCTAAGCAAACAAGCAATGTACTCTCACTTAGGATTGATGGTCTGGCATGAAATGGTGATTGAGGGGGACAGACTGCTGGCAGGGTAACAACTAAGAATATAGTCATATATTCCACGGCATTACTCAGACTAACAGAGTTCCCTGGCAAGGAATAGCAGGCAGGACAGTAGAAATGGGCCAACTGAGAGATGCCAGACAGTCCATGCTGACAGACTGACAGACCATTGGGAGATAGATGGTGGAAGGAGGGTGGTGGTGTGACAGAGGAAGATCAAGGGAAGATCAAGTTTCTCTGTTCGCAGTTGGGTCTGATGGTGCCATTAGCAAGTGTGGGCAGAAAGGTGAGATAGAGAAATAGCTGAGAAAGAAAAGTATTCTGGCCAAAGATGTGAGCCCAGGATATAGCATTCATCTTAGCTTTAACTTATATCTCCAAACTCAAACTTGGCTAAAATGATAGATGACAAAAGAAGACGTGCTTTCTTCTGGTAAATCTACAACAGTTCACATCTCTGGGTATTCACAAGACACCAAGCCACTGAACACAACTTGAAGGGCACAGCAGAGCATCTGACTTTTCAGCATACAGTGTTGACAGGAACATTCTCTTCCGAGTTAGTTTCCCCTCAGTGAACAGGTGAGTTACTAAGCTCACAGAATTAACAGTCACTGGGAACTTCAGTGAGAGAAATTAAACAAGTTAGTTATGTTATGAAGCTACTCAGCAAGAATCCAGACCAGAACTCGGGGCTCCTGACACTCTCCTTGCCTGTTCTGTTTTCCCTAGTCAGAGTCTGAAAGTACAAATGTGGGTATTAGTCAGCAGTGAGATGACACCCTTTCCAGGAGAACTCCCCAGCAGAACACCACCTGCACATATAGCACTATCCCATCCCCCACTGGGCTGCTGGGACCAAGCATGGTGTCTCTTAACTATTTCTAGTGGGGACAAGATAGCCAGGGACTGGGTTCAGAGATGAATGCTGCTGCTTACTAAGGTCCCTACTAGAATGAGAAGAGACAAGAACATACCTTTTTAACAAGATGAAGTTTGGAACTTCAAGGCTGATTTCTGGTGTCACCCTCAAATATTGAAAACATTAGGCTCCTTTCTTCTCACTGACAAATAGCATAGTCCATGTAGTGTGGAACACGGCCAGTCTCCTCTGGAGGCCCTTCTGTCTGCTTGGAATATGGGTGTTGGCTTGCAGGCAGCTGGGAGACTCACCTGGGTTTGTGTCCCGTTGCTTCCCTGTACAATACAAGTAAGTCACATGACTTTTCTAGTCCTCGTCTTGTTATTTGAAAATGGGGGTTGAGCAGATCTGGCATGGCACTTGGTCAGGGTGTCTCCTAGGCCACTAACTCGTGTATGTCCATAGCTGCTATGTGAACTGGGGAGATGGCTCGTTGGAAAGGTGCTAACCATGCCAGCATTAGGGCCTGTGTTCAATATCCATCACCCATTAAAAAAAAAGCCAGGCATGGTAGTACATGCTCATAATTCCAGTACTGGGAGGTGGAGACAGATGGATCCCTATGGCTTACTGGGTAGTCAGCTTTGATCAATCCACAAGCTCCCAAAAAACAAGGTGGAGCTGAGGCTGGACATACTGCTCAGTAGTTAAGAGCCCTTACGGCTCTTGCAAAGGACCTGGGGTCAGTTCCCAGACCATATCAGGTGACTCACAGCCATCTGTAAATCCAGCCAGGGTATCTACCCTCTGGCCTCCACAGGCACCTGCATGTAACCTGGCTTACATAAACTCACACAGCCACACATACACATAAATCAAAATAAATAAAGCTTTGAAATAAAAACAGAGTGGAGGACACTGGGAGAACCACCCATGAAACTGACCTCTGTCCTCCATATGCACATAGATGCATATATGCATATGTACCTACACATATGCATGCACATGCATGAGTGAACACAGCACACATGTATACACATATACATACATGTACACACCCATACACAAATGTGTGTGCATACACACACACACACACACACACACACACACACACAAATCCCCACAGAGCTAGTGGTAACTATGTCCTTAAAATGTAGGATGCTAGAAAATCATGTATTTCACATAATTTAATACAGACTTCATGAGTCTGATTTTTTAAAGTGAAAAGCAGAGAGACTACATACCCAGGAGACCCGGTTTAGTCGTTAGAAGGCATCTCGACAGGCCTTCAGGCTGTGACAGGAAGCAGCCATGAATCATATCTGTCTGCTCTGGGTTCCACAGTTCTATTGTCTACATTATCCTTAGAGGGGTTTTCCCAAACCAAATTTAGTCTCAAGACAGCCCTGAAGAAAAGCACATTAGTCACTCTGGTATTGTTTCTCAGCTCGGTATTCCAGTCACAAATAAAGCTAAACTTACCTGTCTGTTTACATGACAGTTAAGATGGCTGGCTTCTCACTAATCTTTTTGTAAGATTTAGCACACGAAACGGTAGCTGGCAAAAGTGAGTAGTCATAAGGTATAATACTGAATGAACGGATGAGTAACAGCTTCAGAGGCAAAGCAGTCCTGTAAAACACATGGAGTTGTGCACCACCTTTTTGTTGGTGTCCTCAAACAAGAGGTCAGCACTCCTGGGGCTAGGGAGATGATAACTCACTGAGTAAGAGTACTTGCTGTACATGTACAAGGACCTGAGTTTGGGTCAACAGCACCCATGTGAAAAGCCAGGCATGGCCACACCTGCTTAGAATCCCAGCACAAAGGATAGAGCCAGGCCAGCCAGTCTAGCCAAAATGGTGAACTCCAGATTCAGTGAGAGATCCCGTCTCAGAGTGATAGAGCAGGATATCTGGTATCCCCTTCTGGCTTCTGTACATTCAAGCTCATGTACCTGCACACACATGTGAGCACAATTCCAATTCCAGATCACCCAAGTGTGAGGACAAACTCTGGGGGTGTAGAGGTCATCGAGATGCATACCCCATGAAGCCACCACCCTGAATGGAGAAGGTCTCTCTGCCTCTCTGGGCCTCCAGGAGCCATGTAGGGGCCCAGCCATGACCTTTAGAACAGCCAAGAATGGGGCTGAGTGCTCCTTTCTGGGGGAAACTGGGAAGATTTGACGGTTGTGTTCTTACCAGTGTTCCAGCTTCCAGAGAGAATAGAGAAAAGCAGTGTTTAATCCAGACACCACTCTCATTCTGTGGAACCCTCGGACCTCCCTCATGCACAGTTCCTCTTTTTGGAATACCCATAAGCTTGGGGAAGGCTCACACTTCCTTATGTTGCCATATACCTCATGTTCTCTATTTCTGCCCGGTCATATGTACAGTCTTCACGTCTGTAACACAGTTAGTGGTGGGACAGTGTTAAACATCCCCACTGGAACAACCCCACACTTCTCTGCACACCCAGGTCACGTGCAGGAGAGTCCCCGCAGACCATGTCTGGCCATGCACATGGGTACAGCAGAACCCCAGCAGTACACACAACACATTTACAAAGCATTTTTATGACAGAGGCAGTGAAGCCCATGCCACAGTTTTATTACCATGATTAATCAAAACTTTGAGCCTTCAATCCCTAGTGTGGAGTACAACACACAGCAGCACTCAGTAAGTATAACTGAGCCGTGACTGAGGACAGGTGTTGCTGGCGCCACTTTACAGCACCCATGCTTCAAAACCCAACTCAGGCTGTTTGGTTTCCTGTCCCTTGCTGAGACTCTCCTCTCTGGCATCCTACAAGGCACATAATTGACTGGTTTAGATTTTTGTTTTGCTTCACGTGTCATGTTCTGAATATCGAATTTGAATATAATTGCAATGGGTCAGACTACCTTTTTAAAATTTTTATCCAGTATGCAGGTTTGAGAGCTGGGTGAGGTGAATGTTATATGTAAATGTATGCAAATTGGCATGCTAATGAGCCTGCCCCATTGCAGTAGACTTCTGGTAAGTGTGAGGGTTGTCACCCTGTCACGGGGCAGTCCACCAGGGAGCTTGTGCAGTATTGTGAGCTCAGTATGATTTAGGTGTATCTGCCCTGATGATTATTATTCTCCAAATCTCCCACACCATTCCTGGGGATGACAAAGATCTCATTGGCTGTCTTCCAACATGTTGTGTCGTTTCTGTGTTGGAAATGAGTTTATAACTTGATGCCTACTAATTTGGAAGCTGGCTTCCATTCAATAAATACTATTGGGTGTCCTATAGGTATATCATGCTAGGCAAATACAAGGGAGCCCTTCCCTTTGGTGGCAGAAAGACACCCAACCCGAGAGCCATGCCGCGAGTGGAACCTGCATCCCTGGCTAAAACTGTGGTGTGTGGTTTTCAGCATGAGGAACTCCTGTGGGACTTTATGGAGGGACATTTATGGCAGAGACACAGCCCTGGCTGGGTTCATCCTGTTCTACGATGTCCAGGCTTTGAGGAAGCACAGCCAGTTGAGGGAACAAATGAAACATACATAGACGATTGGACCCTGTCCGAGGCCTGCCCTGCCCATTGCCCTATCTGTTAGGTTTCTATATTCAGCTTAGAATCAAATGTGCCCACACTGAAACAAATAACAGGCATTAGGTGATGTAGACTCCACAGAGACTGAAAGGCAGGTAGGATGTGAGACTGAGCAGAAAGTCTCTTCAGGGCAAGATCCTGCAGCTTCAAGAAAAGGTGACTGAGGAAACATGGGTGACTAGGACTTGGCCAGTGGCTTGGTTGATGAGAGACCCTGGGAAGAAGCCCATGGAGCTGCTAGACTGGATCTGAGGGTAGAGCCTGGGGGAGCAGGGCTGAGGTATAAGGTCTCCAGGGCAGTGCATGGGCTAGAGGTAAAGTCTGTGGACTGACCCTTGAGATCCAGGGCAGAAGCTTTGATGAAGGCTAAGCAAGCATGGAGAAAAAGCTCCATGAGTTATCTAATTAGAGAAAAAAGTTGAATTAATGGATGCAATGAGGCTGCCAAGGTTGAAAGTACAAACTCAAGACCAGAATCTTGGGATCACTTTGATCTGTGGGCAAGAGCAGAGAGAACAGCTTGAAGACTGTCAAGGGGTACTACCTCAGCCAGAGCAGAGAGGGACTTCAAGAGCGGAGGAGCAACCCAGCCGAGCAGACACCATGGAAGGGTGACTTTTGAGAAAATGTTGCTAGGAAGAGTAGTGGCAGAAGGTAGATAAAATATGATAATTTTTAGATTACAGTCACGATAAAAAATTCAGAATTATTTGAAATTGGCATTTGTTTTGAGGGGAGTATTTTAAAATACATGCAAAATATCTTCTCAAAAGAGAATCCAAGCTTTCCAGATATATATGAAAAAAATGAGCTGACAAAATAATTCTGCCCTCAAGCTTTGTTTCAATCAAGGGACTTTAAAATTAGTCAGTTTACAAAGGTTCCTCATACCATGAGTAGGGTGCAACTTACCTTACCGTCTATTTCTCCCAAGGATACCCTCACCACTCAAATGCTTTGTTTGGAAATGGTGTTAGGGTTTGGGCTGAAATGGTGAGTTAGCAGGGATGCTGTCCTCAGTGCTGTCTATGGACCATGCAGCCCAAGCCCAGACCTTGAAAAGGGTGGAACTCACTTGGTATAAGAACAGGACTCTCCCACAGCCTCGCCCAGCTTCTGAACTTCCATCTGCCTTTGAAAAATCCCCAAATACTTCAATGACAGGGCAAGAGCCTGGGCCCAGCTCCACCTCCAGAAATCAGGGTATGGTAGAAGTGGTCCCCCTGAACAATACACCTGAAGCCAATGCTAGGAGCTTCACCTAAATATTCTATGGGGCCACTCTTCCTTGAGAAGCCCACACCTATACCTGGGTATGTTTTTATTTTTCCCCAAGTGTCTTTCTTGCTCTTAATCCTGGTACTTGTGTCTTTTAGTACACCAGGTGCTGGCTGTGTTTCTGAGATCCCTTTTTTCTTGTAGTTAAAGTTTATATATTTATCTTTAATCAAACCTTAACTCTGCTTCATAAAAAAATACTTTCATGCTACTAAAATATCTCCTCCGTTAGAGAGGGTCTCTGATGGTAGGTAGAACTAGAGACAAAAGAAAAAGATTGCCCAACTCTGTGGACAGAACTCAGCTGAGTCTCAGAACACAGAAAGCCAGGGGAGAGGAGGGCCCACACACAGCATCCAGGTTGCTGTTGACCAAGTGTCCCCCTTTTCACCATAGTTTTATGCCAGGCTCAGCTTAACCACTAGCAGGTCCATTCCCATGCTCTTTTGGAGGAGGCCACAGGTATCTGGGGCTATAAGAAGCTCCACTACCACATTCTTCTGTTAGCTCTTCTTCTGCCCCCATCCAGGTGTCCAGTTCTTGTATCTCCTGGCCACATGATTACTGTCTTAGTTAGGGTTTACTATTACTGTGAAGAGACACCATGACCACAGCAACTCTTATTTAATTGAGGTGACTTGCTTACAGTTTTAGAGGTTCAGTTAATTATCATGGTGGGGAGCATATCGGCATACAGGCAGATGTGGTGCTTGAGTTGAGCGTCCTTACATCTTGACTCAGAGGCAACAGGTAGTTGAATGACTGTCACACTGAGTGAAGCTAGATTAAAAGACCTCAAAGCCTGCCCCCACAGTGACACAAATCCAACAGAAGGTGTGGCTCAGATTAAAGGTGTGTCCTCCAGCCTCAAGGTCTGGATTAAAGGCCTGTGTCATCCAGCCTCCTCCAACAAGACCACATTTCCTCCAACAAGGCCACATCTTCTAACAGTGTCACTTCCTATGAACTTAT
This sequence comes from Peromyscus californicus insignis, assembly GCF_007827085.1. Taxonomy (NCBI): domain Eukaryota; kingdom Metazoa; phylum Chordata; class Mammalia; order Rodentia; family Cricetidae; genus Peromyscus; species Peromyscus californicus. The sequence continues at coordinate 1,228,034 of NW_026294492.1, read as the reverse complement.
GGGGGCCAAATACATTCAAGCTACCACAATTGCCATCACTTAGTTCCTATCAGCTTATCATCTGTAACCATGGATGACTCTATGCCTTCTCCCTCTTATGGACTTATGGAGAGGGTCAAACAACTCATTTCTAACTGGGTTGTTGGCTACTGGAGCAGTACTAATTCTTCAGGCCAAGGAGAAGGTTTAGACTGGCCCCTGAAGACACTCCATTATGAGAAGCCTCTGGTGGGAAATAGGCAGTTTCACATTAGCCTCAACTTTCAGTCATGGCAATAGCATGACATCATCAGAAAGTTTCCCCTCCCTCAGCTCCAAGAGCCGTCTTCAATGCTACCTGACACCAGACTGAAAATAAACCTGGAACAAAGAGAGGGGATTCACAGAAGGTGCAGTACTTTTGAGGGAAAGGACAGAGGGTGAAACCAGTGACTTCAGTGAAGCCCCTAAGCAGACTCGATGGACACCAACTGCGTGCAGTTTAACCCTCCTGCATCCATGGAGCCTGGAGGACCTATTCTAGAGATCTTCAGGGCTGGTTCTACCTCTGAGGGACTGTCTGTCCTCATCCCAGCAGCTGATGGTAGCCAGCTGGCTTCAGCCTCTGGCTTGGAAAAGCATCACCCTGACCTCTACCTCCATCTTCAGGCCCTTCTTCCTGTGCATTTGCCTGAACATCCCTTTTATAAGAGCGCCTGCCAAACTGGATTAGGAACTGCCTCCCTTTTTCATGGCCTCATCTTAACTAATTAAATCTAAATTCACTTAGTCTGTGCTGCCATAATAACATGTTCTGGACAGACTATAAGGAACAGAGAAGTGCTTTCTCATCATTCTAGAAGCTAGGAAGTTCAAATTCACAGGCCCAGTAGACTGGTTATCTGATGAGAGAAGACATATTGAAACTTCATGCAGCAGAAAGTCAACAGCAAATGGAACCTCACTCTCGTAAACAGTTACCTCCCAAAGGCCCTCTACCTTGTATATTATCATCTCTGTGTTCGGCTTCTGTATTAGTTATTTTTTTATTGTTGTGACCCAATCCCTGACAAGGAGAAGCTTAAGGAAGCGAGAGTTTATTTTGGCTCACAGTTTGAGGGTACCAGCCATCATGGCTAGAAAGGCATGATAGGACATGATGAGTGGGACGGCTGGTCACATGACATCAGCAGTCAGGAAACAGAGAGTGATATCAATACTCCGCTGTCTTTCTCCCTTTTATTTGGTCAGGTGCCACTCACACTTAGGGTGGATCTTCCCACTCCAATTAACCTAAGCTATATGATCCCTTATGGGCATGTTCAGAGGTTTGTCTCTTAGGTGATTTGACAATATTAATCATCACAGGTTCCAACACGAATAGTTAAACCATTGCAGACTGAATCTCAAATATGGCTACTTCTGAAATACAGGGGTGAGGACATGTGGATTTTGAGGGAAAGAGCTGAGCCCATCACAGTGAGGTTTGATAAAATGGGATGTTGGCAGTCTTCCTGTTGCAGTACAAGAGGCTAGCCCAGCACCTCTCAGAACCAACTTTTCTTTAAGATGAGGGAGAAAAATGTCTAGTTCTAAGTCCTATCAGTGACCCCTGTTGGATAACCACACCTGGTCTCTGGGTTCTGTGGACAGCTCTTGGGCATTAGCAGTTTTCTAAGAGAAAATGCCCTTGCTGGCTTTAGGTCACAGATGACTTTCTTCTGCCACACTTGACTCATTTGACCAAATCAACTTACAGGCTGGAACCTAGTGATTTTCAGAGGGCAAAATCAAGACAAAGGATTGACATTATGCACTAGCATTTTGCATGCCTTTCTGGCTCCAAAGGCCTGGTGGGCTGACAGGTTCAAGAGGAAAGATTGAAATCTCTCCCAATAACTATTCTGACATCACTTAATGATTGAGTTTCTGTTTCTCTTTATTTAAAAACTCTAAAGTTAGTGCCTGGGGACTATGAGTGTTAGTCAAAGAAGATGGACTACCTGTAAACTAAAGAACATTTACTCCTGCAGGGGAGATGCTGACCAACCTAACGTGTAACTGTGTGATGCCATTTGGAGGATGTCTCTGGGTTCTCTGGGACACACATTCTTCTCTGTATGCAGAGAAGAGTCTTGAGTGTTCTCTGGCAGAGATCCTCTCCCATCTTGGAAGAAATCCTACCCATTTTTAGTAGATGTGTGTCTGTGGCATTGCCAGGGCAAAGTCAGGGCATATTTAACCAACATTTTGAGGTTATTCCGTCTGCAGCCGACAAAGGTGCCAATGTGCTCGGGTGAGATGAAGACATCTGCCTGATAAGCCTTATGAGCAAACGCTCCACCCCACAGAGTTTGGCCCATTCTGTGCCTGCTCACACTAAAAATTGTTTTTGGAATGGCAACTTATTTAAGTGTTCATCCCCTGCTCAAGCGTGATGTTCTGGCCATAGCAGGAACCCAGCATACTTCACATAGAGTAAATGAAAGCAAGTAAGCACCATGCTGCCTTCCCCTCTCTAGGCATCTCAAGATCAGCAGGGTCTCGGTGAAGTGAATAAATGACCTGTTTCCTGAGGACTGTGTCCCAGTCTACTCTGCTGCTTACCATCTGCTTTCCAGAATGTTCCAGACCAGGCAGTGGGAGTCTGCTTAAAAATAAGTTATATCACTTGCTCTCCTGCTTAAAGTCCTATATCAGGCTCCTGTGATGCTCAGAATAAGTCTAGGCCTGTCCTGGGGTGTCAGAATCCAGGTTGATGTGGCTTGCCTATCCTCAACCTCATCTGGGCCAGGGTCTTGCACTCTGAGAATGTCGAGCTCACCACTCTACTTTCTGATCCTACTCCCAGAACCTCTTCCCTTGGACTATGTATTTTCTGTTTCCTCAGTCTGGACGTTTCTTTGCTGGTTTCTCACTCAGCTTATCTGTCTTTTCCTTCCAGGTTACCCAAGTGTTACAATTCTCTTCCTTAGGAACGCCTGTCACCCAAGAGGCCCTGCCAGCCAAAGTTTCCCATCCTGGCAGCTGTCCATCCAGCCTCTGCATTAACCCAGTTTTCTGACTGCTGGAGTCTGAGCCAATATCTGTTATTCCAAGGCTTCCCTTTTGTGAAGGGGCCATCCCAGGACAATGATGCTATGCTCACTGGGACTGTGCCCACTGGCGAAGTTCCTAGTTTATATCCACCCCAAATAAACTTTGGCTAATTAAAGATGCACATTTTTAATTCATATATTACACAAAGATTAGGAGAAATCCTGGAGTATGTCTTTTACCATATAGAAGAAAAAAAAAAGTCTTAGATACAGCACAAAAAGTTCATTTTTTTCTTATGAGAAAACAGTGAATGTAATTAGGTCAAAGCTCAAACATTTGATATAAGTAAATCTTCTAAAAAGTTCACAAACTGTTGACAGATTTCAGGAAAGACCTGATGCATTACACAAAAAGATCTATAAGGATATATAACAACAAAGAAAAGCAGGGATCCAGCATCAAGGTCAGAGAAGAAGGCAGAAATGCTGTCAACGCAGTACAGCAGATATGAGCAACCTGAATGATGAGCGTGCCCTCAAGATGGCAGTGGAAATCTATAACCCAAGTACTGGAAAAGGGGGGTGGAAAACATGGACTTTCACATGCTTTTGGTGAGTGGACTACATGTGATGGGCGATTTTTCAGCATCTGTTAAATTTTGTGTCACTGTCCCTGCAGTGTATAAGGCCATGGCCACATGCACAAGGAGACACACAGAAAGAATTTGAGAGGGCTGAGGAGGTGGCTCCGTGGGAAAAGTGCCTGTGATGCAGGCATGAGGAACTGAGTTCAAATCTCGGAATCCACATAAATCCGCATGGAGGCACATGTCTATAACCTCAGTGATAACAGGATGGAGGCAGGCAAAGCCCTGAAGTTCACTTGCTGGCTTAACCATATTTAGAGTTTCAGATTCAATGAGAGACCCTGTCTCCAAAAATAAAAAGCAGGGTGCAATGGAGGGAATCCACCTGACGTTGGCCTCTGGATTCCATATATATGTGTATGCATGTACACATGTACTGCTGCCAACATATATGTTCACAAACTTACCAACAAGTACATATATACACACAGAGTGAGAAGAGAAAGGGGAAGAATTTTGTTTTGTTTCATTTTGCTTTTGTTTTTTGAGACAGGGTTTCTCTGTGTAGTTTTGGTGCCTGTCCTGGATCTCACTCTGTAGACCAGGCTGGCCTTGAACTCATAGAGCTCTGCCTGGCTCTGCCTACCAAGTGCTGGGATCAAAGGCGTGCACCACTGCTGCCTGCCCAGCGAGAAGGGAAGAATTTTATGAGAACGTTTGTACTTAGTAGGGCAATCCTAAGTTTTACATTGTGTGCATAGGTCCAAACACCACCCGCACCCCATAGAAACACATGCTAACAATCTACCATTTAAAAACAAAATTGTGGAGTGAGACAACGTGGTGGTTAGGAATACTTGTTGCTCTTAGAGGACCAAGTTCAGTTCTCAGCACTGACATCAGGCAGCTCACAACAACCTGCAATTCTTACTCCACAGACTCCCACACCCATGTTCACACATGCACATACATAAGCACACACATAAATAACATCATAAATCTTTTAAAAACTTTATAAAAATGAACTTGTTTAAGAAGCTAAACATTGTTTAATTGTTTAAGCCACAGTGTGTAGTCCTTTCAGATTCTTGGTGCCCCACAAGTTTTTTTTCTGCAGGCTGTGGCAGCCCTCTGTCACAGCTAATGCCAGAGACAGACTCGGGTCCTTCTACTGCCCATGTTTGTGTGTCTTTCTCCCTGCTTGCCTCTCCCTCCTGGGTACCAGCAGGATAGTGAAGAGACCCACTATGTGCCAGCCTCTTCCTATAATCCCAGCAAATCATCAACTGTGTGTTCTGCCATAGATTTAATTGGTATTTGAGGGATGAATGACAAAATTAAACATGAAAACAAAATCTCTTTGTTACCTGGAGGTACTGTATACCATGAGGGGTTGGCATGTGCTGTTGGTTGCTTTTGCTCTTTTGAGGGGCCCTCCATCAAGCTCCCAAATAAATCACACATGGAGGCTTATTATTTTCTTATGAATGCCCGGCCTTAGCTTCATTTGTTTCTAGCCAGCTTTCCTTAACTTAAATTATCCCATCAACATTTTTCCTCTGTGTTTTTTCCTTTTCTTACTTCTGTAATCTTACTTTTGCTCTTAGTCTGTGGCTGGCTGTGTGGCTGCGTGGCTGACCCCTTCTTTTCTTGCTGCTTGATCTCACTTGCTGCTTCTCCTTTTTATTCTCTCTGCCTGCCAGCCCCTCCTGTCCTTTCTCCTGCCTTGCTATTGGCCATTCAGCTCTTTATTAGACCAATCAGGTGTTTTAGACAGGCAAAGTAACACAGCTTCACAGAGGCAAAGGCAACACATCTTTGCATCATTAGACAAATGTTCCACAGCATAAACAAATGCAACACACGTTAAAATACTATTCCACAGCAGGAATATGTAGAGTCTGCATTATCATCTTTGATGGGGCTTGCCCCATAACTTCTACATGAAAAAGAAACCATCACATGTGGCTTTGTGTATATGATACAGACATGCATCAACCTACCCTTGAGAATGGGTGCTCATGTGTAAAGCACAACTAGTATACCTCAGTTGTAAGTTGGGTTAACATGTTCCTAGTACTTTCTGGAGAAACGGGCACTTGCAGAAAATAGCACTTTAAATTCTTAGTTGTCCGAAACAATAAGGAATGCCTAAGTCTACATCTGCAGCACAGGAGCTCCAGCACGCCAACAGGAGCTCGCAGAGGTAGAGCAGCTCCTGTGAGGCCCACTGAACTGGCCTTTGTCATTCAATGCATTCTGCTCCAGTGTATCAGAAGCACCTCACAAAATGTCCAGTCTCAGCTCAGAGATAACACCTGGGTGTTCGCATTGAGAGACAGCCCTTCCCACTTCCTGATCATGACTGTTGCTCCTCAGGAATGTTGTACCAGCTCAGGTAGAGTGTGAACATAACACAATCTGTCCTCCCAGATGCCCAGGATGTGCTGGGCTTATATTTGGAACACCTTTACCTGAGACTTTGAGTGACATGAGCGAACCTCCTGCCAGCTCCAGCTCCTGACCCAGTGATCAGTTTGCCCTGCCACACTTTGCCACTAGGTAAAGAAAAAGAAAAGAAAATTTGTCATTAACATCTTCACAGGCTCAGCAGGCTTCCTCAGTACTTCTGAATGAGGCCCTGTTCTCAATCAGCCACAGGAAACACAATGTTTTAGTGTTAGCAAGGAAACCTTGGGCACTTTTATTTATGCAAGACCCCATGCTTCCAAAATGGGTTCTGTGGAACCTTTATCCCAAGTGTTAAAATTGTGATGTACAAAGAAAAAAGTGCAGTTGGCAGCTTATCCTGAACATCAGCACACATGTTACTGTCTTCAGCAGAGGACTTCTCAGTCTAAGAGACTCTATTGCATGCTATTCCTTTCCAGGAGAGTGATATAAAGTCTTGTGCGCTTGTATTTGAATGCAAAACTGAATTTCCTGAGAATATCCTGTGATACCAGCATTCTGCAGAACAATTGTGAAAAATGCACGCAGGCACTCTTGGGAGTTCTAATTTGAGCTGCTTAGACACAATATGCTCCCAAGAAGTCAGTCAAAAAAGCACAACCGAGATACTTGCCCAGAATATAAACTGGATAATAGTTGTGCCCAAATCCCAGTTCTGCCTTCTAATAGCAGGTATTTCCTGCAGCATCCTCCATTAACTTCTCTTTGGGAACTTCTCAGAGACAGAAGATAAATCCACACTACTAGCAGAGGGAAGTGTGGCCACATTCACAGAAGAATGACAACATGAACACAAAGTCAAGAATATAAAAATGCACAGTGGCTCTTTGCTTCCTGGCTGACATGTGGTACACAGTCTTACCTTCTCACACATACTTTGGCCACAATGTACACCAAGGTGCACTAGGCCAAACATCCATGTGCTGTGTCCACTGGAATCCTGACCCAAAGCAAATCTTTTCCCTTATAAGTTTTTTTCTGGTAAGAACACTAAGGAAATCAGTACCAGACAACACCAGGCCATGTAGTTCTTAAACCTTTGGAACTGGTAGGGAGAATTTCAAACAATTGGAAATGTAAACTGAAAAAGCACTAGAATGCCACAGGCACCTTAACGGGCTGCTGTGCTGGGTGCTCAGTAGACATGAATGCTGGTAGACGTCAGCTCAGTGAAGACTTCAGCTGAGAGTATTTCAGCTAAGAACAAGGACTATGTTGAGAATCTGGCTAGCAGCCACACAAGGTACAGTTTGGCAAATGTTTTTTTTTCCCCCCTGTGTCCTAAAATCTTCTAGAAAGCTGATTTTAAAGGTAATAGACTCATTAATATGGTAGAGAAATTTTCAAGAAAATCCAACATTTAGATTATGGTGGGTTATTTCTAGCTGCTTTTAGCCATGTTTATAGTGAGAATCAGGAGCTGAAAAAAAATCTAACAGAAGGCTATGGAAAGCATATGTAGCCAGAGATGGTATTAAAAATTGTGGATGAAGAATGTTTGATTATTAAAGTTGCTAGCACCATTCAAGGTAATCTAGCACTTTGCTTTGGGACAGTAGAAAGGATGCCTCAGAGGCATCTCAGGAACTGGCCAGACCCTACCCATCACGGACTCAAGAGTAATGCAAAAGACAGAGAAGAGTGACCTGCCAGGACATTCTGCTCACACAAGGCCATTTAAAGAATCATTGACCTGACTGCAGCCACCCAGAAACTCTCACACTGATAGTGCAGGGGAGCCCAAACATCACTTGAGCTGGCAACAGACATTGGCATCATCTGTATGAAGCTAATTTTAGAGACAAGATCATGAGGGCTCACACCAATATCACAAAAGAAGGCCTGGGGGACCAAGCCATGTGCAGTGGGGCTCAGAGACCCTTCAGGCAAAACATAAGAAAGTAATGCATGAGGTTAAAGCCCAAGCTACAGTGGAGCCTGCTACAGCTCATGTCATGACACCCTGTGCCCCACATTGTGGTCTTGAAGCTACAGTATCTAGTGTTTGTCCTGTTGTGTTTCAGTTTCACGGTGCTCTCACTCTTCCTTGACGTGTTCCTGAATCTCTCCCTTTTGGAATGGGAATATTTATTTTGTACCATTGCATATTGGAAATATTTAATTTAAAAAAAATTTTATAGGAGCTCTCAGCTATGAGTTTGCCTTGAGTCTCAAAAGGGACTTGAAATTTAGACTTGTGAACAATATTGGAACTGTTAAGATTGGGAGATTCTTGGAGATGGGCTAAATGCATTTGACATTTTGAGATGCCCATGAGTGTTTGGGATTCAGAAGAAAGAACTTACATGATTTGAATATGAAATGCCACCCTTGGGCCTATGTCTTGAACACTTGGTCCCCAGTGACTAGAACTATTTTGGGAGGTTCTAGAAACCTTGAGAATTAAGGCCTACCTAAAGGAAGTAGGGTATATATATATATGTGTGTGTGTGTGTGTGTGTGTGTGTGTGTGTGTGTGTGTGTGTGTGTGTGTATGCATTTAACGGTTACACTGAGACATCTAGTGTCTGTCTCTCTCTATACTCTCTTTACACACACACACACACACACACACACACACACACACACACACACCCCGCCCCATATTACATTGCTGGTTGACCAGGCAGTCAGTAGCTTCCTCCACCTCCAAATGTTCCCACTGTCATATTCACAGTACCATGATGCCAAGTCACCATGGGTTGAACCCTCTGTGATGATAAGCCAAAATAAATCTTTCTTTTCTTAAAAATGCAGCCAGCATTTTGGTGCACACCCGTAATCCAAGTATTCAGGAAGTAGAGGCAGGAGACTTGTGAACTCTAGGCCAGCCTGGTCTGCAGAGTGAATACCAGACTGAGGTGAATGGGCCATCCAAGTTAACACAGCAAGATCCTAAGAAAGAGAGGTGGGAGAGGAGAGGGGAGGGAAGGGGAGAGGAGGGGAGGGGAGGGGAGGGGAGGAGAGAGAGAGAGAGAATAAGAAATGACGAATTAAGAATAAAGAATAATAAAATAAATAATGATTATGAAGCTAAGAATGAGGAGGTTAGTAGTAGAAACAACTGATGGTATCCAACCTATTTCCATGAAGATGGCTCTAATTTATGTCTCCAGACAAACTTGAGTCATAGTTGAGCAGAGAAATACAAAGATTCCAAATGTTCAAAGCATGAATCTTAGGGGGGCATTTCATATTAAAACCATAAGTTCCTCCCCCTGGCTCCCAAACATCCATGGGCACCTTGAAATGCCAAGTGCACTTAGCCCATCTCCAAGATTTTCCCCAATCCTAATAGTTCCAACATTGTACACAAATCTACATTCAACACATTAAGATGAGGGACATATAGTCTCCTTTTATGCTTGGAATTTAGTTTCAAACAGATTATGTATTCAATATTTGGGGCCACCTTAAAAACAATATCACTGTTAACACCAGCACCTGAAGAAAGTTTGGAAGCTAAAAGCAAATGCATATTCTAAAACCTGACCTCCGTGTGACAGATACTATCAACATTTTTCTTCCTGCAAATATTCATTTATACCTTGTGAGTTTGGGTTATATTCATGTTATAATTTTGTACCCTGATAGTCTTTTCAAAATTGGATCATAAGCACTTATAATTCGCCATTGCAAGATTTACAGGGGGAGTTACAAAGAAGTATCTACTCACCCCCAGATAGAAAGGACACTAAGAAAAGACTCCATCCAAGGCCAGACTGTTGAACCGGTGAGTCTACCGGGGTTGCTTACAGCAATGTAGGTAACTCAAAGACAGCTGTACCACTGAAAAGTCCCAAGGTCTTCTGTAGCTTTCCATAATAACTGCGCGACGGCTTCGTGGGGATGGTCATGTCATGCCTGAACAAAATAGCTCCACTGTGTTACTGCGATCTCAATTTACACAGACATGGAAAATTAGTGTTTCTTGGATTATATACTGGATTGGTTGTTTTTTGGGCTCAGGGATTGGCCAGTTTTTGTAGGTTTTAGAACCCAGAACTGGGCTCGGACCTGTTACCTACATACTGGGTATTTTCTGTCGCTTCATTTAACACGCCCAGAAGTCCAGCAGGAGGGTATTTGTGGTGATTGAAATGAGAACTGTCCTCCAAAGGCTCCTACTTGAGCGCTTGGTTCCCAGCTGGTGGTGCTGTTTGGGGGGAAGTTATGGAACTTTTAGGAGATGGAGCCTTGCTGGAGGAAGTGTGTTACTAGGGGTGGGCTTTGAGTGTTTACAGCCTCAACCATCTTCCTGTCCCCGGCCCCTGCCCACTCCTCTGCTTTCTGTGTATGTTTGAAGATGTGATCTCTCAGCCTACTGCTCTGAACACCTGCTGCCATGCCTGCCCTGCCATCATGGACCCTCCTAAACCTGTGAGCCGAAACAAATCATTTCTTCCACAAGTGGCCTTTGGTCATGGTTTTTATCACAGTAACAAAATTAACTAATACCAAAGTTGGTACCAAGAATAGGATTATTGCTGTGAAGAACCTGATCATGCTAATTATTAGAGGACTGTGGAAGACTTTGGAACTTTGGACTAGAAGAGCAGTTGAGTGATGTAAGCAGAGCTTAATGGACCACTGTAGTAGACACCTACAAGAAGGTTCTGAGAGTAATACAGGCTGTGGAGTCCTGGTTCCAGATGAAAAGTTTCAGAAGGAAATGAAGAATATATTAGCAAATGGAGTAAAGGTCATTCATGGGATATTTAGGCAAAGAAACTTGCTGCTTTCTGTCCATATCCTAAGAACTTGCCTGGGGCTAAATTAAAATGTAATGGACTCCTTTGTTTGGCAAAGGCAATTTTAAGATGGCATAATGTTGGGTGTAAGGAATGGTTATTGCTGATTATTCTTATGCAGGTCTATAATGACTACAAGTAAGTAAGGCAAAAATAAATACAACATGTAGTTTGGAGGGGAGGGGGAAGAGCACTAGAAAGATTAATGCTACAGCCAAGGCCTGAACTCAAGAGAAAATTTTATTGTCAGGAGATTAACTCCATTAAGGAGAGGCCTCCTGCTTGGGAACAAATGAAGGGTACCCTCAGGGAAAGGCAACCCAGCTGAAATTCTAACTTGTAAAGGGAGAAATCACATAAGGTTGCATGCTCCTACGAAGCAATTGCTTCAACATATGAAAGCTGCTAATCTGGTCAACAGGGAGACAAGGGTCTGTCACAAGGTGGCAGCTGAACTTGCCAATGTCATCTATGTGGTGCTGGCTTTTGAGGCTTCAAAGATTAAAGAGTGTGGGGGTCATGGATTCTTCTTCCATAGTTTCAGAGAGCTGCTGAAGCCAGGCGATGTATGGCAATGTTCCTCACCATAAAGGGGCTCTGAGAAGCAATTGTATGAAGCTATAATACTGAGTCCTATGTCACAGTGAATACTCCAAGATATTTGAGATGCTAGAGCCTTAAGACTTCTGCCAAGGAATGCTTAATTCAGGAGTGAAACCAGCCCAAGAGGGGTTGCAGGCAGCAAAGCTGGAGAAGAGGAGCCATCTCGATCCTTTAATCTAAATCCCAGCCCCTATACATGGAACTACTGGGTGGTTTGATGTATGCCTTGCTGGGCTTTGGTATTGCTGAGGTCCAGTATTTCTTTCCTATGGACTTATTCTTTTCTTTTCTAATGGAAATTTATATTCTATGCCATTGTGTGTTGGAAGTGTGTGATTTGCTTCTTAATTTTACAAAAGGTCACAGTTAAGAGATTGCCTTGGTCTCAAAGAGACTGTTAAAGACATGTGAACTTTTGAAGTTAGACTAAATGCATTTTGCTTCATGAGATGACCATGAGCCTGTGGGAGTCAGTGGAATATAGTGGTTTAAGAGGAACATCCTCCATAGGCTCATGTATTTTAATACTGGTCTCCAGTTGATGGAACTGTTTGGGGAGGTTGTGAAACTTTTAGAATATGAAGTCTTGCTGTAGAAAAATACATCACTAGTGGTAATATTTGAGAGTTTATAGCCTCACCCTACTTCTAGTTCTCTCTCTCCCTCCCATCTCTCTCTCTTTCCCTTCGCCAATGCCCCCTCACTCCTCCCATTCTTTGTGTGTTTGAAGATGTGATTTCTCAGTTTCCTGCTCCAGCTGCCTATGGCCATGCTTCCCCTACCATTATGGACTCTGCCCCTGAAACTATAATCCAAAAAATATTTCTTTGTGGTTATAGTGTTTTAATCACAGTAGCAAGAAATAGCTAACATAATATTCTTTCCCATACCCCACAGAAGGGAGGGAGACCTGAGCCTGAGCAGTCAGGGCAAGGCAAGGGGACTGGTGGGGTGTCAAGCCACACCTCAAAACAATGTCATCAAGCAAAGTCAGTGCCCTTGTCCTTCATGGTAGGGAAGCTTTGGCATGTATTCTATAGCCTGCCCCACATTTGGTGTTTGGTTGTATTCAATTTCCATCTCCTGAATTTCTTTGCAAAGCTGAGAAGTCAGAGTGCTGCACATAAGAATGCAGTCTGCCCCAGAGGAGCTCAGGAATGGCTCCAAGTCCCAGGAGTCCATGAATAAACAATAGTCTAGGTTAGCAGACAGTTTCTTTTGGAGTCCATGAATAAACAACAGCTTAGGTTAGTAGATAGTCTCTTTCAGACTCTTGATTGTAAGAACTGCTTTTATCTTTCATTTTCTGCTAACTGTTCCATGCATGTTTCTCAAATTCCCCAGAATCTGCCACATAGACCAGCGGCTACACACAGCAGTGCTAGGCCAGACGCCGTTTTATTTGCTGCTGAGAATCCTATAGCTACAGCACACTGTCTAAGCTGACAGTCACACACCTAAGAACCTGAAGTATGATACCAAATGCTGCCCAGATTTGCTCAGGGTAGGGCAGGAGCTGTCTCTGCCCACGTCCCCAGGTCCGCAATGCCATCTCACTATTCCATTTTTGTCTTTTTTTTTCTTTGCCGCCTGTCATGTTTCTCTCCTGAAGCACCATGTGTCTGTGCTGTTGTCTCCTCTGTGTGAGACCATGAGGACAAAGACTTGTTTGGTTCCACAGAACCCAAACTGCCTGGCATGGGCCAAGTTCATATCATCAGCTACCAAGTAGATCATGGCAACTGTTCCTTAGGTCAAGGCTGAACTAAAATAATGGCAATCTCCTTTCCAGGTAGATGTTTCATTAAAGGAAACAGGTAGTGGTGAGTCTGCCCATGCTGCCAGCCCCCACAGGTATCTGTGGAGCTTTCTGCTTGGCTTCTGTCTGATGGCAGGGAGCTTTGTGGCCTTGAGGTCACAGGTCATGTGTAGCTGGGCCCTAACTGTGCTGAGTGCTAGCCTGTGGTCTGGTGTGACATCTGGTGTAACATCTATCCAGGACTGACGAATGCAGTGGGACAGTTAATAAAGTAGCAGACAGGAACAAACCTGGATCCCAAGACACAGAAATCACCATGGTGTTGTACATTAAGGATCACATTCTTGTCTGTTTGTGGCTATTCCCAGTGGGTACAGGTCTAGAGAAAGCATGACTTTCCAGGTCACTGGTTCCTGGGGTCCCCTACAGCTTTGTTTATAGTTATAAAGCACAATAACATTAAGTGACAATAGTCTTCCAGTGTGCAGGCTTCCTGTGAGGATCAAATGTGATCATGATGTCTGGTTAACCAACATTCACTAGCATGTCACTCACCAGCTAGTGTGCCACACACCTTGCTGACAGAACACAAACATTCCTGGCCCCTGAGGCTGCTGTTGCATCAGGACCAACAATACCCTAAAACACAGTTTTGTTTTTAAGGCTGCCAACTCCAAGTTATATAATATCCCTTTGTCCAGATTTCTTATTGACCTTCTAATCTTCTGAGTTCTGACTGCCCAAAGCCACACTATCCACCTAGGGCTCCTGAGTTGGGAATGGCCTCCCCATGCTCCTCTGTCTCCTCCCCTTGAAGGGAAATTCCAAGTGTATCTCCTTCCTGTGTTGGAAGCTCCATCCACTGCCGTTTCTTACCTTGGGTTCCCAGCTCCAGCTCTCCTACGCTTCCTTCCTCTCCCTTTGGCAGGCTCCTGCCTCACTAGCTGTACATAGTTCCTTTCCACCTCTGAGCTTCAGGCTGTGCAGCTATATGCCAGACCCTTAGGTCTATATGCCTGTTCTGGGCCAAGAGACATGGAAGAGAATCCTTCCAGTGCCTGCTGCCCCTGAGGTCTGGTCACCCCTTCTGTATCTTGGTCAGTGGTAGATAGGTTAATGGAGTTTCCCCAGCACCTAATGTCCACTGGAATAAGAGCCTTTTGGGAGGGGTAGATTATCATTTTTACTCAGAGCCCAGCTGCTGTGAGCTTTAATTAAACCTCTGTTGGGGAGGAAGCTGGAGGTTGCCCCTAAAAGGTAGCTCCAAAGGATAAGACTGATTATCAAAGTATTAGGTCTGCACTCTGCTGTTAGGGAAGTGGCTTAACTCTTCTGACTGCTGAGGGTAAGGCAGGATCCTTGCACATCCTGCTGCAGAGCTAAACAAATGCGAGACATGATGCCCTTCACTCCCTCTCAGAAACGTTCATTTTCATTTACAAGAGGGAATGAGGTGATATGAGCCTCTTAGCGGTGAGCTGCCATTTTCTAGGCAATTGGGTGTAGAGAAAAAGGAGTAGGCAGCTACAGTCCTGTCATATCAAGGAATGTCACTGAGCCCCCAAAATGCTTCTAAGGCCATGCTGAGTCATGAATGGCCTATAGGGAAAGTGTAGGACACAGACAGGTATGGCAGCAGTGGACAAGTGTACTCAGAAGCCACCAGGGTGTTTCCTCCTGACAGAGCTCCTTGCCCTCCTCAAAGACCTACGCTACCAGGGCTCACACTTTTCCTTGAGAGTTCTCCCATGCTATTGAACACAAGATAGAAGTCAATGACAGGTGGGCAGCCTGCCTCAGGCACAATATTCATGAGAGATGACACTATCTCCATCCTCTGAAACAGCCTGACCTTCAACCAAGGTTGTAGCCACCAGGGTCTGAGGAGGCACAAGCACATAAGTACCTGCAGTGTTCAAGCGGCCAGTGACTCACGCACCAGGCTCAGCCTGCCACACAAACTGAAGTTTGAGCCCAGCATCTCACCTCTGCACCTCAGGGACACCAGCTGGCTTCACGACCCTGCAAGGCTGGGCAGGGGCAGAATGCAAGGTGTGGGGCAGCACTAGTGAGACCACTATCGAATGTCCCTGTTTTTCTAAGAAGCAACGATTCAGGCAATGAGTAGACGGGTTGGCAATGGAAATCCACCAGAATAGCTCAAGGAAAGAACAGAACCCAGATCCCAAGGGGCCTGACCCCATGAAGCTGAGGCGGGAATGGGGTCTTCTGCAGGTGCTCAGGAAGTTTGAGCACCTCTACTACAGCATGCTGAGTGCTCTTTGAAGGCGCTTAGGGATTTTAAAAAAAAAACTGAAACATAATTTACATGCCATAAAATTCACAAACTTTAATCCTGGTGTCTGCTGTCCAGTCTTGGTATTTTGGATGCATCCCTAACCACGTGACTACATGGTGCACTTCAGCGTATTATTTTTTAAGTTTGAATTTTTTACAACTTTTATTTTTGGTGTCATGGCTCAGAATCATAAGATTCGCTTCTCTTGATTTCTCCTGTTTAACAGTTTTACACCTTATGCTTTTTAAAAATATTTTATTTTGTATGTATGGGGTGTAGGTCTGTGCACAGTGTCCATGCAGTGACTGCAGAAGACAGAAGACAGCATTGGATCCTCTAAGACCAGAGTTATAGACAGTTGTCAGCTGCCACTTGGATGCTGGGAATCAGACCTGGGTCCTCTGGAAGAGCAGGCAATGCTCTTCATTGCTAAGCCATCACTCTAGATTATACTTGGGTCCTTAAGCCAATGTGAGATCCATTTTACATATGGTATAAGACAGGGGTCCAAATTCATTATTTTGTGTGGTAATATGATCTGTCCCCAAACCATTTCCTGGGTAGAAAATTTGTTAATAGCAAACACCTGGGGGCGGGCAATTTTGGAACCCTCTGTTCTGTCTCCTTGACCTGGTGCCTCACTTTACACCATTCCATCTTACTCTGCTTTGCTGAAAGTTCTATAGTTGAGTGTGTGAGTCCTACGACTTCTCCCTGGATTGTCTGCTGTGGATATGGCTTCAAATCTTAAATGCTTCAAAACCAAAAAGGGCAGAGCTCAGCGACAACCTTGGACTTTTTAATGCTAAAGTATCGTTCATTAGAAAGGTAGCTACTGTGACACAGTTGCAATGATGGGAGATCCAGCCTGCAATAACTCCACTTAGAGAAACGGATCCACAGATGGCAAGGTAGGCAAGATACCAGGAGGAAGAGCTATTTGGAATGTCTCTTTTGTCCTGACACCCTGCCATGATGAGCAACAGACCTTCCTTTTACACCCACACAGCACACCCCCTCTATATCCAGACAGCAGACACTCCCATGGGCCCAGAAGGCAGATCCTCCTCTACACCCACACAGTACGCTTCTTCTATACCCAGACAGCAAGCCTTCCTCCACACCTAGACAGCAGACTCTCCCTGTACCCGGAGACCAGACACTCCACAACACCCAAACAACAGGCCCACAAACACAGCAGAATTCCCTCTGCACTCACACAGCAGGCCCTCCTCTACACCCAGACAGAAGACCTTCAAGACATCCAGAAAATAAGAAAGTAAACCCTCCTCTATACCCAGACAGTAAGCCATCTATACCCTGACAGAGGGCCCTCATAAACACCCGGATAGCAGACTATTCTCTAAACCTGGACAGCAGGCCTTTTCCTATACCAGAAGAGTAGGTTGTCTTCTCCACACACAGAGCAAGCCTTCCTCCATATGCAGACAACAGGCTCCGCTCTACATCCAGACATCAGACCCACTTACACAGCAGATCCTTCACTAAAAGACAGCAGGATCTCTTCTATTCTCAGACAGTGGACCCTCCCATAGGCCCAAACAGCAGACCTTCCTGCACACCCATACAGCTGACTACTACATCCAGGCATCAGGATCTCTTCTGAACCTACACACCAGACCATTCACTATACACAGAGAGCAGACCTTCATATCTATACCATAAGGTTTCCTCTACGCGCAGACAGCTGACACTCCTCTGTACCCAGACTGAAGGTTCTTCCCTTCCCCTTATCCAGCTAGCAGGCTTTCTCCCACACCTGGACAACAGACTTTCCTCTACACCAAGACAGCTTTCCCTCCTGTATGCTCAGCACAAGCCATACACAAGGCTTCTCACCATTGCAGAGACCCTCCTTTGTCCTTGCTTCCTTCAGCCCTCTGCAGCACAACCACCCTCTGACTGTCCCCTGGACTTAAATATTGCCTCAGGAATTGTGTCTTACCCTCTCTCACATATCCTGCCCACCATGTATCACCTTCTGCTCAGGGAGACTCATCAAGAGCCCGCATTCTGACACTATGTTGATCCAGTCTGTACTCAGTATTTGAAATAAGCACTAAATAAAGGCAGATTGATTTGGAACAGTTTCAAACTCAACTTCAAAATGTAATTCAGTTGGTAGAGTACTTGCCTAGCCTGTACAGGGCCCTGGATTTTGATCTCTATAAAATTACTAAATTCCCAGTACTTGGAAAGCAGAGGCAGAAGGATTGGGAATTCAAGGTCATCCTTGGTAAATGGCAAGTAGACCAGTGCTAACTAGGAGGAAAGGAGGTGTGTGTGTGTGTGTGTGTGTGTGTGTGTGTGTGTGAGAGAGAGAGAGAGAGAGAGAGAGAGAGAGAGAGAGAGAGAGAGAGAGAAGGGGGGCAGGGGGGAGAGAGAAGTTGATTTAATGCCAGGGTAACCAAGCATGGTAGTTATACCTATAATGTCAACACTTAGGAGGAAAGAACATGAGAACTGCCTCAAGTTCAAGGGCAACTTGGGCTACACAGCACATACCCAGACAGCCTCTCTCAAAGAAATCAATAATAAAAGACTAAAATGGTCATGGAGAAAATGTACGGTTAAGCAAACTGCCACACCATCACACAATATTGTGCTGTCTACCTAGAAAGAGAAAGGGCACAGAGACAGGAGGACATGAGTGGGTTGCAGTAGAAAAGGAGGGCAGGTTTGGTGACAGAGGCCAGTACAAATTCATGCAGGATGTACTTTAATGGCAGGCCCCGTGTCCCAGGCCAGTGCTTCCCAGGTGACCAGGACTCAAATCCTGCATGAGAGAGGGTTCCTGCAGATTTCATAGTGTGCTGAGGCTGAACATCAGTGCAAAAGGTGAGAGTCACACACACATTCCAGGGGGCCAGAAGAGAGCGAGAATCGGGTCCTTCAGCTACAGGAAAGCTTAGGCTTCTGAGTACCCAGAAACCAGACTGGCCCCAGCAACAGCTGCCAGAACAAAGCCACACCTTCACCTTCTTGAGCAAATCATTGTCACACTAAGACTGTCATTGATGAGAGAAGAAGAGGCATTTCCAATATGCAGGACCTTGGACAATCACTAGGATCCTCATTCAGAAGAGATGCAGAGCGTCTCCTCAAAGAGAAAAGAAATCCAGGAAAGAGACACCTGGACACAGAGCCTTGGATTCACCCAGGATGGTCTTCTGCTTTAGGGAACCACCAGCTACCCTGGCAGGGTGACCAAGAAGGGACTGTTGAGTCCTTCAGATAGGGTATGATGCTGGCTGTGGCAAGACCTGCCCAGCCCCAGGGAACCAAGAACCCTGTCCAGACACGCAGGAAAGCAAGGGCTCCCGAAAGCAAATAAACAGAAATAAATTAGGTGTGAGACCTCATTTTCCTGAAATTTATTTCCCAGGGGGTATTCCTGCCACTGACTTACTATTTTTAAAAATGGACTAAGAACCAAGAAAGAGGAGGCTCTGATCTGGCCACACAAGGCAGGGCTCCTCCCACCCCACCCCATCCCCCACTGTGGCTACAGGGGCTCTGCTGTCCCTGATGTTGCCCCTGGGGTACCATCGGCTGCCTTCACCAATGTACCATTCTGAGTCAGCTTAGCAGCCTGCAGGCAGGAGCTTACTGTGTCTCAATGTCATTGCCGATTCTTCTGTGCCTCTGAAGCGTCATCTCACATAGCTTGTTAACAAAATAAAAACCCACAAATGAGTATGCTTTATGTGACAAGTTTAACAAGCAAAAATCTCAGATCCAATTTCATTTCTGCCAAAAATGAGCTGTACCACAATTGGTTTGCTTGTCACTCATTAATACATGATTTAATTGTTTAATTTTAAACATTATGAGCTATCAGCATGTGTGTTTCTTGATGTTCTAACGTTCAGTTGAATGTTAGTTGGTTTCATAAAAATACTTATTTTTTTTCAGAAGAATCTAAAAGGCAGTGTTATGTTATAATTGAGCTACCATCAATGTATTAACTTGTTTTCCTTTTTATCTTGTTGTTGTTTATTGATTTAATCATTTATTGACTGTTTAGTGTTGACCATAAATTTTCTACTGACTCAAGATTTCCCCTTTCTCCTCTTTCATACTTCCTATTTTTTCTTTATACCCCAAATTATTTTTCTGCATATTTTAAGACAATGACTATGTTAGTCTTAATCTCTGTTCCTTTAAATTTGACTATGGATGTGTGTGGCAATATGTTATCTATCTTGTTATACTGAGCTGCTAGGGTCCTTTGGAAGACCAAGGAGACAGTCCCAGTGAGCTCTCTCTTGCTCATCACTAGAAGCATCCCTTCTAGACCCAAGGGCAGGAGTCTGGTAGGAAGGGCTTTCTGCTTATTCGTATTGTCACACTTGTACATGAATGCCAGAGAATCAGAGATGCTTACACTCTAAAAAAGTGTGCAGAGGTTCTACCATTCATTGAACACTCAGTAATAAGCTGGATGCTTTTGGTGTATTATTTAATTTAGCAATTGAAAACTCAAGGAAGTTTGTGCTTATGAAACAATACACATAGACCATGAAATAATAAGTGAAGGTATATAAAAACCCGATTCTGTCTGAACTTGATCATTTAACTATTCAGTATTTTACTGGTTGGTTGAGTCACAGCATTATAACCCCAATTTGAACTAGATACCTCCTCCTCTAGTCAATGGGAACAGGGTGGGGTTTTTCTGACTTTCCTTTTCTTTCTTCTTTCTCCATCCTCTGTTTCAAATCTGTGTCCAGTGTGATTAGGTTCTGGAGGGAGACAGTAGTGCACAAACATTCATTTGCTGTCTGGTAGATGAAATTACTCTTAGAGAATGAGGTTTATAAGGGAAGGCTCTACACCCCAGATCCTGTGTCCAGTGTAATTGGAGGAATGCTGATTTCCAGACCCAAAGCAAGGATGTTGAGACCTTGGGCCAATGATCTTTGTGTGTCTTATTGCCTCACCCACTGAGTTTGCTGTTGTTTACCAGAGAATTCCCAATAAAGGTGAGTTTATACTTTGGGTGCAGGTGTACTATGTCAAGCTGAGGACTAAAATACAGACATTTATAAGTTTCGAAAGCATCTCTAGTCATCTGCCCACAGAGTTAGCTCACCATCCTCAGGAGAGAAGCCTTTCTTCATCACTTGACCTGTTAAGGTTTAAGATAACCCAGAGGTTCCAGTCCCAGGGAACTGGACAGCAGTGGCACTAAACTGCTGGAGAAAAATGCAACAATGAATATCCCAGAAGAGTGAGGGGACATCAGTGACAGCCACTAGGGCTCCCCTGGGAATACAGAAACCTCTGCCTCCCTACCCCAGACCTCTGCTTTTCCACTCTTCTGAGAGTATGAGAGCTGGCCATGTTGATGGGAGCCTTAGGTTTCAGGTGCCTGTCCCCACTAGCTGGGGAGATTTGGACAGATGGGTTACCTTCTCTGAGTGTCAGGTGGTTTTTTTTTTTGTTCATTTATGAAATTAGTATAAAGTTTAGAGGACACAAAGGATATCAAAATGTTCCTTAAAGTGTCCTAACCCCAGACGGAGGTATGTACCTCCCAGGAGACTGCCTGGTTCATTAGTTTGTTCGTTTGTTCCTTCCTTCCTTCCTTCCTTCCTTCCTTCCTTCCTTCCTTCCTTCCTCCCTCCCTCCCTACCTCCCTCCCTACCTCCCTACCTACCTTCCTTCTGTCCATCCTTCCTTCCTTCTCTAGTGGGCATACATGACACATGTCTATGCAGGTCAGAGGACAGCAGGCAGAAGTCAGTTCTGCCCTTCTACCATGTAGGTCCCAGGGATTGAATCAGATCATCAATCAGCAGCAAGTGCCACCTCACTAGCTTAGGCTCAGATCAACAATCTCTAAAGTCCTTGAGGAAGTCACAAGTAAATGAGGCTTACATGAATCCTAGTGTGGAACTCACCCCCAAGGCTGTTGTGAAGATAGATTCTGTCCCAGACTTAGGAAGTAGGAAGTAGGGGCATTGATGGTTTCCTGAATGTGTCAGCCTAAACGGGTTGGGGGGGTGGGGGGTGGGGGTGGTTGTGAGTGGGGGGGTGGGGGGGTGGAGGCCCTGCCACCAGCAAGAAGAATGGCTTGAATGCATGAACATGTGGCTAACCCATGGGTATTCTGGTCCCTGGAAGAGGAAAAATATGGTCAGTCATGGAGGACACCCATTTACATTATCTCCTAATATGTTTGTGAAATCCTTAGGTGCTTAATGCTTTTCCTTTTTTTACAGATGGAGAAATGGAGGCACAGAGAAATTAAGTGACTTGGCCACAGTTACAAGCTGGGGAGGACCAGGGAAAGCCTAGAGAGAGCTGGCTCTGGGCCTGCATCCTGCCCACGGAGTCACCCTGTCTCCGTCCTCAGGAGAGAAGGCTTCCTACAAGGTAAGGGCCATCTATCTCCCCTAGGATGTGCATCCGCGCTGCCTCCACACTGAGTAGGGACCATTAGTGTGCAGAACTGTGAGTAGCCCTCTCTGTTCCAGATCACATCAGTGATGTATAATAATGTCCTCGGGTGTTCAGCCTGGGCACCTGACCCTCTATCTTGGCGGCTCTTGATCTCCTTCATCCTTACATGGCCTCCCCAAGTGTTAATACCCTTAACCTTGATAGACCTCCTTAACTCCAGGTCTCCTGGGTCTCCATTGTGTTGTCCCTGCTGCAGCTCTACTATCCTCTGTGAAGCCCTCAGTCTAGTCCTCACCTTTTCCTTCATGTCCGACCCTTGTTCCTCTTGGATGGAGAGTGATAAAGTCCTGGAAGTTAAAAAGGAAGGGGGCGGGGTGGGGGGGGCAGGGAGGAGGGTGGAAATGATGCTTCAGCCACCCTCCAGGATCTCTTTTCTAGTTTGTGCCTGTTGTGGCCTGCCTGCCCCTCTCACAGTCAGCACACTTCAGGGCCTGGGCAAGTTTTACCTCCTGGGCCTTCATTAGGAACCTAACTCTCACATCCTGAATGTCATGGCATGTCAGGCAGGGAGGAAAGAGGGCAAGAACTAGATCCCATTCATCACCCCTGTTCAGAAACTCTGCTCTCCAATCCCACACAACACAATTCCACAGTGTCCCGCTGGCACATGTCATCAGTCTACTCCACAGAATCTTACTGTCACATTGAGTGTCTATTGCTTTTCCTTTTCTAGACCTTTCTTCCCTCCTGTCTTCTGTTCAGGTTTTGTTGGGTTATTTTCCTGTTCTCAGGGGAGACTTTGTTGATGCATTTGTATCAGCTCCATCACGGAAAGCTCCCTGCAGTGAGGCATCCCCAGATGGAGGAGTGCTTTTGTCGTGGGCAGGGCACACCTGACACAGGGACTGATTTCAACAGGGACAGCTTAGTGACAATCAGGTTCCATTAACTGATGGCAACCCCATGGTACAGACACCATCCCTGGGATACAGAACTGACTGCTCATCGGTAGTGTATACTAGGTATTTCACAGTTCGTGAAGCCCTTCCAAGTCCTTCCTCACCTGTTAAGAGCATTCACACCTGACCCTCACTTCAAGCTTACAGGAAAGTTTGGCTCTTACTCAGTAGATGGTGCAATGCTGACACTAAGGCCCAGAAGGCAGCAGAACCACAAGGTGGGGGGCTCCCTAAGCTGCACTGTGTATACTCTAAGCTACTTCTTCCCTTTCCCATAGCTGTTCATTTTATAATCTGAAGCAGTTCATCGCAAACAGTTTTCTGAGGGGTCTTCTGTTTCTTGCCCTTGAATGCTAATATATGTCACAGGTCACAGGTCCTGTCACCCATAGGCAGGAGCTTCTACAGTGTCTCTAAATTCTTTAGTATTTTCTTTCCCCTAAAAGCTACATAAATAATTTAGGGGGTCGACTCTAAAAAAATTGCAAACTAAAGATTTGCTGGTGTAATTTCACATATATAAATGAAAGGTTTGAGCTATAGTCTTCTATATCAAAACACATATGAATCTTGAAGTTTAATATTTTTACCCTGATAATTAAAATTAATTAGGGGGAATTCAAGATACAAAATGCTGAGCATGGACAGCTACCACCTAAGAGAATCCTGGATCAGCATGTGATTATGGAACTGAGTGTGAAAATTCAGACTTTGAAAACGTCTCAAAATTTGTTTTTCAAAGGAAAACAAAGGACAAAGATCAGGTAGCCCATTGAATATTGTTTCTGCCTTGGTAGTTGAAGAAGTAGGGCCAAGCAACCCTAGATTTTGTCTCACTGGCGGAAAGGAAAAGAGGCCATGGGGAATGTTTCTAGAAATAGGAGTGTTCATACTTGACTTAAAAGTACAATAGAATTTTTGTTGTTACATATTTTAAGATAAACTGACATTATCTTTTTAGAAAACTCTTTAAAATGTGCATAAAGATGTGCATATTTATTGTGACTTACTTCCTGCAGTAGAAGTAATCAAACCTATAAAATAAAACAACCCAGCTCTCTACCATTAGAAGTTAGGGGGCAAGTCAGATGCCTCTAAGCAATGAGGAACAGACATGCACAGCAGAGCTACCCTCCTGCTCCAGCCTGCGTGGGGTTGTGGGTTAGCACAAGTTAAATATAGCCAGTTGCCTGGAAGTCAGCTCACAATCAGTAAGCATGTAAAGGAAAGGCTGGGTCACATTCATCATGTTCTGGAGCCCAGCACCTATGTCATCTAGGTGAAGAAACTTCTCTGGGAAAGGTGGGGCAGTTGCTGATTTACCCTCACAGGGCTGGGCTGGTCCCTTTTCCTTGTACCTCTCCAGTAGGTCGAGAGATGCAGAAAGCATGATGTCTCTGATCTGAAGATGTGGTTGACTAGTGAGAATATTCAGATGACCTCAGAAGGCAGTGCAGTGTTGGGAAACTTGTTTAGAGAGAGGTTAAATCTATTCCAAGAAGATGGATAAAGAGCAAGTGAGTGATTAACACTGGGAAAGAGAGCTTAGACACTGGAGGCATGGGTGGCTTCTAGAGAAGATGGCATTCTCTGAGCCATTACTTTACAAGAATAGCCTCCATCCTACCTTTGAGTCCACAGCAGTATCCAAGCTGACAGCATCCTGGGTTAAGACCTGGTAGGAATGTCATCCTGTGGAAGTCACGCAAGTCCTATACGTAGGTTAGGTCTGGCTTCTCCAAGGTTCTGAGATTCAGCCAGCTGCTGTTCTTGAGAACAGTTACTCTCAGGGATGAAGGAGACCTGTGGTAGCACTCTAGGCTTCCCCAGAATCAGAGCACAGAAGTCATGGTTGCTGGACTGTCCTGTGATCCAGCTCAGACCACATTGGGAGCAAGAAAGTTGAACTCCACAGTGTGGAAAACAGGTGCCATCAGTAAGGCATAAGGAAAGACCAGAAGCTCAGGGCAGTGAGCACAGCACTGGACAGTGCACACTATTCCACGGGGATGCCACCACTCAGCTCTGGCCAGTGGTGACCAAGAGAAAGTTAGGAATCATCTCGGAGTATGCTCTTTGCTCAGGGCTTAGTCAGCAGCGTCTCAGACATGAGCACTGGCCCGTAAATGTACATAGCTGCTGGGAAAACAGATAGAAATATGGAGGGATTTTTTTTCTCTGTCTTATCCACCTAATATTTTACTTCTATGTGATGATACTAAGATTAGACAAATTGAGTAATTTCACATTTACTGGTGCTGTGAACAAGAAGCCTATTTATCTTTCCTAATTTTTCTGCAACCTCTTGAAAATTATGCCCTCCCTTATTTCACATGAATATCAGATCTAGATCCTAAAGACCAGTGTGCTTACACCACATTAAATTCTCTAAATAAAGGTGTTGTCATACTTCGGAAAGTTACTTTAAATTGCCATAGCACTCTACCTTAATGCTTCGCAGGAATGACCAGAGTATATGATTTCTCATTTTTGTTGACCTTCACAGATGGGTTTTCATGATCCAAATTTGTGTGAGCCTGAGCTGAGTATGGGCACATGTTCTGTTGTGGAGCTGTAAACATGATGTGTCTGTTACCTAGGAGACAGTGACTCTCAGAACAGGTGCTAGTGGGGCACACCAACCCACACATAGTTGCATCCTCACACCTCTTCTCTCCAGAGTTTCTGCTTCTTCCTCATCATGTCTTCCATATAATTTGGCCTCTGCCCTTCCTCCAATCTTCCCTCTCAGTGTGGGGAACCAGCAGTGAAACAGATTTGAATAGCAAGAACTGAAGACAGGATCAGCTGATTGGTACAATGGTTAACTGCTTCCTGAATAACTAAAGGGTGATAAGGCAGGGTTAAGAACCAGCTCAAGTTCTGGGGTCTAGTTGAAAGGTACCTATATCTAACCTGCAATTCAGGACCTCCTCTGGTCCCTGTCCTACAAGGAGGACCATGGAGGGCAAAGAAGATCCACAGTGTGGAGACAGAGATAGCTTGGCCCCAACAATCCCAGTGCCCAAAATGTAGCTACTTCTTGGCCCATGGTTGTGCCCTGCTGGTGCTTGGCAAGGAAAACAGGCTCCAAGGGATCCCACGGACTCCACAGACTCCTTGAGAACACAATACTTTAAAATATTACATTCTCTTCACTGAGGCCGAACCTGAGGAAAGTGTCTTTTATCAGGAGAAATAAGATCAAAGTAGTAAGATAAATCCTGATTCCAAATGTAAAGTTTACATGCTATAAAACAAGTCACGTGTTCTCTCTTCAATACATCATTCCTGAGAGCTTCTGTTGGCATAAAACCAATTCGTTAAACTCAAGACTTCTTTATGTATAAAACCACTTAAATTTCTTTAGAAAAAAAATCTATCATTAGTTTGAAAATAAATAGGCTTAAGGAAAAAAAAAGATGGATGCTAAAGTAGTCCTTTGAGTGTGGATTTCCTAATGTAAATTGCTGATGGGGACTTCAGTGACCCAGGCAATGAGTGGGATTAGCATTTCCAGTTGCAGGGCATAGATGGGATATGGGAAACATCAAGGAGTCGTCCTTGGTACAGCTAAGGAAGCTCCTGTAGCTCTTGAGCTAAGAGCCCCTGAGTCGTGAACAGTCCAGACTCTGGTTGCCACTGATGGTGTCTAGTAGAGGGGTTACCAGAAGAAAACCAGTCATCTTTCCAAGATGGCAGGTGTGCAGGGAGCCTGCAGGAGTGCCTGGCCTGTAACCACACGCTATCAGGTGTGACATTAGAAAATGCCACTGCACAGTATATGTGTTATGCTGAAACCAAACCGCACTATTGGCATTTGCTGAACATCTGTAAGGGTAGAATACAAACGAATTTGAAATGTTTCATCCTGTGATTTTCTCAGCCAAAAGGAAAGAAAGAGAGACTCTCAGAATTTATTTAGTGTTGTCTGTATGTGGAATGCTGGGTTAGATATTTTAAAAATATATCTATCACTCAATCATCATTGCAAGAAACATTGTTTGATAGAAAATAAAACACATTTGAGAAACACTGTCATCCAACAGAGTTAGTGCTAGATAAACCAACAGGACCAGAGGGGAAGACAGGAAAAGTAGAGCCTGTGACAGGAATTTAGCACAGAGCAAGAGAAGCCTTTCTGTGTGGCTGGAGTAGTGTGGTTACATAACAAGCAATTAGTGGGAAAATGGCTGTCTATTTCCAAAGGCAGAACTGACCTATATGTGCAAAACAAATAAAAATACAGAAAGGGGCAGGCATGGTAATACATGCTTTTAATCACAGTATGTGGAGAAAGTCTGGTCTAAATAGTGAGTACCAAGCCAGTCACGAATGAATATATATATATACACACATATATATGTAATATATATACCTTGTCAATAATAATAATAATAAAAGGCTTATGCATTTGAATGCAAAAAAATAAAGTAGTTCTTATTAGGCCACCTGAACCATTAGCTGAGGAAGCCACTGTTCCCATCCCATGCCCACAGAGAAGAGCATACCTTGAACTAAAGCCAGGAGCATCATAAACACAGGTTTACTCACCAGATTCTGAATAAATGTGACAAAATGACAGCTGTTCCCTTCTGAAATCAGGTACAGACCCTGTGGATGATAGCCCTTCCTTTGCCTGGAATATATTTCTCCCATTCCATTTTAACCTGAAACATCTGATTAATTCAATGTTCAGCTCCAACATCAGTCCCTCTACCCCTCCCCACAGTTTTTTCTATCCCTGGGTGAGAGTATTGCTCAGCTCAATTTACCCTAACACTTTTAATTCAATTTTAAGTTCCTTAAAGAAAAGGACTTTAAATGTCCTTCTTCCCCTGGACAACTTTACGGGGTCTTAGCACTGCTTCTACGGAACAGGAAGTGTTCCTTCACCACAGGCCTTACTCACTTGCCTCATTGTCCTGTACAGCTTTGCTAAAATTTTGCTTTATTTTGAAAAATCTCATGTTGAATAGCAATTTCTGAGCCTCTGTGGGTCTGTCCCTTTAAGGACTGTTTAAACTGCAGCCCCCATACTAAGACAGCATTCAGAAGCTTAATGCTTAGGCCAACTGGACAGAGGCTTTGGTAGTATGAGGCCCAAAAGATGCCCAAGAAACTCCTGTATCATATGAAACACCCCAACAGTCTCTGAGGTGCATTTATTGCATCCATGTCTTCTCCTCAAGACATTCATGTTCCAGGAACAAAGGATCAGCCCACAAGGTTGGTTGGGCCGCATCCTAGGTGGCCTGTGTAGGAAACCACGTGAGTCCTCTTAGCCCAGTCCTCTTCCATCTTTCAGAATGCAGCTAAGTCACTCCTTTTTCCATAATATTTCTATAATTCACCCCACTCATGCTAACATGGCCTCTGTATGCTCTGCCCACTGTGCCCCTCCTGGTCACCACTGGCCTCACAGTGTTCCCTTTGAGTGCTATTATTCCTCTTTGATCCATGAGATGTTCCTTTCAGTACACTGCCCATCCTCTGTTACTTATAGGCCTGCAGTTTCTCAGGAAATGGCTCCGTCCATCCATCCATCCATCCATCTGCCTGCCCGCCCATCCATCCATCCATCCATCCATCCATCCATCCATCCATCCACCTATCCACCTGCCCACCCATCCGTCCATCCATCCATCCAACCATCCGTCCATCCATCCATCTACCCACCTATCTATCCATCCATACAGGACTTCAAATATCTTTGTTCAGGGATAAGTTGCAGTCTCTTTCCATACATGGACACATAATTCTCAAGCACCATAACATTCCACGAGCATGCACTTCCCATGAGCTCTTCCTTTTCTGAAGCTATCCTTCATATACTAAATCAGGTGCAGCACTGTATCTGAAGCAGACAGGTCACATGAATAGATACTAAATTCATGGAATGAGCTTATATTCCTTATTTTATGATGTGCCCTGGTGCCACTGGTCACATTGTATCCGTGGAGAGTAAGTGCAGACACTCCAAGCTTGGGCAAAGGGCAGGTCCACCCTCTAAGGTATATCTCTAGCAAGGCAATGCACATCTGTTCTGTGCTTTACTCTAATATGTCTCTTTCCAAGGAGTAAGTGGCTTTGATATATGGTACAATGTTCAAGGCATGGAAAATGCCATAATGTCCCATATCTTCTGCCCAGGAATGCTGCCATCCATACCAGACATGGCAAAGAAATCACTGTTGGAGTTAAAAAACTAATAAGTAATCTGAGAAATGTTTTTACTGTTTGTGTCTTAACATCACTGCCAGGCTCTTATCAGCCCCTCTGTTATATTGACTAGAACTACATATATACCTATTGAATGAACTTATATTCATATCCAATAAATTAATATATTGTGGAAATATTTGGTAAATAAGATATTAGTAAATATTCACCTCATGGTTGCTCATCCCTATGATTTAAAGGGGACATTTACAGCATACGTGACTTTCCCATCCATGAGTTCAGAACTGTAGGGTTTTTCCATAGATGAAAGAAACATAAAATATTTCCTTACAAGATTGGTACAAGGTTCTAATGAAGTAGAACTTGGATACTTAACATGACAAAGTGTTTATCTGAGAGGAGAAAGGCTAGCAGAATGCCTTTGGGGGCTTCCTTTCCATGTCAAATATCATGTATGTAGTATGTCCTCTGCCACAGGCAAAGATCTGTGTACCTACAAAGAACCTGGATGCTTTAGATTGAATAACACAGAAATGAAACTTCCAATGGTATGAGAGACATTCTGCTCACCTCTCTTTTCTATAAGTTCTTTGTCATATTAACCCAGTTAGTTACAAGGAACATCTAGATACTTTTTGTCTTCTTGTAAACATAGTGGGTGTCTATTATGTTCTTGGTACAAAATATAATACAGACAACCAAAGGTGTCCTAATCACATCCTCAAGAGGAGAGTTGGATTTCTGGAAAGCCATCCAAGTTTGTGGCTGGAGAGTGCAGAGGTCTAGTGATTACTAGACCCAGGTTTGATTTTCATTCCTAAATGAACACATTTAAGACTGTTTAGCCCTTGCTTACCCATGCTGCCCCATGGAGGCCTTCCTTTATAGAACTACACAGGATTAAGGGCCTAGGACTATAGTACCAGGGATAGTCAGGAGTGCTGGGTACAGCTGGTGTGCATTCACAGGACAAGGGCACTGACCACCTGAAAATCTATTCCCAGATGGACGTGGACGCTGAGGAAAAGCGCCATCGCACACGATCCAAAGGTGTTCGAGGTAAGTCTGCACTTTACCGTGTCTCTGAGGCTGGCTGGGGACTGCCACGGCAGTCCACTCTGACCCCCCAATAACACCACCCTTTTGGTAATTTTCCATGGGAGAAGAGTACCTATGACACATGATAAATTTTTATGTTTTCCATCTTTCTGCAGTTCCTGTGGAGCCAGCCATACAAGAGCTGTTCAGGTAAGTGCTTTGTGGGGGAAAGGTGTTCCCAGCAGCAGTTTAGAAAACTCATGCCTCTGAATGGGTGTGCTGTACTTACGGACTGATTGGCAGCTTGCGCATAGCCTGCTATAGTGATAAAATTAATTCCCCTGAAACTGCAGATAAAAAGCTCCCTGTATCTCCTCCCTTGGTCAGTGCTGTTTCTCCTCTGCCCTCCCTCCTTCCCTCCCTCCCTCCCAACCTCCCTCCCTCCCTCCCTCCCTCTCCCTCCCTTCACCCCACCTCTCTGAGAGGCCGGCCTACCACCGTCAGTGCCCACAGAAGCCCATGCAACTATATAATCAGCTCTTTCCTATTTATTGCAGCTGTCCCACTCCGGGCTGCGATGGCAGTGGTCACGTCAGTGGCAAATATGCACGACATAGAAGGTAATGCCTGCCTTTTTCACAATGTGCTGTCTAAGATGGCTTGTTTAGAGACCTAATCCAAGTGAAGACATGTGGGTAGATGTTTGGGGATATAATGCATGCCACCCTTGTCTTCTTTTCTCTCACTTCTCCATGTCCTTCCATCTCCCATATAGTTCTCAAAGCATAAGACACTCTGTCACAATGTTGACAACAGTGTATAAATTGGCACAAATCATGATGAGCCTCCCATTCTCGTCTGTGAGCCCATGCTCAGCATGTGGAGAGCTTGGGGCTTCTTCCCTCTCTCCTCATTTCTTCTTCTACTAGCTGAGGACACTGAACCTCAGAAGATAAAGTAACACAAGACCTGTTGAGTTTTATGAAGTAACTTTGGTCCCATCATCTAGGAGATCTTGTGCTGGGAAACACAGACTGAGGTGATACCCAGACAACTGCAGGGAATGCTCAGACATGGGCCAAAGTAAGGACAGATCACACCCAGCGTCCTGGAGACAGGTGGTCTTGTTACTCTCACAAGTACAAGATTTCACATCCCTGATGATGAGGGGGTGTGGAGAGAACATCAGGAAGGAAGACAGTTGAAAATGCACCAGGGCCAGAGCCCTTTATACACACCACTGGCCAGCTGCCATACCCATGTTTTGTCTTCCCATCTGCTCTAACAGGAAACACAGGTGGGTCCTGCTGTATGAAGGTCCCAGACATGATAGGTGAGGAATGCTTGCCAGTTGTAATGATATTGTTCTCACTTATTTTTCCCAAGTCAAGTCAAGAGGACTAAAGCCATCCTGTGCTACCAACTTTCCGTGGCCAGACTGACATCATTTGAGTCGGGTGCTGCTAGGGGTACTCAGGGTGACCTCTCATTTGTCCTCATTCTCCATTTTCTCTCCAATGAAACAGTAATTTGTGGGTAAAATCAAGCTATTATTTTGATTGTCACTTTGTAAAATCAAAGGAAAATTCATGAATCATTCCCCAGATCCCCATGATTGCACAGAAGGGCACAGGGGATTGCTTAATGAGCATCCATCACGAGATGGCTGTCTGGTTTCCCCATGACATACCAAAGGAGACATGGGCCACTTTTCTCTAGGAATTCTTTTTTGTTTTAAATTACTAAGTTTAATGTGTTACATCATTATTCATACCATATAAAATTGTAAATTGCTGAATCAGGTAATGAGACTGGTAACTAAAACATAAATTTTGCTACATGGAGACATGTAAGGTCTTAAGTCTGTGTGCTTAAAGACAGCATTATGTGCTCAACAGAAAAATAGTTGGCAAACTCTGAGCAGCGTCTATTTTCTCCTAATCATCTCTTCATTAGCCGATAGTTAGGCTTTCTCACAGTTATGAAAATAAATTATTAAATTTGGTTAACAAATTTTAACTGGATATCATTTCATACCCACAGTTTTGCAAAGAAAAAAAGAAAGAAATTTAGAAGAATAATTACAAACATTCAGTTGGCTTTTATGCTGTGAACAAATAATTGCTGTACGTATGGGGTTGTATTGTGGTATTTCAAGGCATGTTCACAGTGAGCACTGATCAAGTCAGTGAGATTACCACTCTCTTCTCCTATCTCTATTACACATTCAGATCCTTCACTTAGGTGAATTCCTGGAAGGTGTGGGTTGATGTGGCCATGAATGATGTATATTCACTTCTTATGTATTCTGCTTACACGTGGTTCCTGAGGGAGATCTGAAGGCAGTTTAGCCTCAGTCCATTTCAAAGCTGATCCTGGCATGAAGCACTCAGGTGGACTGTGAGGAAAGACACAGAACCATGCCAGCTAGGAAAGTTCCCCAGAAGCCTGGGCACATAAAAATGCTGGTACCATTTTATCCTGACTCATTCCCTCCTGTTTGAATTGAAGTGTTCACCAAAGAGTACACAAGCAATGTGGTATGGTTGGAAACCAATGGCTCCAGTCTGGAGACCTGGATTCTGGTTTTCCCTGTGCCACTGATGATCTGAGGCTGCAGGTCAGGAGTGATCTAGTTGGCTGTGACCTCCAGGGTCCTCAGGCCACTGGTGATACCTGCTAAGCAAACCACGAGATAAAGCATTTTAACATCTTGGGGCTGCTGGTATGTCAGGATTAGAAGATTTGATTGTGTCTGGCTTTGATTTTTATAGTTTGAAAGTAACTTCTGGCTGCAGTATTTTCCTTTCCTGAGACCTGTCCATTCTTGCTGTACCTGCACGCAGTCCACCGGGGCAGTAGTAGTAACTGTGAAGGATGTCTGATGTGACTTAGACATGGGGCTTGTCTTAGGGGTAGAAAGACATGGGAGCCACAGCCTGGTATGGATAAAATTACTTGCTCTTTTTATCCTTTTAGCAATGTATTTCTTGTCGAATGTGTTCTCCTCAAGGCTGCAATTTTCACTTAGCTTCTATGTCCCCCCAGTCCATGGTGTTATTTTAATATGTTGAAATGTCTCTTTGAACATGCATGAAGTAACTAGAGGCAGATGTGGGCAGTCCATGTTATAAAGAAAAAAATCAGTATGTGGGGGGGACCCATGGTAAAATGGTGCCTATTCTATATTCCTTGGTTTTTTATTAAGAAAACTAAGAAAATCAATATTTTCTCACCCTTTTAGTTTGCTGTCTCTGCACTTAGGCACAAAGGATGAGGCTCTGCATGCTGGTCAGTCTCCTTGTGGGTGCTAACTCTGTAAAAGAAGACGGGAAGGTTGGGTGTCCTGGGTGATGGAGACAGGCACAGATTTCAGAGAAATGAGGAACGCTGTACCAAGCACTAGATAAAACCTGGGCAAGGAGACAGTAAGTTGAAAGTGATTCACAATTTAAGATTTGGATTTAAATATTAGGGCCAGAGTAGGGCCGTAATATGCATTTGGGGATGTTTTACATCAACCCCTGTATTTTGTCTTAACAAAAGACAAACTGCTTGTAGGTATTTGTTTGTGTTAATAGCTTGTAATAAACCATGGTCTCTGGTAAACCTAGGTCCAACTGTACAATTAAATGGTAAGTTGAAAGTTAAGCGAGTACAACATATAAAGGAAATTGAAGCAGAGAAATGCAGGCTATGTCATGGTCCATACAGGACTAAATTCAGTATGAGTCTCCTGGCAGCCAGGGCAAAAATGAGAAAGATGAGTGCTAGACTCCCAGGTTCCTGGCAGAAGCATTGCATCACTCCCTCTGAGTGACACCCTCTTGGCACCAAGCACCGAGTACATCTGAATGGATTGCTGACAGCAGGGATCCAAGCTCAGCTGACATTTTGGTGCCCCATCAGCTAATCTGGGTTTGGCTTCTCAGAACAACAGACAGGACACACAGTGACCTTCAGAACTGTCAATAGTCTGTGGACATGAGTCTGCCCTTGGTCCCATATGTGATTTCATGTCACTAGCTGTGAATATGACAAAGACATGCATGCAAGGATGGGAGCTGACAAAGTGTACCCTGAGGATTGGAGACAGTTCCTACATTCTGAACCCTCTGGTCTCTTCTGTACACAGTGAAGATGGCCTCCTTTTGCCACTGACATTTTCACACTGTGTGTGGCTCTGTGTGTGCAGCCATCTACTGATCATCTGCTAGTCTATGGCTTCCTACCTTGTGCTAATAGGATGTCAGAGACAACTGAGAACCTCAAACGTACAGTCTAATTGGAACTTCAATTTTCAGATACATCCAGTAACTCTCAGTCTTTCTGAGTTCCTGAAGGGTCATCTTAGGTCCCAAAGCCTGGCTGCCACTGCACTCTCTACCCACATGCCAAAGTGGGCTTATAGGACCCGTGGACATTTAAAGTGCCAAAGACTAGGGCTTTCTTGCATGCCAACAGTTATATTTTGGTGAGAGAAATAA
This sequence comes from Peromyscus californicus insignis, assembly GCF_007827085.1. Lineage (NCBI taxonomy): Eukaryota > Metazoa > Chordata > Mammalia > Rodentia > Cricetidae > Peromyscus > Peromyscus californicus. The sequence continues at coordinate 1,193,450 of NW_026294492.1, read as the reverse complement.
AACATCTGTAAGTCACAGGCATGACGTTCAGCAAGTTGCTATGTGGCTTCCTCCTGACCTTACCGAGCAGGTGAAAGCCCAAGGTTTAACATCTTAGCAAGTGGTTCACTGTGAGCAACTCTGAAAGTGTAGAAGGTCCTGCATAAACTTCTGAAGACCCCAGTAGAGGACAAGCACGGAGTGGGATCTGGTTGTGCACATTGCTGGTGTCCTCCCCCAAACTGAAGGCTGATTCTCTGTGGTTGGGTTGCTGACAAGTGAAAGAAACCACTGCCAGTCTGGGTTGTGTGAAGATAGGTGTGAGTGTGGGTAGTGTGAGTGTGGGTGTAAGTGTGGGTTGTGTGTGTGGATGTGAGCCTGGGCTGTGTGACTGTGGTTATGAACCTGGATTGTGTGAGTGTGGGTATAAGCCTGGGATGTGTGAGTGTGGGTTGTATAGGTGTAAGTGTGGGTATGAGTGTGGTAGTGAGCCTGGGTTGTGTGAGTATGAGTGTGAGTGTGGGTTGTATGAGTGTGGGTGTGAGTGTAAGTTGTGTGTGAGTGTAAGCCTAGGTTGTGTGAGAGGTGTTGTGAGCTTGGGCTGTAAGTATAGTTGTGAGTGTGGGTTGTGTGAGTGTGGGTGTGAGCCTGAATTGTGTGAGTGTGGCCCAGGTACCTCATCAAAGGTTTTGTCATTCATCTGGAGTGTTTTAGGAACTGATCCTAAGACATGAGCTATAAAGCCAGATGTCAAAAAATTTACACAGAAATCTATTTTTCATCCTCAAAATACTTATTACTTTATTTTCACTAATATCTTATTAATTTTTCCAACAAAAATTGAAAATAATGACATTTTATTAGCATTTACTACAGAGTGATATTAAATGCTGTGTAAGAATTGGAATTTTAACTTTGCACACAAATTGTTAGGTGTATATGCTTGAAATGAATTAGATTTGCTTGTGTATAAATGATTTCTATAAAAGCTTCCCACACACCCAAGGGTGGGAAGTAAGGGGCTCATAGCCTGGACACATTCACTACCTGTGTGTTCCATGAGCCTTCTGGACTGATGTGACAGTTAACCGATTTCGTTTACACTGAACTCTTTACTGAGATTTTAAAATTACTTATTAGTTAAGCATGGGTTCCTGCTTAACTAAGAAGTTAAGCGTAACTTAGTCTTGTAGTCTCTGAGCATTTCACTAGCACCCTGAAGTTAGGAGATGAGAACAGCTATATTTCAGCCCGCTCCAATTTAGAAAACACTAAGCTAAATCTTTCAGCTCACATTTTTAAATTTACAAGCTTCAAATGGTAGCTTTTCTTCTTTTTTTTTTTTTATTAGGAAATTACTGGATCCTCTCTGGCTTGTTGTGCGTATTCCTTGTTCAAATTCTCTTCCATTTCACGCACCTTTCCACCCACCAGCGTGATTGCCAGGGCAGCCGGTGGGTGAATAATTGCCTGTCTTCACAGGAGCTTGCTTGGGAGCTAAAGTGGAGGGCTGGCTTCCTGATGTATGCATGCCTCATTTGGATTCTGCCAACAGCCTCAGGGTGATATTATTCATGCCTTGACAGAGAGCACTCACTAAAAGCTTTGGAACCCAGCCAGGTACTGGCTGAGAGATAGGGGAGCATTGCAGCTTGCAACTGAGAGGAGCATCCATAATCCAGAAAAAAAAAAAGGAAGAAAGAAAAGGGAGAAGGAACAGAGAGAGCCCCTATGCCATCCTCTTTGCTTTCCCTGGCTTCATGTAGATAGAAATTTCATTTGCATTGAAATAAAACACCCTAAAAATAATTGCATTTTTTCCTAACCACGCTTGAAAGTTTAACACAATTTTCCACGTTTAATTGCAAAGCTGATTTTAATTAGTAAGGCCCCGCATGTGAAAAATGAAGATCCACTTGGGTGCATGGATACATTGCAGCGTCTGCCGGATGTTCTAATTAATGACGGGGCTGCCTTGCAGCAGGGCGCGCCATGGGATGTTTATAAGGGATTCAGTGCACACAGCCACCTAGCCAGCCTATCTGTGTTTACTCCCCTCCGTTCTTTATGAGGCATCATTGTGCCTGCCGTCACCCCATCCATAAGCTTTATGGCATGCCTGTCCTTTTTACTATTTGTCACCGATTCTGTAAATCACAAGTTAGGGCATACATATTTTAACATTAATTTGGGAGCAGACCATGGCAGCACAAAGAGAAAAAATGTTGAGACCTAGGGATTTATTTGGGTGAAGTAGCTGTCCCTGATCACTGCTACTCTGGGGCTGTACTATGAGTTGTATCTGTGCAGATACATTTGGGCACCGTTGCTTCGGACTGTGGTAGCAGTTAACCTTTATTATCATAGTAAATCCTTTATTTTAAAAAGTCTCTTGGCCATTTTCCTAAGAAAACAGTCAGCCTGCTGCTGTCTGCCACACATCTGGTCTCTGCCTCCTTTGTGACTCAGTGGGTTTGATACACAAAACAAACATAATATGTTTACACATATTTTTGATGTTTGAAAAACTGAATATATATATAATGCTACATTCAAAGAGAAGGAGCATAAATATTTTCAGATGAGGAGTTCATGTCCTGGCAGAGGATCTAAGGGCTGTGATCTGAAGAGGTCACATCTGGATTTGGCAATTATCTCAGCCTGACACCTTGCCTGATGATCAGACACATGTGATCTTAGCAGCTTTGGAACATCAACAAAATGCACAGGAATGGATGGGAAGTGTGGCTAGTGCTGGTGCTGACCCACCAAAAGGTCCATGGTTCACACAAATTCATCTGTGCAGGAATCGTAAGAAACAGCAGCTACTCAAATGCCCAGAGATTGGAAGGCAGTGGGTTGCTTACACGCAGGTGTTGGAGGAGTGGCTCAGCTGTACAGTTAGGAACAATATCCTTCAGGGACCCAGTGTTGTGACCCAAGCTAGCTCTCACCTGAGAGGTGGTGTCTGCTGATAAAAGGATTCTTATGATTGGTAGGCTGCATCTTTTCAGGGGTATGTGCCTCAACTTATTAGGAGGGGAGGAGATAGTGATGGGGAGCAAGGAAGTGAAAGAGAGAAGGCTTCTAGTGAGTTTGCTTTAAGGAGGCTCTGATGACTCCTCCATTACTAGTTGATTCTGTATCTCCAATCGGAATCTAGCCCATTTCATGTTGCTGTTACAAAATGCCCCAGATTGGACTCTATAACAGAAAGGGTTTTGCCAACTGACCTTATATGTGAGAGCCTGAAAGGAAGGCCTCACACTGTTTGGCAGGATAGTGGAGGCTGGAGGGGCCCAGCAGCTCAGGAACTAATCCAAGTTCTCTAACCCTGAACCCAAAGAGCAGTGTCCTGAGTGGCTGGGTCCCCTCCAAACTGATGTATTTCCTATGAGGCCCATCATCTTAAAGGTATCAACACCTCACCACAACTGTGCACCCAAGTGGAGGAAAAGCCACTTCTCCACCATGACACACACTAGAGACTTTCAGAGGATGCTGTATTAGGAGCAGTGCGGCATTCTTGTTCTTCACACACTTACCTAGGGATGTCCATGCATTAGTAAAGCAATTATTATCATTTAGAATCACAATGAGAAGATGGAGGAATAATTGGAGGTACCTTCTAGACTCTAACTTTCAAGGACCTGTTATTTCTTCTCTGCTATCCCCTGCCTTATAGAGAACAGTGTCTTCAAAGTTCAGTGACAAAATATGGTTAGAAAACAAACTTCCAAGTTAGAAGAAAGAAAAACTTGAAAGGAAGCAACCCTCCTTTCTAACTGTAGCATTGATCCGATGAGATTTCAGTATTCTGTGTAGCTTTAGTTGTTGCCAGGGGCACATATTAGCTTATGAGATCCATCATCAACCCTCCCACCTGGTGAAAAGAGGCAGAGGTGAACCCACCCTAAGGGCCACTACTCCTTGCTCCAGCTCCCTTCCCATTCTCCTGCACCCACCTCACATACAATGCAGAAAAACAGCTGTAGCTGCTCCAGACTCTGCAGCACTATTGGGACATGGCAGCTGTTTTCATATCTCTAGGGCTCCACAGGGTTCCATGATCATTCTGGAGCCATCTCTGATAGACAGAGTCTCCATAAGCACCTAACCCAGCTGTGAAGCTGGGGGGGGGGTGGTCATTTTCCTTTAGCCTAGAACCTTATTACTACCTAAAAACTCTCTAGAAAGGCAATCACTGGGCCCCCATCTAGATCTGCTGCATCAGAAACTGTGGGTGGGGCTCATCCATCTGTAACTTAAGTGTCTCTAAGGACTCTGTTGCTCTGAGCTTGACAAGGACACCAAAAAGAGCATTGTTGACCAAGCAGTCTCTCTAGAAAAGGAGATGGTGCCTGGGAAGGCAGCTAATAAGGCTAACCCAGACTGCCTTAAGTGTCTACCCAGTCCTGATCCCATCTGAGATTTAACAGTGAATGAGGATTCAAATCCTAGCTCCCTGATACAGAGTGCATACAGAACAAGAACTCACATTCAAACTATGGACATCAACTCTATACAAATGGGGTGAACACTCCTGTTCTGATGTCCATGGAACGCACAGCCCGTGTCCTCACCCTGCCCCAGCACCCCCACCCAGTGTCACTACCCAAGAGAGAGTAGTAACACACACACACACACACACACACACACACACACACACACACACACACACACACTAGTGGCCAGGATTGTGACTGTAACTGGCAGCGACTAAGATTTCACTTTGATTCAGACCACAGATGCATTTGTGCAGCTGAGCAACGAGAAACAGTCTACAAGATGTGGCTTCTCCCTGGGGGAGGAGAGGGCATCACTTTTCAGGGAGACATGGGACATAGAATAAGCCACTTTTCCAAGGTCAGCCACTCCTTGCTATCTGTGGGTCCTGGAGGGCCAGTACATACTCTGAGACCTAAAAGATATTGTGAACACCTCCCACTGCCTTCATAGAGCCCCAGTGGATAACAAAGGAAAGGCTTCAGTACTAGAAGATAATCAGGATGTCTGCTGGAGACCATGACAACCCTCCAGGACTCTCTCCTTCCCCATTGAGAAAGGATGTGTGTTGTCTCTGGTGCTTCTGCTACTCTTAACACATTGGGATAAGCCACCCTCCTTCCTGCAGAGAGCTCACAGTATCACTGTGCAATTTCAGGCTCTGCAACCTGCTCCTGTCTTTCAGTGGCCACTCTGCAGGGCTGTACCTTGTGGCTAATGTTGTATGGAATGACACAGAAGGATGCTGCCTGTACAAAAGGATTCATTTCCTGAGACTCCAGGGAGGATATAGCAGGGACACACAAACCTCCTGGATGTAATTCTTTCCATTAATAATTCATCTTGCTGCACTCTTGCCTACTTCTTATCATCCCAGCCAATCAGGTGACTTGCTGTACTCTGAATGAGAGAGACCTTGGCTCCCAGCTGGCATGAGACAGGTATCAGAAGAGCAGGGGAGCCTAAGTGTCACATTCTCCCTCAGAAAATCAGAGGGGTCCTGTGCCTACCAATCTCACTAAGGACAAGATTGGGAAACGAGGTACAATGCGGCCATGCAGCAGTGTGGGCCGGCCTTCCTATGCCCAGGAACTGGCCTGTCCTGGCCTAAGTATGGCCAGGACACACCCTACCCTGAGCCTCTGTGGTCACCATAATTAATTCTAGAGCCATAACTAGTATGGTGGTGAGGGACACTGAGCCCAGGAGTGGACACAAGGGCCTCATTGCTCCCCTGTCCTCTCCATATTGGCATAGTGTGGTCAGGATGGGGATGGTGATACACAGAAAGGCTATGAGGAGTTAGCAGGCCAATAAAGCAGTGGTAGTTTCCTAATCAGGCATATCCCAGGACACAGCCAGCCCACCAACATGTAGACAGTTTCTTCCCCCTTCAGGATCCCTACGTCCTCAGAATCCCCTGGAAATAACAGTCCCAGGGACAGAAGCAGTAGCCTCCTGAGATGCACATCACAGCAGGCCCAGTCCCCTCCTATCACTGGGACTCAATCCTTTTAACCAGTCTTTCTTCCCCATGTTTCTTTCTACCCAGTCTGGAGATAGTCTTTCTTTCCTCCAGCCCCCCTCAACCACCCACCCACCCACTTACTCCAAAGGTGACCAGCAGGTTAGAGAAAAAAGTCACAGTACCTATAGTGAGTAAGAAAGGAACCCAGTCTTCCCTGAGGCTAGTGGGAAAATGACAAACTTCTTGCATTGACCCAACTTGTTTCAAACAAGTTGGAAAAGGTGGGGTGGAGAAATCCAGCCCAGAGTCCTCTACTACCTTGCTACCCTGGAAGAAAGTCTCTCCATCAGCTATCTCTGGGGCATCCTTTATCTTAGACCTAGGTGTACACATGGGCTCCCAGGACAGCGGAAACCCCAGCTACAGGGCACCTTCCAAGACACTGGGGAGAGAAAGGGCAGCTGAAGAAGAGTGGACTGTGTAGGTGCCCTTCGTCAGCTCCCGAGGGATGCAGCTGGCAGGAGAAACCAGAGAAACACTGAGACTGGCTCAAACTTGAATTTCAAATAAAGGTCGGGCACCTTCTTAAATAAGGGCAAGTGTGAATTATGGCAGCCCCAGAGGAATGGGGCAATTCTGTTATTGTCACGTGTTAGAGTCCTGCCACTCAGTTCCTATCACCTGACCAGCTAAGGGGTGAGAACACACCTTCAGCTTCTTGTTTGTCGTTTTTAAAGTATCATGACTCTTCTTTTATAGGTTGGCTTCATGTTACAGCTGTAACTTTGTGATTATTTTTAATTATTTTTTACTTAATATAAGCCTTTTGCCCTATCATTAGACAGTGTAATTATGCTGAATTCCATCCTGAGACTATGCTGTAATTCATGTGATTCTTTTACTGTTGACAATGCCTAAGTGTTTCGAGTAGTACTTTTGCTAATACCTTCAGGGTTTCAGTTTCCCCTGGGGGATAGAATAGCCTTATATGGCTGGGTAAAGGAAATGGGGACCCTGTGTCAGGGTTTCTTACTTGTAGGATGGGGTCTGGCAATACCATATTCCTAGAGTGGAAGATCAGGAAGCCTTTATTGTTCTCTGGAAAGAGGATGCTGTGTAATCATGTCTAACATGCTTCTTGCTTATCCAGAAAACAACCACCCTTTTAAAAAAATTGATCACTTAGGTTACAATGTCTTTGCAAGAGCATTCTGCAAGACAAAATGGTTAGCATATTAAGCAATGTTTTTCCCCTTTTGAGAATGAGCTAGCTTCCAGAGTACTTACTCTCAGGTTAGGCCAAGGTGTGACTATCTCTCTATAGTCAAGTCAAAGAATGGGCTACTGGAAAATAGGCAAGCATAGGTCCCAGAACTCAGCAATCACCTGTTCAGCCTTGAGCTCTAGACCCAGGATTGAGAAGAGGAACTGAGGGATCACCCTTCATAGCCACCTTAAACCATAGCTATAAAATGGGTCATCAGCATGCCCTCTGGGCATCTTGCACCAGTTGTGGTCAGACTGGAGCATACATAGCTATATGAGGCCCTCAGTCCTTGGGTCAGCCACCTAGAAAATTCCCTTTATCCCTAAACCAGACCCAGTACAAATGAGAATTAGGCTCTGGCCATTGGATGGAACATGGCCAAATACGTGGATGGGCCTGAAGGTTTTCATAGGGCCACTTGTGTGTCATGTAGAGGTGGTGAACGGAGCTTTTGATATCTGTTGGCCTCTCATTCAGTCAGGCTCCTTTAGGTTTAACTTCAGAATAAAGGTAAAGTTTCTGTCTCTAGATGGTAAAATGAAGCCGCCCAGCTCTTTGCAGACTCACATGTAATGGGAAAAGATGCCAAAGGGCAGGGGCTACGCCCACACTCTATCTCTTGGCACTCTCTGAAGGTTCACATAAGGGGAGCAGACAGCCCTCTATCCTGTACCCCCTACCCCTACCCCCCAACACTCTCTGCAGGCTCAGCAACCCCTTCTACCTAGAGACTTTCTCCTGTCATGCCAGTCTTTGGGATAAACTCAGAGTCTTTCCAAATCCTGGAAGCCTGTCTTTGGTAGGTCAGTCCCGAACTTGCCTGCTCCTACTAGAGCTGTGCATAAACACCCGGTCCATGTACAGGGTGTTCTGAATTATTTTCTGGAAGATGAGCCCCTCTGCTGTTCCTGTCTAGTGAAGCTGTATCTGCTGCTGGCTTTCCCAACACAGGGGGCAGTGCTGAGTGACTGTGGTTTAGGAGGCAGTGGACCCAGGGCAGTCAGGTTCCCTTGCCCACCAGAGCTCCTCCAGGGCTTCACCCTGTCCCTGACACCTCAGGGATGCTTGAGAGAGAAAGACTTTCTACAGAGCAGAGGACTGTCACTAAATGTCCAGGGAGTATAGACACAAATGACACTAAGGGCCAATCTTTATGCCTGATGTCCTGAAAGGCATTAGCATTTCATGTCATTCACAAGGGCAACAATGTTTTTATATCACCTAAAAACATAGTAAAAATAAATGCAGGGAGTTAAGGATTTTTAATTAGAATATGTTACTCTTAAATTTTTTTGAGAGAAGGGGCCAAATGAAGCAAACAAAATCATCCCCAAAATTTATGGTACTTTGAAACAATTAAGAACGATTTTTGTGATTACTCAAGTTCTGATTATTGAATTTGGGTTTGAAATAGCTACTGGGGATTCTGTATCCAGAGGCAGTTCCTCCTGCCTGTGTCATCCGGCATGTCTTAGAGCTTGGTCCCACTCTCATGGCACTCAGCACTCAGCCAGACCACACCATGCAGCCAACTCGCCACAGCCACCAACCAGCACAGCAGCTCCTCCAGGGGCAATACAAGTGACAAACTCTACATCAGGTGGTGCAGGGCTTTGTAGAAGGGTGGGGATAGAGAAGATGGGACCAGATGGTGGAGCTGTGCTCCTAAGCAATGTCTCTGATGAGTTTGGAAGCTTTTCTAGTTTCTTTATCTCAGAAATTACAGCATTTGGTCAAGAATCACGTAAGGCAGATTTGAAGTGATCGCCAACTTTTATGAACATGTAGAAGAAACTGTGAGTCTAGAGAGATCCATGATATCTTGACACACTACTTAAAGAAGATTGACTGCATAGGTGTCCCTAAACAAGGAAATATGATTAAAGGTCAAGGAGGTAGCCTCCTGCCCTCAAAGATCATATGACACATAAGATATACCATAGTCAGAGATAGAAGCACATGTGTCCATAGTGGTATGTGATTATTTCTGAGTTCTGTCATTGGTTCTGAATATAAGGCAGAGACAGAAGTTTGACTTTATGATGGCTCCCATATCTGTTCTACTTCATGCCCCTTACAAATGCACTCTGTCAATCTCATGGATTTCAATGTAAGGAAGCATCCTGACAGCAGTAGTCTGATTTTCTGAAACTTTAGAAGTGGGAAGACTCATGTGATATGAGTGTTGGTTCTGTCAGCTGCAGGACTTGGACAAGACATATTAGCCATCTTCCCAGAGTGTATTCATACACAGTTTAACATCCAATTCCTCCTAGCTATGTACAGTCTACATCATTCAAGTGTCCTATAATTCTCCATCTACCCAGAGGATCATCACAACTTTCCTCAGAGAGAGGCTTCCTTTTCTGCATCACAACACAACACAATACAATACTCTGTTGTCTTAGAATCTGATGAGACACTTGCTGCAAACTCACTACCCACTTGTAAAATTTCTTCCCAGGGAGACTGTGCCAATTTCAAAGAAGACAGGTAACCCTGTGTGTATTCACCTACCTGATGTTGGCCATTCACTGTATGTTTCTGAGAAATTTTGCAGCCTTGAGAATTAAAGGGAGATAGAGAAAGAAGTGATAGTTAGATGTAAGAGCAAGTTTCACCATTGAACTATTTGAATTAGGTCTATCTCTAACTGAATATATGAGCCATACTAAGGTGATATATTTTTCCCATCTCAATCCTGGTAATCATGGGCAGTGCCATGTACACAAAGAAATACCCAAAGCAAGGACTCAACTTCTCCCTGAGGAGAAGGTTTTGCCAAAGCTCTCAGAAGATGAGATGATCTGAGGTTCAAGGGAGTTTGTGAGGAAGAGGGAAGCAGTAGGTATATATGTCCTGGATAGCTGAGCATGAGGAAGGAGGATGTCTTAGTTAGAGTTTCTAATGCTGTGAAGAGACACCATGACCACGGCAACTCTTATAAAGGAAAACATTTAATTGGGATGGCTCACTTAGAGTTTCAGAGGTTCAGTCCATTATCTTCATGGAAGGGAGTATGGCAGCATGCAGGCAGACATGGTGCAGGCTACATCTTTATTAGAAGGCAACAGGAAGTCAACTGTGACACTGGGAGCAGCTTGAGCATAGGAGACCGCAAAGCCCGCCCCCACAGTGATGTACTTTCTCCAACAAGGTCATATCTACTCCAACAAAGTCACACCTCCTAATAGTGCCACTCCTTATGAACTTATAGGGGCCAATTACATTTAAACTATCACATTCCACTCCCTGGCCCCCATAAGCTTTTAACAATATCATAATGTAAAATATATTTAATCCAACTTCAAAAGCCTCCATAATCTATCACAGTCTTATCAATATTTAAAAGTCCAAAGTTTAAAGTCTCTTCTGAGATTCATGCAATCTCTTAACCGTAATCCCCTATAAAATCAAAATCATAAAACAGATCACATACTCCCAACATATAATGCCACCGGATATACATTATTGTTCCAAAGGGAAAAGGAATATAGCAAGGAAATACTGGACCAAAACAAGACTGAAAACCATCTGGGCAAACTCCAAACTCTGCATCTCTATGTCTGATGTCAAAACGCTCTTCAGTTCTCCAGTTCCATTCAGCTTTGTTGACTGCAACACATTTCTTTCTCTTTGGCTGGTTCCACTCCCTGTTAGCAGCTTTCCTTGGCAGGTATCCCATGGCTCTGGCATCTCTAACATCTTGGGGTTTCCAAGGCAATCCAGGCTTCACCTTTGCAGCTTCACACAATGGCCTTTCTAGGCCTTCATTCAGGGACACTCCTGGCCTCAGAGGCTTTCCTTAGGCACAGAGGTAAATTCCACAACCAATTTCTTCTATCCTTAACTCTAAAGCCAGAATCATGTGGCCAAAGCTGCCAAGTTCTGCTGCTTGCTGGAGCTGGGACATGGCCCCCTCATTCAATTACATCTTCATCAATTTTCTGTTTTTGATTGTAACCTTCACTACCTAAGCTTGGCTGTCCTTGAACTTGCTCTGTAGGCCATGTTGGCCTCAAACTCAGAGCTCTTCCAGCCTCTTCCTTCCCAGTGCTTAAAGGCATGCACCACCACATCTGGCTCTAAGCTTCCTTTTTACAAGTTGGAAACTTAGCCAGAGGCCATTTGTCCACCTTGTCCACCAGAAGGTGAATGAAAGCAGCAGTTGACCCAGTTGAAAGCATTTAGTCTCAGCAGAGGTACACACACACACACACACACACACACACACACACACACACACACACACACACATACTCTGCCTGCCCTCACATCGCTGTGCCTTCACACATGCACACTGCCCTCACACACACTGCCTTTTCACACATCCATCTCATAAGCCCTGACCTCCCATCAAGGATAGATTTTAGCTCATTGATTTTTCTCCTAAGTTTGCTAGAGACACAACTATCATAGTCAGACTTGTAGCTCCATCTGCTAGAAGTCATGGTTGTAGCACTGGTGAAACCCTAGGAGCTTCTGGGCCATGGAGACTGAGGCATTGAGTACAATGACATTCAGAGTTGAATAGTACTTTGCCAAGGATGCTGCCACGTTGTCCACCATGAACCCAAAGGTACATCTTTCCACTGGGCTGAAGATAAACCCAGAGCTCTACTGTCACATACATGCTCAACCTTTCTGATCAAGCATATCAGTGCCAACTTGAGCATATTCATTCAGTAAGATAAGACGGAAATGGTACCATGATACCACATGATGGTCCAGCTGAGTGAGTGGTGTTTGTTCCCAGCAATTACCTATCTGGACATGTTCCTTTGAGCTGATGTAACCAGAGTGCCTATCAGTGAGAACTAGAAATGTAAAGTATGGCTAGGTCCCTAGGAAACATTTTTTTCTCTGAATATGTATGTCAGTTTTCATTTTGGCTGGGTTGAAGAGGTGTTTTTGACACAGAAAGTCTGGTTTAATGTTTGACATTGGGTGTGCCACTGCATTTTCTAGGTCAAAGGTGGATCAGATGGTTTTTACGGTTCCTCCCCTGTACATGTTAGTGGTGTGATAAGCCACTCGCCATATTAAAATGAACGCTTTTGGAAGACCTCTTAGCCACCCAAGCTCTTTGGTTAAAATAGAATCTCACTTAAAGCACACCCTAGTAATCTAAGGGCATGAATGGACCAGATTAATCTGCCAATCTTACTGCTGATGAGTAGCTTGGCTGTTGGAATAGTTTTAACATCCTCAGCATTCTGATCTCACAAATGTCAAGGGCAATCAATACCTTTTATGGACAGAAAAGAAGCTGTATGCATTTTACTGAAAGGTGGGAGCTAGTAGAACCAAGCAATAAAGGCTGGTAAGCCACTGCCAATTGCTTCTGCAGTCAACCAACAGAAACAGAGGTTTTGAAGCCTTCTTGTAATGCACGATGGGAACCCAGGATAATTAATATCTGGCAGCATCCCTAACACCAAATAAAACTACTACATTAATACAATAAGTCAGCACCAGCACATGTGAAGTAGTCAAGGTAGTTTACAATAGATAGGAAATATCTCCTGTGCAGAATATAGGATAAACGATCTTGAATTCTAGCCTGATTGGGACTGACTTAATATAGAATCAGGAACTTGTGATAGGCCTTAATGATGAGTAGGAGAGGAAACTCCCAGCAGTAGGAATCATGGATGAGCACAGAACTCTAGAATGGGAAAAACGAAGAAAGGATGGCTATGAGGGTAGGACCAGACTGGACAACAACAGAAGCTAAAGTGAAATGGGAAGATGCAGACAAGTTAAAATTTCTTAATTCAGTAGCCCTTGTCTTTGTTCAAGGTGGGGATAAGTACATGGATTGATTCCTCTGCTGCACAGGCCTCACTTGACTAGTAGCTGGGAATTGGCTTCTAAAGGCAGAAACATCCAGGGGAGAATAACAGTGATCCAAAGTCCTGTCTAACCCGGCTGAGTCTTTGCCCCTGCTATGAGCTGGATCTTCTGCTGACATAGAAGGCATGGGAGGCAGCCACGAGGCACCTATTAGAGGAAGTCTCTGAAGGCTGGGTGTGCATGGTGGCAGGTTTTTGAGATGGGTGGAAATGGGTAGAAAGCAGGGGATGGCTCTATGTTTGTGTGAGAAGCCTCAGTTCCATGTGGCCAGTGAACTGGTGCATGCGCATGAGTGGTCGTCCTGAGAACTAACTTCCAGTGAATCCAGTAGGATTCAACAAGTCATTCATTGTATGGAAAACTGAAAGCAGGCAAGACAGGCAGACCACAGTGCCTTCCTTGAGCCTATGTTCTGGAATCTAAAAGGAACAACGGGCAGTGCAGAAGGTCACCACAGCCTCCTAGAACTTACTCTGCAGACCCACGTGACATTGGTACACATATCTGCCACGAAGAAAATCTGAGGAATCTCAGTCCTCACCCAGGGCTGAGGAAGAGATCTGAAAGAGTGTCAAATCCTAACTTCACTGACAGCTGTGCAGCATCACAAGATACCAGAATACAGGCAAGAAAGGAAGCTTTGAGGGAAATTTCTTTGCAATTAGAAGCACACCAACAATTTTGTGCAAAGGTAGAGTAAAGACATTTTAGATAGGCATAGTTCATAGCACGTGCCTCCATGCACCCTGCCTCAGAAAGTTCGGGGTCTTGGAAGATGGGCTCCACTGAAGACATCTGAAGGTCAGAAAGAAGAACCAGCCTAGTGAGGGGCAGAAGTGTCCCCAGAAGGGTGAACACACAGAGCCTAGGGTGAATAGGCACAGGCAGAGAAGGCCGCAAGAAGGCTGACCTTGTATGAGTCATTAGGACAGAAACTTGTGCACAGGAGTTTGATACCTGAAGGAGAGTTGGAGAATCAATTAAGACATATATAGAAAAACAGAAATATCCACAAATACAGTGGTAATCGGCAGGAGAGAAAATGCAATGGTACAATAGTTGGCACTGCTGCCTGGGCAGACCCTGTTTCATGGTGGTCTTTGGGAATATCTGTAGACTGAACATGCACCTGTCCATCTGAGAAGGTACCTGTGGAGCTCTTATCTCCCAAAGGATCCCAGTAGGCAATGCTTAAACTGAAAACCAGGGAGCATGATATGAGCACTTATTCCAAGATTGTCAAAGAAGCAAAGAAGACATGGAGGATTACTGGTTTTTCAAGCTGACTTTTTAAATGATGTGCTAATAAAAAAAAAACCATTGTAAAAGGCAACCATTGGAGTGTAAATAAGATAGCCTGGAGAAAAGCTATTGAAGAAATCTGACAGGCCCGATAAAAGTTGTGACTCGAGAAAGTGTACTCAATTTCATGTAGGATTTCAGCAACTGGAGTAGTTATGAATGTAAGAATCCCAAGGAACCAAATCTCTGCCAGAGCTGGTTTGGAAAATGGCTCAAGTTCTGAGTGAGGTTTCTGCAGTGACCACCAGATCTGCCTCTGCTGGTTTTCATGAATTAAAAGCTGTTGGTGTGGTTGGGGAAATAAGTCAAAGGTTAATGGTCGTTTTATACTTTATCTCTTTGAATTACTGTTCATGGAAGTATGTGTTTAATACTGGACTATGTCATGTAAGTGCATTTTTAAAGCTAAAAAGCAAGTATGTGACTCCGAGAAGTTCATGTTTAAAATCTGTAGGTAAGGATCAAATATACATTTATGTACAATTTTTATTAAATATTTTTCAATGTCTAGAATATTTATGATTTACAGTGAGTTTAAATTGAAAGTGGATATGAAGTTTCTAAATAAACTAGACATCTGTTAACCACCTTCTATAGAAGACGGTTAACAAACTAAGAAAATACACTAGGACATAGTTACAACTGACTTAGTTTTACTAGTGTGTGGTTAAGTATCTTATGAAGAAGTTTGAAATTCTAGCTCTTTAATTGAATAGTACAGTGGTTCAAATTCTTTTGAAAGTATTTTTAAATGCTTTCCTGTACTCTACTGAGAGTTTCGAGAACAACTTAGAACCTTCAGCACTGGTGACTCCTTCAGAAGCCAATGCTCGGCGTTTCCTGACTGAGTTAACATCTTGAGCCCTTTAGCAGTCTCCAGTGAACCTAAATCCTGATTCCTCCCTCAGTCCCAGGACTTTTGATGCTATTTGGGTCTCAGTCATGCTGTGGCAGCCTTCCCTCAGGGATGCAAGTGGGACAGGGCTCCTAGGTGACAGGGCAGCCCTCTTACTCCTGGTGCTTGCTGTCTTCTCCATGGATGCTTGGGAGCTGTGTGTGTTGTGTCCTTAGGAGTCTGTGTGCTTGCATGTCCAAGCCCTCCTCTCAGCAACTAGGGCATCTCAGAAGCCCTGGAGGTCAGTCCTTGCTACCTCTGTCTCTGTTGAAACCTTCTTCTAGTTTCTCCCCCATAGTAACATGCACAGTACTCTGTGTTTTAGCAGGAGGATGGTAGGCAGTTCGTCTGGCTAGAAATGCTGTTAGGATGGGCAGCAGTGGGTGGTGACACATAGTTTTACATTGGTGTTTTCCTGGAAACAGTGGAGTGAGGGTCTTAGACAGAATCCCATCCACTGATGTCTACTTCAAACCTCATTTCCAGTCCCGCCCTCCTGAGGCCACCTACCAAATGACATCTACAAGTGAACACAAGTTTGGTGCACAAGCCTTAGTTGGCTTTTCCATCTTCCTAACCACAAATAAGCTAGTAGATATTAGTTTCCTCCTGGGTCCTCTCCATCAATTTTTGGCACCTTCTACCAGGCTAGAAGGCCAGAGGTTGTCCTTTACCCCTTCTCCTGATCACTTGAACATGGGTCTTGTTTATTCCATGCCCAAGCTAGGTGAGTTATGATTGATACCACTCCTCACATGTCTTTTACACGCCCCCCCCCCCCCGATCCTATTTTGTTCTCTGCCAGTTCACTCCCATACTACATGTGAGAAGTCATGTGTGAACATGGCCATATTTGTCACTTTTTACTCTCTTGGGGCCTCTTCTGATCCCATCACCTTATCCTGACCAAGGACGGTCAGACGACTAGTAGCACCCCTACATGTCTATCTCATTACTCATGTTGCAGTTCATAGTCCCTCTGCCTCTGTCTTTCTGTGTCTGTCTGTCTCAGCCTTTCTCTGTGTCTATCTCTGCCTCTCTCTTTCTCCGTCTCTCTATTTTTGTCTGTGTCTACCTCTCTCTACTTTTCAATCTCTCTTCATTTGTCTTTGTTGTATTTGGCCCTCCCTGTGTCTGTCTCTGTCTCTCTGGGTCTGTCTGCCTCTGCTTCTCTTTGTCTATCTATATCTACCTGTCTTGGCCTCTCTTTGTTTGTCTACCTCTGTCTCTCTGTATTTCTGTCTATTCCCTCTTCCCCATAGTGTCTTCCTGTGAAGTACTCTACTTCCCTTCCCCGGAGACCATCTCTGCTGTCTCATGACATTAGGATCATGTGCACTGCTCAGGAAAACACTTCCTGAATAAATAAGCAGACAAACTCGCTCAATCTTCATGCAGCAGATGCTTCCTGAACGCCTACTTATTATATAAAAGGCTTTATAGAGAAAGCACCATTGTTAATGGCCCTTATAATAACACAGTAAGAAATCACGGCAGGATTAGTAGATTTTAAAAATCAGAAATCCTGGTATGGATGGAGGGGAGTTATAAACTCTGCCCAGTGATGCCCAGAGGTGTGGCCCTAAGCAAACCTCTGTCCCTTCAAGAGGGAATCAAGAGTCCTGCCTCACAGGGTCATTGTGAGGGTCTAAGAGTGATAAAGGTCTATAACCTCAGCTACTTGGGAGACAGAAACAAAGAGGTAGAGAATGAGTTCAAGGCCAGCTGGAACCTATTATTGAGACCTGTGTCTCAAAACAACAACAAAAAGGTGAACTAGGAATGTAGCTCAGTAGAATACTAATATGTGTGAGGCCCTGAGTTCTATATATAGGACCATAAAAAACAAAGAAAACATTATTCACATATGCAGTAAGTGTTCCAGCAGTGACATTCTGGACTGAGGTGCAGAAAACACCACCTATGAGTGAAGTAAATGTTCTGCCAGTGACATTATAGACAGCTGCAGCTAGAACTCAGTACTTCGGGATTGTGTTACTTACTACAAAGTAACTACTAAGCTTAACACAATGAAAACACTATAAGCCACATAGGAAAAGGCTACCTGTGATCATAAAGAATGACTGGAGAGCTCTGAGCTAACTTAGCAGCCACTGGACACTTACTAAACACAGCTCCCAGAGAGGCCATGAGATACCTGCATTCCATCCTCTCCTATTGGTGACTGTGGCAGAAACCATGGGCAAAGGAAAGGCTGACTAGGTCATTTTTCATTTACATAGATTCTGCTCATGTTTAGTACCTGTATAAAGAAAGCACACATTTAAAACAAACAAACAAAAACCAACTAAACATAACCCATAATTCAGCCTTGAAGAATTCTGTGTTTTACATACTCAAATCCATGGAGGGTAAACCATAGCAAGCAACTTGTCCTCCAGAAGAGCCCACTACAGAACACAGAGAACCAGTCAAACAAAGATTTATAAGTTTCAAAATTAAGATACTCTGGGGGTCCCAGAGGCTGAGCTGGAGGGGAGAGTGGTAAGGTGTCTTCATGTGGCTATAGAGATATTAAGACACAGAGCCCAGACACTGTTTCTGTTTAAGTGTTATTTCGCTTTCCTCTCTACTTTCCATTTTCTCTCTATCTCTGGACAGAGATGTTACACAGACTTTGAGGGCAGTTTGTTTGAATCGAGTCTAGAGCCTGACTCTGAGGTGAGGCTGCAACCGTGATTGTGCCTGGCCCCTGCATTAAGAACCACTTTATGGAGACACTATGGAAAAATTATAAAATTGTTTCAGTTAATGAAATACTATTGAACTACAGTGATGTTAGCAGTAAACATCTTTGCTAATTCCTTGATGTTTCAACTGTGTATAAAAAATATAAATGCAATCAAATTGCAGTGTTCACATTGTATTTTATGTGAAATGATGGGACTAGAGGAGAGGAAGAGCAAATTGGCACACTACAGATGAATTTGATCTCCAAGGACACACTTAGTTCTCAGGTGTGCAGTGCTTGGAGACCAGGAAGGAACCTTCAGTACATACCTGAGACCAAGTAACAATACTGTTCCACCCCTCAGGTGTGGGTATTTGGCCTGCTGGATACTCTTCACATGCTTTCCAGGACCAGTGGGTCTTTCTAAGTTTGCCTTCAAGAACCTTATGCTGCCTTCCAAATTCCAGGTCTCTCTACCATGGTCCATCTTCACCTTCATCTCCATGTCATCCATTATTTCTTCACTTGCCTAGTATGCACTAAGCAATGCAGAGAGCATGTTAGACTCTCAAATGATATGAGATTGCTTCTCCTCACTGACCATATGATAACCATGTAGCCCTGGATACTTGAAATACAGCTGGTAAAGCACAGAAATTGGACTTCCAGTTATCTTTAACTCAAAACTTGCATATGCTATGAGGCTACTGTGTAAGATGCTACAACTCAGAAACTAAGGAATCAACAGATCCTTCTGTCACATCACTCTGGAGAACAAAAAAGGCATCATGTAACCTGTAACCACTCTAGGGCATGGTACACTCTCATCCTTCATGAGCAAGGACATAGTGGATTGTCCCATGAGTGTTCATTGGCTATCTACCATCAGACAGGTTCCACGGGCCACTCAGAGAAGGCACACACCTGGTGAGGCTAAACCATGTGATTCAAATGATTAAAGAATGAGTCAATGAGTTTTATTCAAAATAGCAATTGCTCTTGGGTAATCTCTGAAGTGGAACATGAGAAGAGAAGCCAAAGATATTAACTGTAGCCTTCAACCTGGATGGTATGATGGATGCCTCAAGCACTCTGCCACAAATTCCACTTGGTTTTTTCAATCTGAGGACATCCAAGAACTGTAATTTTGTTGTCATTTGGAAAGACATGAATGTGTTGATGGACACAGCTGTGGTAGTTCACAGTACTCCAAGTGCATAGGTGAGGATGAAACTTCTCCTCCTCCTCCCAAGCTGCCACCTATCAGCAGATGCAGCATCCCTAAGACATGAGTTTGGCAGGATCCCCCAAATACAGTCCCAGGACTTTTCCAGGTCTCTGATGACATGAGCAGGCTCCTGAGTCAGCTTCTAATATAGGGTAAAATGTGTCTGGACTCGGAATTTGTTGTTACATAAAAGTGGACACCGGGAGCTGGCAGTTAGTGAGAGACGTCAAGGAATTTGCATATAACTTGAGGTGAGACTATTTTCAATGTTTTGTTTTGTTTTGTTTTTTGGTTTTTTGAGACAGGGTTTCTCTGTGTAGCTTTGCGTCTTTCCTGGAACTCACTTGGTAGCCCAGGCTGGCCTCAAACTCACAGAGATCCGCCTGACTCTGCCTCCCGAGTGCTGGGATTAAAGGCGTGCGCCACCACCGCCCGGCTTCAATGTGTTTTAAGGACATAGAGAAACACCAGAGCAACAAACAAAATGAACTGGCAGGAAGTGTTAGTGTTTGAAGCCAGTGAATTCTACTGTTATCACACTGAACCCACTTTTTCCAAAAAGCAGTTCAAAATATAAGTAGGCTGGAAGACTGAAGCATACACTTACATAGTATGTTCCAACAAGGAGAATGGTCATCCTAGGAAGTCTAAGTGACCTCAAAAGTTAGGGCTGTGAAGGTCTAGTAGCCACTCATCTTGTAGATGGATAAACACAGGCCCTGCCAGAGAAGCCAGGTGTGTCCAATTCAATGTTTATGAGGCTCAAGTACCTTAGCACTCAGACCCTTGCATGAGTATTGAGAGCCGCTGGTAGTAAAAGTCCATGAGAGTATACAGCAGTGACAACTAGAGTTCAGAAGGCCAACCTATCAGAACTAAGGGTTCTGTTAGAGGAAACCATCATGCAAGGTGTTATGGAATTACTGCCTTTTGAATGAACTGGCTGTCTCTTGTTGTAAACTTCTTGTGCAATAACAGCTATGATTCTCCCCATTTACCGTGCATCTCCATGTCATGTGTACATGTAATCTCATGATTGCATCTCAATCTTTGGCGCCACTTTTCCCACTCATCCCAGCTGCAGCTGCTTTCTGATAGGGAGGGGGACATATGCTAGGTGGCTAAGCAACCTATGTCAGAGTGTGTAGTATTGAGGGTCCTATTACTGGCCTGGAGTTATCCTTAGTTCTTTGTCTTTTCAAATGAAAGAATTCAGCCAAGATATATAGATAGTTTAATTAGTTTATTTAGCAAAAAGGAGCAGAGGTAGTTCCCTTCGGACAGCTTAGAGAGGGCTGATGAGAGAGCTCGGATTTGTTATTTTTAAAAGAGACTATTTAGGACTATATATGATACTAACATTTATAGAGGTAAGATGTCCCCCTTTTTCCTTCCAAGGGATAGTGAACCAGATATATCTCCCTTTTAGACTGTTTCTTCCCATGGTCCTCTTAAAACGCCCATAAGTATGTGAAAGCAACAATGTAAATGGTATTATAATAAACCCCAAATCTTTTGAGGCTGTAGACCCTTCTTTGGTGTACATATATGGCAACTGGGAACATCCTTGATACCTTGGTTTCTGATATATCAGACATATATACATATATATATACACACACACATATATACACATATACATATATATCTGAGGGTAGCTTCAAAGATGCTTAACCATAAGGAGACATCTGACCATCAGGAGACACAGCTGTCAAGATCCAACAACATGCCAATGAGAGCAGAGGTTATTGTACATCATTCTGCAGCAAATACTGTCACAGACCGAGGACCTAATCTGGGCCAGGCACTGAACTCACCTTCTCATGTTAGTTTTTGCATTTTGTGATAAAGGTACCAGTGTGAGATGGACACATTTTTCAATTTCAGCTGTGACTCTAAGGTACAAAGTTGAACCTCTGTACAAAAACTACTCAACTGATAAGCCCTGCCCACAGGTGAGCTCCATTCACCATGTTCCAGCACTGCATACTCTGCCATGCATCCTGACTCCAGCACCCACCCTCATCTCTTTTCATGAGAGGTTGGTGCTTGTTACTACCATGGGGTCTCAGAGTGCAGGGGAGGCTCCCTCAGACTACAATGTGTAGTATCTCTGCAGTCAGCCATCTGGCCATCCTCCTTATGACCTGGCCCATTCCACTGCCTGGATGCCACACAGGCATCCCTTTACTGACCATCTCCAGCTTCACTTCAGCTCATCATCCTAGCAGTTCCCCATGATCTTCCCAACACACAAAGCTGATGGCATCAGTAACTGCCTGCAAGAGCTCAGAAAGAGTCCCACAGTCAGCCCACTAGGTGGACCTGCCCCTGTCTGGCACACCATTATTCTCCTCTCTTGTCCTACTTCTCTCAGCTCCTTGGGGCTTGTGTTTCCATTTTCCGAACTATATTGTGCTTTCTCTTACATCTACATTGTTTGCAGATTCTTTTGATATGTATTCCAAGTGTCTTTTTCTCTGCCAGAAAAAGTTCTTCTACCCTTCGAATTTCTTCCCAGCATAACTTCTGGAGGTCTTTCAGGCATTCGATCACCTGACCCTTAGATATGATGTCCTCCACATATTGTATGAGAGGACACACCACCCCTAATTCATTCATTTGGTCTGAAATGGTTCAGTGCCATGATGTCCAAGTGTTTGGGGTATATGGTATAGAAGAGTGAGAGATTAGAAAGGATACCACTGACATGTCAAAGTCACTAATGGACCTCATAGTCCTGGAGCAAAAGCTATGTCCCTTTGCATCAACATCTGCTAAATATCCATAGCATGGCACTGGGTGGCCAAGATCTGTGATCATGTCATCATTCCTAGGTTCCAAACTGCATGTCTTAGTTAGGGTTTCTATTGTTGTAAAGAGACACCATGACTACGGCAACTCTTCTAAAGGAAGACATTTAAGTGGGGCTGGCTTCCAGTTCACAGACTTAGGCCATTGTTGTCATGGCAGGTGGCAATGGTGGCATACAGACAGACATGGTGCTGGAGAAGGAACTGAGAGTTCTACATCTTGATCCTCTGGCAAGGAAGCAACTGTGTGTCACACTGAGCATAGCTTTAGCAAAGGAGACCTCAAAGCCGACCCCTACAGTGACACACTTCCTCCAACAAGGCCACACCTTCTCCAACAAAGCTAGACCTCCTAATACTACTACTCCCTATTGGGACCATTTTTCTTTCAAACCACTACACTGAGCCAGCCCAAGTCTGAAGGAATCTCCTACTGTACTGACCAGTGAAAGGGAAGTCATGTGGCATTTTAAACACATGCATTATTTCCCATAGTATTTTTGTCACTCTTACTGACCCTTATTCCTTGCAGCACATACAAGCTTTCCAGGAAGGAAAAAAAAAGAACAACTAAATAGGCAACATAATTTGGAGAATCATCTTTTCTCAGGGAAAGAATATAAAAGGTCAGCTTGGAGGAAGATTCTGGCTCAAATTCATCTTGATTTAATGGCAACTGCCAGTAATCCCAAAGTCAATCTCTGGAGGCTGGGGATGGAATTGAAATTATCCAAGACTGACAGTGACCAGCCTTTAAATGAGACAGTACCTGCCATCAACATCTGTGGTTTGTCTGCTTTTAGTAGGTTTTTCATATCTCAAGATATTATTGTGTCTTCAAAATATACAGATCCAAGCATATCCAAGTATTTTTAGAGGATACACATCTTATATTGGTGTACATAATATATATATATATATATATATATGTAATATCATGTGTGATATAGTAAAATATTTAGTAATTTGAATCTGAGCCTTCAACTGCCTGAGAAGCATCTGGAGGAAGGGTTTCATAGCCATCCTCCTGAACTAGGGTCTCCATGCCATTTGGAATCATAGTAATGGTGACCTAGAGGACTCTGATTACATGCTAATGGTAATTAGACAAATCAAGCTGTACTTCGATGTCATTTTCATTAGCAGAACTGTATACAAGAGAACAGTAGTACCCTGCCCCTTTGCATTTGCATGATGATATTTATGCTCAATCCCAAATATCTGCAAGGCATCCCATTGCTCTGATATTCAGGCAGTAACGTAAATCTCCTTCTCTGTCCTCTTTCTCTATTTTTTTTATCAGTGTATATGGTTGTCCCTTGGCTAAAAAAAGGAAAACGCAAGATAAACAGCCCCAAGAACCTGCTCCCAAGCGAAAACCATTTGCAGTGAAAGCAGATAGTTCCTCAGTAGATGAATGCTATGAGAGTGATGGTACTGAAGATATGGATGATAAGGAGGAAGATGAGGAAGAGGAATTCTCTGAGGACAATGATGAGCAAGGGGATGAGGATGATGAAGATGAGGAGGTGGATCGGGAAGACGAGGAGGAGATTGAGGAGGAAGATGATGATGAAGATGATGATGATGATGAAGATGGGGATGATGTAGAAGAGGAAGAAGAAGAGGAGGAGGAAGAAGAGGAAGAAGAGGAAGAGGAAGAAGAAAATGGTAATCTTTAAGTACTAACAAAGCTTAGACCATGATTTGGGGTCAGTTTTCTGCATGAGTTTTCTAGTGTTAATATCCTTGGCATCCTAACAATTCCAGGACTAAGATTTCTCAACACCAAATGGATAAACTACTTATGTGAACTTAAAAGTTTGTCTCAAATAATTCCTTTAAGTTATCTTGTAGGCTTCAGATTTCTGTCAAATTGTTACTTAGATTGGTTGCCATGGCAATTTGCTGAGCTATTTGTGGCATAATGTAGGAAGAAATCTGGTCTAGCATGTCTAGTGTTTAAGTTGTTCTGTCCAAGAGGTACTCAAGCATGGCTGTTGGCACAGCCTTAGCCTCTGTACCTCCAGTGTGAGAGCTGAAGAGGTACATTCTGTCTGTTGATTGTCAAAGCTATACTTTGGTGATTGTCATGTGGCTGGGATGAAAAGAGATACTACTTAAAGGAAATGGTTGGTGGATTGGTTGTGTGCTTCATATTTGAGATCCAGGTTTCTGGTCTGAAGCAGAATATGGTGAGTTGTTCAAGCAAAGTGCAAGCTTGCTGTGAAGTATATGGGTTGCTTCCATAATGCACTCCAGAGGATTCATTTTTGTGTCCAGCTTTTACAAGACTCAAATTATGATTTTTGAGCCTTATTTTCTAGAAGGAAGTGGTTTTCTCATGATCCTAGATACAGCTTTTGTTGGCTTAGGGTTTTCCTCATAGAAATGTCAAAAATGATGATAACAGGATGAGAATACTTTTTTCTCACCCTTGTCCCTTGGGCTCAAAAAATCTTCAAGAATCTGAATTCAGAAACAACTAATTTCCAGATACAAAGCCATTATCTCATCTATTGGAGAGAATACACCAACATGTTTAGATCATGCAAATGAGCCAGGCATCACTACTCCTATGCTCAGGCATAAAATAACACACCTTATTCCAAAGCCATGGCCATTTGTGTTAGAAAGCATGAACTTTATTGGACAGTCCTACATTGTTACAGAGGCTTAAAGTTGTTATGTTAATAATTTGCTACTCACATTTTCCCTAAGTTCTTTCATATGGTATTACAGAACGCTTAACAAGTTACATCATAGTTCATGCCAATAATTACTGTGAATGCTGCCCAGTGTGCTGTGGATAAATGTACTGATGTCACTAATGAGCAGCTAAGAATTAACTCATAACCCTGTGTAATGAAATGTGCGAAAAGATGTAGAGGAGACCAGTTAAGCAAATATTTAGGGACACAGTATCAGCTGTGTGCAATTCTAAATGATATCTTTAGTTGTCAGTGCTGATGAGTGATTTGTATCTTGGCTGTGTGGTGTCATTGCAATCATATAAAATACTCTCTTGCATATTCTCATCATGTTTGGGGAGCAGGAGACATTAATGTTCAGGGTTATGAACATTCGGTATACACAAAAAGTCTTGTCCAAATTTAGAATCTGTTCCATTTTCTAAACTTAAGTGCTTCAGTTTTGTTTGCTTGGGGTCAGAATTTAGGTAACCTACCTTTTCAATATACAAAGTGACATGCTTGGAAGTACTCAGAAGTCTTACTAAGGTGCATAACAATGTGGCCACACTGGCTTGAGCTGTTCTGACTTTAGCACCTAGATCCTGGGTGCATAATGAGCTCAGTAGCAAATCAGAACCAGGCAATTTTAGCTGGAGTGATTCAAGCAACTGAACATAACCAGCAGACATAGGACAGAATCATCAAACAAGCAACTTCATAATAACTACATAGGTCCCAGATTTTTAAGTATCAAGCATACCTGGCCTGGTGCCTACTCAGGCATCCAGCACATGCTGAGTATAACCAGCTTGTGGAAGCAGAAACCTGTCAGAATGAAGGAACAATCCCAGATATGTAGTCAGCCACTGAGGCACTGTTTTCAGAAGTCACAGCATCTGCTCCCCAGATAAGTCACCTATTAGGTGACTTAAAAGACCCATTGAGGCCGGGCGGTGGTGGCGCACGCCTTTAATCCCAGCACTCGGGAGGCAGAGCCAGGCGGATCTCTGTGAGTTCGAGGCCAGCCTGGGCTACCAAGTGAGTCCCAGGAAAGGCGCAAAGCTACACAGAGAAACCCTGTCTCGAAAAACCAAAAAAAAAAAAAAAAAAAAAAAAAAAAGACCCATTGAATTACTGAGGAGGAGCTCAGCACATGATCTGCTGTGAGACTAGTTTGTGTGACCCCAGTGAGGCAAGTATGCCCTTGCAACATCCTTGATAGAAAGTAAGGCCCTTCACCCCCTTTCAAGCACCCTCTTATGTGCTACCCAGACCCAGGCACTGCTCTTATGGAGGATCATCCCTGTGGTTCTGATTGTTGTGGGTGCTCTGAAGGTGATGCCAAAGGCTTGTTTGATTTCCCAAACCTTTGACCATCAACAAACTGCACTATCAACCCAGCTTTGTGTGCACAGTCCTGGAGAATCCCTCAGAAGCTTCTATAGTGTGGAGAAGTCTCCACTGAAGAGCCTGTGAGCTGGTGTTCCAAGACACAGTTTAACTAGCACCATACAGTAATGTCCCAGTGCTTTACATTCCAGGTATTTCAAACCTGCCAGGGTTGGGAATCTCCATCAAAGGAACTCCAGAGCTTTGTTGATAGAACAGCTATTCAACATGATCAGACTCTTATTTGTGCTTACATTGTTAAAATGAGACTTTGAGAGACAGAAATCCATCAGTCTCCTATTTTCATATCCTCACTATGCATACCCTATTTTTACCAGACTGTGGAAGTCAGTGCCCAAACTTGTCACAGGTTAGCCCTACCACACATCTGGGAAGCACAGTGAATGCAAGATTCCTACAGTATGCAAAAGTCACATTTTTTTAGTGCTGGTCACTGTCCTGAGGTTTTTGTCTCTATGTCCCTTAGTTGACTCATAGCCCCATCACAGGCTGAGGCTGCAGCAGATTCCTCTAAGGTTGGCTGTGCCTCATTCCTGCCATATAGGTACAGACTGTGGCCTCAAGTGAGAAGCAAGAAAGACAGAGAGCCTCATGTAGAGAACTTAAGCAGCCCATGCTTAAACCACAATTTGGACACAACTTGGACAGATACCATAGCGGAGCAGACCATGTTCAATATGCAGAAATCAGGGCAGTGATATGGTAATAGGGAGAAAATCTGAACTGGCATCAGCCTGAGGACCAAGCATGAAGCTTCAGGTTATCTGCGCTGGTAACTGTGTCCACCCAGGAATCATTTTCTCTTGACTATAATTTGAAATGTGTTTATTTTGTTTCAGGTAAAACACATTTGCACAAATCATCAGATTATTATGAAAGGAGTCCACTGAATATAGAAGAAACATTATTTAGAACATGGGAATTACGTATTTCATTTCAAGGATCTTTGAGCATTGCAGTTACACATAAACTAAATGGCCCTGACACTGAATATCCTATGAGTACATGTATTTAAAAAATTGTTATGTTTTATAATGTGGACAAATCACAGGCTAGTCTTTTCCATAGTCTTATTTTCAAAATACATAGTGAAAAATTCACAGTAACTATCCAATTCCATGCTTATTAAATAACAACTACCTATCCTAAAGGTGAGTTACCACACTGTGGCCATAGAGTCAGATTTAGCAGATTTGGCACATACTATGATTAAAGGTCTTTCAGGATCCCTATGATGAGAAATACAAATTCACTGCATAGATAATACATATAAGGTATGGCTTATGTTCACATTCGATCCACCAAAAGGAATAATCATTTAAAACATCATATGCAGATATACATATATGCATGTCCTTTTGAACTGAAGTTTCATCTCCCTATAGACAGGAAGGTGAATTCTCTGGGGAATAACTAGGCAGTGTGTGGTCTACACTGAATAAGACCAAACTACTACCCTCCTTACTTTAAATTCTCTGCTTCAGTTACTGACAAAATGCTAGAGTTCCCAAGTGACATCTGCCTCTGGCATCTCAGAACTACCCTAAACACTGAACACTGCAAGACTGTCCCCACAATCACTGTGTGAGTCAATGCAGGTGCCCTTTCAGTTAGGGTTATCTGGCCTTCATATCCCACATCAGTTAGCAGCCATGAGTGTGGTATCCTTGCAAGCTCATTCTGAGGAGTAGATTGTTGTGAATTCTGATATTAAGAACCTTCTCTAATATGCTAGACAGTTGCTCAAGTCCAGGCAGAATGAAAACACATGGTGTGGAGGCAAAGTGGGAGGGGCTGCTTTTGTTAGAGCAGTGCAACTTCCTCTGCTGTCCCTGAAATAGCTGGGGCACTGACAGTCCACACAGACAGATTCTGATTTGGGACCCTGTTCTCACAGTCCCTATCATGAAACAACAGATCTGTCCATGAGACTGCCTTTACTGAGGTGATCTCACTCTTCAGTAAGTCCACTTCAAAGACCATACTGTGTGAATTCCTCCTCACAGAAGCATCTTTCTAATTGTTAAGATTTCCTGGGGTGTGTTTTCTTCCAAATAGTGATGGGTAAGGCCCCCAGCTGCACTCATGTCCTGATCATGGGTGAGGTAGTGGCTGGTGTGGTCATGAGGGAAGAGGATAAAGGTGCTGAGCGGTCTGCACTGAGGCCCCACAACTCCCCAGTCTCCCCTCAGGGTGCTGCTCTCCATATTGATTAGCCAATTATCCTTCTGTATCTTTCCCAGGGACAGGTCCCTGATGAGGGAAGCAAGCTGAAATGCAGACAGACTGTGAAAATCAGAATTAGCCAGCCAGTGTTCTACTGCAGTCAGCAGAAAAAGCAATGAGTTCTGAGACCAGCATAGCACAGAGATGATGTGTTTAGTATGCAAGGCTTCACCTGAGGAAGGCTGTGGTCACAGTTGGGAGAATGAATATGGTGGATTTTATCTTCTTAAAATTAACCTTCCCAATATATACAAAAGTCTTCTGTGGGGATACTGGGAATGCAAGTGCCCTGAGGTAGATGGTGCTATGGTTTGAGAATAAGAAAGCCTTTAGCCTCAAGTAGGATCTAACTCTCCGTCCATTAAAAAAAAATCCTGCTCCATGTCAACTAGTTTTTGCTTAATTATAAAATAAATTACATCAAATTTCATGAATGTTTGAATACTTCGAGGCAAATCAGAAAATGTAATGCTTCATACCCTTAAGATGCGAACACGTGTGTGAAGTGCTACAGGCTAGCCTTTTCTACAATAATGAAAACAGGATGTCACACAGCTTGTTTTAAAGTCCACTGTAGAGAATCAGCAGCACATTTGGTGTGTCTTGTTCATTTAATTTTACCCTAAATGCTGAGTGGTCACAGTGACGCAGGGCACTTCGGGGGAGGGGGGTGGAATCCTAGCTCAGCCCATGCCACTCATCTTGAAAAGGTCATCCAGCGTTTTAGGCCTCATTGTGAAATAAAACTCTCCCCTTCACCCTCTCCCTGTCTTGCTCTGCAATATAAAGCAGGCACAAGACACAAAAGAGCTTTATAAGTCTGAACTATTCATAACTATGATGTTGGAGCCAAGGTCAAAAGTGACTACACGACAATCTCCCTGCATTTACTCAGGTCTGCATCACTCTAGAACTAATGCTCTGCCTATCTGGAGCACTGACCCAGTCATGCTGCAAGCCTGTTCTGCCCTGGGGACAATCAGTGCTCAGGACCATTAGCTCCAAAGTGGGAGGGGAGTGCCAGAGAGACAGGCAGTGAGTAACAGTGCTGTCTGCTAAGGCTCCATCAGGACAAGGTGTCAGGATGCCTGACTGTAGTCTCAAACATGGTATGTGCTTCTTGTATACTCTAAGGATACTGGGCTAGCTGAAGCTTTTGTTTGGATTAGGGTTTTCTTTTCTTTTTTTTTTTAATTGTTTCAATAAAGAGTGAGTAAAACAAGAAGGAGCACACACACAGGACAGAAAGAACACAGAATTGAGCTTTGCACATTGAAGTGGTGGCTTTGAGAATTCAGGCTGAAGACAGGAACACGTTTGAAGGCTGAGGATTAGTAAACCTCTTATTACAGAGAAAAATAACATCTATAGGGTCCCCTAGAATTGAGTCAGGGATGAGGAAGGGAAGACCCAGAGTTCCCTCCTAACCTACCGCACTTATATAAAAAGCACACTTACCTCAGCCCTGCTCTGGAGACAGAAGAGCCAGGATACACTTCACTAGGATACACAGCTACACTGTGTGCTCTGTGGGCAAGCAATGCTCAAGACTGGCCAGGTAACATTAAAGAGAGGCAAACAGACAAGAGGTGAGGAACAGACACAGACAATGAAATAGCACGGCTGAGAGAAACATATAGAGACAGGAGGACAGAAACAGGCAGAGGGCGAGGTGGACAGAGACACCGAGACAGAGGATAGTCACTGCCAACTAAAAGAGCTCATGGATGGGAGGATGTGGCTATCCTATTATTTTTAAATCCTCAAATCTAGATAAGCCAGTGCCCAAATGTCATTCAGAAGCTCCTCAAAACCTTATGAATAAATGAAATTTCACTCACATTCCATTAATTTAGTTCCCTAATGAATGAAAACTTTAAGAAAGAAACACAATTCACAGTTTCTAAGTTAAAAGTGACTTGGTTCCCTGGTAGAAATTGTTTTCTCTTTCAATCTACCTCATTTTATTGCATAGGGAATTTTATTTTACATACAACATGGACAACTAATAGGGGGCTACAGTTGGTAGGAAACTTGCCTGGGATTTATGGAGCCCTGAGTTCAGTGACTACCACCACAAAACAAGGAAAGTGTGGTACAAGCCTGCTACACCAGAACTCAGGAGGTAGAGGCAGGAGTTCAAGCAACCTATAGGCTGCTGTTTCCTATAGGAAGCCTCATTCCTTTGTTCCTTTATGCTGGTCTAGAGCCCTAGACTCAGTGTGCCTGAATGTGAAGCAAAGATGCTGAGGGCTGGGTCTTGTAGCTTCAGTGGCTCTGCCTGGCTGGTACCTGCCTCCCTCCCATGGTTCTTAAGCTCTGCAGAAGAAACTTATCAGCCTGGGAAAAGTCAGAGGAAGCAGTCATTAGCAAGGCTGGGACCCAGACCACTATGACTCAGGACACAAGATGCATGGCCAGCCTTATGACCTCGATTAAAGCACTAGAAATTCTTGTTGAATGATTTCCCTCATCTGTAAGGCAGAAAATGGTGTATGGACTGCAGAGAGGTATCAGAAACCATGGTGTGTGTGTGGGGTGGGGGCTAGGAAATTGCCACCTCCTAGAGCAAAGCTAGGTAGTGGGATTAACTTCAGGTTGGTATTCCCAGTACTCATGAGATACAACCACCCTCCCCGACTTCAGGAGAAGGCATCTAAGACAGATGTCTTGACATTGTATGAACAGACCCTGGCCATGTCCTCATCCTCTGTGCCCACTTCTTCACATACTACATTGGCCATGGGGATCTTGGCTTTTCTGGAGCCTTGAAAAACTGGCACTTACTGCTGCTTATACTCCTAACCTCTGGCAAAGGTCTCCTTCCTCATGAGAACTGGCCTCATCCTCCTGCTCTGGCTTCCTGTCTTCCCTATATTCCTATCCAACTTTGTTTTTCTTCATAGCATGCAGCTGACATCACAGTGTATATTCACACTCTATCTCTTCTGCATTTATCACCAACTACAGCTCCTGTGAATACAAGGATATGATCTTTTTGTTTCACTGTTGAGTTCTAAATGTGACTTAGAGATACGTGTTAATGTGGGTTATCCCCCATCCAGTATACCAGGTTTGGCTTATATAAAATGTGACAACCATAACATTTATCTTCAATTTGGTGAGAAGTCTGAGCTGATGCCCTTTCTAAGGGTTCTATTTGTTTCTGTTTAATGAGGAATCCTGGAAGTGACAGATTTAGTTGGGGTTAATGAATGGCTGCTAGAACTCCACAGGTATTGCTTTTAGGCAGCCTAGGTAGCCATTACTCTCTGTAACTCAGATTCCTGGGTCAGACTATTTCTGTGAGGTATGTTCCAATGACCAACTGAGCTGCTAGCACCTTAGCATCTTGGGGATTTTGGGAAACATCTAGCTTCTTCTTCATTCAAGGGGAAAATATAAACTTTAAGACAGTATCACGAACCAGTATGATTTCTGAGCAGGTGACTCAGTGGGTGGTGTCACTCCGAGGAGGGTATCACAACAGGCAATTATGAGCCAGTCTGTGTTCCCTTGGTACTAATTTGATAAGAAATGTAAGACCATGTCAGACCTTGTTCAGGAGTGATAGAGGCATTGGTCATGCCATGAGTCAGATTGATTTATAAGGTGGGATTGACAACAAAGTGCACACAGCCATGGAATAAACAAAAGCAAATACTGAGTGTGCTTATCTTCAGACAAATAGCTCAAGTTTTCAATGTGCACACACTAGTAGCACTGAGAATAAAGTCAGAGCAACACAGCTTTTAGAAAAGAAGCTGGAAATCCACTTGTAGCAACTGTGTGTGACACATCAAAACCATGTCCCAGGATTTAGCAGCAACATGGGAAGAAGCTGCTGTAGAGCAGATACAAAGGAGCAGGAGTTCTGGAGATGGGAACTGCACCTGTGTTCAGGATTTTCCTGGCAGCTCCAGGGCTGCCATCCCTAGAAGTGTCCCCAGATAGCTTCTGCTTGTCCCTCTGTCAACTCCTCTTTTCCTACAGGTGGAGATAGGGAGACTCCTGAGGTGATAGAAGGTGGTCCTTGTTGAGTGGGATCAACCTGTATCCTAAGAAATTTTAGTCTTGAGAGGCAAAAGCTTCAAAAGTGGGACCCAGAAGCAGATGGCATCTTCCCCTTCAATGATATTGTCAGAGACAGGATGGATTGTGCTGTAAACTTTGGAAACCCTTGAAAGGAGCCAAAAAAGGAATCTGTAAATGTCTCATCTCTTATCCCTATCTATCAACACAGTTAATTTATGAGGAGGAATCACTACCAAAAGGTTCTATTTACATTTGTTTCTTAAAAGTCCCACCTAACGGGGGAGGGGGGATACCCACCACTCCCACATTTCTCCAGAGCGCTTTTGAGTAGAAGCAGCAGAAAATAGAAGGATTAGAGGGGGGAGAAACAGACAATTCAGAGGGCCTAGAACCTATTCTACCGGCCTCAACTGTCTCTGCCCCAGGGTATTTATAGAAATGCCAGAGGGTGGAGCAAAAGACCTCCCCTGAGCACAGCTAAGTGCAGACCAGCTCAGACACCTGCACTCATGCCTGTGGTCCAATTATCCTCTCTATGCAGACCTGCTAGATAAAGTCACTAGGAAACCTGAAAAAGGGCTCTCATACCTAACCATATAAACTTCACTGACTATAGGAAATCATATGCAAATATCAGTCATTCACTTTCAACAACTTTCAAGAGAGAGTGCATTTTATTACTATCTGAAAACAAAACTCCGGCATCTCTTTTCCTTCCATGGGTCACTGCTACAGGTGCCCCCCATCCTGAAGCACTTGTACCTCTTCTTCTTGGCACCCATTAAGCCCATGTGGCCTTGTTTAGGGCATTGTTCAGATAGAAACTACCACTTGGGGCTTTACGAGTGTGGAGAAAGGGTTGTGGTAGTAAAGTCCAAGTTTGGGGTTGAGTGTTTAAGATAATCCTGTTCTGCAATCCTCATACTATCTACAAGTGCTGAAAAGTAACTGACATATCTATAATGAAAATCTGGAGATGATATAGAAAAATCGGGAGGAAGATGGAGACACTTGCCCACTCAGGGCATGCTGATAACCAATAGGTACCTGCCTTTCTCCAAATGTGATTTGAGAACTTCCCCATGCTCAAGCAGTGAGAAGGATTTTAGTAGCTTGATGTTAGTCCTTCTATGAATATAAAATGCTTCTTTCAATACCAGTAATGAAGCAAACAGGAACACTGTTAAGTAAGGTGTAATTAGGAAACAGGACAGTTGTGACTGTGGTGGCCATAGTTAGCACCATCTGGCTATAATGATGTGTTCATGCCTCTCCATCCCACTCCCACCCTCCTTGCTGATCTAGAAGACTTTTATATGGAAAAGTGCCCTAGGGGTTGTCTAGCTCAGCTGAAGACCTGTTGATCTGTCCAGGAGGAGGGGCACTTGGAGGCAAGGTGCTAAGATCCTGGCGCTGAGTTCAGAGAAGTACTGCTTCCAGAATCTATTCTGCCCTCTGTTGTAGGGATGCCAAGAGGGTGGGCCCTGTCCCCTTGACTCAAGTCTGGGGGTTCTGAAAACAGCAAGATGGAGAACAGCTTTTCTCCTACCATCCAAGGAGATGCAACATGTGCTGCACAGTGTGACAAAGTGGCAGAAGGAAAAAGGCCAGAGAGGAGATGCATGGTGATCCAGGTCTGAAGAAGTGGGGTGTGTGTGTGGAGGGGGGTTGTGTGTGTGTGCATGTGTGTGCGCATGCATGTGCGTGTGTGTCATGAGCTCTTAGGGCTATAGTTAGCAGAACTATGGGCAGTCAGGATCTGCCCTCTGTTAGCCTCTTTAAGTATATTTCACTTGCTTTCCTATCTCACTTGGTTAGCCCAGGGCTGTCTTGACTATCCATCCAGAGTGTAGGCCTTATCTAATTTTCTAACCTCTGGTGATGGTTACTCTTCATTTTCACTTTAGAATTTCCTAGGAGGCAGAATCTGGGTCTGTCTTTGAGACAGTTTTCAGAGATGTTTTAAAAAAATGGAGGGAAGACCTACCATGAATGTGGGGCTGGGTACATCTCATAGGCTAGAATCCTGGACTAAATTAACAAAAGAAAAAGGAAAACAAACAAACAAAAATCCAAGTGAGTGCCAACACTCTGTGCTCTTTGCTTTCTAATTTGTGAAAGATCCTGTCTGCATGCTTTCACCACTATGGACTCTACCAGCCTTCTCTTGCACAAAATACTGCATCATCTTAATTATGAAGTCAAAATAAATCTTCCTCCCTTTCCTTGATTCCATCCAGTATTTGGTCACAGCAATGAGAAAAATAATACACCTTTCCAAACCAGAATGGATCTAAATTGCATTAGTCAAGACACTGGCCGATGGCAGGCTAGCTTAGCTGACAACCTCAGCACAAGTCTCAAAGGCTAGTAATTGAAATACGTCCCCAATTCATGACAGGCTAGAGATGAGTATCAAAGGGAGAGAATGCCAGAAGACAGATGCTGAAAATAACAGTAGTCACCTGTGGGTGGGGGACATACAGCAGAAATCTGCCTCATCTGATGAGAAGGATCTGGGTATCTAGCTGCTAGTCTACACCAAGCCCACTAGGTTCCTCATCCAAGAAGACTGCAGTCTGGTTGCTATGGAAACAAGCAGTGCAGAAGACTGGGAAAGCAATCATGCACAGCATCCCAGTATGGTCTCTCAGTTCTGTCACTTGAACACGTGTGACTTGTGGCTTTCTGTGGCTGCCTTTCAGA
The DNA here is from genome assembly GCF_007827085.1 of Peromyscus californicus insignis. Taxonomy (NCBI): domain Eukaryota; kingdom Metazoa; phylum Chordata; class Mammalia; order Rodentia; family Cricetidae; genus Peromyscus; species Peromyscus californicus. The sequence goes on along the minus strand of NW_026294492.1, from coordinate 1,158,374 downwards.
AGTAGTAGCCACTGAAGAATCTTTCTTAGGGTCTCTACAAGGATCAGGAAGGACAAACAGATTTCTACCACAATAAGACAGGGCTTTGTGTTCTTCTGAATACTATTGACTACATACAGAGAGAGAGAGAGAGAGAGAGAGAGAGAGAGAGAGAGAGAGAGAGAGAGAGAGAGAGAGAAAGAGCGCTCTCTTTACTGGCCATGAGATGTGATGTGGGTGTGTATAATGTGTATAAATGTGGCTTGATCAGTACCAAACATCAAAAAAGTTATATCTCAGACGTGCTTTTTAGAGACAAACTACAGCAAAACCAGTGTATGAAGTTCCAGCCATTCTAGGAAAACCTCCCAACTATGTGATTCTGTCTGTGTAGCATAAAATCTTCCTAGTGGTCAGACTCAGAGGAGGTGAGTTATGGCAACAACATTTATAAAGCTTTCACAGGAATCAAAATCACTTGTATAACAGCAGTTAACAATGAGGCTGGTTGCCGCTGATAATCATGTGGGCAGATCTCCTGGGCTCAGCCACAAAAGGACCTCTACCTTTAAGCTTATTTCCATCCTTTGGAAGTGGATCAACCCAAACTTCTCTGATTTCCATTCCCACACGAAAACTCTGGGATTCAGCAGGGAATACCAGGGCCTGGACAGGTTGAGAGGTGGTCCCTGGTCTCAGCCTGGCCCTGGGGCTCTGTGGAGATGACAAATGCCAAACACAGTACTACAGAGGGAACACAGTATTCTATCCTCTCTACACAGCTTGGTATTCATGTTGCTACTGTTTATACCATAAACATGTGCGTTTATTTTCTGGAAAAATGCTTTGTTCATCACAAATACATCCTTCTTCTTTGAGAGAACATTAATCACTAGACAGAAACAAGTAATATTGCCTTCCAAAAAGTTTTGTGAGCTGGAATATTTGTATCACATTTCTAGTCCCTGACTGGTATAGAAAATTCTAGACCATTTGCCAAAACCCATAGCTATGATGAAGTCTTTTCAATGCTAGCCTCAGCAGAAACACGACTAGGTGGTAAATTGTCTGAATATGGAAAACCAGACATTGAATTCTAAATGCTCACCATGACATTCTAGGCAAGGCTGAGGCAGAGCATGTCTTTAGAATCTGTTTGCTGATGACTTGGAGCCAGTTTCCCTCCATTAGTCCACATAATTAGGAGCTGATTTTAGGGGATGCCTTGAAATAGTTAAACACTGGTAACTTGGGGAATTCTATTCACCTGTGAGGATTTTGGCCCTAAATGTCATTTTCTCAGCCATATCCATATTTGCTGCTGTCACTCATGAGGCCTTAAATGACACTGAGCATTATTAACTTAAAGAAATGAAAAAAAAAAGCAGTAGGCTCTGTCTTCATATGCATTCCCTACTGCCCTTTCCCAGATATCATCCTTGAAGAGGTAAGTTTCTCCAGGCATCTATAGGGGAAGAGAAAGTACTAGGAAAACATACCACCCATGCCAGGCATTTGAAATCCAGTCTGTGTGCCTCACTCTGGGGTTTGTAGGAACCTGCCAGGAAGGGCCAGGCAGATAATTATCCCTGCCTTACAAATGAGCTCATTACGACTCTTGAAAGGTCACTGTCCTCTCAAAATCACTAAGTAGCAAAAGAGTGATGGGACCAGTTGTGTAACTTCCAATTTCATATCTGCCTCACACGGCCACCAGAGCATCTGTAGTGTTCTCCCAGCACACTTCCCTGTGAGAAGCAGGCCTGCCGCACAGGCTGGAGAATGCCTGTCACTTTTCTGGCACTCAGGCAGGGAAGAGACCAATCCTGTCTTCAGTTCCTCAGTTTCAAGGGATAGCATGGCTGGGATACTGTGTGGAGCAGTTTACCCACTTTTCTCATCTTCTTGGGAAAAGGTGACGTAGATTGGTCATAAGGGGGTGAGATGTACTCCTTAGCATGTCATGTGGAAAGCAGGACAGGTAAAAACAAATAAACAAAACAAACAACTGAGGACAATCCTGAGATGAGTAAACGGAGAATCAACAGCATTACATCTGCCACATTTGCTGGGAAAGGCTCATGAAAGCCTTGTCCTTTTCTACAGCAGAATTCATTTTTTAGCTTAGATACAGAATCAGGGATTAGGTGGAATTTTTTCCTGGTTATTACATTCAATGACTTCCTCCTTCTTGTGTGTGTCTATGTGGGTGCACATGTATGTGCAGATGTACATGAACATTGCATGTGCGTATGGCAGCCAGAGGATAACATAAGGTATCTTTCTCTACCACTCTCCACCTTACTTTTTAAGATAGGGTCTTTCACTGAACTTGGGGGCCACTGATTAGGCTAAGCTGGCTGTCTGCAACCCCCAGGGATTCTCCTGTCTACTTCGTCAGGTGCTGGGATTACAGGCATGTCACCACACTTGGCTTTCACATGGGGTTGGGAATCAAATTCAGATACTTGTACTTGCATGGTAAGCACTTTACCAGCTGAATTTCCACATGGGGGAAAGAGAAGACTTCTTCAAACTGTCCTCAGACCTTCACATATATACTGTGGCACATGTATCTACATGTAGTCAAAGACACGCACATAAAGTATAACTTTTAAGATTTTTAATGTTTCAACTCACGAGACATACATTTCCAAATCATGGCTTGCAAATTCATGGGGTTGGTACTCTACAGATAATAGTGACAATTACCTAAACATCAGGTTGCTGTGTATGGGTAGAGCAGCTTTATCATGCCCAAGGATGATCTACTTGTAGCCCATGAACATAACAAAGTATAAATCAAAGGGGAAATATAAAAATCACATTTCCAAAGAGTCATGAGAACAAGATGTACTTAGCCCTCAAAAGGTGTGCTGCCAGCCAATGGGAAGATGTGCATCTGTGATTAGCCTTGCCACACTTGTGATTATGTTTACTAGTTTCTTTTTGCTGCTCTTTGATGAAAATTTTATCCTTATGATAAGGGGAATGGTTCAGGCAGAGTGCAGTGAAATGAAGAGGTTTGTGTTCAGAGAGAGACAAAATCTGGTTCACGCAGCAAGTGTTGCCCTCTAACTAACACATGCTGATGTTTGGAGAGTGGGTCAGATCCTAAATATCTGTTGACTCCAGGTGGGATGTTATTTTGAGTTATTGCTATATTGAGCTCCAAATCTCTTTTTGCTAACATAAACCTTTTCTGCATAAAATCCATAACGAAAGCACCAGAGGTTCAGTATCTCAGCTTTAGTCAGCTGGTGTTTGCTGCTAGTCGATATGCCTCATTCCTCCAAATCATTATCAAACTCTGAAAGTTCTCTGGCATTTGAATCATGAAAACAAAGGACAGATGTGAAATGGCATCCGTTAACCATCCAACCAAAGGGGAATGCATTTGAAAACTCATTTATTATTATCTATGTTTCGCAATGCAGATGACAGCAATTGTGTAGAGTTGTGAATAGAGATTCAAATCCAAACTGCTCTCTAAGTGAAAGCCAAATGGGTTTCTGATGAAATAGAGGGGTTTACGTCATACTTAACATGGACTTTAAAAAAGATTTTCTCTAAGTCTTTTGAGGTTGAGTACATCTTACTGAAGTTTCTTCAGGCTGATGAGATGGGTGAATATATTACCACCATAGGTCAAATTAAATGACAGATTGTGAATGTGACAGTTAATAAGTCCCATCTGATCCAGTGACATGTGGTCACGGTGCATTCCTAACTTGTCTATAGAGGAAGCCTTTGTCCTCTTCCTTACTCACATTCACTGTGGCACTCCTACCACTTCACTGTGGGCCTTGATATATTAACAAGAAGCTGTCACATTCATACTTCTCAATTCAGTGTCCTTATGACCAGGAACTTCCTAACAGGGAGTCCTTCCCGTGTGACTTCAGAAATCTGAGGTTGTCTTATATGTTGCCTTAATATGATGGGAAGCAAACAACTTAGAGGGGGGGTTACAGAAAACCTCTAAGTGTTAGCAAAAAGGAAAGTTCAAGAATTTTTAGAAAGAGATGTAATTGGTAGGCCAACTGTTGGCTGTGAATACAGCCTTCAATGAAGGTGGTAAATTAGAATATTAAAAAACAAAAATGAATATTTTGATATTATATTTATTGTATTTAGTAGCTGATTTTCAAACTAATTAAAGGAGTTTATAGCTCTCTGTGGATATCTTAAGTGGCCTTCTGCTCTTTAATATGATTCATTTGCTATATGTTTATATTTTCTACCCAGCAGCAGATGTCTTGTAAGGTTCCTTTCTAGACAAAGCAGGATTTGACTTGCTGTGAGCTTGCTGTCCATGCTGTAGCAATAATCTTCACAGTCTAGCCACTTTTCTCTCTTCCTTTTTGTCTTCTTTTTTTTTTTTTTTTGCAGAAGACCATCAAATGAGTTGTACTCGAATAATGCAGGACACAGAAAAGGATGATAACAACAATGATGAGTATGATAACTATGATGAACTAGTAGCCAAGTCACTATTAAATCTTGGCAAAATTGCTGAGGATGCAGCCTACCGAGCCAGGACCGAGTCAGAAATGAACAGCAATACCTCCAATAGCTTGGAGGACGATAGTGACAAGAATGAAAACCTCGGTCGGAAAAGTGAACTGAGTCTAGATTTAGACAGTGATGTTGTTAGAGAAACAGTGGACTCCCTTAAGCTGTTAGCACAAGGACATGGTGTTGTGCTATCAGAGAACATCAGTGACAGAAGTTATGCTGAGGGAATGTCACAACAAGACAGTAGAAATATGAACTATGTCATGCTAGGTAAGCCCATGAACAATGGACTCATGGAGAAGATGGTGGAGGAGAGTGATGAGGAAGTGTGTCTGAGTAGTCTAGAGTGTCTGAGGAACCAGTGCTTTGACCTGGCCAGGAAACTCAGCGAGACCAACCCACAGGACAGGAGTCAGCCACCCAACATGAGTGTGCGCCAACATGTCCGGCAAGAGGATGACTTCCCTGGGAGGACACCAGACAGGAGCTACTCAGATATGATGAACCTTATGCGGCTGGAGGAGCAGCTAAGCCCTAGGTCTAGAACGTTCTCCAGCTGTGCCAAGGAGGATGGGTGTCATGAGAGGGATGATGACACCACCTCAGTGAACTCAGACAGGTCTGAGGAGGTATTTGACATGACCAAGGGCAACCTGACTCTGCTAGAGAAAGCCATTGCTTTGGAGACAGAGAGAGCCAAGGCCATGAGGGAGAAGATGGCCATGGACGCTGGGAGAAGGGATAATCTGAGATCCTATGAGGACCAGTCTCCAAGACAGTTGGCTGGTGAAGACAGAAAATCCAAATCCAGTGACAGCCATGTCAAAAAGCCATACTATGGTAAAGGTAATATTTCTACCTAACGTAAGTTGCTTCAGGCAAATGTGAGCTAAGTGAGAGATGCTGATGATAGTCTGTTATACTATAAATCACTACAAATTTTATGTCTAATGTACATTTTTAGAGCTTATTCTAGAACTTTATCATGTGATGCTCTGTCTATAGAACAAATAAAATATTTGTCTGAGAAATGCATAAACAACTAAATGCATGGATGAGATGACAGTGGGATAGTGCATTCCCGGAGAAGACAGGGCTAGTGCACAGACACACCTATGATAGAGACCATCAAGACCAGTCTATGCTGTCACCATGATCTATGCTCAACAGTGGCAAGGGTTTAGGCAACAATCAGTCAATCAGAGATGAGGCACTTTCTTCATAAACTGGATTGAGTAGATGGCTTCATGATTTATAAAATTATCACCTAGTGACAGTTATTGATGAAATTGGCCCTGTAGAAAATACCCAAAAGGAACTGAACAGCAACACAATGACCGATGACATAAGATAAGGACAGTGACTGCACATTAATTATCCATGATAGTTAGCTAAGGAAACTACTTGCCATGCAAGTCACGGAGTAGTCACAGCTGAAACCAATAGCAATTTCTCTAGAATATTCATTCCCCTTACTAGCTCCATTACATTGTGGAAACAGTTGTGGCTCTTTTTTCAAATACTGTGCATTTTTTTTAAATTTCAAAACTATCCAATATGACAGTTTAACTGAATTTTATTTTATGAAATAAGTGAGTACATATTTGCATCTATCTATATATGTAACTTAACTAACCTGACGGAGAGGCTTCATGTTCATAGTAGCATCTGTATCCATCTGCAAGTGGTAAAAGTCTTGATTCAGCTTCACATAGTAAGCACTTCAGTATGATTGATTCCTCACAAGACTCAGAACTATGAAAGAAACTATCTCAAAAATGAAATTGGTAGTTCCTTAAATCTTTTCTGTATTATCACCAAAATGTTCCTTTTTCTGCTTTTCATTTTGTTCTGTACATTACAAATACTCAGTTTCCTCACTATGAATCTGATCATGAGATTCAGGAATTTAGTTTGAAACTCAGTTGCTGAACAAACTTAGAACAATCAGAAAAATTGTATCTTCCCTATCATGGCACAGGTGTGTACTCTCCTCTCGATGTGTGCTCTTAGCTCTGTGGCCAGCTGGACATTGCTATGACCAAGTCCAAGCTGGTAGAAGCCTTAGCCAGACAGAACTCTTGAGTGTTACTGGTTGACTAGTACCTGGATAGATATAGGCTTTCCATTCAGTTACACATTCCACCAGAGGAGTGCAAACAAGAACGCATCACTTTCTAAAGGAAACAGATTCTGGTGCCATTGAGCTTCAGGCTTTCCTTAAAACACTATTGAACACTGAATATGTGTCTTAAATGATGAAGCTAGCATTTGAACAAGATGTGATGAACTGATAGTTAAGAGATTTTTAGTTGGATTTTGAGAATGATAAAAATCAATTTTAAGAAATTCATGCCTTCCCATATGACTACTGTTGTTCAGATATATTTTAGGCTCATGTTTTAGAATTCTAAGTAGTAGCTCCCAGGACAGAGCTCTGGTCTTGAGAAGCATAGTGAGTGACCATGTGTGGAGGCAAATTACTCATCAGAGTCTCTGCATCACCATGGCTTCTTTGGTTTGTGTAGTTCGCCAAACACACAACTCTTTTTTCTTTGTTGTTATACTGCTTTAGTTTTATGCAAAAACATGGAATTTGCCCTGTGTGCTTCTTCCCCTAAATAAGAACAGGGAAGTGCATTTTTGTCATGAGAAAGGGAAGACTGGGAACGTGAATTTTCTCATGAGATAGAAGGCACTGGTCACCACTTCTCTAGCTTCCCAGGTTTACTTCTGACCAAAGTTATCAGTGTTTTCCAGCAACATTTTCCATGTTTCCTTGACTATAACTATAGTTTCATTCTGAGCCAAAGCCAAGCTATCACACACATACACCAAAAAAAAAAAAAAAAAAAAAAAGGAGCAAAGAGATTAAAGCCCTTTCTAAAAGAACTAAAGTTATGGGACCATATCTCACCAACATGCCTGAAGCTGCCCATCACATCAACATGGCACGTTGTGGCTTCTCTCTTCCTTCTGTGATGATAGAGACTACAGATACCTATTCTCATACCATACATCTTAACTGAAAGTACCTCATTAAAGAACTAATGAGTAACACTTCAAAATATTAAGTTAATATAAAATAACTCCTTTGACTTCCACACAACTCCCTTTCTCTGACCCATGGGCAGAAGGGGAATAAATGGAATTCGGCACACTTTTTGTTTCTGTTAAGTTATTTCAAGGTTTCTGGTTAGGTTGCCTAGTCTTTTTGTTTGCTTTATTGTTTCCTGTTTGTTTGAAAGATGAATTGGGATTGCAAGAAACAAGGAACCAAAGGAAAGTGATAGTGAAGACCATGGCAGGCCCCATCTCAGCCATGCATCAAGAGCAGACTATGCTCTTCTAGTTTCCATACCCCAAGAGAGTTTTGAGCCATTTTTTAAAATATAAAGATCACTTAATTTCAAAACTGTTTCAAAATCTGTGAAATCTTGTTATTTGTGGGAGATATTGGGGTCCTGATGAAGCAGTAACTTTATGATAAAAGTGAATAGTAACCATTATACGTTGTATTTTTTAATCCTGTATAAGTCATTTGTATCTAGTTAAAAATCTCTTAAATTTATTATTTTAAATTATCAATGCTGTCCTTTGAAACTGTTAGTGTGTGGTTACTATTTTATAATGACATGGATTAACTTTTCTCAGTACAATGAAATTATATGCCCTCAAAGGGCAACAAAATGCTAGGCTTTACTTTTTATCTATAGAAGCTGAAATGCCAGGACTTACTCTTGGATTTGTTGGCAGAGGTCATGAGGCAAGTATAGGGTCAGGACAGCAGTTGGCAATGCCCAGTGATTTGTTCCACACCAGAGCTGGCTGGAGCTGTTCTAGCAACTGACAGGAACATTATGTAGATGATATGTTAGCAGAAAAGTAAAAGGAGAATGTCCTTCACATCAACACAGCAGCATTTGTAAGATCCTGGGAGTCATTTGTCTACTTTATGCTCGTAAGTGACACAAGAAAGTCTGTAAGAGATCAAAAATTCCAAAATCAAGCCAGGTATAGTGAGTGGTTCATGCTTATAATCTCAGTACTTAGGAGACTGAGGCAGGAGTATTACCCTGAGTTTAAATTCAACCTGAGTGACATAGTTGAGATCCAGGCCAATTTGGATTATATGGTGACATTCTATCTCAAAAGACCAAAGCAAGTAAAATTCAAAGTCAAGATATTTTTCCTTGATATAAATGAATTCTTAACCAAAAGTAAAGCATGTATTTTCTAATAAGCATGATTGGCCCAATTAAATGAGATATTCATATAAAAGAATTAAACTCCTAATGAAAATTTAACTGTAGCATTCACTGAACCAAAATGTAATAGCTACTATTGATGATCTGAGCAACTGGTTTTCAAATACTTGTTCCAAAACACAGTGTGTCACAAACTACGATTTAGAATTCAGTCTGAGCTGGCCTCAGAAACACTTTCAAGAATTGTTGTAATGCATGAGGGTGAACTGTGGTTGATCTGGGTGTTAAAAAAAAAAAAAAAAAAAAAAAAAAACCTCTATTAGGATATCGTTACATCTCTGGCATCCAGCATCCAATTCTGGACCAAACGTCTGCTCTGATTGGCTCTTGGCTGGCGCTGCAGAGGAGCTGGCAGCGCTCTAGATCAGCCTGACCTCCTACTGTGTGTATGCATGCACAGCATTACACGAGCCTTCCTCTGGTTCCAAGCACAGACGAAGAAATCAAAACAAATGGTTGCTCCAGCGGCTTCTGAAGCGTTTTTTGATTGCCCATCACCCTGCCAGGTGGGATTGCCACCCTTTCTGTCATTTGCTTACAGTGCCTTCTGAGAGTTCAGTTGATTTTCCAAAAAAAGGGCTGAATTGCTATGCTAAGAAGCAGTGTTGTTTAACCTCAGAGAGAAAAATCTGCAGGAAAATTCTGCAGTTTATGGCGTATGAGACCAGAGTTCTTCAAAGAGGGAATCAGGTGAAGGATTTCTGAGCAGCACCTTACTCTGGCTGAATTATATGGAGAAATTGCTGAATGAAAATAATATGGAGTTTTGTTCTCTAAGAAGGTCACTGTCCCATCACTATTTACATTGATTTCTTTGAGCAACACAGCTTATCATGTAACACACGGGAAACCAATTAATCAAGAGTTAAGATTAGAGATAGGTGCTTTTTTAATTTTTGGATAAAAAATACTTTATGATTCCTGATTACATTGTATAAGGTTGAAAATATCACCCACACCCAAAGAGCTATGAAGCAAAAGCCTGATGTCCCAGCCTGTCCCTGATACCTGCCTAATTTTTCTGTTTAGCAAAGGTCTCTTCAGGTTGCTGGATAACCGCATGAGTCTGCAGCTGGTAAACATTCATTTTCTTGACACCTGTTGTCGCTTTTAGATCCCTCAAGAACAGAAAAGAGAGAGAGCAAGTGTCCAACCCCCGGGTGTGATGGAACCGGCCACGTAACTGGGCTTTACCCGCATCACCGCAGTCTGTCTGGATGCCCGCACAAAGATAGGGTCCCTCCAGAAAGTAAGTTGTGTCTCGCCGCTCCTCGGGGCGTGCAAGCACTCTGGCTCTGTCAATCATCCCCCCAACCTCATCTTCATGGCACCTCAGTGAAGCTGTCACTGACCAGACCCTTCCTCAGCCTGGAGGGCACCTCAGGAAGCTTCCCCCTACATCCTCTGGATATTCTGGGTACCAGCTCCCAAGAGTAGCTCACCCGGCAGTTGTCTCCCTGGAATAGGCTCCCAGGCCCACTTGGGCTCTGGTCCTCATTTCTACTTCTGTTATCCTAGGCAGGTAATTTCTCTATTTGGTCTCACACATTACAGAACTGAACTAGCCATCCTCTAAAGTAACCCATCCACACTGGTCTTAGAAATCCCAGGAAAAAGAGTCCTTGGGATTCCTGCCCAAATTCCTGAACTATTGCATATTGTCCAATCAGCATTTAGAACAGTTTTGTTGCATTTTCTGTAGTCTGTTTCATATCACAGGTGCCCTGGCATTTGCACACTAAAGATGCCAAATGAACAGGTTTGGATCTGATGGGGTTTTCTTTTACACATTCTTTATAGAAGATAGGTTCCAAGGCTATGAGATGAATCTGTGAAAACAGTGTTTCTTTTAGATATAAAATGATATATAGCCTTTTTTGTTTACCTTTCTCTTGGCAAGAAATATACCAACTGTGTAAAATCAATGAGAATCAATTGTCCAAAGCACAGACTACAGTATCAGGGATGAGTAAGGTGATGGATGCCTAGTATGAACCTACAGCATGCAGTGCCTTCCTTCAGCTTTCAGTGGGGAAGGTGGCTGGAGGTGTTTATCCAAAGGCATTTTGAGCACCATGCTGCTACCATGGGCACCCTTGAAATCCTTGAAAAGCAAACCTGTCAGAAGGCAGGCAGTTCTTGTATCAGTGTAGCAGTAGAAGCACAGAAAGCTAAGTACTCTCTGGTGAAGTATGTTCAGACGGTATTGTGGCTCCAGGTTCTCAAATGCCTACTAAAATGACATGCTTATGTTTCCTGTAACTGTCTTGAGGACAAGTATGAAAAAGTTGTAAAAATAAACAAATCCAGGTGTGTCTACAATCCCGTGTGTTACATGACAGGGAGACGCATGGTTGATGACAGCGGCTTCCACATGTGAGCACTGTGGTGGGTGCTTGGCTGGCAATTGCAAGCACTGGCCCATTCAATGCCATAAACCCCTCAGGGAGCACTGCCCTGATTACCAGATGAAGAACATGGGAATCTGACTCCATCTTCTTTCTCTTTCAAGGGAAGCACACTGGCTGGCAATAGGTGATGCTCAGTTCTTTAAAGTTCATCTGAGCAAGTGTTAATGGGCCTGAACCCAGCTGTAAACCCATGCCAACTCTCAAACCCATCACCAATCCAAACCCTGGGCCTGGTGTTTCTGTTTCAGCTCTAACCTGCTTCCTGGTATTAGGCATGTTGCAGGTTCTCAGTACAAAATGAGGCACCAGGGCTGAGAGCTAATGTTTTAGGAGGAAGTTTCTTTATGGGATTTATCCCCAGGGCATAGGTTGTTTTTTTTTTTTTTTTTTTTTTTTTTTTTTTACCTTCAAGATTAATCCTTTTCAATGGATAAGAATTCTCCTTGACTCTGTATTTTCACAGGAAATGTCTAGATGTGGTTCAAGTATGGGTTATGCTCTGTTGAGCTGGAAACTGAATAGGCCGGCTCTGCCTGGCCACATGTGGACCCACTTTAGCAGGCAGTAAGTAGGGCTCAGGTCTGACCTGGTCTTACAAAAGGTGTCTAAAAAAATGCATTTCTAAAGCCAGGTATGGTGCATGTCTGTAATCCCAGAACTTGGGAAGTAGAAGGAAGTTGAGATTGACACCAGCCTGGTCTATATGAGACCCTGTCTCATAAAGGGTACACATGGCACAAAGGTACAGAGGAAATCTAAGTACTTCCTCATGAGTACTTCTTCATAATACCACAGAATGTAAACGTAAATAATAAATAAAATATTCCATAGTAGGTAGCATTGTTTGTTTTTCTGGACTGGCTTCCCTGCCCATTTCCACCCAAGTGAATTCAGTGAAGGGCTCTTCTGCTGTAACATACTAACTGGATGGCAGAGGGCAGTTCTGCCCATAGAGACCCCATGTGAGCCCAGAGAGAGTTGCTATCACCACTCACAATACAGATTTACAGTACGTTGGGTACTGTGGGGGTTATCCAAAGTAGGTGGAGTGGGTGCCACCTTTTGAGTAAGTACTACTAGTATAAACAGGAGTGAGTTACCAGGGAAAGCATGAAGTAGAAGGGAAAGAAAGGAACCCAAACAGGCTTGTTTAGAAAGGTGAGGTAAAGGAGGAAATGGGGGGGTCAGTAAATCCAGTAAAATAGCATTTCTCAAAAGCTCCAGGTGTTGTGATGTCTATGGCTGAGGTTCGAAAGGAGCCTAGGAGGAAGGGCTATAGAGGTCACTGGACCTCCTGTTTGAAAGCTTCTGCAGATGCTTCAGAGAAAGACTGGGGGACAAAGTCGTGAGGGATAGCACTACAAACTAAAGCGGAGAAATGGTTTGAGACAGAGTCCATAGAGACAACTTGCAGGCTGAAGAAGCAGATGCCACTACAGGTATGGACTGAACAAAATGTCTGGGTCTCCATTTAGCAGGATACAGAAACAGCCACTTGAACTCTGCCACACAGCCAAGCCTGAAAGGTGTTTGCTCTCTCCAGGGAAGACTTTATTAATAGAAATATTTGGTATAAAGAGAAATAAAGGCACATATTAAGATAAAGAGAAATATGTGTCATTCTAGCAGGGCAATAGGCTAGTGGAAAGACTAGCAAAACTGCAGATTTCAAAGAGAGGGGCACATCCTCCTCTGAGACAGGAACTCCTCAGAATAGGGATCTCCTAGCCACCCCCTGCAGGAAATGGGCTGAATGCTGACTTTTCCACTTTGATCCATATTTACTGAGCATTAGCAATATCTAAAGAAGAGGCAGGAGCTATGAGAACTTAAGGACAAAACTGCAATAGGCTGTTTTTAAAGAACTCACCAACAGTAAAGATGGACAGATACAACAAGGGCAAACAGAAACTGTATACAGGGTCCAGCAAGACAGTGACTGCTCCAGGGGAAGAAAGTCATGGTGAATAGTGACAGGTGTGAGCAGACATGGCTCTGAGCAGACCTCACATGACCACCAACCCTAGGCCGGCTTTGCAGGCAGGAAGGACTGCCACAAAGGCCACTGGGGTTTGCAGAGCTCAGAGAGGCAGAGCATGTGGTCAGCAGGCATCTTTGGAGTCAGTTGTCTTGACTTCCCCAGAACTCCTAACCCCACAAGCCTCAGCAGACACACAGGATGGAACTGTCGATAAGGACCAGCCTCCCTGGATGCCAGCAGGCAGGGTCCTCATGCCCTGAAGGCCATCTCTGTCATCTTCCTATTTGTTACTTTCATGTGGTGAAAATGCAGAGATCTTACTATTCCTGCTCATTCTACTGGAAGCACAAAAAGATACTGATTTCCTAAGCAAACATGGTTCATTTGAAAAACAAGGTTTAAAGTTCTGCTCACTCGCATCCGACTTTGATGATCCCATGTGTTTCCAAAGCACAGGCATGTTTTTAAAACGCCCAGGCTATGTGCTGTTACACGGCTGATCAGCATCCAGTGCTTACCCATGGAATACACTAGGGTGGCCCTTGCTTTTCTGTCCCATGTGGGACTATTCAGTTTCAGCGCTCTCTGACCCCCATGGCTCCTTGCCAGTGCACCCTGCTTTGCATGCCTGAATACAGTCATACAACCTTCTTTCTCTTCCCACACGTATTTCCTGGTCATGCACATCACAGACGTTTGTAGGCCTGTCTATTGTAAACTAACCTAGCCTGTTAAAACAACTGCATATTGTGTTCTCATCATTTCTCTCTTTTAATGCTGGGCTATTTTCTTTGCCTCTCCTTTGTCAAGTTCTTGCCATGCATGAAAATGTTCTCAAGTGTCCCACTCCAGGCTGCACAGGGCGAGGGCATGTGAATAGCAACAGGAACTCGCACAGAAGGTAAGCTACACTCTGCTGGGGTATATGCTAGAGGGAGCCATCCACATCCCTGCCCCATGGGAGCTCTTTACTGATATGCATCCCTCCTTTTCCAAGGAGACTGGTGGATCTACACATTGCTCCTTAAGTCAGTCGCACCATGTACAAGAAGGTCAAATGCTTGGTTGCCCTTTTTTGAAGATTAGATTTCTTCAGTTGTTGCCTTCCTTAGTATAAACAAACACTGTTCCCTCACAAGATACTCTTCTTGGTATGGCATCTAAGATGGACACCATAGCCACTTATAATGACAGAGACCAGAAGAGATCCAGCAAGGTTCTAACATCTTCCCACATAGAGGAGACGGTCTTCCATGTACCATGTAGAACAATGAACTAGAACCCAGCAGTGCTAACCCAGATGACTAACTTGGCTGCTCTTGAAATTCTGATGAATCCCCTGTCAACAGCATGGGCATCACTAAAACATGAACAGATGCCCAAAAGCTCTAGTAGGGGTAGGTACACCAGTGGTGACAGTACTCCAGGTCAATGGCTTTAACTGGACCACTGCTGAATCATACTCTTGATGGGGACAAGTTCCAGCTTTCTTCTCCATCATTTTCAGACATTATAAGAAACACAAAGATCCTTAGAAAATCCAGGTGCTATCAGATCACTTCTTTTTTACAGTAGCAGAATGTGATTCTGTTAAGGTTTGTCTTGCCTTGACTTAGCTTTCTTCCTAAATATATGAAGCTGTAAAATTTCTCTTAATTTTTGTCTGACTGGTTAGTCACAACAAGCAGCTTGGTTATTGGTGTTAAGTTTACAATAAAACAGACCACAGTTCTAGGCCTGGTGGAGCTTCTCTGGTACTAAATCTGCAGGAGCTAACAGAGAAGCAGGAGGTCCCCACATAGTCTTGTGCAATGAGCCATCTTCTGGCTTCAGGACATGCATGCACATGGATGGATACCCACACATATCTAGAACACACAGAGGCAGCATGTAGACACCAAGATTCCCCAAGGAAGCAGCTGAAACAAAGAAGCCTCTCTGCTTCCTCTGCCATACTGACCACCTGAACTAGTTACTAAACACACTGGGACACAGTCCTATTGCACCTGCTTTCTCTTTCCTTCCCTCCTTAGCTGAGGTCAGAATCTCTGAAGCCTTGCAGGTAGATGCCTTTGTGGCATCAACTCAGAGTGACACCTTCTGGTACAGCCAGCTAACTGCCACTCTTGAGTTTGTCAAAAACTCTTTCTTTATCGGCCACTGTCTGTTCTCCAGAAATGGCCAACACTCTAGAATTTTTGCCTGAAATTTTAACCAGCTTGTGTTTCATTTGTTTCTGTGAATTTGGCATATTCATTGGATAGGCCTGGTGTTGCCATCAGAGCAGTGTGCCAGAGCCCAGGAAATACACAGCACCAAGCAGGCTGGGAAACTCCCTTAGTGCCATCTACCTCAGGGTCTTCTTGGCTGACTGAAGGATACACATGGTGGGTGCATCAGTGTATGGCAAGGCATTTGTGACCATTCAATTACATCTTCTTTCTATCACAGCCTCTCTGGATGCCCTATTGCTGCTGCAGAAAAACTGGCAAAGGCCCAAGAGAAACACCAGAGCTGTGACGTGTCCAAGTCCAACCAGGCCTCAGACCGAGTCCTCAGGTACTCAACAGAAGTGTGTCATTCATGGAGTTCCATCAGAATCCATCCCAGACACAGAGCATGGGGAGTGTTTGGGACACTCCACAGGGTAGATGTGCTTTACGCACAGGAAAGACATGCCAGATTAGAAATTGAGACTTGTGCCCTCTCTCATGCAACATTATGTGGAAGCTTGGAGGTCAGTGTAACTCCCAGGTCTCCAGTGGATCAGTGTGACTTTTGATCTGAGAGAATTAGAAATAGTTATATGATCTGCAGCCCTGATAATTCATAACTCTATGAATGCTAAATAAAAGAGAAGTTTTAAAAATCAGTAATGTTAGTAGCCCAATATAATTTTATCTCAGTTTGGAGCAAGGTACATCACCTACTTATGGATGGCACTGCTCTTTTTAAAAATGCAAGAATGATGAATGCCATATTACCCATGCCTGGAAGTTTTATGTATGAAAAGTCATCAAAGCTGTCATCACCTTTTATCCTCATACACCCTAAGATGTGGGTGGAAGTAGGTGGCATCACTGCCGTTTGACAGGCAAGACACTCAGAGTGCAAGAGCTCATGACTTACCTGAAGTCACTTAGTATTGCATGTTAAAGTGGAAAAGGCCTGAGGAGCAAGACTGAACTCCCATTTTCCAAATTTGGGAAGATGGTTATTAGTAGAGGAAGACATCTACATTCCTCAGAGACTTCACACACATCTCATGACATCTATGACAGCCAATGTACTTCTGCCTTCTTAGTCTCATGACAGTGTCTTTGTCTCTGCACACAGATGCTAACTATCATCCTAGTGGTCACATCTGAATATACCTGGTTAGGTGGATGCCACACCACAGTCAAAACTCAGTGCTAGCTTTAAGACATATAGGCTGTCTCTAAAGAGTGATGATGAATACTTTCCCATAGGTACAGCATTTGGCTTCTGCTAAAGGTATTTCTTTGGGAGAAGTTACTTAGAGAAAATCACTATGCAAGAGGTAGAAATGTCTTCGTGTCCTCATTTAGTATTTCATGGGGTTTTTTGCAATTAATTTAACTTCCTTTCTCCTTTGGTAACAAATTAAAATATTTACAGAAAATTAAAAATATTTAAATAAAAGTAAGAAAATAAAAATAGCTATAGTTCCTCTATTCCAAGGTAATCCCTCTCTGACTTTTGATGTTTCTATGCATTGTGATGAGAACCTTGAAGAACCCCTTGTATGTCTCTCAGGTTCCTATTTACTGCCACAATCATTTTACAGATATGACTGAATACTTAACAATTCGTAGGACTTCTCCACTTCTCAGTCCATTAATCATTGGTAGCATGAGG
Source organism: Peromyscus californicus insignis (assembly GCF_007827085.1). Lineage (NCBI taxonomy): Eukaryota > Metazoa > Chordata > Mammalia > Rodentia > Cricetidae > Peromyscus > Peromyscus californicus. The sequence continues at coordinate 1,141,338 of NW_026294492.1, read as the reverse complement.
ACAACCCTCCTGCCCCCGACTCCCCAGGCTGTTTAAGGAAGGAGAGTCCTTAGCCAAAGGAGATGTGGGAAATTGTGAGCAGGGTTTATAACTAGAGGAATTTACTCATTTCCTTCTGTCTGATTTGACCAGTTGTGAAAGGTACAGAGTCCCTTTCATGATGACTGCCCTGTAGACATGGGTGCAGGTTCAAGTCTACTTCCTCCATAGCAAGTGCTGTGTTTGGGTGTCTTGAGAAACTCCTTGGCCCTTGAGACTAAGAAGACATTCAGGTAACTACAAATATCACCTCCATCCTGATGTTCAGAACTAAGGCACACCCTTACTGTTTCTGTGGCTTTATGACTCAGGGTCCCTCTAAGTTGATGCAGTGGAAAGATAAATCAAGCACCAAATAAAGAGGAGAGAGGGGAGAGCAACTACATATGGGTGGGCAATGCTCCTATGTGTCTCTGGCCGGTGTGTCAGTCAAGGGGGCAGGCCTCTAAACAGAAACAAGTCCCCTCCAGCTATTCATAAAAAGCCTAGGAGCTCCACCTACTACAGCTTAGGTTCTCTAGGCAGCACTTGGCCTATGGCAAGGACATTGGTCATCTCCCCCTGGTACCTACCTGTTCTCCATCCCTGTTGCTCACCTTAAGTAACAGGTATAACCTCCTATAGGAGAGGTGTCAATCTAGCAACTTAGTATTCTCCATATCTCATTAGCATAAGAGAAAAGAGATTAAACTTTAAATCTACAGTAACGTAAGTGGTCAAGATTTAAAGAAAAAAAGTAAAAATAAAAATGACAAATTGCCAAGCAGGAACTGGACACTTGAGAAGCCCGCTGACTAAGGAAGGGTCCTGTAATCTATACCTGCACCCATGACCCTTACTGCCATCCCTGATGGCCACATAACCCTGCTCATCCCTCTGATTTGGTCCTCATCTTTCCAAGGCTCAGGATCGACTCCTGCCAGCTGTGGCTCTCTGGCCTTGCCATAGGGTGAATGGAAAGGTTGTTAGGCCCTAAGGTCCCAGAAGTTCCCATCTCCAAAGGTGCTCATAGTTTTCCTCTCTTCTGCTTAGACTCTGAAGGTTTTTTCCTTGGATTGTTCTCATCCCATGCTGGGTTCTAATCTAAAAGTGTTGTCTATTCTGCAACACCTACTCAAACGGTGCCTTCTGCTGCCAAGTGTTGAACCAAGGCAAGGACTAGAGCTTTATGCATTTGTGAAGCACTGTCCTGTCTAATAAAATACTCTTATTAAACAACAGCCCATCAATTGGTATACTATTGCTTCAACAAGAAGTAAATAAGCTGAATTGGTGAACTGAAGACAAGTAAGTTGGTAATTTGAAAGTGTATATTGTAACCATACTGGGCCGCCATAAAAGTGGCATAGATATACTGTTGAGTAACATATAAAGGCCAGGTCACCTACAGGCACAGCTCTGTGGTAGACTGTCTGCCTAGAATTTGCCAGTAAGGGACTGAAGGTATGACTCTAGTTTAGTGACTGCCTATAACCCATAATACTCTGGGTTCTGTCTAGTATCACAAAAATAAAACAAAAACAAAAATAATCAAAGACTCATTTTCTTGTAACTACTATTAAATATAAACTTAAGAAATAATCAGTGAAGAAACAACTTATATAAATGGCTGGATATTGTCAAAAGTTATAACAGCAAGAAAAAATGAAAGAAACTAGTTCAGTAATGTAACATTCATATTCTAATACCACACAGTAAGAGCTGCTTTCAAAACCTAAGCAACTAAAAGAAATGGCAAATGCCATGTGAAATCAGGAGCAAAATATGTCAGTTTTTAAATACTTAAAAATCATACTAAGAGTTCAACACTTTTAAGTCTGAAAGAATTCTGGGTAATTTTTTAAAGCAGTTTTTATATTTTCTAAACATTGGCCCAATGAACTGGAGACTGTGGAAGTCGGGCAAGAAGGTGCACGCGGAGCCCTGGGATCACCACCCCGGTCCCAGGGAGAACGGCCTTTGCTCTGTGGCCTCCCACAAGCCCTTACCTAACAGCTGCCGTTTCACACACCGGAGGTCCAGAAAGTTATTCCCAGGGAGATGCGGGAAGTATTTGGGGCCAAGGACAGACAGTGTTTCCTAGTTCCAGCTGGTTGAGAACAGTGTTTCCGGTAGAACAGGCAGTGTTTCCGGCTAATAGGCAGTGTTTCCGGTCAAGGAACTTGCGCCGTATCTGGTAAAAAGGTACAAGGCGGTATATCCGGTAGGAATAGACAGTATTGCCACCTAAGGACAGGCAGTGTTTCCGGCCGAGGAACAGGCAGTGTTTCCGGCCGAGGGGCAGGCGGTGAGGCTTAAGCAGTGTTTTCTAGTGAGGTACAACCGCAGCAGTGTTCCAGGATGACGAACCGGCAGTATTTCCCAGTGAGGTACGGCAGTATATCCAGGTGTGAATCCACCGAACAACAAGTTGTCCGTGATGGTCCTTTGTAAATGGACTGTGAGCCAACACTCACACATGGATTCACCGTATTTCTCTTTTCTGCTAAAACACCCATTTTTCTTTTAAACGTTTCACATAAATCAGAAATAGAATGATCAATAAGCCCTCCTGAAATTAAGCTTTTAAATAGATACACTGTTCAAAAATGATGCTGATATGGAAATGACTTTTAACGATATTTTACCTTAGAAAAAGTTTTAATCGATGAGTGGTAAGACTTGAAATTGACATGCTTAAACCTCTGTCCGTGTCTATTGTATAGAAGAGAAATTGGTTAGAGTATAAGGGGACCTTTTATGGCATAAGTGATTTCCACTTATGAAATAGACACACAGGACAGAACATCAGTAAAAGAATAAGAATCAAAAATTCCTCCATTTAAATATTTTATCCTAAAGTCTAAAATAAAGGAATACTAGATTTAAAAAAAATTGAAAGGTCATGACTATTTGATCAAAGGTTTTCCTACAACTGCATTTTAATACCCAACTAGATAAATTCTGATCCAGTTTTGTCTCATTCTATGTCCGTAAGTGTTTTTATTTCCTCTTATTTTTGAGGAAAGTTTCTTAGGCGTCCATGTCATTTTATGTGATTCCACAACCCTTTGTAACCTCCACAAATGCAATCAGATGCGACCTCCTGTACATCAGATGCTTCCTCAACCTTGTGTGCCATATTTTCATCATCATTCTTCCTGAAAGTGAGAGAAAAATGATAAAACACATTTTAAGCATTTTTATTTCTTCTTTTTAGTTCTAGTATTGACTTTTAGGCAGGTACTTTATTTGTGATATATAATTAAATAAGACTGTCTTTTTTGGGGGGTTAAATTTTAATCTGTGAAAGGTCTCGAATCCTTGATACATGAAAGAAATCATATGTACTAGGATAGACATGAATCATGTTGCATGCACAGCCATGAGAAAGCAAGCCATTTGTTTGTTATCTGTTTATTTCCAGGCCAATGTGCTTTGTCAAGCAACTTGAGATCCCTCAGTATGGCTACAGAAACAATGTCCCCACAACAACACCACGCTCCAACCTGGCCAAGGAGCTTGAGAAATATTCCAAGACTTCGTTTGAATACAACAGTTACGACAACCATACTTATGGCAAAAGAGCCATAGCTCCCAAGGTGCAAACCAGGGACATATCCCCCAAAGGATATGACGATGGTAGGAGGTGCACACTCTTATACATGAGAGACACATTGCCATTGATGATGTTGTTGTTGTGTGTATCCATGTCCTGCAGATCAGCCACTATTCATGCTTACCCACCGGTGCCAGAGGCACAGCACACATGGCAGAGTCCTGTGCTGAAAGCCCCTCGGCCCAGGATGGGCAGGTGGACATACCTGTGGGTCGGAGGGGCACAGTTTTCTGCAATGACTCCAAGGCATTGGCCTCTGCCTCCTTACATGATATAGAGAACAAGGCCCTAGGCTCTCTGTGTTTTGGGGTGTGACTGAGCTGGTACCCTTATCTAATAACCTTTTTTAAAGGCAAATACCCAAGACAAGTTTCACTGGAAGAAACAGATTGAACTCTTTTGAGAAGCTCCACATTGACAATGCTCTTCAAGGGTACACATTAGAAGCCTCTGAGGAGAGGGCCTTGCTCAAGGTCTATGCACAGGCTGCACCCTAGACCAGTGAAGGTGGAATTGCTGGGATCTTCTGTGTATTTGTATTTCCTAAAAGATACACAGGGCTCTTGATGCAGGCATGGCTGATAACTGCCACCTAGCCAGCTCTGTGAGCAAGCCAGGCCTGCGTTCCCTCTCTTTCTGGATGTTGAGGAGGAAGGTCAGTTTCAATGTGGGACACTTGACCCTGAAGGATCACCTGCCTTTTAGAATTGATGGCAAAAATAACCTACAAGTCATCTGATGATGTCAGAGTCTTGCTTGATACCTTCCTGTAGATGGAGGAAGAAGGGCTCTTGAGGAATTAGGGCCCCTCTCTGAAAAAGATACTTAAAGTCACACACACATAAAACGTATTTAAAAGTCTGTGGATTCAGAAACCTTTTAACAGTTCAACATGAGCTGCTGTATATCTTTCTAAGATGTGTTTTTCTTAGAGAGATAACAAGTAATTTGTTTTATGACTGACATTTAATATTTCTTGACATATCACATATTGATCATCCATGTGTATCACTTCTGTAATATTTAGGCAGATAAATACACATAGAACAAAGGTAGGGAAACAAGCATCATAGAAATAAGTATTTTGGGTTTTTGTGTTCACACAGATGTAAGTTCAGTTGATAGACTTTTCAATCCTTTGACATCGTATAGTGATTCAGTTAATCTTTTCATCAGATGTTTGTTTTTCACATTCCCACTCCAAGGCTATGGTACATGCTGATGTGCTTTGTCAGACAGTTGACAAGGCTTTCTCTTTTCACCTTACTGACTTTAGCCTGGCACACAGGTAGAGTCACGGCTGGCCATGGTGTCTTTAGAGCCATGCATCCCTTCCTGGTCTATAAGCTTTGCACTTTATGAGCTACAGGGTTCTGGATCAAAAAACCTGCTAGTGTATTCACTTCCTTGAAAGTAGAGGGGGACTGAGACACTGAGAGTCCCTCCTCAAGGCCTCTGTGATGAACAGTGGAGATGAGGTGGTTTTCCCACCATAAAGGCAGGAGTGAGCATATTTATTGGTTCTGATTCTCTCAAGTCCAGACAGAGATCTGTCTTGCAAACTTGGGATGAGCCATGCTTTCCATTGGTCTACCAGAAAAGACCAGTCTATTGAGCATGCTCAGTTAAACCTCAGCATTAGATTCTCAGGAAACCAAGGAAAAAAGGAACAGCAGCCTTCCACCACAACTCTCTGAGGAAGCAAATCAAAGCTCTAGTTCTCTCCTTCTGTCTCTGCTGGCATGCAGTTATATCTGAAAAGGGCCCATCCTGGAAAAAATTTCTGAGCCATGAGACTGTGTGAGAGGCCCCACCTGGGGAAGCCATCCCTGTGCTCAGGCACCAATAGATAGATTCCAATGTAGTTGACTGACTATAGAAGCACCCCGTTTGCCTCAGACTTCTTTCAGACAAAGAAGTATCTCCTGATCTTGGAGAAATAAGAGATTTCTGGACTATAAATTCCAGCCTGACAGAATCGATAGTTCTTAAGCACTGGAGGTGAGTGGTGTAGCTAACACATAGGGCCTGGATATCAGCTCTTTACCTACCTAACCTCCCCTGCGGCCAGCAAACCTTCCATCAACCACTTGCTTCTCCCAGACACCTCACCAGTGTCTGCTGTCTATCCACCTTCAGTCTACTTAGTCTGTCCTTCTGGGCAGAAGGATTCATAGGTGAGATAAAAAATACAGGTGTGTGACATGCACTCATGCATAAGGAAGCAGGCGCCATTCTGTCTAAGGACTGAATGAATGCCACCAAATGGTAGACCATACACTTGTGCCCAGAACTGGAGTAGGCTTGATATGCAGGGATACCCATTGGTTTGGGAGCACACAGGTGACCTGGGGAGGCCAGAAGGAAGAACAAGGTTCAGCTGAAGGGGCTGAGCAAACAGCCTCCTCATGTTCTCTGTCACAGTGTGGATCTGGACACCTCCCATAGGAAGAGGATGTGTACAGGATGAGATGGAATGGGAGGGGAAGGGACAGCACAGTCCATGTGTGTGAAGTTAGCATCTCCCTCCCCTGTGGGCAACTAAGAATGGCTCTTATATCTTTAAATTTTAACAAGAAAGCCAAAAGAAGGATGTCTCCTGACATGGAAGTTATATGAAATTTTAAATTCCCTATCTGTGGTTATGAGCCCATGGTTACTTTCCATCTCACCTGTGGTCTAGGCTGTTGTCTAGGTTAGTAGCACATCCCAGGACTTAACTCCTGCTTGGACCTCATGGCCTCAAATTTTGCCACCAGGCCATTTGTAAGACAAGTTGCTGGCCTGGGTGTTTCACCTTTGGGCGCAGCTCACAGGGCCACCACAGCTCCCACTCTTGCCTCTTCCCTTTGACTCTTCCAAAATCTTCAAGTTCAAACTTCTGATTATCTATGGGCCTTTTCTTTGTCACTCAGAAATGCCAGTATGCTTTCTGGACTAGCCCTCTCACCTTAGCCCAGACTCCACAACATCCCAGACACTAGCATCAGGCAGCTGGGCCATCAGCCTAGGTCCTTCACATTAATCCTTTGTGGCTTGGATTTCTATGTCTGCCACAGCCATGCCTGAGACTTGCTTCTCTTCTGCTGCCTGAAAATCTTCCTCTTGGGCCTTTTCTGCTCGATTCTTTATGCAGCACCAAGTGTCTTATTTAATTCTATGGCTGCCTTCCAGCCTATTACGGCAGCTACCCGTGTCTTCTGAAAACACACTGCCTGCCTGCAGTGTAGCTCTGTGTCCCATCCCTGGATTGATTCACCAATGAGCATGCCAGGATGTTAGCTCCCAGTGGGCAAAGTGCCTGGCCCTCAGAGTCTTCAGGCATTGCCATGGGGGAGGAAGGACTAGGAAGACAGTGGCTCCGGCAGAGGTGGTAATCAGGCCCTCTGTAGGCCTGGTCTCCAACATATGCTCCAGGATAATCCTGTTTTCCATGGAGGATTCTCCATCTTCATCTCTGCCCATTTGTAGTACACAACACAGAAGTTTAGGACTAAGGGAGCTATTTCTCCTTCTAACAGCACCCACCTTAGTGATCAACGCCCCTGTATTCCTATCTGTCTGGTTTTCATGAAACTCATGATTGTATGGTCATGTGTCTATTCCCTGAGGGAAACTGAAAATGCAAAATAAACAGATATCATCCAAGGAGTGTGAGAATTTCCATAAGCAGAGCAGGCTGCTGAAGAGGTTCTAGCTGTAGGTTTTGTGTTGGTTTTCCCACTAGGGTTTTAGTCTTTGAAGGCAGCCCATATTTAGCCCTGGAGATGGGTGATGATATTCTGTCTTCTTCAGTCAGGGATAGAATGTAAGCAGGTATGGCACTTAATGTGGCTGCCTGGCTATCAACCACTGGTGGCCTCTAAGGAAGAAGCCTTTACTTCTCATTTCCCATCATCTGTTGGTACCTAGGATACATAGTTTCATCTGAAATAGACCTTTTTGCTAAGAAAGAAAAGTGTATTAGCCACTGTTTTTCTAGTTAGACATGGAGGAGGACAGTGACAGTAACATCCCAGGTAGATGCCCTCACTATGCACCATGAATGAATGCCATGCTGAGTGTGGCCTTAGTGACTCAGACTGACAGTTCTGTGGATATCAGGCAGTGTTAGCAGGATGAAAGACATTGCTTTCTCGAATACTTAAAGTACTGTTAATTTCATTTTGCATAAAACAGAAGTTGTTATTTAGACTAAGAAAAAGGAGCAATATAGATGTGACTGTCACCCTGGTTGTATGAGTGATGGAAATGGGAAGATGCATAGAGAAGTTATTGACAATTCAGTCACCTGCTAAACTTCTGCACTGCCCACTTGTCAGAATGCAGGCATCATCTCCATGACTTAAACCACTGGAAAAGTACATGCACCACCGTATTTACACTTATGACTTCAAGATAATGGAAAGTGATCAAAGTAAGATAACAAATATAATAATTTTAAAGATTTATTTTAGTAAAATGTTGCCCATAAATATAGTGTTTTGAGCAGCTGAAATGCTGGGACAGTACAGGACACATGCGTCCTAGACTGCAGCCTGGGTGCTTCTCTGTGTCTGTTGCTGCCTTGAACAGCGTCAGTGTCTGTATCTGTGAAGTGCATATGCAGCAGAATCCACAGAGAGGTGGGAAGCTAGAGAATCTGGTATATTTGACCTGGGAAGCAATTACCATGGGGACAGGATGCTGCAGGGCATAGTTAAAATACCAGAGACAGCACTGAGTGGGAATGCCATCCTTCCGCCCTGACACAGCTCTACATAGTGAGATCCTGTCTCAAAAAAGAAACAAGAAGATATCAAATTATCTTTTTTCCTAGACTGGTGCCTAGCCTTACCTATCTAAAAAGAAAACAAAATAAATCCTCTTGAAAAGTGATAGTAAATGCCCATAACACCAGAACTTGATTTGTTGGGCAGATGCAGTAGGCTCTTCAGTTCTAGACTAGCCTGAGTTATGTAGTGAGCTTTATCCCAGAGACAACTTCATATGTGGTATTGAATTTTTCTAGCATTTTCATGTTCTTGTTTTTTTATGAAAAATGTTAATGATGCAGAATTATTAACTTGAGTCCACATCCACAACATTTCAAAGCATGGCAGGTGTGGCCAGTGTAACCCTCGGTGCCCATGTGCAGGCCTCTGCCTAGTCCCCCTGTAGTGTTCTTGCTCAGTCACTCAGGGACCCTGGTATAAGCTGTGCATGGTGAAAATCCACTGTTCACACACACACAGTTCTACAATCATACTGATGGAATTTACAAAAGAGAGAGAAGAGAATGAACAGGTGGCCACTGCCCCCTCGGTTTACCCAGTGCAGTGTTCCTGAGCTGCCCTGAGGCTGATTGATTAACTAGCCCTGCATAATTAACATTGTGTCCAAATGGCTGTTTGCCCTACATGAGCTGTATTGGAAACTGACTGTGGTCCCTTGGAAGGAATCTGGATGAAACAGTTGCTTATGCAGTTTGTTTCCTGGTGTGGGGGCTAAGATTAGAATGGGGTGGTCACTCTTACCCCAGGATCTGGTCATCATGGCCTTGTCTGAAGTAACCTGAGTTTTATTAAAATGTTTTCCCAATACTATACCTCCCCTGAGTCTTAAGCAGGCAACATTTAATTGAGACTCACATTACCAACTAGGGTCATTTCACTGTGGTTGTTCATTTGCGTTTGGAGATAATTTTATAGTATGAGTTACAAAGCCTGTGTTAGCTCTTTTAGAAGGCTTATGGTTCATTTTGTGTGTTTTGTCCTCTTTGGAGGACAATTGCCAGGAACAGGCTCTAGGTACAGAGCAGCTAATGACCCTGAGGCCACAAGTCCAGAGAGTAGTGGCCAGCCATAAGTCTTTTCACAGGCACAGGTACAGTTACCATAAGAATGACTAAGGTAGCCATTGCCTGTGAGTGAAAGATAGCTCTAAGCATTGCCCTAGCTAGCCAACCTAGTCCATGTACATCCCCAGCGCCTAGTGCCATTCTCTGCCCTCTTAACAGTTCCCTTTAGGTAATTCCTCACCCTTAGGAGGCTGGATAGGGTGTCTCTATCTGGAATATCTAGTCTTGATGGAAAATGAATATCCTGTGAGCTCCTAAGTACTTGCTGGCTATTTATGAAGGTGTTGGCATAAAAGGATGCTGATCAAGGGATCTGCAAGGGAAGACCCCCTGCAGGCAGATGACAAGCTGACCCGCTGCTGTCCAGTGTCCCACATTTACCAGGGACAGATCTCTGTTCTCAAACATATGCCAAGCTCATTTTTCCCTCTAACTCCAGAAGCCTGTGTAAGAATTACAGAATAGAGGTGTTTGGCTCACAGTAGCTGGTATGCATGCCCTGCCAGAAGCTTTTTCACAAAGCCCGTAGTCCCCACAGCTTTAGTGATGGTTCTTGGGGATTCTGAGAATCTGGGTCAACTACACAGGGGACTAAACCCCAGTTGGTATCCACAGCCACATATGGCTAAAAAGAGTGGTCAGCCTCTTGATGGATCTACCAAAGGAATCAGTTACTTACAGTAGCTAAGTCCTGTCTTACCCAAGTGGGTAGATGCTGCAGCTGTCATGAGCAGCCTGTCAAAACAAGAGTGATCCTCTCCCAAGGTCACCCCAATTCTCTGTTCATTCAAGCATGCATAGTGCAGAATGGGCAGAATCTTGGTTCTTCATGAATAACCCCCATTTCTGTGTGTATAAAGATGGGTGGGTTAGGACCAGTTGTATGTTCAGCATCCTGGGTGCAGGGCCTAACCACACTGTCCTCTGTCTCTGCAGCCAAGCGGTACTGCAAGAATGCCAGCCCCAGCAGCAGCACCACCAGCAGCTATGCACCCAGCAGCAGCAGCAACCTCAGCTGTGGTGGTGGCAGCAGCGCCAGTAGCACATGTAGCAAGAGCAGCTTTGACTATACACATGACATGGAGGCCGCACACATGGCAGCCACAGCCATCCTCAACCTGTCTACACGTTGCCGTGAAATGCCACAGAACCTGTCCACCAAGCCACAGGACCTGTGCACTGCCAGGGTATGCACAGGGTCTCAGCCGTGTCCCATGGGAGCTGGCTATGAGTCTGTTCACTGCCAGGCCTACAGCCCTGGCCTCAGAACAGTGGACAGATGTTTTGGTCCCCTCCAGTTCTAGCTTGTGTCCGAGACATTAGCACAGCCATCACCCCTGATCTCTATGGTGTCTCAGCTTCAGGGTACACAAAGCCAAAAAGAGGTACAGCTTGCTGTTTAAACAAGGAGGTTTGGTGGTAGCATTGTTAGATAAATATGAGCCTATCCCTTTGCCACATGCATAGTAGGTTACCAGGATAGGGAAGCAAAATGGTGACATCTGACTGCACTCTTGATAGTCTGTGGTCTCAACCGATACTGTTATCTCAGTGGTACCCTCAGTGCTACAAGATTCAAGAAAGGTTTCTGTTGTTTAATTTTTCTTATCTGTTAAAGGAATTGTATTTATCATGAAAATCACTTTTTTATTTTTTGTTTTGAGATTATAATACAATTATTCCCATTTCCCCCTTTTAAGCTATTAATTTTATGTATGTGTGAGTGTGGAAAGAAGCAGGTATAGCATGGTTCATGGGTGGAGGTCAGAGGATAACCAGCAGAGGTTCTCTCCTTCCATCAGATCGGCACTTATCACTTGGCCCACTGCAGCACTGCTGGCACTCAAAGCAGAAGAGAAAGCCATTAGGATGGGCAGGGAAGAGAGTGAGCTGTCTCCCCAGGGCTCTAGGCAGGAAGCAGTGTGGCAGTAAGTAGAGACTGTGCACTGACCACCTGCCCTCTGTGTCTGGAGGCTCCGGGCACTGACAGTAGTTGTCATAAATCATTGTAATTTATATGAATGGAGAAAGGTCAATCACCTTATGGTTTGCAAGTACTTCCATTCCTTTGCTATTTTTATTCCACCATAGTGGGACAGTGTCAGGAAACATGCACTCTTTATGGCCATCTGGGCTACTGAAATGCAAGGCTAGTACAGAAACCATTCCTCCCTGTGAGAATAAAGACAGGAACCTCCCCTGGGGTTGTTTGTTTTGTCCTTTTTAAAAAATAATGTTACAGTTGGGATAATGGTTCCAATATGATGCATCTAAATTGGTATCAAAGCTTAGAATCTGGGGTGCTTTGACAGTTCTGGCAAAACAACACTAAAAATATATGAAGAGCACAGCTCCAAGGACAAGACCCTTGTCCCCGTGTCCTCTACCTGCCCAACCAGAAGACAAGGTGGCTAGACATCAGAGACCATGGAGTCATTCCAGTTGGAGGGCACATTTTTTCTTGAAAGAGTGAACTCTCCTGGGGAAATGGAGGGTTATTTTGACTGTGCTTGTCCACTGCCACCTAAATACCTTCACCCCTTTGCCAGCAAAACAGACTCTGAAGAGCTTGACCTACTTCAATGTGTGTGTGTGTGTGTGTGTGTGTGTGTGTGTGTGTGTGTGTGTGTGTGTGTGTTGTCTCACTTTTCATTGACTCAGTAGCAAATATGAAGATACCCAGATCAACTCAGAGCAGAATCCCCATAATAGGGCCTGGGGAATTGTAGTGCATACCACCTGTTTTTTAATAAAAATCTCTTGGCACTGGATTTTATGTCAGAAGGAAAAGTCTAGTTCCTTCTCCATCCTTTCATCAACATTCAAGTCCTTTCCTTTTCCTTCTCACTCACTTTATAATTATTGTCATCAGTGAAATGAAGGGGGGAAATTAACCTGGTATATTATGGATGTATGGTAGAATTGAGGATGGATCTGTGGAGGATGGATGGATGAGTGAAGGATAAATGAATACATGGATGAATGAATGATGGACAGAGGGAGGGAGAAGGGTGGGTAGATAGATGGATGATAAATGGACGAATATATAGATGATAGATGAATGGATGGGTGAATCTTCCAAACAATTTCTCTGGGAAGCCTGTGGTAGCAGGCATGCCTACAGATTGTGATGGTTAACTTGTGTGTTAATGGGAAGGGGGGAATGGAGGGTTATATTGGTGAACTCAGTCTTAGTCATCCTCAAGTGGGAAAGACAGAAAGGTGGAAAAGTCAGTCAGGCCTTCGGGGTTATACATCTTTCTTTCAACAGAATCCAGACATGGAAGTGGATGAAAATGGTACCCTGGACCTGAGCATGAACAAGCAGAGGCCTCGAGACAGCTGCTGCCCAGTCCTAACACCCCTGGAGCCCATGTCCCCCCAGCAGCAGGCAGTGATGAGCAGCCGATGCTTCCAGCTGAGTGAGGGGGATTGCTGGGACTTGCCAGTAGACTACACTAAAATGAAGCCTCGGAGGGTAGATGAGGATGACCCCAAAGAGATTACCGTAAGTTCTTCTCCTTGACCCTGCCTATATTTGGTACCAACCCAAGCGGGGCCTTGATGAAGAAGAGTCATTTGCACACTCTTCAAGAGAAAGTGCATTTTCTCCCTAAATTTGACCTTTAGCTGACAGGGACTTGAAAAACATTTTTGGTTGTCTTGGGAAATGTATAATTGACACTGAATTGAGAGAAACGGACTATGGGCTCTTTCAAATTTTATTTTCTAATAAGTATGCATCATTACAAATGGTTTATTCTAGGAAAATACAGAAAAGAGCATATTATTTTCAAAGAAAATTATACTGCATTTTCCTAGGGCAGTATAGGCAGGAGAGTCAAGAGTTCTAGGACAACCTGAGCCATATAATGTGACCCAAGTTAATTTAAAAGAAAAACTTAATAACTGTGTGCTACAGATAAGCTCATTCAGACTATACTTCTTGCTCAAGCATTCAGGTTATACTTCTTGCATAATATATCTTAGTAGAGTCATCTGACTTCTTGTTTATGGCAGTATTTCTAAGATGCTTATGTTAGAGCACATTTTTCCAAGTAGTTTGGACTTTCAAATTAGTTTACTGCTGTAGTATACTACCGCTTGGACAAAAGAGAGTATTTTCTTTCTATTTTGTGTGTTTATGGGTATTACATATACAGGTGCACCCACATACAGAGCTCAGAGCAGGAAGTCAGATATCTTCCTGTGTCACTCTCTGCCTTACTTCCTTTAGGCAGGTCTCTCGCTGAACAGACTAGCCTGGCTTGCCAGTGAACTCTTGGGATTCCTTCTCCTTTCCCAGTGCTGGCGTTAACTGTACCCACAGCCATCCCTGGCTTTTTGCATGGGTGCCTAGGATTCAAATGTGGGTCCTTGTGCTTGCAGGGCAAGCCACTCTTGCACACTCAGCCATCTCCTCAAGACTCCCCTTTCTTTACTGGAGACTTTTTCCAGTGCTCAAATCTGAAAGTTCTAACATCTTCATACTTTGAAAAAAATGAGTAGAATAAGAAGCCCACTTATAAACCAACACTGTCTTACAGTGGAAAAGGAACAAGTGGAGAGGCCTGCCTTTGAGCCCTTTTTGTTTTTGTTTTTTGTGCTATGTAGTCCTGACTGACCTCAAAGTCATGGTGATCTCCCTGCCTTCTCCTACTGAATGCTAGAGATAAAGGTATGCACTATCTCACTCAGCTGAGACTCTGTCTTAGTTCCTTTTCTGTTGCTGTGATAAAGCAACATGACCAAGGCAACTTATAATTGAAAGTGTTTATTTGGCCTTACAGTTTCAGAGAGTTAGAGTCCATGATGGCAGAGAGAAGGTGTGGCAGCAGAACAGCTAAGAGCGCACATCTCAAACCCCAAGTAGGTGCCAGAGAGTACATTCAGGATGGCAGGAGGCTTTTCCAGTATCAAAGCCCACCCCAATAACACACCTCCTCCAACAAGGCCACACTAATCATTTCCAAATAGTTCCACCAACTGGTAACATGATCTTGTGGGGGCCATTCTGATTTAAACCACTTTAGGTTCTTATCTTCAGTCTTCAAATTGAATTAAGTATTTAGGCATTGTAAAAATGGGATCAAATTTGAGTGGCAAGCTAAATTTAAGCATTCTTTTTTTCCACAGTTAAACCATGACCATCAAGAAAGAAATGGTAGTTGAATCCCTGAATTTATTTTAATTAAAATTAAGCCTCCCTCCAGTGACAAAAGCTTCTTCATCATAGACTGTCTTAGAAGTAAACTTGCCTTTTAATTTAAATTACAACATTAATGTAGTTGGTCTTCCATTGCCTTGACATAGAAAAGTACATGTAGTAAAACACTAGTGACTGGCAAAAATCCACTCTAAAATGTTTTCAGGCAGAATATTAGATTTACGGGTCCCTGTTAATAAAAGGTGTCCCTATAATAGCCATGCACATATAGCTCTTTCCTGGACACTAGATACAAAAAACCAGGTGATGTGTTTTCTCTGGCTGCTAAAACATCCACTGGTCCTGAGCAAGAGCCCTGTAAAGTTTTAGCAGCCCATGGACAATTCATCTTGCGTTTTCAGAAGAGCCCCTTATCACAACAGTGGTACCTTTGAGTTTTAAATAGAAGAGAGGCAAAAGAACAGACAGGAAACCTGCAGCCAGTGAACCTTCTGCTGATGAGTTGTGTTGCTGTATGTGGTTCTGAAGCTGTGTTCTGTCTGCAGCCAGAAGACTTGGACCCGTTCCAGGAGGCCCTGGAAGAAAGAAGGTATCCAGGGGAGGTGACCATCCCAAGCCCCAAACCCAAGTACCCCCAGTGCAAGGAAAGCAAAAAGGACTTAATAACGTAAGCATATCATAAGGTGACATGCTGGCTCTTAATTCTCCCTTCTCTGGCTTACTTTTAAAGTGCAGACATATATGCCTTGCCGTTTGAGCATGCACATTCGTGGTCCAGGAATCTCCAGCTGCCAGTTGAGCAGAGCCAGAGGCTGCCTTACACCTGCTTGTTCTCAATGATGCTCTACATGTGAAGGCGTCATTTCATTTAACCCTGTGCATTTTGCAGCTTTCTCCAGGGTGCTTAACTCCCCTTGCAGACATTGCAGCTAAACTGGAAACAATGAAATTTTTTAAGTTTTTTAAAACATACTTACTATTCTGGCTGTCTTTGTTTTTGTTTGGTGGCAGATGTCCAACTCCAGGGTGTGATGGGAGTGGTCATGTGACTGGTAATTACGCCTCACACAGAAGGTGTGACTTCATTTTTCTCATGGTGGATTCTGTCTTTTCAATTTATTGTTTTCAGCTTACCTCAACAATGCTGTCAAAGTACAAATGTTGAATTCTGTGTCAACCCTCTGAGTGCTGTATGCTGCTCTTCAAAAACATGCTAATTTACATGTTACACAGTGATTGTTAGACCACTGAATTTGCAAAATTCTTCTCAAAAATTTAAACCAAGAGAACATGTATTTTGTTGTAATTTTTTAAAAATTATTATTAGCAGAAATGCTTTCTTAGACATATGTGTGATGATATTCAGAGTTAATGGTATAAAATTTCAGTATACAGCACTTGGCCCATTGCTCTTCTGCATTGAACTTTTTTATTTTCAACTTTGTGTTGTGTTGTTCGGGCTCTGCTTGCTACCTAGGGGGGGTTCACTCACTGTGTCTCCTGGCCTGTCTTACAGTCTGTCTGGCTGCCCCCTGGCGGACAAAAGCATTCGAAGTATGCTGGCCACCAGTTCACAAGAGCTCAAGTAAGCATTAAAAATCTCTTTGCTGTTAGTTCACAGAAAGTAGTGTGCTGTTTGAAAGTGAATTGTCTGTGAAGGAGTCTCCAGTGACATTTCTGCCTGATTTATTTGGATGGTCTCTAGTTCTTTTGTATCACAACCTTTCTATCTGGAATTTCTTGTCTTCAGATAAGCATGCACTCCCAAGGAAAAATGTTTCAGAGTTACTCAAACTTCTAGAAAATTATTGTATAACATTTTTAAAAATGGAAGCCTTGGATAAAAATCTACCTGATAGATTTTGTGTTCTTCGTTATGAACACTGCCCAGGCCAGTGATGGTTCAGCTCAAGATCTATGTGGTGTTGGCACACACACACACACACACACACACACACACACACACACACACACAGAGTAGCCCCTCCCTCTCCTCTGTGTTATAACCTTTAAACATAAATCTGGCAAAACTGTGAGCCCAGTGTCAGCACCAGCAGACTGAGGCTGTTTTCTTTTGTAATCAAGTATACCAAACTCAGTTCCAGGGAGACTATAGAAGGAGCCAGTGAAAGTATGAAGAGAGCATCAAAACCTTACCCATTCTAGTCAGTGTGGACTTTGAGGTGTCTGTAAGGATGAAAGGCCAAACTTGACAGCACAGTGTGATGTCAGCAGCCACCCCTCAAATGATAGCCTTTGCTTACTGACCTTTCCTACCAATGTGTTCTGTGCTTGGTTGGGAAGATGCTGCCCCCTCCTGACCATCCTATCCCCTGACCCCATGTCCATAGTCCAGGGGTGACCTGAGTGCAGCCTTCTGTTTGACACCCATATCATTTTTTTCAGGCTCCCTGTCCAGGGCCCTAGTGCCATAGACCACCTGCTCATGTTCAGTGACTTCCTGAACTAGCCCTCCTGTCGCACACAGGACTCTTGCCTTGCCGTTGTCTTCCTGAACTAACTGTAAGCAGCTGGAGGACTTCCTCTTGTCTGACAATCTAGAAGCATTTAAATCAATGCCTGATGGACAAATAGCTTTAGCACCTCAAAGCAACAGCCTTAGGAGCAACAATCCAGCACACTTTGCTCAGGCATCTTTTTGTCATGGCTTCAACCCACATTTCCCTCATGGTCAAAGTGTGACCAACTGCACTTGGATCTTGGCCAGCACATCAGGATGTGGCATCATTCTCTTGACTCTCTTGATGAGGAACTCTTTGCAAAAGCCTGTTGTATCTCCAGTTGCAGCAGGCTACCTGTAAACAAGAAACTAGCTTTTGTGCTGTTTGTACATTCTGACTGCTTAGTGTCTTGAGACCTGGGACCAGAACATTTTTCTGACAGTGTAATTCACATTGGCTTATATCTCTTAGTGTTGGGCTTGATGTTTTCAGTCATCTAAAATTTCAGGCAGACCTGCCGTTTCTTCAGACCACAATTCTCCTTGTCTCACTTCATCTCGGGAGGTGGCTGGTCCTCTCATCAGCATCCTGAGGGAAGGAACTTCACTCACATCTTCCAGACAGAGTAGTCTTGGCCAGCACCCTCCCTTTTTCTTCCTGCCAGGAAGTTGTACCATCCAGAAAACAGATGCTTTTGCCTGATTTTGGTTAGTCCTTTTTTGCTTGATCTCTGCTGGGAAATCTAAACTCGACTAATTTCCTAAAATGATCTGTTTCTGTTAATGAAACTTCAAAACTAAAGATTTGATGTCTTCTTTAAAGAGACTAAAATTTAAACAGCCATTTTTTTACTTGACAATATGTCCTCTACACACAAATAAATAAATAAATACACTGTCATGATAGCCTTTTATCTTGGCCTTTTCATTGATGACTCTCAGTCCCTCACTTCTTTGTGGAAGTCAGAAAGATTTGCTGGGGAGCTTTCTCAAACAGAGTAGCACAAGTTGTCCTCTTTAAGTTGTATAGCAGCTTAGAGTAACTCACGATTATTGCAGTGTATTAATATTCCTGAAAGCCTTGGTCAGTTTGTACATTAGCATTTCACCTGAATGAGAAACTGAGTTGAGTCCCTGGTTATTATTGATACAGCACTCTCTACTTATCAATAATGATGTTAGGAAGTGGGTCCCAATGGCCTCAGATACCACTTGGAATTTTTTAGAAATTTTCCTCTTATCATTTCCAATACTGAAATTTTATAGGTGACCCTTAGGTGAACATTCTTAGCCATGGACAAGAAAGTTGTCCAAAAACCCATTGACCTTTACTCTTAGACTTAATAGATAGCACTCTGTTTATTCATCCAGAACAGCCACTATGGGATAGTTGTAAGAAGAAATCAATGATTTTGTGCTTAATTATGTACAATGTGTAAACTAAAAATGTATCAAAATGTTACATGAATCTTACCAACACTGTGGAATGGCTCCTGGACCCCTTGTGTCCCTGTTATGCATATCACATGTCCTGGGGGGAGGGAGACTTGAGGGCCAGAGAAGGGAAGACTGTTGAGCCAAGTACTTCCCTACCCACCCTGCCTGTGAGATTGCGGCCACAAGTAGCAACGAATCCAACTGTAAGAAGTAAGGTGACCTTTGAGGAGAAGCTGCCCTAATGTAAAATCTGATTCTAAAGGTACTTTTCTCCTTTTGAAATGTCATTTTCTAAAATTCTCCAAAGTGCCACATGAAAGGCTGCCACAGCTTTGCTGCCTCTTTGAAGAGCCATAGCCTCCTGGCCAAGGACCCTTTCCTATATGGGAGTCATGTTCACTGGGCAGACACTGGCAGTTGCTGGCCTCTGTGGGGTTTTAGCCATCTCAGTAACCAGTCTAAGGCAATAAAACCAGCTTCAGACAGGAACCATGGGCTTGCTTGCAGTGGCCCCAACTGAATAGGCTTCCATTTGCACTTCAGTCAGATATAATGGAATTCTAAAATTAGAGTGTTTGTAGTTGGCTTTAACCATGCACACGCCAATGAATATACAAATCAGTAACTGATAAACTGGTGTGGACTACTCAGGGAATGGCTCACTGAGTCTCTGTGAAAGAGGTAAAGCAAAAAGGCCCGTCTCCTCTCTGCCCCTCTGATGTATGTTGATGCCGTTTGGGAAGCCCTCCCCAGTATAAACTCCTAGGATTCAGCATAGGGCCACAGGAGAGTTCATAGCCTGAATGCTGGACCATGACGAGTATCCTTGGGAGTTCCCTGCCCTAAATCTTCTTTCTATTTCCTCTCCTGCGGGAGCGTGGATGGATGGAATGAGTAAGTGGGAGCATTCATCTTAATCCCCTGTAACTAGATACACACACCACAACCCAAATAAACAGTGAACAGAGATCTATGCTGTGCAAACCTCATAGTTCTCCAGACATAGCTTAGCTCTGTGTATGTTTGTGCCTCACTTTCTTCAATGCAGATTATAGTAAAGTTCACAGAGTAAAATTCAGATTCAGGAATACAAAGAAAGCAAGTATTATGATCATGACCTACTTTTTTCATGGAGAACATGTTGTAATATGAAATGCAGATGTTAGACCCTCTAGCCTAGCAGAAAGTCATCTCTTCCATGCCTCAGTTTCTTTATTTGTAGCCTAGACTAGCACTGGGGTAGCTCAGTTGGCATTCAGTGGATGTCAGTATAACCAACAGTGTCAAGGTCCAGCAATCCCTGGGTCTTTAGAAAACATCCACCAGCTGGGACTCAGAAAAGAGGAAATTAGCAAGGTAATTGATGTTTCTGAAGTGGCAACATCCCTTGCTCTTTGAAAAGTCATTGAAATAAGAACTTCATTCACTCAAAGATCTTTGGAAAAAAAACTTACCGTCATATTCTTTAAGGCATGTGGTAGCACACACCTACAATCTCAGTACTCTGCTGAAGCAGGAAGATGGCAAATTCAAGGCTAACCTGGGCTGCACAATGAGACCCTGTTAAGAAGAAGAGGAGGGGAGGAAGATGATGATGATGATAATAGAAAAGAAAGGACACTGTACAGGTACATGGTTAGATAGTGTGGAGAGGTAGGAAATCTGAAAGCCTGCATGGAATGTTCTGATGTGCTATATCAACATGTCCAAGAGTGTGCTCTAAAAGCCTGTTCTATCATGTGTTTCTATTGTGACTGCTTGCTCTTTGCAGTGTGAATCATCACAGTTCTCATATGTTCCTCATTTAACCCTTATATCCAAAGCTCCCCCAGCCACCTTGGCCCACTGGCATCCATGTCCTCGCATCCCAGGGTTCCTTTGGAAACAAAGACAGTCTAGAACACAGACTTCCTATACTGAAGTCAAACCATGAGAAGACATTTTCATGGATTACTCAGATTGGGTGAAATTCATTCATTCATTCATCCATGTATTTGTTCAGTCATCTCAAACATATTCAATTCATACCTAGAGATAAGACACAACTTCAGCCTCCCCCGCAACCACAGAAGCCATGTTCATGTACTCACAACAGACCAAAGAGAAACTGTACACTAATTCAGGGATCATCGGAGGACAAGCTAGACAAAAGAAGGGGTTCTAGATTATTAGGACAGGCCAAAAAAGTACCATAAAATCAGGTGAATGTAGGCTACATTTGTGGGGACAGTCAAGGCAACCTAGCAAATAATGAATGTTGGGGGTACATTCACAACAGGAAGTGTGTGTGTTGTGGACTCTAATTCTATGCTACAAAATAACTTGATCAACCTAGGGAAGAGGATGCATCTAGAGATGACAACTAGAGATGACAGCAAAGGTGTAGTCTATGGTAAGGTATTAGACATTGTCCTAAGACTCAACAAGCACTTGCTAGCAGAGCTACAAGCAGTATCCTGAAATGATAGCGCTCTGAGACTGAACTACAGCAGAAGGATGGAGGAGGGAGTGTCCACAAGAGACTCCTGGAGAGGGCAGAATGGTGGCTTGGGCTTGGGAAAGCCTGAGAGTTTAGATCGAGTAGCTGCCCTTATTTCTGGTCCTCCACAGAAAGGAAAAGGGAACACGTGTTACAAAGATAACTCCCACCTTCTAGCACTCCTTCTATCATGCCTGGGTCTGCAGCCACATGGCCAGGGAGTATGTAGCTATCATGAATTAGAATGTGGGCCAGTATTGAAACAATGACTGCTCACAGGAAACCAGTAACAACCGTTCTTGGCAGGAAGGTGGTTTTCAAGGCAGGGTGTGAATTGAGCTGTTAATGTGCTTGCACTTGTGGGAGATGCCTTGGCATCATCTGGAGGGGCAGTCGGTTTAGCCAGTCTGAGAAGGCCCACCTTCAAACTGTCTTCTTCATCTTACACATAAAATGAAATCCTTAAAATAGTCAGTAACATCTTATCCTTTTTAAGAATTTTATTTTACATGTATGAGCGTTTTTCACCTGCTATACTCATGTACTATGTGTGTGCCTGGTACCCAAGGAAACCAGAAGAGGGCATCAGATCCCCTGGAACTAGAGTTATAGGCCATTGTGAGCCACCATGTGAGTGCTGGGAATTGAACCTGGGTTCCAAGGAAGAGCAACCAGTGCTCTTGACTGGACTGCTGAGCCACCTTTTAGCTCCATCACCATCTATTAAAAACAAAACAAATAATAAATAAACACAGATAAGATCTCCCAAAGTCTTATTCAACAATGAAAAAAGTCAAGCAAAAGTTCAGCCATTCCTGATTTTCTCAGTGGGGACCTGCCTTCCCAGGCTGGCCAGGACTCACTTGAAATATCAGCAAGTTCATGAAAGGGAGCCTGGCTTCAGCAGACACTGGCATCTTACTCACCTTAAATTGACTACATTTCCTGGTTACCTACTGTGAGCATCTTTGCACTGCAGCAATTCACCTGCTAAGCCTGGATTTAGAGAGGGAAGCTTTGGGTCCTTCCTCTACAGGGGAGCTCCATCCTTCACTTAGAGCTAACCTGGTAGTTGTTAGGTTTTCATCATGACAAACTGGGGAATGTATTAAATTCTGAGTCAGATCTTGAAGCACACATCACCCCTCACATAGAAATTATGAAGCATTCAATTCAGATATCAAAAACTACTGAATGATGCTGCTTACCTGCAAACAAAAAGTGGCATTAGTTGTTTCTTATTTGAAAAAAGTGTTGAAATTATATAGTGTATTTGATGCATACTAGCCAAATGAAAACTTTGTATTTCTTTTAATTTTGAATATGTATTTTTAGAAGTACTTTATATATTTGCATTTTATTGTTATAAGTACAAATTTACTTATATAAATTTACACACACACACACACACACACACACACACACACACACACACACAGGCACACCCCATGATTGTTGCGCTAGACATTTTCCTTTTGTGACACACAGTTGTCTGACTGTTCTTCATATTTCATTGCTTGTCAAATGGGCCTCTCCTACTTACTAAGAATGAGTCTGTTTCTGTCTCATCCTTGGCTCCTCTGGGGTGGTTCTGAGAAGCAAGAGCCTTTAGAGTTCTGGGGACTTTGGGCCCGTTCCAGATGTTAGGCACCATGCAGCTTGAGGTGCAAGCCCCTGGAGCAGAAAGCCTAGTCACTCAGAGGCAGTTATGCTGGAGTTTAATGGTAAATCTGAGGTTTTAATCTTATAGAGACTTCACTAATTTATAGTTTTCTAGGGAAAAATGAACAGAATTGTAAATAAAGTAGATATTCCCTTTGGGAATTTATTGACAAGAATTTTGGAGAATTGTTTTCCTGACACATCCAGGAGAGACCATGATTCTCTTCCAGCCTTTTCTGGATTGGAATTTTTGACAGATAGGGCAGAGACTGCATCAGGCATGTCAGGACTGGTGAGCACTACTGGGTTTCACTTGTCTGCATGTTTGATGGGCTTAACCACTTACTTTTAACCATAGCCTGTGCTCTCTCAGAGTGACAGTCTGACGATGCTCACATATACTGTGTTCTGGGTCCTCTGCTGCATTTTTCCATATCATTCTTCTAACTGCTGGGTTTCATCTGACTCCATCTGAAATTTAAGTACCATAAGTTCATAAATTTCTTGTATATATAATTAAGATGTGTAAACTCCTGTTTCCCTATGAAAAGAAATGAAGGGCACCCTAATCATACAAAGTGACTTGAGAGCTGCTCCTACTTGATTTTTGTGTGTGGGGATCCAATGCAAATGCCTTCTGATAGGTGGAAATACAATTTGACTGTGAAATGAGTGACTACGTAATGTCTGTCAGAACTTTCTAAAATGTCAGAAGGTCCATTGTACACGGACCCACATAGTAGACACAAGCCACCTACCTGAATTAGGCTACTGTGCCTGGGGACTGAGTTCTTAGTTGTGTTTAATTTTTATTAATCTCTGGGGCTGAGGATTTCACTTCATTTGTAGAGTGCTTGCCTAGCATATATAAAGCTCTGGGTTCATTCTTCACCACTGCATAAATAAAGGGTGGTGGTGGCCCATGCCTGTAATCCCAGCATTCAGTAGGTGGAAGCAGAAAGATCAAGAGTTCAAGGTCATCCTCAGCTATATAACATGAATTGGTTAATCTAAATACCCACATAGATCAAGTAAGATCCATGTCATCCACGTCAGGTCTGCTTCTTTTACATTGTCTACATTGTCCTTATTCATTTTATATTCTAACCAATATGTGGGAGTATTTCATTTCTGTAGCTGACTAGCTAATATATTGTTCAACATCTTAGTCCTCGATGTTTTTGTTACACTATCAGTGAATGGCAAATAAATTAATGTTCATTTGTATGTTGTTTCAGGCAGATTGAAACCAAATGTGACATAAGTTTCATGGTATTACTTCTCTTAGAGGAATCTTTGCATGCTAAATAGCATCTATAAGAGAGTAATTAATAACTCAGAGTGAAGGCTCAGTTCTTTTATTTCGGGTTTTGTTATCCAACTTTATTGTGTTCAAGCATGTACAAAAGTCTGATTTGAGCTAACCAGTTGTAGTGAGAAGCCTCAGGCACCCTTCTAGTGAGATGATTGTCAATGCATCTGCTGATTATGTCAGGCTTTTCTCACCCTTCCACTCAGATCTTGAATGTTCCTCTTTGGAGCTTATATTGACCAGTAATAAAATAAGTCTTCCTTTAAGAACAACTCTGCAGGAAAAGGGCAGTGCTACTCATGGCCCACTTTTCATTCATGTTTAAATTATGATGCATTTATAGAGTATAGAATGCAAATATGCATGGCTTGTTTAATATACCTTTCTGATTATTATTTTATTTGAGTGTGTGCACACATGTATATAAGTGTGCATGTGTGTGTGTGTGTGTGTGTGTGTGTGTGTGTGTGTGTGTGTATGTGTACAAGTGCATATGTGTGGAGGTCAGAAGTGGCAGTCAGTTCTCTCCTTCCACTGTGAGTTCCATGGATCAAATAGCAAGTATATTACTCCCTGGAGCATTTCCTCAGTCCTAAAATAACGTTCAGTGTCATAGGCAGTAAGGAGCATGTGAGTTGGCTGGCCTGTGCAGACACTTGGGTAGGCATGTTCATGTGACCCCATCCCACTCTGTCCCCACCCTAGCACCATCCCAGCATGAATGGCTGTTTCTCATTTCATCTTCATCCTTCATGCTGTCTTCCTGTAGTCAAGTATGGGTGATATGCTTAAGTAGGAACTTGATTAGGATTTGAAAATATACATAGCATATGTGAAAGACTAT
Source organism: Peromyscus californicus insignis (assembly GCF_007827085.1). Taxonomy (NCBI): domain Eukaryota; kingdom Metazoa; phylum Chordata; class Mammalia; order Rodentia; family Cricetidae; genus Peromyscus; species Peromyscus californicus. The sequence continues at coordinate 1,116,500 of NW_026294492.1, read as the reverse complement.
GGGGACTTTTGAAGTTGGACTGAATGTATGTACAATATGGCTGTGAGCCTATGGGGGCCAAGGAGTAGAATGTGGCAGTTTGAATGAGAATAGCAACCATAGACTCTCATATTTAAACACATGATCCCCAGTTGGTAGAACTATCTGGGAAGGATTAGGAGGTATGGCCTTGTTGGAGGAGGTGTGTCATTGAGGGCAGACTTTGAAGTTTCAAAAGCTTATACAATTTCCAGTGTCTTTCTCTCTTTGCCTTGTGTTTATGGATCGAGATGTTAGCTCTAAGCTACTGCTCCAGTGCAATGCCGGCTTGCCTGCTTGCTTGCCTGCTTCCATGCTCCCCAACATGATAGCCATGAACTCTAGCCCTATGGAACTGTAAACCCCAAATTAACACCTTTCTTTTATAAGTTTCCTTAGCCATTGTGCTTTGCCACAGCAATCGAAAATTAACAATAACTATTGTATAAATAGTGTATAAAACTATTAACTACTGGCATATGTGTCACAGTTGAAGGAGAAAATACACCATTTGCTAAGCAAGGAAATTTTAAATGACTCTTTGAGTATAAAACTAATACAAATTCAAAAATGATAAAGCAAGGACAAGAAAATATATTAATAATCAAATGTTGGTGTTTTAATTAGTTATGATCTTGTAGTGTGCCTTTCTGCTTGCTTAACAGAGAATCCATGCTCTTACATTTGGAGTTGTGTAACATAGGGGCACATTTCCAAAGTTTTCATCTTAAGAAGGCAGTGTGAGAAACCTAGACACTGATACCCAGTGTTGCTTTTGCTAGTGTCACTGGTAAGGGCTCCTGCCTCATCTGCACATCTGGTATGTGATGCTCTTCTCCTTCAGGGCTGAGAGCCTCATGGGTAGATCCTGACCATTTTGTAGGGCATGACATACATCCTAGTTAGCTTTTCCATTGTCATAATAAAGCTGATCAACAGCAACTTGGGGATGAAAGAGTTTATTTCAGCTTACAGGATATGGTCTAGCTTTGAAGGAAGTCAGGAGCTCAAGCAGGATCCCAGAGGCAGGAACTGAATCAGAGAATACAGAGGAATGCTCATTACCAGCTTACTTTCTCCTAGCTTTCTCAGCTACCATTTTTTTTTATAGCCCTGGCCCTTCTGTTCAGAAATGATGTCAGCCGCAGTGGGTTGAGCACTCCACTAATTATTAGTTAAGAAAATGACCCTACCAACATGCCCAATATGATGGAAACAATTCCTCAGTTGAGATTGACTCTTCCCAGGTATCTAGATTTGAGTCAAAAACTATGACATTTACCACAGATATCATTTATGTGTCATAACTGGTTTTAGGAGACTCCTTGTCACAGTGTATAAGCTAAGCCCTCCCCTCCTCACTTCTGATATTTGGAAAGTCACAGGTGGATACTCCCTGCATACTTAGAGCATACCAACAAAGTCGGTGCAGGGGGCAAGGAGAAGGTCTCAGAACATATAACAGTTGGATCCACTAAAAGATTGTCAGTCTTTATTGAAGAGTTTTCAGGAAAAAAGGTGACATTGCCTTATGTGGCTTCCCAAATCCCTCTGGTGTAAGGAAAGTAGAGAATCTCCATGGAGATAGGGAGTTGGCAGTGGAACAGAGGACAGCAAATGGGAAGGGGATGTGCCCCAGAAATAAGGGTCCAGGAGACAACTGGTATTGATGGAGCACCAGTTTCCCCTCAGCACAGATGTAGATAGAACTGAGTTCTAAAAATCAAAATTGGACCTCTGACTCTCTATGATCCCCAAACTATTGGGGATTGTGTAGGTGTTATTGAACCCTATGTTTTCTTTAATTCACAAAGGAAGAAAAAGTACCCAATCTTGGAGAGTCATGAAACAGGGCAAGAAAGAGGAACCAGCAGTACTCTTAGTCTGCCTTGTTGATTCTCTCTCAGACTCAAACTTTACCATAAGAACCATAGGAAAGAAAGAGTGAAAAGTATTGTCTTTGTGGATATTGATTCCTGGAATAATAGATCAAACATTGGCAGCCTGAGCTTTTGTCATGACTAGTGTCCATCCGGGGTTAAGTCCATTACTACCTGATGCATGTAGGGTACAGGAACAAGGGAGAGTAATGATGATTCCCCCAAAAGAGAAGGGCAGGTGCTTATTTTCAGAATATTTTGCCTTGAGGCCTGAAGGATGGTAAGAAAATCCAAGTACCCCTTGATTCTTCAAGTAACCATTTAAATTGTATGTATCCTTGAGAAATGGTATGATATATTCTGTCCCCTTGCCATGCAGGCATATATCCTTGAAATGATTTTCATAGCTTTCTGTTTATCATAATCTAACCTGTCAACAAAAGCACAATAGTATGATTTCTACTGTCAACTGCATCTCCCATCATCTCGCTCTCATAGACTCCTAGGATTTCTGACTTCTCCCAGTAGACAGCACTTGTCCTTTTGCTCTGTAGTCGTCTATGGCCTATGACATAAAATAGAGCGTAGTTTCTATACATGTGTCCATCATTCTCCCCTAAATTCGACCCATTGTGATAGATCCAAGGACTAATAAGTTATTAATGAGCAAAATGAAAATATTCTTACTGTATAACTCAATTTTGTGAGACTCCAGAGAATTTTTGAAGAACTGTTGAAAGCAATGGATGAGTCAATGCACAGACTAGTCAGTCTCAAGAACTCTAGCCACTTCTAAGTGGTAAAACTTGGAAAGATTATCCAGGAGGTTCACCAAGATCTTGTTGCTTGGGTGGAAATAGACCCAAGATTATGGGCATTATGATGATATTGCCTACTGTAGGGACACAGAGCACTGGTCATAGTGGCATGCAGGTGGAACCCAGTGCAGCGTTACAAGGAGGTGACAAAATGGTGGCGATGCTACATCACACTCTGCTGCCACATAAACATCTCAGCCCTGAACCAGGACCAACAGCTACTGAGTAAAGAGTGGAGGATACACAGACATTGTTGACTACTAGATCAAACACTGGAATGAAAGTCTTGTCCTTGTCCATCAAGAAAACCTACTTGCCCTTCAGCATTATGCTCAGGTCTTCATCTACAGTGTGTCACTGCACAGAAAAGATAGCCAATGTCAACTGAAATCAGCAGAGTGATACTCTTATCAAAACAAAAGCAGTCTTTAAAATGTGAAGAAGCAATGCAGCATGACTCCTCTTCCTCTGTGAGTAGCTGGCCTGAACTGCTCTGTAGAGCAGGAAGCTGAGACTTCCTGGAATCAGCCACTGGGACCTTTGCATTGAAACTCACATGTGTTTACCAAGTCTCAAGAACTGGGTTATTTGTGGGAGCAGTGTGATGGAAATCCAGGTATTCTGAACAGTCCCTCTATCCTGAGGTGAGTTGGATAACCTCTTGGCTCTGCCCTCTGTCTTCTCTCCCCAAGCCCTACATCCTGGTTGAGAGTTCCTGGGTGCTTGCTTATCTTACCTCAGGTTCATCCATTAGATCTCTACCCTCCACCATCATTCACATATTTACTAGGCTAAAAATAGCAGGCAGGTCAGAGCTTTTCTGCTTAAAAGTTGTCAGACTGAGTAGCTTTGAGTGTACACTACATCCCAGAGCCTGTTACCCAATACTGAAAAGTGTATCTGTTGGATGTTCTGGTTCTGTTTGCTCATTTTAGATTAAACACACATTGTTTTTAGTTTACGTCCGTGTGTGGGACAAGGTCTCCGATAACTCAGTAGAAGGTAGGACTCCTGACTCTGGGACTTGGACCTGCTGTCCAATGCTCTCTATACCCAGAACCCACATGGTTCTTAAGCACACTGGATGTTGAATAGACTTTAGTGGATGGTCAAACTACCGCTTGTAGTTGGTCTATTAAATCTGGCCTTCCTCAAGAGAACTCTTTACACAAATGATGGTGACAGGTTCATGGTTGAGTTGTGGTTCTACCAAATCACATTGCCAGGATGATGCTACAATGCCTGATATCTGTCTGTCTTTGGGGGCCTTGAGGATTATGACCTCTCTCTGGGAAAATGTTTCTTTTCCTCCTTCTATTCATGACCAGAGTTGTTGCTACAGAAACCACTCCAGTGCCACATGGGCATCAAAGAAAGCAGCTGCTGAGACCAAGTAGAGACAGTTTCCACTACTGTTTTTTTCTTTGAATATTCCCTTTAAAATTTTAGTTCAATTATTTAAATTGCATTATTAAGGTCTCTTCAATGGTCTAGAGGTGTATCTGAATGTGAGTGATATGAGGGAAATTGCACATCCCCACCCGACTATGTACAGAACATGTGTGGCCTGAGTCCCTCAGCTGAAGGCCATAGTAGGACAGGAAGCAGAGCCAAGGTCAGCACAGGCCAAAATCTAGACTTCCAAAGTCAGACCATGGCTTGACTGTCTCATCCCTGTAGTCCTAGTGAGCTGTCCCCCATTCTCATTTCCATCTGCAAAGTTATTTCAGTGCCAGCAGCTTGTCCATCAAAAAGATCAAATGAGTGATGTCTACACAGTACTTGGAATGGCACTTGATGCCCAGAAGAGCTGTGTCTATTAGCTCAGTGAATTCATATTGGCACACAGAGAGACCAGAACCAGCCCAGAGTAGCAGAAGGCCAGGCTGAAGAAGCCCTAAGATCATTTGGAGGGAGGGGACAGGTGGTGTCAAGGGAAAATGACCAAGATGATTAGCACTCTAAAATTTAACCCAATTCCAACAAGTACTGAAATAAAACTTTTTACATTTGAAACTTCAACAACCAAGATCAAAATATTTCAAAGATAAAAGAATTCCATTTCCTAATATGTCTTTTTCTCACTCTTGTCTAATACGGTTCAATTTTAAAACTCTTATATCAGACTTGCAAATCAGGTTTAAAATCATCAAATAAAAATGCCCATCAGCCCGTCAAATTCACTTCAGATCTAATCCTCATTTACCACCACCCCACCCCAAATTCAGAAACATTTCCCAACTGGCATATTTTGATCATCTCTATTCTCTGTCATATCTTTATTTCTCAAACTACTTTGAATTCTTGCTTCATTTCCCTTCCTTTTTTGGATAGCATGTGTTTTAGGATGAGAACATAGTAGAAACTGAGGCACTTTTTGTTCCCCTGTGGATCACGGTGGATCAGACCCCTTTATTCCAGTGTTAGAGCCATTGAGAAACCCTGTGTCTGGCTTACACCTCTGTAGTTAAAGTTAGTCTGTTAGACAATAGATTAACTTGTTTCTCAGCCTGCTTTTGGCACCCTCCAGAGCTTAACCTATCATTACCTTGGTTGGCTGCTAGTAACACATAGCACAGGGCATCGTGGGATTCCTCATATAAAGTCCACTTTAATTCTTCCTGTGTATTTCAGCTGTACTCTGCTGTCACTGTGGTGTCTGGTACTCTTACCTCAGGCTCAGAACCAGAGCTCTCTGGGGGAGATGACCTAGGCATCTTATACTTGCTAATTCTTCTTTCCTTAGAGTGTTCCATTCCGCTTCATCTACACACCTAGAGAAGTGGTTACATACATGTCTGCTTTTTGCTGGGCCTGATGAGGAAAGAGGTGATTGAGAGTGGCCTTCTGGGCATGGTACCCCAGCAGCTCAGCTGGCCCAGGTACTCATTTTATAATAAAGAACAAGGATTCAGAGATTCTGAACTCATACTCTATCTTCCCTGTCTACATGTGCTTCAGCAAGTTAATGAAGCTTTCTGAATTCCAGTTTCCTTATCTAGAAAAAGCAGTAATAAGATTTGCCCCCTGCTTCACAAGGCTCTTGTGTGGCCCAGTAGATGTACATGTGTCTGTCTCTCTGCAGAGGCTGGAGGTTATATCATGATCATCAGCGAGAGAGACGTGGCCTCGGAGCCGCAGAGAACATGGTTCAGACAGTCTAGAGTAACCCTCCTGGTGGCCAGCCCAGAAACACCCTGTTGCTTCCATTTCTTCCAGCATCTCCAGGGTCATTTTTTGAATTGAAGATGTTTCCTGAGCAAAGTGAAAGTTTTAATTTGAACATTTAGATCATCTGGTTTTCTATTTGTACAAATTCTTAGAGTTTTCTTATATGCATGGGAAGCACGTTAACAAGATGCAGAAGCAAAAAAGCCATGGCTATTTGGTGGGTGGACAAATCCTTACTCCAGGTGGCTCGTGTAGGTCTTTCAGATGCCCATCTCCTCTTCATGGATGCTAGGTGACACAGTTGATTTTCAGTGTCTTCCTTTTGTCTTTCTATGGCCTGTGGCAGAAGGCAGAGTGGGTGAGACAGGAAAGCTATGAAGAGAACCAGAAAAGCACATGTCTGGCTGAGTGAATGGTTCCTACACCATGCACACTATTTTATAAGCAGAAAGCTATCCCAGAAAGGTGACTTATCTTAGGCCATGACTTTCCAAGGTAAACATTGTACTTTAATAAATTTGCTGTGCCGCTTTCCACAAAGATGTGATGTTAACTCAGTCTTCTATATCCAGGGGAAGAAATATTGCTGGCCTCCTTCTCTATCTACAATAGGCACTGCTGATCTGTATGAACACATGGTATCCCTTCTCTACTCCCTCTAGAGCAAAACTGTTCAGATTCTGCAATGGGCCTAGCCCAGCATGGTCTTACCCTCAGGGTAAGCTATACATGCACACACACACACACACACACACACACACACACATGCATGCATGTGTGCTGAGCCAGCACAGAAGGATAAACCTAGAGTGATTCACCAGGTTGATGAGAGGATGAGGCCTGGGGCTCCAGGAGACCTTCTCCCAGTGCACTTTCCAGAATGTTGCTCACTGATTCCCTGGACCATTTTTAAAGTGAGCATAGGGCAGTCCTTTAGCTACCAAAAGCACAGAACTCCAAGCTTTAAAGAAGGCATCATGAGAGGTGCAAAGAGAAGTACAACAAACAGGTTTAACTTACACCAGACATAAGAATGCCACCTGATCTCTGAGTCAAGGTGACTGGGACACTCCCCTGGGGGCCTGTGCCACAGTCTGTCCTGTCCACATGGCAGCCTCTCTGTGTAGAGACCCTAGAGTCCAAGATTCTGTGGGAGCCTGTGAGGAAGAGGGCTGAGGTTCAAACCTGAAGTTAAATGGATCCAAGCCTAGCCATGTGCTAGGGCCTGCCCTGCTTAAAGGCAGCTTCTTGTCTAGAGGATTCTGTTTGTGCATCTTCCCCATTCTATACACTCCTGAGAACACACAGTGAGACAAACCCACTTCATTGAAATGTCTCCACCCTCCTTGAGGCATTCGGCTACCTACCCTCAGAGCCTCCCCATCCCTTCAACACTGGCTGCTCAGCACCTTGGAACCTGATCTAGCCTTTAAAAGAAAACACAAAAACCTTGTACATTGTAGAATCAGCCTGCACCACAGGGACGAATGAGGAAACTGGGAGCCTGGCAACCAGGTTGCCATAGCAACTTGCTCTCTCTTTCTGCTTCCCTTTGCAGCCTCAGGGCAGGCCTAGCCTGGCACAGTGTGCACAGAACATGCAGGATGTAGAACGCCCCCACTGCAGCAGGAGGTTTCAGAGCTTTTTCTCAGGCTAACCACATTTGCCAGCCTCTTGAGTGGAAAGGAAGTCCTGAGGCCTGCTCCACACGAGCACTGACCATGGCACTACAACCTTATTTTCTGAGTGAATTCCCAGTCATGCAGGTCTCTTTTCCTTCTCTCCTTGTCTCACCCCCTTTCCTCCCTCCCTCCTTCCTTCTTTCTCTCCCTCCCTCCCCCCACCTTGTCATACCTATTCTTCACTTATAGCTTACATAAAGACAAATCATAAAAATGTGATTATCTTCCTAAGAGACATAATTTTTGTATTAGGCATGTGACATTTCTGTTAATTTGCATATTGGGGCAGCCACATCTTGAAATGATTGTCTTAAGAGTAGAATCCAAAGGCATTAAAGGGTCAGTAAATAAAGATATGGTTAATAGTCGTGATTGCTATGTCAGCCAACCCACAACATGTTCTTTTATTTGGAACAGTTGAGATTTAATGGAATATTGTGAATTCAATGAAGCCTGTGTACAGCAAAGGCCTGAGCCTACATGTTTGCATTAATGAGGATATCTATATTTAATCACTAATCTTTTATTGCACACAGACCCTGCAATGTACTGAAAATCCTAGTGCTGCCCAAGTGCTGCTCCCCCCCTAGTTCTCCATCTTCCCCTGAGCCTATAGACTCTACTGCATTTGACATCGGCCCTTCCTTGACTGCCCTCCTACCATCATCCTTCTGACAGAACTTGCTTCCTCTACCCAGCCATGCTGCTTCCCCCCTTGAGGACCAGAATACTTGCTAAGCCTGGGTAGTTGGCACTTCACAGTAGCCTGGCAGATGCTTGAGCCAAACTGTCAACAGTGGAACTCCTGATAGGAGGGGAAGTATAGGAACAGACACTGTGGACCCTGGAGCCAAGGTGGAGTGCCTCTGAGGTCCTGATGTGGTCCACCTGGGCACTGAGATTCCCTCCTTCTAGTGCTCATGCCTCCCTAATGCTGTACCAAGGGTCTGGAGAGTCCCCATGCTCCTCAACAGGTTATAGTCCAGGCTACCCTCTTTTCCTGTGCTGCTCTTCCAGCTGAAGTAGGGTCCTCCTTCTGGGCCTTCCCCCAACCTTTTATTGCCATCATCATCTGCAATGAGGAAACCCTGGACATAACCAGCTTTGTCTATAACACTCCCTCCTTGTCCTGTCAAAATTCCCATTGTCCTGGCTCTCTTTCCCCTAAATCTGTGTTAAATAAATGTCCTTAGACCCATATCTGTGTTGTAATATGTGTTCTTCTTCTTGGGCATTCTCCTCTCCCCCATGGATTCCTCTCTTTTCCCCAACTGATGCCCCCTCATTCCTGGCCTGGATGCTGACTCAAAAGGCTTTCCACTCCATGTTTCCACTCCATCCACAAATGTTTCCTTTTGCACTTCATCTCTTTGCCTGCAGTGCATGTTCTCTCTCTCCACCCCTCTTTCCTCTCCACCTGCCCCTCCTCCCATGCATACATACACACATGGTGAGCAATGCCTTGACTCTCAAGCTGAACAGGTGGGTACTCCTCATCTTGGGAAAAAATCCCTACATGCTTCTTTACATCCTCCTTCAGAGAAGGCAGCAGCTCTGGGTCAGGAAAAAGAAGACTGAGGATCATCTGGTAGGATATGGACAGCTTTTTTCAAGCCCAGTGACTGTGGGTCTGAATTGGGATTGGATGGATGGTTGTCTAGACCATTGCAAGCTGACTATCCCATTTCTCCAGAGGTCACAGGTGTCCTTCTGCCCAGGGAACTCTAGCTGGACTCTAAGTAATCACCAAAAGTCAATAACTACAGGAAATACAAGGACCTCAAAAACTAGCTGATCTTTAAAAATAAAAACAAAAAAAAAATCTGTGGACCTAACTACAGTCCTGTATGTTGGTATGCATGTAAAGATGGATGTAAAACCAAAAAACTCCACACTGAGAATGTGGAGCTTCAACAGTAAATAGGCCTGTGTGGGTGTGTCTGTGTTTCCACGGTGCTGTGAGCTCTATAAGGTCAGTGGACCTAAAAGGCTAAATAGAGTTTCTGCAGGGGACCAGACCCTGGACTAGACAGACATATCGTAAGCCTACCATCTACATGGCAAGTTATGAGTAGATTCTGCTTTCTGGTATCTTCCTCAGAACAGAAGTCAAGTCCCTGACCTAGATACCAGAAGCCACACCAGGACTCAGTGAAATAGCTTCACTGCTTAGTAGGCTGGCTCCATGTGGAAATGGACTTCAGTTCACCTCTCCTACAAATATGGATTGCAGGACAGCACACCGGGCTCACAGAGCAGGATCTCTGGCAGATACACAGTGAAGGAGGCCCTTGCTGGAAAGAAGGCCAAGGGTAAAGCAGGATGTGGCTCAGTTATGGAGGGGACAGCTGTGCCATGACCTGAATTCCCAACAGTCCAGTAGAGAACAGGAAGGACATTTGGATATGTTATACCATAAGGCCACAGACTTCCTGCACTTTAGGTTAGGTCTACAATTCAGAAAACAAGAGCCTAGTGGCCGCCCTAGAATTGCTGAGCTCTGGTGAGGAGAGGCTCAATATACTTCCCACCTCCCTTTGCTTCAAAGACCCTGAGTGCCAGTGTGGCAGGAGGAATGAATGGAACCAGGTGGGAGATGTCACCACTCAGCCCTGTCCTCGGAGGCCATGTCATAGAAAGAAGAGGACAGATGGACACAGCTTCCAACATGAGTATGCAACTGGAAGCCAGAAAAGGATCCCACAGATGGTAGATGGGGAGAGCCTTTACCCTAGGGGCCATTGAAGATTGCATACTAGAGGAGAAGGTCAAGGGCGGCGTCCCCAACTCTGGGGACTCTCCCCTCATAGTGGATGTACCTCCAGATGTCTGTAAAAGCATCCTATACACATATACCATTAGACATCAGAACCCCCTGGGCTTCCTGAAGCATGCTGTAGACCGAGATGAGTATTTGCTGTGGTCAGCTGTCCCAGGCTGATAACACACACCAGCCGGTGTCACTTCAGACCACTCTGTGGGGTTCTCATGCTTCTTTGAAGTCACCAGTGTGCCCTCTTAGGCCTCCAGGAGAGAAGCTGCCCTCCATGTTAGTCAGCCAAGGTCAGAATTCTCTTCTGAAAGGCTACTTCCTACAGGCAAGTGGCAGGAGGTCTGCCTTTTCCTCTTGAGACTCGCTTTTCAGACATATCTGTACAGTATCTTGGTTCCTCCTGAGTCCTCTTTCCTCTAAACTAAATGACCCCAGTACTTCCAGTTTAAGCAGCATACCAGAAAGGTAGTCCTTATACCCTCCTGGGCTTTTGGAACATGGTCCTACCTGTTGCTCTCCCTGGAAGGTCATGGGAGGGGCAGGAAGTCCAAGTTGCTGTGACTCCAGTGGTCTTCTATAATCTAGTCACAGAAGAAGGTATCGGGCACAGACATGATCTTGGGGTCCCGAGTCTCAGCAAGTCTTTCTTCCAACTCGGTCTGCCAAGGCTTGCTTTTCATTATGTCCCTGTAAGCTCATCTATTCTTCGTGAACTCTCTTTTCTCAGTCTTCTCTTCAAACGAATCCTGGATGAGAGAAACTCTACATTCTTTAGCAGGGTCCAACAGTGGACTCCACTGTCTTGAGTGTCCCTAGGAAGACCTGTTCTTCCACACCCAGGTCCTCAAAGTTAGCCATGTTTGGTCAAGGCACTTCCAGGAGTTAGAAGGAAGAGGGACTGATCCCTAGAGTGGGCAGAGTCATAATTGGCCTCTACCTTCTGGACATGCTTGGGAAAGCTTCCAGTCACAGGGGAGACCATGCAGTAGCTTTCAGGCCTGTGTGTTCTTAGCACTCAACAGCTTCTCAACACTGCCTTCCACCCCTTCATCCTGTTTTCCTCTCACTACACTCACTGCACCCTTAGTCTTGACTTTCTCCTACCATTGTACACCAATCAGAGGAGCACACTCCACCCAGTCTAGGTTTAGAGCATGGACTCCATGGTAGATGTACTGACCCTTGACTTCAGCTCTCTGGCCAATCCTCCTAGAACTCAAAGGGAAGGAATGGTAATTGGGTAGAGCTTGGCTGTTAGATATCACTGATGGCTCTTGACACTTGTCCATAGAAGCTCATTTTCTCTCACCACAATCTCTCTCACTCTCCCCATCCCATAAGCCCTGAGGGGTCTGTGGGAACCAGAGTATGAAAGTACAAGTATGGTAGCAATGAGCACATATGGTAAGGACAGGGCACATGAGGCAGTGGTGAAAGTGATGGATGCAGACGTTTAGAAAATGTGCTCATGACCTAGCACAGGGAACATAGCTGTAATACCAAAACATGGAAGGCCGAGGCAGAAACATCACAAGTTCAAGGCCAGCCTAGGATACCAGACCTTGTTTCAAAAAGAAAAACCAAAAGAAACAACAAAAAGATTCTAATCAAAGAAAATTCCAGAAAAGGAGAGGGTGGAAGAGAGGTTTTTTTGTAAAACTTGCCTCACTTCTGTGGAATCCTTACATTTGAATCTGTTTCCTTCCCTGTAAAATAAAGAATTTGATTGAGTTATTTCTAAAATATCTTATAAGACCAAGTCTGTGGAAACCCTTATTGATTTGAGCAAACAAATTGTCTTAAGACAGAGGAGAAAGGTAGGATTTTTTGATAGAGGGATGAACATTTTATTCATGCTAAGGTACTAAAAGGTGGAAACTAAACTGAAAAACAAGATTTAAATGAAGACAGAAAGAAGAAAGCAAAGAAGTGGGATCTGGGCAGAAGACATCAGTTGGTCCAGAGTCCAGGACAGCAGGAAATGGTTAACTCCCTGGGGTTTTGTGTGAAGCCAACAAAAGGACTTTAGAAAATAAAGGATCCTGGTTGGATGTGGTGATGCATGGCTATCCCCAGCACTGAGAGACTGAACCAGGAGGATCTGGAGTGTGAGGCTAGTCCCAGCAACATAGCAAGACCCTGTGTAAAAATCCCAAGTAAATAAATAAATGACCCACAAGCATAGAAAATACAACAAACAAAAGTAAGATTAAATATTAGAAGTGACCATTTAGTTCCAAAGGAAAACCAAGTATACCACCCACAGGTGGCTCAGTCATCCCTCTGCTACCCCAGAAAACCTGCCTGTCTTCCAAAGGCTGGGGTCAGAAGCCTTCAGAAACTGGCCTGATTCTAAATGATTCAAACTCTGCCTTTTGCTGAGCGGGGACATTAAGCCATCTGTGGCCAGAGAAGTGGAGCTGATCTCCGGTGCTCCATGTGCTCTGATAACTTCAGCAGTGGCCAGCCATGCTCATTTCCTCACTCACCCTTCCCAGAGTCTGGGTGGGAGCCAATGAGATAGGCCTCCCCATACTCAGAGCTTTAGTGTCCTTGGGAAACGTGTCTAATATGTTCTGATTTGATGTGTGAACAAGTGCAAGCTGCTGGTAGTGGTTGAGGTGGAAGAGCACTGTGGATGAGTTAGATTGTCCGTCGATCTGTCTGGAATGGTGCTCAGTTCTCCATGGTTGAGAGTGTTGTCATGTGAAACTCTGGCCATGGATCTCCACTCCTCCCTCCCTGTCCCTTCTTAATACACCTCAACTGAAAGATATTGTGAATATTTAACAACTCTGCTTAAAGATAATTAGATGTGTTCACTAGTGCCTGTTCATTCCATGAGAACACTTTTGGACCACGCAATTATGTGTGGAGTAGAGTAGATGTAGTCATGTTTACGTACTTCCAAGTGGCAGCTGGGGCCAGGGAATGCCCTACAAAAGCCTTCATAAAACTCTCTAAGTGTGGCACTGACTTAGGGGTCAGTGTAATCAACAGAAGGTGAGTATCTCTCAGCCCAGCCCCACCTTCCAGCACTGGATGACTTTCCCTTGCATGTCAGATGTGGAGCCCCAGCACCCACCGTAAGCTAAGCTGTGTGGTGTGTTCTTTGCTCACCTTAGAGGGTGAGAGGTTAGGAATGGTGGTTTCTGTTGCCTTGAGCCCGTTGCACTAGTCACCTTTTGTATTTTTTTTTTTTTTTTGCATGGGTTCTGACTGCGGCTGCCCCGCCTCTTGTTTAGCTGGTCCCCTGCTGCTGGACGTGCATGTGCTCTGGCAGCAGTTTCCCATGGACACATCCCGTTAAGTGAATGGGACGTCAGGATGTGCTAGGTACGTTCTGCCGCCCTGACAGGAGCCCACTGCTGATGTTCCTGGGACATCCTCCAGCCGTGCAGTAGGTCACAGTGTTGGCACCCAGGGGTCCGAGTTAGGTGTCTTCCCACAGACTCCAAGGGCAGCATGATCCACACAGATGAGTTTCCAGTTAAGACTTGTAGCTGCATGATTTATACACAAGAACAGAGCTGCATGCAGCATGCCAGTCCAGCTGCCACACAGCCTGGGTGCCGCCCTTGGGCCAAGCCTGAGCTCCAGTGGCCCACAGAAATGAATCAGACATGGCCAGGCTGCTGGTCAATTCTGAAATGGGTCCCCTATCCCTAACACCAGGGGCACTGTGAGGCCAACAGAGTTGAGTCCGTGGCTGAAGGTTGAATTTACTCAGTGCATGTTAGAGGTTACCCCCCATGCTGATAACAAGCTTGTGATCTCATCAGCATTAGACTGACTTTAAGAAACTCCTATTCCCAAAGAGTTGTGCCATGAGCCTGAGATCCAAATGCACTTTACAGAATGTCTTATATGTTCTGGCGAGGACACTTAGTCCTGCACTTCTTAGCTCTGGCCAGGCCAGTGGTGGACAACATGGTGGTGGTCCACATGGAGCTTGGGTATACTTTATACACTTTATGCATTGGCATGTTTAGAACATGGTGCTACAATGACCTGTAGCACTCAGTGCAATAACGTGCCATACGGGCTTATAACACTGGGGCTGGAAGCTAAACCAATGCATATGCCATAGAGCCTTACACCACCTAGGTCAGTCTCTGATGTTGTTGCAGTGACAAACCACCACTTATACATCTCAGAACATGTTCCCAGGGTTAAGTGACCCCCATATTAGGCATCATAGAACTAACAAGCTTCTCAACCTATCAAATGGGTATTCATTTCCCCCCTGGAGCTGCAGGGCTCCCTGAATCTGTCAGCCAGGAGTCACTGTATCCAGGCCTCTCAGACTCATTTATATGATGCATTTGCACCAGAGACCTAACCCTTTCAACACTTTAGCTAAAATTCCTGTGAGGGGCATTTAAACAATTATTTTCCAATTATTGGTTTGGTTTTGAATGTAATTACAAAAGAAATGGCTTGGAACAAAAAAAAAAGCGTTTTGGTTTTGTGTGTTACCTATGTCAGCAAATCTAACCCAATGGCTACTAATATTTTGGAATGTGCAGGTTTTCTCAGTAGACCTACATCCTGAGTATCACACTATGAGAAACACTCATCTGCCTCTTGGAATATCAGAACAGCATGGGATCTCCTCTGCAAGATTCAGAGAGGTGCAGATCCATGCTCAGGGCCTTCACTTGTTGGCAGCACTCTGTGGTCTAAGCATTTCCAAATACCAAGCTAGTCCTTGCCCCACAAGCCTCCCGAGGAAACCTTGGTGAAGGCAAAGCAGGGCAGGGTGGAGCAGTGGGGGACAGGGTTGGACAGGACTTCTGGGAGAGAAATGGGTTCCTGGAGGAGGAAGGGGATGAGACATTTAAGAGATGGCCCACCCAGCCCTGGTACCAGATCCTCTGAGCCGTGTTAGAGCTAGACAACATTCCAAATCTGCACAACTGGGGTAGAACTGCAAATAAAGAGAAAGTTATTAAATACCTTAAAAATTGAAAAGCTACTTAAAGATTTTGTCTTCCCTTGAAATTGAGGTAATGTGTTTAAGAAATGTCAGACGCCATGTATATTCCTGATAACTCACCCGCTTTCTCTCTATTTATGGAAAAATGTAAGTTTGTAACCTAAGAGTGAGCATATGATATTTGTCCAGTTAAAATGTCTTTATTGTTTCTTTCTTTTCATTTCTTCATTGTTTTCGTTTATATTACAGGAAAGATGAAAAGAAATATACTTTTAGAGACACATTTATTTAGAAAAGAAAGTGTTCTTAACTGGAATTTCTACATAGCTAGGCAAAAACTTGTAGCCAGAACCATTGCACTTTATAACTGTAGTTAGCACCCAGAGACAAGGCCTACTTTTACATTTTTATTTCTTTTAAAATTGAAGGCACTAAGGAAAGAGGTTTTTTCTTCATGTTTTCTGTTTTACTAAAATAGAACTGTTATGAAATAGGAACAAAAAAGATACTGTAAAGGGATCTCTTGAAGTTCTTCAAACCATTAAAGTACACCTGCCCCACGTTGTATGTTATCATTCCAAGCATTTAGTCTTCTCTGCAGTTTGGTAGCAGTCTCAGAATTCAAGAATTTCTAGAAGACAGCTCTCCAGGCCAGGCCAGCCTGAAGTGGTCAGCCCCGAGGACAGGAAGTCTGGGCAGGGGTCCCAGGTTGGCCATTCTGGGCACCTTTGTTTGAAGATTTATTAAATGAGCAGTTACCTCTATCGTGAGAACTCATGAATTCTTGCACACACTTTCCTGCACTGATTTGGGGGCCCACTGAATGTTTAGGGGCTCTGTCTTACCCAACAGAAGTGCTAGGTTCTGTACCAGTCACACATTGCCCCCACCATTCTGGGACCCTGCACTTGGGGGAATCTTGCAATCAAAACTGTGACCCCTTCCAAGTCCATGGAAGGAGCTGCTCCTGGTGTTAGCACATGTCATGTCCAACCAGAACACATGGCCATATGTGACCCCTGCAGAAGAGATGTGGCAGGATATATGAGTTGGAGAGTTTCTAGCCTATATCACATGGCCTTGCCATGAAATGAGGTCCACTTTAGCCCACAGTGATCAGAAAATGTGTTGTACTGTGCATACTCACTTAACCAGAGGGTATATCTATCATGATGTCACATATTCCATTAGCCATAAGGAATGCCTATCATAACATAACATACTTAACCAGAAGACACACCTATCATGATATCATACTCAGTTAAACAGAGGGGGTACCTACCATGATGTCACATGCTAATTTAAACAGAGGGCACATCTATCATAATGCCACATATTCTCTTAACCAGAGGACACACCTATTATAGTGTCATGCTCATTTTATCAGAGGGCATGCCCACTATGACATTATACTTTACATTCCTTAACGTAATTCTAAGTGTTGATTTAACCCTCAAAACATGTCTTTTTAAAAGAGTGTGGGGACAATATAGACGAACCATTTTCAAGACACTTGTGAATAATTAACCAGGGAGACAACTGCAGTCAGTGGATGTAACTGTTTCCACTCTCTCTCTCTCCAGGTAATGGTTCTATAAAGAAGGAACCACATGGGGCTGTGTAATGGGGCTTGAGTCCCTTGAGGACAGATGCAAGTCAGAACTCAGATATGCTGGCTATTGTCCCATCTTTTTGGCAAGTGCTAATGCAAAGTTCTCTGGCTTTAAGATTATATATTTTAGTGCACTGATATCCAGTTCTCTTATGTTAGAGGATATATCTGATACGCTCTGGGTAGGTGTGGCCAATGGCTGTTCTTAATGAGGTCCTGTGTTTACTTGGTGATAAAGAAACAGAAAAGCAGGAGTCAGAGGGACCAGGGGTTCAGACTCCAGTAAGCAGCAGACAGCTTCCCCCACAGAAAAAGCCATACCCTGGGGTCAGAATGAACGGTCTATGAGAACCTCTGGATTCATATTTTAAGTATTTTGCCTGAATCTGCATGCCTCTCCAATTAAGCACTATTTAAGATTTTTTTTATTATTTTTCTGTCAGTGTTCTTCATTGTCTATATAAGACCAGTGTTGTCAGCTGGACAGCAATATATACCACCAAAAATTATTTTCTCTTAATTTCATAAACACAAAACCAAGTTATAGCAAGAATATCAGGATGTTTTGTCTTACAGTCTGAAAAGCAGCAAGTATAGAATGAGATTACTTGTTCATCATTTCCTTTCTCTGGGTGTTTTTTACCCATAGTCTCATTGTAACAGAAAAGAAGAAATATACTGATAAAGCCAAGCATTTTGTTTACATCCTTAACCATGAAAGCCTAGAATATCCCTGGTGCTGCTGTCTATGGCAGCTGTTAGGAAAGCAGGAAGGGTCACCGAGCAACGTCCTTTTAAAGCCTCCTTTGGCCTGCCAGCAGCACTTCACTGCTGACAGCCAAGCCATTGCCTCCCCCAAGGGAGCTGAGGGCCGTTTCCATGGAAACCCATCCCATCTCTTCTGTGGTTTCAAAACCCAAGCTGTGCACACAGGCTGCTTCTGATTGTCCCACGTGGGCTCCCTTCCTGGGAAGATGTGCTCCTAGAGGGACTGTTGCCAGCATGACAGGGAAAAGTGGATTCCACGCACCTCCCACCACCAAGGCCCTGCAGCAGACAGGCCTGAGAGCAGGTTCCTTTTTTAGAGGAATCATCATTCCCTCACTCCCGGCTGCAGAAAATTGTGGTTTTGAATATTGAGATTTCTTAAGGCTGGAAAATTTGTATGTAAATCTGTGAGTTTAAGAAAGCCTTAAAGTCTTGAACAGTCAGATAGGAATGAATGCCTGGAGCCACTTCAGAGGAGAGCAGGTGAATCCGTCCAACTGCCTTTCTCGTCCCAAAGGCGCCACCTACAGGTGGAGAATGGCACTTCAGCAATTCTGAGCTCAAATAGTCCAGGGAGAGAGGAGCAGACTGCCCTTGTTTGCTCCTCACAGAGAGAGGCTCTCTAGCCCGCCCCATGGCTACCCTCTGGCTGTAGATAAGAATATCTTATCTACATAAGGGTACCAGGATCTTACCTGCGAGGGTGCCATAGCAGCCCCACAGCCTCATGGCCAACAGGTGGCCCCACCTGGCCAAGTTCCAGAAAGAAAATCTGATTCTCATGGTGTTTTCTCTGCAAAACAATGAAAGCCCTGGAAATGAGAAAGCTTTTTGTTTGTTTGTTTGTTTAGGGGTTTGGGTTTTTTGGGTAGTAGTAGTAGTAGTAGTAGTAGTAGTAGTAGTAGTAGTAGAAAAAGACTGCATTTTGAACTTCTTTCTTACCAGGTAATGAATTATACCTTTATAAAGGACAGCCTAACCCACAGAAGTTGCTGCAAGGGTTTTTGTGGGTGGAAGTGGTGAAATCTAATTATCATTGCTTTTCCTTGGTTATAACACCTCACTTTCATTTTGAGTAGACTATGGCAACTTCTACTCCCACAAAAAGACACAGATGAAGAATGTTTACTCATACTAAATGAGTAAACTCTAAATTGACTTTCACTGGGTTTTAAATTAGGAAGAGATTTTTAAATCCCCTACAGTAGAAAATAAGGCCGACTGTGTTACTGGTGGGTAGGAAGCACAGAGTCTCTTCATGTAACCCCAAACAGAACTGTTATGATATTCAGTGTCTCTCAAGATGATTTCACTGCTTCCAAGATTTTCTCTCAGGTGAGTTCTTTAGCATTGGGAAAATCAGCCACTTAACAAGTCCACTGAGTTACTTAGAAAATACATTCTTAGCCATTGAGTGACAGGTCTTATGATCACACAGGAAGTGAAGACCAACACAGTCATTCTGTTCCAACCCAAGTCTCCAATCAGGGCTGGAGCTACTATTGATAAGCAGGAATCATTAAAACAAGTTCAGACCCATTCTGTAGCCAATGCTTATTTCAAAGATCCATCTCCTGTGTGGACTGGAGCAATTCTACAGACACCTCCACTGCCCTGCCACTCAGCTGGCTTTGCTCCTCCCCTAACACAGGCCATAAATTAAGCCCTATCCTTAAATATTGTATGGAAGATATTAACTTCTGTACCATGAGATCTAGATACACATTCCCTTTCATAGGACCAGAGGGAAATTAGAAAATTTTAAACCCTGAAAATTGTTTATGCATCCAAGTGTGGCAATCTGCCATTCACACATTTGAAACTTGTCCAGTTCCTGTGTGCCCACCTGCTCCTTGGCACTGTCATCCAGTCTAGAGAAAGCACATCTGTGGGTGACTAGTGTGCCAGCCTCACTGTACCAGGCTTGTGGACTAGCCTCACTTTGTGCACAGGTAGCCTGCCAGTCTCACTTCTGTACTTGGCTAATATGTTGGCTCACCCTGAGCATTGCTAAGCAGAAACACTTCATAAGCAGAGGGAAACCAAGACCTTTGGGAACAGAACACATCTGCTGACTGTTCACATGTATGACTTTGATCCTGACCTGGCTTCAGGCTCTCACTGGGTAGGGATACACAAAGCATGGTCTTCTTTTCATTAACAGAGGGTAATTTGTTCACTGGGTCACTGACTCTATGTTATTTAATGGAAAGGGTATCTTTTCTTAACTTATGTCCCTTAGTTTACCTTCATAGTGGTACAAAGGCAATGAAGTTGCTTTGAGAAGCATATTTTTGCATTACTATCTGCTTGTTCTTAGGATGGTGTATTTATGAAGTTATATGGAAGCTTGGTAGATAGTTCCATGTTAAAAGTGCTTGCTTTGCAAGCATTAAGATCTTTGTGCTATCCTCAGAACCCACTGTAAAAATAAAATAAAAACTTTATTCCCATCACTGGGAGGTAGAGGCAGATATATCCCTAGGGCTTCTTGCCATTCTAATCTACTTGGTATGTTCCAGGACAGTCAAAGACTCTGTCTCTAAATATATAGATGATTGGTTGATAGGTAGATAGGTGATAGATAGATGATAAATATTCACAGACAGACAGATATATGATAAATATAGACAGACAGACAGATTCATAGATGATAAATATAGATAGAAGGATGGATAGGTGGACAGAAGATAGATAGATGATAAATATAGACAGATAGATGATAAATATAGGTGGATGGATGGATGGATAAACAGATAGAGGATAGATGATAAATATAGATAGATTAGATAGATAGAGTGAGTGAGTGAGTGAGTGAGTGAGTGAGTGAGCAGTACCTGAGGAATAATAATGATGTCCGCTGGCCTCCACATCCATATATCCTAACCCATGCACACACAGGTACACACACATGCACACACACACACACACACACACACACACACACACACATGCACATAAGTTACTTGTATAGAAATAATTATAAAACCCTTCAATGATGCAAAGTGGCCTTAAGGTGCCAAGTGAATTTGTTTCTGTGGGTTTAAACAGACTTGGCAGAAGAACCTATGCCTAATATGAGATCCCTGGCAGGACATGCAGATGCACCTCCTACATTGTACCACAAAATGGAAAATTAATAGGTTTAAGGTAGAGCAGACCTGCAGAAGGTGCCATGACTAGAGAACCTATCTATCCTTCCCCCCACACACACACACTTCCAACACAGGTACCAGCTGTTACCTTTCCTGGGCTCTAGGATCCCTCAGTATGGACAGAATTGCGAGGAAATGGCTCAGGTCCCTGTTCAAGGTTGGCTTAGATTAGGTCATGCCCTTAGCCATGGCACATATCTTTCCATTTTGTATTTTGTCATGTGTAGATTGTTGTGATAGCAAGCCCTGCAGTAACTGGCCATGGTTAAGTTCAAGGGAACAGGAAGGAGACAGAAAGGCTATCTGGGGGGCCACCTAGTGACAGAGGATGCTAGGTGCTTCAGGGACTGAGGATTCCTAAGTGGCCACAAAAAGCCATGGTCCTTTGTATATATCCTCATGCTGAGAAATGAGGAAGCAGAGATGGATTTGTATGTGGTAATGGTCGTGAGTGAGCTAGGGAGGTCCCAGATCAATTTAGTCTCTCTTAGTAGCAAGGATACACAATAAAGAGTTTGCCTTTTGGATAAATAAAGTCAACTACCCAGGGGGGTTGATTTCCTTCAAGTAAATTACCCCATTTGCATTTGTACTTGTAGGTGCCCCACCCCTGGCTGTGACGGTTCTGGACACATCACTGGCAATTATGCTTCTCATCGAAGGTATGTAGACTCATCAGAACTATCCTCTCTCCCCAGAGCAGCAGCTCTATCTTGGCAAGGGTACTGCATTCCTGGCTGAGATGCAGGCTAGATATGGTACTACTCAGCTAGAGAGATCTAGACTTGGAGTCATAGGGCTATCCTCTTGGGGGCTGATAGAATGCTCATCTCTCCTGGGTCTGTATACCGCCCTAGAGCATCAAGAGGCCACTAAAACTTTTCTAGTCCTCCATTCTAGAAGAACAAAGGAAAAAGATACATCTCCAAATGTAAGATTTCTGAGAATGCCCCATGTAGGTGAATATTCTTAGATGTACACACTGTTAGTCCCTTTAACATTAGGATTTGAAGCATGAAGCTGCACAGTTACTATGAACAGGGTTGACTGCTGAAGAGAGGTTTAACTTTAAATTTTCATTCCTCACAATGAGAACAGAGAAGCTACAATATGACACAGAACCCCTACCATATGAGCTGACAAAAGGCCTCCACTACCTATAATTCCATCAGCATGGTGGATGCACACTCTATGACAGGTCCTATGTCAGAAGAGAATTGAAAGAAAATCTTGGTGTATAGCATCACAGAATAAGAGTAGGTGAATACTTGGTAAAGGTGGCAAGGCCAGCTTTCCTTAAGAAGCCTGGTGACAGGTTCAGGAATCCTGCATCAGAGCACCAAAGCTTGACACCTGCAAGGACAAGTGGGGATCTACAGCTAAGGGGCAGGCTGTCAGTAGATTGCAAGCCATCATCAGAACTATCCTGAAGGACCCCATAACATTACTGCTGAGGCCAGGCAGAGTATAGATGACCATGAAGCAAGCACCAAGGTCTTAGGATGTTTACTAAGCTGGCTTGGCAGCATTCTTATTCACACTTTACTCTGCAAGGACAGATAGGGATCCAAGATTGGGACTCTCAGGCTCTGGTCACACAGGATGGTCTTTGTCAGAGTCTGAGAACTCAGTTCCATGGGGCCATCCTTGTCTGTAGAAACAGACGTGCACATGCTGCCAAAGTACAGAGAAGCACATGATCTCCACCAGGCTTTCTCAACTGCATCAGTGCTGGCATTTGTGAGTTGACAGTCCTTTGCTATGAGGTTCCCCTCAGTCTATAGGCTGATGGATGGTACCATGACCTCCATCCTCAAGTGCAAGTCAAGATGTCTCCAGACTTAGGCCCACTAGGTCAAGAGAGGTCTTGTCCCTTGACTTGAATCACCAGGTATGCAAGATAGAGTCAGATCCTTCGGAAAGGATCTCCAGAGTAGATGGTTGGTTTATATTAGAGAGAATTCAAAACACTCATTAAATATATAAAGTCAAGCACATTCTAGTCTAGTCTTTATATTAATTTATCTAGAACATTCATCATATTGTAAATCTGTACAACTAAAAATGGAATTTTCCTGGTCAGCTCACATCCAATGTCTTGTTTTCTACTTTAAAAGCAGGGTTTCTCTATAGCAGCCCTGGCTGTCCTGGAATTCACTCTGTAGACCAGGATGGCCTCGAACTCATAGAAATCCACCTGCCTCTGTCTCTTGAGTGCTGGAATTAAAGGCATACACCACCACTGCCCAGCTCCTCATTTGGCTTTTGATTTAGATGTTAGATATTAGTAAGATACAAATGTGTCATTAAAATGTATTTTAGAGCAAGGCATGATGGTTCACATCTGTAATTCCAGTACTTGAAAGCTGAGGCACGAGGATCATCAAGAGTTCAAGGCCAGACTAGGTTACATAGAGAGACTTTTGTCTCAAAATAATGTGGGATTGAATATGTATGTATGTATATGTATATGATATACATGTGTATGATGTGTGTGTATGGTATGTATGTTGTATATATGCATGTGTATGCATATGTATGTTTGTTATGTATCTTTGTGTACATGTATGGTGTGTACACTTGTGTGTATATTGGTATATGGCATGTATGTATGTGTGGTGTGTATATATGTGTGCAGGCCACATATATGTGTTGTGTGTATTTGTACTCATGTGTTGTAATGTCCATGTTAATGGGTATGCATGGCTGTGTGTGTATGTGTATTTGTTTGTATGTCGGGCTTATATTTAAGCTATGATCACTGCTGATGTAAATTCAGGCTTTATCAACATAGTTGCAAAGCAAATTTGATTTTGAGGAGAAAACCTTGGGCAAATATTGCCTTGTAGTAGTTTTAGTAAACAGAAAGTGAAGTGTATTGAAGTGTTATATAATATCAAGTTCCTTTACGTAGAAGTTGAAATAGAGTCAAGCATATTAAGTAAGAACATTGCATTCAGTTCACAGTTCTTATGTAAATTTTCCACTAAGAAAAGACTGAGGTCACAACTAAATAAGCAAAGGTCTGTATAAGTTGAGTAAAGACAGAAGCCAACAGCTAGATAAGTACCTTCTTCAGGCCCATTCATTCTTGGCCACAGGATGATTAGAAATCTTCCTTCTCTTTTATGCTCCTGAATCCCTTCCCAGAGACACAGGCCATGAGATACTTGTAGTACAGAAGCCGTAGAAGAAAGTTTACCTAGACAGGGATGTACTGCCCATCCCCAGATATGCCACAATTCAGCTCAGGTTTGAGTACAGAAATGAGGTCTCAGAGCAAGGATTCTAAGCAGATCAAGGGTCAGAGGCTCATGGATAGTTTCTGGTGCCCATGGGTCTGTCCTTCCTGGTCACTGAATGGTGCACACATTGCCCTGTCTTAGGTTACAGGATGCCCCTGTTCTATAATTCAAGACCCTAGAGGAATACACAGACCTCTTTGTAATAGAAATGATCTGAAGACATGTCTTAGTCAGTATTCTATTTCTGTGAACAGACACCATAACCACAGCAACTCTTATAAAAGAAAGCATTTAATTGGAGCTTGCTTACAGCTTCAGAGGCTTAGTCCATTATCATGGCAAGGAGCTTGGTGGCACACAGGCAGACATCGTGTGGAGACATAGCTAAGCATTCTATATCTGGATCTGTAGGTAGCAGGAAGAAAGAGAGACACTGGGCCTGGCTTAGACCCTTGAAACCTCAAATCCCACCCCACAGTGACACACTCTCTCTGACAAAGCCACACCTAATCCAACAAGGCCAAACTTCCTAATCCCTCCCAATTAGTGCCACCCCCTGATGACTAAGCATTCAAACATAGGAGCTTATGGGGGCCAACATTCTTACTCAAACCACCACAATGCTGTATCCCTTCCTCATACTGCTCTCTACACACTGAAGACAGAGAACCCATTCTTTTTGGGGCCTGAGGAAACTGAGATTCTAAGAGATGAACTAGAGCTGGAATTAAAGCCATGGTATCTAGCTCAAGTGTCACATCTCCATAGACCTATGAGCCCAGAATGGTACTGGAAGACCACGGGGTGGAGTACAGCCCACAGGGAAAAGATGCACCCAAAGACATGCTAGACAGGATGCAATTGGAACTCACTTGGCTTAGCTTTAAACAGTGGTGCAGCTTCCAGTTACAGTGCTTTATCTGAAGCCCCTAAATTCATCTCAACAAATACCTATGGACTGATGTTTTCTGAAACTTTCATCTATTCCCTCCGCCTCCCATTGTCCTTTGATGGGCCTGTAAAGCTTTCATGGTCTACAGTCTTCAGCTGACTTTGTCTTAGAATTCTTGATCATTTCCTTGGCTTCTCAAAGATCTTCTGTGTGCTCTTCTGCCATCCTTCATTGGAGCCTTCTTCATCTACAGTTTTTTAACATCATGGTTCAGTGACTTCTGAAGGCTCCTACTACATAGGCTCACAGGGTTCCTCTGAGCCCTCCCATTTGCCTTTCAATGGGATCATACAATAGCAAGACACACCCAAGACCCCTCGGCTCCTACTCTGTGTCTCACAGGGGATTCTGTGCTTCTCATTTAAGTACCCCAACATCTTAAGGGGCAATTAGTAACCTCCCAAAACACAGGGCATTGTTTACTGATCACTTCCTATGTACCAAGTATTGCGCTGAGCTTCCTACATATATGGTCTAAATGTCCTGTGAGATTATTTTTATCAGAGTTGAAATAGGAATTGAGGCTGGAATGCAAACTTCCCATGCTGTCAGCTGGTTGTTCTCCCAAGCCCTTTCTTGTTGTCCTTCTATGAGGTGAAAGACCCAAGGCTCCAGCCCAAAGGTTGGTGGCACCTTCTACTCTGTTCCATTGTGCTCTGAGAGGTCCAGACAGTGATCCCAGAGGCCTACCCTATTATTAGAAGCATCACCCAATCCCGACAGAGATAAAGACAGCAGGCTTGTTGGCATCCAGAAGCACAAAGAGAAAGGCTTCTTTGAGGTCATAGAATCAGAAGGTTGTAACCTTCACTAGGGAGCTATGGACACTACATCATGGAACTTCTGACAGAAGCTGTTCACATGCTACAGGGAAACCTCTCTTCTCACCTGAGCTGGCTAAGGCCCACCCTAGCCTGTCTCTCTAACCTAAGAAATCTAGTGTTACAACAGTGTTTATAGTTCTCAAAAAAAAAAGCCTACAACAGTTCAGTAAAAGACCCAAATTGGCTGTTTTCAATTCTAGGACCATGCAGCACTTCACAGAGCAGCCATTACGCTAATAAGTAGAACAAAGGAGGCTGTTGGGATACAGAGGAAGTCAGAAACAGCAACTCAAAACTACATTCCTAGCAAGGCAGGAGACAGGACAGTAGACAGATTACTGATGCCAACGTCAATCCAGAGGCTTCTGGGTCTTTCTTTAGGGGTGGATTTGGGCAAAGAAGTTTGTTGCCATGCCGGATAAAACTGGCCTGCTTAAGAAGTTGACTGTCATCTCTCTAACGCTGGTTTAGAGTCAGGCAAACAGCTGAAATTCAGCTCAGAGATGTGAACATTAGTGTGGCATGTTGGGGTCTACCACCAGAACCTCCTGTGATTGTCACATGTCTTCAGATAGATACAGTTTCAAGCAAAAATACAAATATCTAAGGAGCCCCTGAGTCAGTGGTAATAAATTGTGGGAAACACAGTTTCTGTTTAGGAAATTTTTAGTAATTTATAGCATGATTTCGAATTTCAGCCCAAGGCCTCAGAAACCTAGAATCTCACAGATATTTATTGAGCACATCATACATTCTAGAGGTCAAGTAACAATGATAACTAAGAAGGATGTGTCCTTAAGGTGCAACTAATCTTTGGAGGAAAGAGATGCAAAGGTCTGGGCAGAGCCTTGGGCAGCTCCAGGAAGGGGGGATTTGGATATGGGGACTGGTTTTCAGGATGAGGTAGGATGGGAATGGTGGTGCACTGGTCATCTCCCCAACATGAGCCTTTTGAACATACGTGCACACTATATTCAGTACAGAGGAAACTCAAGGGTATATAGGAAGGAAAGTGCCATTTGGACAAAGGTGAATGGCCATAGCATGATCTGAGATGTGAAAGCTGCCAGATAGGATGGGGACTGGTTCTGTTCCAAAACATCACCTTTGAGGTTCTTATGTAAGCCGTATAAGAAGGTAGACATGAGAAGAAGGAGGAAAACTTTCTCTGACCAGGCAGCAGTCCGAAGGAGTCAGTGGAAAGAAAAAAACCAGTATTTAAGAGAGGAAAGATGGGCCCAAAGGCTGGTGTTAGATGTAAGGAGTGGTGCATAGAATCTTAGGGCTCCCTCAAAGGTCAAATTCCTGCAATTGTGTCTCTATCACTCAGCCAGAAAGAAAGATAGCTGCCTTCTTGTGGGCATTTGGATCTTAAGGAAGGACTACAGATGTTGTGGAATCTCTATATCATCCCTGGCCTCCTGTTCTTCTGTCCTTCCTCCCTTAAGAGCCAGGTCACAGGAACCATGATCAGAGACATGGCCAAGTACTACCAGTAACAGGACAGACACTTCAGAAGCCTGCTTGGTGCCATTCCCAGACTAATCTGTAGTAAAGTCACCATGGGAATCTCTGGAGTCCATGAAGAATAATGGATTTCATGTCCATGGGTACAGCAAAAGTAGAGAGTATTGAGTCTGGGGATATAGCTCAGTTGGTAGTGTGCTTGCTTAGCATACATAAATAAGTTCCCAGCAACACATAAAACTAGGTGGGATGGTGCATGCTGCCTGAAATATCAGGATCACAGTACTGACAAGGTGGAGGCAGGAGAATCAAATTCAAGGTCATCATAGGCTACATAGTGAATTGAGGCAAGCCGTGTGTGTGTGTGTGTGTGTGTGTGTGTGTGTGTGTGTGTGTGTGTGTGTGTGTGTGGTGTGTGCATCAATATATATCAAACAAAACAAAAAAGTAGAGTACTGAGTCACTTGAAAGTCCTTGGCAGTGCCCTTGGTTCTCTGGGGCTCAACTGGGGGTAGAAATCCATATGCTTCCATCAATCAGGAAGAGTAACACGGGTTGCATCAAACTTCCAGTCAAATGCTGAAGTACTGTCTGTCAGAATGAGACCCTATAGCCCAGGGCTTGTAAGCCACTGAACATAATGGGCAGGGAAACTGGACCTTATAGTGTCAGGAGAGAATTCTGTTTCCTCAGCCCATCCTTCCCCATTATGTTCATAATGAAGCTTTCAACAAATACTTAACTGTCACTTGCTCTGAGCAAGGCTTTGAGTAGGAGTTAAAGATGCAGATGAGTACAAGTTGACTCACATATCCTTAGGACCAGCCTCTTAGAAGACCCTTTGGAGGGAAAGGTGAGCAAGAGGAAGCCAAGGCTTCTCAGTAGATATGACCTCTATGTGGAGGCAAGCTCATGGAGAGTGGCAGACAAGGGGTACACTTAGCTGAAAGGAAGGTGAAGGTCTAGGGGGAAAGCCATCAGGGGACACTGAGCTAGAGGTGGCAGAAGAATGAGTTGGACATCGAGGAAATGGACATCCTCACAAGCTATGCACAGGCCAAGGCCCACACTGCATATCTGTAGCTGGAGTTTTCCTGCCTGGCCCACAGTCAGGACAAATCTCTGTCACCCGCCAGTCCCACAGCCGTCAGACCTAACCAAGTAAACACAGAGACTTATATTGGTTACAAACTGTATGGCCGTGGCAGGCTTCTTGCTAACTGTTCTTACAGCTTAAATTAATCCATTTCCATTAATCTATTCCTTGCCACGTGGCTCGTGGCTTACGGCATCTTCACATGTTGTTTGTCATCGTGGCGGCTGGCAGTGTCTCTCTCAGCCTTCTGCTTCCCAGAATTCTCCTCTCTCCTTGTCCTGCCTATACTTCCTGCCTGGCCACTGGCCAATCAGTGTTTTATTTATACAGAACAATATCCACAGCACATATCCATGCATGAGATGTCTAGGTATAGGAAGAGACACTCAGAAGAGGCCTAGTACATGAAGATTCTTTGAGAAAATCTCCAGTGCCTCTATATCCAAAACCTAGAAAGTAAACAAACACATTCAGACTTCAGCTTCCCTTCTGTAGATACAACCAAACATCTATACTTGGGTGAGATGGAATAGCTCCCAGCACAAATCTGGGCTGCAGGGCTCTTCACTACATCAAGATTGGCCTGTCTGCCCTTCATGTTACCTCACCATCCCTCCCTCCCTCCCTCCCTCCCTCTCTCCCTCCCTCTCCCTCCTTCCCTCCTTCCATATCCATTCACAGAACCTTCTCCAACATCTTTTTGATGAGTCCTCACTGTCCCCATTTCTCAAGCTGGCCATTCACCATGTCTGCAGCACCTAGTCCACTCAAAGCTTGTAACCCACTTGAGAGGGAACTGACAGAGTATAAAGGCATTGAGAGGACATAGGAATTATGTCCAAAATGCACTCCCCCCAACCCCGCCCCAGATCTTTAATTCATCCCTAAAATTCCAGGCTGTCTAGAGAACCAAGTCACTGTTGAGGAAGTTTTTTTCCCAAGACTCAGTGTTCGGTGTTTCTGAAACCTGTCTCTCCTTCAGCCTTTCTGGGTGCCCAAGAGCAAAGAAGAGCGGCATCCGGATAGCACAGAGCAAAGAGGACAAGGAGGACCAGGAACCAATCAGGTATGGGGGCCAGCAAGGCCTGACCTTGGACATCTGTGAGAAAAGGGGACGGTGGGTTCTAGAAGGTGCCTGCTGAGGTTTCACTAAGCAACTAGGCCAGATGAACCTAAACCAAAGTGCATCTGCTAACTGGCCACAAAGTTTCAGATGTCCAACCCCAGTCTGTGTCACCAAGTAATGTTCCCTTCCCCAGAGTATACTGGGGACTACAGGCTTGTGAAAGGCTGTGATGGCTTAAACATAATACTGAAAGCAAATTTTCTGCCCTCATGCTGGCTTGAGAAAAGCAGCAGTAGTGCTTTGCCTTTCCTGATGTGAGCTTGGGAGTTCAGCTGCACTGAACCTTCCTCTGCAGGCAAAGGGCTGGTGGATCTGCTTGTATTTTGTTTTAATTTTCTATTTCTCCTTGCTTTCCCTCCCTCCCCAGGCCCCAAACCTCACAAGATAAACTTGGTGGGTCTGCATTAAATTTCAGTATCAGTACTTTAAGAGATAAGTTTTAACTCAAACAAAAATCAGTGAAGACATAGATTATTAAGATAAACTAAAATGTATCAAAATAAAAAATATGGATTCTGTGGTATGTAAATTTTGCTATTCAAAAAGAAATGTGGGGTTAGAGATATAGCTTTATTGATAGAGTCCTTGCCTAGCATGTATGAGGTTCAAAACTCAGCACTGCATAAATCAGCATGGGTGGCACAGACCTATAAGATGAAGACAGGAGAATCTTCAAGGTCATCCTCAGCTACATAGCTAGTTCCTCAGGCCAGCCTGGACTACATGAGACCTGGTTGAAAGGAAGAAAGGGAGGGAGAGAGGGGGAAGAGAGAAAGGGTAGGGAATGGAAAAAAGAAAGAAAGGGAGCGGGAAGGGAGGGAGAGAGAAGAGGGAGGAAAGCGAGGAGGGAAAGGGAGAATGGAAAATGAAAAGAAAATGCAAGCAGACACATGGCCCTGAGCAACGGAGATTGTGAAGTCAGCCTCAGCCTTCTCTGAGACACACTGGGACACTTTCTTGGCTGAGCCTGGGTTCCTCCTGTACTGTGGCAAGCAATCAGCTGTACAGTCCCAGGCAGGGACCTCCAGCTCCCCACACCTTCCACTCTAGAGCCTTAGATACGGCTCCTGAGGTATGCCATCTCATCTAGCTGAAAGGACACTTCGTGTCCAAGAGCACAACCACATACAGAGTGCTTCCTAAGCCTTGAGAGAACGCAGGTTGATGAAATTGCTTTCATTAGCATATACTAATTGAACTCCTACACTGACCCATTGGCTTTGCATTTTACCACAAGAATTCTGTCCAAAAGTGACATTTTCTGCAAACACCTGCATTTCACCAGTGCTCCTTGTGTGAGTCACCATACCTCCCAAAGCACAGGACATAGTCCCTTGAGCTGCTTATCTGTCCCTAGTGTCCATTTCTAAAAGGGTGAAATACCATGTGTCCCCATTGTGTGGTGTCTTTCTAGGTCATCTTCTGTATCCTGATTCTCCTGCCTCTAGTTCTAAGATTATAGCCGTGTGCCACTACATCTGGTTCTTACTGTTTCCCTTTCTCTTGTCCAGTAAAGCATGGGTGATAGTTAGGTAGTTAGGTAGTTAGTTAGTTAGTTAGTTAGTTAGTTAGTTAGTTAGTTTGCCGTCACATGGGGTGACTGTATTACATAGACCACTATGCCTATGATGGTAAAGACAATGAAGTTTGCCTCCTGTCTGTTGTCCAGGTGCCCAGTCCCTGGCTGTGATGGTCAGGGCCACATCACTGGGAAATATGCATCCCACCGCAGCGCCTCCGGGTGCCCCTTAGCAGCCAAGAGGCAGAAAGATGGATACCTCAATGGCTCCCAGTTCTCCTGGAAGTCAGTCAAGACTGAGGGCATGTCCTGCCCTACACCTGGGTGTGATGGGTCGGGACACGTCAGTGGCAGCTTCCTCACACACCGCAGGTGAGTCCTCATCACTTGGTGGATCCACTTTTCAGCTCTATGGTGGATGCTAAAGGGAGCAGGTTTTACCTTCTTCCTCATCATTCATGTTAAAAAAAACCACAATGAAAAACATCCAGCAAACTAACAAAATGTGGAGATCTGGGAAAGGTGTAAAGCTTCAGATTTATCTCAAAAGCACAAACCACTTCAACTGTGTTTATCTACCATGACCATGGTTTTTGGGTATTTTTCTTTAAATCAGGATTCATAGTAAGAAGCAGACTTTAATCATACATGAACCCACAAGAGCACACACATAGATGTCTGTAGACTGAAGCATGTCTTGCTTGGAATTCCAAAGCAGCCCCATCCTTGGAAAAGATGGTGGTGCTTGTGACAACGGCCTTATCAGATACATGAGAAAACTTCCAGGAAACTCAGCCAGCCCCATTCATTTTTATTTGTTTAATTTAAATAGAAACATGATTCAATGTCTTGAAAGAGGCCTGTTTTGTGGTGTGTCCTGGGTTCCTTGGGAAAACAATGGGTCTCAATGGCAGCAGCCTCGCAAGAAAGCCAGCAGGACCCATTTGACAGGGTGTCTGAGTGCCGGGACGACAATGCACAGTGTCAATCCTGCTAGTTGGGGAGGAGTCACAGGGGTCCCTTGCTGATGCTCCACGATGCTTCTTGCATGCAAGTGTGCTCACAAATACCTGGGTCTGCATAAAACCACCTCATTAATAAGCAGACTAAAGGAGTAACATTAGCTTCAAGACTTTGGGACACAGAGCCTGAACATTTCGAAGTGATTTTAGTCATTGAAGAAACTCCTGGGATAGAAAGATGACTCCGTGGATAAAAGCACTGACTGTGTAGACATGAAGACCTGACTTCAGAGCACAACACCCATACAGCAATGAGGCCTGTTCCTGTGTGTGTGGTAACTCTGGCACTGAGGCAATCACTGGGGCCTGTTGGGTGCCAGCCTAACCAAAATCCCCTGAGCTCCAGCTCCAAGGAGAGATCTTGCCTCAAAATAACAAGATGCAGAGTAATAGAGGAGTACATCCAATGTCCTCTGGCTTCCATGTGCTCACAGGTGTGCACACCCTTCAGAATAATTTACATATTAATACAACATACACACATACATACACAAAAAAAGAAGGAAGAAAAAAGATAGTCCTGCTCTGGTAGAAAACTCCAATGACCTAAATACTTTATAAAAAGAAAAATAAAGGTCTTTCCCATGATACATTCTCCCAACTTCTTTCCAAGGCTAGTGGTTCTTGTTTTCTCTCAGAAGTTTCTCTTATACAATAAGTTTACTCAGTGGAGATACTTCACAGGAGTTCAAGTGTGGTCTGCAAAACTGCATCTCAAGGCGTGTTTCCTGGAGAAAAGGAGACTATGCTAAGTGGAGGGGAGTTATGTAGCAACAAAGTATCCCCAGCACCAGCAGCTCCAAAGAGAAGGGTCTCATCCCCAGGAGAGGAGTAAGCCCAGATGAATGCAGACAGTGGAGGGCGTTACGATGAGGGCTTTAGACGAAACCTAGCTTTTGTAGTCCTAACAGAAGGCATAGAAGACTAGAAAAGGCAGAAGGAGGAACTGAGAGGTAATGTTGAGCAAGAGGATATGTGGTCCCAGCCACAGCAGGACTAAGAAAAACAGAAAAGAACTTAAGTTTTAAAGTTGGGCATATCAGGGGCACTTGCAATTATAACAAAATGTTAAGAGACTAAAACCATTCTCTATGCAATGGAGTTGAAGCCTGAAATTAAAATGGAGGCATTGCCTTGGGGGCTGCTGGTGAGAACCATTTCCTTGTTTGCATTGTCTTCCCAGGGTGGAGAGAGAATATAAGTCCTTTTTATAAGAACACTAATCTGATCAGGTCAGGGACCACCACCTCACCTCATTTAGCCTTAATGGCCTCATTAAGGATTCTGTATCCTGATACAGCCCCGTGGAGTAGAATCATGGATGGGGAGGCTAGGGATATTCGTTATATAAACTGGGTGTGGTGGTGCACTCTAATCCAAGCACTCCAGGTAAGAGGGAAAGGATCAAAAGTTCAAGGTTATCCTCAGCTGTATATCTAGCTCAAAGCTAGCCTGGGATACATGAAACCTAAACCAAAACTGTGTGACCTGGGATAGAGCAATGGATCAGTGATTAAAAGTACATACTGCTCTTGCAGAGAACTGAGTTCAGTTCCCAGCAACCACATTAGGTGACTTATTACTGCCTGTAACTCCTTTTCTGGACTCTATAGGCACCTGACCTCACGTACACACAAAAATAAATAAATAAATAAATAAATAAATAAATAAAACTAAATCTTCTTTTTAAAATGTGAACTTTGAGGCACACAAACATTGAGACTATGACAGAAGAAAGCTGGATTCATCTGAACTGTGTTTTCTTGAGATTTTCTGGCACTTTAGACTAGAAATGTCCACCAGACAGCTGGAAATAGGGTAAGGGAAAGATCTCTAGTAAGATCACTGTCTGATCACACATAGGTCTGTGGCTTATAAGGAGCAGAAATGGCAGAGAGGAGAGTGGCACTCTGAGAAACATCTCTTGGCTAGTGAACTGATGAGGTCAAGACCCCAAGGTCACATGACAGGGCAGGCCCACCAAAAAAAAAAAAAAAAAGACTAATATCACAGATATTGCAGAGGCCACATGGCTGAGAGGGCCTTGAGGTAGAGTTTTAGATGATGGTTAATCTCCAAAACTGGATATGTCTCAGCTTGGGTACCCTATCATTCTATGAAGGGCTTAGGCAGAGGGCTGGAGGCCCAAACCAGATTGCACCAGGTCTGGTCAGTAACAGTACCAAGGTAGTCACAGGACATTTCCAAAGTCCTGATCAGGGAAGAAGAGACAAGAGTGGGAAGCAGGAGAAGAAGGAGGGTGATTGAGGACATGACCCAGGGCACAATGAGGCCCAGTCCTGGTGGAAGTCAGAAAGCCAAAAACGAGGAGGGGAGTGGTGTGAACATCTGTGGGAACATCTAGGTAGAGGAACCACAAGCTAGAGGACATGGGCGTACTGTGTGTGGTGGGGGGAAGCTAGGGTGTTTTGAATTTCCTTCAGGAAGACTGATAGGAAGGACTGCAAGGAGAAAACACTGCTCCAATCAGGTCCCTAGTGTCCTTGTGTATGCTGAGTCACTGCCACCTCCTTCATACCATCCTCACCTCTCAGTGCTGCACAGAACTTCCATGCATCGGACTCTACCCATAGGAGGAAAGGCGCTCAAGTGTTGTTTAAGATAGGACACTGTGTTCCCTGCCACCCTGCATATCTGAAGACCTGAGGTGTATAGTATCCAAGTGAGCTTCACTAGATATGTGCAAAAAAATGGGAGGGAGGAAACAAATGCAGGCAAGGCCTCTGCCAGGTCTGAACTGGCTCAAGCCTCTGTCTTCTGGGAAAGCTTCAGTAGATTTGGGCAGAAGCAAGATTAGCCAGGGACATGCACAGCAGCTTCATAACATCTGGAACTCACTATTCATGTGTGAGTACAGGCAGCTTCTCCATCCCAGGAGTCAACCCACTGCAGGTTGCCTGGGCTCTGAATGTGTATACCCTTTATCCTGTCATTCTTCCCGAAGCAGCACAGTATAATACTGGTTTCCCCCGCATTACAGTGTTGGGTTTTTTTTTTTAAGATTTGTTTTTATTTTTTAGTATGTGTATGTCTATGTGGGGGGTGGGGGTGGGGAGGGTCTGTGCATATATAAATGCAGGTGTCCACAGAGTCCAGAAGAGGGCATCAGATTCTCTGGAGCTGGAGTTACAGGTGGTTGTGAGCATCACAGTATTGTTACTGGGGAACCAAACTCAGGTTATCTGCAAGAGAAGTATGAATGCTTAACTACTGAGCCATCTCTCCAGCCTCTCATACCAGCTCTGAAACAGTTACAGTGTATGAGTAGTATAAATGATCTACAGGAGTTTTAAGGTGAAAGGCATAGCTCTGTGGTAGAACATTTGCCCTATGCTCAAGGCCTGAGGTTCAGTTCTCAGTACCACAGAAAAAGAAGTGGAAAAAATGTTGGGATGTCCCATGTGAATACTAAATCATTTCAAATGAACGTACTTGTGAGTGTTGATATCTGATTGGGGCTTTGAAAACAATCTCAAATACTGAAGGATAAGTGTGTACCAAGTAAGCATCTTCATTTACTATCACCTCAATTCTAATTCCACAAAGAAACCAGAAAGAGTCTCCAAAATTAAAGTTTAGATTCACACTCTAAATGAGTATTTTTGTAAGTAAGACATATTTTCTTTGGAGGCATTACTCAGACCTCCCTGGCCTTGGGCTGGGCCACGAGTCTTTCACAGTCTTTCTAGAGTGTTTGTTTGGCTTCCCAGAACCTTGGCAAAGCAGACTCCCAATGAGACATTTATTTTTCTCTACAAATGGCAGACTGGAAGAGGACAGGAGAGTGGGTTTGGGGTGTCTTCAACACAATTTCCAAGGGTTGTATTATCTGCAGCATAAATGTGTGTGGTGGTGGTGGTGGTGGTGGTCTGGGTTTTACTGTTTGTGGTGGCAGTGGCTTTAATTGTGTGGTATTTGTGGTGTTGTGGTGCTTGTTATAGTGGTGATGGTCATGGTTGTGGTGACTGTTGCAATATAGAGATTATTCTGGCTATGGTTGTGGTAGTTGTAGAAGCTGTGATTGTGATGGTTTTTTCCTTGTGGTGCTTGTTATTACAGGGCCTGCTGTGGTGATTGTGACAGTGGGAGCTGTGGTTGTAGAGGCTGTGGTGATGCTGGTTGTGATGTTTGTGATTGTGGGGACTATAGGAATGAATGGTTGTTGCAGTGGTGGTGGTTGTAATATTTATTGAAGTAGCAATTGTGGTAACTATGATACAGTGGTGGTGGTGGTGGTGGTATTAGTCACCACAACGGTCACTACTACTGCCATAACTACTATCATTGCAGCAATCATCACCATCCCCACAACCACCACAACCACCACAGCATGGCTACCATCCATGCCCATAACTGAGCATTCTCTGCAACAGAGTTACTCTCATTTAGCTGTTCTTCCCATGTAGCAACGCCACTGGAGCAAAAGTAGCCTGTATGTTTAGACAGAAAGAAGACGGGAGCATGGGAACATTTTGCAAGAAACCAGATGTGTCACCAAGATGGGACTGCACTGATTTCCAAAGGCCGCCCAACGAACCAGTGAGCACTGGGAAGTTTAAGTCTTAGAAATGTCCCTCTGTAAGTAGAGTGGAAATATCAGAAACTTTGAAGATAGACCTTCCCAGGCCTAAGAACTCTGTCACCCCAAGCTCTGCTTCCCTCTGTCCTCACAAGCCCTTCTCTCCTTGTGCTATTGTGTGATATGGGTAAAGTTGCATTTGAGTCCACACTAACTTGACCTTATCCTTAAAGACCCTATTTCCAAATAATGCTGTACTGAAATAATGCTCACAACTTGGAATGTCAGCCTTTCCTATTTGAAGATCTAGCAGAGCAAAATCACTAAGTCTTGCCTAAGCCCCATCACCAGGAAAAGAAGAAACAAAATGGAGCTAGCCTTGCTGTCTGTGAGAGTCAGGGTTAGGACAAGCCTAAAAGGACCCAGATAGAGACCTAGCCAGAGACAAGCTCTCGTTCTGTAAGCACAAGCACTTGAAGCTGCCCTGGGGCCTCGGGTCATACTGCTCTCCCTCTGGCAATTTGAGCCTCCCTCTTTGGTCAGCAACCACATCTTGGATAAAGAGATTCTTTCAGGTCACCAGACCAACATGCAGGGCCACACTTAGTCCAAGGTGTACAAACAATACCCCACTAAGTGCTTGAGTCTAACTTCCTAAGAAAGGGGGCAGAACCAGCAGATAGACACCTGGAAAAGTGATACACCAGCTCTTTGTTTATGAAGTTACAGGAACATATTCCCCAGCAGAAATTTTACTGTATCACCTCTATTGAGAATCCTGGTTAAACTCCATAGACTGGTTCACACTTGTCCTCACTGAATCTCATACCAATAGCATGACCAGTTCTCCTCATGAACCTACAAAATACCATAGTACCATACAACATAAATACAAAGGAAGAGAACACATCACACTCACAGACACTGGCACATGCAGGGGAGGGACACATTCAGGGCTCAGCCTCCTGTTGAGAAGCTGGACTTGGGATGTGGAGGTAATACACAGAAAGGGAAGGAAAGCTGAAAAGAGGAGGACAGGAACACACACCTCTGAAGGTGTTGAGGCCAGCTGAAACTCTACAAGGGTAGGAGGGCTCTTGAATCCTGAGCCACATTCCTCCTGCACCCCAGTAAATGGAGAGTAGAGAACCTTGGTAACAAGTGCCCTGCAAGCTGAAAATGGCCAAATCTCTACAGAAAGCAGGAGCGAGAGGTGCAGTGGAGAGGCCCTGCTTCCTTCTTGGCCTCGGATTCCAGCTGAGACAACTGACCACTCCTGCAAATCTGCAGTCCCTGCCAAGTCCAGCTCTCTGGAAAAGGGGCCTGGCTCCCCACTAGAGTCGGAAGTCAGGCAAAAAATGCTGATGGCCACTGGCACCTATGAGAGGTAACCAGAGCCAAGAACCACAGCCAGTTAAGGACAGACAGTGCTGCCTTTCCTGACAGAAATTGAAGCAAACCAACCCAGAAAGGAGAGATGAGACAGAAAACAACAGCAACAAAGCAAACCAAAAACCAGAACACCATGCAAACAAAAGAACATTTTCCAAGCTTATCATTTGTCATCAGGCATAAAAGGATGGAACGATCATTAAAGTGTATCGTATGTATAGCCCAAGGGGAAGGGAATAAATACATCTGAAAAACCTAAGTACAAAGGAAGGGTTATCTGGAAAGTTCAGGTGCAAAATTGATGGTGTCTCCCATGAATTGCCAAGAGAGATAACAGGATGTCATAAACTGTATTTCAGAAGAATGTGTGACTAGTTCAGGGGGCCTAGTCACCAACTACTAAAGAGTACCCAGGAAAACAAACAAAAACAGAACTGAGAAAATGAAAGCAAGAGTATTACCAAAGAAATAAAGCAAGAAAAGTTCCCAGGGTGAAGATCCTGAGCATTTCAGGGGAAGACCTTGTTGAGAAACCAGGAAATGAGGAAAGTTCCCAATCAGGCTTTCCCAAAGAAATGGCTCCCATAGGAGATATGGATGGGACCCTGGCAAGAAAGGGGTTCCTCCCCCAGGGCTAGGAAGGTTGGTCCACCCATCAGGGCTACACTAACACTGCAGCCCGGGAACCCTGTCTCCTCTCAAAGTCTGCCAGCTAGTTTTCCCCTCACCTCTTTTCTGAAATAACTGAGGTGGGGTTTGCTCACTACAAATATCATCACAACAATATGCATTGTTGGATTAAATAATAAACAGCTAGAAACTGCAGTCTCCACAGGGACACATAGACCTGACCATGACAGACAAATTCCAGAATGAGGGAAGAAGGGAGGAGAGAAAAGAGAAGAAGAGAGGAGAGGAGAGGAGAGGAGAGGAGAGGAGAGAAGAGAAGAGGGATTCAGCAGCAGCATGGGAAATCAGAAGGCAGTGGAGTATCTACCCCCCCATGCCTAGGTGGTACTCTCTCCTGTACCCACTGAACCACCCAACCCAGTCGTCTCCCCAGAACTCAGTCTGCTTCCCCACAGCAGCTTCCACTGTTCTCTAGCTTTCGTCCACAGCCCTTTGCAGGTGTTCTCCATGATTCTGCCAGCAACACAAGCTTCAGGGCGCTGTCCTTAAATCCATTGCCCTCAGCAGATAAGTCAGGTCTCCAGCCACCAGCCTCTGCCTGTCTCTGCAGCTCCTTCTGTCATTCTAATGCTGGCCATACCTGAGCTCAAGGCTATCCACCTCCACCTCATTCATGGCTGCTCCTTACCCACCAACTAAATAATCAAAGGTAAATATCTACCAGACTTCCCCAAAGTCTTAGATCTCAAGTTAGGGAGACAGTGGTTCACAGGGGTCAGCCCAGGGACCCTGCCAAAATCATCTGTTATTCGGGGAAAGGACAGAGGACTCAAGCTGGTGCTTGGCAGCCGCTGTAGCACAGCATCTCGTTGCTATTGTCAGGGCTCCTTTTGTCCAATGAGTGCTGCTGCACTTGGGACAGCTGCACAAACACTGTTGAATCAATGGCTGAGGATATGAAATTCTGTGACCATACAGGGCCTGCTTTTTTTTCTTAAACCTGGGCCTCTCTGTAGCTCAGGCTGACCTTGAATTGGATGGAGATCTGCCTACCTCATGTGTGACTATGCTCAGCTCCTGGCAAGGTTCTTGACACTCTTGTAGTGTTTCAGTGATCACTACTGCTCAATAACCCCAACACTAACCTCTTAGGAGAGTACCAGCCTCTTTGATATTCCCAAGCTTTGGGAGGAGTATTTATTTATGAGACTGAAGAGGCTGACAGTAGTTCCACCAACTGAAAAAGCTAAACCACTTGGGTAGCAAGGACTTGGGTCTAGGTGGTTGATCACACCGCAAATTCCAGTATGTATAATACTAAATGGTGAAGGTTGCTGGAAGAGAAATGGCCTACACAGAGACAATGGATGCCGCCCCTCCCCCACTTCTAAAAGCCTCTAGAAATCTGAATCTAGGACTGCCTGGTTTTGCTGAGCAGACCCCCAGTGGACTCTGATTCCATGCTTCCCTGGGGAGACACTCTTCAGGAGGCATCTTACCTTGTGATCTTCTAAGGCAAAGTCAGTCATTGAGTTTCACTTCAGTTCTTAATGTTTCTATTCTATCCCTTTAAACTCATTCTCTTATTGATTTATAGCTGCTTTCACTTAGGCTAGACTCTAAACTTCAATGGGTGAAAATGAGTCATGTATCTGCATCTCCTCCAGCCCCTGCTACCTTTCAAGGCTGCATTAGGCAGCTGTCCTCAGAAGCACAAGTGATCTGTGGGCTTTCTATGTTTGCCATGGCCCTGTCTAGAGCCATGTATGGAAGTGACCATCCCAGGGTGTTTCCTGAGGAAAGCCCCATGAGTCCACTAGCATGTTGGAGAGAGGGTCTCTCCAACAGATATCATTATACAGCAAGACCTCAAAGAGTTCTCAGAAGCCCAGGTCTCCATCAGTGTAGTCACAATGCAAGACCCAGGAGAAACAAGCAACACCAACCAGGCCCTCTGGGTCTTTAAGATGATCACTCGGTGCCACTTACAGACAGCCAGGCACCCTATTTCCCCATGTATCCAGCTGTCTGCCTGGCACAGAAGTACCTGAAATTTCTCTCTCCAAATAGCTCTGGAGCTTCCTGTTTGGCACAGAATTTAAAGCTAAAAATCTTTCAAATTATGGATTAAGAGGGATCACAGGGATCCAGTTGAGACAGAGTGGCAGGAACTCTATGTGGCTCACCATCTTCTTGCCCATTCCTCACGGTGCTTCTCTCAGCTTGTTATTGATAGAAATGGAGCTGTGGTGTGGAGGAGCACATCATGGCCGTGTGTGTACACCATGCGTGGTGTACAGTGTGTGCCATGGAAAGCATCACTGCACTTCAAGAATATGAAAGGCAACTCAGCGAGGAATCAGAAGTCACATCAGTGAGCAAAGTGCCTGGGACTGTGCCTAAGAGCCTGATTCTAATGTGCCTTTCTTTGGGCGCCTCAGGACACCTGGCCTCTAACAATCTCCCTCCCATCTGTTGTTACCTCCTATCTACAAAGTGAACAGAGTTCACATGGTCAGCCAGCCTGTTTGTGAGTCACATAGACTAAACTTTCTTTCAGATCACATTTTTGCTCCTTACGATCATGTCCTGCCAACTTTGGTCATACACCCCCTTGGAAGTTTACCTACCTAGGTGCAGGTGAAGGTTCTCCAGGAAACCAATGTCCTGGTTAATACTGGGAGCCTTTTCTTCTCCTTGAGAAGCCACTAAAACTCTTACTGGGTCCTGCAATGATGACTGGTGCCAGATTTCTAGGACCCCAGGCAAGTAAGAATAGGGGAAATGGGCATTAACTATGAGTTGCCCAGAATTTCTCAGCACTGAAACTGCAAGTCTAAGCTCAGAAACCACATGTCTTTGTTAAAAAGAGTTTCCACAACAGAGTGAGCTCCTTCACTTGGATCTTGCTTTCTGTGGCAGGGAGGCTGGCTATGTGTTTCTACCTGGGGCGGGTAGATGTGTAGAGTACCTTCTACTATCCTAGAGTCAGCCATGCAGAGGAGACTGCATGAGTGACCAGCAGATGGCAGTATGTCTACAAGGAATCAGACACAACCCAGAAGTCTGAGCCAGAAAGCTCAGGGCTCACTTCCAAATTTGACCTATGGGGAAATATACTCATGGATTGGAATGGCAGGAACTGAATGAGATATTTGAGCAGGATGCAACATTCTTTGGGTCAGCCTTTGTTTCCTGATTCAGTTTCCCAAACTCCCACCCAGGCCTCATCCTTATGAAACACTGTTATTTACCATTCCCATCAGGGAGATTTATTCACTGAAGACAGAGAAGCAACATAAGATTGCTATTTCTAGACTTTATGTCCAGTTCAATGCGAGATGTCATTTTTTGTTTGTTTGTCTTTTATTTCCTCTTACAAATGTAAAAAGGAAAATGTGGGGATTCTGGGCAGTAAATTCCCGAGATCTAGACTGGCCCAGAATCCATCTGGCTTTCTACTGAGGACTCCAAAGAAAGGAGCGAGCGTTGCCTTGAGTTAAGTCTGAAGCTCTACTTCAGGAGACCTTGAGCTAGCTGCTGATAGAGCAGAGCCACTGGGCGGCACTTAACAACTGTGTCGTAAGCAATTCAGGTCAGCCCTGGGAACTCACTGGAAAGGGATTCTATAATCCTCATTGCAG
Source organism: Peromyscus californicus insignis (assembly GCF_007827085.1). Lineage (NCBI taxonomy): Eukaryota > Metazoa > Chordata > Mammalia > Rodentia > Cricetidae > Peromyscus > Peromyscus californicus. The sequence goes on along the minus strand of NW_026294492.1, from coordinate 1,074,227 downwards.
AGAAAACAGAAGAAACTAGAGACATTCTCATAAGTAGAACCCACATCATGTCCCATGAAAGCTGAATCTTAAGTGGAGAAAATGTCATTCCTCCATCATTGACTATGTGCAATGTTACTGAAGTCTACAAAAGCACTCCTGAAATTCCTGGTGTGATGTGTTCTTTGTCTAGGAACAGCCTGAGATGCATGGGTATGATGTCTGAGAATATGATCCCTGAGGGCTGCAGCTGTCCCTGAATTAGGAGAGGCAACATGACCTGAGTAGAAGCGTGTGGTCCTATTTAATAGATAATTAGATGAAAAAAGTTGTGTGGTCAATACTCAGTGCTGGGGCAGGAAAACAAGACCAGAGAGCATCATGGGTATATGTAGAAGAGCAGAAAGGAGTCATCAGTGTGCAGAACCTTAAACTGACAATGTGGACACTTAGGAAACACTGGTCTTAAGGATCTGAAGAGATGAGCTGATGTCCCAGAACCACTTCACAGGATGTGTATGGTGTGTTGGATTCAGCCCTGCAGTTCCATTAAGGGACATACATGGGTGCAAGGCATGGTGACAGTGAAAAATGACAGGTAGCTTAGATGCATCCTTGGGTGGCAGCCTGGGTACACAGTAAGGAAAGGAGGCAGGCCTCTGGAACCCAGAACTCCACACTCTGAAGCTCTCTGTCCAACTTCTAGAAAATCTGCTGCAAGAATGTCCAGAGGCTTGCCTGGGAGAAGACAGTAACTGCTGTAATTTGGGAGATTCATGCTCTGTGGGGCTGGGCCAGGCCTACAACTTGGGCAAGGTGCTGTCCTTGTCCATAACCACAGTCCTGGGAATATCTACAGGAAGCTTTAGAGGTCCTCATGCCCTTGCCCATCCTGCCCTGGAACTGGGGATGGGTCCAGTTATACCCCTCTTTGAGAAACATGAGACCAGAAGCTCTGATTTCAGGAACTGACTAGCACAGGCTGGTGCAGCAATGTGCAGAAGTTACTGCAGTCCTTAGACATTATGCCCAATTCTAATCTGACCTTATTCTCCTTTCACAAGTGAACCAGCACAGGTCTATACAACACATGCCCTTGATGCATCCTAGCCAATGGCTGACAGAGGTCCTATAGATCACACTGTGACTGAGGCCTCTTGTCCCTGGGGTACCATACCCATCACAGTGGTATACCCCAGGCATTACATGTGTGTTGCAAGCAAAGCTGTAAACAATACCCACCCCAGCAGAGCTGGCCATATCTGAGCTCAGCACTTATGATTATGTACAGAAATGATGCTGATGATGTAACTGTGAGCAAGCAGCTGCTGTAGAGACCAGCTGTAGAAGACTTCTGTTATTTCAGAGTGAGACCCTTCTAATTGTACAGAGAAATCTGACTGTAAAGCAGTTGTGGTGTCTCATGGCAGTGGCCTCATCCAACATCTCGTTTGCACAAGCAAGTGTTTCACCTTGAGTTTGTACAAGCTCATCTCTTCAGATCCTTAAGACCAGTGTTTCCTAAGTGTCCACATTGTCAGCTTAAGGTTCTGCACACTGGTGACTCCTTTCTGCTCTTCTACATATAACCATGATGCCCTCTGGTCTTGTTTTCCTGTCCCAGCACTGAGTATTGACCACACAACTTTTTCATCTAATTATCTATTAAATTACAGTGATAGACTTGCTTGTATAGATCACCTTGTGTTGCATTTATCAAAGCACACAAAGGGGCAAAGGGAATAGAACTGTGTCTGTTCCCTGTGAATCAGCAGCAGCAGTTAAGGCTATATGAGGCCGGTTTTTCAGGAGCAAAACATGCCAAAAGCAGTCTCCTGCTTTCAAGTCTCCTGGTACCTGCAGACAGACTCCCTAGAGGGAGAACTCTGGGCAGTAGACTCAGTCTGAGTTCACTCCAGGGTTGGAGAAGTGTGCTTTGTTTTGTTTTCTGAGGAGGTCTCATCTAGCCTTGGCTGGCCTTGAACTCTTCTTTTAACTGAGACTGTTTTTGAATTCCTAATCATTCTGCATCCACCTCCCAAGTAGATGTGCCACCTCATAGGAATGTGCCACCATACCCATGCAGCCTGGGAAGGTTTTACTTTTGGGAGAGGCTTCACAAGTCATCTACTGTGCTTCTTCTTTTATAATACGAGCCTGAAGTCCAAAGTCAGAGGTGATTTTATCAAGACCCTGGGAAACTTACGTTTCAGTACCCTACTGCTGTCAAACTTCAGAACTGCACTGGGGTCTCTACATGGTGCAGGATATGGGGCCTTTGGAGGAATCGTGAATAGGTGATGGCCTGTGCCTGCCTGATGGGGTCCTCCTTTCCCTTTTTCACTGCCAGGGGAAGAGCCTGTGCTTTGGTGGGCATGAGGAAACCCACATACTCCATCCATGGAAAAGAGCTCTGTATAAAGGGCATGCTGGTTCCAGCAGACCTTCAGCCAGGAGAGCCCCTGTGCAAAAGTCCCATAAGACATGTCCATCAGAGAGGCAGTGGAGAGCTAGAGTGGAATTGGACTAGGTGTGGTATTAAAGAACCACCAGAGAGCCATGTATTTATTACTGTGACCAAAAGCAACTGGTGGGAGGAAGGATTTACTGTAGCTCATGGTCCTGAGGTCCCATTATGGCAGGGAAGGATGATGGCAGCAGCTGCTGAAGGCTGTGGGGGTGAGAACTTGCTCACATCTGTGTACATCAGGGTGCAGAAAAAAGGGGGAAAGAATGCATTCAGCTTGTTTCCTTCTTTTAAAACCCTTTCTATTCAGTCTAGAATCCTGGTATATGGAATGGTATTACCAACATTTGGGATGGCTCTCCCTCCTTGGTTAAAACGCTCTGGAAATGCCTTCCTTTGAAGGACTTTTACAACAGAGGTGCTGCTCCCAGGCAATTCCAAATCTAGTAATAGTGATAATGCAGAAGAACCATCACAGCAGGGCCACCTGAAAACTAGACTACACAGCTGGCTGGATAACAAGTCTGGTTTCAGAAACCTTGGTATTGTGTTTGACTTTATGCCTGCTTTCATCCCAAACAGTCTGTGGGAGAATGAGGTGAAGGGGACTTGCTATGGGTCATGGTAAACAAAGCTGGGTGGAACATTCTTACACTACTTTGTTTTTATGTGTTTGAGATTGGGTTGAATCTGGTTGTGTAAGTTTGATGCTGTTCATAAGAAGCAAGGTTTTAAGGAATATAATTCCCCCCATAGAAGCTGCAAAAGCTTTGTGAGCTACACCATGAGGAGCGTGTGTCCCCTTGTCTCATATGCCTGCTCTGGAGATCCCACTCCTAAGGCCACACTAACTATGCACCCACAACCAGCCCATGAGTGTGCTCATATGTAGACCATGTTACCATTGCACGTAAGTGCTGGCACACAGCACCATTGAACTATACTTCTCAGCATCTCTGTGATGGCAGTTGAAGTGATAAACACTGAGATACTGCACCTGCCACTGCAGGGCTTGGGCTTTGCTGAAGCACGTAGCTAACAGCCATCTCTTGCCTTACCAACAGCTTGTCAGGATGTCCAAGAGCCACGTCAGCAATGAAGAAAGCAAAGCTGTCTGGAGAACAGATGTTGACTATAAAGCAGCGAGCCAGCAATGGTAACCACACCCTGGGGTCCCCAGCATTCCTGCTGGTTAGAGAGGTGGGATGTCACTGCATGCCAGCTCAGCATCAGTGACTTAGTCCACTGTTCTGAGACCACAGAAGATCATTAGACTCCACCTATATCCCATATCCCAGGATCTCCAACACTGGGTCAACTTTCTCACCAACAACCATGGCACACCTTTCCTTCTTTTTTCCTCCGGCCTCTATTCCTAAGCCTGTAACCTAGGAGCAGCATTAGAGCACTAAGGACACAAAACAAGGACAGCAGCCTCCTTCTGCCCTCTCCTCTTTCTCAGCATGTTTGATAACTGATTGTCTTGAATTCATCTGCAAAGTCCACCCCCTTCAAGAAACCCTGTTGCTGGTGACTATTTTGTATGTGTATACAAAGTTTACCAAGGAAAATCAGAGATCTTGGGAGGATTGTGTAAGTAACATGTAAGCCACACTAGCTCACAGATTCTAGACACACCCCTCATGACTTTTGGATCCCATAAACATAGTTTAGCCACTAGCTAAAATTCATTTGCTGGGGCACTTTTGGAGCTATCTATAGCTAAGCATAAAGAGCAGCAGCAGCTAAGTGCCAATGTCAATCCCAGCCAAGATGAAGGAATGCTCTGCCCTGTGTCTCAGGTTTCAAACTGTAAACGAGTTTCTTCTTGTGGTGGTAGCTACTTGTTTTTTTGTTTATGTGTCTTTTGGTGACTTTCTTGTGGGAACAGGTCCCCAGGCATAGAGATGAAACACTGACTAGTGTCTCTGAGAGCATGAACCCATGATGTCCCTTGCAGAAGAAATGATTGTATGGGGATGCCTCCTTCAGAGAACATTAAGGTGCTTCAGGATGTGGGTTTGGTTTTGACCCATGGACTAAAGAGTCTTTATTCAAAAACACATAGAACAGGGCTGGGGAGAAAGATCAATAGTTACCAGCAGTCGCTGCTGTTCAAGCTTGAGGTCTTATATTTGGCTTCCTAGGACCCATGAGAAAAGTCAGTGATGACAGCATGCTCCTATAACCCTAGAGCTGTGAGGAAAAGAGACAGGCAAATCCCTAAAGCTCATATAGCCCAATCAGTGAGCTTCTAATTCAGTCATTGATTCTGTCTTTAAGAGAGAGAAAGAGACCAACCAAGTAAAGACATCCAAAACAGAACATGGCCTCCACTCACATATACACACCTTATACACATACAACACCACACATAAACAATAAATAAATAAAAACAGAGAAGAAACCAGAATGTCAGAGACTGGCAGCACCTCCTAAGTCTCCCTGAGACCCAGGGCTCAGCACTCACCCAAGCTGGTTCCAGTAAGAGACCCAGGGCTCAGCACTTGCCCAAGTTGATTCCAATAAGAGACCCAGGGCTCAGCACTAACCCAAGCTGGTTCCAGTAAGAAACCCTTGGCTCAGCACTTGTCCAAGTTGATTCCAGTAAGAGACCCAGGGCTCAGCACTCACTCAAGCTGATTCCAGTAAGAGACCCAGGGCTCAGAACTCACCCAAGCTGATTCCAATAAGAGACCCAGGGCTCAGCACTCACCCAAGCTTGTTCCAGTAAGAGACCCAGGACTCAGCACTCATCTGAGCTGGTTCCAGTAAGAGACCCAGGACTCAGCACTCACCCAAGCTGGTTCCAGTAAGAAACCCAGGGCTCAGCACTCACCCAGGCTGGTTCCAGTAAGAAATCCTTGGCTCAGCACTCATCTGAGCTGGTTCCAGTAACCTGTGAGTAAGATTTGCAAAGTGGTAGGGATGTCCTCACCAAGAAGTTCCACCTATAAAATCAATACTCAGAAGCAGTCACCCTGAAGCCAGAAAGGTAGAATCCCAGGCCCCTTTTGCATGATAATTCTAACTCTGGATTCACTACAAACACAGTCTACAGGTCTGAGAGATCCCCACATCAGATTGGTAGATCCACAATGGCATCCCAGTTCAGACCCTAGACCCTAAGTTATAACTCTGGTCAATTTCTGTCTTCTCTAACACCAGCTGAAGGCCAATTGCAGTGTGCAGGTACATAGGCTCAAATCATCCCCTTTCTATCTGTCATCTCATATTATTTGATGTCCTAAAAGTAGTACAATGCATCTGCCTACAGAAACTTTCTCTGCCAGTGACAGGTATAAATACTAACACGTGGCCCATCATTCTCCAGAGACATACTTGTATGTGTGGTGCAAGCTTTGGGACTTGAGGTACTGTGAGCCAGTGTCCATTCTGCCCAACACAAAGGACATGGAAATGGAGGTCAACTAGAGTTTCTGCTTCCCAGAAGGCCTAGGGCCTATCTGCATGCTCTCTCTTTGGAGCACCAAATAACCAGCACAAAGAGCTTGCATTGAGACACTTGCGGGCAGTGTCCACCACTCTCTTGCTTACTTAAGAAACCCAAGTTCTTTGCTAGAAAGAAGATAGGCACTGAACTCCAGCCATGCAGCAGGCATTGGCAAGACACTTAGCACTGCATCTTACAGACTAGTTCTGGTGCTAAGGCGAACACCTCTTAGTGCCCACTGGATACACATTAGTGAAGGAGGCAGCCGTCAGACAAGGATCAGCTCAAAGGAGAAGAGAGTGAAGAAGCTCGGGGACAAACGTGCATGTCCTGGAGGAGGTACAGCTCACACTGGACGGCCCTGTCCAGACAGCATGGGCAGCCAGCACTCAGCTTCAACCTTCCAGCCCTCTGTCTTACAGTAAAACATTTGTGTTTTGTTTTTTCTACTCACTAAAAGCAACCCCTAAGACTCAACCACCATAAACTTGTCTCTCTCTCTTCTCTGCTGGGACTCTTGGCCAAATACTACCTCTTTTCAACCAGACTTCACATATTTTTTTAGTGTCTCTGACATCCATTCTGGGCCCTTCTGCCTGCAAAGCTTAAAAACAGACTCTGCAAGGCCTGACCTAGTGCGTACTTACCCATTGGTCTGCAGGAGGGGCAGGTGACCAATGATACCCACAAGCCCAGGACTGTCATGTTTGAGAATAATGCCATCTGTAATTCTTCTGTACTTTGTGTGTCCTCAGCCATGTAAAACCACATAGTCCCAAACAAGAGAATCCCTGTCATATTGATATTGACGGTGCAAAGTTGTCAGCAGCAGAACACAGCAAATCAGATGTTGAAAATACCCTTTGTAAACACAGGCAGTTAGTCATGTGCCTGCGTTTGCCAGGGCTGGCCTAAGGAGACACCCAGGCTCTTGCACATTGGCAGTTGCTGGCTTGGACTACTCAGCCTGAGATAGTCAGGTTCACACCCTTCTCAACTTCTGAACATGTCTGGGGTCAGATTCTCTTAGGACTCATTATGGAAACGTGGTGTGCCCAGGATGACAGAACCAAAAATGAGCATGCTAGGATGCTAAGTGCAAAAAGTAATGAGTATAGCTAGATGAACTAAGGGTTAGCAAAGCAACTTCTGCCCAGAGTCAAAGGACCAAATCCTAAGGCTTTGGGCATTCAGCTGGAGCTCTTACCTATCAGTAAAGAACCTATCTTACCCAGGTTCTTTCTAGAAGGGCTTCACTTTCTCTAAGTGCCTTGGTCATAAGGCAGGCTGGTGTGGGGCAAGAAAGACATACACACTGTGACTCTTTATAAATTCAATGATATATTTCCCAAGAAAATTCAAGTCCAAATGAAAAAGGAACAGAGAAAACAATGTATTTCTGCTGCAATGTTTTCGGGCACTAACGTGTTGATTTTGCCATTACAGGTATAGAAAACGATGAAGAAATCAAGCAGTTAGATGAAGAGATAAAGGAGCTTAATGAGTCCAATTCCCAAATGGAGGCTGACATGATCAAACTCAGAACTCAGGTAACAGTTTGTGAAGCCGCAATTCTAGCTCCAGCGTGGAGCCCTGCTTCTTGTTCCTCTGTAGTTGCTGTTCCTGTTGCATTGAGAAAGAGTGTCCCTATGTGCCTAAGCTGGCCTAGAACTCCTGGAGTCCTCCTGCATCAACTTTCAGAGCATTGAGCTTACAGGCATATGCCAGTATCCCTGCCTGGCCCCAGTTCTAGCTCTAATGTCAAACTTTTAATTCTACTTCTTACAGAGTTGCAATCCTTGTACCAACGTCAAACCCGAGTTCTAGTCCTGTGATGATGCCTCGATTCTAGTATTAGCAGTTCAGCCTCAATTCTAGGTCTAGCATGGAGCCTCACTTCTAGTTTTAACAAGAAGCCTCTGTTCTAGTAGTAATCTGTGCTGTTGCTTAGAGGAGGGCTGAAGGCACCTCCTGGGAGAGCTGTTGTTTCTGTGTTTTCCCATTTTTCCTCAGATGTTCCCCTGGTGGGTAACTTTGCCTTCTGCAGAATCATTGCATGGCAATATTTTTGGTAACACAAAGGCCATATGTTGTCTACCTACCTATGTGTGCTTCTGTGCTCAGCCAGATCCATTTCTGAATAGCCATTCCCAGAGTATCACCTGCTGTAGGAAAGATGTGGGTTTTCTCTCAAGGTGGTTTAGGCCATAGTGTTACTGGTCATTTTGCATCATCCACAGTGATGGGGGAAGCTCCTAAGGTTTCTGAGAAGCATTGCCTCTTGCTTATGTCTCTTAGCTTGTGGGTTGGTGGGAAGCTGACCTTGCATTTATATGTTAGTTCCCAGGGTCTCGTGGCCAACTGGGAAGGTGAGGAGAGAGCTTGTTGTAGCACTTAGATGAGTATTTACTAACAGAGGAGCCTTCCCAGCCCTTCGTGACAATCACTGTGGTACTCACTGTGGCAGGTGTCACCATGGACATACATGTCACGCATGTCCACTCAGATCCTGGGTGAAGCACTTTTTCCCAAGGCTGCTTCATATTCTTGGGCTATACATTAACACAGAGGTAAACCAAAGACAGGTTAAGGCTGAAGTCACTTCTGACAGGATCACACTGGAACCAGGAATAGAGAAAGTCACAGCCAGTGCCCAGGGTTGTGGTTCCACTTAGGTGACTGGAGTCCTGCTCAGGAAGAGCCCAGACCTAACTTTGTCAAAGAACTAGAGAGTAAATCCTGGAAAGTAAAGAGGAGGTCCATCTGGGCATTTCAGTGTCTCAAATAGTTGACCTGTCAAAGAAGACCTCTCCTGCCACCCACGTTAGTCCATTCCTGTTGCTGGTGTGTGCAGTGCTGTAGAGGTTCATGGTGTGAAGGAAGCAGGCCCGTTTTCACTCATGTTTCTGGAGATCCAAGGTCAACGGCCACATCTGGAGATAGTCTTCTTACTGCTGGAATCCCCAGATGGTATGGCCTATCACATGGTGAGGGACAGTGTGTGTGTGTGTGTGTGTGTGTGTGTGTGTGTGTGTGTGTGTGTGTGTGCGTGCGCGCGCGTGCGTTTGCACACGCTCACGCGCTATATTACAGTCTCTTTTCCTCCTACAAAAGTACCAGACTCCTATCATCTAATTATGCGTCCACCCTGAGAACCTTACCTCATACTAATCACCCACACAGGCTCCATCACTAATATCAATATTTGGATTAAGTTTTCACTTTCATCACTCTTTTTCTTTCTTTCTTTCTTTTTTTTTTTTTTTTTGGTGTTTTTGAGACAGGGTTTCTCTGTATAGTTTTGGTGCCTGTCCTGGATCTTGCCCTGTAGATCAGGCTGGCCTCGAACTCACAGAGATCCACCTGGCATGCCTCCTGAGTGCTGGGATTAAAGGTGTGCGCCACCACCACCACCCAGCCACCTTCATCACTCTTCACAGCAGGTATTAAATGTCAACATGTGAAGCCCAGTGACACTTAAACTCCTTCCAAAACACAGTGTCTTCGCTAACCTAGGGCCACTGTTGTTAAATATCCAGTGTGTTCAGTTCACTGTCCACTGTAAGAATTCAATTTGAGAGACAAAGGTACCACTTAACTGGGAGGGTGAGCCCGTGATTTGGTAATACAGTTGAGCGGCATTTCTTGTCAAGTTGGTACAACCAACACGGCTTTTGTGAGCCCCAGGTGTCCCTGTGTGTGCAACTCTATACAAAGAATTCAGTCCCTAGGTCTCTGGCCCTATTATAAACTTGGGTCAAAGGTCCTAAGTGCCCAGACACCTCTCTGGGCCAGCAGAATGACCAAGGACAATATACACTTTATTCCAATTCAGCTGGACTCAATGTAGCACAGGTAATGGGGCTCTAGGTGTGTTGGGCACCCAGCTGAGCACTCTCAGACTGAGTCTCAATTCAACAAGTTAAGCACATAACATTTCATCCAGTCCAACTCAGTTCTCACCCACTGTATATAAACGTTAACAGCTTATACAGGAACTCAAACAGAGCTACAAAAGTGAGCTGAGCACACTCTGGACCAAGGAAAACATAGAAACTGAATATACACTTGGTAAAGAATGAGAAAGAGGAGACTAAGACTCATGGAACATGGCATGGGGGGGGGGGGAAGGTGGATGTAAGCTACCCCTGGGTGGTTGTGAGATGGCCCAGGAGAAAGAGAGGATGCCATTGGGTAGTAGGAAGGGAACATTCTAGCACAGAAAATGCAGGGGCAGAAGGAGGAGGGTTCAGATGGGAAGCCTGTAAAGAACCTGTCCCCTGTGGTCACCAGTTGGGCTCAGCAGCTTTATTGGGGAGGGAGAAGAGAAAGGGATGCTAGAATATGAAAGAGAAATCATATGTTCAGACAAGATCGCTAATGAGAAATTACCTGGCATCTGGCTCTGTCCTTTCTAGCTTGGCCTCTGCTAAGTTGGCTGGTGTCAGCCCTGCAGCTGGTCTTCAGCTGCTGTATCTCTGAACAACTCATCAGAGTGTGGTTTGTTTTCTCTGTGATCTAAAATTCTCTGTGTAACTCAGTCTTGGTCTTGATCCCACTTCAGTCTCATGTGGTGGTAGACGGCAGAGGACCACTTTGCTGTGGAGCTTTCCTCAAGTCTCTCTCCCTCAGTGACCTCACACTGGGTGTATGCTCTGTCTGTGCATCTTCCACACACACCTGTGAAGTATGTCACACTGGCCTTGGTTCTCAGCAGCCAGGAATTACAGAACAAATGTGCTGGCCTCTGGACCCCACAGCCTTTGTCATAATAGTTCTGTTCCAGGCTCCTGGCTGCTGCCATACAGCTCTGTATGTGAGGAAACAACCTGAATGCATCACAAAGTGATGTCATTCTGTTGGGTTTACAATAGCCACTGAAAGAAGCACAAGAGGCTCACAGGTCTGTCACAAGTGGGCCTTGGACTGTCTTTGATCTCTAATGACTCCTTCTGATAGAGGCCATCCTGGAAAATACTTAGGCCCAGAGGCGAGGTAGGCAGACAGACATGAGACTTGCTCAGTGGAAATAAATCTGTGGTGTATGATTGCCCTTTGCAGACCTCCATCTCGGCTTAAAGATGTCCCATTCCTCATGACCTCCTGTCATGATCACAGAGGATCTGAGGGTCCCTAGAGATCAAATCTGTGCTACCTAAGTAAAGAGCCAGTGTTCTTCCCAGAGGTCCAAAACAGGCACATTCTGACCCAGCCCTCAGCCTGAAGCCTGGCTCTGAAGGTAGTACAGGCTCTTCACATACCACTGTTGAGGGCCAGTACTTTTGGGAGAGCCTGGGGTTGGGGAAAGATATGTCCCCATATACTCTCCCACAGCACTCTGACTCTGAGAATGGCCACTGTGTTTCAGTTTTGACACTTCAGTGGAATTAAGCACCCTAGGAAAACAGATATCTTGTTGCCAGTGTACATAGAGGCTCCTGCTTATCCAAAGAACAAGGAAACTAGAAAAATAAGGAAAAAACTAGGGAAACCAGGGCTAATAGTCTGGGTGGACTCCCAGGGTCACAGTACCTTGACATAGGCCTCAGGCATGTGGATCTGAGTCCATAGGAGAAAATGAGTTCAAAGCCCACTTGAAAGTTGGAAAGTCAGATAGTTGAAAGGAAGGAAGCCAGGTTGCAAGACTTAGAGATGCCTACGATTCTACTGTGTATCCAGATACCCCTCTGAATGCCCTACCCACTATCCTGAATTGTCCAGGAACCCCACACATGGGCAGGTGTGCATATGAACAACCTGAACCTGGCTGGCTTACACCTAGAGACTGAAATTTCTAGGCCACAGCTGCAGCTTGAACTCCCTTTCTGATCAGAACTTGTGCTAGCCCTTCCCACAATCTCCATAGTTTTCCCCCACAGCTTAGTGGTTGGTATCTGCACATGAGACTTGTTTATTTTGCAAACAGTGCAGCTCAAGTCGCTATCTTCTCATGGGTAGTACTCCAGGAAATGATGGGGTGTCTTTGGCTGGAAAGCCTGCTTTAGACACATGAGTGGAAAATGCAGGGTAGAGGGGAAATTTATCTGAAATAGCCTATGAATGCTGGTGGATATATCCAGGCATAGCCTGAGGCTTGAACCACTCAAGTTGCTCTGACCATTCCTATGAAATCAGGCTGATTGATGTAAACCCACTGTACAGTAGAGAGAAAGCCAACGCACAGAGAAGTGGGGCTAGAGCCCTGCAGAGGTTTCCTGAGGTGGAAGACCATGGAGGGTACAAGGCCCTAAGCACAAATGCGAGGGGGTGGATCCTGGGGACCTATGTGGCCAATAGTTAAAACATGACTGTCTGGCAGACAGAGAAGCCAGGATACCCAGTGGCTACCAGGATTCTGTTTCCACTCCCCTCCTCTCCCTTTACTCTGCCTGAAATGTTTGGCACCTCCAGCCATCCTGCCATCTCTTTGAATTATATTTTAATCTCAGAAATCATGCTTTTAGGATCAGTTTCCTAGAACACAGGAAGCCTTGGATTCCATACCTAGCACTACACTAACTGGGTATAGTTACACCTGATTGTAAATCCAACACTTGGTAGGTGGAAGCAAGAAAATCAGAAGTTCAAGGTTGTCCTCAGCTACAGGGTGAGTTTGAGTGAGCCTGCACTACATAAAAAGTGGGAGGAAAAGGGAAGGACCCTGCATAGATTGGTGTCCTCTATACTAACCCAGCAGCCAACACTGGCTCTAAGGAATCACGCTGACTAGAAGAGCACATCTTCTGCCATGGGCCCAAGGGTAGCTGCCTCTGGGGCCTCCTTCCTCAAGAGCAACTGCTCACACACCCACTTGCAGGCCTGGGAGGTATCCCTGGGATGGTGCCTTAGTCACTTGTTTGTTGCTATGAAGGGACACCATGACCACGGCAACTCTTTTACAGGAAAGCATTTAATTGGAGGCCTGTTTACAATTCCAGAGGTTTAGTCCATTGTCACTACAGCAGGCATCCTGCTGGAGAAGTAGCTGAGAACTACATCCTGATGTACAAGCAGAAAGGGTGGGGAGGGAGGGAATGGGCCCTGGCATGGGTTTTTGAAACCTCAAAGCCCACCCCCAGTGACACATTTCCTCCAACAAGACCACATCTCCTAATTCCTGTCAAGTCCCTGGTGACTAAGCATTCAAATATATGAGCCTCTGGGGGCCATTCTTATTCAAACTACCACAAATGGAAACATTAATTTGACAGAAAAAAAATGCCAGAAAGTTGACCAAGGTATCAGGAGGAAAGCATTTGGCTCCAAGGAGTTCTCGCATAGGACAAAGGGGATGTGTTCTTTCCGAGGAGAAGTCCCACTAACACACTGCTCCAACTCTGAGATATGCTGAGTATCTCACATTTTCATAGGCCCTGGCCATGGTGAGAGGTGAGAGCCTAGAACCTAAACCAAGTGCAGTTCAAGGATGACCAGAACATGGGGAAAGGAGAAAATAAGGGAAAGAGGGATAGAGACACTAATGAGAGAGGAACTCAGTGTAGGGGACATATGGCAAGTCCTGAGCATGGACCATCTTGGCTTCCCATCCATGTAAGGTGGAGGAGGATCCACCCTGATGCTAGCACTCTAGCCCTTGGCAATTCTCCATTTCTCCCAGACCTTTTAAAACAGTGGTCCTCAACCTGTAGGTCCCAACCTCTTTGGGAGTTGAATGACCCTTTCACAGGGGTCACCTAAGACCATTGGAAAACACAGATATCTACATTATGATTCATAACAATAGCAAAATTACAATTATGAAGTAGCAATGAAAGTTTTGTGGTTAGGTCACCACAACATGAAGAACTGTATTATAGGTATTGGGAAGGTTGAGAACCACTGTCTTGGAAGAAGGAGGCCAAACCAAGAGACCAAGCCTCCACCTGCATACACCCACTAGCCAGCCACCCACATGGACACAGGGCACCCATCAGAGCAGATAGGAACACTACAAAAGGAAGTTACCATCGATTCTAGAGATTCATACAATTCCCACAAGACAGCAGGGACAGATGGACAGATAGGAGTACCCAGACTTGAGAACATTCAGTGGGGGAGAGCAAGCTGACAGTGAGGACACCATGGCTGCTGTGGCCAGCACCATGTGTTCAAGTGTAAAGAACCGAAGACACAAGTCCAGGTCCCTAAGGTGCAGCCTCTGCGCTCGAGCAGAAAGCTTCTGTCCTTGTCCTATAGCCTAGTCCCTCACAGCCAGTGTGCATGCTCCCAGAAGCCTGCCTTATGTTACATGTCACCCAAATGTGTGATTTCAGATCACCACAATGGAGAGCAACCTAAAGACAATTGAGGAAGAGAACAAAGTCATTGAGCAGCAGAACGAGTCGCTCCTGCACGAGCTGGCCAACTTGAGCCAGTCCCTGATCCACAGCCTCGCCAACATCCAGCTGCCTCACATGGTAAGTGACTGAGCTCAGGTGAGCACCTCGGAGCCTCCGCGGTCCACCTCACTGAGTAGATGTCTGTTTCATTGTCCATGGTCCTTCAGCTTTTGGTTGTTTTTGGTCACCACCCTGAAACCATACCGTTAACCGCTAGAAACATTGGTGGGGCTGATCGTATAACATTAAGTGTGCTCTGAGTAGGCCTGTTAAGTATTATGGAAACAGTGGCTCTATGCTATGATACTGTTTTATGCTTTTGTGAATATACTATTCAGAAAATAAAAGTTGTATATGAACTACTATTTAATATCTCGTAGGATCCAATCAATGAACAAAATTTTGATGCTTACGTGACTACTTTGACGGAAATGTATACAAATCAAGATCGTTATCAGAGTCCAGAAAATAAAGCCCTACTGGAAAATATAAAGCAGGCTGTGAGAGGAATTCAGGTCTGAACAGCTGCTCTAGTGGTGACTCATGCTTAAAAAGGATGCCTCTTGTTTCTTGCTGCTGTAACTTACCAGAAAGTGTTATATATTTATTTCTGTCGGAACAGTGTTATGCTACAAGACTTCATAATGGTTTTGTGTGCTCTCAAGATAGTACCTGCAGACTAGTTTTGGATACATTCACATTTTGTACGTTTTCATATAAGCTGACATAGTGTGATTTGCCATGTAATGTTTATAGCTGCTGCTGTCTGCACACTTGGGGGTCTCTATATTTCTGAAGAGGTAAGCTGATCAAAATAAATAGAGTGTAAATTCTTTTTAATGCTTTAGTGATTCAATGTTTTAGTATTTTGAACTGAAATGGACAAAAAAAGAAAAAGGAAAAAAAGCAGGTTTGGATGATCACTTTGTGGCCTCATGGCCACTTTTAGACATTATAATTTTGCCTCAGGTTGGAGGACTTTGTGGAATTTAAGAAATACATTTTGTGTGCATATTGTTTCATAGCAAGAATTGGTTGCAAAAAATGCTTTATTTTTGAACAATGCTTGGAAATATTATGTGACTTTTTTGTTTGTTTGTTTTAGGAGGATGGTGTATGGTGGGGGCAATAAATGAGGTTTTTTGCATTCCAAGGAAATGGCATATGGATTAACTATAAGAAATGAAATAAGTAATTTATTGTAAGACAACATCAAGCCATGGAAACTTGGCAGAAGATTCAAAGCAGCTTAAACAGCACTTTTAATTAACTCCTAGACATTACATGGTGGGACTGTGGAAACTCCGTTAACACAGGAGCTTGTCAGAGGTGGACAACATGAAGATTTCCTTTGCATTTTCAGTAACCTTTGGAGCACCCTTCTCTTATTTCTCCTAGAGCCCCGTGCCCCTCTGAACTGTTACCACAATATAGCTTACCTAGCAGAAGTTGATTGTTTTCCAATTTGAGAAAAAAAGGTAATTTAAGCATTTATCTCCCCTTTCACTTTCAAAAATCATCATCATTCGTTATTCTTGTTTCACATCTGAGGATGAAGGCTAACGGCTGTGGTTGCCCCGGTTACTGGATGGGATTCTCTGCTGGGCGGGTGGGAAAGCAGCTCTACCCTTCCCTTCCCCCTACCTGCCCCAACTCTGACTTTGAATAAGCCTTGGTCTATTCAGAACACTGTGGACACCAAGGCCAAGGACGTTCACGTTCTGCCCTCGCTGGGTCCAGCTGACTCCAGCATCTGCACAGCCTTGTTTGGTTTATGGTGACCTAACCTGAGAAGGAATGCAATCAGATTTTAAAGTTACTAAATATACTTCGGCACTTTTTTTGCTTTAAACTAGATCATCTTAGACTTGTTGATACCTTTGAAATTTGATGGTTTCATCCCAAATGACTGCACTATATGTATGCATACGGCCACTTTTGATTGCTGTGCCCCCTTCTGAGTAGTCTTTGACAATGTGTTGTGTTCCCCGACGTCGACTTGATTTCCTTTTAGTAGCATCTCTCTCTTCCATGTCTTGATGTTATGCAGGAAGTACAAAAGTACTTTAAAATTTTGTTATGAAATAAAAAAAAGATGGGTTTTGTAAAAATAAAAAAAAATATTTTTAGCAGAACAGGACTTACAGGGTCATTGTCCCCACAATGTGCCAGTCGGCTCTTTGCACTCGCCTTGTCCTATATATCCGTACGGAGGTGTGCAATCCTGTGTCAGTCGCCTTGTGACACTGAAGTGGATGAGTTATAGAGGAGGCCCTCGAGGCTGACCCAATACGGTTACTAAGGGAGACTACAGGGATCTCACGACAAATATTCTGATACAATACTCAACCTCGGTATATATATATATGTATAAATATAAGAATATCCCAGCGGCACTTTATACTGTTCACTGTACAAAAGCTTACAGTTTTCCACAAGGACTTTAATAACTAGCTGGGGAAAAGATTATGTAATTACTTGGGGCTCTGCGGGACCTTCTCTGTCCAGCGCCCCCTTTCTGTTGTGCGATTAGTTGTAGCTGCCATGCTCAGAATTGCCTTTTTGAGAGCTGAAGCAAGGTGCTTACTGTCACCTGATGCCATACACATGGTCCCAGGCCCTCACCCGGGGGGAGGGGGGGCTCTGTTCATAGCGGCACATGCATTTCCCCACCGCGTCTTGTCTGCAGCTTCTTGGCCAATGTAGTAATGCTTTTAGTAGAGTAATAGGTAGTATCAGTTTGGATTCTTATTGTTATCACCTATGTACAATGGAGAGGGGTTCTAAGCACAAATCTGCTGCTCATGTAACGTTGGTACATAATATCAAATCAAAAGTTATCTGTGACTATATATAGGGATCACACAGTGTCACATGTTAGAATGCTGACTTTCCACATGGGGTTATTGTGAGTCATCAGAGCATATTTATTATAACTTATTGTTCATATTCATTTCTAAGTTAATTTAAGTAATCATTTATTAAGACAGAATTTTGTATAAACTATTTATTGTGCTCTCTGTGGAACTGAAGTTTGATTTATTTTTGTACTACACGGCATGGGTTTGTTGACACTTTAATTTTGCTATAAATGTGTGGAATCACAAGTTGCTGTGATACTTCATTTTTAAATTGTGAACTTTGTACAAACTTTGTCATGCTGATGTGAACACATCTTACTCTGAATAAAAAGGTGTTGCCACGTTTGTAGCACGAAGGATCTCTGTTGGGTCTGAGTCTTCACTGGAGCCTGGAATGCCCTCTGGGCTCCTGGAATCCACGCCCCTGCACTCTTGCCTTGGGCGTAGCACTGTGGGGCTGGGCTGGAACTTGAGGCATGTGTGGATGGATGTGAGTCCCCATGCATCCTGCTGGACGTGCTTCCCAGAAGGGTGATGTTGCTTCGTTTACTGTTGCTCCTGTCCCTCACCCCCTCCCCAGCTGAGAGCCAACCTGAGCACTTAAGGCCACTTCAGTGCATATGTCTCGCAGCGGCTTGGTGCCTTTCCGTGACTCTCACTGGGAACAGCACTGCTGTTGGTGAACGTGAGCCCATATCCAGAATGCCCAGGTGGACTGCAGTGAGTTTCACAGGGCTTCCTTACCTAGAGTTCCATCTGTGATAACACCCTGGTTCCGGTACTCGCTCTACCCATTTTACCTCCTTATCACTCCAGTTCCATGGGTCTCCTAGGACACAGAAGCTTCCAGGGGCCATCATGGTTACTTCAAAAAATGCCCCACATTGGCTTCTGTGATTCATTTTAAAGGAGTGTTTTGTTCTTATACATAGCATCACATGACTGTTGTTGGTTATTAAACCCAGGAGCTCACAAAGGATGCAGTGTTGCTTTCAGGCTGTTAGCAAGGAGGTGAGCAACAAAATCACCTATGAAATGTAACCGGCCCTTCAGATACGGCACTCACATCGTCCTATTAATAAAACTTTAAAATTCAACAGTACCCTTCTATAGCATGCACAGTTCCCTAATACAGACAGTCTAAGGAAGCAGCCCCTGAAATCTTGGTGAAACTAGGACCTCACTCCCAGTGGTACCCTCTGCTGCTAAATACTTGGGGTCAATTGAACTCCTCAACCCTGTTCCAGCAGATTGCTTCTTGGAGAGCTGGCAGCAGCAAGAAGGTGCCTGGAGTCATTGTTGAGATCTTCCAGTGCCGGCAGGTGAGTGGTGACTCTTTACCCTGTTCCTTCATTTCTGCCTCAGACCTGTCTGTGGGCTCCTGTTAAATCCCATCTCTTGAAACAAATAAAGCTAATGAACCGGTGGCTGTCAGTGTCTCAGGTCAGCCAGCTTAGGAGCAACCCTAGAAGCAAGGTCATTATTTAATAATGTTCATAGTGTAAGAAAATTTAAAAAAGAAAAATTAAACTTGCTGTTTCTCAGCATTTGTCCTGAAAATACAAGAACAGTTGTGAACAGAGAAAAAAATAATCCCAAAATCCTATGATGGGAGAATGGATGAACAAATCTGAGAAATGCACTTTGCAGAGCATCACAGAAGTGATACATCACCAACTGTGATGGTGTTAAGTCAAGAGTAAGTGGCCAAAACCCAGGGGCCAGTGTCAAGGTGAGCTGAGTACACACAGGTAACCCAGAGACAGAGTGATGTTGGAGTGGGCTGAGTGCACACAGGTAACCCAGAGACAGTGCAATGTTGGAGTGGGCTGAGTGCACACAGGTAACCCAGAGTTGGTGCCATATTGGGGTGGGTTGAGTGCACACAGGCAACCTAGAGTCAGAGTGCCATGTTGGGGTGGGCTGAGTGCACACAGGCAACCTAGAGTCAGAGTGCCATGTTGGGGTGGGCTGAGTGCACACAGGTAACCCAGAGTCAGTGCCATGTTGGGGTAGGCTGAGTGCACACAGGTAACCCAGAGGCAAATCACAGCACTGGTGTGGGTTCAGCAAGCACTTAGCAGGAGAAATAGAACAGGAAAATACTCCCAGATTACTGCCCCAAGAAAATCAGAAGAAGAGGGACTCTTGGAAGGTCATAGCTCCCAGCACAGCACCTCTGTGTAAGACAGCACAGGCACAACAAACAGTGGTATTTCATACGCATGTCCAAGAGCCCTTTGTCTGAGACTTTCCAGTCTTCCCAGACTTACCAGTCTCTAGGAGAAGGGCTTGGTCATATATTTCCCACCATGGATAGAAAATTTGATTATTGTTTTTATTATTTATTTTGTTTTTTCAAGACAGGGCTTCTCTGTGTAGCCCTGGCTCTTCTAGAACTTGTTCTGTAGATCAAGCTGGCCTTGAACTCACAGAGATTCACATGCCTCTGCCTCCCAAGTGCTGGGATTAAAGGTATGCAACTACCACCACTCAGCTTGAAAAATTGATTTTTTTTTTTTCCGAGACAGGGTTTCTCTGTGTAGCTTTGCACTTTTCCTGGATCTCGCTCTGTAGCCTAGGCTGGCCTCAAACTCACAGAGATCCTCCTGCCTCTGCCTCCTGAGTGCTGGGATTAAAGGCATACGCCACCACCGCCCAGCTGAAAAATGGATTTTTATAACCACAATACCCAAGCTAGGGCAGATGAGGGAAGAAGCCATGGTCTGGGGCTACAGCAGATACCCAGAGTGGCAAAGAACAGCTTTGTAGCATCCCTTCCGCCATGGGCATTCAAACAGCTTGGCAAGCACACAGGGTGCAGGGGCAGGGAGGTCAGGTGACGGCAGAAAATGGCATAGTCACCTTAGGACACTGGCAGGAGGCACTGACCAGCCACCCACAGGGAGTCCAGGTCAGTGCCTGGCCACACCTCTTTGGCTGCTTTCCACTGGGAGGGTCAGTACCCTCTCCCACCCCTTAGCACAACCGGGATTGGGCTTCTCTTCCACTCACAGTGACAGCAGGACACACCTCTCACTGCCCCCTCCCAGTTCATGTCTAGACAGACACTGTGTACTTGAACTCAGTAAGATTCCACAGAGGGCCCAGGATCTTAACCAACATCCAGTTTAACTATGTGCCAAGGAGAAATTCAAGCAGTACACTTGAATAGTCTTTCTATTTCAATTGCTGTCACACACACACACACACACACACACACACACACACACACACACACACACAGAGTCACCAAGGCGGCTCTGAGCAAAGTGGGGAAAAGGCAAAGATCAAGTACATCCAGTGCACAGTGGACACAGGACAAACCTACCGCCCTGGATTCTGACCCATCCTTACTTCAAAGGTCCCCTCCCTTCTCTTCTCCAAACTCTTGAGGGATTCACTTCCCACTTACGTATTACTTCTATCGGATATGTTGCCTCGAGTCATTTTTCTTCAGCAGGGCAAGATAAGAAAGCAAAGGATAAGTGAATATCAACAAAACCAGTGAGTTACATGGGGGAGGCTTAATGATGAAGGAAATCTACTAATGGAAGGAAAACAGGAGCGGGGAGATGGGGCACGGGATCACAGACCAGTCACCTCCCAAGGCATAAAAAGTGACATGGTCTCAGGTAAGTCACAGCTGTCTTCTGCCCTGGTGGGGTCTGTGGTGGTTGTTAGGAGAGAAGTGCACCTCACAGGCCCCTGTATTTGAACAAGTGGTCCCAGGTGGTAGAGCTGTTTGGGGAGGCTGTGGAACCTTTGGCAGATGGAGCCTTGCTAACAGAAGTGTGTCACTAGGGGCCGACTTTGGGAGTCCATAGCCTCCCCCTCGCCCCGCCCCCACGTCCAGTTTGTTCTCGCTACTTCATGTTTTCAGTTGAAGATGTGATGATCTCTCAGCTTCTGCTGCCTGCTGCCATGCCTCCCTGGCCATGATGGACTCTGCTTCTGGAACCAGTAAGTCCAAATAAGTTCTTTCTTTCATAGAGTGCTTTTGGCCATGGTGTTTTATTGTAGCAACAGATAAATAATTCAGGGTCTGGGTTTGTTCTGATATCACGGTGCTGTGGTGTACTGGGTTGAGCCCCAACATTGTTTCCCCCAAGAAGCGGTCCACCCTGCCAGGGTGGTCAGCAGAAGTCATGAGAAACAAGGATGCTCTTTCAGGTGCTGACCACAGCTGGGGAACTACAGAAGTTTTGGCAACTGTTTTGTCTCGGGTTCAGGGTAAGTTTTCCACTTCAGGTCATGTGTAAGATAGAGGCAGGAGATGCTAAAATAATTTTTTCATCTAGTATTTGGGAGTACAAAAAAATACATCTAAGACCACGTAAGGAGTGGGCTGGGAATAAAAGGGCCTTATACTAACTTCCCCAGTCACCAACCTAAACTGGGTCTTTCCATAGTCACCTCAGAGTAGGGTCCTCTGGGCCCCAGAGCAGCAGCCACCCAAAGGTCAGGTTTGCAGAGGCCTGTCTGAGAGCGGCCTGCTTCTTAGAAAATATCCCAGAGAGAACCCTGGTCAAGGGACCATGTTCCTCCCTCTACGCTTTCCCAAAGTAGAGCAGACTTCTGGCCATGTCCTAGATCATCGTAGTGGGGTGAGCAGAATGATGCTGCCTTTCTCCCTTCTCTGCTAGAATGACCCCTAACAGAGACACAGACCAAACTGCCGAAATCTAAGTAAATGCATCTTAAACACAGGCTGAGGACCCACCTGTCAGCAAAGGGTAAGGACAGCCTGATTCCAAGTCCACCTTATTATGGAGAACAGCCAACCATAGTCTGGGAGAACACTGACTCCGTTAAGGAAAGATTCAAAGCAACTGCTCAAACTTGGGCTTCCCAGCAGCACCCACAGGAGCCTTCAGGTGAGCTAGATGGCAGTGGCTGGCCTCAGGAAGCCAGGAATTGCCCTGGGTTCCATCTGGGTTCCATCTCCAGAAATGCATACACCAGAGGTGGTGGCACAAGCCTGTAATCCCAGAACTCAGGACCTAGAGGTACGACATTCAGAAGTTAAAGGTCATTTTTAGGTATATAATGAGTTCAAGGTCAGCTTGAGCTAGAGATTGGGTAGAGGGATGGAAGAGGGGAGGGAAGAGAGAGGAGAGGAGGAGAGGGGAGGGGAGGGGAGGAGAAGAGAGGGAAAAGTTTAACTGGAATCTTAAAGTGCACAGTGTAACTGCAGAAAACACCAAAACCATACGTATGGCTACTACTAAGACTCCAAAGTGTTACTTTCTCAAGAAGCCCACAACCGTACTTGTGTCTCATCTCCTCCCTAAGCATCACCCTTTCTGTTAATGCCTGTGCTAGATATATATTAAAATATCTTCTTTAATAAATTCTGATTCTACGTCACACTGACTCTTCCTAAAAAGAAAAAAGTAAAAACAAAACAAAAAAAAAACATGTAAAAATGAAAAAGAAAAAAAAAAACTCTAGCTTTCCTTGAGTGGAAAGAAGTCCTTGGGCTGCTCCAGGGAAGAGCATGGAGCTGCCTCTGTGACTGCGGCATAGTAGCTGTCATAATCAACAGCTGCCTGCAGAGGGTGCTGGAGGGCACAGACAGGGAACAAACTGGAAGGTGGGTCATGAGCAGCAGGGCTGGGACTCTGACCTGCAGTGAGTCTTGTCTGGTTTAGAAAAGGAGAGAGGAGGGAGAGCAAGAGGTGGTTTAAACCCAAAGCTTCTCATCTACCCCAAACCCACTGACACTCATTCTCCAGAGCGGAAGTGGCTTTGACCAGCACATCAGGTAAGTATCACCATTTAGCGCTGTGTATGTTTGAGAACTAGTCTACAGAGGATGCAGGGATGGGAGCCATGAGCTGGAGTTCGTGGACAGCTCGTGGGAGTGGGGGCCTGGGTTAGGGCAGTGGTGGTGGTTAGAGACAGGGGGTGGACACATTGCTAGTGGGGAGCAAGAAGAAACCTGTAGTCAGTGGGAAGAGCTACATAGGTCTGCCCTCAGGGTACACAGCCAAGCCAACCCACCCACGGCACTGCATGAAGGCAGGGAAACACCTCCGTTCTGGCAGAGGACTGTGTGGCTGGAACCCAGAAGTAGGTGATAGCAAGTCCTAGGAAGGAAGTTGGGGGTAGAAGTCAGAGGTGTCCTGAGGCTGGCTGCTGACAAAGAGAGGGAAAGAAGCTTGGGGAATGTGTGTGTGTGTGTGTGTGTGTGTGTGTGTGTGTGTGTGTATGTGTAGATAGACAGGCAACAGACAGATAAAGTGTAGTTTGAAATAAATTCAAACTAGTGCTTTACAGTCTGTTCGTCTCTGGCTTCCTATGACTGCATCAGGCATAGACGTCATCCCAGACCTGGGTAGCTGGACACTGCCCATCTTCATTCTGCTAAGAAAGCAGCGTCCCTAGAAGGCTGGGGGCAATCACTGAGACTCTCACCTTAGCAGCCTGAGTCCAGGGCAGAGAATGATGCCTCTAACCCATTTTCTGTAGGAAAAGAGGAGCTGTGCAGCACCTGCTCATGGTGGGACACTCAGAAAGGGACAGACATGCTGAACCAGGACGCTTGGACAAGCAAGAGCCGCTCATTTTGACTAAAGCTCCTCCTCTGCTTGGTAACTAACAGCTTGGCCCTGCTGGTCCCCAGCTTCCCTCCATCACTGCCTGATACCAGGGGAAGGTAGAGGCCAAGCCCATCATATCTAAAGCTACAAAAACATGAAACTGGGGCTGTAGGAAAGCATTCTGCTAACTGAGTTATAACCTCAGCCCATAGTTCCATAGTTTTTTATTATTTGTTTTTTGTTTTGTGTTATAAACAGTCTGAGTTTTGGGTCCAGTGTGCTAAGAGTGCTTTGTGGCTCTTTTCTGCTAGTGTTTGTTTGAGACAGGGTTTCTCTGTGTATTCTTGACTGTCCTGGAGCTTTCTATGTAGACCAGGCTGGCCTTGGACTCAGAAACCTGCCTGTCTTTGCCTCCTGAGTGCTGGGATTAAAGGTGTGCACCAACACACCGAGTCTGAAACTGTTAATTTACAGAAAGGACTTGGGAGGCTAGAATGTCTGACATTCATTGTGAATGCCTGGAAAGCCAAAGAGAATGCAGAAGAATCCAGGGAGACTCTGTTGTCTCTATGAACATTTTTGGGATTTTCAATATGGGAATCTCCAAGGTGCTACTCTGGCCTTGGGTTGCACCTTCAGAACACAAGATCACATCTAGAAGGTCTAAAGGGGACTCACAGAAGCTTCTGGCCTTTCTGGGTCCCACCAAAGGAATCAAGGGCATCTGCTCCATGGCAGGGCATGCCCGACCTCTAGGAAACACTGGTATAGTAGGAATTCCCCTGCCTCTAACATGGACCATCCATGGGCAATGTGACTTCAAAGGCCTGCATCCAGACAGGCATCTAAAGTGAACCACGCATCACAGCCCACAAATTCTTGGGGAAACTGGAAGCCAAGTGGCACAAAGAAAACCATGAAGCACAGGTCTCCACACAATTATGGTGATTTTCTTTTCACCATTTTCCAAGGCACTATGGCAGACAATGTAACATTCAGTCAAAGTAAAATCTCCTGACCGCAGAGATCCAAAGTCAAAAGGCTCAAAATGGAGATCATGACAAGGTAACATCGTTCACACAGGGACCTTTACACTCAAGACCTTGGTAGGAACCTGCCATTTATCTCCCAAAGTGTGAGGGTCAGAGCCTGGCCTAGGCATCCTTTATTCCCTGTTTAGGTTCTAGCTCTGGTCTCACTTACCAAAGATCCTGCTGGAGAGGAAGCCCAGAACTATGGCATAACATATGGCCTACTTGGAACTCACCAACAGGAAGGAGGATCAGTGCCAGTCTCAACATTTGAGTCTATCTTGTACGCGATTATTGTCTTGGAGCATGTCTTGGGCAGAATCTATATGGAAAATGTTTAGAAACAAGGAAACACAAGTCATTCAAAATCATAATGAGCATGTCTACTAGTTGAGATGATGTCAGCAACATGATTTATAAGCCAAGAGTTCAGAAATGCCAAGTCACCTTTGTTCTTTACATATCTGGGGTGGTTTGAATGAAAATGGCCCCCCAAAGGGAGTGGCGCTATTAGGAGATGTGGCCTTGTTGGAGGAAGTGTGTCACTATGGGGGGCAGGTCTCTTTTGTTCAGGCTTCCCTCACTGTGATTGTCAGTCGACTTCCTGTGACCTGCATATCAAGATGTAGCCAGCACCATGTCTGCCTGCATGCCACCATGCTCCCCACTATGATGATAATGGACTGAACCTCTAAAACTGTCACCCCAACTAAATGTTTTCCTTATAAGAGTTGCCATGGCTATGGTGTCTCTTCACAGCAATAGAAACCTAACTAAGACAACAAAAGATGTAAATAAGAGCTAGGGAGGTATCTCACTTAGTGGAGGGCTTTTTCTGGCATGCATGAGGCCCTGGCTTAGATTCCCAGCAATATATAAATGAGCATGGTAGTGCAGAATTATAATTCTAAGCACGCAGGAAGTGGAGGCAGGAGGATGAGAAGATCATCCTTAGCTACAATGTAAGTGTGAGGTAAGTATGGCCTAGAGACCTGTCAAAGAAGATAGAAAGGAAAAGGAAGGGAGTGGAAGAGGAAGCAAGGTGGGAGGAAGGGAAGGAAAGAGAAATAAAATCTTGCCCAAAGGGTCTATGTCCCTTGCATTATTATTGATGAAGAGAGTTGGGTGTCTTAGAAAACTGCAGACTGATGTAGGGGCTCGCTCTCACTGGTGCTCACTCTCCCTGTATTTCCAAGCAAGGAACCTGCCAGTTGGTTTTCAGTTTCCTATCAGTCTCAAGGCATACTCTTCCTTTTTCATAGCTGAAATGGATTCTGAAGTTCTGAGTGGTCAATCTGTCCAAAGCTAGGAGGCTGGCCATATTGGAGCTGTCTTTGGTTCTAGACTCAGGTAGAAAGAGAAAGGACCTCATTTTTTAAACCACCACTGAGAGATGACTTTGGTAGCTATAGAGCAGGAAGCTTGGGTTTTATTCCTAGCCGAGCAGAGCTTTGGAGCCCAGTGCTCAAAAATCCTAAGTTTCTGTGTGCTGTGGGACCATCAAGAGTGCTCCTGAATTTGTGTTGATTTACAAAGAAGGGTCCCAGAATTTTCTCATAAAACAATCTCCTTTATTCTCTAGCTGGGAGACACACCAGCAGCTGAAGTCTCTGCTTAGGTAGTGTGCTTGGCATTTCTTGGCTGCTTGGTGTGAGATGGGAGGTAAAAGCTGCCAGGTAGCTTGGAACGCATTGACAGAAGCTCCTGACAAGTTAGAAACATGCCACCAGGAGCCACCTTGGCACTCCTAGGTCAACAAGGGCTTTGCTACAACGGGGAGTGGTGGCTGCCCACTCTCTTCTAGAGTACTTAGCCAGCCAGCAGATCACAGGTTCGTTAGTGACAACATAAGTACTTTGGCTGGAGAGTCAGCCTGTCTGGGAATGGAAGGTGGGGCACTCCAGCTTGTCCTCCACTGTAGAGTTATGGCAACACTCTCCACCGGCTCAGCAATCTGCTCAGTACCCTTTTTCATTTTGTGAAAGTAATTAATCCAGAGATGTGGGCTTTTCAGTGTTTCTCAGGGCCCCGTTTACCTTGTGAACTTGTCTGTGGTGGTGTAGCAGGAGACAGCCCCCAGTGTTGCAGTCTGGGGAGTTCCCTTCTAGAGGCCTCTCTACTCGGATACAAAGCTTTATCGGTTCTGGCCCATTTTCAAGCTTGGAAATGTTTCTCTCTTTTAATGAACTATTTCCCTTTCTGTTAGCATCCACATGTCTCTATCTGAACCATTGTTCAGAGACACAGAAGCTGGAAATTGCAGTGGATGCCTCCCAAACTCAGATCTGACCCACAGCACCATTTGGGGGGGCTCTCAAGTTATAGACAGGGTTTCTCTGTGTAACAGCCCTGGCTGTCCTGGAACTCACTGTAGACCAGGCTAGCCTTGAACTCCCAGAGACCTGCCTGCCTCTGCCTCAAGTGCTAGGATTAAAGGTGTGTACCACCACCACCACCACCACCACCTGGCCTCAAGTTACATCTTGATGGGTTGCCTTTTTTTCCCTTTTTGATAAGTGAGATTATCAGGTAGCTCCATTAGGTCTCTTGGATACAATTACAATCTGATAAGATGAAATCATCATCCCTGGGCTGCCCAGGGGGATTAAGTTATATCTTTTTATTGCAAGTGGGATTTCTAGAAAACTGAAGGTTTACAGCCAGAAAAGGACAAAGCCTTATATTCTTGCCCCTTAAGCATGGTCCATAGCTGTTTTAACATTATTATTTTAAATAGTTCTGTATGAAATAAATATTGTCTCTATGTAGGCAACCTTCACAGCAAATGTTATCAATTGTGCTGGAATTCTTGAGTCCCAGGTAGACTCCAGGGTGAGAGGCCTGTTTCTCTTCCTAGTCTCCATAATTTTCCCTCTTTCTATCCTTCTTCCGTTTCATTTACCCCATTTTCATTGTTTCAGGGACCACTTTGTCCATGTTTCTCACCTACATACATAAAATGTTACCTTTTACGGTTTAAAGTTAAGATTGAGGCACTTCTTAATAATTTACTTTAATGTATCTAAGGTTCTAATAAGCTTTATTTTGAAATGATGATAAATTCACAGAAAGTTGTAAACCCAGTGCTGAGGCCTCTGGGCTTCTCCTAATGCCTGTGCACGCATGGATGATACTTTTCAAAGCCATAGCCTACAGCTAGGCATGTGTTGACCCCAACACTGGTGCTCATCCACATTCTTCTTATTGTGACTGCAAAGAGGCCTGAGCCAGCACGAGGGCTGGGTCCACCCACTTGCCCAGCACCTTGTATTCCAGTGGTACTTTGTTTCATTTGAAAACCAGGCCCTACTGTACTGTGTAGCTAGCCTCGAACTCCTAGTTTCAAGCAACCTTCCTGCTTTAGCCTCCTGGGTATCTGGGAAGATAGGCACACACTAAGACCAGCAGCCAGCTAAATCTGCTCATCTCTAGGACTGTGTTGTTTCCCAGGGGCTGGGTGGGACTGATGGCTCACTTCCTAGGAAGTTGAAAGGACTCTTTGCTGACTGCAGTCACTTCCCTTCTGGTTCCAATTTCTTCCCTGCCTTGCCCATCCTGTATATGGGACTAACCTGATATGGCAAATCACCAAAGCCCATGATCAACTGACTGCTGTTTAGTGCCATCCAGTATCCCCTCCCCTTCCTTGTTTCCTGGAGCCAGGACTGGGTAGTAGCAGAACATCCACCAGATGGGTACACCCCTGTTGGGCTCCATCATAGATAAGTCTGGTCAGGATCAGGTTAAATATGACCCCTGGCATCGGGTTATGGAGTGGAGGGCTTGAGTACTCCCTGCCTCTGCTGACAGTGGGGACTCTGGAACTTTCCTGGTCTAGACCTCCTGTCGTATCTCACTTCCTGCTGGGCCTGGAGGGCAGCCTGAAGGCCTCACTATCTTTACCAAGGAGAATGTGTGTCCATGTGCAGACAAGGATCTAGGAGTGGATAGAAGGTAGATCTTCCCTGGGGGAGTCTCCAGAGAGAACCAGCCTTCCTTCTGGCTCAGGACTATGGGAAGGAACATTTCTGATGTTAGAATTATTTTGTCTGTGGTTCGTTGGAGGGTTCTCACCTCTAGCCTCTCAGCTATGGGCACCTAAGGTGACCCCTGCTTCCCCAGTAGGCTGTATGTGAGTATAGTGGTTAATTTTGCCTGGGAGTCAGGTGGAAGGGTCAGGGCAGTAGGTGGGGTGGGGCTGACTTACTGAGGATTCTTAAGTATTCCCACACCAAGGTCCAGCCTACACCAGAAAGCTCCCAGGGAGAATATGTCCGTGGCTCATTGCCTTACTCACACAGCCCACACTGACCGAGGATGAACTAGACAGGCACCTCACACTCGCCCACCCAATCCTCACTGGCTGTGGGTAGCAGCTGACCTTGCTTTACAGATGGAGGAACTGAAACTCAGAGGAAAGAAGGTTGAGGGGGTCTCAGCATTGGAAGCTGTGGCGATAAGGCTGCCTCCCTGTGAGCCCAGGCTTAGCTTGGTAGAGCAAAAGAAAGGATCTTGAGGCCATGCTGAGGCTGGAAAGTGGAGGTGTGGTCTGCATCTCAAGGGGAAGTTAGGTGAAAGACTAGAGCAGTGCAGCAGGGACTTGGGGTGCTCTAAGCACCCCCTTCTCATTCACAAAAGGGAACAAATGTGGAGGATGATAATCCAGAGAGGGTTGTGTGCCCCTCCCTTTGGCTCTGAGACTATTGAAACAATGATCTCCAGGATCTGGAATTTCCCAGGAATCTCAAACTGAGAGAGAGAAAGGCTGAAGCCCTGATGCCTGCCAGCAGGGGGAAGAGGGAGCCAGGTAAGAGATCTCACACAGTTCTGACCACTTGTCAATTTGCAAGAGAAGCCAGAGCTGAGACAGACCACACCTTGACTAGGACCACTTGGTTATATATTTCCTCTGGCCCTCCATTTAAGCCTAAACCTCTCATCAGGACCTTGAAGATGGACTCTGTGCGTGTGTGTGTGTAGGGGTAGGTTAACTGGGCCTACTTATTTTTTTTTCCTTTTCTCAGTGTGGCTACATTTAATAAATTCTCATCTATTTAATTGGCATATTGAAGACCCATGGTTGAGTCTATCCTGTTAGGGCTGCCAGGGCCCAGGCTTTGACCCAAGCTCTCTGAAGACAACATTTGCCTCAGAGGTTTTCATGAGGCTCCAAAACCAGAAATACCTGTATGAATATGGTTGGGGGATCACAAGATAAATGGATGGCATGAGCCAGGAATAGCTGGGAGGGAGCAGGCAGGGGAACAGCCACTGTTCACATTGTCTCAGTCCGTACCATCACTGGGTGGAAGTATTCGAACACTCCATCACCGAGCATTTCTCTTTGCCTGAGTATAATTAAATGTTTGCTGTGGAACAAGAAACAGGGTGTAGGGCTGATGGAAGGACTTGGAAAGAGCTTATAAGAGGGAAATGGGAATTCGCCTGGGTCAGAAAACTCATCCAGAGGTCATATGGAGGTGTGAGTCTTCCAAGAGCCTCTAGGGGGCACATGAAGGCGCTGATGAACACAGAGCATGAGAAGGACATTTGGCTCAGTGTAAGAACTTCATTGGGAAAACACACATTCTTTCAGTCCTTAGTCACGGTCCTGGCACTTAGTTCCCACCATATTTCATTGTTTAGAGCTGTACAGATGACTGCTATGCCTATCAGGCATCCTCTGGGACACAGAAACAGCAGGGGGATGGATGGACGGATGGATGGATGGGTGGATGGATGGGTGGATGGATGGACAGACAGACCGATGGCTAAATGGTTGGATAAGTGGATAGGAAGATGAGTGGTATGGATGGATCAGTGATGAATGGAAGGAAAAATGGGTGAGTGAACTGAAAAATGGGTGGATGGATAGGTAGGTAGATGGGTGAATTGAGTGGGTAAATTGAGTGGGTAAGTGGCTAGAAGTGGGGTGAGAAAGACTGGAAAGGACAGGCGCCACTAGATGGATGGATGGATGGGCGGAGCTGTTTTTAAAAAATGGTTAGTGTGTACAATATATGTTTGAGTGTATTTCTCGTACTTGTGTACACATGTGGAGGCTAAAGGTTGATGTCTGGTCTTTATCATTCTTTATCTTAATTTTTTGAGACAGAGTTAGGCTGGCTAGACTAGCTGGCCAGCAAGTTCCAGAGAGCCACCTGTCTCCCTTTACTCTAACCAAAGCCTACATGCTAGTATCATAGACCTCTGCCATTATACCAGGCTTTTATACATGGATGTTTGAGGGCCAAACTTGGATACTTCGGCTTGTCCAACAGGTACTTTCCCGACCAAACTGTCTCTCCAGGCTCTTGTAGCAGAATTTCTTCTCTGGGAAAACTCAGTTTTTATTCCCAAGATCTCAGATGATTTAGTCAGATCAAATATATTAGTGAGATCTCCCTTATCAAAGTCCACTGGTCAATTTTGGCCACATCTACAGAGTACCTCTCCAGGGGAATATCTATTCTTAAAAAGTCATAGGATGCTTTTATCCAGTCAAATGGATACATAAGACCAAACATAACAGATGGCTTAAACAGCAGCTGTACTGAAAAGAAAGAGCAAGCACCTGGAAATGTGGCTCACGCTGTGGGTGCTACAGGTTGGGGGGTGTTTAGGATGTGAGGAGTGGGGCCACTGCATTTGAGTGATGCTGAAAAAAAAAAGGACCGATATGCCTGGTAAGAACTTAAATATGAGATGAGACTGCCTATAGTAAGGACCATTTCCAGGTTGTTGCCTATAGAAAATCATAGTGTGTGCCGGGCGGTGGTGGCGCATGCCTTTAATCCCAGCACTTGGGAGGCAGAGGCAGGCGGATCTTTGTGAGTTTGAGGCCAGCCTGGTCTAGAGAGCAAGATCCAGGAAAGGCACAAAGCTACACAGAGAAACCCTGTCTCAAAAAACAAAACAAAACAAAACAAAACAAACAAACAAACAAAAAAAAGAAAATCATAGTGTGTGTATGGGGGGGAGATAAGTGTTAAGTGGGAAAATGCAATTTTGGGGGAGAAAGATATTTTTGGTTTCTGGTATCATACACTTGACTAAATTTTTAACAAGTAAGGAGACATGAGTGGCCTAGGGACCCTGAACTTGCAGTTGCTGTTGAAGGCAAGGCTGCCGGTGCTGGGGTCTATCAGGCCCTTGACTTGTACTAACTGCAGGAGGTAAGTCTGGTCTCTGTCACAGTATACAGGCTAGTCTGTCTCATCTTGTCCTTGCTCATCTCCACTACAATATATACCTGGAAATTCTGCCCTCGTGGAAACTTAGCTCTGGTTCTGCAGGAGCTCATGGTAGAGTGAAGGTCTCCTGGGGTGGGCAGCCTCACAGGAGGCTTTGTGGTCGGATCACTCCGTTCTGTCATTCTACTCAAGGGAGTGTGGCAGAAGTCCTGGAAAGTGAAGGCATGCTCCAGGCTTAGCAGGAAGGCCTTAATCCTCTTCTCCCCCTGGAATACAAGCTCCATCTGGTTGGAAGTGTGCCAGCCATGGAGAGGTCCCAGTGATTAGGAACTGGAGGAGGCTCCAGTTCCTCTGTGGTACAGCCTGCCAGCAGTGCAGCTGAAGCCTTGTGACCGTGCCTGAGTGTGACCCCATCCCTCAGCAGTACCCTGATGCGGGACCCCCAGAAACACCCCTCCCATCAGAGAGACTATCTGCCTGGTCACAGTGGGAGGACCGTAGTTTGCCGGTCAAGGCATATCTGGTGAGTTGGTTTTCCATCAAAGAGACAAAACACCGAGGCAAAACAACTCCAGGGAGAAAGATCTGTGTTGACTCAGTTTCAGAGATTTCAGTCTGTCTGTCCAGAGCTGGGCAGCTCCCTTCAAGTAGCCAGAAACCACAGAGGATACCTGGGCAGGCCGATTTCTTTCTTCCCATCTGTCCTATTACACTGCCAGCCTATGGGTGTCACTCTGGTTCCTAGTGGGTCTTCTCTTTTTAGGCAACTCTTTTGTAAATTTCCCTTAGACACAACCAGAGTCTTACAGAGTCTCCTAAGCGCTCTGTTCATTCCAGTTGAGAATCAAGATCAACTGTCACACCTGGACTCCACTTCCAAATCTGATACCTAAGAACTCTCTTCCTTTGGTTGTATTGCCTAGCCTGGACCTCCTGGTCTGAAGAATGGAGAGACTGGAACCCCAGGGAGAATCAAGGAAGCATATGTATAAACTGTCAGCATTCGGTCTTTCTTAGCACACACTCACGTTAATCTCAGGGCTTCCCTTTTATGCTGTCCATGTAAAAGCAATCTGGCCACAGGTGTTCTCCATCTTTCCTACAAAGGAAAGCAGCAGGTGGGCCAGGGCTCCTCACAGGTAGTCAGTGTTGGAGGCCTCGGGAACCCTCCCCGGGGAACTTCTAATTCTGCCGCACGGCTTCCAACAAGCTGTGCGCCACGGGGCTGGCCGTCGGTTTCTCCAATAGGAATGAGGAAAATTTAAATCAGGGATAGGTGCTTTGTGTGGGAGCTGCGGGGGGTGGGGGGGAAGCTGAGGAAAAGGAGTGTGAAAGCTCACTTCCTAGAACACCCAACACTTTTAAGTGTTCAAAATAAGGCATCACCAGCCACAAAACCCTTGCATACAGGCAGAAAGTATGGTTAAGGGATGTGGGGTGCCTTAGTTGCGGCACTACAGTTTTAAAAGTAGAATCAGAGATCCAAACCCGGTCCCAACCCTCGCCTCTGCTCTTCCTGGTACCCCCACAGTGGAGTCTGTGCGCATTGGACACGCTGTGCAGGGAGGCCCGGCTGCACCTCCCGTGAAGGGTCGCGGGGGATCCTACACCAAGGCCCTGGTGGTGCTTGCCCAGCCCCCGCCTTCTGCGAGGCCGAGAGGGGCGGAGCCACGCGCATGTGCACAGCTGGCGCCCCCCGCCCCCCGCGCACAGCTGGGACGTGGGCCCGGGACCTGAGGGCTCAGTTGGGAGCCGGCGGTGGACGCGCCCGCCGAGGCCTCCGCTGCGGTCCACGCGTGCCAGCGTCTGTCCGCGCCGTCTACCATGGCCGTGCGCTCCGTGCGCCGCTGCCTGCAGGCGCTCGTGCTATGCTTGGCCTGGGGGGCTATGGCGGTGGTCGCCTCCAAGCCAGGGGCAGGCTGTCCGAGCCGCTGCCTGTGCTTCCGTACCACGGTGCGCTGCATGCATCTGTTGCTGGAGGCCGTGCCTGCGGTGGCGCCGCAGACCTCCATCCTGTGAGTGCGGCCCGGGGGGTGCTGGGGTCCGCGGGACATGTGATTCAGGGGGATCGAGGGGTGTGAGTAGCCTGGGGAACCGGGGATATTGGTTTGGCGAAGTGGGGAGTCCCGGAGTCCGTCCTGGGCGTGCTGGGCCTTTGTCCGTCCTGGCTGGGACGCCAGGGGCGGACCTGAGCTCTGAGCGTGCGGCCTTGGGAGCCGCCTTTGTTCAAACTCAGAATCTCCCGCTGGCCCGGGAAGTGGTAGGGAGTCGCCAGGGAAAGCCCCGTGCGTCTCGTGCGCCCTCCCCGACTGGCCTCCCCTCCGGTGTCTTCTCAACTTTCACTCAACCCACTCCCTCTCCTTCCCTTCCCCCCTTCTCTTTCCCTCTCCTTGACTCTCCCTCTTCTCCTGAATCGCAGGCCTGGGGGGTGGGTCGCCCCTCCTCTGACCTCTTCCTCCACCAGTCTACCTGCCCCCCTTCCTCTGCCTTCTGGAGCGAGGCCCACACCACACCACCCTGTGCCAAGGAAACCTCTCTCGCAAATTCTGCGTCCCGCGGTGCCACCAGCACCAAGTGTCTGCTCTCATCAGCTTCTGTGCTAGAGCCTTCAAGTTAGCTGGGTGTCCTGGGGACCCTGTTGGGCGC
Source organism: Peromyscus californicus insignis (assembly GCF_007827085.1). Taxonomy (NCBI): domain Eukaryota; kingdom Metazoa; phylum Chordata; class Mammalia; order Rodentia; family Cricetidae; genus Peromyscus; species Peromyscus californicus. The sequence continues at coordinate 1,039,712 of NW_026294492.1, read as the reverse complement.
AGCATTTGTAGGGGGCTTTTTCTCTGCCTGGAGGGAGCCTGACATCCAAGGTGCTATGGAGGGCCCACCCCTGTGCGGGTGACCAAGTTCTGGGCAGCCCGGGGGACCCCTCTTGCTGTTTCTACTCTCAGCTGGTCTGTTTCCCAAAGGTTCCCCACTTCCTGGACACTTGACTTTCACCTGGAATTGTGCACTTTTGCCTCTCCACAAGCCTCCAGATCAGAAGGAATCCCAGTCTCGTCTCGGGGAGAGGAGCCAGAGTTGGCTGCAGGCCTCTGTGTGCTCTGAGATTTGGTTCTGGTGAAGGCAGGCATGCGTTTCAGGGGCCAACTGTAATTCAGGGCCCTGCAGCTGCACTTCTGCATTCCAAAAAGAGTTTTCACTTTTTGTGGCTGGGCTGGAGGACTTTGGCATCTCCCGAGGAGCCTGTGAAAGTTATAAAAATCTGAGGGAACTATTCAAGGAGTGGGCGGTCAGTGTTCTCACTTCTAAAAGTGCATGGGTGTCCTACTTCCTCTGGCGGAGATTGTGCGGGCAGCAGGGCCAGGCTGGGGTGGGAGCGCCTAGTAGAGTCCTCTGAAGAGCTAAATAAGGCTTTCCATTCCAGAGGGTGCGGATGGTCAGCCAAGGCTGTATCTGAGAGGACAGACATCATCATGCTGTAAAGCATTAAACTTTTAAAATGGGCCAGAGTGGAGTGTCTCCAAATGTAGGGAGTTTCTGTAGTGAGTCAATGGCCACAACTTGGACCCTGAAGCCATTTTTAACATCTGGGCAAAGTCAGATACTCAGACTGTGTGTTCCCAAATCTTTAATTGCTTTTTGCAACAGTGTTTTAAGATGAGTGCTGCAGTACAGAATTGGAGCCCTCCACTCTGCTTTGCATACTACCATGCTACACATCACACACACACACACACACACACACACACACACACACACACACACACAATGTAGCTGGGGGGCAGAGCTCAGTGGTTAAAGATCTGAGTTCAATTCTCAGGACCCACATGATGGAAAGAGAGAACTGACTCTTGCAAGTTGTCTTCTGACTTCCATATGCATGCCACATGCACCCCCCTCCCCGTTATAGGAATAAACTTAGAAAATTAATTTAAAACAATTTAAATGTAGCAGAGGGTGTGAGAGGTGTCCAGAGAAACACTGGAGACAGTGTTTGGAAGATTTCCCCAGAAGGTGTGTTTCAGAAATTCAAACCTTGTACTTTTATGTCTGAAGTTTCCTGAAAGATTTTTTAACAAGGTACCACTGATTCTTCCAGGCAAGTGCCTGACAGAACATATGGTAAGTTAGCCCCATTCTGTGTCTGTGTCTGGGTTCAGGCTGGTATGGGTGGGATGGCCCGATGGGATAGTCACACACAAAAGCATTGCCTTCTTTCAGCTTCTCTGCCCACTCCCTGCTCTCACGTACATGCTGATACTTTATAGTTTTCTACATTGGAGGCAAAGGGATAGCTCAGTGGTAGAAAGCTTGCCTTAGTATGTGAGGCCTAGAGTTAGAGCGACAATGCTGAGGAATGAAACAAGAACAGTTGGTTATGTAGAAATCGGACACAAAAGATAGGAACTTACAGAACCCCACCGCCAGAGTCAGTGGGACCATCCCATTGTCACACCGCTTGCGGCCTAAAAGTCCCCCCCCCCCCATCTTCTTCAAAGACTGAACCTTCAGGTTCCTTCCTTCCCCAGTGTTTCAGAGAATGCCCGATTGTTTGGGGCTTCAGAAAGTTCCCAGGCCACCTTTGGTACAGGTTGAGACTGGCTTTGCTTCCTGGCACCTGAAAGTTCAAGGTGGAAGATGTCATGGGTACCCTGCACCTCTCTGTGCTCAGTGCCCTGAGCCTCTTTAGGAAGTGTCTGTCTCAGTCTGGCTTGGAAGGCTGGTAGAAATGCCTGCCTGGTTCTTGCATAGTGTACTGAGTAAAGCACCCCATAAAGCTGTTCCTTCCTCTGTGCCTCTGCACCCTGGCCTTCTGGGTCCTGTAGGTACTGGGCTTCTCACCTCACACCCTGCTCCTTTCACATCCTTTATTGTCTCCTGAAGTCTTTGCTGCTGAGGTCATGGGAGTTGAGCCGAAAAACTTAACATCCACTGGGCATTCCAGGCCACTCCAGTGCCAGGGAGTTGTTACAGACTGGTGGTGTGTCAGAAGCCCCAGTACAGGAATGATTGAGGCTATGAGTTTGGGACAGCTTTGGGTACCATGCAGAGGCCCCAGAGCAGTCACAGCCTGGCCTCCCGGGCCTCTGTCAGTCTGCCAGAGACCTGGTGCTCATTCTTAGTTTTCTGATTGCCTTGTCTATGTTTGGACTTGTGATAGATTCTAGACTAGCCACTTTAATAAAGATCCAATCCCTGTCGTCAACCTTGTGGGATATCGGCATTCTTGACGGAGACCAGGACAATGTCCAGGTGTGCCTGTGTGGGATAGAGGAGGCTGCAGAGCTCTGGTAGAGTGGATACGCTTGGCTTGACTGCATGGGTAAAATTCCCAAATGCTGACATCTCTTGGACCCATGGGTATGGAGATAGATTCAATTGTTCAACATGCTTGTCCCATCAGTCATAGCTGCTCACAGCTTGTCATTTACCAGCACAACATCCAAATGAGGCACTAAGGAGAGAGCAGCTTCCTACAGCTGTCCCTGTAGAATCAGTCACCTTCCCACAGGAAGCACAATCTTCCTTGCCTGAAGACTGGAAGAGAAGGAGGGCCTGGGGTGGTGATGTTCACCAGACTCTCCATTCCCGGCATTGCCAGTAGTGTGTTAAGTTCACAGGAAGTTCCCTGGCTCCTGACCATGTCCTCTGGGGACACCTTTGGCTCTGGTTTACTAGGATATACTATCTACAAAGTGGTCATAACATGAGAACTCATGTTCCTGGCCTCAGGGCTGAGGGATGCTCAGATGCATGAACTCACTGTTTTGTCCCATTGCTCACAATTCAGCCAAGATCTGGGAGGCTGCTGTATTCATTCTGGGTTCTTGGGGTGCTGGCCAAAGAGGAGAACCCTCAGTGTCCATCCAGGGCTCGGTAGGACCTGTGTCTATATGGCATGCATTGACACCCTTGGGGTGATCTTTGAGGCTTTATTCTGCTGGGACATCACTATTTTGTTCTCTGAATGCTTGTTCTTGTGTGTCTGTGGATATCTTTCCTCCTGTGAGGGAAATCATAGTGGTTCCACTGTTCTTTAGTCTTTCTATCTCTGCTCTTCAGTGTGTTTTAACGTCAAAGAAATGATATAAAGATAATCCATATACCTGGGACCTTTGTAGTGGTATTTGCTCCGCCCGTGACCTTGGACTATATGACCCAAAGGAGGCGGTACTTCCTGCCCTTGTATGTGACCTCTTATGAGGGGTTGGAGAAGGGTCACATGTGCTTCTCCCTGCTCCTGCTTGCCAGGTGGATTTGCTCCCTGTCAGATCAGAGGATGACTTTTGCTGTGTACTCCGTTCTGTAATCATGAATGTATTTCCTCAATTTATATCTTAATAAATTCTATTACCCATTTAATAGACTCATGTGGATTGATCATAATAAGTGGTGCCCAACTTGGACCAGGCAGCTATGATGGAAGCTTGGCTCTTAATGAAGCCACCTTCCTTCAGTTTTCTCCTCCTGTGCTACTTTTGGCTTTCGCCTATGTTAATAGACTCAGTTGGTGGTAACAGAGTATCAGGTTCCCTTCAATGAGCTTGGGAGGAGAATGCTTGAGTTTGGTGCAGGGTTTGTGGGGAGAGCCTTCCTGGGTCAGCTTGTTTGTGATCAGATTGCTTTCACTCACTCTATGTCTGCAGTCTGTGTTCCCCACAATGGGAACCAGAAGCTGAAGAGGAGTCCAGGGGGTTTTATCTGAAGTTTTGGGTGCAGGCTGGACAAGAGGTGCTTCCTACACAGATCAGAGGCACACCATTAACACATGGGCCCAAAGTGTATCTCTTTATGACTGTAAAACCATGAGAGTTGAAGAGTCATCATTAGTGTGCTTATTCCCATTGATGGAATATGAGCTTTTGCCCATCCTGTTGGAGAAACTGGCCTTTTTCCTTTGTACTGGGCAATAAGGAGAAATGAAAACAGATTCAAATGATAAAGTCAGCTAAGGCTATTATGGAGTTAGGAGGGTCAGGACCCCAGGCCTGGAGCTGGAGATTTCTTAGGAATCAGGAAGTTAAGGAAGTAAAGAGGCATCTGCAGGCCTCTGGCCTTTAGTGCCATTTGGGGAAACCTCTTGAATTTCACAATATCCAGGACAACCACTTGTTTTCACAATTACAGCTTTGTGGGCTTTGAGGTGCAGAAGAAAATTATATATTTAAAATGTCATTGCTTTAATGAATTCAGATTAAGAGCAGTTTAACTTTAATGTGGTGCTTAAGTAGCTGGGACTCTGTATTAGTTCCTGTTCTGTTGCTGTGGTAAAACACCATAACCAGAACAATTTACAGAAGAGTTTATTTGGGCCCCCAGATCCAGAGGGATGAGAATCTGTCATAGCAGGAAGGCACAGTAGTAGAAGCAGGAAGCTGGGGGCTCGCATCCTTAACCTCAAACATAAAGCAAGGGGAGCAAACTGGACGTAAGCAGGGATTTTAACTCTTAGAGTATGTCACTCAGCGACACACTTCCTGCAAGGCCACACCTCCTAGACCTCCCCAAACAGTTCTATGGACCAGAAAGAATTCAAATACTGGAGCCTACAGGAGACATACTTATTGAAGTCACTGCTGACTCTTCTGTGGCAATTCTGTCTCGGTGAGCCAGGAGTCTTTGGGATCGGAGTGGGTCTGTTTCTTTACCAGACTCTGAAAGCCAGATACCTACCATAAGCACCTGACACAGCAGCGCTCTGACAGTGTGTGGGAATGCTTGTTGCTTGAAGTGACAACTCGTGATGACTTAGCATCTTCCAAAGTTGGTAATTTCAGTACTTTATGCTTTCTTTGTCCTGGTGTTTTTGTTTTGAAAAACAGGAGCCTCGCACCATCTCCTACCCGTTTCTTTATCACTTGGTGTTCTAGTTTCATTTCTGGTCCCATGACCAATAGCTCCGATCAAAAGCAGCTTTGAGGGAGAAGCGGTTTATTCTGCTTACAATTACAGGTCGCAGGCCATCGCTGAGGAAAGTCACGGCAGAAACTCTAGTCAGGGTTGGAAGACAGGCCTCCTTGCCATTCCACACAGCTTTATCTCAGACGAGGTGCACCAGGAACCAGAGAAGATGTTGATTGCTGGATGGCAGGCAGGCTTATGCTTAGCTAGCTTTCTGTCTTGGCTAGTTTTACGTTACCACCATTTGGGAATCTCATTTGAGAGAATACCTGCATCAGATTGGCCCCTGGGGCATTTTTCTTGATCTATGATTGATGTGGGAAGGCCCGCTCCCTGTGGGCAGTGCCATCCCTGGGCTGATAGCTCTGAATGGTATGAGAAAGCAGGCTGAGGAAGCCATGAGGAACAAGCAAGTAAACAGGATTCCTCCATGGCTCCTGCCTCAGTTCCTGCCCTGACTTTCCTTAGTGATGGAGTGTGACCTGAGCATTGAAAGGGGCAATATACACCCTTTATTCCAAGTTGCTTTTGGTCATGGTATTCCTGTTGGCACAGTAATAGAAACCTTAACTAAGACACTTCAGGTTATAGGTGTTTCTATCTCACTTTAAAATTTTATGTGTGTTTATGTTCAAAGTGCATTTCTTGTAGGACCTTGCATTTCCATTCATCATTCTCTCCAGCACCATGGTATGTTTTTTTTTTTTTTTAATAGATCCTAGACGTCTTGAACTTCACTTTTTTTTGAGGACTGTAGTCAACCCCAGCTTTGTTCTGCTGATTTAGAGAAGTCACAGGAAGTCAAGAAGTTGAGTGCCCTGTTCCCCCAACCTCAAGTCTTACTATTAAGATTGGTGAGGCAGGACTGGAGGCTCCCTTTTAGACCACTTATTATTAACCTTTCAGGGCGAGACTCTTAAACACCAAACCAGAGCCCCGTGGCTCCTTTGCCGTGTGATGGACGCAGATGGGCACTCTTCACCTTGGTCCAGTCTGAGTGCTGCCTTTGAGCCATGGGGGTGCTTCTGCCCATGTGGGTGGATGTGAGCTGTCAAGCTCCGCTGCACACTCTGCAGCTTGCTGCAGTCTTCTTTCTCTCCTCCTGGGGTATTCTGGTGTTTCTGGCATCTCTCCTGAGAGTTTTGGCTGCCCCAGGATCTCCTGACTCCTGGTGTTATCTTCTCTCTCAGACAGTGTGCTGGACCAGCTGCATGCTCACCCCATTTGTTTCCCATCTCTCCAGGTTCATCTCTCGTTTTGACTGAGGTACAATACCATGAAAATGGTTGCCTATACATTATTTGGGGTTCTTTATAATGAAAAAGTCTCACCTGTTACTCCATCTTACTTGAGAATGAACAGCCCTACTTGCCTTAAAAAAAATTTTTTTTTGCCTTGTTTAAATTCTTTTTCAGAAAGATGTGGTAAAAAGGAGTAGTGCTCAGAATAAATAAAATGCTGAGTTAACTTTCACAAGTTCAGAGTCTTGAGAAAAATGTTTCCCATTTGTCTTTGGGCCATTTAGCGTGAACTGCTCTGACAAGCAGTGGCAGGGTCCTGGTGTATTGCACCATGTGAATTCCCACACAGACATTCTTGGCTGGACAGCTTTCTGCTGGAAGTTCTGCTTAAAGCCAGGGGTTACCAGCAACAGCTGTGAGTAGCCTGCCTGTTAAAGATGAGGTGTTGTTGGGACAAGCCAGGACGGGGGCTCACATTTTGTCTGTGGCTGCCTGCTAACCACAAAAGCAGAATGGAGTAGGTATCTGTACAGATAGACTGAATGGAGTAGGTATTTATACAAACAGAGTGTTTATATAAACCAAATAGTCTTTACTACCTGCCTCCTTCGGTTGCATCATGTTGGGTGTAGACCCAAGGATCTGTCCTCTGTCTGTCTTGAGCTTGTCTCTCTTCCATGGCCTTGAGGCTGTGATGGAAGCAGAGTGGGGTGGGGGGGGGGGGGGTGGCGCTAAGCTTCCTGAAGTGATGCCGCACTGGTGCTCACACTGCATTGGTGAATTCTGGTCATGTGTTTCACCCTACTTTGGGGTCCAGGACTGGATCAAGAATGTACCTATAAAGAAGTGGCTTCGAGCAGCTCATCTTCTCAGCTGTGGTGTCTCTAGGTTTCCTTTCACTGATAGATTTTCTGTTCCGTGTACTTCTTGACAGGGGGCTAGGTGGAAGGGTTCTGAACTTTGGCCTCTTTTCAGAGAGGTTCACCAGATGTCCTGCTGTATGTGTCCCTATGTTTCCATGTACTGTGACTTAGGGTAACTTTTACCCTCACCCCTAAAAGGAGAGTAGGAAATACTACCATAGAACAAGGTAGTCTTAAGACCCTCTCCTCATGTACTGCTTGGGGGTTCACAGTGGCCTGTTCCCGAGTGACATAGGGTTATCTGTGCTTTGGCCTCAGTGTTGGTCCTCACCTGTGCCCTTACAATAGGATGACTGCCCAGCCATTTGCATAAATGGGAGTTCTCCAAGGGATGAGACCAGTGGGTTCCTATCCTGACTGCTTCAGGTAATTGTTAAAATGATGGGTGATGTGGTGAAGGACTAGAAGAGAGAAATACAGGAAATCCTTCATCCTGAGGATCAGACCAATAGCTTCTGGGGACCAGGGGTCAGTTGCATTTCTGAACAAGTTTGGCTTCTGCTGTGACCATGCATCTTTGTCCACTGTGTGCCAAGGATGTGAGGCTGCAGCTCAGGTTCCTGTCCTCTGGCTGGAGGATACTTGGCCCTTCCTGTTTACCTCCTATAGCTCTAACGCTGCATGCTGCATACAAACTTGAAGATCTTCAGAAATTCACCCCTTGATGACTCCCTTAGGGGTCTCTGAACCGTCATCTCTGGGAGGAGTTAGGTTCAATAAACAAACATGTTAGATTAGCCTTCCCTGAGCAGCCATCTTCACAAGTTGTGCTAGGAGTTATGAAATCTGTCCCCTCACCCACTGATTGACCATTTTGTTTTTCTTTTACAGGTTATTAAAATTTTTTTTGCAAACAATATACATTTGTATTAAAAATACTTTAAATACAGATAAAACAAAAACAGATAGCTTACTTTCTGTCATTAGATCAGATGTACATTTATACAAATGTCTATGTGTATGCCTAGACATATCAATGTTGACATGCCTGTCATGTCTGTTTTCAAAAATTAGGACATGATACCTGTCCTGTTCTGTAATGTACTTGTATGCTTTAGCATTTGGCCAAGTACCATACTTTGTGTGTGTGTGTGTGTGTGTGTGTGTGTGTGTGTGTGTGTGTGTGTGTTGTATGTTATCTGGGTGTGTGCATGGAGGCCAGAGAATGATGTGAAGTGTCTTTCTTGATTGCTTTCCTTATATCTTTTTTATTTAAAAAAATTGTTTTATTCATTTTACATACCAAAGATCCCCCTCTTCCCTCCTCCCATCCCCTCAGCCTCCCCCTCCCAACCCATCCCCCATCCCCTCCTACAAGAAGGTAAGGCCTCCCATGGGGAGGTACATTTAGTAGAGACAGGTCCAAGCCCCTTCCCCCTGCCCCAAGGCTGTGCAAGGTGTCCAACAGGGTCTCTCACTGAACCTTGAGCTTACCGGTTGGCTAGACTGACTGACCAGTGAGCTCTAGGGATCCATCTCCCTCTGTCTCCCAGTGCTGCTGAAGTTAATGATGTCCAATGCTATGCCTGCTGCTGCATATTCAAACTCAGGTCCTCATGCTTGTATGACAAGTGCTTCACCCAGTGAGCCATCTCCCCGGTCCCACAAACTTGTTTTGATCATGTGTTTACTGGGTAATTGAAAGTCATTGTTTATAGGTAGAGACATGATAGATAGATAGGTAGATAGATAGATAGATAGATAGATAGATAGATAGATAGATAGATGATAGGTGGATAATAGATGATAGATAGATAGATAGATAGATAGATAGATAGATAGATGGATGATAGGTGAATAGATAGATAGACAGATGGATGATAGGTGGATAGATAGATGATAGGTGGATGATAAAATAGACAGACAGACAGACAGACAGATAGATAGTTGTAGTTTGAATGAGAATGGCTCCCTTGGCTCATATGTTTGAATACTTGGTCCACAGTTGCTTAGGAAGGATTAGGAGGTATAGCTTTGTTGGAGGTGTGCCACTCGGAGCAAGTTTCAAGGCTCAAAGGTCTCATGCTATTTCCAGGATGCTCTCTGGCTCCTGCTTGTGGATCAAGATGTGAGCACTCAGCTGCTGCTCCAGCTGCCTGCTACCATGCCTTCCTCCTCCATCATAGACTCTAACCCTATGGAACCATAAACCCAACTGGGTTGTTTTGGACAGAGTGTTTTATCACAGCAGTAGGGAAGTAGCTAATACACATGTGCACACACACATACATACATGCGAATTTGTGTGCATACATTGGGAATTGAATCCAGGACCTCAAGCTGCACCACTTTACCACACCCTCAGTCCTGCCTTGTCATTGTTAATGAACACTGTATTGATTTCTATGAAGTTGCCAAGTTTATTTAACCAAATTCTTATTACAGACTGTTGCTTTGCTTTCACTTTTTAGCAAATGTAAACAATACTTCTAAAATACACGGTGCAATTTCTGTGAGTATCTGTCTGGGTTATTTTTAGGGTGTGGTTCTGTAATCCTGTAAAACACAGGGTGAAGTTTCTTCGGTCACTGGCCACACTAACAGATCCACGGATAACACTGGTTTTGTGTGTTTCAGCTTGAAAATGCCTAGTGTGAGCATATAATTCATCTATTAACAATGAACTGGTGGCTAATAGCCCGCCAACCTATTCCTGAATGGAATCAACCTGTCTTGATCTGATACACTGTGTGTCTACAAGGCCCACCACAGCTGCCTGTTTAGAGACCAGGGCACATACCAGCATCATGCTCAGCTGGGATGTTGTAATAGCAAAATCAACAACACAGAGTACAGAACCACCAAAGCTGTGGTACTAAACAGGCCTTTAGAAGGGACCCTGTTGATAACATAAGGACTGGAGCAAGGAGGCCACCTTGGTCCAGCAGGTTGCCCTCCTTACAATTACTCCCAGCAGTCCCAACAGGCCTGAATGCTTGTGGGAACACCCTGGGAATCTGTGCCCCAATCTATACTAGCTGAGGGCAGGACAGCTCTATGCAAAGTAGTAGTAGGATGCTTAATGGTTTCTGAGGGGAGACCATATGTCAGCCTTTGAGGATACAACCATCTCAAAGTTGTTCAGTTTCCCTACTCTTACAGAGAACACACAGGGTGGAGGTGCAGTGTAGGAAGTGTGGGGTGTAGAGGTGAGCTAGGTGACTTGGTGTTAACCATGTAGTGGTCTGGCAGGGGGCAGGAGACCCCCTCCCTGGAGCCCTCATGTTATGGGGTAGGGCTGGATCTGGTGAGAGGTGAAGACCAGGCTCACAAGGTTATAGGCTCAGGAAGACCCCATCAAAGTGTGCTGGCCAAGGTGTGCTGGCAGTTCTGTTGGTGAGCAGGCTGTGAGCTTGCTGGACCCGATCCTCTCTATTTCACATGTTGACTTTAGTGGACACAGAGAGATTTTAATGCAAATAGGAAATTGCGTGAGTAAAGTTTTCCATGCATGCTTCCATGGGCTTTTCTAATGGGCCAAAAAAGATGTTTAAGAAACGTCTAATTTTTTCCTTTTGAGGGTGGGACATGGAAATACCCTGAGATTGTGGGTGCTGTCCTCAAAACCACTTCTTTAATTTCAGAAACAGCTTACCTTTTCTAAGACACTACAGACCTAATGTTACTCATTAAGAAGAGAGGACAACAAAAGTGGAAATGCAGACTTCCTGTGAAGAAGGCTGTCAGTAGAGATGGGAAATTTTGGTTTAGCAATGATTTGAGCTCAAGCTAATATTGTCTGTTTCTTAAGGGGAAAAATAAGGCCACCAACACTCAGGAAGATTTTTTTTTCATTCACGTAGAAATGTAGGAGGATTGAGATTGTAGCACAGTTGGAAAAGTACCTACCTTAAATGCACCAAGTCCTGAGTTCAGTCCCCAGCCGTGCTGTATAAACTGGCATGGTGCAATGTTCCCAGAACTCAGTGGGATCTGACAGTCAAGCTTATTCATGGTTATGTCGAAAGTTCAAGACCAACCTGAGCTACCCTAGATCCTATCTCAAACAAAACAAAACATGTCATAGGAAAGAAACAGTGCCTTTTGGGTATAATGTGAGAGACAGTATTGTTTCTCCAGTGGAAAACAAGCACTGCAGTGTGTCGGAAGTCCTTGTCATTAAAGTCATGGCCCTCCTCTTCCTAGTCATCGCTGGCCTTCCTTTAGGGAGTAAGATTAGGTCCGTTGCTTCCTGGAGTGAAACAAATGTTTCTGAAGCTCTGTAACCAGAGTAGCTGCACTTTTAACTTTTAAAAATAGCAATTAAAGTAGATTGATGGTCACCATTGTTTCTTTTTCAAATGTGTGGGATGTTTGTATTGGCATGGCAACAAGTTGATTAACCTTGAACATTTGTTTTCTCGTATGTGTTGTTTTTCATTATACACTTCTCTAAAAGCAATGTCATATTACCCCTTTATCCACTCATCCACCTACCCATCCACTTGTCCCACTTACCCATCTATCCATCCACCTACCCATCTGTCCATCCACCTACCCACCTATCCATCCACCTACCCATCTGTCCATCCACTTACCCATCTGTCCATCCACCCACTCATCCAGCCTCCTTTACCCACATATCCTTCTAGCCACCTGCACACTCATCATTCCATCTATTTACCCATTTACCTACCCATCCACACATTTCTCTATCCATTTACCCACCCACCTATCTACCAGTTCATCTGCCAACACATTCATCAGCTCACCATCCCTTAGTGACTCAAAAAGAGAGCCTTTGTGTGTCAGGTGCTGGTGTGTGCATGCTCTGTGGTCAGGCACTTGCTTTAGGGGAAGGGCTCAAGTCATAAGGCATATCAAGTAGTACTGGAAGATGCAGCAGTGTTACCTAGTTACTACCCACCCCCTGGTTTAAGTACAGGGCTGATACCCAGCCACCTCATTATAGAAGAGCTAGCTACAGAAAGAGCCTAGTGGAAGGCCTCTCCCCTCCTGTGCTCAGCCTTTGAGAACACTTGTTTGCTGAGACTCCCCGAGTTCTGTGTCCAGGTTCATCGGGTTCCCAACAGACCATGATTATTTCCCCAGCTCCCAGGGTTATCCCTGGCCAGCATCTGGAGGAAAGAGAGTTCCTCCCACACCAAGGTGGTACTGTTGTGCTTCTCGGGTGCTCAGGGAAGGGCAGTTCTGCACCTGGACACTGATTGGCACTGGTGTGGGGTGGTAGAGGGTGAGTTGGGGCGACAAGGGAGCCCCAGGAAGGGATATGAGGAAGTCCTCATACCCTTCAGAGGGACTTCTTTGGCTAAGAGTTGCTTTGGCTCTCTTTACAAGGGTCCATTCCATTTAGAGCTCCCAGAGTGCTGGGGGTGCAGATAGCCTCTCTGGTACACAGAATCTCTTAAGCATTTCTACTTGGTATACGTGTTTGTGGATTCTGTTTTACTACTACTTCCTCCACAGTCAGCCTGACTGAGCCTTAGGAAAGCAGCAAAGATCAGTTGGGGTCAGGAGGCCTGGGGTCAGCTCTTCATGCTGGCCTGTGGCCTTCTGCTGGCTAGGCAGCTGACTGATCCTGGATGGCTGCCCAGTGGGATAACATGATTCATCTATCTGCTTGGCTGCACCCAGAGTGTTCTGGTCTCTATGCAGAACAATCTTGGTTAACCCGCTCAGTTGTTTAGATAACAATGTTTTTGGTACATCTACCATGTCAACTGTGTAAGAGGGAGGGTACCCTTCATCTCACTGCCAGCCTATCTGTCCAATATGGAGAGTGGGGGGGGCGGTTTCATGTGTCAGTACAGCTAGGCCACAGCTCCCAAACATGTGGTCATATATTCTGACTGCTTCTGTGAAGGTATTTAGATGAGACTGAGATTAAGTCAGTATCCTGTGAATAAGACAAATTTGCCCCAAAAAACCTGATGGGCTTTGTAGAGTCAGTTCCTTAATAGAGTGGAAATAGGTCTCCCCTGAGCAGAAGGAGGGCAGGGTTGGAGGGGAGGAAGGGGGCAGGGGATGGGGAAAGGACCAATGAAAACAGATTTTAAAAATGCCATAACGAAACCTGTTACTTTGTATGCTAATTAAAAACAAACAAACAAACAAACAAACAAAAAACTAAAGAAACTTTTGAAAAAGGAAGTGGCAGCCTGTGGCAAGAACCGAAGACCACGTTGTGTCAGTAGAGTCAAGAGGGGCCTGTAAGAGAGCGAGAAAGTGCTGCTGGGAGGGGAGGGTGGGACCCCAGAAGAGCAGCCAGCTGGGGAGCTTCCTGAGAGGAGCCAGTGGGCACGTGAATTCCTGGCTATTGCTTGATTGAAAAAGGAAGGAGGGACAGGAGAGAAGGGAAGGAGAGCTTGCTCTTATTACACAAGCCAGGCCATTGATATCAGGTTTAAAAAGTACCTTAATTAGGAAAACTTGATAACCGTGGGGCCTGTAATTCGTAAGGCATGCAAACTCTTCTTCCCTGCACATCTGTAATTTTTTTAAGTATTTAGTAAAGAAAAATCCGTGCTTCCTGTGTCCTGTGTCTTTCCTTCACCATGCCTTCTCTGTGAGTGTATGGGTTTTGCTGTGTCCGGCATCTGTGTGTTTCTTTGTGTGTACACTGTGTATGCCTGTGTGTGTGCTCCTTTGCATCTGAGTGTTTCTGCATGTAGGTTTCGCTCCATGTGCCTCTGTGTGAATGCTGAGGTCTAGGTGTCCGCTGAGGAGCCCTTCTGAGGCTGTAAGACGTCCCCAACCTCTTCCTTGCTCGACTGAGAGTGTCCGTTGTCTTGTCGAGTCTTGGGCTGTACCCTCTGATGGAATGCCCATCACAGCCCATGGTAAGAAGCCTTGGTCTTAGTGTTATTTTCCAGGTCCAGAAGCAGATTGTGGGAGGGCTTTGAACATTGAGAGGTGTGAGGGACAGAATTGAGCTGGCCAGCACACACACCAGAGCTGGAAAGCTGCCTTGTCACAGAATACCAGAGAACCAGGGGCCTCTGAAATCTTATACCCTAAACAGTGAGTGAGCAATGAGTCACTCCCGTGTCCGGGGAGGGGAAGACACCAGCCCTACACCAAGGCCTGTTCTTCGAATTAGAAGACACAGCCACTCAGCACCTGTGTCCTGTTTTCATAACAGGAAGACTTGTGCAGTCCTCCTCCAGCCTCAGCTCAGGATTCCCTTTCCCAGTGCTGTGTCTGAGTGACTCTGTTGGGAATGGGCCCTCTACCGCAATTTTCTTGGCTGGTTCTGATTAGGAAGATGTCTGCCTGGTTATGTTTTCACCAACACACTTGCTTGGAAACAATGAGTTTCATGCTTTGTTGTGCTGTTGTTTTTTTTCTGACCTCCTTATTTGCTTAGAATAAGAGCTTGAGATCTTCTCTCCATTTATTGGGTTGCTGTTCTCACTCTTGGCCCCAAAGTGGGGAGCTTTCTAGGGCAGCATGAAATGGCCTTGACAGGAGTCACCTAGTACAGGTTTCTGGCCAATTATTGAGGAAGCAGGGAGAATCCTGACTTCATTTTTCAGTATCCATGGGAAATGTTTTGGGTTTGTTCCCAGGGAAACAATATGCATGGACTAGGGAGGGCATCTGTATTGTTTATTCATAAGGCGCAGCAGGGGGCTTTGCAGTGATTGCTTGTGTTTGCAAGTGGCCTGAAGAACGGTGCTCTAGTAAACAAAACCTAGACATGGTTGCACTTCTGGGTCCCAGCCTTTGGCCAGGCCTGCAGCATGCAAGCTGTGCATTCTGTCCTTCCTTACTCTCTGGGACCTAGGGACGGTTTTAGTCTGGTTTTGTCCAACTAAGCATTTCACACTTTTAAGTGACTAAAAACTAGGCAAGAGTTTTATATTAAATTGACATCCAGTGTGGTGGGTGTTAAGTCTGTTGGTTAGTGATTTGTAGAACCGTAGAGGACACAGTGTGGAGCCACTGGCCCAAAGCTCTTCCACACTGCAGGGAAATCAAGGCAGCAGGACAGACAAGGACAGAAAGAGAAGGAAAGCAGGCATGCTTTCCAGGGCTCAGTTCATTTTCTCTGTTATCCAGTCTCAACACAGGGAAAAATGCCACCCGCTTGTGGTCTAGGGTTTCCCATAACAGTTCCCATAACAATCATGACAATCCTCCACAGAGATGCCTACAGAACAACCTGATCTAGACGGTTCCACATCTTTGCAGGTGATTTTAGGTCATATCAAATAGACAATTAAATATAAGCATCCAAAGCCAGAGTCCTCTGTCCATGGAGCACACGTGGACCTGGAGTCCTCTCTGTGGAGCATGCATGCTCTCTGGAGCTCTCTCCTTACAGCCTGGGCATTCACAGGCCTGGTTTCTCCAGCCTTGCTCATCTAGTTACCCATCTCATGGGGGAGTCGCTCAGTTAACCAGTCACATGAGAGCGCCCACCACAGGGTTATTTTTGCAGCTTCAGTGTTCTCTTCCTCTTCAATGACGAGTGCGGCACAACTATGCACAGTTCCTATTGGGTACATCTTCATCTTGTACCCGGGACACCTCTTCCCAGAGCAGCCTCTGTCTGTGGGCTTGCATGGGTATCATTTGAAGAGGTAAAGAAACTAGAAGTCAACACGTGAGAGTGCCCCTAGCACCTGGACGCACGTGTGCTGTTCAGGCAGTGTTGTGTGTTACGGAAGTACCTGACTCCCGCCAGGTTAGGGCTGAGCAAACCTAGCACGCTGACTTTTCCATAATGAGCAATGCTCAGCTGCTGATGCAGTACATTCACACTTGGTTGCACAGGAAGAGCAGACTGGATAGGACATGGGCATGTCTGGCACCCCTCCTGTTTGGTGCTTTAGGGAGGAGCTCTTGGCTTGTTAAAAGCCGTGGTTACCATCCCAGACAACAGTCCTGGCTTTGAAACAATTGTTGTGTTTCTTCAACCACCTCCCACCCCTATCTTTATAAGTCAAGTTGCCCTTGTACCTATTGCTTTCTTTGTTTTTTAAGTGAGACGGAAGTGATGGAGGAGACAGACAGACAGACAGGGGGCTGGGGAAGGGGCAGCTCTCTCTCTCTCTCAGGCCTTCCTTCTTAGGCCCTAGATAATAGATCCTTTCAAGGTACTTCCTGAATCCATTTTCCTCTCCTGCCGTGGGGAGGTGACTCATCAACCTGATCTTTGAGAATGAAATGGTCGGAGAACTTGAGGGAGGTCTTTCTATTCTGTGACGGGAAGCAAAACTGCATTCTTCAAAGTCTCAAGGGACCTACATCGTGAGTCCAAACAAATACCCTGTATCAGAGTTTATATTGGAAAACCATCTGTGAATAATAAAGCAGGCACGGGGGTGACATTTCACTGTGTGCATGCATATAAGTGCTAAGCCTCTGCTCAGCTCTCCTGAGGCCCAGTGTGGGCATGACTGTTTCCTTCTGGTCACAAACAGAACCTTTGGCCCCACCCCTCTGAGCCTACTATTCATTCATGACATTTGGTGAAGTCTCACAGAGTTGTTTGTGGAGACAAGATGACTACAGATTCATGTTGGGCATTTGGGATAACCATTTAACATCAGAGATTGTCACGGGGCACCCAGGATGTGCAGCTGCCTTGTCCTCAGAGGAGTGTGGGGGCTTACCTCTGGGCCTTGTGCAGTTTTCCCTGGCCAGTGTCCTTCTCTGCAAGTACAATCCTGTTTGGAGCCCTGTGGAGCTGGTGAGCAAGGCTTGAGAACCCATCTGATGGTACAGTGGGGTTTCCATAACTGTCCATATGGGGAGCTAGCTTGTCAACAGGGAACCAGTGCAGACACAGGCCAGGACCCCAGCTTCATGCTTCTCCTGAGTTTGTCCTTTGTTCTTGCTGATCTGTGCCAGTTTTAATTTTAGTAACTCTGATAAAGGGAAGTGTATCTGTGTATGGTAGGGAACGTGTGCCCAAGAGGATTTGTGGGTACTTGAGTGCTGAGCAGGGTCCACAAAGGCCTCTGCAGACTGAAAGCATGAGCTAAGAGAAGTGGGGCGAAACTCATTAACTGTCTTGTTGAGTTGTACATTAAAGTTGTGCCCTGGGCTACAGGGAGGTCAGAGAAGCAAACAGAGCCAGCTCTTGCCCTGCTCAGCTGCTGTGTTATCTATGATTAACGTGAAAAGTTTTGCTATTGCCTCAACCTCAGCAGCATCTTAATTCCCCTAAATAGTTGGTTCAGTGTTGTCCTGGATCCATCGATTTTTGTACTTGAGTATAATTTCCTTCCTATGTTGCCTGCTGGGATACGCAAGGTCAGACTCTACCCTCAGCACCAGTGTGGCCCAGCTTTTGTGTGTGTGCTGCCCTAATTATCTGTGAAAGAACAAGAGAATCACAAACACAAGGATGTTAATCAGTGTACAACCTGCTGCGAAGTCCCCATGTGACCGTGCTAACCATTGTGTGTTATCAGTTTGGCTGTTTTCTTCGGAACTGCACAGAAGATGCTGGGGTGCGGGGCAGCTTCCATTTTCCACTCTTTTCATTATTGTAGTCGGCACATATCATAATGAGTTTCATTTGCACATAATACACACACACACACACACACACACACACACACACACACACACACATATATATATATATAAAATCACAGTATGTTTTCATTTCTAAGCCTGTGTGTATGTGTGTTTATGTGTGTAGGGACACATGTTATGTGCATTTCCAGTGCAGGCCAGAGGATAGTCTCAGGTGTTGGTCCTCAGGTGACTTCCACTTTTTATTTAAGGGAGGGTCTCTCTTTGATCTGGAACTTTTCCAAGTATACTAAGATTACATGTACACCCCTTGGTACTTGGCTTTTTACATGATTCTTGGGATAGAACTTGGCTCTTCAGACTTTATCAATAGATCCATCTCCCCAGCTTTGTATATTTTTAATATGAGCTGCATACCTATCAGATTGGGGTTTTATTAGTTACTTTTGTGTTGTTTTGGCAAAACCGTGTGACACATCATAAGAAAGGAAAGGTTTATTTTGACCCAGAGTCTCAGAGGGTATGGTCCATTTCAGCAGGTATCCCTGGCTCAAGGTGTCAGAAGGAACAGTCCATTGTGGCAGGGAGGTCCTGGATCATGATGTCAGAGGATACAGTCCATCATTCCAGGAAGGGCATACATCATGGTCTCACAGGGTGCAGTCCATCCTGGCAAGGAGGACCTGGCTCACAGTCTCAGAGTGGTTCAGTCCACCATTGTAAGGAGGGCATGGCAGCAGGGCCATACTGTAGAGTACTGTCATATCATGTGGACCAGGAGACAGCAAAGGCTTTGGAACCAGGGATGGGCTCCAAGCTCCTGCCTTTTGTAACCTACTGCTTCCAACTCCTAAAGGTTCCAGAGCCTCCTAAAATAATTCCACCATCCCAGGAACAAATGTCCAAAATGTGAGCCTTTGGGGGAGGTTTCAGATTCAGACAGTGTGGGTTAATTCACAGTCATTCCTATGGTTAAGTCAAGAGTATTGTTAATTCGAACCCAGCCTTGCCAGGTAGGACATCACTACTTCCATGGAGAATGGTGGACAGTCTGCTCTTGGGCAGGGAGGTGATACTGCCTCATCCTTCAGGGTTGCACATTGGAGATGCAACTCAGAAGAATGGCTCAGGTGAGTGGAAACCCAGGTCTTGCTGTCTGTCAGGAACATGCAGCTAGACTTGGGTGTAGGAGCTCTGACAATCTCTCCCTAAGGCAGAGTCAGGATCCACAGCTTTCTCACTGTGTGTGGAAGAGAGCTGTGTTAAAGCACCATGTTCTCAGGCTGGAAGGATAAAGTCAGACTAGGAGCTGTTACTGGGGTGGGACCTATCTCTGCTGTCAAAATGTGGATTATCTCTAAAGCCACACTCTCTGTCCTGAGGTCCGGGTACGTGGTTGTCACTTTATATCTAGGCTCTGGGGCTGAGAACAAGAGAACCCAGTGATTCTCCATTGCTCATGCTGTCCCTGCACTGGTGTGGTGATGCCTGTCCTCAGGGTGGTTCTGTCAGTGCTGACTGTTGAACCAGCAACCCTGTCCTGCAGTCTATGCTTCTCAGCCCTCTTCATGATGCCAAAGTCATGACTTGGCACCGGACTGTGCCCCTCCTTAGCTCCTGGCCCATGTCACTTTGGGAAGGAGCTTGGATTCTACCCCCTGGTGAGCAGCATCATGCCTAGCATTACTGATTAGAACTGATTACTGGATACCCCAGATTCCGGGAAATTAGGGCAAGTTTGTGGACATGATTGACATCACCTCCAAATGCAGCTGGCCTATTGTTTGTCCTCTCACCCAGCAGTAATTCTTAGGGACATACGCATTCATAAACGGAAAGTGGTCTGCACAGAAAGCCCCATTGCAGTGCTACTAATAGCAGCCACGGAAGGAAGGTCCTGGATAGCGTTTGTGGGAAGGAAGAAGCAGTGGTCAGCTGTGTGGAGGACAGAGGACCTGGAATAGTATCTGCATACTACTTGTATTAGCCAGCTCAAGCTGGTGTAAGAAAACACCACCAAGGGGTCCTGAACAGTGATTCTAGGTCTGGAAGTGTGAACTCGAGATGCTCGTGTCATACAGCCCTCCCTGCTTGCCGGCAGCCACCTCTCACTGTGTCTTCTTCCCCTGGTGTAGAAGGCAGAAGCAAGCACCCTGGGGTTTTTTTCCTCCCTAATCCCACATGGGGGCCCCATGTTGAGTGGAAAGCTGAGAATGTATGTTCTACTAATTCACCAAGTAATTCTGATTTCACTTGATAATCATGCCATTGTCAATCACAGAGCCCAGATTCTTTTATTCCAGTCTTAAATGCTATAATAACATTAACTCTCTGAACACACATTACACTGTTATATTTAGGTTATACAATGGCTATGAACAAGTTAAAGAAGCTACATTGAAGACAGAGATGGAGAGCTCACACAGCCTCAGGGAAGAGTCTGTAAGGGACCAGATCTGAGGTCTTTACGAATGGAGCTGCAGGGCTTATAGCCATGCAAGTGCACAGTTGTCGAACGTAGGTCATGGTAACAGCTGGTTCAGGAGTTGGCTTGAAGTGGATTGAGTATCATGGGCAGGAAAAATAGATGTCCCCTGCTTTAATAGTTTCTCAGAATAAGCTTTGAGACAACTGGTGGGTAATCCTGCTAGCTATTCAGTCTTGGTGTGCTACTCCTCTGCTCTTAAGGTGAAGAGGTTATATGTGGTGTGTATAATAGGTTTGGGGGGCCTACTTACTTTTGACACTAGACTTTGGATATGCCCATGTGCCTTAGTTTACTCTGATCAAAGTTTACAGGTAGTAGGCAACTTTTTTACTTGAGAAAGTTATTTATCAGTCTTTGCTTCCTGGGTGGTGCTGAGTGGTCTCTACACACACAAGTGCTTTTGTCTTGCCTGTGTATTTTCATTAAAAATGGAGTCAACTGCTACTTTGTGAAGTAGTCACCCAGGGTAGGTCATAGCCTGAAGCTGTTGTCTTATACCATATGGAGTCATTTTAGATCAGGGCACAATCTGATCTCCTCAGTATGAGTGTCCTGCTCCATCCTGGGTGAGAAATAGAACCTTGTGAATTCCATCCCACCCATGCAAAGGTAGATGAAGATCCTTTGGGGATCCTAAGGACTTTATCACTTCAGTCAGGAGAAGGCTTCATGGCAGTACAGAGATAGATGGGAGGTATGGCACCTGGTGGGATTGTGCAAAGGCAGAGGTCGTGGAGCTTGGAGATGAAGTCCTCCAATGGACTGTCAGGTCAGGGATGAGGTCCATGTAGCTGAGAGGAAGGTGAGGAACTCTTCCCTCATGCTAGCTCTGTGAGCCTTACACCCTGGCAGAAAACAAGACACATTTTTCTCCCACTGAGCTCTCTGATTGGAACCATGTAGAAACCAAGGATGAGCCTTTTGTGAAACAGTCCAGGCCTTTGGAAGTTCTCAGCAGGGTAGGGAATCCAAAGCAAATATTAGCTACTGGGTTTACACACAGCAGAGATGGGAAGATAATTTAAGAAGGGCCATTCTTCCCAGTCTGCAGGGCTGGGCGTGCCCTTGTGTTCCCAGGACAAGGCTCATTGTTTCTGCTGGGGCAGGGTTCCGATGAGGGTTCCTGGGTCATTTCCATCCCCGGGCTTGGTGGGCTCTTCAGCAGTCTTAGGAATTGTCTTGGGCACTCGGGCAAGGGTACTAGTTATTCTTAGGCACTGAGGGCTTCGTGTTCCTTCTATTAAGTGTCTGCGATCTTCTCGAGGATGAACTGGCAGATGGCTGCTTTGGGCACATGGACACAATTCTCTTCCCTGGGATTTTGACAAGGGTACAAAAACCTTTGGCTTCTCTGCTGTGTATGGCATATTCTTCCCTTGCCATACCCAGGCATCCTGGTCTGATGCAGAGGCACCCCACTGTGTGTGTGGGGTTTGCTCTTTCTCTACACTGGAAGGCTGGCATTGTTGTCAATAGACAAATTGTGGAGAGGGCTGGGCGTGTGGCCTGCTGTCTAAACGGAAGGCAGAGGAGCCTGCTGTTAAAGTAGATCTGCATTTTGGTTGCTTGTATTTGGCAATGTAATTTTTGAAAGACTTGCTAATGCAGGTGGGGCTACTTAAAAACACATCTGTGGAAAAAAACTTCAGCCATAAGGAATGAAGTTCTGTCCTTTGCAGGCGAACGGGTACAACTGGAGTCAGTCATTGAGTGGATTAAGTCAGTCCCAGAAAGACTGTTGCATGTTTTTCTCATTTGTGGGCCCTGGACTTTGTAGATGCATAAAATAACATGTACAGATGATATGAAAATAGAAGTAAGTGGTTTAGGTTGACGATGGTACATGGAGAGGGGGAGGGGGCTTGTAGAGGAGTGCAGCAGGAATATGTCCAAAGTACATTGTGCATATGTGTATAAATGCCCTTATGTACCTGTATAATAAGAAATAGTGAAAAGAGCCGGGCGGTGGTGGCACACGCCTTTAATCCCAGCACTCGGGAGGCAGAGGCAGGCGGATCTCTGTGAGTTCGAGGCCATCCTGGTCTACAGAGCGAGATCCAGGAAAGGCGCAAAGCTACACAGAGAAACCCTGTCTCGAAAAACCAAAAAAAAAAAAAAAAAAAAGAAATAGTGAAAAGAAAGAAACGCATTTGTCTCATTTGCATGCAGTTTTACTTTCGTCTTTAATATATGGTAAAATTATACGTGTGTCAAATAATTTTTTAAAATAACCTTCCTTATGGTTTACTATCAGTAAAAAAAAAAAAAGGACACCTTATTTGGATTTATCTGTTTAATGGATCAGAAAAATTAGGAGTAACTTGGGAGTGCCTGCGGGGCTGTGGTTTGCACAGTTCCCCTGTAACCTGTTTGCTATAGGACTTGCTAGGACATGATGGAAGTCTGGGGCTGTAGCCTAGCTGGACTCAGGGGCTTCTGAGAACCTGGAGTTGAGGGCTTGGATGCAAACCCCTGCCTGGGGACAGTTGGTACTGGGACTAATTGCCTTTTGAAAGTGAACGGCTCATAGTTTAAAGTTATTTTCTGAAAAGCTTAAAGTGGAAAATGTGATTTTTAAAAGCCATCACCAGGACCCCAAACCCTGAAACAAATAGCTCATCTAAGCAGGGTCTGAGCCACAAGCTGCTTTCATGCCTGTCCAGATTTTAAGTCTTTAAGAACTTTGCTGAGCTTTTTTGTTTTGTCTCTTAAAAAAAATTATTTTATTGTTTGTTTATTTATTATCTACTGTATGTGTACATGTGTATATGTCTGTGTGTACATGTATATCACTGTGCGGAAAAGGGGGTGGAACTCAGGCTGTCTGTCTTACCACCTGAGTCCTCTCGGCAGCCTGGTTTTGTGTTTTTAAGAAGCTCATTTATGAAGGTACATCATAGAGCTCTTCTCTTAGAGCTGAGCCTTGTGGCTTCAAATTCTTAGCATGCCTGAACACCTCGGCAGGGCCTCATCACAGTGCTTGCTCACATGGAAGTTTTGTTAGGCTCATGAGGAATTCACTCACTGGGCTCACTCGGTTCCAGAGCCCCAGGACCCCAGAAGTGTATGTAAAGTCACAGTGGGGTCCATCCAGGACCCTATCAGGAATTTTCTTTTTCTTTCCTTTTCTTTTTCTTCCTTTATTTGAGGTAGAGTTTTACTGTATAACCCTAGCTGGCCTGGAACTTGTTGCATTAAAAACCAACATGGCTGCTGTGAAGAGACACCATGACCACAGCAACTCTTGTAAGGAAAACATTTAATTGGGGTGGCTCGCTTACAGTTTCAGAGGTTCAGTCCACTAACGTCCTGGTGGGGAGCATGGCAACGTGCAGGCAGACATGGTGCTGGCTACATCTTGATCAGAAGGCAACAGGAAGTGGACTCAGTGTCACACTGAGGGAAGCTTGAGCAAAAGAGACCTCAAAGCCCATCCCCACAGTGACATATTTCCTCCAACAAGGCCATATCTACTCCAGCAAAGCCACACCTCCCTTTGGGGGAATTTTCTTTCAAACCACCACAGCTGCTAGTTTACAGAGATCAGCCTGCCTCTGCCTCCACGGTGCAGGGATTAAATGCATGCACCACCACACTAGACCTAACATGGCTTTGTGTCACAGCCTGCCAGACTGGATCCAGCTTTTCCTGAACTGTTGTGGTTACAGAGAGTTCATGGGGTGTATAGTGAGGAATGCTTCTGGGTCAAGAGGACATCATGTGCCAGGCCCTGGAAACAGGAGTTGTGTCTGACTGCTGGGTGGAGGAGGCCTGTGTGCAGTGTAGAGAGGGTTAGGGCTGGGTGTGGAGCCTAAGAAAAGAGGGAGGGAGGAGGGCTTTGTTGTTTGCCTTCCTAGCAGCAGTCATGGCAGTCACAGATTGGTTGATTACACCACTGATACTCCAGTAGGCCTCTGGTGGGCCCCACCAGGTGGTCGAGGAACACTCTTTACAAGATAGGGAGTGGAGTCCATCTAGGGATGGTAGATGGAGTTGGAGATGGGGGAACACATGATGCAGGAGGTGAAGCAGATGTGAAGTCCAGTTACACCTTCCTGTAGCTGCACGTGGGAAGGCCAGGGCATCTGAGATGCCCCTCTGAGATTTCCATGCTGAGCTAATAGGAAAGGATGTACCTTGGGCGTTGGGGGGATTGTCAGTCACAATGTCAAACATTCCTCTCCTTAAATCATTTGAAAGGATTTTGTTCTAAACACCCTATCTCAAAGAGCTCTTAACGTTTGAATAGAAGAAGGGATGTGCTTACGCACACTAGACTTGGATGTTACGGGTCTCAGCAAAATGCATGACTTTAACCCACAACGATGTTCAGGAGGAGAATCCAGAGTCTGAAAAGTATGCTCCTGAACTGCATGGATGAAGGTGAAGGAGGTGGGCACAGAACTCCACAGGCTGTACCCAGCAGCTTCCTGCCCATCGTGGCAGAGTCTGCCACAGCACACTTACTTTTTAAATGTCTGTGACTGAATACCTGAGTCCCATACAGCTCACAGATGAGATAGGAGCAGCATTTACAAGCAGGTCACTGTAGGACAGCAGGAGCCAGAGAGCACACAGAAAGCAGAGGCCTGGGAACAAGGTTGTCTTGGGACTACTGATGGGAAGAGGAACCACAGGGATGATGGATGCTTACAGAGTGGAAGGGGGAAATTAAGCAAGATTGCTGATGGAGAGCTGTGTGCTGAGGGAAACAAACTCTCCATCAGCAAGGTAGTTCAGCATTCTGGTTGAGGCCATTCATCCTCCTGCACTTGAAGACCCGTTTTCCTTGCGGTGCTTTGCTGTTGGGGGACCTGCAGGCAGAGCGAACCTGCAAACTCTACTGTGTCCTCCCTGTGCTACCCCTCCACAGATCATTGAAGATGAATCATTTCAATCAGAAGATGCCCCATATCACCCTCAAACACAATTTAGTGAGCTCAGAAAGGAGCTACATGTTCCAAGCTACCAGGAGATATCTAGAAATTTGATCTCTGGAACCCAGGTAAAGGTAGGAGAAAACCTACTCTTCCCACAAAGTTGTCCTCAGACCTGTCCACATGTGTACACACACACACACACACACACACACACACACCCATGGTGGAAAGGTTGTGAATGGCAATGGCCATGAAGCTTAAGCACATCCCTCAGGGCAGGTGGGCAGATGGGCAGGAAGCTGCTGGGTACAGCCTGTGGAGTTCTGTGCCCACCTCCTTCACCTTCATCCATGCAGTTCAGGAGCATACTTTTCAGACTCTGGATTCTCCTCCTGAACATGCATTTTCTCCAGCACATACTCAGCCCTGCCCTGCCCCTCCCAACCCTCTTCTTTGTTTCCATAAGTGTCATTCCAACCCTGGGCAAACAGTTCGCTAATTTACACCACAGGAATTCCCTGTCAGCTGCAGACATGGTTTGTAGTGGTTTGTAAAACACAATGCTTCCCTCAAGTCCCTTTCACATCTAACATCTCAAGCTGTAGTCTTCCATCCTCAGCAGGGCTCAGGAGCCTCAAGTAGTTGAGAAAAGAAAGGGGTGTCCACAGCTCCCTCAGCACACAGCTCTCCATCAGCAACCTTGCTTCATTTGCCCCTTCCACTCTGTAAGCATCCATCATCCCTGTGGTTCCTCTTCCCATCAGTAGTCCCAAGACAACCTTGTTCCCAGGCCTCTGCTTTCTGTGTGCTCTCTGGCTCCTGCTGTCCTACAGTGACCTGCTTGTAAATGCTGCTCTTACCTCATCTGTGAGCTGTATGGGACTCAGGTATTCAGTCACAGACATTTAAAAAGTAAGTGTGCTGTGGGCGACTCTGCCAAAAGACATCCTAACAGACACAAAATGAGTTGATTTCTGTGTTATTCCCCATAGGGAATGCTGTCTTTCACTATCAAAGCACCAGGTTTTAGCATTATTTTTTTCCAGTAAGAGGTATTCATTCATTTATAAGCACAGAGGGTAGAAGTTCTTTTTGGTTTTTCGAGACAGGGTTTCTCTGTGTAGCTTTGCACCTTTCCTGGAACTCACTCTGTAGCCCAGGCTGGCCTCAAACTCACAGAGATCCACCTGGCTCTGCCTCCCTGAGTGCTGGGATTAAAAGCATGTGCCACCACCGCCTGGCTAGAAATTCTTTTAGTACAGCCAAATATTGCTGAAAAACATGAGGTCTAGTTTTAGGATGTTGTTTTTCACCTCTCATTCAGCTGCCATTAAGTAGCTGTTCAGCATTTCACGATGAGATGCTGGGGTGTCTGGGGCTGGTCATAGTGTGTACTCTGGGTCATGCTAGGAGATGGGGCTTGAACCTGGCTTGTCATAATTCTGATTTTAAAAAGTAGAATGTATTTAAAATATCTCCTCTATAAAGAGAGGGAGACATTAAATCCTTTAGGTGAGTGGTGTGAGCCTACATTCCTGGAGAAGTGTTTGTCAATTGAAAATTTACAAGTCTAGGGCACACCCACTCTCAAATGCATGGAGAGCAGAAAAGCAAGGTTAACTGCCCTTGTGCTCAGTGACTTTTGATGTTGTGATACCAGTGATATCAGAAGTCTTCTATAACATGTAAAGATACTGAAATTAATAAAAAGAAAAAAAACTCCAGGCTGTGAAGAGAAAGTAGCAATAAAATCATGTCAAGTATACATGCATTCAGTTCAGCTCTGTGGGGTATTTGCAGGCTCTTGCTGGTAGAAACAAGCACCAAATACTAAAATACAAAGCAAAACCCAGTGAGGTGCAGGCTGTGTGGTCTTCATACCTGAAAAGTAACTGTATGTGGTTTGATGCTCTGTCAGCGTTCTTCATCTGTGAGCAAAGGAGTTTTGGTTCTCAGACCAAACAGAAGATGCTTACTGTTTTTAATTTATTGACCAAATCATTCTTAATATAAAAATTGAAAAATAAATGAAAACACGTGGCACATTTTTTAATGGGAAAAAAACCAACATTGTTGAAGTTCTGTTATTGAAGATTGCAGTAATGAACTTTACATGCCGCAATCCTTAAATGTGGCTTTTTTGTTCATAGCTGGTTCCTTCTGCTTAAGGTAAGCATCACTGAGTGGGGTGTGCCTCCTAAGTTACTGTGGAAGGTGATTCTAAGGCAGGGTTCCCAGAGAAAGATTTAAACTTGGGTTTTGAACTGTGAAAATGGCTTAATGGGTAAGAGTACTTACTGTGTAAACATGAGGACCTCAGTTTAGATCCTTGGCACCTGAGCTAGATGTGGCCATGTACTTCCCTGTAACCCCAGCCTCCACACACGCACATACATGTTCACTTGCATATACTTGTGTGCGCACACTCACATACTGCCCCAAATCCCAAAGCAACAACAATAACAACAACAAACAAAAACATCTTACATCTTATTTTTACTGTTCTATGGTTGTGTGATGAATTATGACTTTTAATCATTAGTATTACATTTACTTAGTGTGTGCACATGTGCACTTGTATGTGTGTGCCTGTATGCCATAGCATGCGTATGGAAGTCAACTTTGGGTTGGTTCTCTTCTTCTACCTTGTGGGGCTGGGGAAACTTAGGTTGTCAGGTTTGGTGGTAAGCGTGGCCGCAGGCCCCTTTACACCCCGAGCCATCTCACTGGCCTCAGGTGTTATTGGTTTTGATGTATAATACCAACCTGAACTAGATTGTCTTTTCAAGCATTAGGTTTTGCTATTCTGGTAGGTTTTATGTTAAAATTGAGAGTTTGGAGTGATGGAAAAAGTAAGCAAACACTGAAAGCAAGACAAACCGTGAAGCTCCTTGCTGGCGTTTTAAATGACTCTCCCCGTAGTCTAATGCTGAGCTGGAGTCGGAAACTTTTTATTTCATGTTTTTACCCTGATCGAAGGCTCTTTGCACCCCAGAGGGCTGTGCCAATTCAGAAGGCCGGTGCTGTAACCCGGGGAAGAGGAGAAAAGGTGCTGTCGGGACAGGAGAGTCTGGAAGGGGCTGAGTCTGCCGGGAACTTCCCCAGCAGGAGTCTGCTCACGGCTAAGCCCGATTCCCAGCCATTGCGTTTTTCCTTCTGCTGTGTACAAGATGACAGGCTTTAGACGGTTTCTAGTTTCTGAGCCCTTGCTTGCCATGTAAGGGAGTTTCCTCTGGCCTGACTCTAATCGCACCCCCTCCCCTCCTCTCCATCCCCTCCCACACACACCCCACGCCCCACCTCCACTCCCACAACTTCCCTCTAGCCCACAGCCTTTAGTTCCTTCACCTAATATCCCAGGGCTCTTCTCCAGAAGGGAACCTTGGCTATTACCATGGTAGACAGATGGGAACTATGAGGCAAGCCGTGATCTTGCCCCCAAATCACCATCTGGGGAGCCTTTGGGTGACTGCCTGTGCATTCTGGGGATACTCAAGTATCAAGCCTGCCTAACAGAGAGATTGACACCCGGTCTGTGCTGTCGCCGGGTGAATCCCTGAGCTCTGTGGGGTACAGACGATAGTCAGGATGAACGTTCATGGAGCTTCCTGTCTGAAAAGGCTGCTCACCTGGGATCTGTGTCCTTTATGGTATGCTCCTTGGTCTCACTTCTATTGGTTTTTATGATCTAGTATCCAGGGTTTAGAAAAAACAAAACCAAAAACTGGTGTTCTTCATCATGAAGAGCTGCTGTAAGGGTTTTTCTGGGGTATGGATCCTGGGGGCAGCGGAACATTCATAGTTACTCTCTCTGAGGTTCACACTCAAAGATGTTTTTAAGTAATCATTCTGTTTATGGCCTTCCCAGAACTTTCTAGAATCCACCTCCATCCCTGCTTCATGCCAACTTCATGGGGGAAGTTTGAGACATTCATTATTTGCTGGGAAGTGTTTTTTCTGAACCATGAGGGTGGGCACCAGATGGCCTGATCATTAGCAAGTGGGTGGGGAGTAGTGACTCCATGGCCATTGGCACACTTTCCCCACTCCTGGCCCCCGGCTCCTGGCCCCCGGCTCCTGGCCCAGTGGAGGAGAGTGAGAACTGAGAGCCAGGAAGATACTTTGAAGTGCTTTTAGTTTGTGAAGCCCGGGGCCATGGTCTTTTTTTTTTTTTTTTGGTTAGAGTTTTTGGTAGAACTATTTATTATGATGTTAAAAACAAGAATCACAGTGTCAACTGAATTGTACTAAATCTGTGATGAGGAGAGCAGAGGACACACACACTCCAGTTCTCTCTGGTCTGTCTCCTGAGGCACGTGCAAATGTTAAAGGTTGTTCTATCCACACTTAGACTGAGGCACGTGCAGATGATAAAGGTTGGTCTATCCACACTTAGACTGCTCAGCAGTGATAAGCAGATGGAGGGGCTGGAAAAGAAGTAAATGCTGCTGTAGCCGCACACCAGTGAATGCACGTATAAATGCCATTTCCGTATCATATATGTACACACATGTACAAACACATCTGTGTGCTGTGACCTTCCTGGCAGACTGAAGGGCATTGTTTTTGAGCATTGTCTCTCTTCCCCCAGAGAGTTTGCTAAAACACACACGTCTGCGCTGTCCCAAAGTTCTCATTTTGTGCTCTTGGGTGTGACCCAGAATTTCTTTCTGAAAGTCCCCAGAGGCCGCCTCTGCCACCACTTCTGCTGCCACCACCACTGTTGGTGACTGAGGACACCGCGGGACCCTTGTAAAGGGACAGTCTTCCCTGTGGCTCCTTACATAAGCATTCTTTCAGGAGAAATAAAGCCCAGTCATGTGCCTGCATGTCCTTGAACTTGTGGCTCATCCTTGAAAGGGCATTTGGTTCTTCTTGGAATAGTCTGCGGCCATAGCGTGTCTCTGAGTTGAAGCATAGAAGTCCGCCATCTGTCCTTCTCTTTCCTCTGCAAGATGACAGTGTCTGAAGCTATTCCAGTGTCCCCGTGAGGCGTGGACATGTAGACTGAATTGTCGGCCTGGCCTCCTCCCCTTGATCATGACCATTTTAGCTCTTTTCCTGTGCTGCGATCATCAGACAGAAAAACCTACAAGTGTACAAGGATAAATGCCTGTCTTTCCCGTTGGGTATCCTCCCCTGTTCAGCTTGGCTTCCAAGGTCCCATTTCTGCAACATGAAGTGTGTTGCAAGGTATTCGGAGTGAGCTTTTCATCTCAGCTGCCCTTTCCCCGTTCCAGGGTTTCACTTTGGTTCATTGAGGTTTCAGTTTGTTAGTTAAGAGCCCTGCCACCCCTTTGGTTTCAGAGGGGACCCTCTGACCCTCTTAGCATCAGCCTGAGATTGGCAGTCCTTGGCTGCTTATGTACAACTTGTGAAATCGCCTTCTGAACTTGTACCAGCTTTGTCTAGCAGAAATGCACTGTGACTAAGATGCTGTCACATTATAAAACAAGAACCAGCTCGGATAGCGTCTATCCAACTCTACTTGTCTAGTACTTAGATTTCAGCATATGGTCACCACAGCCATCGAAGCCCTGGCCGAGTGCTCAGAGCCAGCCCTCTGTCCCTAAGACCAGAGGATTGGTGGCCCCAACTCCAGACTGGGGAGCGTGCCTTCTGTAGCTTTCTCTTTACCCTGCTTAGACTTCATCCTCACTGACCAACCCACTGGCCATCATCCATTGCTTTCTAGCTTCCGAGTGATCATGCACGTTGTCCTTTGAAATGGAGTTTGATGAGTTCGAGATAGTGTGTGTCTGGTTTCCTAAGTTGAGCATGTTTTCTTGACTGAAAGTAGTAATGTGCAGCACATCTTCCAGAAGATGCCACGTGCCTGACACTTGCTTCAGGTCGGAGTTTCTTCCCCGCGTTTGACATCATGCTAAAGCCTGGCTAACCAGGTTGCATTTCTTGACAACAGCTGGTCCATTTGGCTCCCTCCCTTCCACCGATCTTTCACCTGTGGCCCACCCCCTCTTTTGACTCTCCCCATGTCCCACTGGATGCACTGTGAAGTAAAATCTCACTTAAATGAAAACATCTATGTCAGTACCGAAGAGGGCTGGCCAGGCCAAGAGCAGGACCCACAGTAAAATCTTAGAGGAGAAAGTAAATAAGGGGAGGGCGAGGTTTGGAGGCTGGAATGAAGCTGTGCTATTCTCGGAGCGGGAAGGCAAGCAAGCTTGGTTTACCCTTCACCTGGAAAACTTGACAGTAGCAAGAAGGACCACATCCTTTTGCTGGCTCCTCAGCTAAACAGTGGCGTTAGTGACCCAGATACATTTTGTGAAGTCTCCTTTTGAACCACGAACTGGAACTGATTCTGTAGGTCACTGGCATCTGTTGAATCTGCTCAAGGTAATTAGAGACAGTGAACACTTCAGGTCAGAGGGCATTCTAGGAGAATCGACCTCTCATTACTCTGGCTTTGAGTTATCCCGTGATTCCTATTCTATCCCAGGGCTGACTACTGCAGACTGGGTGGCTTAGCCAGATGTGCACAGCTGTGGGTGGAGGCAGGAACCCTAAATCAGGGAGCCCCCTCCCTCACCTCACCTGACCTCTTCCCTTCTGGTAGACTTGTGACCTTCAGTAGCTGCCCCTCCTCCCATCCTTGTATGTCTGTCTCCCTGTTTCCCTTCTTACAGGGACACCAGTTGTGTCGCGCTGGGACCTACCTTTTAACTTGATCTCCTGTGGAAAGACCTCATCTTCATACACAGCCATACCCGGAGGAACTGGGGTTAGGATTTATATGTATGAATTCTGAGAAAACACAGTTCAACCCTCAGTTCAAAATCCCTGCTGAAGTAGGAGGAAGGAATTTTAATTTTCTAAGACGACCTATTAAAGATGTGTGTTTCTCTTTATTACTCAGTGACATTCACATGTGTAAATTTAGGTGTTTACAGTGTGTGTGTGTGTGATTGTACGAGTGCCTCTGTGCTACTGTGTATGTGTGGAAGTTAGGGGACAACTTTTGGGGGTCACTTCTCTCCCTCCACCATGCGGGTCCCAATGAACAAACTCTGGTTTGTCGGGCTTGGTGGCAAGTGACTTTACCCTTGAGCCATATCATTTATATAAATTTACTATAAATTTATATAAATTGACTTTTCAGCTCAGGCTTCCTGAGAAGGGTGAGGCAAGTGTCTGCACATGGTCACTGCCTCGCTGCCCGAAGGCCTTTGACCCGACACTGTCCTGTCTCTGGGCTTGTGACTTGGTGTGTGAGTGGTTCGAATCTTCCCATACTTGCTCTGAGCTCAGCTCCTTTGGGGTTCAGAGCCCCTCTTTGGCTTGACTAGCCCAAAGTTAGTTCTTTTGTTTTCTCCTATGTGCTGCGGCCTACATATGTGCCCCTCCCCAGGGAAAATGAGATTCGGTTTTACTACTTTAATCTAAGCAGAACTTGGCTTATGTACTTGTTTGGAAGCACCAGCCCGCAGTCTGTGCACAGGATGGCCCTCCTTCCCAATTCCCCTATTGAGATGACTTTGTGCTTCGAGGCATCCGGTTAAATTCATGGAGATAGCTCTGTCCCTCAGTTGTGTTTTAGCCCATGTCCTTGCTGGTGAAGGCTAAATGTTTCTGCGCTCACAGCTGGCGTGACACCTTGAAGCTATACAGATCTACCTGTGTGTGTTAAACCGAGACTTTCTGGAAGTAGAACGTTCAGTGGGCTTGGCTAAGGGTGGAATGTGTAGGGCATTCATTCCTGTCATTTTTTTTTTTAAATCTACCCACACTGGTTAAACAGATTTCTTGTGTGTAATGTTGTTCACTCAGAAAAAAATATTCTTACATGAGAGAGTTCACCCAGAAATGGTGGCCTATATGATGTCATTTTTAAACATCTTTTCATCTTGAAGTCATTTGTTTAAAGGAGAGCAGCTGTGCATTTCCTACCATTAAAATACATTTCCTATCTCTTCGCAGGGATCTTCGGTTCAACAGAATCAGAGAGATCCAGCCTGGGGCATTCAGGAGGCTGAGGAACTTGAACACATTGTAAGTTAGAACATTTAGTTGGTAGCCAGTGAGAGAAAAAAGGAAGGCAGTTGTACTATGTACCTGTAGGTAGATGTCAAATGCTGTGGCCATCCTCTGATTGCCACAGTTAGAAGGGATGAGTGATAGAAGCCAGGACAGTGGAGAAATACCTGCCCTTTGCATGTAGACCAGCACACCCAGACTTCCTGTAGGACTAGCTCCCACTTCATACTTCCCTTTGCTGCCTGGGTTGGCCTCAGTGGATACCTACCTTCACCTTCCCCTTGTATGGCTGAGGAGGACAATCATCTCCTGAGCTCAGACTGGCTGTAGACAGGGCTTCGGAGCCACTGAGTTATGCCACAGAGCTTTGATCTCCCAGGGCAACAAGGAGCCACCACAGACTCCAGGCTCTTTGAAGTACCTTGAACACAGCAAGAAGCTGCTCCTAGGGGTGTGGGAATAAGGAACCACACAAGCCCTGAAGGGCAGAGTGGGAGGTGGCTCTGCTCCTCATCCTGTGGAAGAACGAATGGCAAACCTCAGAGACATACATCCTATACAAACTGGCCCTTAGTCATGTCAGAACAAGACTCTGAAAGGTGATGGACTAAAGATGCATATTCCTGTGTCACCGAGGGAGGATTTACTTCTTTAATGTATATGACAGTGGCAGAAAGAGATAATCTGGTGACCATAGTAACTCAAGCTGGTCCCTGAGCTGGGATTTAATGGCTGCTGGCAGTAAGGTCTGTATTTCATTATTTTCTGACCCTTCCAAGGCTACAGAAACAGTTTTCCTTAGTAAAATTTGGAAGCATTTTTGTTTGTGATTACATGTCTGTTGGCATTTTCTTCCATAGGCTTCTCAACAATAACCAGATCAAGAAGATTCCCAATGGTGCATTTGAGGACCTGGAGAACTTAAAATACCTGTAAGTTATGGGGCAGCTTTCTACCCCACAAACATGGGCTGCCTGCCTTTAGAGTATAAATGTAGAACCAAGGTGTGTCCTGTGTGTGAGTCACTATAAAAACCCCATCCCAGATGGTTTTATTTTTAGGTGAGTGACATTCCAAAACATGCCATCATCTATATAAAGTGATAGGTGATGCGGGCTGAGTGACATTCACGTATGTACTGCCTTTGGCAGCTGTGGTCTGGGCACTCTGACTTTCCAGGGTGGCAGGGCAGTGTACACAGCTTGCTTGGGCAGGCACAGCCTCCTGGGGTATATATACAGAGAGAGAAATGCATTTTGTCGATATGAGGTTTCAGCTGCTTTTTCAGCTGTAAGCAGGTTATGACCGTGAATTACTAATTTCTTTGGAGTGTCACTAATTCCTGGTAATGTTTTCATCTTCCTGATTTTGCTTCATCTTATTTTTACCTGGTTAAGTGATTTTATTTTTGAATATTCACCTTTATCATTTGAATCATCTCCTGCTTGTTGAAGTCAGCTCTGAAGTTTAGAAAACCATCACTCTTTAAAAAAAAAAAATGTTAAAAAGCCAGGAGTGGTGTTTGTGAGTGTAGCACTTGAGAAGTTGAGGCAAAAGGACCACCTGGGGTTTAGGATAGCCTGGGGTCACATAGGAATATCCTGTCTTGTACTGACTTAGTGCCCTGCCCAGGCACTTACTGTAAATGGGAAGGATTGAGGAGAACATGGTGTTTCTAAGGGTTGTGTCCAAAATGTGAAGGATTCTTTTAGGGCTTAGATGAATTCCCAAAGTGAGCCATTTTGTCAGTTATTTTTGTCGGGGAAATCAATACCATATTACATGTAAGCACCTTTAATTTGAGCTGATTTTTAAAACCAAATAGTTTTTTTTTTCAGTGTTGATGTGTACTGGAAATCTGCTTTGATTTCAGATGTCAGTGGACCTCCCTACAGTTCTGTTTTCTGAAATATATGTTTCTCAGTGCAAGTGTTGCATGCAAACCCTTTCCCAGCTTCTTTGGCGTAGGACGCTGACTTTTGGCGCTGATTCTTGAAGCCAGGATGACAGGCTTTCTGCCCCTCACCTTTGTTGTTGACCGCCTTGCTGTTGAGGTCCAAGGTCCACCGGGGAGCCGTAACTTCCTGGAAAGCGGATGGCATCAACTGATGCCAGCATCGCTGTATGTGCATCTGTATTTTTAACCATTTTGTGTTTCATTTTATTTCTCCTTCTGAGAATGCACTCAGTCTCAGGCAGTCTGGCGTACCGTTTCCTAGGATGTCTTTTAAATCATACTCGCTGGCCTTACCCTTTGCTTCCCTTCCAAGCGGCCATGCTCTGGCTTCTCCTCTCCCTCCCACAGCTTAGAGTAGGGTCTGGACAGTAGGTCTCCTTAGAGACAGGTCACACCGGAAGACAGGCGCCTAGGACTGGAGCCTAATGTCTCCTGCAGTTTTGCGTAGGTCCTGATGCCTTCCTCCTCCACTTCCCTGGGATCTCATTGGGAGAGTACTTTGATAATCACTATAATAATATTATTTTAAGTGTTTAATATGTCTAGGGACTGGAGAAATGACTCAGCTGTTAAGAGTACTGACTGGCCTTATAGAGGACCAGGGTTCAATTCCCAGGACCCTCATGGCAATTCACAACTACCTGTAACTCCAGTTCCAGGGGATCCAACACCCTCATAAAATACATACATACATACATACATACATACATATTTAAAAAGGAAACAGAATATCTCTAAAATGTATTGATTATTTCAGCTTTGTGGCTATTTGGTTAAAACATGGTTTTTGTTTGTTTTTCTTTTTAACTGTGAGTAGTCCTTATTTCCTGGACCCTTGTTGCTTCTATTTAGGCACTGGCCACCTTCTTCATTTAATTATTTCCCAGTGATGAGATGGGTGCTTGAGATAGAGTTCACAGTACAAGGATCAAACATGTGAAATAAGAAATTACAATTAATTATTAGAACATCAACTGTTGTTTTAGTCTTAAGGAAATACATTGTGTCCCAGTGTCTTCAATTTTATTTTTAAAGGTTTTGTTTTGTGGTACCGGGTATGGAAATCCAGAGATTTACCCCTCTACCTCTGAGCCGCACCCCCGACCCCACACCCGTGTCTTTATAAACACATATTCATATATATTAGTTGGATTTAATTATTTCACACACCCTTCAGGATTCCATCTCTCTGCATTAGTAGAGGGCAACATTCTTTGGTATTTTGCTTTAAGAAGTGGACACAGGAGTCAGTGGTAACTCAGGCCTAAGATGTTGACATGTACCAGGCATTTCCTAAAAATCTTGTACACAATTATTTAACTCAGTGATTCTGTCCATTTAAGAAACTGGGGTGCAGAAAGATTGAGTCTTTACTGTAGGTACATGGTTTCAAAGAGGATCGATTTCTGACGTGGGTTGGGTGTAGGTGCTGGGCTGTTGGTGGGGACAGGCAGGTCCTGGATGGTTCGTGTTAAAGTTCATGGTTCTTTGGGGGGCACTTTAGTGATTTCCACAGAGAGAAGAGGTTGAGACCCTTTGACAAGGTGCAGTCCCCTGAAGTGGGGTCTTGCATAGACAGCAATGAATACTGATCCGATCCTAGACATGTTATACCCCAAGAATTAAGGCAGAAAATGCTGGGTTTTTTTTTAATTTTATTTCCTTTTTTTCTTACACATCTTTTTGTTTGTTAGTTGCTATTCATGTTTTTTCAGTTTTAATTTTTTTATGTTTATTAATGTTAACACACAAAGGGCTGGGCTTTATTATGGCATCTTCATACATATCTGTCATTATGCTTTCTCATTTGTTCTCAGACCCCATTTCCCTCAGTGTGGCTCCTCTCCAGCTGGTTCCCTACTTCCCTCAACCCTGACTTCTGCTTTATTACCTGTATTCATTACCCCCTCTACTTCCTGCCTCCCTTAAGGTGTCATTCATTCTCTGCTCTCATGATATTCTTTCTAGTTTCATCATCACACACACACACACACACACACACACACACACACACACACACACGCACACACACTTGATGTGTGTTCGTGGAAACAGGTAATAATACTCGATGCTGAGCCATCAGCTTGAAATGTACATTTCACCTGACAGGGAAACAAAGTTGCCTTTGACCTGACCTCTGCCTGTGTCACCAATGAAGACAAGCCACCCAGGGGGCAGGGGAGCCATCTTACAGTACCCTCCAGAGCCACCAGGGTGGCTGCTGAGGACTGGGTGATGAGGGGCAGTGCAGGCCTGGCATGTCCCCATGTTGAGAAGTCACACTGAGGTAGGCCCAGCACACACACTAGGTGGCTCCTTCGGGACCTGTGGCACTTCACAGCAGCGGTCCTCACCCATGCTGAGTCAGGTTTCTCTGTAGAGGATCAGGGCTTCGGATTCGATCACTCTTCATGCAGCACCAAGGCAGACAAGGGAAGCTATGGAAGAATAGTGGTACCATGTTCCCACAGACCGTCGGAGGACACTGAGTGAGGAACATCACGCAATGTTCCCTTGTCGTGAAATACGATTATTTGTTTTAATTTCGACCATTGAAAAAACGTAAGGTCCTTTCTTGGACTGTATGCCATTCCAAAACAGACCCTGTAGTACACATGGCTCTTGGAAAGGATTGCATCTGCTGTATAAGAATGGGGCTCTGGGTGGGAAAGAAATTCAAGACACCTTCAACCCCTGTTTTTCCAGAGCTGTGCTGGTATTTCTGTTTAGCATAAAGTGCTGGCTTTGATCTTCCAGTCAATGCCCTTTACATGTGTAGGGAAATCATTTTATCTTCCCCAGGCTTTGAAGCAGATGTCAGCACATTAGTAGACATAGTAGGAGGATCTGTGGACCACTTGCTTTTGAACCTTGAAGTCTCAGAGACGCAACTGTTGAGAGTGGCCTGGTACCTACAGTGTAATGTCTTGGTTGTACCCCCATGCAGGCATTGATTTTAAACTGTTCTCCGTGTGTCGACCCAGAACTTCCCACCTGGAGTTGAGCGCTCATGTGTATGCTAATACTCCTCCGTGTTTCTTGTTTCAGCTATTTGTACAAGAATGAGATCCAGTCAATTGACAGGCAAGCATTTAAGGGACTTGCCTCTCTAGAGCAACTGTAAGTGTCCTCCATGCCATCTGCCTTATTGTCTCCCGCAGGGAGAGATGACTGATTGCATGATGCATGTCTGTACTTCCTGGGGTGCAGGGAGGATGTGCATGACGAGGAGAAGCAGCCGTGGGCGTTTTTCACCCACCTCTCCCACCTTGCTCCCCTGCGCCCACCCGAGAGCAGACATTGCTGTGTTTCTTCTATGCATCAGACCCTGGCCCTGCGTTCACCATTGCAGGAACAGGAGCGTAACTTGTTTTCCTGTCTAACAGTGAGAGTTTGGTGTTCACACGGTGGTGAAGACACAGACATGCAAACAAGCACAACCTAGATGGGCTGTTGTGGTAGGAGTGTCCAGCATGGGACAGGATCTGTGTTCACGGCCACATGCGGTTCCAATCACGGTGTCATTGTTTTGGAGAACACAAGCCTTACCCCCTTGTAGTTTTAGTTAGTGGGTGTTGAGTATGCCAAAAGTGCCATATGAGCTTGGACTTTGTTATGAAATCAGTCAGTGTGGGCTTTTTGTTTTTTGTTTGTTTCTTTCTTTTTTTTTTTCAGGCATAAAATTCAAGTAAAGTTACGAAGGATTTTCTGGTTTATGTGTCTGGCTAGTGACCTTTCACTCAGTAAGCTGAGGCAATCCTTGTGGGATTTCAGGCTATCTTGAGTTTGCAATTTCGTGGATGGGAAGCAGCTTTTAGATGTACTGCAGGAGTAGCCTTGCACTCCAGTCTCGTGTCTGTTGCTGTGTTTCACCGGAGGATTGGCACAACTGGGTCACGGCAGCCGCAGGCAGGGCCGTGTGCTGCAGCAGCCCACAAGGTGCACCTGTATCCACACAGAAGCTTAATTAGTCAGTAGGCAGGTCTGGGAGCCCAGAAAAGGGCGTAAGCATGTTCAGAAGAAGTTTGTAAGGCCTTGTGCAAATGGCTCCAGACAGATGAAACAAGGAATCCAGGTTATTGCGGAAACTCTTGGAAATACCTAGAGACTTTACAGATGTAGACGTTTACAAAGGGACACATTCTGTTTTCACCAAGTCATCATGGTGCTAACCTGGCAGTGAGTCCAGGGAAGGAGCCCATCTGGGGGGAATAAACAGCAAGAGGACTTGAGTGGCTTCCATGAAATAGCCAGTAGAGCTTTCTAGTGACAGAGAGCACCATCCTGAGACAGTGGGGATTTAAAAAAAAAACCCAGACTAGTGGGGACAGGCTGCTGCTGCTGGGGTATATGGCTTTCTTTCTGAGAACTGAATGCTGTAGTGAGACTAGGGGACGATGGACCCCTTGCAGGTGTGATCAGAGGAGCAGGTCAGTGTGTCAAAAAGGACTCAGACCTCTAGGGCTCTGTCTGACATTTGTGTTTGTACAGAGTGTGACTGGGAACAGAGTTCCTGCTGGCTCTGCCTCAGACTCTCGTAGCTTACCTGCAGAAGATGCAGGTCCTTGCCACTCAACAGGGACATTGGGAACCATGAGGCCTGGATGGGGAGCCCTGGAGCAGCACTGGGATCTGCCTTGCATTTTCAAATAGCTCCTCAGGGGGTCCTCGTCATCCTTCTCAACACCATACACTGGCCCAGAGTTAGTGGCTGATTCAGCAATGGTGTTCTGAGGAGTCGCACTCCCTGACCTCCATTGTCTCAGGCATCCAGAGAAGAAGGGCGATGGTGCCCAGAATCTACCTGGAGTCCCAGCAGTCCGGAGTTTTGCAAACTCTGAAAGCCACTGTCCTTGGTGCTTCTTGGGGCAGGATGTCTGAGGCCCACCTGTCAACTTCACTGCAGGCTCAAGGGCTTTGAACACAAACCATGCTCCCTGCCCTTGTGGGAGTCTTGAATATCCTGCTTTTGTTCCCTCTTGTTTTTCCAGCTTAGCTCAGGTTCAGCCAGAGACTCCCCAGCAGCTCCCCAGGGTTGATGGTTCATGTGAGCCACAGGGCCTTAGAGTCTGAGCATATTGGCCTCAGCTTCCTAGCACACACCAGGTACACATGGTGGAGACTGAGGCTTTCTCTTTGGTCCTGTTTCCTCTGGTATCCTTGGATCAGATGCGGTGCTGGAACACTCACTGACCTCGATGGCCTTCCTCTTTCTGTCCTGTCTCGCAAACACATTGTCATATGGAGAGTGAGGAGCACATACCTGCACCTGAGGAAGGTCAGGGAGGCCTTGGTGCCCTGTGCCCAAGGAAGGGCAGGTGGGCTGTGGACTGTGGCCCTCAGAGGATTAGTTCTGCCTGGGGAGTTGCCATGGAAAGAAGCTCGTCTGGGGACCCAGAAAGAACACTAATCTCACAGCTAATGAAAATGGGTTTGGAGAACAAGGCTTTATGTGGAGCTGTGGTGAAGAAGGCTGCATGTTAGCTCCGCTGCTTGATTCTGTCTCTGGCCCTTCATTGAACAGAAGTGTCTATTATCATAGTCACCCGAGGGAAGACTTTTCTCTAGGCCAATGAATCCTGGGTAAGAAAAGTGACTGACATTTTATTGAGCTGAAAAAGTCCCACCATCTTTCAAAATGAGCAAACTAGCATTCAGGAGAATGAAATTAGTTATATCCTAAATTGTAAATTGTTTGACCTAAGGA
Organism: Peromyscus californicus insignis; assembly: GCF_007827085.1. Lineage (NCBI taxonomy): Eukaryota > Metazoa > Chordata > Mammalia > Rodentia > Cricetidae > Peromyscus > Peromyscus californicus. The sequence continues at coordinate 998,981 of NW_026294492.1, read as the reverse complement.
GACGTTCACCACCTCATGTTACCCCCTGCCTGAGTGCCTGGTTCTGTAACTATAGTGTTCTTAGTGTCACATGGAGGCATCCACAGCTTAGTGCAGGGGTCCTGTGTGTGCACATGGACAGGGGTCCTGTCTGCTAGGTTGCTTTTGGTTTTTCCTTGTTATCTGTTGCTGGGTATTTCATAGATTAACATGAAGGGGTTGGGCCACTATCACACTACTTGGGTTCATGGGGACCCAGAGCTTGCTAAGTCGTGAGGTGTCACCTGTGGGTCAGCCAACTACAAGGTAGCCTGCCTACTCTCACGTGTGTCCTCTTGTTTCCACACACTGTGCAGAGCATGGGAAGTACCTAGTGACATGTGGAAAAAATTTTGGAGCCAAAACTCTGGGTTGAAAAGGTCGATAAGTCGTTCACATTGTGCTGTTCTTTTAATCCCCTAGGTACCTGCACTTCAATCAGATAGAAACTCTGGACCCAGAATCCTTCCAGCACCTGCCAAAGCTGGAGAGACTGTGAGTACAGCTCCCTTCTTTAATTTGCAGCCAGGGCCCAGCTCATGCTGCCAAAATGGTCAACATCTGATTAACACTTCCTTGATGCTTTTTTGTAAAATCCATCTCTTGTCTAATAATCAGAAGTGGACCTTAGTATTCTGTGTTCGGTAGTAAAATAGAACAGAAATCCAGTTATTTCTTGAACTGAAGCACGTAGCAGTCAAATTCACTCATGTTAAATAAATACAATCGATAAGATGTGTGACCTCTTGGGCTTATTTTCACGTTTAGGAAGTTTTTGTTTGTTTTTTTAATGCAGTTTTGCTCTATTTTCTCTTTCCACAGGTTTTTACATAACAACCGTATCACACACTTAGTTCCTGGGACATTCAGCCACTTGGAGTCCATGAAACGACTGTAAGTGTGTGTGCATTTGGGTGTCTGCTGCCTTCAATGTCCATGGGACACCCTCTCTCCAGCTTCAGGAAAGCCTTAAGATGCATCTATATGCCAGGAAGGCAGGCCTGTTAAATCTGTTTCACTGTGAAGAGGCAAGCAGATGACTCACATGCGGCAGCAGGCTGATACTTTAATAGGGATCTTGAGACAGTTTTTAAATTATGTTTAAATTCCCCCAATTAAGTTTTAATTGCAAGCCACATATTTTACTGATGAGAATGAAAGCCATTCTGGAAGCATCTTCAGGCGTATGCCTCATATTCCTTTTCTTGAAATTATTTTACCTGAATAAGTAGATAGATGTCTGCCCAGTTTTTTTTTTAAGGCCTCCTGAAATAACCTTTGTATTATTGTTATTATTATAGTAGAATTAAGGTATTTTAGTGCTAATGGAGTTATTTAACAGCCTTGATTGTTGTCTTGTGGTCTCAAGAGCACAGTTTAGATGTTACTGGAATGTGTGGTGTCTATAATGGACTCCAGTGCTCATGGGGCTGGCTTCATTTCTGAAGCTGACCAGATCATGAGGCTCTCAGCCTGAATACTATCAGATGCACAGAGGCAAGCCATTCCCACCCAAAGAGTGGCTTAAATGGGGATAGGAACTCGCTGGGGAGCATGACCAGTCAGGGGCTGTTACTTTTTTGTCCATGTCCATGAGACAAAAACTCTTTCTCCAGAGAAGAAATTACCACCAGGCAAGGTGAATCCACATTTGGGGTAGGAAAATAGAATGAAAACTCATGTCTTTGGTGTATAAGAGGGGAGAAAGACATTGCTAAGATAAATGTCAGGAGGGCCCAAGCGAAGGATGGGGCAACCCATGGACTAGCCTACAGATGGATTTCCCTATTTACAGCCTCAGAGAGACACACTGCTCTTTTAGAGGAATCCCAGCCCTTCTAACCCAAGACATTCCTTCTTTTGCTGCCTTTACCTTGCTCAAACATGAACATCCTATATTTGGAGATAAGGACTAAGTCGATCAGAGTTGGCCCTTGCCCCTCAATGGCCTCACTGAAATGCCCTCTCCCAAGGAGTAATCAAGATGGTGTGTGGCCTTCTTCCAGCTCACTCAGCTGGCTGGGGTAGACTGGACACGTATGTCATGCTGAACTGCCCATCCAGGCTTACCCACTGCCCCCTTGGTACTCTTCTGACTGTAGGATCTTGCTATTCAGAAGTGGATTGCAGGCTGGGTGCCCCAGGAAGCGATGGCTGTTATCCAACCCAATGCCCATTTCTTACCTGAGTGTGGGGTGCTGCATCTTGTTGGCCATATTTCTGCCAGGGGATATAGATGTGTGTAGTGGTACCAGATTTGGGTCATTGATTCCTCTGAGCTAATACCCTGGACAAATGTGGATTGGGCCTGTGTCTTCCCCCTGGGTACCAGATTGTGGAGTGTGTATCTAGTAGTAGTGTTACTACCCAGAATTCAATCCCCGACTGGTCATGTTCCCCAGGGAGTTCCTGTTCCCATTTAAGTCACTCTTTGGGTAAGAGTGGCTTGCCTCTTTGTGTCTGATAGGATTCAGGCTGTGTGCCTCATGACCTGTCAGGTGGCAGGTGTCCCCACTTGAACCCCAAAGACCTTGCCTTTGTGCAGAACAATTTTCAAAGTGAGGGATCCTGCTGACTCTAGCTATGGAGGCAGAGTTTGTCCCCACAGTGCCGTTACCCTGGTGCTGCCTCATCCATGAGATGCAACCCCGGTCATCATGTCTGTGATGGTCCCATAGGCATGGGGACATTGAGCTGCTCTGGAATGCCACAGAGTGGAGCACTGTTGTGACCTGTCAGTGACTCTCAGGAAAGTCTGTGACTTGTCTAGCCCATACTTGCTGTGTTTTTTGATGTGTTTAGTTTGAACCTAGGGCCTCCAGCATGCTAGGCAAAAATGTTCTACTACTGGGTTATATCCACAGCCCATTCCTGGGTTTGAAGCTAAGTACTTGGTCATTGGTTGGCTTTACCTCTCTACTGAGAGCCTTCTCAGGGCTTTAGACTCTCGGGGCTTTTCTGTAGATATTTGACCACTACTGCCTCCCTCAGTCCTTCAGATTCTCTCCTGTAAAAACCAACTCCTTACATGATTAATGACCAGATGTTCATCATCTTTAGTATCCTTGAGGCTCTAGAACCTGGAGGTTGCTCTGTCCAGGATAGGTCAAAGTCTCCTTAACTCCTGGAAATCTTCATGTCTTCTTTCCATAGACGACTGGACTCAAATGCGCTTCACTGTGACTGTGAAATACTGTGGTTGGCAGATCTGCTGAAGACCTATGCCCAATCTGGGAATGCACAGGCAGCAGCCACCTGCGAGTATCCCAGACGCATCCAAGGACGCTCTGTGGCTACCATCACTCCAGAAGAGCTCAACTGTGGTGAGTGGTCCCTGGAGTCCCTGCCGAAGGACCAATATGACCCCAGGAGTCCAGGCTTATCCTCAGTTGACATTGCAGAGGGGCTGATTTGTCTTCTGTCATGGAAGGCTGAAACTCTGGAAAGGCAGTAGTATGTCATTTTTGGGGGGGAGGGGGGTGCCGAGATGTGTATTCAGGCCTTACAGTATCACTCCGCCAAGAGGATTCTGATTTGGGTTCCCACCTGTTTGAGCCTCATGTTTCTCCATGGTTCATTCCTTGCATGTAGAACGGCCCCGGATCACATCAGAGCCGCAGGATGCAGATGTCACATCAGGGAACACCGTGTACTTCACCTGCAGGGCCGAGGGCAACCCCAAACCTGAGATCATCTGGCTTCGAAACAAGTGAGTTGTAGAGAGTAGAAATGTTCACTGAAGTCCTGGGGGCCACATCAGGAGCCTATGCACTTCCCCATGCTTGACAGACACCTTCCCCTTCTATGTAGGGAGATATAAAGGAAGAAAACGTTCCATACCTTCCCTCTTCCACATAGCAGCTGCCTGGGAGACATTTTTGAGCCTGAGTTACTGGGAGAAGAGCTTTCTCTCCAGTGGGACTCATTCCTCCTAGGCCACAGGTCTCTTGCCCCTGGTCAGCCATTGACCTGGCAGCATTTTGGAACTTTCTTGCTCCATCCATTAGGAGTTAGGGAAGTGTTGTATGTCCATTTCTGTCCATTTGTTCTCTGGCCAGGGCTTCTGGTGTTTGGCAAGATGTTAGTAAGTTTTGGACCTGCGCCGTGATGATGGACTTTCTGGGGTTGGAGACAGATGACGTATTTGACCCATTTCTTCTCTTCTTTAAGGCCTAAGTGTGTGGGCTATGATGAGTCTACACAGGCCTCCTTTGGCTTCTGGAGTCTTGTTCTGAGTGAAGGAGCTTCTCTTCATTCTACAAACATGGTTGTGACTGCCTTACACCTCACAGCAGTTGTTCATGGTTGACAGAAGGGGTTATCTGCTTGCCAGCACTCTGGCCCAGCTATGGGATCATCCCGCCAGCTGGATCTGAGAGCTGGGTGTTGTTTGGGTTTATTGTGGGAGGGAAGTGGACACAGAGAGTCGAGGAGAGGGACACATATGAGTGGGGTTGGGACAAGCAGTGATGACCATGATGTAGGGGCAGAGACCCAGTCTAGAATGAGGTCAAGGTGCCTGGGGATAGTACTCTTGTCTGTGGTGATGTAAAGCGTTTTTAAACTTACATTTTGAAGGTGGAATCCTTAGAGGGAAATCCTAAACACAAAACCATCATATAATCACCTCTTAAATCCATTTGTACCAACAGACATCTGCCCAGAGTGATGATTGCATTCATGGTCTGGCTCCCAGTGTGTTCATGCCAAGCTCACTGGCTGTGCCCAGTCTTTCAGAAGCAGAGAAGCCTCCTTGAGAACATCACAAATTGAGTTTAGGAACAGAAGGTTCAGACACTGACTGTCAAGTCATCCTTGTTCCAGTTGAGACTCAGATTCCATAGCAAACAGGAAGCTCTCTTAAGTAAAGCTCTGTTTACAGACGAAACAAATAGGAGAATGACCACTCAACATTTGATAGAGTTCAGGGGCACAGTGAAAAAATGATACATCAGAGTCATGAAGAGCTCAGGATTGTGCCAGGTCTTGCGTTGGTCACATTGATCTTGGAGCCAACTGTATGGGGAAAAATGTGAGATACATTCAACCCTTTAAAAACCTCCATGTCATGTGTAGTTCTGGGGCTGATGAGAGTTAAAGTCTAGGACTGACTACAGTGGGATTCTAAAGTGTTAGAAGGTTGTATTAGACAATAGAGGAGCATCACTATGGCTCAAGACCTTCATACCTCTTATAAATGGAAGACTTAAGTTAAAACTACAAAAATAAATATGACTGACCTTGAGTCAAAGTCTCAAGGCCTGCCCTCCGGTGCCAGCTCTGCTTGTCACTCACTGACGTTCACTGACATTCCTGCTGCTGACCCACATGCACCCAGGGGTTGCTGCCTTCCAGGACACTGAGTCAGAAGCATGCTCAGAGTCTAGAAAGGAGTACCAGAGGTTGTTTTGTTTGTTTGAGATAGGATTTCATGCATCCCAGGTTTGCTTCTAACTTGTTGTGTAGTGGAGGATGACCTTGAACTTCTGATCCTTCTGCCTCAGCCTCTCAAGTACTGAGATGATAGGTATGGGAACCATACTTAGTTTCTTGCTTTTAATTGTATAAAACTATGTTTCTACATTTTTTAATGTAAGGGAAATGTGTTATTTGCATTTTCCATTGGGTTAATGTTTTCCTTGTTTGGAATTAGGACCACATTAAAGCATTTAGATTGGGCATGCAATAGTGAACACATATTTGTACTCCCCTAGACATGTCTGCTAAGTCACACTTGCTGAGGGGAACATCTGGAAGCAACATATCTGTTGCTCTTGTTCTCTGAGGCTAGCATGTGTCAACTGCATTCTAGAGCATTAGAGCCCACTGGAGGACAGACCCCCGGGAGGGGTACAGTACTGGCCTGAGCTGTGAGCACACTGGTTTCTGTCTCTGTAGTAATGAGCTGAGCATGAAGACAGACTCACGCTTAAACTTGCTGGACGACGGCACACTGATGATCCAGAACACACAGGAGGCAGATGAGGGCGTCTACCAGTGCATGGCAAAAAATGTGGCTGGAGAGGCGAAAACACATGAGGTGACCCTCAGGTACTTGGGGTCTCCAGGTAAGTGGAGGATATTGCACGTGAGGGCTACCCTAACCACCCACCCACTTCCTCCTTTCTTTGTACTCCAACTCAGTGAAGTCTGAGGTGGTAAAGTTCCCATGCCAAGTGGCTCACAAGATTTCTGAAGCATAGGGTCATAGGTCGTTCTAACCTGCCTCAGGCCCAAGGCTACACCCTGCTGCAGGGGTATATACAGAAGCTTTGAGTTACTACCACAGGTAAGAAATGAGGAATAATCATAACCAGTTCCATCTGCCTATGACAAACAGACTTAAAATCCTTAATTGCTTATTCCTCAGTAAGCAATATAACATCAGTAATTGCAACCACCGTGATTTAAACCCCATGAAGCTTTATAGGAGCAACCACACTAATAATCGCCAATGGACTTACCTCATCCCTGTTATTTTGCTTAGCACATATCAATTACAAACGAATTCATAGTCGAACTATAATTACGACCCGAGGTCTACAAACGCGTTCCCACTAATAGCCACCTGGAGAGACTGGCCATGCCTCACGGCAGGTACCCGCACATCCACATCATATACATGCTTCTTGGCACTGAGGCCTCTGTTTGCCAAGGGCTTTGATTATTTCAAATTAAATTTTAAAACGCTGATTTTTGTTTAGCATATCTATGCTTAAGGTACTCACATATCATATTTAAAATGCCAAACGTCTCTCCAAACCAGAGGAAACACAGCTGTGGCCTTTGCCCCTCTGCTACAGTTCCACAGGCACCAGCCCTGTTCTGGTCTGCTTGCTCTGTCCATGGCCGGTGTTCACTGTTGATCCAGAGAGTGGAACACCATAACCCAGCAGTTCTCAACCTGTGGGTCATGATAGTTTCTGTTTTTTTGTTTTGTTTTTTAAAGAAAGGCAACATAGAACATAATCTATTTACTAACTTATACTCTGGGGTGATATACCACAATCTAGGTGCTAATGCCCACAAGGAAAGCTGTATATAGAGTCTCAGTAGAAACTAGAAGTGCCTCGTGCTACTTATGTCAAATTTTGCAAAATAATTTTTTTTTTTAAATCTTGTTTTTTGGAACTTGTTGGATTACATGTTTATGGATAAGGGTTGTGGACCCACAAGAAACAGTACAGGGCATAATACAGACTTAGGAAATCATGTGTAGGTTGAGTATCAACGGTAGTTTCCAATACAAGGGTAGTTGTAGTGTAGTTTCCAATACAAGGGTGAGTGCAACTTCCATTCTTATGACCATGGCTCCCTCTCTCCATGTAGGCTATGTCTGCTATGGTCCCACTGCGTGTGAAAACCTTCCCATGAAACATAGTAGCAAATGTGGGAATTCCTCCCATTAGATTTAGAGTTGACACTGTTCTTTCAATTGCAGGTTTGGTTTTTTTTTTTTTTTTTTTTTTTTTGTGTGTGTGTGTGTGTGTATGTGTGTGATGAAAGTGATATTTTTTATATGGTTTAAATATACCCCACAATTTCTTATGGCAATAGAGACTACCACAAAGGTTTAATCGGGTTGCCAGTGTATTTATAATAAACAAAAGCAAAGGTTCTTCAGAGAATTTAGAGTCTGTCTGGGGAAAGAAATACAGCTCTCCCCATAGTGGTCACTGTCCACAGGTTGCCTACCTTTGGTTGAGCTGAATGTGGGCACCATTTTATTTTCTGCACTTTTTTCCTCCCATTAATCCATGTGTGCATGTGTGAATGTGGAGACGTGTGTGCCACAGTGCGGAGATCAGAAGGCGACCTTGGCTGTTGATCCATGCATGCCTTGTACCTTGTTTGAGACAGGGTCTCTTGTTGGTCACCCTACGTACAATAAACTAGCTGGCCAGCTAGCTTCTGAGGATTCTTCTTCTGCTTCCCATCTTGCATTATAAATGCTAGAATGACAGATCCTGTCACATCTGAGGTTTTGTGTGCTGGGGATTTGAACTGAGGCCCCTGTGTTTAACATGGCAAGTGTCTTATTGCCTACTGAGCCATTTCCTCAGCCCCATCTATGTATTTATTTGGAAAAGCAAGACAACAAGTGATTATGTAATTAAATGTTGTTGGTTTTACTTATTTTGGAAGCCATTAGGGTGAATGGACAGCCTAGGCATCAAAAATACCAAGTAGAGATCTTGTGAAGCTGTGAGAAATTAATTGAGAATTTCTGTTTGTGACAGCCCGACCCACTTTTGTAATCCAGCCGCAGAACACAGAGGTACTGGTGGGCGAGAGTGTCACTTTGGAGTGCAGTGCCACAGGCCACCCTCTGCCGCAGATCACCTGGACAAGAGGTGACCGGACACCCTTGCCGGTTGACCCTCGAGTGAATATCACTCCCTCTGGAGGACTGTACATACAGAACGTCGAGCAGAGTGACGGTGGGGAGTACACATGCTTTGCCTCCAACAGTGTGGACAGCATCCACGCCACAGCCCTCATCATCGTACAGGGTGAGCCATCAGATGCTTGTCTTCTCATGACTCCATCAGTGCCCTCGGCTTTGCCTAGCCTGCACCGTATCACATGCCCTCTGTACCACTTAGCTTACCCTTTCATTTTTCTTTGTTTTTTGAGAATAAGGTCTTTGCAGCCTAGCCTGGCCTTGAACTTTCGATCCTCGTCTCAAGTGCTGGGATTAAGGTGTGCACTGCCATGCCTAGCTATTTTGATATGTATATGTGTGCATGCTTATGTGAACATGTTCATGCATGTGTATATTTGTATGTGGGTGGGTGTGCATCTATATAACCAGAGAACAATGTCAGGTGCCTTCCTGGTTGTAGGGGTTTGGAGTTGTTTTGAGACTGAGTTTCTCATTGCCCTAGAAATCACCAAGTAGACTAGGCTGGCTGGACAGGAAGCTTCATGGACCCACCTCCCTAGCACTCTTTCCAACTTGGTTGTTTTATGTGGCTTCTAGGGACTGAGCCATTTTTCCAGCTCTGCCTTGATTTTTTTTTTAATTCTATGTATTATTCACATCATACATCTTGATCCATTCATTCCCCATCGCCTCACATCCACCCTCCGTGCCTGCACCCCCCCAAATAAAACAAAATTCAAGAAAAAAAAGGAAGAAAGTGTGACCAAATAAGTCACACCATATGCTCCTTTGTCCATACATCTCGACTTGCAAGTGTTCATTGCAAAGAGTCACTGGTCTGGTTCGAGGCCCCTGGTCTCCACTACGTGTTCAATGCTGGGCCCTGACTAAGATTCTTCCTGGACATCCCCCTGCCACCCTGTGTTGTGGAGATCCTGCAGCTTTAGGTCTGTGGGTCAGGTCCCTTCATGTGCTCTATCTGATCATAGATGAGGTGGGTGTTGGGGAAGGCCAAGTCATAACTCTGGGTCTGGGCCTGGGCAGCTATAGGGTTGGTCCACCAGATGGGAAATTGGGACAGCTCTCCCATAGTCACAGTTTTGGGACTGGCTCCCCTACACCTGCACTAACAGGGTTGGCTCTATTGTGCTACCCTGGTGAGGTGCAGGGCCTGCTCTCCCGAGTGTTGCAGCTGGTGGGGGTCAGGGATGGCTCTCCTACTCTTATGACCACAGGGTCATCTCTCCCACCTGCCTCTGGCATTGATGGGCAGTGGGGGGTGGGGGGGCACCTCTCCCCTGCCCCTGTTGCCACAAGACGGATGGGTAATGGGGACAGCTCTCCCATGGTCACAGTATCAGGGCTGGTTCTCCTACACCTGTACTAACAGTATTGTCTGCCTTGCTTTTTAAGATCTATAGCATCCCTTCCATTTGACCTGTCACACATGGTTTGGGGGTTAGACAGCTTTCCTTAGGAGAATAGGACTTTGAGGTTGCAATGTTCAGAGTACCCAGGTACTGGCATCTGTGAATGTGGACATGAATACCTGGGCGTTGAAAGTAAATCAGTGTGTATTGATGCAGATAGCTCTGAGTATACCCTGAGGTCACAGTGAGTCAGTGTGTGCACCTTGCATACAGTTTTGAATGTACTGACATTACAGTAATGTGTATACAGTATACATTGCCAAGGGCACAGTAGTCATGAGCCAGTGTGAGTGCTTTGCATACAGCTGTGACGTTTCTTAGATTACAATGCCATGTGCACCTTGTGCATAGCTGTGAGTGCAGATCAAAGTACAAATGTCACCAAAGTCTACTTGGGAAACCAATGAGTTTTATAGGGGTTATTTACAGGAATATGGGTGAGCAGAAATAATTCAAAGACAGCTGCATCACCAATGCCCACCCAAGCATGGGTGACAGCTCACCAAAGCAGGGAACCTGGAGGATACTGCACAGCCTGCAGGAAGCTCAGCAGTTTGGAGAGTATCCTTTCCAGTTGGCTCAGTTGGTCTGAGCATTGTCCAAGCAACTCAGTGTTTTTATTCCTTCTGGTCAGCTTGACTGGTCTCTGCTGCGTTGAGGCTGTTTGACTGGTGTTGACTGCTTCTTCCAGGTGGCTGGGACTGTCTGAGAGTCTTCTCTCAGCAGTGTTATTGTTTATATACTCTTGAGGAGGAAGAGGCCTAGGGAGTCTGGTCAGTTTGGGGGACTTCCTGAAGCTCTTTTGCAGTGTTTCCCTTCCCCTAGACCATCTGCTGTTTCACCTGCCTTTCGTCGATACTCCTTAAGTCTCCCTCGAAGATGGAAGGTTTTAATCTTGGAGGAACTGCTTACAAAGTACATGATACCCTTGGTAAAGTCCCTTGGCTGTGCTGTCACTTTATAGGGTGTTGTCTCTCAGTGTCACATTTAAATGTTCTTCCCCTGCAGCCCTTCCTCAGTTCACTGTGACCCCTCAGAGCAGAGTGGTCATCGAAGGACAGACTGTGGATTTCCAGTGTGAAGCTAAGGGCTACCCTCAGCCAGTCATCGCCTGGACCAAGGGAGGTAAGGTGTTACCCTGGGCCCTCTGTCTTCTCATTCATCTGGGACACAAGCTATTGTCCCTGGGTCAGGCAAAAACCAGTATCTTTCCCAGAGGGGTGAGCTGTGGCTTTGAAGAGGAAGAGGTACTCATAGAACCTGCCTTGTGGTGCCGCACTGGTGGTCCCCGTAGGCATCATGGATTGAAGCCGTCTTTGCAGAAGGACTCAGGGTGCCTGTTGGAGCATCTGTACAGTGGTTCACAGTGTGTGGGCTAGAACCTGTAGAACCCACTAAAGCAGGGTTTATCCCCTAATTCCCAGAGCTGTCCCACCATTTCTGCACTGGGTGTGTGATCACTTAACACTTGGTCAGATCATGGCTCCTGGGGTCTGATGAAAACTCATCAGGTTGGGTGAGATTGTGGCAAGGGCAGGTGCTAAGTTCACTGAGGAAACCTCTGTAGGTCTCCAGTGTTCCTGCCCTACAGCCTAGGCAGGGACCCTGGAGATGATCTGCCACCTTGGCTTCAACGAAAAGGTCGCTGCATCCTCCTTCTGGGGAGCGCTCATGGATCCTAAGAAACAGAACGAGGTAGAGGTCAGTTGCACACTTCCTCTTGGTTGGCTAGGAAAGCTACCTGGTGGAAAGGCTTATCCACAAAAACGTGTGCCAGCATCCTCCGCCTCCAAGGGGGCTTGACTTCTGTGCAGTCTGGGCCTAGGTTCTCTTTCTGTCTGTTTCCTTAGGCATAGCTTGGGGTCAGCCCTACAGGCACCTTGAGTCCTTGTCTTGTCCTCACCCCTAAATTTGCCTTTTGGCTCTGTTCCTTGTCCCTTTTTGTGATATTCCTGGGATATGATATTCCTTGACTCCTCCTTTACTGTTGGAGCCCACACGGGGATGTTGAATAAGTACCTACTTGCTGGAGCAGGAGTGGGCATTTGGTACCTGATCCAAGAAGTTCAGCCCAGTGACATTGCCATCTTCAGAGATAACATTCTCTTTAAATTGCCTGTCTCTGACCCTGACCCTGAAAGCCTCTATATCCAGAGTGACTGATGTCTTGCCCCACTTTGTAGGGAGCCAGCTCTCAGTGGACAGGCGGCACCTGGTGCTATCCTCAGGCACACTCAGGATCTCTGGGGTTGCCCTGCATGACCAAGGCCAGTATGAGTGCCAGGCTGTCAACATCATCGGCTCCCAGAAGGTCGTGGCCCACCTGAATGTACAGCCCAGAGGTAGGTGCTGTTGACTGGGTAGATTTGCGAGTGCCTATCACCAGTGACACACTTCCTGCAGCTGACATCAGCATCAGTATTGTAGTTCTAGCTCTTCTGGTCACTGTGTTCTGCTTAGCACCGTGGTACTTGTGTTCATGAGGGATTCACAGGCACTTATATCTTTATTTCCTTTGTTATAAAGACATTTATTCATTTCATGTTGGCCTCAAAGAGTCTGACTTTGTTAGTGAGCATATTAGGGAAGACAACTAGATGCAGCCTGAGGCTCTTGATTTCTGTAAGGCCCGTGAGGGTACCATGAACCTTGTTTTGTCTCTTAGACCCATAATGTCCACTGCGGGTTCTGTGGACTCCCCTCCTGTACTTGCTTGGCAAACGCAGTGTGCTCAGGTGCACTTCCCCATGGTGGGATCGCACAGCGGTGCCTGCCAAGCTACCTCTTCTGCCCGATAAGTCTTGAACATCAGGATCATTGTTTTGTCAGTGGGCCATACCGCACTGCATGCTGCTGCCTCTTGGTAAGGGGTCTGAGTTGAGGAGTGCAGGCAGCCTGGCTTGCCAACCAAGCCGCCATTTTTCATCTTCGCCAACAAGTTCACTTGTAGGGCTCCAGGTTGGCCTGTGTGGGCTCTGCTCTTCTGACGCTTGGTGATAGGAATCAGGAGCTGCTTCATTCTCCACACTTGCCTCCTAGTCACCCCGGTGTTTGCCAGCATCCCAAGTGACATGACTGTAGAGGTGGGGACCAATGTACAGCTGCCCTGTAGCTCCCAGGGGGAACCGGAGCCAGCCATCACCTGGAACAAGGTAAGAGCTGACACCTCACCCAGGCTCTCTCTAATGTGGGAAGTGTGATGCAGGAAGCGTGTGTTTCAAGTACCCTGAAGGCAGCCTTAATAATAAAGATAATGAAAACAAAATACACACTCCAGCATCAAAAGTAAAGAAAGTCCTCTACAGGTACACAACTTCAAGGAATGAAGTTGAATTTTTATTACTTCATTTTTTTCTTTGCTCTTCATATTTAGCCCATGGTTAGGCAGAATCCACATACTGTACACAAAGGAGCTTGCTGAGATGGAATAGTGACCTTACTAGGGATCCCTCAGAGTGCCAGTTCTCAAGGCTCTCCAGCTCCTTCACTGCCCACCCACCTTCTCCACAGTGGCACAGCTGTGGTCTGCACACGGCTTATCAGTTCTGTCTCAGAATTGCCCTCTCTCCTAGAGGCCTGTTTCTCTGAGCCCTTTCATGACCATAGCTCAGGGCCTCCAGGAGTTACCACAGGTGCTCCCAATATAGTGGGGCTCATCTTTTGCATATAGTTCTGTTCTCAGCAAAGGACAGGTGTGTGGAAGAGCTTGTCTCATCGAGTTGGACTTGGGAGAATAGTAATAACTCTCCTTCCCTGGGAAGATTGGGACAGATGTAAACATAGCCTCAGAGATTTTTTTTTTTTCCGTTTGAGTCTTAACACTGGGTGGACTTTCCTTTCTCCCAGGGCAGCAACTTCTGTTTCCCAATCTTACTGCAATATCGTTTTAATTATTCTGCTCCAGGATGGTGTTCAGGTAACAGAAAGTGGAAAATTTCACATCAGCCCTGAAGGATTCTTGACCATCAATGATGTTGGCACTGCGGATGCAGGTCGATATGAGTGTGTGGCTCGGAACACGATTGGATATTCCTCTGTCAGCATGGTACTCAGTGTGAATGGTAAGATGTGTATGCCAAGCACAATGCATTGTCTCAGAGGGTTTGGGAGATATAATATCAGGGCTGTATCTTCTTCCTATGAGCATCCGTTTCAGTGTGACATAATCTAGAATCACCCAGGAAAAGTTATTCAGGAATTATCTAGATAGGGTTGGCTTGGTGATGTATCTGTAGGAGATTGTCTTGATTGTTAATTAATGTAAAAAGACCAAGCCCACTGTGGGTGGCACCATTCCCTGGGCAAATGGTCTTGAACAGCGTAAGAGAAGAGGAAGGATACATTTGATTATTCTATGCTTTTGACTGGATCTGATACTTTTAAGTTCTTGCCTGACTTCCTCAATAGTGAACTGTAACCTGGAACTGTAAGCCAAATGTATCTTTTCTTCCCTAAGTTGCTTTTTGCCAGGATATTTGTTGTGGCACCAGAAATCAAATGAGAATATGATGGTAATATGATTCAGAAGTCAGAAAGTTTGGCCCTAACTAGGTCAATGGCTGAGCTTACCTTGGAGTAACTTCTTCTTCCTGTATTTTTTTTTAAATCTTTGACATCTCTTTTCATACCCAACAGTGCAATTTATGGTGATCCCTGCAGGCATTTCCATGCCTCCCAGTTGGTTATAGCTATGTGCAGCCTGGGATGTTCCTCATGCACAGGGACTGTCCTTTCCCAGGGTAGTAATTAGCCAGAGTGTGAAGATTTCATCTCTGCATCCTCCCCCACTTTTATTCTCCCCTCTGCCTGTCTTTCTTAACTTTGGGGAAGAGGAGAGCCAAGAACCCTGCTCAGACACAGCAAAGGGAAGAGATTGATGAGAGAGGTGGGAGGTCTGGAACTCAAGGGAGGAGTCGGGGCTGAGTATATTAACACCCAGGAGAACCTGTCTACAAACCAGAATGGCCATTCTGCCCTTGGGTGTCCAGCCATCAAACTGGCTAAAAAAGGAAGTCAACAAAAAGATATTCTCCAAATGACCAGTGAGGAGATGGGGCCAGAGAGCAAGGATTATATCAAATAGACTCTGTACCTGTCAATCGATGTGGAGAGAAGAGCCAGAGTAGGGGAGAAGAGGAAGAAGAAAGATGATGAGTGTGAACAGGAAGGCAATATGCACAAATGCACCAGAGGCTGGTCGAAGCGGGTAGTTCCCACTGTGTCCCAGGCAGTGGAGTTTTGCCTGAGCAGGAGAGTCTATCCCAACCATGCCTTGTCTGTCCCCGGGGAGGAAGTCCATCCCAGCAGGGGAGTTCACCCTAGTCACACATTGTCTGCCACAGCAACCAAGTGAAGGATCATTTCAGCAGGGTCTCTTCAGCTGTGTCCAGGCCTGTGAGGATATAAAGGAGAACTAACCATTGGATTAAGATGGAAGTGGTGAGAGCTGCTTCAGTGGCTGAGGGTAAAGATGGGTTAGGGTGGGGTTATTTGTGCTTGGCAAAGACTGACTACTGACCAGTTCTTAGGAGGTGAGAAAGGAACAAGAACTGAGACTCACACTGGAGTTGGTGGTACATGCCCTTATTGCCAGCACTTGGAATGGTGGTGCATGCCTTCATTGCCAGCACTTAGAAGAGACAGGTAGCACTTTGTGAGTTCAAGGCTGGTTTGGTTTATACAGTGAGTTCTATTTCAGCCAGGGTCTGGCATATCTTATCTATATAGATACATAGATAGATATAGATGTATACATATAGGTAGATAGATAGATACATAGATAGATACATAGACAGATAGATACTAAGACCTTGTTTCATAAAAAAAAAATAAAAAGGAATCAAGTGTGAAGCTTTGATGGAGACAGATTGTGGTGTGTTGCATTTGCTGTGTATTGTGTGTGTATCTGTGTGGTGTGCACTATGGTGTAGGCTTATTCTGTGTGCGATGATGGTGTAATATGATGTGATGTGTCTTCTACAGTGTGTTGTGTGGCATGTTTATTCTGTATGCTGTGGTATGTGTGTTATGTGTATGTGGTGTGTGCAGGCCATCTGGGTATCTAGGTGCTGATTTTTTTTTTTGCTCTGTGTGTGTGTGTGTGTGTGTGTGTGTGTGTGTGTGTGTCTGTCTGTCTGTCTGTCAGTCTGTCTGTCTGTCTGTCTGTGGGCCCTAATAAAGATGTTGTGATGATGACCACGCAAGCAGGGTAAGGGACTGGCAGTGGGGCGGGAAGTAAAGAGTGGAGTCCAGCATTGGGGATGGTTGTCCTTTTAGAAGAACAGAGACTTCTAGAATGAAGGCACCTCCCCTGATGTCATTATCCACCAGATAGACCTGAGAAGCCTCAGCCCCCCACAAACATCATACTGGGTATAAGCACTTGCGTGCTTTGTGTCACAGACATTTTGCCACTTTTACAGGATATCATATAATTTTTCACAATTAAAGAGCATATGATTTCCACACTGTTTAAAAACAGCTTCTAGCAGAATTGATGATGAAATAGCTTGAGCATGGATTCAGCAAACAGAAATATCTTTTGGATGAAAGCATGACTTATGTCTAGATGATGTCGTGTCTAGACGTGGTTGTATGAATAAGAACGGAGTGTTTATTTTTTTTCTGCTAACGTGAGTTCATGTTTTCCTAGTTCCTGATGTGAGTCGAAATGGGGATCCATATGTCGCTACCTCTATTGTTGAAGCCATTGCAACCGTTGACAGGGCCATCAACTCTACGCGGACACACTTATTTGACAGGTATGGTGGGCAGGGCTGTGGTGCTGGCCTTGGATGGGGAAGCGGGTGGGGTGGGGTGGAAGTCATGTTTTCCTAGTGCGTGGGTCTTTTACCTGTTTCACTCCCCACACTTCACTATAAAAGTCCTAAGAACTTCCATATGACAGCCACCAGGAGCGTCAGCTGACTGGCTTCTCTGGGGTTAGCGTGCTAGCAGGAGGTGGACCTTCTTCACAGGCTCTGGACTGTGATTCACAATCAAAACATTTTTTAGAAGACCCACCTCATTCTTTTTGGCTTGTTAGAAACCATTTGGCAAAAACAAAATGTTACTGAGGTGGCCAGTGGCTCCGTCCATGTTGGCAGCTGCTACAGACTCTATGTACCTTACCTGAAATGCGATGCCCGTGACTCTCTCTCTTGACTTATTAATGGTTTGTTTTCAGTGTCTTTGGTTCTTGTTTGTCTGTCTGTTGCTCTGTCGCCTTCCACCTGGGATGAGTAAGGTACAGTGCACCACGTTGTCCAACGTAGCGATAGAAATTTAGAAATATCAGTACAGATTTAGTTTCTGGATTTTGTCCCCAGTGATTTATCTCATTGATTCTCTCTCTCCCTCACTCCTGCCAGCCGTCCTCATTCTCCAAATGACCTACTAGCCCTGTTCCGGTACCCACGGGACCCCTACACAGTGGGACAAGCCCGGGCAGGAGAGATATTCGAGCGGACCCTGCAGCTGATCCAGGAGCATGTTCAGCATGGCTTGATGGTGGACTTGAACGGAACAAGTCAGTACCATGTTCTTCCACCTTCTTACTTGAGCATGAGGTAGCAAACACACCCTGCTGCATGTGCATTGTGTGAGAGGCTCTGGCCATGACTGCATTAGTATCTGAGCCCATTTTTTCCTGAACTTGCATAGGTCCTAGTGTCTCTTTGGGTCAGCTGGGGACTTTGCCCAGTATAGGACCTGATTAGCTGAGCTGTGGCGGATTGATCTATGTCTCTGCTGGGCTTCCTGTGTGTCCTTCTTTCTACAGACCTAGTCCTTGTGTGAAGGGGAAGCTTCATAGGACAGTCTTGAGGTAGCTGGTGTTTCTAATTGCTTCTCTCAGCCTGGAATTCCTCATGCCCCCTTGCTTTCTTGGATCTTTGTATGGATATTTTGAAGATCATCCTCTGTAAACCTTTAATATGTGCAGACTGAGTCTCCAGAGCCAGACATAGGCTAGAGATACTTTAATGAAAAGATTCAGTGCTGACTTTGACCAGCAGAGAGAGACAGAAAGAGAGAGTAAGAAAGAGAGAGGGAGGGAGAGAAAATGTACATGTATGTGTATAGGTCTTATATGCCTGAATATGTGCACATATGTGAATGTAAATGTGCCCATGTGTGAGCAAGTATCTCTATGAGCATATCTTGCATAGGGGCATGTCATATGAGTGTGCAGGCAGCATTGTGAGTGAGTGTGCATGCATATGTGTGTGTAGTTATGAGAGTTCATGTGTGAGTGCACACATGAGTGTCAGCATGTGAGCATGGCCCCAGATTGCATGTGTACAGGTGTGTTCATGCACAGATAGCTTTTCTGAAGACTCTGGTATATTCTGCAGGGGAGGAATAGTGAGGAAGGTGAAGGCCTTGGTGTAAGCAGAGTTTTCCCATTCTGGGAGCCACTTCCAAATTACCACACAGAGACTTATATTAATTATAAATGTTTGGCCAATAGCTCAGGCTTATTACTAACTAGCTTTTACATTTAAATTAGCCCATTTCTATTAATCTATGTATTGCCACATGGCTCGTGGCTTTACCTGTCCTCTAGCATGTCTTGCTTCCTGGGTGGCTGGCTGGCATCTCTCTCTCTCTTTCACTCTGTCCTTCCTTCCCCCAGCATCCTCAGTCTGGTCGCCCCGCCTATGCTTTTTGCCTGGTTATCAGCCACCAGTGTGTTATTAACAATGAGCATAATCCACAGCACCTTGGCTGTGCTAATGTCTACAGGCAGCATTTGATAAAACTGAGCTCTGAGCATGGGATCCTGGGGTCATTGTGTGGCTATGCTTGATGACTTTAGGAAGGTCATGGACACTTGGTAGAGGCATGCTGCTGACCAACAAGACCTGCAGTTCTCCTGTAGCAGGTGGACAGTCCGAGGTTCTTGATCAGGACGCCAACCCAGCAGGAGCCTACCCCTGGCTGGACAGGTTGGAGGTTATGTTTTGTGATGGATTCTGTGAAATTCAAGGCCAGTGTCATGAACAGTGTCCTAGGGTGATGGCAGAAGACTGGAAAGGATGGGAGGAGTCACACATGCAGGTGGCTATAGGATGGCCTCTGAAGAAAAGGCGTTTGCGTATAGTAGTCAGTACAATGTGTAGGGATGGGCACAGGGAAGCTGTTCCATAAGGAGGGGACCTCCTGTGGCTGGTGTAGAGGTACATTCTCTGCCTGTTCCGTGAAGCAATATGAGGTGAGGCTGAAGGTCCTCGGCTTTGGACCGCTGAATGTGACGCTCCGTACAGAGCCAGTCACATTATGAGAACCAGTGGTATGTACCATAGGCCTGATGGTAGGGCATTGAAACCATTAGCAAACAGTGAGCTGAGCCAGACGGTACATTCTACATCAGATGCCAGAGCATCTGCAGGCACCAGCTGAGACCCTGAGGGCAGTGGTCTGCACTGCTGGTGGAAGTCAGTACCACCCTGCTGTGTGTTGCAGGTTACCACTACAACGATCTGGTGTCCCCGCAGTACCTGAGCCTTATTGCTAACCTGTCGGGCTGCACGGCACACCGCCGTGTGAACAACTGCTCAGACATGTGCTTCCACCAGAAGTATAGGACGCATGACGGCACATGCAACAACCTGCAGCACCCAATGTGGGGCGCCTCGTTGACTGCCTTCGAGCGCCTGCTGAAGGCTGTGTATGAGAATGGATTCAACACGCCCCGTGGCATCAATCCCCAGCGTCAGTACAATGGGCACGTACTCCCCATGCCCCGCCTGGTGTCCACCACACTGATTGGGACAGAGGTGATCACCCCTGATGAACAGTTTACGCACATGTTGATGCAGTGGGGCCAGTTCCTTGACCATGACCTGGACTCTACAGTGGTTGCCCTGAGCCAGGCTCGATTCTCTGATGGCCAGCACTGCAGCAATGTGTGCAGCAATGACCCTCCCTGTTTCTCCGTCATGATTCCCCCCAACGACCCCCGCGTACGGAGCGGGGCCCGCTGCATGTTCTTTGTGCGATCCAGCCCTGTGTGCGGCAGTGGCATGACATCCCTGCTCATGAACTCTGTGTACCCTCGGGAGCAGATCAACCAGCTCACTTCCTACATCGATGCGTCCAACGTGTATGGCAGCACAGACCATGAAGCCCGCAGCATCCGGGACCTGGCTAGCCATCGTGGCCTGCTGCGTCAGGGCATCGTGCAGAGGTCTGGCAAGCCTCTGCTTCCCTTTGCCACGGGGCCGCCCACCGAGTGCACCCGTGATGAGAATGAGAGCCCGATACCATGCTTTCTGGCTGGGGACCACCGTGCTAATGAGCAGCTGGGCCTGACAAGCATGCACACGCTGTGGTTCCGGGAGCACAACCGCATTGCGGCAGAGCTGCTGAAGCTGAACCCGCACTGGGATGGGGACACTGTCTACCACGAGACTCGCAAGATCGTGGGGGCAGAGATACAGCACATTACCTACCGGCACTGGCTACCCAAGATCCTGGGGGAGGTGGGCATGAAGATGCTCGGCGAGTACCGGGGATACGACCCCAGTGTCAATGCTGGCATCTTCAATGCCTTTGCCACGGCGGCCTTCAGGTTTGGCCACACTCTGATCAACCCTGTGCTCTACCGGCTGGATGAGAACTTTGAGCCCATCCCCCAGGGCCACGTGCCCCTCCACAAAGCCTTCTTCTCACCGTTCCGGATTGTCAACGAGGGAGGCATCGACCCACTTCTCCGAGGGCTGTTTGGCGTGGCAGGCAAAATGCGCATTCCCTCCCAGTTGTTGAACACGGAGCTCACAGAGAGGCTGTTCTCCATGGCGCACACAGTGGCCCTTGACCTGGCTGCCATAAATATCCAGCGAGGCCGGGACCATGGCATCCCACCCTACCATGACTACAGGGTCTACTGCAACCTGTCGGCCGCTTACACCTTTGAGGACCTGAAAAATGAGATCAAGAGCCCCGTGATCCGGGAGAAGCTGCAGAGGTGAGTACTGGTCAGCTGGGGCACTTTCATTAAAGATGTGTGGATGCCGGGTGATCTTGGCTGTAAACCATGGTGTTACCATCACTGGGTTCAAGTTTCTGTGGTGGCTCAAGGTCAAGTGAGAGAAATCCGTGGAGGCTGAGATTAGACAGCTGACAGCCCGTTGTCTGGGATGCTACAGTGAGCCTAGTATTGGGTAGAGGCATGTCTGCCAGCCTCTCTGTGCCCAGGTGGTGGACTTTGTAAGCTGCAAGAAGTTTTCTGTTGAGTGTTGAGATAGGAGTTGTATTTAACTGGCTAGGACAGGTAAGAGTCAATGGCAAATGTGCATCAGACTGGCCAGCCTCCTGGGGTTGGCTCGGTTTGTAGCCCCCTATGCTTACTCAGGTGGCCGTTGTTCATGGAAGAGGAGAGCTGGACAACAAACAGGCAAGTTTCGAGGGGCGACGAATATCCTACCACTCGGAGGATAGGCCCAGGTCTGCCCAGGATTGGGTCACCTCACCTAGGGCCAGGCTTCTTCTCAGACCTGCCTCCTGGGAGCTGTTCAGACCTGAAGGTCTATGGAAGGGCTCTCTTTTTGTGAGATACCACTGTGGTTTCTAAATGAGCGCTGCTCTGCCTTCTGTGATCCAATTCGTTTACATAATAGTATTTGATTACTGGCAAGGGAAGCATATGAGTTGTCCGTGGGAACCATGTATTTTTTTTTGTCACCGTTATGCTTAATTGGGATTTATGCTCACTGACTGTACTTCGTGTGCTTCAGCGTCCCCCTGTGTTCCTATCCAGATGGCCACAGATGACTTTCCCAGTCTTTTTTTTTTTGATTGCCAAAATATTTCAGAACTCCTTAGTTTCTGGTAATCCTGCCACTGCTGCTAGAGATGGTGATCCTGTCCTGTCTGCAGGGGAGAGACCCCTGGCAAAGACAATGCTCACCCCCTACCCCACCCCCACAACACGCACAGAATTACTCATCGATTTTTTTTTTCCTGTGAACCCATTACCAAGAGGAAAAATGAGACATAAACAGGAGGAGAGATGAATGGCAACAAAATCCAGGGCTGTCAGGATTTTCAGCAGGCCTTAGGGACAGCAGCTGCCGTCTACTGTACTGGCAGCCTGTTGAAGTTTTACATTTCAGGGCTGCCTGGGGATGAAGAGCTGGGCTGAATCTGGGCTTCTCTCCCTGGTGTGCGTCCTGTAGGCTACACAATCCGGGTCCCCAGGCCCCTGAGTGAGAGAGCTTTGTAGTGTCATGGAGACCATCTCCAGCAGGCCTGAATTGGATATCCTTCAGCCTCCTGCCATCCCTTTATGAGTGGGAGGGTGGAGGACAAGGAGCAGGTATCCGGAGGAGGCACTGGTATCTGGTGCCTGTGGAGCAAGACCAGCAACCCTCCAGGCTCCCATGTCAGGTGGCTTCTCGTAAGGCCTTGGAGGCTTTAGTCCAGCATGCTTGTCCCTGGACATCAGACAATGAGCACAGTTTGTGCTTGCAAAGGCTGGATGCCAGCTTAAGTGAGAGCACATTTATTCCACTCACAAGATGAATGAATATCTTTTCAATAGCATGTCACAGCTAGATGGTAGGGTATTCCGCTGTCGTTCCAAGCCTGCTGGGGAATGGAGCCAGGGGGTGGAAGATGCTATTTCATGCTCTAGCAGAGTCTCTAGCAGCAGTCGGAACCAAGACCACCTGCTGCCTTGTAATCTCTTGGGAAATTGAACATAGAAAAGAAAGGTCTATAGGCATTGTTGTTTCTTTCTGTATGAACATATATTCCTGGAACTTGGAAGACTTGGTGAAAATGCTTTGTTAAACATTTTCAAATATGTAAGCTTCTTGTTAGATATCTACCCTATCTAATTAACCAGTGTTTCCATTGACAAGTACATTTCAATATATGATAAGGCCAATTCCTGTTATTTTCAAATACAGCTACTCATTGTTCATATACTTAGGGAAGAAGATAGGTGGGTGTGCCTCGTGGAGTTAGATGGTTCTCCCTGAAGCACAGGAAAGAACGTTTTAATTTTATTATCTACTTTTGGCTTTTCAAATCATTTGTAAGTTGTGTGTGTGTGTGTGTGTGTGTGTGTGTGTGTGTGTGTGTGTATCTGTGTCTGTGTGTTTGTGTATATAACAAAAGGAAATTTTTTAAAAATATCATTAAATATGCTTTAAAGAAATACTGGTGAGCTCTCTTTGTTCAGTAAAAATCTGGAGAATGTGTGGATATGAAATACTCGCTGTGTTTCGTATCCCAGGCACCTATGCTGGGCAGACCTGACTTCCTCCTTGTCTGTTCCAGGCTGTATGGTTCGACTCTCAACATTGATCTGTTCCCGGCCCTCATGGTAGAAGACTTGGTTCCTGGCAGCCGCTTGGGGCCCACACTCATGTGCCTGCTCAGCACACAGTTCCGACGTCTGCGGGATGGAGACAGGTGGGTGCTGGAGAACCTTGCTGTACTTAGATGGTTGTTCTGGACTCAGGACAGATGACAGTGAGGACCCCTCCCCACTTGCTGCCCTTCCGACGGCTCCATACCTCCTGTAGCTGCCTGATACCTTATCCTTTCCAGCTAACACACTGAGTCCCAGGAGCTGTTGGTCTCTGAAGCCTTTTGACTATTCATGGCGGCACTCAGAAGGACTAGAACATTGATGTTTGTTTTGTTTGGATTTTTGAGATAGACTCTCAGTGTATATCTCAGGCTGGCCTCACTCATGGCAAGTCTTCTGCCGCAGCTGTGCACCATACCACCTAACTGGGGCTTGCTTGTGGCTTGTGGCAAGACTTCTTTTCATTCTAACAATGTTAGTTTAATGAATGGGAAAGTTGGCCAGACCTATGGCTGAGAGTTCAGTCAGAAGTTTAGCCACCCATCTCTTTTGAAAAGTAGCCCATCTTCTTTCTTTCTATCCAGATGGGCAAATGTACCGTTTCTTATATGCTGGGGCTTTTTGCTTTTCTCACATTTATTGGGTGAGAATTCGAGCAATGTCTGGGTCGTTTTTTGTTTTTTTTTTAATTTCTGTTAATGGAATCAGTGATTTCCATGTTGGAAGAACATGCTTACCTTGGATCCTTGTGGCCAGCTGTCTCCCTGCCTGCTGCGGACCCAGCTGACCCTGTTGTCATCTCTGGAGTACAGGTTGTGGTATGAGAACCCAGGCGTGTTCTCCCCCGCCCAGCTGACTCAGCTCAAGCAGACATCCTTGGCTAGGATCCTATGTGACAACTCAGACAATATCACCCGTGTGCAGCAGGATGTGTTCAGGGTGGCAGAATTCCCACATGGTTATGGCAGCTGCGAGGACATCCCCAGAGTGGACCTGCGAGTGTGGCAGGACTGTTGTGAAGGTACGTGGTGCCAGCCCCTCTTGCATGTCTCCCCATGCTTTGCTGCTCTGGCCCTTGGTATGGTCATTATTTGTGGTTGCTTTGCTTGGTGAGTGGTTACGTGGTCTGAGAGATAAATGTCAAGAAGTCCTATCATGAAGGCACCTTATATCCTTCAGCCTAGGCTATATAGGTTGGTAACTCTACACCTCCACACTGCCTCGTGATGAACTTAGGAGACACAGAGGTACCCACGGTTAGTGTGCCACTTTACCACCTTAAATAGGTGTACACTGAAATGCTGATAAAAGTTCAGCACGGTAGGTGCACACACCAGCCACTGAGCCATGTGTGAGCATAAATACCATGCATTTAATGTCACAGTCCATCCTCCTGCCAGTGCATCATGTTTATTGATGGCATTATCACCACAGATGCCTGTGTGAAGATGTCACTAACTTTATTATCTTAGGCTGCACTGCATTCTGATAACCAAAATACTGTGTAAAAGAAACAAAACTTGAGTGTGTCCCTATTGCATATCTAACATTGAACCTTTTGTACAGCTACATCCAGGTGCTTGTGTGTTAGTCCCGTGAATCACAGCCACAAAGAATGAGAAATAGCTCCTCAGGAAGCATAACAAGCAACCCATGTTATGCTGATACCCTGTTGTAACTTATAGCCAGAGAAAGGAGCTCTGGACTCTCTTCTTGAGGAGGTAGAGA
The DNA here is from genome assembly GCF_007827085.1 of Peromyscus californicus insignis. Taxonomy (NCBI): domain Eukaryota; kingdom Metazoa; phylum Chordata; class Mammalia; order Rodentia; family Cricetidae; genus Peromyscus; species Peromyscus californicus. The sequence continues at coordinate 974,098 of NW_026294492.1, read as the reverse complement.
GTAGCCTACAGGTATGAGAGGTCTTGATGTTAGGGGTGGAAAGCCTCATAATGAGGTCCGTACAGTGTGGTGATACTTTATTTGTGCACCCCAATAACGCTTATCTGGAGATCAGAGGACAGAACCAGCTGCTAGATTAGACATAGAGGCCAGACACTGGTGGCACATACCCTTAATCCTATCACTCGGGAGGCAGAGATCTGTGAGTTCAAGGCCACAGTGGAAACAGAGCCAGGCAGTGAGTGGCACACACCTTTAATCACAGAACTGGAGATCTCATGTCTTTGCTTCGGAAGGACACACGCCTTTAATCCCAGGAAGTGATAGAAGGAAGCAGAAAGGAATATAAAAGGACCAGGAACTAGAGACTTTTTAGCAGCAGTTCAACTGAGACTCTCAGGGGTGAGGACTCAGAGGCTTTCAGTCTGAGGATTCATGGAAACAGGATCGGCTGAGAAGTTGGCGAGATGAGGTTGGCTGTGGCTTGTTCTGGTTCTCTGATCTTTCAGTTTTCACCCCAGTACCTGGCTCCGGGTTTCTTATTAATAAGACCGTTTAGCAATTCGTGTTACAGTGCAGTGCATCCCAGTCTGCCTGGGGAGGCCTACTCCCTGTGGTGTCTGTCCACCTCATACACAGGGTTACCGTCACAGCTCTAGCAGCCACGGGCTTCCTGTGGTGGCTGTTCTGCAGTCTCCTTCCCACTTTGCATTCTCGAGTTCCTCTCTCGGTTAACCTCAGTTTCCAGTTTCTAATTTGAGTGCAATTTTGGCTTTATCCAAACTATGATCAGAACCCCATACATAATCAAGCTGGGGGCATTTACAACCTAAGCCGAGTGACATATGTTTGTGGTGAGAATCAGAGGACTCAGGATGGATGCTCCAGCCACACATGGAGCAGCACACTTGGTCCTCAGCCCTGCCCTACCCCTTGGAGGCCCTGAAGAAGGTGGGCACACAGAAGAAAAGAGGTACACAGAGTTCAGAACTATGGTTATCTCTTATTTTTCTCCTAAAGTAGTCACCCAGGGTATTTATTAAAATGAGGTTGACTTTTGAAGCTGCATTTAACATCCTAAGAGGATGTGTGGTGGGGGTGGGGTGTATCTGTATGTGAATGTGTATGATCATGTGGTTTGCCCAATCTGATTTGTTTGTCTGCCTATCCCCCATATGTTTGTATATATGCATGTATTGTGTTCTCTCTCTCTCTCTCTCTCTCTGTGTGTGTGTGTGTGTGTGTGTGTGAGAGAGAGAGAGAGAGAGAGAGAGAGAGAGAGAGAGAGAGAGAGAGAGAGAGAGAGAGAGAATTCACATAAAGGACATTGTGCTTACTGTGTACCCAGTACTAAATGACTGCTGTTCTTGTGCTCATATTGTGGGAACTTGTTCTGCTTTTGCTTCTTTTTTTGTTTTAAACTCTCACAGGTTTTTTTTTTTTCAGTTTAAATACTTTGCTGCAAGGATGGCAGAGGATTTCATTCTGTTTGTAGGAACCTGTTGTCTTGAAAATAGTGTGCAAGGCCCATTCTGATTTCCAGATACAGAGCCTCTATTTTCTGATAACACGACCAGATCCCCTTCTGCTACAGAACAGAGCCAGCCTTCACTGTTTACTTAAAAATATCCACAGTCCTGGAAGAGGTCGTCTCTGAGGCAGGCCTTGTCTTGGCATGTGCCCCCAATCTTTTCCATTGTTCCAGCTACTGCAGATGCTCGGTGTCCAAAGTTCTTGCCGACACAGCTTCTTCCAGATACTGTGTCTCTTAAAATAGCAGGCTCAGTCCAACCCCAGAAGAGCTTTAAGATTCTAAATTTACTGGTTTCTGTTTCAGCTCAAACTCATTTCTAAATCCTGCAGGAAGAAAATGTTGGTTGCTGGGTTTTTTTTGGATGTGTGTGTAGTGTGTGCTTGCATAGCTTGTGTGTGTTTGCATGTGTGCAGATGCACATGCATGTGGTGCAGCTGGCATGTTGAGGCCAGAGATGGACATCTAGCATCTTGGGTTGACCATTCGGCTTGTCTAGCTAGCCAGCCTGCTCTAGGTATTCAAACTCCACTTCTTCTGTTTGCTCAGCGAGGGCTTTATTTACTGAACCGTCCCCCCAGACCCTGTTCTTTCAACTCACCTTTGAAGAAAGCTCATGACAGTATCATGACTTCCTGGAGCTGCACCTGGGTCACAGCCCCTAGAGCAACACGCATGCACCTCAGAACCTGCAGCAGCTGCTTCTGGGGTGGGGTAGTGTCCATTTCTTTTTACTGGATGTGGGAACTGCAGCCTCTTTCTAGGGACTTATGCATCCTGAGGGATTTCATACATACTTACACACATGTGCACACTCCCACATATGCAATTTGAAATATTATAGTAATGATTGAAATACTAAAAAGAATTTAAATATTTCACCCAGATTCACCAACTGTGTTAACATTTTCTACATATTTACTTATACTTTTATGTGTGTACAAGTATGTATTGTCTATAAATAAATAAAACACAGAAGTTTTTCTAAACAAGCCTAGGGAGTTGCAGATTTCCTGCTACCGTGCTCCTAAATAATCTATTTAAATATAATCGGAATTGAAAAATTTAGCATAAATAAAATAGTTACCTAAGTTTTGGATCCTGTTTGAATTCTATTATTTTCCCAATGATGTTATTTCATGACAGGTTCCACCTCACTTAATTTTACCTGAATGTTCCCAGGCTCCTGTATCCAAGATGAGTTCTTAGTCTGTTTCCATCTGGGTCCTTTTGGTAGGTTTCCCTCCATGTAGGTTTGTCTGACCTTTCCCTAAAGGTTAAACACAACAGTGGGGCAAAGATCGAGGCACAAAGAACTGTGTTCCTCTTGGCACACCGTAGCAGGAAGCACAGGGTCCTGTGACCAGTGACGGTGATTCAAGTTACTTATTTAAAATGTTTGACTCGACACTTTGAGTGTGAGGAGGGTTACAAACGTGGGTTCAGTTAGAATCTGAATATTCTCCTCCTCTACACCAAGCTCTTCCCGTTGTGCAAGGCCCTGGGTGGAGAACCATTCTTAGGCAGGGCAGGTGTTCCAGGTGAGGTTCAGGTTTGGAGCACAGGTCTCCTGTATACACAAAGCTTTGCATGTGTTACCATGGTTTGGTACATTTGCATTGTGAACATGGCTGCTTCCATAGCAGCAGCAGCAGCAGCAGCATTGTGTGTGGGGTTGCACTAGAGGCAGGGTGCATGCAGCTGAGAAAAGTCAGGCAGAGGAGTGTAGCCCAGCTCTGCTCTGTGCCTGAGGGAGAGCTGGAATATCCGTGGCAAATACGTGGCCCTGGATTCTCAGAACCCATCTATGTGTAGTGCTTAGGTCAGGGTCCCTGGGCACAGTCCATTCATATGAGGCCCACCTTGCCTTATTGTTGTTTTCAAATAATCTAGGGCAAGGCTTTATGAGGGAGAATCACCCTCTTCCAGAATATTCAGGCTTATCTGGCCTGGCTTCAGTTTTCAGGAAGACTTGGAGGAAGAGACTTCGGTGAAGACTGGGGAGTACAGGAAGTAGATATGGCATTGGAAGTCCAAGCTGCTATGGATCTGGTTTAGGTCCTTGGAGCCATCTAACAAGCTGCATTATCTGCTCTGATTGTTGGATAGGGCAAATTTAACCCAGCTTAACTGGGATCAGATAATGACCTGTGATAACAAGTTCAGAAGTGAGGGCTTGATTTAGCTGGAACACTTCCTTCCTTTTCTAGCCATAGACATCAGAATCTTAGATACTCTCATCCAGAAGCAGGCAGGCACATGACCTCAGTTTATTTCTCCTTTGCCTTTGTCTTGTAGGATGTTTACTTTAGTAGGGTCACAGGACTCGAGAATTTGGAAGATTGCCTTTGGCCTTTGCTTTCTTCTGGGCCAGGCTATTTTTAGGGGAGAAAGGAGACATAAGATTTGTGTAAAAATGGGTGTCTTTAATGAATAATGTAGATGGGGCTTAGGTGAGAGAGAATAGGGTTCCTCCCCATATCTAGAGCTTGGGATAGAGCCTCAACCAGGGCAAAGAAATTGCCTGGACTTGTTGCAGGTTGATTTGGGCTGATCGTGAGGTCTCGGGGACAGGGTACCATTGGAGAAGGGCAGGAGGACTTAGTTTATGATGGTGAAGTGCTCCAATTCTCCATGTGTTGCCTGCAGGAGGGCACAGTGGTCACCCGGGGTGCTCTGGTCCAAGGTGGTTTGTCCTCAGGGAGACTTGCTGCAGCTGTTAGCAGGGTTAAGTACTGGACTAACAGACCGACCCACTGTTCGCTCCATGAGTCCTTTTAGGCACTGCCTGGCATCACAGATGTCCTAACTGAAGGGGGAGGGGAGATGATGTGTGACAAAAATAGCTTCTACTTGACAAGATGTGAATTTATCCTACATTAGCGTCTTCTGTCACTGATTGCCCCTTTTTGCTTTCTCACCAGACTGCAGGACCAGGGGACAGTTCAATGCCTTCTCCTACCATTTCCGTGGCAGACGGTCTCTGGAATTCAGCTATGAGGAGGACAAGCCCACCAAGAGAGCCAGGCGGCAAAACTCACTAAGGTGAGTTTTGGTGCTGTCTGCGAGGTGTCCTAGCGACTGTGGGTCTTTGCCACAGGCTAAGGTCTTGCTGTTGTATTGAGCACGGTCGTAGCCTGGGCTGGCTAAAGCAGAGGTGTCCAGAGTAGAGTAGACAAGGCCTGTGTCCTGTTTGACAGTGCTGGGCTTCAGTGTGCTAGGCTGGGCTCTCTACAAAAGAGATGGATACACTTAGGAATACTGGCTTAGACCTGCACAGTGACACTCTGAATCTCCTCCTTGGCCCCTTAGTGTGAAATATGGCAAACATCTTAGCAATGTCACATCAGCCACCCGTAAGCCCTCGGAAGGACCGGAGACTAATGATTTAAAGACGTTTATTCTGGAAATGCAAAATGTCATCACAGACCTCAGGAAACAGGTAAGGCTGGCCCGAGCCAATGCCGTCTTCACCTCCTTGGACCTCTCACCAGCACCCCCCAAGAGGCCTTGCATTTCTGGGTGATGGTGAAGGTGTTGACTTTGCCCTCACCTGCCGAGGACTGGCCATTTGTGCAGCTTGCTTATCTCTAGCTTGCTGCTAGCTAGGCTGCACAGGACTCTTGTCTTCCTGCTTCTCTGTGGACCAGTGTGCTAGGTACTTTTTACTTTTTATTGCTGTGATTAAACACCACAAGCAAGACAACTTCCAGAAGAGTTTCTCTGTGCTTACAGTTTCAGGAAGTTAGCGTCCATGGCTGTGGGTGAAGGCATAGGCAGTAGCAGGAGGAAGCTAAGGACTCACACCTTCCACCAAAAGCACGAAACAGAGAGAAGAAACTAGAGATGGTTGGGGGCTTTGAAACCTCAAACTCTGCCCCCAGTAATGTACTTCTTCCAACAAGGCCACACCGTCTCAGCCTCCTCACACAATTGGGAAACAATTGCCCAAGACTATTAGGGGACAGCTCATTCAAACTGCCACAACGGGGGCACTGGGCCCAGTGGACAGCTGATGTCTCTAAATTTGGGACACCCTGCCACGGAATATGACCGAGAGGCTATAACTGGAATAGACAGACACCAAAGTCCCAGAAAACTCAGGCACAGCCAGAGGAAGAGGTGTGGGGGAAGACAAACTTGAATTCCTGCTGGTAAGCGACTCCTTCAGGAGCCTAGTCAGGATGGTAGACTCACCAAGGCTGCATGGCAGGGTACCAGGGCTACACACCACGGCCCTGGCTGAGGACCTATGGGTAAATTCCTCTCCTTCTGCATAAGGAACTTTGCTCTGCTTCTCCCAGGCTCTGTGTTCAATTACTAAAGGCCTTGTTTCAAAGAGTGGAGGCTGGGACCTCAGGCTAGACACGGGAGGTCTGTTCGCTTGATAGTAAAGAACATAAGTGTGTGTACCTGAATTATGGGACAGAGAAGTGTCCTGGGTGGTGTGGAGTGTGTCCCAGGAGGTAGTCTGACATTGGTGACTGGTTTGTGGGATTCTTGAGTCTGGCTCTGTCTCTATCCCAAGGCTACTCAGGTGATAGCTTAGAGGAGACTCATGTAACCCAAATTTCTTTCTGGATACAGAAGCCATTCCTATGGCATCTACTCCTGCTTGAGCCTTGCCCTGCAGGCACAGGGATCCACCTCTGTGCATTCCATCACCCAGCTTGTTTTGTCCCAAAGCACCTGAGTGGGTGGTGCTGGGGACTCCTGGCTCGGGTGGAGAAGCTGAGACCAACCCAAGGAGACCTCGGGATACTGATGGGAACAGGTGTCCTTCAGATCCATTCTTGGTCTAGGTAGGCCACATGGACTTAGTGTCCATGATACCACCATTTACGTTCTGCCTGCAGTCATGGGGCAGGACTTCTTGGCTGGAGATGCCAGCAGACCTGACAATACAGAATGGCCTTTGTACAGGCAGCTCAGGCGATTTCGGCCCTTCCCTGTAATCCCTGCATGACAATCTGTCAATGCTGATGGCCATCCAGATCATAGCCACCTTTGTCCTTAGCTTTTCTGGGTTTTGAGTTAACTCAGAGTCAGCCACTGATGCCCAGGTTACTCTCCACTTCCTAAGGATACTGGTCCTTCCTTTAGTTTTCTTCATGGCCTCAAGTAGGAATGTTGAGGGTTAACTAAATCGTAAATTATGCTAGTGAGTTATGACTACAGAAAAGTTTGTTTTGTTTTGTTAGGAAATGCTAAAACGTATCTTATAGTGAATAGCTCTTTGGCTAACTAAATTCCAGTTGGGATTTAGGCTGTTAAGATATAGTCATCCTAATACAAAGACAACAGAGTGATCTTAGTGCCAAGGGGGCTCACAGAGTTGCACAAGATTCTGTGCTCTGCTCCAGTGTGGACTGGGGACCACATTGTGCTGTAGTTGGAAGTTTCTCCAGTCCCACCCGGCTCCACAGTCCCATGTTTCTCGGTCCCACGGTCCTGCAGCCATTTATAAAACAATCACTCGCTGGGTGGCACATCCTTTAATCCCAGCACTCGGGAGGCAGAGCCAGGCGGATCTCTGTGAGTTCGAGGCTGGCCTGGTCTACAGAGCGAGATCCAGGACAGGCACCAAAACTACATAGAGAAACCCTATCTTGAAAAACAAAATAAATGAATGAATGAATGAATGAATAAATAAATAAATAGGTAGATAAATAAATAAATAAAATGATCACTCATTTTATTTTAGGCTTATATTAATTACTAACTGTATGGCCTATGGCAGGCTTCTTGCTAGCTACTTCATCTTAAGTTAACCCATTTGTATTAATCTGTGTTTTACCATGCGGCCATGGCTTTACTGATCTGCTGGCATCTTGCTGCTCCTTTGGTGGTGGCTAGGCATCTCCCCCTCCTCTCCTTTCTTCTCTCCATATCTCTGCCTGGGTTTCCCACCTCTGCCTCTAAGTTGCCTTGCCATAGGCCAATGCAGCTTTATTTATCAACCAATTAGAGCAACACATATTCATAGCATATAGAAAGACATCCCACAGTCTTGTGCTCAGTAGGTAGGACAGGGAAATTCAGGGGCTGAGGTTGAAATCCACATGGGAAGTAGACTGATTTAAAATGCTGTGGTTCCTATCACTTGTTGTAATGCAGAAAGCCTCTCCTCAGCTGAGCATAGTTGTTGAGGTTTATTCCACCAACTTGCACTGCTCTATGCCTTGTTGTAGATAACCAGCCTGGAGTCTCGGCTCAGCACCACAGAGTGTGTGGATGACAGTGGTGAATCCCACGGCAACAACACAAAGTGGAAAAAAGACACATGCACAGTTTGTGAGTGCAAAGTGAGTATGGGGTCGGTTCTGTGTTCGTGCCCATCACGTTTGGAAAGTGGGTGGCCCAGGTGTCAGAGTGAGGTCCTGCTGGCCCTGATCCTCAACCCTGGTTTCCCCTCATAAGCTGGAGAGAGCACATGGGGGCATTTGTGTGAACCACCCTAGCTTCTAATGGTGTACAAGGAACATACACACACCTGGGAACCTGAAAGCTCCACAGCTCATGACCCTTCCTCCCAGAGCTGGCTGTTCCATTCACCCCCTTATCCTCACTGTCTCTGTCCAGGTCTGGCCTGGGATATTAGTTACAGAGAATACTAAGGGCACATGATCCATTTTGGGGAAGAGGTGACAGATAGGCCAGGGATATACCTTAGTTGTGAACAGAGGTTCCCCTGAAGCCCTGGCAGCAGTATACTTGGGACAGAGCCAGAAGGCAGGGCAGCAGAGATGAGGACCAATCCAGATCATCTCTTGTCTAGCAGGGGACAGGGTTCATCCCTTTGCCGGAACAGTGCAGGGTATTCCAAGCATCCATGGGTTGCCTGGCTAGTGAAGATTAAGCTAGAGGAGTCAGCATTCTTTGCAGAGAAGACCATTTCTCTCGGGTCTCATTCTCCTTCCTGGCAGAATGCAGTGGGAGACCTGGGGTGGGACAGCTCAATCTTTTGATCCTGGGCCCCACAGTGTAGGGTTAGAGGGCAATGGGAAAAGTACAAGGTGTGCACTGTGATCCCCCAGGGGATGTATTTATAGCTTAAAGGCTCCAAGTGTCTTCAGTCACAACCCCGGGAGAGGAGAGAGCCAAGCACAGAGACTCCTGGGGCAGGGGTCGTGTGGATCATGCCCCGTAGAGGATTCAAGAATGTGACAAGACTCTTTCTCCCTCCTTCAGAATGGTCAGGTCACCTGCTTTGTGGAAACTTGCCAGCCTGCAGCCTGCCCAGAGCCCGTGAAACTGGAAGGTGCTTGCTGTCCGGTCTGCTTCAGGAGCACTGCAGAGGAAAAGCCTTAGCGTTCCTGAGCTGAGTGCCTGGAAGCTGGTCCACAGAATCCTTGTGAGCTTAGGTGGCAACATGGGGAGCTTCAGACCACAGGACAAGTTGGAATTGCAGACATTTCAGGGCCTCCACTGTGTCATCACTGAAGCAGCCCGGGTTGTGTTTGTAGAAGGAAATCGAGCAGGCAGGAGTGACTCTGGTCCTCACTTCATGTTAGACTTCTCAGGTTCTTATTTAATTATTTTTAAATGAAAAACTGGTGCTACTATTAACTCGCACAGTTAAGACATGTGGGTTCCTACATTGCTTCTGCTCGATGATGCCACATCTGTTTAATTGAGGCAGAAGGCCTTTGACAGGCTTCATTTAAGCAGAAGCATTTGGCAAATGGAACAGGATCTTTTAAAATAACTTCCCAGGCCAACAATCCCCACAGAAACACCAGGGCTTCCTCCTACCATTCCTTCGTGTCTGCTGACTTCACCTTCAGGGCTCTTCAATATTTGACCACAATCCCAATACAGTCCTGCATCTTGGGACCATGTCAGCCCTTCTACACATGACTATCAAATTATTATGCCACATTTAGAAATGATCTTGTTTCCACTTAGAATGTGTGTAAATACTGCCTTGCTGTAAACTGAATGTGAAATCCTTTGGTCCCATGCCACATCCAGTGACCTGAACGGCCCCTTGCATTGGCAGGGTGGGTCTACAGCCACCACCTGTCTTGGTTCCTGACCATAGTGTAGAGAGGGTGATTCGCTTTCCAGGCCCCTTCAATAGGTGGCAGGCAGGCAGAGCCTGAATGTCTGAAATCACATTGTGTGAATGCTTTAAAGGAAAAGAAAAATCCCGATACCTCATTTTTTATTGCATGATGTTTTATAAAAAAAAAATTGCCCATTTTAGATGTTAGAAAAATTATTTCCACTATGCAAAAGATTTTTTTTTAATTCAGTGAAAAGCAACTATTATACCTCATAGTCTCTTGTTTTTAATTGACCAAAATGTTCCATTCTATTCTCACAAGGTTCTGAGGACTCTCCCCTGAACAAGCAGGTCTCACCCTATATACACTGATGTGCCCGGCACTGTATGCTAGCCATGTGCGTACATCAAGAGGGTCATCTGACCAAGGGCTAGAGAGGAAGACCTCAAGGACACAGACAAGTCAGTGCCAGTTTGAGAAGGCAAAATGGGTGCCATTATAGGGAGCCCATTGCTGGGTAAGGTGATGTTCAGCTCCTTGCAGCCTCTGGCTTGTGTTGAGCAGTAAGGCCATTTTGGTACAGTCTATGTGTGACCCTTATGCTGATATGATTACCTTCCCAGAGATAGACACAAAGCCACATGTGTAAGGCTGCTGAGCAAAGACAGCATCCCAGCATGGGCATGTTCACCGTGGATTCACCACATTGTGTATATAAAAGTGGTCACCTGCCTTACTCTCCTGTTGCTAGTGATATTCAGAAGCCCAGTGGTCCAGCAGGGATGGAAATTTGTGAAATATTAAACTGAACTTCGTGATGAGATCTCAGAATAGACTTCTGTGAAGTAGGAGACATAACTGTGCCATCTGAAATCTGATGGCCGTGTAGTTGCTCAGGCATAGAAATGGCAAGAGAGCCCTGTCCTGGGTAGCTGGTATTTCACATGCGCCCTGGGGGTGTGTCTTGTGCCAAGGCATACAAGTGCACATGGTACCGAGACCGGCGTCCAGGGTTTTTGTTCTCTGATCCTGTGAAGGAAGCTGGCTGTGATTTAATTTCTGTAATTCAAACCAAGATGTCTGCAGATCTCCATTTTGATGTTATAGCATCACTGGCCAGGCAGTGGGCAGTGCCCAGACACCCTTTCTGATTAGCCACTGCACTGGGCTTCTGTGATACAAAGCAATGTACATATTTATTTACTTTTCTGACTGTTGCCAACAGTCAAATGCCATTTTATGTTCCTTGTATTCAGTACATTACCAAAGAGGTGTTTGCACTTTGTAATGACACCCTTTCAGTTCAAATAAAAGGGCCACGTTGTCAAGTGGAGAATCTGTTCTTTTTGCTTTGATGCGAAGGATAACTTGCTTGCTAAATGATGTGGAAGTATGAGGAAGGGACACAGTCCTACACAAAAACCCAGAGCTACACTGTGAGCCACAAAAGGAAAAGGTAACGGGAGGTGTGTAGTTAAGAGACTTTTTCTTCTGAGATAGGGGGGGACACCTTAGCCAGGCTGATGTTATATGGGTTCTGCCCCTGGGACAAGCCTCCAGCATTTCCATGTGGTCCAGTATGTTCCTTTTTCAGGAAATGCACAGTGCTTTTGGCCCTGGGAGGGGGGTAGGGTGGGTGGGTAGCTTCTGTTCTTCCCAGAACAGGAATAAAGATCATGCCGGTCTCATGGCACCACCAATGTTGAACGTTTTTCCACATGTTTGTGCTTGTGTCTGGCCTTCAGCCCAACCAAGGTGACCTGGGCAGCGGGTTTGGGAGGCATGCTGCTCCGAAGGAAGCAAGAAATTGAGGTTGTTTTTACAATGGAGAAGATCATTGCTGTTCATCTAACTATCGTCCAAAGGAAGATGTGATGTGAAGGAAACTTAACTGCATTAAATTTGTGTATGTTTATGTGTGTGTGGATGTTCATATGTGTGGAGACCAGAGGTCAGAGAAAGGTGTCTTCCTTGAGCGCTATCCACCTTGGTTTTTGAGACAGGGTCTCTCTCATGGACCGTGGAGCTCACTAATTAGACTAGGCCAGCTGGCCAACAAGCCCCAGGGATCCTCCCATTTCCACATACCACTGTTTCTAGCTTTTTACAGGAGTACTGGGGATCCGAACTCAGGTTCTCATGCTTATGTGGCAAGCACTTGGAGCCATCTCTCAGTGGTTTGCATTAAGCTTTCTAAGTGGCCAGATTGTTTCAGAAATAAATGAGAAACTGTAATTCCATGAATGTGCCTTGCTGTGGGAGAGGATGTGTGGGATTCTCTGCTGCACTGTCCTGGTGAGACAGCTTTCCCACGTGTAAACCACGGGCTGTGACACACTCAGTTCACATGAGGTCAGGAGCTTAAAACTGACTTTTGCAGCCACTAAGAATCACATGAAAATTCCTGCTGCTCTTTTATCCTCCCCAGAATGGTAGGTGTAGCATAGCTAAGCCTCCATTCTGCTTAATCTTTTTGAGGCAGACAGATCTCACAAGGCCAACTGGGCCCAGTGTTAGCAGAGCCTAAGAGCAAAATAAGTCCTGGTCCTGTATGGTGGCTCGCCAGCTGGTCCCGGATTTCCTTTGACACCCTGCTGACTGACAGGGACCCTGAACCATCCCTGCATTTTTACTTCTTCAGATGTGGAGTGTTTTTTTACTGTTCAGCTGAAACCATCCCATCATCTATATTCACATGACCGTCATTCTCCTAGTGCCATGACTCGGGGGGTAAGAGCACCTGCCCCCAAGCCTGACACCCTGAGTTTGATCATTGATCCTTGGGAACTACATGTAGGAGGAGAGAACTGACTCCCACAAGTCCTCTGACCTACACCTATTACCACCCCCCCACCACCACACACACACCAAATCTATATATATTTAATTTTTTTTTAACTTCCTAAACCCAGACTAGAGCCTTCAGTGGTGAGCAGCAGGAGTGAATTCAGAAGTTTGCAGAAGCACTATCGTGGCTGGTTTTCCATTTGGGGAATTTGTTAAAGGCAACTCTGTGTATATCTGTTACTGTAATGTCTGACTTTCTTTATTCAAGCAAGTAGGACTCCACAGGGAGGAAGCTGAGGTTGAGAACCCCAGAACCTTCTCCACAGTTTTTCTGTGTCACGTCCTAAAAGTCTCTCCCGAGTTGATAAAGACTGTGAAGCGGCTCTCCCCTTTGTTCTGAGTGCACCCTGTGATCTTCTAGGACTGCAGAAAGCCATGTGGCAGGTGCAGCTGTATTACTGGTGGCTGTGTTGCTGAGGAGAGATGTGGGTTTTGAGCATCTTCATCCCATTTTGACTGCTTCAATACTAACTATAAATTGATTTGTAGATGTCAGGAGAGGGTAAGTGACAAATCATATCATCATATTTTCTTTGTCTAATGTTGAGCATAAGTACCACGGCAAGTTTTATTTTTCAGTGTGCTTTACATAGACCCGACTTTATTCTTACTAACCCACAGTTAAAAGCACTCCTCGCCAAGAAAAATAACCTCTGACATCATTGTCCCATGTCTTCTAAACCATCTGCATCTTAGTGTTTTATTGTTTTGTCTATACTTAACCAGACCGGGCAGGATACACACATTGAACCCGAGAGGCCTGCAGCTGTTTCAGAGGAGATCCCTGGAAAACATCATGTTTGTGTTCCTTAAAGATGACTACATCAGGAATCATCTCAGATGAGGCTGCTGGTCATCATTGCTTATAACTATGACTCAGAGCTCACCGGGGGAGGAGGGAACAGGATGTGGTGCCTGTGGTCTCCGAGGGCACTGTGCAGCCTGGCCATTAGGTTTCCACAGAAGTCCCAGTGCTGCTGTCATAGGACTCTGTCTTTTGCAGAAGTCACAGGACTCTCCCCTTCTGCCTTGTGGGGCAGAGCTCTCCTGTAAGTCAGGAGCACCCAAACTGAGACTCAGGTCTTGCTGGCCCCAAAACCAATCCTGTGTTCATGCCACCAGATTTAGAGAAGCAGCACATCCATATTTGAGAACACTGGTTCTTTGTGCACCCTTTCAAACTGGTCCAGATAGATTTGCAGAGCTTGCCAGGCATGCCTCAGGTGTAAAAGGATAAATCTGTGATCTTAAGAAATCTTGATGCTTCCTGTTCTCTTTGAGTGTTCAAAGGTGATGAAGTCAGACCAAAACAAAACAAAACAAAAAAAAAACCAACCTCCTTGTCTCACCCAGAACCGCTTCGATCTCACCAAGAGCTGATAGCCCAAGTCCCACAGGGGCCAACACTGTTCCTAGGAGGCTACACCCTGAATCCAAGCCGTTTTCACTTGCCCAGGCCTCCTTTGTCAATCCTCCCTCCTTCTGGTGTGACACCTCCCATAGTCTCCCCAAACACTTACTGCATCTTGTTATGCCATGTTCAGTTGATATCACTGAGAAGCCTGTTTCCTGAAGGGAAATGGAGGAGCAGTGGATCTGGGGTAGAGGGGAGGTAGGAGGGAGTTTGGGAGGAGGGGAATGAGCAGAGGCTGCCATTGGGATGTATTGTATGAGAGAATTAAAACTAAAAGAATCTCTGTGGATGGCAGTAGCTGTACTTTAAAGCTCAGTGCCTTGTGGGCTGATCTTAGCAGAGACCTTTTTTTTTTTCTCTCTTTCTCTTTCAAACACATCTAAAGACTTGAGGTTTAGATAAGTTCCATCTCTGTTAATTGCCATTGGAGCACAGACTATAAAATCCACTGGGGCCTCAATTTCTTCATCTATAACTATCTAACTTGTAAGATTTCTTTTAATTAAACAAGATAAATCTAGTGGAGAGAAAGGAGTGTGGGTATGTTTACTGCCAGAGACAGTGTCTAGAACAGCCTCATGGTGCTCTGTATGCTGACCCGGAGGGATAGAACTTGGTCTGTGGGCTTTTGGGGTTCTGAGGGTCAAGTGGTGCTCTCCGTAATGTTAATTAGAAATCTAGCCCTTTAGATAAAAATCCATGAATTCTCCATCCTGTGAACTCTAGATAAAGGTGCCCTTGTTCTTGTGTAGAGGGCACCGAAGCCTGAACATGTGCACCTGCTCCTCCTGGATTTGGACTGTCAGCGTGAACAGGAATCAGAGTTACCTACATTTGGAGATGGACTGAAAAGTGTGTTCGAAGTTAGGAATGACTGGCCACCTAGGTAGCCCTTCTTTACTTGCTCACTCAGCAAACAGTAACCAGCTCATAGCCAGGGGTCCATGCTAGACTCTAGATGTGAGCAGATACACCTAAAACAGACATAGACTAGACAGATGTCCCAGTAAAGATTACCAGATACAGGCTAAATGGGCTAGAAACAGTCTAGAGGCAGAATATGGACTAGCTATTGACTGCTCTATATAGAGACTCACTGGACATACAGTAGGTAGATGGAACACACAGACTGGACATAGGCTAGACAGATTACCAGTCTGGGTTTGGTATAAATAGCCTATGTGTAGACTAAATATAGAACAGATACAAACTAGAAAAATGCTGAAAACGAACTAGCTGCAGACTAGACTGGTTTGCCCTCTCAGCACCATGGGATGAAGTTGGTGAAGGGCCAGCTGTGGAAGCTGAACTGTGAGACAAGGGGCAGGACCTCCAAGGAGTTTACCTTAGAGGCTAAAGAACTTCCTACTAGTGAAAAGCAGAGGGAAGGGCTGTGGTAGTAATACAGTAGTGTCTCCACCCCAGGCGAGGGAGCACCAAGGTGGGGAAGTGGCAGGTTGGCAGGGTGAGGTTTCCTTAAAGACTTGGCTCCTCTGGGTCCCTAGTGGACACCCCAGAAGGCTCGCAGCAGGGAAGTACTGCAATGTTGCCCACAGTAGCAGCCTCATGTCAAAGTAGGAGCTAGCTCCTCTACAACTGCACAGCCAGAGGGCCTTTTTTTTTTTTTTTTTTTAAACATCTCTCTTGCTACAGATGGGGGAGAGGTCAGGAAGGACCTCTGGGGCAAGAGGAGCAGTTAGGATGACATGACAGTGTCTGGTGAAATCCAGGAAGGAAGGAGGATAGAAGTACTGTGTGAGTAAGAGTGGGAAGTGGGAATGGACACATGAGTGAGCTGGACAGCTAAGCCACAGGGGTAGGTAGGCAGCCCCTCCTGCTGCTGTAAGGACCCTGTGACGAGCTAGTCATTGCTAGTCCTCCAGATGCCTCTTGTTTATTTGCTGGAAAGTCACAGGATCATGATACACAGTGACTGGCAGGTGCATGCACACTACAGATGTGTGGCCTTCAGGCTGTAAGTGTGCTTGGAAGCTGGGTGTTGCTGCTCTGGCTGTTCCTACCTTCAGTACTGTCAGTGCCAGAGTGGAATCATCCAGGATACCTTGGAAACTCCTCTCTGTGTGGCCCCAAATTCTTCCTGTTGATTACCTGACAACTTCAAGAACATGTCTGCCCATTACTACTATAAAATGTACACATCTAGGGTTCTTTTTGGTGTACAGTTCCCCATAAAGGTCTGCAGATAACTTCCATCTCTCACCTGGTTGGTTGCTTTTCACTGGTATAGTCTTCAGTTTATGGTTGTTATGGCCATGTTGATGGCGAGAAACAGTGGTAGAATGTGCATATACACATGACGTGTAGTAACCTATAGCTCTAAACCATTCAGACAAGGATCAGAGCTGTTAACAGTGTTCTCTGGCATGAGGAGCTGAGAGTGCCTCACCAGGGGCAGGTATCTGTGTTCAGATGAAGCACAGAGCGTCAGGGAGTCCTGAGAAGACACCAAGAGCAGGTGAGGAAACAGATACCCTAGTCGGTGAAAGGCAGGGTGTTTTGGGTAAGGCTCATACAGTCTTCAGAGCTGGCCCCCCATGGAGATGCTTCCTGTCATACCTTGGCTTGCAGATTCACTTCTGGTCCTGTACAAGATGCACCTCTGGAGTGGTCAGTCCTATAGCTTCTATCTGTGGAAAAGGGGGAGGGAGAAACAGCCAGCTGGCCATGGCCTTTGCCCCTGGAGACCTTAACTGGGACCTGGAACATCCCAAGTGAAGCACTTGCAGAACCCATCTTCCTGAGATTTGTCCTTTACCTACCTGGGACATGGCATTGTCTTTGTTTCTGAGCTGAACAGTAGTGTGGAATGGTGTCACACAGTGAGTGGAAGATTTGGAACCCAGTTGGAGTCTACACAATGGAAGTCCAGCTTCCTGGGAGTATTTTAGATCCTTGCATTGAGACAGCAGCAACAAGCAAACAGGGATCATGTGCCTGGACCCAACAGAGGAAAAAAGAGTCACACTCACAAGCTTCTCACAGGACCTTGGGAGAGCAGTGACCAGGAGACGTGTTGCTGGATTCTGGGGCACATAGGTCCTCAGACAGTTCATAGATGTGTCTCCACAGATCTTTATGTAGGACACATGACTGTAACACTTTAGAAGAAAACAGCATTTAAGAAACTTTTCTGGACTAGGCATGGTAGTGCACACCTTTAATCCCAGCACTAGGGTACTGGGGTGCAAGAGAAAAGTTCTCTGTGAACTCAAGACCAGCCTGGTCTACATAGTGAATTCCAGAACAGTCAGGACTATGTAGAGAGAACCTGTCTCAAAAAAAAAAAAAAAAAAAGTAAAATTACTTTTTAAAGCACATTTAAAAAAATGAAAAGACAAGCTACAGGATATATGAAAAATGTCTTTAAATCATATTTAATGGGAGACTTCAACTAGAACAAGATCTCTTAAAGCTCAACAGTAGGAAACAAACAACTCAGTCTAAAAGCAGGTAAGCTATTTTAACACTCACGTTCTCAAAGAGGATTTAAGAAAGATAGGTCATGTGTAGCTCCATTTCAAGTTCGGTGGTGTTTGGTTGGTTTTTCTCTTTAATCTCCACATTGAGTTTCATAGCTGCTGCACCAGCTTGCTCTCCCACCATCAGTAAGTATTCTTTCCCTGCATCCTCACCAATATTTGCTGTCATTCGATTTCCTGATGACAGCTATCTTGAATAGGGTGAGAGGGAGTCTCAAAGTATTTATTTACATTTTGAAGTGTTTATTAGCTGTCTTCTGTTCAGATTTATAGCCCATTTGGGGGGTTATAAGGAAGGAAGGCAATAATCATATCAACAGATTGTTAACTCTATTAACCAGTGGGAAGGGAAATTGAGTTGAGGTCCAGCAGGAAAACTATTGACACCACAGATGCCAAAAAGCGTAGAGGAAAGAGAATCTCATTCATGCTGGTGGGAAGGCAGGTGAGCATCCTTTATGAAAGACAGTGCAGTTTCTTGGGAAATTAAATGTGTGCTTTTCAGAGAGCCCATACCCTGCTCCCAGGAGAGCAAGGGGAGCCTATAGTAGGATTTTCCATGCTGAGTTAATCCCTAAAATTGATCTGTCTCTCCTCCACTTCGTCCCTCCTTCCTTGTTTCTCTCTCCCTACCTCGTTTCTTTTTCTCAGTCCTCAGCAGGGCAACACTAATTACCGTTGAAAGGCATGGTAAAATCCTTGGCTGAAATCCTTGGCACATTGTGTCAAAGTTCAAATTCCATTCCACTCATGTCAACCATAATTGGGACATACAAGGCTTTTGCTTTATTTTGTTTACCATTCCCTCAAGAGTAATTAAAAATATCTTTATACCTCCTAAGTTTCAGAAAACATATCATTTTCTTTTATTAAAATTGAGGTCAGTAATTTTATTATCAAAGATCTATGTTATAAGATGGGCATAAATTTGACTTTTAAAAATATACTAAATGGAGGAAGGAACATGAGCCTTCAACCTTAAACAAAGAACTACAAACAACTAAGGAATGCTTAGAGTTTGAGAAATTGTCTTCCCTAGGGAAGAGCACACCAGTTGGGTTGTCCAATATCCAAATGGTCAGCCCTGAAAACATACATAAAAATAACATTATACAGACTGACAGGTTGTAGTTAAGAATTTATATGTATTTATATATATTCATATATGCATGTGTCAATAATTAATGAAAAGGAGGCCATGAATTTCAAAGACAGCAGTAAGGAGGGGTATATGGGAGAGTTTGGAGGGAGGAAAAGGAAGAGAGAGATTGTGTAATTGTATGATAATCTTAAAAATAAAAGAAAAAATATACTGAGGACAAACACTTCTTTTAAAACATAATCATTTGAGATACACAGCCAAAATATCTTTGGGCAATCTTCATTTGGAATGAGCTGTTGGGTGGCGAGTGCTCAACTTGCCTGAGTATGAGGGTCTCAGTCTCAAGCTCAGTCTTTCTGACCTAGACAGGGGCAGTCTGTGTATTTGCAGAGGTTCCCTTGGTTACAGAGCCAAGACTGCTAACCATAGGCCAGCTTTGTTGAGATATTTGCAGTCGTGATTGCTTTCAAACACAGCCTCCTTTAGTCTTTGCTTTGGCATTTCCAGGAATCTCGTGGGGGTTCACTGTCTGCTCCCTTGTGTGGGTCTTGTTCAGCCAATGCAGCTATTGGGGTGAGTCACCGCTGTTCCTCATTGTTCTCCATTCTCACAGCATAACATGTGATTTTTATTGACTCCAGGCAGTTTTTAAGCCAGAGCTCAAAACAGCACCAGTCTTCTTGGCTTTCATTGTCCTCAACCATGAGGTGGAGATGCTGTGAAAGATGGAAGCCCTTGCCTCTCACAGGAGAGGGAGAGCTCGATTGAAAATATGAAATGTGAAAGTCCTGTGATTATCAAAATACTCTGCACTTAGTCATCCTTTAAACTGTAGTTCCGAGAACAAGCTGGAGAAAAACACATTAGATATTTAAATGATTAGATATTTCCCTAGAATTCCCCCAGAAAACAGCACAGTTTAATGTGATAAGAGAAAAGAACACAACCAAGAAGTCAGCAAAAATATCCACCAGGGATGAAGACAAAGTAAAAGGAAAGCATAGTGACTCTGTCACCAGCAGAGTGGGGACAACTACTATGTTGGCGATAGTTCTTGAGGACACAGAGAAAAGGCTGGTGAAGACTCTGACCTTCAGCGTTGTAGACAGCAAAGTAGAACTGATAAATACTTGGGAAAGCATCAAACACTGCCTTTCTCCTCCTGGGGACCTATATTTGTGTTGAGTGTGGGAAGCAAATCCATACCCACAGTGTCCAGTAGGAAGGCTCCTTTGTATGTACAGAATAGAGCCCTATTGTTTCAAAGCAGACCAGGAAACGTTGCATATTCTAAGCACTGGAGTAGCTGTTGAAAAATAACCCCACTAGGTATAGAAAATGCCAGCACATGACTTGAAATGAAATGCTAATAATAATTTTAAAAGCTAAGAGACAGTGGGAAGAGAGGAACAAAAAGTTAATAAAATGGCTTTTTAAAACCCAACTAAGTTGGTGATGATATTGTATGGTTTAGATTCACCACCAATTAAAATAATATTGGGTGAATAGACAAGGAAGAACCTTCAACTACATGCCATTTCACAGACCCACATTTTAAAGGTCCACATGGGTAGAACATTAATGGGTGAATCAAGATATGATAAACCCTGAATATAGATAGCTGGAGTGTCTGTTTTAGTGCCAGGTAAAATAGATTTAGCAGCAATAATATTGCCAGGGCCAAAAGAGAGACATCCCATAATAATGAGAAGTTTATCAGGAAACCATCATAGTTAACAGTGTGCATTTTTCACCATGCAGCACAGAAGTGGAGAGAGTTAAATATAAAAGCAGACCCTTTCACAAAGCAGGGGATTTTAACACTCCTCACCTGTGGTCATTAATAGAATAGTTAAAAAAAAAAAAAGGAAAGAAAGAAAATAGAGGCTGCCAAACATAGCAATTTCCTTGGTCTAATTGTTTCTTATGGCTCACCACACCCAACAGTTCCTCAGTCTGCATTGCCTTCAAGGGCACTCGGGCATTTGGTAAGGGTTAGTGTGTCTTTCAGAGGAGGAGAAAGAACAGACAAGTGTGAGGGTGGGAGCTGAGCAGGTGCATTTGTAATTCCTCGTGAGGGCTGGGGGAGAATGTGATGAGCTCTCTGCGCCTAGAAAGAGACTCAGCTGAGATTGAGCTGGGCCATTAAGCAGAGAGAGTTGCTTTGCTCTTCTCTGAGAGTGGTCAGATGGGAGGGAGGGAGGGAGGGAGGGAGAGGGAGAGAGAGAGAGAGAGAGAGAGAGAGAGAGAGAGAGAGAGAGAGAGCGTGTGCGTGTGCGTGTGCGTGTGCATGTGCGCGCGTGCTGTTTCCTCTCCTTGTGAAGGATATAAAACTCCGACCTGGCATCCCACAGCTGAAGAGTACCATGAAACGAAACAGCATCTCCAAGGGAAAAGGCAGGTAAGGGAAATGGTTGCTGTTCCCACCCTCTAGGAAGATGTGTGAGTGCACAGACTCTTGAGTGTTACCTTCCAGGGTTATGATACACCCTTGTGCTGGGGAATAATCCTTCTGTACATTGTGAAAATGTGTTGCTCTCATTATTAATAAAAAGGCTGATTGGCCGGTAGCTGGGCAGGGTGTTCGTGGCAGAGAGAATGCTGGGAAGAAGAAGGGCGGAGTCTAAAGAGCCATGAGCCTCATGCCAAAGAAGCAACTTGGGGAGTTCATAGATGAGGTAAACAAGCCTTGGGGCAGCACATAGACTAATAGAAATGGGTTAATTTAAGTTGTAAGAGCTGGCTGGAGACAAGCCCAAACTATTGGCTGAGTATTTATAATTAATAACAAGTCTCTGTGTGATTATTTGAGAGTGACTGCCAGGACACAGAAAAACTCAGCCTACACCCTTGGGATGAAAGCTACCTTACTCCTCCTGGAGATGGCTTCAAATCAGTCCCTGATCGTTGGGCTTCTAACAGACTAGGGTGAGCATTTGAAATCAGAGCTTCTTAAGTCTTATTGTGCTTAGAAATCATCTGTGGATCCTAAAAATCACACTTTATTCGGGTAACTGATTGTATACTGAGAAGAGTGGAGATAGGTGAGTGGTAAGAGTTAAAATCCACTGGGATCCAAGTACCTGCTAGAAACCCTGCTCAGTGCTTCCTACCTATTGTCTCTGCATTTATCTACAATTGAAACAGCTTCCCAACAAGGAATCTGCTGCCTTAGAGATCTTAGAGCCTATACCCAGGTCCATTTGGCTTAGAGCCTATACCCAGGTCCATTTGGCTTAGAGCCTGTACCCAGGTCCATTTGGCTTGGTGAGGACATAGATCTCTGCTCAGCTTCCATGTTAGGTATGGAGTAGCCTTGTAGGCTACAATCCCAACTAGCACTTCCCTGGACCACTCATTCCTTGTCTGCCAAGCCAGCTGGATTCTAGTCATAATGTACGGCTAATAGCTTTGATGCTGAGCTGGGCTTCTGCTCAAGAGGGTCCCCTGTACATTTCAAGGACTCTGACTAGTGACATCATGGTAGCATGGATTTCTTGTGGCTGAAATAATTGAACTTGACACTGGTACATGGTAAACCCAGAGCTTTTCCCTGAGAGCTGGTTGTTGAACAGTTATGAACATTGCCTCACTATGTGCAGTCCTAGGGGGACTTTGGGTTGTCCAATTGGTCCCTTACTCCAAAATTATGCAAAATCTATGGTAGGTAAATGATACATGTGTTTTCCTTGAACTTTCATGTTCTGGTAGCTCAGTCACCAGTGTCTACCAAGAGTTGGTAGGACTTTTGAGAGGTGGGTCTGTGTGGATGGTGAAAAGAGAATGGTCCAGCATCTTCATTAATGGAATCAAATTTTTCATGGTTTGTTTTTTGAGACAATGTTTCATGCTTGAAGTCTAGGGTGGCTTGGAACTATTATGTAGCCCAGACTGGCCTTGAACCTAAGTGCTCACTTGAGTTAAGCTTCCCTCTGAAGAGTGAATGGGTGGATGGATGAATAAATGAATGGGAGCATATTCGGTGCAGTGCCAGGAGGTACAAGAGCCACAGAGGCTGCCACCTCTACCCATGTTTGGCCTAGTTCTACACATTGGATTGGGTTGATTACTTAGTGGACTCCAGGCACATGTAGCCAGGCACGTGAAAGTTTCCCAATGTGTACCAGGTGTAAGAAGTCTTTGCCCCAAATCTAGGGCACCTGGCTTCTCTGCAGCCTGGACAATAGCCCAGGTCACAACCTCTACAGAGAACCCTGGTTCCTCCAGCGCAGCAGCTAAGGAGAACAGCTTCACTAAAACATAGTTATAGTCTACTAGAGTTTGGTGTGAGAAGTTCACTCTCTTCCTTAAGATCTGGTTCTAATTTTGAAAACAATCTTTTGTTTACATTCTTTGTATCAACAACAGTATTACCCTCAGGAAGAACCTTGAGATGGAAGTGAGCTCATTGTGAGGAAACTTGGAAAGTCAAACCCACCAGAGACTCTGGGGCTGGCAAGAAGAGGAGGGCACTTGAGGCTGCACAGCCACGTGGTTCCCAGTGGCAGGAAAGCCGTGTTGTGGATGCCCACACTTGCCGCCTAGCTGTTCTGTGACACTTGGGTGCCGCTCAGCATCTCTGAACCTTGGTGTATCTTTAAAATAATGAAAATTAGCCCTAGGCTGAGGATCATTTTTCAGGACTTCATGAAAAGACACTTAGCACAGTGCCTGTAAATCATTACCTCATCACTATTATTTTATCATGTACATACTTTTCCATTTCTCTGTCTTATTCATTGGCGTAGCAGGTGACTGACTATCTAATAACCTCGTATTTTGTGCACGTGTGTGTATGTGTTCGTGTGTACAAGATGCACATGTCAGAGACATGTCAGGCATGTGTGTTGGCATATGGAGTATTATTCCCTTAGGCATACCACCACCTTGTTTTTTTTTTTTTTTTTTTTTGTTTTTTTTTTTTTGTTTTTTTTTTTTTTTTTGAGACAGGATAGCTCAATTTTGACCTGAAACTTGCCAAATAGGGTAAGCTGATAACCCAGCAAGTCCCAGAATTCTCCTGCCTCTATCCATACTTCAGTGCTTGAATTACAAACTTATGCCGCCAAGCTCAACTTTTTCTGTGTGGAATCTGGGGATATGACTCAGGTCCTCACACTTGCCTAGCAAATGCTTTACCAAATAAGCCACAAGATTGTGGTTTTGTTGTTGTTGGTAGTTGGCTTGTTTTTTTGATTTCATAGCTCTCTCAAGAACTGTGTGAGTATTAAGAGCAGCTTAGGAGGAGACAATTGTCAGAAGAAGGTAGAAGCCAAGTGAGAAGCACAGGGAAACTCTGGTGTGCCAGCCAGCTTTCTGTCACTACAGCAAATGCCTGAGGTACTCAGCTTACAAAGACACACGGTTTATTTTGGCTCACAGTTTTTGAGGTTCTGGTTTGTTTGGCTGCTCTGCGGCTTTGGGCCTGTAGTAATGTAGCACACAATGGTGGGAATGTGTGACAGCAAAGCCTCCCACCTCAAGATCCGAGGACAGGTCAGGGAGACCCAGCCCTCCCCGTGCACCTGGCTGGAGGTCAGGCATTATTAGAAATCACTGAAAACAGTAAGTTGTAGTGCAAATCCTAATTGGTCTTAATAAGAAAAACCTGGAGCCAGATATCGGGGTAAATGCTGAAAGATCAGAGAGACAAAGGAGCAAGCCACAGCCACCTCTTACCTTGCCAACTCCTCAGCCTGAAAAAGGCTGAGCTCTTGTCTCCTCCCACCTTATATTCCTCTCTTCACCCAGTCATATCACTTCCTGTCTCCACTTCCCTAGCACTGGGATTAAAGGTATGCACCACCACTGCCTGGCTTCTATGGTTAACTAGTGGCGAGCTCCATACTCTGGTCTCCAGGGAAGCTTTATTTGCTAGAACACAAACAAAATATCACCACAAGAAGTCCTGATAGACACCCCTCAGTATTTTTCCTCTTATATGACAGAGTGGTTTGGCTCCTTGATTAGCAAATGTCAGACTCCCTGTGTGCCCTTCCCCCAGGGCGGTTTGCAGAGGGTGAAACTCAACTCTCAGATTCGAATGCTGGTCAGGAGCAATTGCTATCCTTCTAAAGTTCCCAAGTCAGCAAGGCTGTGAATGGAATTAGAGAACCACTCGGGTTGGAGGTAGCAAAAGTAGCTTCAGCCCCACCATTTCCAGATGCCTGGGCAGCTGTCAACCATATGGCCACTCTTTAGTAGTTCTTCAGACTGTCAGTTGGCTACTTTCAACATTCCTAGCTTTCAGGGGAGTAACTGATCCAGCTACGTACACCTGGAGGAGACTTCAGGCCAGCCACAGACACCTCCAAGGAAGTTCATTGGCATTAGGGGAAGGAATGCAGCTATCATGGCCACTGTTCCTGCATGGCTTTGTCTTGAGAAGCTTCATTCTTGCTATGACAGACCAAAAGACCCTTAGATGCCCCCACTTAGAGTCACTTCACAAAACTCCATGCACAGTTGCTCTGGACTTCATCATAGCATTCTTCAGTCTGCTTTGGGAGAAACCCCTCTCTCATGACAATGTGTACACACTATGAACTGTATAAATTGCTCCACTTACTCTCTGAGCAACAGTCTGAGACCTCCCTCCCTTCCACTGTTCCTATGCTTAGGCCTAGGTTCCAATGAGTAGTTATACTGCTTGCCTGTGGTCTTTCATTATAATCAGAGTGGGTTGTGATGGTAACATAAACAGGAAGCTTCTGAGAGTGACATACTCAAGCCCATGACTCACTTGTCCATCTCTGCCTGGCATACCTCCATCTCATCATCTACCTCAACTACTAACGGAGTGACTATGTGATTAACAGCTCCCCAGGCCTCTGAAAATGGTGGGGCTGACGCTGCTTTTGCTACCTCCAACCCTACAATTTCCTTCACAGCCCACTGGGGAACTTTGGAAGGACAGCAATTGCTCCTGACCAGACTTCACATCACAGGAAACTTGAGTTTCGTTCCATGGAAGCTGCTACAGAAAAATGGGTACACAGGGAGTCTGACAGCTGCTAATCAACCAGCCAAACTGTTCTGTCATATAAGAGGAAAAATACTGAGGGGTGCTTATTACAAAGATGTAGCAAGACCTTGGTCTTCATGCAGAACCCAATTCCAAGATCAAGTACTTCAGGATGCCCCTTGCTCTGCAGTCTGGTAGAGACATGTTCTGTGAGGTCAACACAGACCCATCTACAGAGGGTTTGGAAGAGATGTGTTTATGTACCATGGAGGATGCTCATTTGTGAAACTTTGGCTAGATACATAAACACCCACATAAGTAATTATTTTACCCATATGTTTATATAGCGTCTTGGTTTGTTTTGTGCAGCTATAACAGAGGGACTTAGATTGGGTAAATTGACAAAGATCTATTTTTATTCATAGAGATTTGTTTCTGATGGTTCTGGAGACTGGGAAATTCAAAGCTTCAGCTGGGAAGGGCCTTCTCACTACACCATCTCCACAGAGGGTAGAAGAGAAAGAGCAAGAGAAAGCAAGAGGGAGTTCAGTTCCCTTGTCTGACAAATTTCTTGAAACAGCAGACATAGTCCTTTGTAAGACCTTGATCCATCAGCGCTGACAAATTCTCTTAAAGACCCTGCCTCTCAGTGTGGTTGATGAGGAGACTGAGGTTCTAACACAGGAACTGTCAGGGATGCAATAAGCCCTAATGGTGTATAATATGTATTTACAGGTGCTTGCTTATTCATGTGCCGTAGTCATTTCTGCTTGTAGATTTGTTTTTTTGTCCATGTCTCATGACCAAACTGCAGCAAGGCAGAAGCAGGGAAAAAGGTGGGTGGGTATACACCACTGGTAATGAGGGTCTCTGAGTAGGGCTGTGCTGTGTGCAATATCTAAGGATTCTTGAAGAACCTTTGAATGCATGGTTAGGCAGGAAGGAAGAGTGGTGGGTGGGAGGACAGTGTGCTTGTATTCCTGACTGGATTCCCCAGTGCTGTGTTTAGATCCTGGTAAACAAAACTCTGAGCCTGTCTCTTGCACCACTGGCTCTTTTATGGGGTCACATTGCCTCCCCAAGAATGGCAAAGAAGGAGCATATTGAATCAGCTGCAGTTTGAGGCTTGATGTGAATAATGTTGCCTGGTTCTGCAACATGAATGCTCTGACATCACCCTGCACATCTGGGGAGAATCCAGTCTGCTCAAAAGGACTTTCTTTCCCAATTGTTTGACCAACAAATGCTGCTAATTGTTCCCATTAGAAATGTTTATTAGTAACTGAGACAGGCCTCTGTTTAGGCTAGGGCTTCTCAAGGCTCATTCCAAGACTAGTAGTGCCCCATCTGAGCGCTTGTCTGAGATGTACGGTCCTGGTCACTCTGACCTCTGGAAAGAAACTCTGGGCATGGGCTATGGATGTGTGTGTAACCGTTATGATTTCAGTGCTCAATGATGTTTGAGAGGCACTAAGTACATCTACTGGTGATAACGCCCTTTAAATAAGAATGAAAACTGGGCCTAGTAGTTTTGACTTGTCATTCCAGCTACTAAAAAAAAAGGGTGAGGCAGACAGATCGCAAGTTCTAGGCCATTCTGAGCAACTTAGGAAGGTCTTGTATCAAAATAAAAAATAGGAAAAAGAGCTGGAAGTATGTGTAGTACATTGGTAGTGTTCTTGCCTAGCATGGGTGAAGTTCTGGGTTCAATCAAGAGCATAATTCACACAGGAGGAAAAAAAGACTCCCCACTGTTCTCTTAAAGGGCCTAGGATGCCCTGGAGCCTGAGTTCTTAGGAGTGTGAGCAATTTGTATTAAATTAAACGGAACCACTGGGCACTGCTTAGGCCTATTTGCTCCGAATGCTTCTGCTTCTTATCCGGAGGGATTTCCCCTCCCCTGGTAAGTTTGTGGTTGATATGGCTTTTCCACAAGGCACTAGGAACTTCTACCTCAGAACCACTGAGATCCACCTAGGCACTACTTCCTACCCGTGAGCAAGATGTCACACATTACATGCACCAGTACAACTAACTTCTGCCCATCCTGTGGTCATGTGCCCATTCTGCCATACTGTCAGCATAGGAAACATGGATATCCGTGGTGGGAGCTCTGGACCCCATGCTGCTAGGTTGTGTTTACCTAACTCAAGAGAGTTAGGAGAGACTGAGGCAGATGAAGTATGTATCACTGTGCCTGGCAGCAGCAGGGTGGAAACTTTTTAAAGTGTTTCCCAGCCCAGTCTCAGCCTCCTGTGAGCTTCCCATCCACTGTGGCCCAGCTGCTGCCTCCACTCGAATGTCTGGCTCACCACATTCAGGACAGATGTCTGGATTCTCCTCACGTTGCCCCTTCCACACCTCCCATCCCAGCCATCTGTTGGTCCTTCAATCATCAGATCGTAGGCAGGATAGCGAGCTATGCTTCCTATTATACAGGAAGCCTTGCTGCTACCCTCAGCTCTGTGGCTTCCAGGGTTGTCATCCTGCTCTCCTCTGGCTGCTCTCACAGAAACTTTGCTCCCTACTGTGCTAGGAGGCCTGGGTCCCTCTACGGCATCACTTTCGTATTTCTTCATGCACAGGGGTATCCTTCACAGATGTGGTCCATGAATGCAGGGAGTATGTACTAATGGAACCAATAACCCCGGTTTCTGCTTCCTTGCTCCTCTCCATCCTCCACAGTTCATAGGCCATTTAGTTCTGGAAGGTTATTATTAAGAATATATAACATGGCTTCACTTATGGTATTTTCTGCTTTGATGTAGCTGGCCCTGCCTCTCACCTAGACCACCACAGTGCCTGGCTCTTCCTTAGTAATAGTCAGTACAATATTTCTCACCTGGAGCTGATCTTACTCACCAGGAAATCCTGAGAATGACTGGGGTCAGTTGTGGTGATTACCACCTTCAGGGTGAGAAGTGGAGACCAGCGGTGCAGCTGTGCACCTTGCACAGAATGAGAGGAGTGTTGGCATACAGAACCAAGAACAAGACCGTCTGACTCTCTTGAAGCCCTTTGATACTCCTATGCTTAGAGGACAATATGAGTTACTTTACATAGTCAACATGTCATGTCGTTCTTCTACTCGAAACCTTGTCTCACAACCCTGTCTCCTGGAAGGAGGCCCATTCTTTGAATAGATGCACAACTCTGGGTTTGTTGACTTTACTGAGAGGGGCTGTGGTAGGCTGATGAGTTCCTTATATTGCATGTTAAAATACACACATCACATCCATGGCTCCAGTACCAGGCCTTTGCTTCCTTTGAAGACCTCACAGACCACAGGAAGAGTACCCTCCTTCCAGTGTGTCACCTGATCTCAATAGTCTACAACATTGCCTCTATGCTGAAATCCTTTACCTTTGATTGATTTGTTTTCTTCATTTGGTTGCCAAGTTCCCACACAAGGATGGATTGTTTCAGCTGAGTATTAAGACAGGAATGTACTTTTCCCTCAAGAATCTGGACATGTGTAGCAGGGCTTTAGAATAAGTAGCATGGCAGCTGGTCCATCACCATAATGATGGGCCCTTGCTCATGCCCTCATGGCAGCTGGTCCATCACCATAATGATGGGCCCTTGCTCATGCCCTCATGACAGCTGCAGAGGCTCCTGCCATTATTTGTTTGTTTCAGACAGCAAGAAGAGACAAGGGCCGAAACAGAATGCAGGGATTATTGGGTTTGTCTTCTATTTAGGAGATCTGTAGGAATCTATTGTGAATGAACCATCTGTTTCTGAAGTGGTAAAACACTAACAATCTAGAAAACAACCCATAGCCATCCAGCCTGATGTGATAAATGCAGTCTATTAGGTGGTTATTCCTTGCAAGTGGTGGAGGACAATGGATGATTGTATTCACTCCATGTGGCCACAGCACTCCTGTCCAGCTCCCATTCACCTCTATGAGGATCTAAGGCAGAGGACCACTACTGTACTTAGGATGGCCTGAGATTATGGTTCCCAATAATAGCAAAAAGTGATGCAAATCTAGCCTTACAGCCACCTAGAATTAAGGCAGCCATGTAACTGTAGTCTTGGATAGCCAGGCACACACAAAACCAGACTCCTTGTCCTTCTAGGGGATTCTGCTGTCTTGGCAAACACTGTTTGGCCCTGGGAAAGTGTATCAGTCAAGGTTCTCTAGAAAAACAGAACTGATAGGATTAATTTATATATATTAAAAGAGAATTTATTAGAGTGGCTTATAGGCTGTGCTCTGGCTGGTTCAACATTGGTTGTCTCCTAATAGAAAGCTCAAGGATCCAGGGAGCTAGAGAGATGCCTCAGAGGTTAAGATCACTGATTGCTCTTCCAGAGTACCCAGGTTCAATTCCTAGCACCCACATGGCAGCTTACAACTGAAAGTTCAAGAATTCGATAGTTGTTCAGTCTATGAGGCTAGATGTCTCAGCTGGTGTTCAGTATATATTGGAATCCCAAAGAAGTAGGTTCTAATATCATTGAAGGAATGCCTCAGCGGCAGGATAGATGAACTTGCCAGCAGGAGTGAGGGTAAGCAAGTAAGAAGCAAAAGCTTCCTTTTATATCCTTTTATGCAGACTGCCATTATAATGTGTTGCCCAGATTTAGGGTGAGTCTTCATACCTCAAATGATCCAATCAAGAAAAACCCCTCACAAGTGTCTCCAGCTACTTGGGTTTTTGATGATTCCAGGTATAGTCAAGTTGACAAGATTAGTTATCACAGAAGGACAGTGTGTTTTCCTGCAGTCTGGAAGCTAGATCAGTTAAATGGTGGCTTGTTGCAAGATGGAGTTACTTCGGTGGATGAATCTCCATACATGATCCTACCCCAAACCTCTCCTCACCTCTGTCCAGATCTGAGGCACAGATCTACACTGTGTCTGAGAAATACACGTTTGCAGATGCTGCCTGTGAGACTGAAAAATCCAGTTTGTGTCGGAAAGGAAAGGGAAAGCTGCCACAAATCTGTCTGTATTTTCGTCTGAATGGATGCTTTCAGAAGAAAGTTCGTGTTAGTTCTGTTCTGAACCTTTGGCCCTGAGCCCTGTGCCCTGAGTACAGAGTCTCAGTAAACCTTTTTTAGAGTCTCATTTCTGGTCCACCTTTGTGCTTTTCCTCACTCAAGGTCCAGATCTGGCCTCAATGTCTTCTGTGCACAGGGCAAACAAGGGTCACCGAGTTCCACTTATTCATACTGCAGTACCAGCGGGAGACACAGCAACGGCCCCTTTGCTCTCTGGGTGCTGGAGACTGACTAGGTATTGGTGCATGCATGTGGTGGGAAGGGGTTTCCCTCAACCTAGGTGGGGATCAGCCAGCCACTGAGAGTTCTGGAGGGAAAGCTTCAGAGTCCAGACTCTCCCAGCCCTCTCACCAAAGTATGATTCTGCCCAGGCCTCACAGCATATTAGCATTTTAAAAGATGGTGGTGTTCATACACGTGGGCTGGGCAGTGGTCTGATTTCTGTTACCAGTCACACAATACCACAGATGGGTGAGCTGCAAAGAAAAAAGCTTTATTTTTATTCTGCCACATGGTTGCATCTGGTGATGGTTTCTTGCTGGCAATTAGGAGAAGCCACAGGGTATTTTATTATGTGCTGAGATGGCAGTATGGGGGGGGGAATGTGTGTATGTGTGTCCTTGACTCTTCCTCTTCCTATAAAGCTATCATGACTCAATGACAGCTCTATCTTAGTGAACTTATCAAACCACAGACACTTCCCACAGGTCCAGTTGTTAAATCCCATAGTTGGGTTGGATTGATTTTCTTCCTTCTCACATCTCACAGAGGGATTAATCTCAACACATGAAGACTTGAGAGACCCACGCAACTCCATCCAACTCAACACAAACTGTCATAACCAAGCTACACAGATGTTTTGAAGATGCTGGCAGTGTCTGGTCTCCTGAGGCCCCCTCACTGGCCTGTGTAGGCATCTTCTCCCTGTGTTCTCATGTGGTTGTCCCTCTGTGTTTGTCTGTGTCCTGATCTCTTAGAACTCCAGTTTCCCTGGGCCTGGATGCCAGAGTGGCCTCATTTCAACATAACCAGCTCTATAAACTCCTACTTCCAAGGACAGTTACACTCTTGAGTCCTGGGTCTAACCCTAGCTTATACGTTTGGGGACACAGTACAGACCTTAACAATGGACAAGGCTGGAGCTGAGGATGCCAGCCATGAACTGAGGTTTCTGTCTGCACCTGGAGCAAGAGAGGAGTGTTCTATCTAGAACTGAGTTCTGGCAACTTTGCCCAGCTACCTCTTTGCCCAGCTGCTCACCAGCCCAGACTCCCTTCAGTTCCAGCTACCCGCCCCACCTCAGCCACCCACTATGGCTCAGCCATCCTTCCCTAACTTAGCTACCCCCTGGCCTGACCTCTCCCTGGCTTAGTTTCATTCTTATCCAGCTGACTTCCATGCTGACACCCAGCACCGGGTGGGTTTACAGTCTTCCTCTGCTGTTTCACAGGAGGTGTTAGACAAGACTGGTAGACTTTGCTGTTCTCAGTTTCCCTACCTGTCTCTTAGGGTGTGAGCAAGGTGGTCTAGATGGTCATGTGGACGTATCCGAGTGACTCTGGGTGCAAGGGCACAGTCTAGGGACTTCAGTGACTTAATATCAGCCAGGTTGGTAAGAAAATGCATTTCCCCGGGAATCATGGATACTGGGAAAACGTGGGTCCAGCTAGAGCCTCTGAGACTTGGGAAAAGACCCAAATGTCTCTTGGGAAATGGGATCTTGCTTGGAACCCAAGTTGGAGTTGAACCTCCTGTTATGTAGAAATGGACACCCCTGTGAGAAACTCCATGTGCACAGTGACCCAGCCTTAACGGCCTAAGGGCAGAGAAATGCAGAGTCTTCATTAGTCATGTGTGTGTGTGTGTGTGTGTATGTGTGTATGTATGTGTGTAGATATTTTAGTATATGTGGGGTGTGTATATGTGTACGTGATATGTGTATGTGACTGTATGTTTCATGTTTCTGTGTGTATATGTATGTGTTTGTGTATGTATGTGTCTGAGTGTCTGTGAGCATCTGTATATGTATGGTGTGTGGGTAAATGTGTACTTGTGGTGTGTAAGTAAGTGTGCCTATGCTCATTTGTATGCATATGGTATATGTGTACATGTGGTGTGTTTGTATGTGCGTGTGCAAGTATATGTATGCATCTCTGTGTATAGGCTGTGTATGTCTTGTGTGTGAATTTGTATATGTGTATATATGTGTGTCTTTGTGTGTATCTCTGTGTGTGTGTATATATATGTATACATATATATGTGTGTGTGTGTTTGTACGTGAGTATGCATCTCTCTGTGCCTATATACAGTGAGGGGGGCAGTCCTGTTTGGACAAAAAAAATGCATCTTTAGAGAATGACTCAGTGATTTAGGGTAACCTCAACACCCTTCTTCCCAGTGCAGTGTCCACAGAGGCCATGAAGCATGGGAAGTGTATGGCCAGGCAGCTCAGGGTGGCCTGGCAGGGCAGCCAGAACACAGAGCCAGGGAGGCCCCTGCTCTCCCAAGCCTCCTTCCAACAAAAGGTTCTTGTTTTCCTCTCCAAACCCCTGTGAGCCATGTGGGACTAGAGGGCCAAAGTCTCCGCTGTGGTACTTTCCAGGGAGGGGAGCCAAAGAAGGCGGGGACACTGTGGTCACAGCTGTCCCACAGATGAAGCGGGTACCCCTGAACAATAATGGGGTGGTAAGCATTGGTAGGGGGAGCATTAGTGAGGCTCCCAGCTAATTTGGGAGGACCTAGCATCCTTCCAGAATTTGTTGGTGGAGTTATGTGAGGCACTTAGTAGAAGCCCTTCCCTGAAGGCAGGGAGGCAGGAACAAGCCCCTCACAGATGTCAGTAGCCTGCCTTCACTTTCCAGGGAGATCTATATGCTTGGTTTCCTGGGGTAGCTGGTATTACTCAAGTAGCAGCACCTGACATTTTATCAGCCCACTAAGCAGGGCCTGACCGTGTTCTATGTGTCTGTGGCAACAAGGCCTGGGATGGTTCCTCCCTAAGAAATAGTCTCTTGAGTCAAAAGAGACACAGAAATTCCAAAGTATAGGTCCAACAGAAGTGAACAGCCTTGGGCTGAGTGCTTCTTCAAACCTTGAAGATGGTACTGATTTACCTAGAGGAATGTGTTTCTCACTGTGGTGGTTTCCATTATTGTTATTACCTTACATGTTTTGATGTCCAGGGACCTCTCAGCCTGGCCCCCAAAGCACAGCTTTCCCACAGAGCTCAGCACGGTAGAGAATCTGGGAGATGGGGAGGAGAAATGTCATGATGAACTGTCTGTTCTACTACACTTTAGATGTAATATCCTCCTGCTCCTTGGTCCTGGGAGGTATGCTGCCCTTTCTGTGGTTAGCCGAAGATACTTGAAAAGTCATTTTCATATTGATTCAAAATATGTGCCTCTTGTGTGAAGTGTGTATTTACTCGAAGATTTGGAATGTGGTTCCCAGTAGTGTCTTGTTGAACCTAGATTCGTAAAGAAAGCTCCCAAGGCCATAACTAAATGCCAAATAGCTTCACAACCACACCTCTGGGCTGTGCATAGTCTACCTACCAAGAATGGAAAGCCTGGGGCTGGCAGCCTCGTGGTTCTCTCCACTAGACTTGTTACTGCCCAGCTGAACCAACTGGCACCTTTCTGTTGACCCTGGGGCTCCCACTCGTGGGAGTGGCCATGGTCAGACAATCAGAGGCCTGCTGAAGTCAAGGGGTACTGGGAGTTCTCCAGATCAAGGGCCAGAATTCCAGAATAGAAACATTTCACACAGGATTGCAAGGAATGTGGGGTTAGCATATCCAGGGGAGGGGCTCCAAGCCCCATCTCTGGGCTAAAGAGAGACTTTATAGGTCAAAAGGCTGTACTGACTAGTTTGATGTCAACTTGACACGAGCTGGAGTCATCAAAGAGGAGGAAGTCTCAATTAAGAAAATGCCTCCATTAGATCCGGTTGTAGGAAAGCCTGTAGGGCATTTTCTTAATTAGTGATCGATAAGGGAAGGCCCAGCCTATTGGGGATGATGCCATCCCTGGGCTGGTGGTCCTGAGTTCTATAAGAAAGCAGAATGAATAAACCATGGTGGGCAAGCCAGTAAGCAACACCCTTCATGACCTCTGCATCAGCTCTTGGCTCCAGATTCCTTGCCTGCTTGAGTTCCTGTTCTGACTTCCTTTGATGATGAACTGTGATATGGAAGTGTAAGCTGAATAAACCCTTTCCTCCCCAAGTTGCTTTGGTCATGGTGTTTCATCACAGTGACAGTAATCCTAAGACAGAGGCTGGCTAACATAGGACTCTATTTGTAGGGTGATTTCTCTTCAGCTTGAGTGGCAGTTTGTCAGAAGCCAGGGCCCTGGGCCTCATTTCCTCAATGTCTTCGCTGCTTGGGTCTCTCCCAGGTGCTAGGGCAGTCCCCAGGATGTGGTACCCAGGGTGTATGTCTTTGGAGGTTTGCAAGGAAAGAACAGAGCTGAGACAGATGTATAAAAGGTGGTAGACTATCCCCAAGAGATTATTGAAGTGTTTCTTGCTGGGTGTGAAATAGGCCTAGGAAAGGCTTTGTGTGGGAAGGGGCCTGGAAGCACGAGGGACCATGCTCTCTGAGCATTCTTCTGCTCTCCATTACCTGCACCAGAGGTTACATCTACAGACACCTGGGGAAGTGGGAGGCAGAGAGCACAGGGAAAGAGGACATTTTCAAAAGAGACAGAAAGAAGTTAGTGGTTTCATTTCATAGTTATTCTGTGGAGCAGACACATGAGTGGAGAGAATGGAGAGTGGAGCCAGGGGCATGGTTGAACAAGGCCTGGCCTTGCTCAGGATCACCTGTGTGCTACCTGGGCTCTGAAAAAAGTTGTGCGGGTACAGCTCCAGGAGCTAAAGACATCGTAGATGTTCTAAGCAGGGTGACAGCAGGGATGGGGCGTCAGGGAGCATCTTGGGTGCTGTTCCCATCAGGATGCAAGAAATCCCGAACTTTACCTGACTTCAGCCCAAATGCATCGTCTCCAGCTCTCAGGATGGAGTGGGACAGGATAGAGATCTAGGGGATCCAACAACACGGTGACTCTCAGCTGGAGAAAACCTTGGCTGTAGTCAAGTGTGAGGCAGTTGACACATTCAATCATTTCCATCCGTTATAGCAAGGGGCACAGATTGCCTGGTAGCCCTGCATCTCTGATACTGGGAATGGATCCTGCTCTGCCTTTGGTCTTCCACAAGATGGCAGAGTATGCCCAGGGTCCTACCTGGTAAGATGGTGGCACTCTTGTGCTGTAATAGCACGCTTTGCCGTTCATTGCAGGAGGGACTTGGAGGGCTGGCCACTGATGAAGAGGATCCTGGAGTTCTCTCTAACAGTGGGAGGAGACCCTGATCTTTTACAGCTGTGTTTCAGCAGTCATGCCTGGAAGGGAAAACTGAACTGAAAACTGTGCAGTAATGTGATGCTTCCTGTGTCTGGAGAGTTGAGGAATGACGAAAGCCCTCCTCTGTATGAGATTTCTGATGTGCAGGCCAACCTTCTCTTCAAAGTGAGAGAAAGTCTACTAGAAGTAAGCACACTGGGACAGAAGGCGTCCTGGTCTGCCTAGCCTTGTAAACAGGAATGGATGAATATATGACTTTTAGAAAAATCTAGACCCACCAAACTGTGGCAGCAGGCCAGGTCCCATTTAACAGAAGAGCTGGGTTTGTAGGGGTTACTTACTGGTCTCTCAGTGTGGCCAATGAGCTGCAAAACATTTTGTCTAAAGAAATGGACCTCTTGATTTATAGGATTTGGATGAAGCTAAGCTGGGGAGTGCTCCCTTGGGAAGCGCTGGGGCTGTCTTAGCTCACTAACAGGGAACCCAGAGGGACAGGGAGAACTTGCTTAAGAAAGAGATAGGAAGTGGAAGGGACAGAGGGAAGGAAATGAGGTTTGAGGAGCAGCTACGCATATAAACTGGGCGTTTGGAGGGGCCGGGTTAAACACAGCTGTGTCTTTGGTTGCTACAATGTACCTAAATCCACAGCGGGCTCAGAACCCTTTCAGGGATCACACTGGCTCTGTGAGGCAACACAGGAGGATATCCATCATAGACACACTCAGCACACAGTAGGAGGTGGTGTGGTCAGAGTCCTGAGCTGGAAATGTGTTACAAGGACCCAGACAATTGTGTCTCTACTTTTGCAGATAAATGAGAAACAAGCAAGCCAGGTAGGAGTGTCATACACAGCATCAAGGTGAGGCCACCTGATGTGGGTTTAGTACAGTATTCTCTTAAGGTTACGGGTAAAAGAAAATAAGGGTCTCTTGGATACATATGGTCTGTGCTACAATTTACCTCTCATGAGCATTTGAGGCTTCCACAGTATCTCAAGCTTGTTTAGTGTTACAGGCAGGGTGCTTGGAGGGCATGGCCTACCGGAGTAGTTACTGTAAAGCAGAGGGTGAGGACTATCCTTCTCAAATGTCAGGGGAATCTTCTTTGTGAGGAATCCAATTCATACAACAATTTACCTTCAGCACAGCATGACGGGCTCTGGAGCCCACTTGTGGTGCTAAGCATGGATCTGGGAGTTGCTCTTTGATATACCAGTGAGTTATGGCTAGGAGGCTGACTCCCTGTGAAGTGAGGCTGTCAGTGACTCTGAGCTCTTGGCTTTGTGGGAGGGCCCTGCAGGAATGAGGGTATGTTAGAAGCTGAGCATACCCTACATAGTTGCTAAGAGTTCCTTTCATTTTTATTATGATACTGGGTTACGTAAGGCTATTTTCATGCAAGTGTGTAATGTACTTTGAGCATATTCCCCCTGACATTATCTCCCCTTTACCAGCCTCCCCCATTAATTCCCTCTGATCCTCTATATTTTTACATCATCTGTGTATATATGATTTTATGAATTTATAAAGCCTAAAGCCCACAAATGAGAGAAAACATGTAATATTTGTCTTTTTGAGGCTGTTTAATTCATTTAATATGATCATTTCCAGTTGCATTCATGTTGGGGAGCCGGCCAGATGCCTCAGTGGTTAAGAGCACTGACTGCTCCTCCAGAGGTCCCAGATTCTATTCTCAGCACCTACATGAGGACTCACAGCCATCTGTCACTCCTGTGCTGGGGAATCTGACTCCCTCTTCTGACTAGGCATGCACATGGTACATAGACAAACATGTAGGCAAAACATCCATAATATAAAATATATATACATACATATAATATTTATATATATAAAATAGAAATAGAAAAATTTAAGAAGAGTATCTTTCGTGTGGGGGGTCTTCTTATCTGTTGTTGCTCATGGCTCAGGCCAGTCTTCTACTGAGCACTAGGTGTCTACAGGTTCCATTGTAGATGCCAGGGTCCCCTTTCCCTCCACTTGGCATTTTGGTCCCTTGGACCTGAGCTGGTAAACTCTGGAAAAAGGATTTGGGTTGTTCACAGACTCTAAGTGAATGCCTGCTGTATGCCAGATGCCTGGGTACACAGTGAATAGAGCAGGTGGCTGGCTGAGAGCAAGGAACCCTTTGCAAGCAGAGCATCTGATGCTGAGCCATAAGGGACTGAGGAAGATATCTGACTGTTCCTGCAGGGCAGAGGCTCTTCTGTATCGAGTGGCTTGATGTCACAATGCCAGGCTCCCTGCCAGGCCACACCTGGCCCTTTTAAGGGACCACCAACACTGTGCTGGAATTTGCTTCTTTATACCGAGGCCCAGAGGAGGACAATATGAAAAGGGGTGTTTATGTTGGGAATGCTCTTACCTGC
This sequence comes from Peromyscus californicus insignis, assembly GCF_007827085.1. Lineage (NCBI taxonomy): Eukaryota > Metazoa > Chordata > Mammalia > Rodentia > Cricetidae > Peromyscus > Peromyscus californicus. The sequence continues at coordinate 935,963 of NW_026294492.1, read as the reverse complement.
TCACATCAAGTTGACACCCATGTCAACTTACACGTAGGCTGAGACATTCAAGTTCTGCTTTGGGGACAAGGGTGTTGGACAGGAAGGAGGAAGGAGCCTCATCATGGAGACAATACCTGGATGGTGTCTCAAGGAAGTTGCAGGAGCAGTTCCTGAGTGTGAAGCCGAGCCCAGTCTCTTTCCAAAGTTTCCATTTCTCTGTGACAAGAACTCCCAAACTAGTCTTGAGGCAGGAAGGCTGGTCTCAGAGCCACGTCCTTGTCTTCTTGAAGTTTGGCCTCCAAACCTGTTCTTCACCCGGGAGACATACTCTTCGCTGAAGCTTCCAGCTGTTGTCACTGTTTTCCACCGAGGAGTAGGAGCAGAAAAGAATAGTGGAATGGAAACAGACAGTATCATCACAGACACTGTGAACAGCTGGCCATGCTCTGGGCCAAAGCTAGTTTTTCTGAGGACACATGGGCTGGTTTTAATTTGTGTTTTCTACCCTCCCCCCACCCCCTTTTTTTTTTTGCCAATAAAAGTGTTTTTGTTTGTTGGGTGAATTAACTATGGAAAAACCTTGAGAAGTTCCAGAAGGAAAGCGTGGCTTACAGCTGTCACCCTGAGGAGTTTGAGGATTGTTATAAAGTTCTATGTAGGGGCTTCTCTTACCTAGTGGTTTTTTTTTTTCATAGTCTGTGGCTCTTTGTGGGGATCATTGTCAACCCTGATATGCATGACAGTGATGATGACTATTATTACTGCTAATAATAATTCATCATAATGTGTGTATTGTATATACTTTTATATAGATGATAATATGGTTTCTTATGACTTTCTCAGACATCTCCTCCTTCCTTCTTCTGCCCCTTCCCTAATTAATCATCCGGTTTTCTGTTTCCTCCTTCAAATCACTTGCACCCTGCTAACCCACCCTCAACTGCTCCCCTTCACCACCATTATTCCCTTTTACTTTCCTGGTTTCTGCAGCTACTCCAGGTTATATACTCATATCTGAAGACTTAAAGCTAGGAACCATGAATGAGAGAGTTATGTTTGTCTTTCCGGGTCTAGGTTAAGCCACTCAATATAATCTTCTTTAGTTTTATCCATTTACCTGCAAATTTCATTTTTCTTTACTATTGCAATCTGTCTGAAACTGTGACCCCTTCCAGGTCCATAGACAGAGCTGCCCCTGGTGTTAGTACATGTTACGTCCAACTAGAACATGTGGGCTTATGTGAACCCTGCGGATGAGATGTGGGAGGATATATGAATTGGAGAGTTTCTAGCCTGTATCACATGACCTTAGCATGAGCCCACAGTGATCAGAAAATGTGTTGTACTGTGCATACTCACTTAACCAGAGGGTATATTTATCATGATGTCACATACTCCATTGACCATAAGGAATGCCTATCGTACCATCACATACTTAACCAGAAGGCACACCTATCATGATGTCATATTCACTTAAACAGAGGGGGTACCTACCATGATGTCACATGCTCATTTAAACAGAGGGCACACCTACTTAGCCAAAGGACACAGCTAGTGTCAGAAGGAAAGCATGGCTTACAGCTGTCACCCTGAAGAGTCCAAGGATTGTCCTAAAGATCTGTTTAGGTTGTCAGGACGAAGCCCCAGAACCATGTGGACACTGGGGATACTGCCTCTCCCAGGATCTCTGTAGCTGCTTCCTTTCTTTCGCCCTACTCCCAGCCCCTTGTGCGTTCTCTCTGAGGAGAAGGCTGTGGATGATGGTGAGTTTCTTTGGTGTGTTTCTAACCATATTCTTACTGCCATGCTTTCTTTGGTGTGGCACCAAGGGATATGTAATGGAATTTTCCCAAGGCCAGCCCTGAGAAAATTCCTCCCAGAGACCTGGGAAAGATGCTATGTCTGGCGTGGGGTATCTGAGGGAAAGGAATGTACATACACTATTCTTTTGTTCATTTACTTTATTCCTTTAAGACAAAACTCTATCTATACAGCTTCAGTTCTGTCCTGACTCTCAGTCCTCTCTGTACCCACTTCTTCTGTCCCCTCACAACCCTGGTAATAACTTAGCCCTTATGCTTTTGATCTCATCTTCGTCCTCTGTTCCTCCGTCCTCCATCTATCCTTCCTGGCTCCTTACCCCTGGCCCTGATAAACTCTATAAGAGATCTGCTTTACCCTCTACAGAACCTCTGTCTCCCTCTTTTCTCTGGCCATGTGGTACTCTGTCTGTGGAATTCCGCTCCAGTCCTTACTGCACCTGTTTATGCAAAAAACCCTATTGTCTCCAGTCAGTCTCTCTGCCATGCCCCTAGGCCTGAAGGCAGGGGAAGGTCTGAGCTTCATTTGCACAAGAAGCAAAGTTATGCATCTAGGGTGCCAGGCACTTGGCCTGAGAGGCAGGTTGTCTCTGAAAGGATGTTTTACCTAGTTCAGGGGCTTCAGGCACCTAGCAGGTGGTCTAGTAGCTGTTCTGTTCCTCCTTGTCTTTCAATGCTTTGCTTTGGGCTGGCCCTATCTTTGGATGTGGCTAAAAGAAAATATTTGCAAAAGGCAGATACCCAATTCAAATGCTAAAAATGGGAGTCAGGAGCTCAGAGGCAGAGTTCTGCCTATGTGACTTTATCCAAGTACTTTTAGTGTATGTGCCCGAGACACACACACACACACACACACACACACACACACACACACACACACACACACACACATATATTCTAGGGGAATTATGAGCACAAGGAATTCATAGGAAGGCACAGCTGAATATTAAAGCTGCATAACGTCAAATATTCCGTGATAAATGGCTTCTCATTTGATGGACCCTTGGTCTGTCAAAGTATAGCTTATTATATACAGCTAGACTTTCTATTTCATTTTCTTGTGGCTCACCACAGATGGGGCGGGGGGGACAGAACTAGTAGGAGCTCTTGAGGAGGAACTACCTGGGGCCAGCAGTGGATCAGAAGGGAACCTCTGCTTCTAGGTGTTCTGACAGAACCCATGGGCTCTAAGACGATAGGAACAGGGCATCATCGAACAGGCTAAGGAAATTTAGACAACAGAGTCACAGGTGCTTTCCTGGCATCATGTGCATTTGGAGCACACTCTTGGAGGTACCACAGAGTCATATACCGTCCTGAGTGACTTAGAGTTTTCTGAGTCCCTTCCTTTGGTGTCACTGCCAATCAGAACCCCCAGTGCATTCAGAACAGGATAGCACACCCCAGGTGCTCTCTAACACTCCCAGGCACCAAGTGGCTGTATCTGTGGGGCAACACAGGGTCCCAGCTAATTAGAGAGCATTCACTGATCACTGGTTTCAAAGGAAGTATTCCAGAACTCCATAATCCAGAGCTTTCCTCATAAAATTCAGTAACAAAGCTGAAAAATTTAACTGACCCATTCAACCCTTAATGGTTCTTTAAAACAAGACTAGGGTTGTTTAGACAGATATTAAAATAAATTCTGACTGGAGCATATGATAAAACCTTTTTATCAATTGCTTTTCCTGTTTCTGTCACAGTCATGAATGGTCTCTAAAAGGCATGTTTCCTCCTTGAGTTTACCCCAACAATTTGTTGTTGTTGTTTGGCTGTCCATGTTCACGTAGCCATGCACTTCCTCTTGATTTCAGAAGTCTGGACTGGAAATTGGCTTTAAGGAACATTTTTCCTCCACAATCATTTTCCTGGTGATTAGCTACTTGTACGCTCATGGACTTGAGCCTGTTGCCTGGGCAAGCCCACCTGTGGGAGGGAGGTGCTGCCTTACTCCAAGATGGGTTAATGTGGAGAGGGAAAGGCTGCTGTGGGAGAAGATGGCCGAAGGCACAAAGGAACAACTTGGAGGTAGATTTCTGATAGAGCCTCTGTGTGAGCCCCTGGCTTGTGATAGCAAAGATGGCCTCCTGTAGTGTTCAGATGGAGCATGCCTGGAGGAGCTCACAGGCAGGGACAGTAATTTCCAAAGACACTTGTTCATGAACGCTCCTTGCCTGCCTCAGGTGGAATTTGGAGAGCTCTTGTCCGCAGTGATTGGAGAGCCCCTCACTTCTCTGAGACATAACTGGATTCAAAGTGGAGTAGCCCATTGGCTTGACTCAGTTTCCCCTTCTGTGAAGCAGCCCCTCCCTGCTATCCAGCCTGTGTGGGGCAACCAACCTTTTCCTCTGGAGTAGCAGCTACCCACAACCACATCTTGAGCTGGTCCAGATTGCATCTCCAGAGACTGAGCTGCTGAGCAAAACACACTGCTTTCTGGCATGCCCTGAAATGACTTCCAGAAACGGGAAGGAATGGATTTCCTTGAGTTTATGGGAAATCTTGTGGAATTTTCTCCACCCTCAAGGAAAAAGGGCTCTAGCATATGTTTCTGTTTGATCACCATGGCCGATTTTCTAGAAAGGTCTCTCATTATCCACCAGCCTACACTATGGTGCTTCTATGGCAATGATGACTGTGCCAACCATAGCTCACTTGGGCATATACCCGCTAGGCTGAGCTACATTCTGTGGGAAGTGTAACACCCTCTGGATTTCATGCTGGGAAAACTGGTTTGAGCCACCCCTGTGTGTGGTGGGTCTCCTAACCCACACACAGGCAGTCTGGTCCCTTCTGCCCCAAACAGCTTTCCTAGTACTAAGCCATAGAGGACAAAACATCTCTAATGGACTCCGGGTTTCAGAGGGTCACTGACCCAACTTCTAAATCAAGCCATGTGGGCAGGATGGTTTCTGCCTAGTCTGGGCAAGCCATCTATTGTGCTAGAGAAACCCAGTCAGCATAAGGATGAAGTTGCACTTAGAGGGGAGCTGGGGTCCCTGGGAAGGTCTTAGAGTTTCCAAATGCCCCTAGCCCTAGCCCCCAGATACTCCAGCAGAGTATTCATATGATAGAGCAGATATGAGCTGTTCCATTCTGCTGGTATCTGGGCCAGTCCCACGGTGTCTCTAGGAGGCTGAGGTGACTGTGTCTTCTTCTCTAGACCTGCCTCCAGGGGCTCTGCCCACCCTCCCCATGCTACTTGGTTTGCTTTGGGGATGTGATGAGGGTATTGAGCCTGGAACCACCTGCCAAGAAATAGACCCATCTCTTTGGGTTGGGTCACTCAACTTCCAAGACTGATTCAATGAATACTCAGACAACTGATCAGACGTCCAGCTATGACCACACCCATGCCTACCCCTGCAGAAGCAGGGGGGCACCATGGGAGATTGGGACCCTCATTTAGAGGAAGGGGCTGAAAAGGCCTTACAGAGAGGAGCAGGACCTCTAAGCCCTGGATGAAGCCAACCAGGGAGGCCTATGGTGTTAGGAATCCAGTAGTCTACATCCAGGGAGCTGGCCCAACTTTCCACCTAGCCCTGGAGGTTCCAGGTAATATTCCTGCCATTGAACTGCTTAAGCATCCACAGAAGACAGGATCTTTCCATAAATACTCTTTTGTCCCATGAGACTTGCCTGTGCTTGTGTGCATCTCCCCCTTACCCCCCCGGGAGTTCTCAGCAGCATTTTCTGAGGCTGTCCTAGGCTCATTGAGCTTTACTGTCATGGAAGCCCTGCCTTACTCCAAGCTGACCACAGCTCATGTTGTACAGGATGTGGTTGTAGGCTGAGATCCTCTGAGAAGAGGTAAGGGGCCAGTAGGGGGGACTGCACAGTGGTGCTTAGCAACCCAGACTGAACGAAGCCCAGAATCCTGGATGTCAGACTCTGATAGAGGACCTGATTCCATCAGCCATTGAAGAGGGTCATCTGAATAACTGAGACAATGTCTCCCCTTTAAAAGTCAAACTAAATCTTAGGAGAAATAACTGATCATACAAAAGTGAGAAAATAGACTGGTCGCGTTACACTTGTAAGAAACAAGGGCTCTTCACCCATGGACTAGAGTCTCGTAATAGACATTTGCAAGGCAGATTTGGGGTTCAGGGAGAGGCAGCAAAAGTCACCTGGTCATAACGTGACCTCTGAAGCACAAGCCCACCCAGCCTGCCATGTCTTGTTTGGGGAAAGCCCCTCAACCAGCAGCCCTTCTCCCTCTGTGGGAATGCTTAAGGTTGCAGTTCAGCATGTCCGGACAGCTCTCTGAGATTGGCACATAATCAAGAGCTCCCTCCCCGCCCCAGCAGAGCCTCTTGTTCTCTGCCTGACTTTATTTGGAAGCTGTCCCTGAGCCTGGACACCTGACCCTTCTCAAGCGTGACCTTTGACACAGATCCCTGTAGATGCTCTCCCCCGGCTGCCCATATGATAATTAGGTATTCTGCTCCAGCCGAATGGTAGGGCTGCACTGTCGAACACAGATTAGGTGATGCCCCAGCCTCTGTCTCCATCCTATATATTTCTCCTCACTCTGGAATAAACCTGATCTGGGACACTGAAACTGTCTTCCGGAAAGCTGTTTCCATCGTGTTCACAGCCATCCAAACTCTGCTTCCCACTCCTGCTCCCTCCTCCATCGTGGATCCCTGCCCAATGATCCCCGAGAAGGAAGGAGACCCACACCCTCCTCTCTTCTTTTTCTTTCTCTCCTTTTTGCTCCTCTATTGATGGGCCCAGGATCATCCCTCTTGTCCACACAGCCTCTCCACTCCCTGCTCTTCCTCATCATGATACAAGCCTAGGGTATATGCATGTGTATGTGTGTGTCCATGTCATACCTGAAGATTCAGTATAATGGCTACAACTCAAGGTGTTGAATACCACAGATAAGGGAAGATGCTCAGTGAAGTGTCATGTACAAGGGAAGTTGTGACACGTGATGGTTATTCAGCAAATCGCCTTTTCCTGCTCCTTGGGGAAAAGCTGACTTTCTGCTCTGGGCAGAAGTCACTTGAGGAGGGGCAGCAGGTCAGACCAAGGCACTGTTTTGAATGATGCTCTGACCAATCACCATCTGTCCTCCAGAAAACCCCACTTCCTCTTCCACACCCGAAGGGGGCTCTGCTTTCGGAGCTCCCAGCGCCGTCGTTAGCCCTTCACTTCATCCACCTCACTGTGCCCTATGGCCCAGGGCCCTGCTCCGGGGGAGCAGATGCAGACTGACTCACCACTGTCCAGACAGTCAGGCCTCACTCAGCACAAGACCCACTAGCTGGGTGACTAAGCAAATTCTGTTTTCTTAACTCACCGCAGTGTATGATCAGAGGCCTGTGCCCAGCCCTTCACAGTAAGTGACAGATCCCGTGTCAGTGATGAAAGAAAGGGTTATGACAGGGAGGAAAGATGGAGGGGAGGAAGGCCACTTAGGAGAGAAGAAGAATGGCTAAGTAGGATCAAGTGGAAGTCACCAGGCAGGAAATGTTTCCATAGTAACACTAAAGAAATTCAGAGTTACAGCTAATACTGAAGGTTTAGAACAAGCCCAATTCACAAGTAACAATTTGTTTATCATGAAAGGTCAGATCAGACCATGACCACATCCAAAGTCTGTCTCTTTTACAGGGGTGACTTCTAGACTCCCTCTATTAACAAGAGTTAGCGTCTCTGAAACTCACAGAGCAGATGTGTCCATCCCTGAATGATAACAGCTTCACTGATGGTATCAAGTGAGTCTGACAGCTGTTTAGTTTGAGGTCTTCAGGCCCAACGATGAGTATTTAGGCACCTTTAACAGATGTCTCCACTGGCCCCATGGGAACTAGGGGAGCCGATGGATGAGTCGGCAGGAAAAGGCTCTCTCCAACCATTTTCAGTGTTGTTGACATTAGGATGTTCCTAGGGGTGGAGCGATTTGTAAGAATGAAGATGTTAAAGAGTTCAGAGCTCCCAGACCTGCTATGGAACCACAGAGTTCTGATTTGTACATGAAATGTCCCTTAGAGCTTTGCTCCCTCAGCAAACAGAAACATCTATAAGGACCAAGAGAGCAAGTCACTGCTGATAATACCTCAGCTGCAGCCCAGGCCTAGATGTCACCATGTCTCCTGTGGCAGTACAGGCCACTCAGCACAATAACTATTTGATGGCAGATAAATGTTTCCCAGCCATGTGTCACTTTCCCATTGGCTCAGCGTTCAGTTTCTCCCACTGGTATCAATCATACAGGTGAGGACTGAATTCTGATCTTCATCCCTTCCTGTTATACAAGTTCCTAGCTGTTTCATGCTCTTTACTCAGTCACATGACCTCAGCCCACATCTGATCTGTGGTCCCTTCCTGACCCTAGGCCTTTCCATCATAGTGGCAGACACAGACCAGCCATGTCCTGAGATTCGTCCTCCTGGTAAAATGTTCATAGGCATTTCTTCCAGAAGATAGTTCGAAGCTTGTGTCCTTCCCTGTCCACCACTTTGTGAAGTTTTCAACTCACTAACGTGCAAACCCCACGTATGTGCAGAGTGAGTGGCTTTACAGCAGATACCAGCAGTCACCTGAGCTCTTTGGTGACATGTGGATGTAGTGATGGTTGGGGTGTCTACAGAGCCCACAGTGTCTGCATTGTTTTCAGTGACCTAGGAGGAACAAACTGAATTGGCTCCAGCAGCCAGTTCTGAGAGGACTCTCCTAGAGAGGGAAAAAAAAAATCGAGTGAGCATATTGTGCTCCCTGCCTTGTGACCACTGTTGGCCTTCTGTCTATGCCACTTCAGATGAACTCAGATGGCCGCGCATTTCCTCTGCAAAGCCAATTCTCTCTGAAAGCTCTTAAAGCTGGCTGGGGGCTCAGCTCAGAGCCAGGAAGGCTTTGTGGCTATCACTGTGTGAGGGGCCCTTACCCCTGACTTCTTGTCCAGTTATTACTGTCTTATGACTGTTTGTTAAAGTCATACAGGCACCTGGCAGTGTTTCAGATTTTCTTCTGGTGTGCTTATGGGATAAGGGGGCAGGGTACTTGTATTTTGCAGGAAACTGAGTCAGAGGAGGGATGGCATGGCCTGCTGTTTTCTTACATCATATCTGCTCTAAGTGGACACAGGGTCCACCTAGATTGCTTTCTCTGTCATTTGCATAACTCCAACAGCAATAACACAATCAGTTGAAACAGTTACCTACAGAGACACATCTTTGTCATCCCAGAAGTAGTGTGGGCCTTTTTCTCTTTCATATACCTTCACAAGGTGAAGCTTTATAGAAAATACTATCAGATATATAAAGTTGTGATAAAGTGTACAATTACTTTAATAGAGTCCTTATTTTTAATATTTTTGTCACTGTATAGACAGATACAGAATGTTCTTTCTCTAAATTAAAAACAAAAATATTTAAATATAATCAAATATTTATAGTAACATCCAACAACTAGGCCTTCAGTGGCATCTCAAAAAAAAATATAGAGCATGTAAGATATAGCAATAATTTTCTAAAGCTAAATTATAACGGAGTCCTTTCTGTTTTTCCAGTGTCTAAAATGTTTTGTTGACTGGAGCTACTTGTACAGGCAGGATCCTCCTTCCTCACGGATGGCTGCCCAGGCCCAGCAAGTCCAACTATTTGCCAAGCTTTGTTCTTTCTAAGTAAGGGACTGCGTATTCTGAGGTTGCACGGAGTTGCCTGTGGCTCTTGGCCTCAATTTTCCATCTAGTGTCACAGAATGAGCCTTCTGCAATATCTTGAGACAAATGGCAGCTGCTGGTTCCTTATCTGTCCCACCAAGCTGGGAACTGAGCTTCTTCTCCACCCTGTGAGGCTATGGTTCTTCTTTGATGTTGTTGTAAGCTTGCAGGAGTCAAATACTTAAGGACTGCTGAGGCCTGAGAAGAGTGTGTCCTACTCTACTGGGTCATCAAAAGGAAGGTGTCCCACCTCCTTGTCTTCCCATCACCATCAACCCCAAGGTTAATGTGCTAGCCCTGTCCTGACTGGAATTACCATTTAGGGCTCTGGAACGAAGACATCCCTGTCCTTTCTAGAGGATCCCACTCTGTCCAGGTTTGCCTACCCAGTCCCTCTCCTGCCCAAGGCCTGTGGCTAGTGTTTTCCAGGAGGGGCAGCTTGCCCCTCAGATCAAGCTAGACCTCTTTCTTAGTTCCTTTATGATCCAGTGTGGGATGCCCTCCAGCTCCTAAGGGAAGACTTACTCTACCTGACCTCACTGAGCTGTGTCTAATGGCATATGTGCTCTCTAGTTCTAGAACAAAGGCAGTGCTGGCCACTGGTGTTGGTGCTGAGTGAGGGAAGGAGTGGGGTCATCTCCAGTTCAACTCCTGTGAGTCCTGTGCTGCTTCTGTGAGGAAGAGAGGAAGGACAAAGGGGTGAGGGATACCCACACAGGGAGAAGAAACCTCCTGTGCATCAGGTTTGGACATGTGGGGATCAGGGGACTGTTTATTCCTCTCACTCCCATGGTACCAGACTCATGGTTGCCACTTTTATACTTAGAGACACGTTAGAAAAAGAAAAGCATAGTGCAATCATCTGTGGGGAAGGGGGGGACAGGAGATGTTAAACTTAAAAATGAGTATAGAGGATTCAGGAGTGCTGTGCTTCTGTGCCAAGTCTGAGGAAAGAAATGAATTGTCGTGGAGACGCATCACTGAAGGCCTGGGGCACACTGCTGCTGATGACCTTCATGGGCCAGGCTGGTGGGTTAAACACAGGGAGGTCATGCTTGTCACAAAGCAGTCTTGAGGGATGAAGTTAGGGGCAAGTTTCCTAGGATCGAAGGCTGGCTGGACTGAGGATTCAAGTTTCTATGACTGCCTCAGGGAGAAATAGTGAGGAAAGAGCCTGCACTGTGTTCTCCAGCCCCTGCAACTCACAACACTCACAGACTGAGTCGGACACATGGGAAGTCTGCGCTGAGCCCATAGGATCAGGTGGCAATGATGATACATACATTGCTTATGAAGTGGCTGCTTCACAGATGTGTACTAGGACAAATTTAGTGTTGGACTCTTTACTTCCTCCCTTCCTCTTGGCCACAAAGTCCAGGTGGCTCTTCCTGCTATCATGTAATTTCTTTGCATTTTTCCTGAACAAAGCTGACACACTTCCTGACTCCATGCTGGGTTTTCTTCCTGTAGTTCTGGATAGTTAATTTCCATCCATCCAATTGGACAGAGCCTCTATAATGCCCAGAAGGGCCATGAATTTACCTATGGCCTCTATTCTAGGGAACCAGGCCTGCCTGGAGCCATGAGGCCACTGCTGAGGGTGCAGTGGAGAGCCAGATTCTGTGCTTTGGACAGCGAGCTGGGAACCCAGTGCTGGGCTCAAGGGAAGGAAGCTCAGAGTTTACAGTTTCAGGCTTGAAACACTTCAGTATATTTTTGGAGCTTGGAATCTAGTGTGAGGCAGAAACTGTCATCCGTGACAGAGGACGTCTCTGTCATTCCTATCTGCCCCTGCAGGTGTACGGCAGGTGCTGTAGAAGGGAGGGATGAACAGGTGTGTGCTCTCAGCATGTACTGATGTGGCTCCTGGAAATCTATCAGTGTGGCTAAGAGTAGGCTTCAACAAGCCCTCAGCTCATCACACTCAAGAGTCTGCTGATAACCAAGGTGTTCAGATTTTCAGCCAAATAAGAAACTACCCATGTATATATAACTCTAAGAACACACTCATACACACACACACACCCACACCCACACACACACACACACCCCGGACGAAATGAAAAGGCTTCTGTGTGTGAGTCTCAAACAGCACATTGGAATTTAACAGACCAAGTAAATACTTCCCAGCAGAGCTAATACAATGGTAAGAAAATTCAGCAACTGTAGGGGTCCCCTATATGTGCCAGCAGGTGGCACTGTGGGACAATGGACAGAGCAAAAGCTGCCTCAAAGAAACCCTGGATGATGGGGTCTACCTCTTTGTCCTTTGTTTCTTCCTCCCCAGAATCATAGCTCTTCACCTTTTGGTCCTGCAGGAAGCTAGGTGTTATAGTTCTATGTCAGGGGATAGGAGCAGTCAGGTACTAAGATGTGTCATCAGTATGAAATGAAGGGATTAAAAGCTACCTGTCACACACAGTGGGGCTACTGGGAGATTTTCAGTGGGTAAGGAACATGTTATAGTTTGAAATATAGGTGTCCCCAAAGGCCAGGCTAAAGAGGGGCAGCACTGGAGGTGGGGAGAACTTTTATTTAGTTTTTAAAATTAGCTTGCAAAGTTAGTATATTTCTAATTATTCTTCCCCCTTTCTCTTATTAAATAGATTATTTTCTCATACAATATGTCCTGATTACAGTTTCCCCTCCTCCTCCCAGATAACACCCATCTCCTTTTCCATCCAGATCCACTCCCATTCACCATCTCATTAGAGAAGAACAGGCTTCTAAGAGATAAAAACAAAACATGACAAAATAAAATGTAATAAGATAAAACAAAAACCATTATATCAAAGTAGACAAGGCAAACCAACAGAAGGAAAAGAACTCCAAGAGAAGACACAAGAATCAGAGACCTACTCATTCACATACTCAGGAGTCCCATGAAAATACTAATCTGAAAATTGTAATATATATTTTTTGTATATATATTTATGTAATATATATTGCAGACCCATGTCAGCCCTGTGCTCGCTGCTTTAGTCTATTCTAATCTAATCTATGCTGTTTCCCCCTCCCAGGGAGATACATGTGCCCCCTTCTAGTCCCCATATTTATACCTAACCTCTCTGGTCTACAGATTGTAGCTTGGTTTTCATTTAATGACTAATATCCACATATAAATGAATACATACCATACTTATCTTTCTGGGTCTGGATTATCTCACTCAGGATGATTTTTTTCCTAGTTCCTCCCATTTGTCTGCAACTATGTCATGTTTTTAAAGCAACTGAGTAATACTGTATTGTGTAAATGTTCCATATTTTCTTTATCTATTCTTCTGTTGAGGGACATCTAGGTTCTTTCCAATTTTGGGATATTATGAATAGAACAGCAGTGAACATGTTGAGTAAGTGTCCTTGTGGTAGGATGAAGTATCATTTGGGTATATGCCCAAGAGTGGTATAGCTGGATCTTGAGGTGGATCAATTCCCGTCTTTCTGAGGAACTGCCATACTGATTTCCATAGTGGCTGTACAAGTGTGCACTCCCACCAGCAATGGGTGTGTGCTCCCTTTATTCCACATCCTCTCTAGCATAAGCTGTCACTTGTGTTATTAATCTTAGCCATTCTGACAGGTGTAAGATGAAATCTCTTAACCACTGAACCATCTCTCCAGCCTGTAGATGGAATCGCAAAGTAGTTTTGATTTGTATTTCCCTGATGGCTCACGATGTTGAACATTGTTTTAAGTGTTTTGCAGCCATTTGAGTTTCCTCTATTGAGAATTCTCTATTTAGACCTATACCCCAATTTTAAATTGAATTTTTTAATATCTAGTTTCTTGAGTTCTTTATTAATTTATCTAATCTTCTATTAGATGTGGAGTTGGTAAAAATATTTTCCCATTTTGTAGGTTTCTGCTTTATCTGAATGACAATGCCCTTTGCCTTACAGAAGCTTTTCAGTTTCATGAGGTCCCATTTATTAGTTGTTGATCTTAGTGCCTGCACTAATGGTGTACTGTTCAGAAAATCTCCTGTGCCGAAGAGTTCAAGGCTATTCCCCACTTTCTCTTCTATCAGGTTCAGTGTATCTGGTTTTATGTTGAGGTCTTTGATCCATTTCCAGTTGGGATTTGTGAGAGATGATTAGTTTGGGTCTGTTTGGATTTTTCTGCATTCAGACATCCAGTTTGACCAGCACTATTTGTTGAAGATGTTTTCTTTCTTTTTTTTTTCAGTGTGTATTTCTGTTTTTGTTTTTGTTTTGTTAATGAAAGTTCAGGTATCCATAGGTGTGTGCATTTATGTGTGGGTCTTCAATTAGATCTCATTGATCAATGTGTCTGTTTTTATGTCAATACCAAGCTGTTTTTATGACTATAGCTTTGTAGTACTTACTTAAAATCTGGTATAGTGATACTCCCTTCATTTCTTTTACTATTCAGGATTGCTTTAGCTATCTTTTTGTTTTGTTTTCCCTTATGAAGCTGAGAATTGTCCTTTCAAGATCTATGAAGAATTGTGTTGTGATTTTGAGGATACTTGCATTGAAACTGTAGACTAGTTTTTGGTAGGATGGCCATTTTTACTTTATTAATCCTACTGATACACAAGCATGGGATGTCTTTCCATCTTCCATTTCTTTCTTCAAAGACTTGAAGTCTTATCATACAAGTCATTCACATGCTTGGTTAGAGTTACCCCAAAATATTTTGTATTATTTGAAGCTATTGTAGAAGATGGTTTTTCCCTGATTTCTTTCTCAGTCTGTTTGTCATTTGTATATAAGAGGGCTACAGATTTTTGTGAGTTAACCTTTTTTTTTTCTTTTTTTTTTTTTTTTTTTTTTTTGAGACACGGTTTCTCTGTGTAGCTTTGTGCCTTTCCTGGAACTCACTTTGTAGAACAGGCTGGCCTCGAACTCACAGAGATCTGCCTGCCTCTGCCTCCTGAGTGCTGGGATTAAAGGCATGCGCCACCACCGCCCCGGCTGTGAGTTAATCTTGTACCCAGCTACTTTGCTTAAGGTGTTTGCCAGCTGTAGGAGTTCCCCAGTGGGATTTTTAAGGTCATTTATGTATGCTGTCATATCATCTGTAAGTAAAAATGCTTTGACTTCTTTCTTTCCAATTTGCACCCCCTTGATCTCCTTCAGTTGTCTTACTGCTCTAGCTCAGATTTGAAGTACTATATTGAACAGTATGGAGAGAGTGGACAGCCTTGTCTTGTTCCTGATTTTAGTAGAATTGTTTTAGAGTTTCTCTCTATTTAAGCTGATGTTGGCTTTGGGCTTGCTATAAATTGTCTTTATTACGTTGAAGTATGTCCCTTGTATCCCTAATCACTCCAGGACTTTTATCTGAAGAGGTGTTGGATTTCTGTGAAAGGTCTTTTCTGCATCTAATGAGATGATCATGTGGGTTTTTTTTCAATTTGTTTATATAGTGGATTGCATTTATTGATTTTTATATATTGAATCATCTCTGCAGCTCTGGGTTGATTATGGTGTATGATCTTTTTGACATGTTCTTGGATTCAGTTTTAAAGAGCTTTATTGAATATTTTTGCATCAATTGTCATGAGAGAAATTGGTCTGTAATTCTCTTGCTTTGTTGAATCTTTGTGTGGTTTGGGTATCAATGTAACTGTGATCTCACAAAACGAATTGAGTAATACTCCTTCTGTTTCTACTTTGTGGGTTAATTTTTTCCACTTTCACTTTATTTATTCTATATGTCTTTTACATCATGTATCTTGACCCCATTCATTTCCCTGTCCTTTTGCGTCCGCCCTCTGCCCCTGTAACCCCCTCCCAAAATAAAGTAAAATTTAAGAGAAAAAAGGGGAAAAATTAAAAATCTTACCATGGAGGCTGCAGTGTAACACAGTGAGTCATGCAGTAAACCCCTTTATCCACATATCTTTATTTGCAAGTGTCCATTGCAAAGAGTCATGGGTCACCAATGGGTCTGGTTCAAGGCCTCTGATTTCTACTATACTAGTGATGCTGGGCCCTCACTGGGACTCTCCTTGGATAACCTGTTGTTTCCCTGTGTGTGAAGATCCTGCAGCTTTGGGTCTGTAGATCAGGTCCCTTCCTGTGTGCCAGCAGAGCATAGATGGGATGGATGTTGAGGTGGGCCAAGTCATACCCTGGTTCTGAGCTGCAGGGTTGGTCCCCCTGACAGTTCTTCCCCGTCTTCACTGCCAGGGTAAACTCTCTAGCATTGCCCAGCTAATTCACCTCTTGCAGCATTGGGCAAGGGGTAGGGCCTGTTCTCCTGCTTTCATGCCCTCAACTCTCCCACACCTACACCATCAGGGCTAGCTCTGTTGTATTGCCCAGGTGAGGTACAGGGGCCACTCTCCAGAGTGATACAGCTGGTGAGGGGTAGGGACAGTCCTCCCGCTCTTATGACCCCAGAGCCAGCTCCTCCACCTGTCTCATTGATGAGTGGGGGTGGGGGTGGGGGCATGACATGGCTCCTCTGTCCATGCTGCCACATGTCAGATGAGTAATGGGAACAATTCTACCTTGCTCACAACATTGGGGGTGGGTCATCCTCACCTCCAACCACCAGGCCAGCTCTTCTGTGCTGCCTAGGTGAAGGACAGGGCCCACTTTCCTAAGTGCTGCAGCTTATAAGGGGGAGGGTCAGCGCTCTAGTCTGTTGCAGGCAGTAAAGGGCAAGGGGTAAGGGGGCATCTCTCCCCTTCTTGTGGAATAATTTAAGAAGTATTGGTATTAACTCTTCTTTGAAAGTCTGGTAGAGTTCTGCACTAAAACCATCTGGCCCTGGGTTTTTTGAATGGGAGAATTTTAATGATTTCTTCTATGTAGTGGGGGTTAGAGGTCTGTTTAAATTGCTTATCTGATCCTGATTTAACTTTGGCAAGTTGTACCTATCAAGATAATTATCCATTTCTTTTAGATTTTCCAATTTGGTGGAGTACATGTTTTTAAAGTATATCCTTATGATTATCTATATTTCCTCTGTGACTGTTATGTCCTCCTTCTCATTTCTGATCTTGTTAATTTGGATATTCTGTGTCTTTTAGTTAGTTTGGATAAGGGTTTGTCTATCTTGTTGATGTTTCTCGAAGAACCAACTCTTTGTTTCATTGGTTCTTTGTGTTGCTCTCTTTGTTTCTATTTTATTGATTTCAGCCCTCAGTTTATTTCTGTCATCTACTCCTTTGGGGTGTGATTTCTTTTTGTTCTAGAGCTTTTAGGTGTGCTGTTACATTACTAGTATGAGATCTCTCCAGTTTTTTTATGCAGCCATTTAGTGCTATGAACTTGTCTCTTAGAATAGCTTTCAGTGTGTCCCATAAGTTTTTGTATTTTGTATATTTATTTTCATTAAATTCTAGAAAGTTTCTGCCTTGACCTATGTTTTATTCAGTAGAAAGGTGTTCAGTTTCCATGAGTTTGTAGGCTTTCTATTGTTTCTGATGTTGTTGATATCTAGCTTTAATCTGTGGTGGTCTGATAGGATGTAGTGAGTTATTTCAATTTTCTTACATCTATTGAGACTTGCTTTGTGTCTGAGTATGTGATCAATTTTTGAGAAAGATAGCCAAGGTATGGAGAAGAAGGTATATTATTTTGAGTTTGGGTGAAATGTTGTATAAATATTCATTAGATCCATTTGGTTTATAATGTCAGTTAGCTCAAGTATTTGTTTAAGTCTCCCACTATCAGTGTGTGAGGGTCAATATGTGATTAAAGCTGTAATAGTGTTTCTTTTATGAAATTGCATGCCCTTGTGTTTGGAGCATAGACATTAACAATTGAAATGTCATCTTGGTGATTTTTTCCTTTTGAACACACACACACACACACACAGTGATATTGTTGTTCCTTGACTCTTCTGATTAGTTTTGTTTGAAGTCTATTTTGTTAGATATTAAAATGGCTTCACCAGCTTGATTCATAGGTTTTTCTAATCTCTCCTCTATCCTCTGGTCTTCTTGCTGATCCCCTTTCTCTGTCTTTTTCTCTTTTTCTAGAGTTTTTTCACCCTCTCATGGCCTCTTTCTAGTTCCAGGACCTAAACCCTCCCCACATACATATACAGTTATAAGAGAAAACATATGCTTACTGTCTTCCTGAATCTGGCTTATTTTGGTTAATATAATAATTTCTATCTTTTTCATATACAAAGGTCAGGATTTCAGTTTTCTTTAAGGCTGGATAAAGTTTTATTGTGTACATACACCACATTTCCTCTGTCTGCTAATAGATACCTAGGATGGTTCTCTTTCTGAGCTCTTGTGAACAGGGCAACAATCAACATGGGATGTGCAGGTATCTTTGTGGTGTACTGACTTAGTGTCCTTCAGATCCATGCTCAGGAGTGGTATGACTGGGTTATAAAGTAATTCTAGTTGTAGTTTTTGGAGAACCCTCCATAGCACTATCAATAGTGGCTTCAACCACTTTATAGTTAGGTGGTGGAACCCCTAAAAGTTAGGCCTAATGGGAAGATCACTGGACACAGATCCTTAAAATAGACTGTGAGTCTCTGTTTTAGCCTTGAGTTGAGCATCTTTGCTGCACTATGTGACCCCACCATAGTGCTGTGTCTTACTGGAGGCCCAAAGCTACGTGACCTATTGGTCATGGATGAAAACCTCCAGAATCATGAGTAAAAACAAAGCCTTTCTCTCTATAACTTCATCATGCCAAGTGTCCGTTACAGCCGTGCAAAGTGGACTAAGAGTGAGAGGACAAGGAGGGATTAGAGATGGAGAATTAGTGTTAATGAAAAAGCTAAGGTGGTTAAAGTGAAACAATGTTTCCACAGCTTATACAGACATGTAAATATGTTTTTAATGCAGTCCCAGAGGCGGGGGATATCTGTACCAGACCAGGATAAGGCTGTGGCATTTATTCATCTGTGCTTTGTGGTGACTAGGACATAATGAGAGGACTGAATGTATTTGGAGAACAGTCTTGGTGAATCTGAATGAACATAAAATTGTCTTGAAGGATCTGGAGTCTATGCCAGCTTCTCTCAATCCAGCCTTTCAGCCATGTGTGATTCTCTTAGCCTTCCACCCACTCATCCGTTAGCCTCCATGTGTAGGAGAGGCCTTAGCGAGGTCTGGCCTGGACTGCTTCCATGGAAAAATGTGAGATAGAAGTTAATGAAGCCTGTCCATGAGATTAACCATCCTGCTTCCTCAAGCCTCCGACTCCAACATGTGTCATGTTCTTTCCAAGCAGCTTGAGACCTGCGTTTGTCAATGCCTGGCTCCAAAGCAGTGAGGACTTCTACTCACACAGAAGGACCTGGGATCCATAGGCAGGTTCCTGCTGGAGAGAAAGCATGGTGAGCATTGTCCCCATTACCATTTTAGGTGCCAGTCAAGCCACTGAGTTGTGAATTTAAACTCAAAAGTACCATTGCATTTAGCTAAACAAAATCCTCACTTTTAGCAGGGAGAGCCCCAGGAGACAGGCTCAGCCACATTCAGCTTTGCAGTGAGCCTCGGGTGTGTCCATTCACCTTAAGGGATGGGTGCTATGGCTTCACCCAGCAGTGAATATTAGGGTGAAGGTAGTCATTCAAGACAGACCCCTCATGTGATAGGTGACTTTAAATTAAAGTGTGGGAGTTGGTTCTCTCTCTCTCTACCACGTGAGTCCTGGGGATCAAACCTGGGTCCTTAGGCATGGTAGCAAGTACCTTTACCAGTGGAACCTTGTCTCTGGCCCTACATTTTTTCATATGTGCTAGAATTGTGGAGTAAGTATATCAAGCTAGTTAACTAACTTGCCACCTCACACACTTAGTTTTCATGTAGTAAGAACATTTTGTATATCAGTTTTTCAACAACTCTGAGACTTATAACAGGTCTGTGGTCACATTCTGGGGAACAGCCCTCCTGTATGATTGAAGTTTCATCCCCCCATCCTGCCTCTCTGATGCTGGGTACCATCACTTACTAGCTGTGTCTAGGAACGGAAACCAGAGTCATATATGACCTATAAATACAACATCACCTGGGGTGCACATAAGGTAAGAGGTAAATAATCAAATTTATACTGATTTCCCCATGCTGGTTATAATCTTATTTTTGTTCATTTTTAATCCTGTGCATGTCTGGCTCTGTGGGTATGTGTATATGTGCGTGGGTAGCTGCCCAGGCTGTAAGAAAGCTTCAGATCTCCTAGAGTTACAGGCATGTGTGAACAGCTTCACATATATGTGTGGAACTGAACTTTGCTGCTCTAGAAGACCAGCAAGTACTCTTAACCACTGAGCTGGCTCTCCAGCCCTCATCACCATTTTATTTTAAAAGGCAAATGTAAAATTCAGGTTTTTTTTTTTTTAATTTCCTCCAAGTAATAGCTCAGATAATGTTTTCCTGTAGTTTTGTAACTGGCTTGTACACACCTTTTACTCTGGGGGCTTTGACACCAGATGTATAAAGCAAGGACATGACTGCTCCAAGGTATGGTTGAGATGAAGGTTTTTATTGTAGATATGAGGGAGACTACAGCCAGAGACATTTGGAAGAGTCCAGAGCAGGAAGAGAAAGTAGCAGACTAAACATGGACAGTAGCATGAACCAGGCTATGGGGGCAGGAGTGAGAGATGAGGACCAAGAGGGCACAAATGGCAGAAATATAGAAATGAGAAGCTGGGGTAAGGGAAGAGGCCCCATGAGCTGGAGAACTTTAGGGTAGGGGATGGTGTGGGAAGAGCTGAGAAGATGCCAGCATGGACTCTGTAATAGGTACTTGCTATGCTGAGAAAGCTTAGAGGCCACCATGAGCTGCTTTGGTATGCTAATAGCTACTACAGTTAGCCATTCCAGCCTTTTTATTGATAAGGGGTAAGGTAATCTCTTCTGTAACTGTCTCTTAGCTAAAATTAAGGTGTTGTCAGAGCCCAGGAAGGCTGGACTACTAGTCAAAAATCAGGAAGAGAGAGAGGAGTGCTGGGGGACATTTGTGTTGCTTGCTACCCAGATTCTGCAGGACCACCTGTGTCTAGCAAAATGCAGACAGCTTTAGTGCAGTCTGGACGTGCTGATTCATCAGAAGCATCTAGTTTACATTGGCTTTCAGCTAGTTCCAGTTTGGAGCGGTGTGCAGTCTCCAGTTGATTGGAAATAGTTGGGGCAGATATATATTAGGGATAGAAGGTAAAGTTAAGGATCTCAGGGGAAAATCTATATCTTAGGTGTGCACTTGAAACTTCTGGGCCTGTGGTCCTGGTAGTTGGTGTGGAAGTGGCAGGTCCCAAGAAATTCTGTTTCTCAAAGTCTGGCATTTAGATAAAAGCTAGCATTCTCTTAGGGATTTGAGAAGCTAGTTCCCACTTGCTAGAAGTCATTTTCTTATCTCTGGAAAAAGGGACATACAGCTCTCCTATTAATATATGCCTGTAGTGCCTATCAGCATGGCATCATCCAGGCTAGCCTCTACACAGTCCCTACTCACAAGTACTTGTTATACATGGCAAAGCCTCCCACCCTAGTCCATTGGTTCCCTTTCTCCCAGGTATCCATTCCCTTATATCCCTGAAGACCTTTCCCCCTGTTGCTTCTCCAAGGTTAGGTCCACCACACAGATAATTCATATCTACTGGGGGCAGAGGCAGTTCCCCCGATAGACCACCACTGGAATTTCCAGGTTAATGCTGAGAATTAGTCCCCTGACAGAGTAGCCTGAGACAAAATGATTATTTGCCACCTGGTTGGCCTCCCATAATGTAATTCATTGTGATAAACTGAGAGAGGTGTTGTGGGAATTCGTTCCACTCATAGCTTTGGGGTGTGGCTTCTTGTCTGCATATATGACCACTTAAAAGGGTTGCACTCTCTTGGGGTGAGGAGGCCTGGTCAGGCAGTGGAAAGTGGCTTATAGTTGGTCCCCAACGGCCTTGAGAACAGAAACTGGATCAGGAGTGGATCTGCAGCACATCTACCTTGCTTTGTATTAGTGAGTCTGTCTCCCCATTGTACCCCTTAATAAATTGATACATATATACCTCTGTGGGCTCTCACCTCAGAGAGGTCACTTAGAGGCTGGATGAAAATCCTCACCCTACTTACAGAGGCTCTCCTACAGTACACAAAGCTAGATGCTAATTCTCAAGATGGCATGCTTGTCTCACTTCATCTCCCAGTTAGCTCTTGATATTTAAAAGGCTGGATGACAGCCTTCAACCCTCCAGAGAGATCTGTGGAATATGACATTTAAGGTGTTTAATGGAAGTGCCAGCTCCTAGAGGAAGCCCTAAGGTCTCCTCCAAAGAAGGGGGACACAAATGAACTCCACGTGGAGCTTGCTTTAAAGTAGGAAAGTTGGCCCTGGGTGAAAAGTTGTCCTTTATTTTACCAGCCTCCAGGACCCTGCCCAAATTGTAGACACCGGAGAGTTGACTGCATCTCTTTGCCTCACTAAGGTAGGTCAGTCCCCCCAAGTTTCTCCTCCATAGAAAAGTCCCTTACATCTTCTGGACCTGGTGGCTGCCCTGGGACCCCCACCTTCAACAAAACCATCAAGATTACCAAGGAGGAGCTTAGGATAATTATCCAGGTAGTGGGTAAGTCTGTGTCATTCTTAATTGATTCAGGAGCTGTTTGGTCTATACTTCCTGGCTACAGGTTCTCTCCTCTTTCCTCTCTAGGGCCACCTGATAGCTCACTCCTTTCTTATCACATTATTGGGCAGAGATATCATGTTTAAGTTATACTTTTCCTTTTCAACCAACTCTCTCTGGAATTTCCTCCTCTGAAGAGCTCCCTTATTCAATGACCAATATTAATGCTTTACCCTCCATCATTGACCCAAAAGTATGGAATACTTCCTCTCCCTCGGTGGCCTCCCATCCTCCTCCTATTAAGGTCCTGCTCGGGGACTCTACCTCCTACCCCTGTCTCTTTCAATACCATATTCCTCTAAAACATAGACAGGGCTTAAAATCTATCATACAGTGCTTTGTTGATAACGGTATTCTCAAGAGCACTCACTCACCCTGACTATACTAAAGCCTGACGGTTCTTACCACCTAGTCCAGGACCTCAGGATTATTAATGCAGCAGCTGCAATTCCTGTGCGCGCAGCAGTCCTTAACCATTGTACTCTACTCCCTGATTCCCTTCTCTACCTCTCATTTTACAGTCCTAGACCTTAAGAACGCTTGCTTTCTTGAACATTCCCTTTTCCCTCAGATTCACACGATGTCTTTGCTTCTACCTGGGAGAATCCTGACACCAGTATAGCATCCCAGCTTACTTGGACAGTCCTCTCCCAGGGCTTCTGAGACAGCCCACATTTTTCAACCAGGCTGTAGCCACTGACCTTACCTCCCGACATCCGTGCAATATGTTAATGACCTTCTGCTACGCAGCCCCTCACTCTCACTCCTCCCAACATTTTACTCATCTTTTTAACTTTCTAGAAAAAAAAGAGGATACAGAATCTCCCTTTCTAAAGCTGAACTTTCTGTCTCTCAAGTCAAGCACTCCCTAACAGCTGTGAACTTCCTCTTGATCACAGATGGTATCTGCGGACCCTCATACCTCCAACCACCAAGGAAGAGATTTGAGAGGTTCCTTGACCTGGCGGGGTACCTTAAAGCCTGGATTTCTAACTTTGTTCTTCTTGCTCTCCCCACCTACGATGCAGCTAGGGACACCCTAACCGAGCCTGTCATGTTGTCTCTGAGATGCAAACTCCTACAGGCTGTGGCTCTCTCTGACCTCGACCAACCCTTTACCCTGTGTACAGCTGAAAACTGGGGGATGGCCTAGAAGTTTTGGGACAAATCATCTTTGGCCCTGTTGCCTACCTTTCCAAACAGCTAGATACAACAGTTAGGGGATGGCAGCCTTGCTTATGGGCGGCAGCGGCCTCTCTACTGGCCCAGGAGGCTTCTAAGCTCACTTTGGGTTGTCCCCTCTCTCACCACACCAGCTCAAGGATCTCCTATCACACAGGAGTCTCTCCACTCTGTGCTTTTCTAAGCTTCAGATTTTTCACATCACCCTCCTAGAAGACCTTGATATCTCATTCGGTTCCTGCTCTCCATTGAACACTGCCGCTTTCCTTCCCAATGTCACTGCCCTCGCCCTTTCCTGCCTAGAGCCTCTTGATACCCTTACTGACAGAAATCCACAACTTCCTCTTACCCTCTGTCACATCCTGACTATACTTGGTTTACAGATGGAAGCTCATCTCTCAGCTCCACTGTTTCCTGTCAAGCAGGCTATGCCATAGTCTCCTCTGAGCTGGGTGTAGAATCTTCCTCTTTACCCTAGGCACTACTTCTCAGAAGGCAGAGCTCCTAGCCCTCATTGGAGACCTCAACTTAGCACAAGACAAAACCATCAATACATACAGAGATTCTAAGTGTGATCTCTGTATTCTGTATTACTATGTAGATTCCGTATGTACATTACCATGCTTCCATTTGGCAGGAGAAAGGATTTCTCAACCCCAGAGGCACATCTATTACCAATGGGCCTCTAATTCTAAAACTGCTAGAAGCCTCTTATCTTCCCAAGCAGACAGCAGTTCACTAGGCCCCTACTAATGATACAGCTTTGGGAAATGCTTTGCTGATAAGACTGCTAAAGAGGCCATCCAACATTCCTACTCCCCCAAGCTTAATCCTTACCTACTGAGAGTCCCAACGACAGGCCCTCCAAGTTATGAGAGTGGTCATGGATCTTCAGGGCTGGCTTCTCCTACAGGACAGGGACCGTCTCCCTAAACATCAAAGTCTTTTCTGACAGGCATTAACAAATCTTTTCACACTGGGTCTCAACCTCTGATTGCTCCAACCCTTCTTCTTCCCCAGACAGCTAGCCCCCCCTCCCCCCCCCCCCCCCCCCCCCCCGTGATTCAAACCTCCCAACAGGGGGCCTTGCAAACCTCTCCTCCTTTCAACCCAACCACAGGTGATCTTCTTGGGAGGACTGGCAGATTTCACACACACGTGCCTACTAACAAAACACACAAATACCTTATTCTGGTAGACAGTTTCTCAGGAGGATAGACACTTTCTATACTATAGCTGAGACTCCAGAAAAGGTTCCCACCTCATAAATGATGTCTTACCCAGATTTCAACTTCCATACAATCAGATAATGGCCTAGCATTCATTTCTAAAGTCAGTCAGTCTTGAGGGCCTTAGGGGTGCAGTGGAACCTCCACATTCTCTATTGATTCCAGTCCTTGGGAAGGTAGAAAGGACCAATGGACTTATTAAGACTTGTTTATCACTACCATCTT
Source organism: Peromyscus californicus insignis (assembly GCF_007827085.1). Lineage (NCBI taxonomy): Eukaryota > Metazoa > Chordata > Mammalia > Rodentia > Cricetidae > Peromyscus > Peromyscus californicus. The sequence goes on along the minus strand of NW_026294492.1, from coordinate 911,280 downwards.
CTGAACTTTACCTTCCTTGGACTCAACTTCTACCTTGTGCCCTCCTTCCCTTCCGTGCCTCACCCTGAGCCCCCTCTTTCTTCAGACTGTGAGTTAGTGTCCGGCAGTCCCTTCCTTCCAGGAAATCTCGGTGACTATTAGACCTCTCTTGAGACACCTTCTCTGGGAACATGTCTGATCCTATCACCCAAACCATATCGCCAGGAGACTGGTTTTAGTTGAAACCCTCTCACCCACGTACCTTCAACCCATGCAGGATGGTTCCACATCAGGTCATCCTTAAAAATCTCAAGGAGTTGCAACTTGGATCCACCTGTCACAGTTCAAAGGGGTGACTGCTAATCTGTTAAGTGCAGCCACCAGTCTATGGGCTTTCCTGCCTACTACCCATCCCTGAGAATGGCTTCTTTTCTCACCCTCCTGCTGCTCTCTTTGTTCTCTTGACCTCCCACACAGCAGGACCTAGACAAGCCTGGAAGTTCCAGATATATCCATCCAAAATAAAATTATTCCTCCTGTCCTGCCTCTGGCTGCAGCTCAGAGCTTCTCTAACTTTTGACCCCCAAGCAGACTTTTTCTGCATTTGCAGAAAGCAACAGGCCAACTTCAATTTACGTGACAATCCCAAACCTGGCCTGGACACCTATGTTCATTACTCTGAACAAGGATGAGGCATATAGCCTCTACAACTCTGCCATGGGCCCACACTACGTATGGCCACCTTCTCCAGAACTCCTGGAATAAAAAAAAAAGAGAGTCCAAGGGGCTGTGGTGGCAGATCCACACCTATAGGAAGGCAGCTTCTAGCCTGTCTCACAGAGGGGCAGTGATAATTTTTAGATCTCTCAAGGAAGCACCTGACACCTTTCTAGTGGTAGAGGCTATTCAGTGGTCTGAGATTATCCTCTAGCCCCAGCTGTGTGAGACATCTCCTAACTCGGCCTTTGGAAGACTATTCTAAATGAACCCCTGAGTCTCCTCCACCCCTATGGCAGTAACAGTGGATCCCTTACCATAACTTCATGGCTCCTTTGTGCTCTCCTGCAGCAGCTATTCCTCTCACCCATGTAACCCTAAATTCTATGTTCTGTAACCCCAAAATCGTTTCCTAGCCCTCATCGCCTCTGGTGCCTCTTTACTCTCTGGAGACAGCAGGTGGACTGCTATGCAATAACCTCTGTCAGTCCTGACCCTCATCAGCACGTGCTAACTTAACCAATTTCAGGAACCTCAATAGCCCCAGAAGGAACCCTCTTCTTGTGTCCATTTAAGTTTTACTAATGTATAAACAAATCCACTCACGGTCCCTGTTTCCCCACTCTGTTACTTCCCCCAACTCATTCTATACATGGAAGGAGAATTCTATACTCTCCTCCAAGTCTCACACAGGGATCAGCAAGGCCATAGCCCTCCCTGTCCTGGTCAGAATTAGTCTGACTATAGGCAGCTTGGGTCACAGCCTATATCTTATCTCAACAGGTATCCACCCAGCTAGCAATTAGGATCCAGAAATCAACCTCATCTCTGCAATTACTCCAAACCAAAGGCCTTCTGCTTACTAACTGCTGAAAGGGAGGCACTTACCTCTTCCTGGAAGAATGCTGTTACTATGTAAACCAGTCCAGCCAGGTGGAAAAAAGGATTAAAGACTTCATAAGAGGTGGGCTTGGGGGATGCTTTGGCTTCCAGGGGTTAATTCCTTTGCAGAATTCTCATTTTGGCCCCCTGGCTCTTACATCTCTTTGGCCTACTGATTTCCATACTCCTCATAATAATGATCACACTATCTCTTTAGGTTTTTGGGTTTTTTTTTTTTTTCCAGAAAAGAATTAGCAAAATTGCCCTATGGTCAGTAAACCAGCTGCTTCTGGCAGAATTTCCCCAGGCCTACCATCGCCTACCAGTCTGAGCCCCTAACTGCTCCAAAGTGGGCTATACTTCACTACTCCAGGAAGCCCCACAGAACCTGGGCAGTGAGTGAAAAACCCAGATGTTCCTGGCCTTTTGATTGGTATTTCAGTCTTCCTGGTTCCTAACATATGAAACCCTAATTTCATCTGAGCCATTATAGAAGAAATAAATTCCTTCTCCTGAGGTCTAGCATTTAGACAAAAGTCAGCACTCCCTCAGGGACTGGAGAAGCTAGTTCCCATTTGCTAAAAGGAGCTATTCTCCTTAACATATGCCTGTAGTGCCTATCACCATATCAAGGTCCATGCTAGCCTCCAGACTGCCTCAGTTCCCACTCACAATACTTGTTATACATTTCAAAGCCGCCCAGCCCACTGGCTCCCTTCCCCTCAGGTATCCATTCCCTTACAGCCCTGAAGACTTTCCCCATCATGTGTCTCTGCTTTCCTGAGAGAGACACTTGGCAGTTTGGAATAATTTTCTCCCCTTTACATTCATGGAGTGGCTATTTTGGTTTCTTTACAAAACTCCTCACACTCAGTCAGTCCCAAGATATGAGAAAGAGGCGGCAGGGGCGGGGGGGGGGGGGACCTTCATGAATAGGTAGGTGGGAAGCCTAAGTTACTGAGTCTTTTTGACCTATGACAGACAGATCCAAGTCATGACTCCCTGAAGCTTACATGAATTTCAAGTTTACAAGAGAGGTGGAAGTTTTAGATACATTATCGTTACCATTGTTTGTAATCTACACAGAAATCCACACTGTAAGTGTCTGTAAACAGGCACTTGTGTCTTTGAGTCGTGGCTAAAGCTATGGTTTTGGGTTTAAAGAAAGAACACTCCTGTCAAGAGGGTTGGACATACGAATTGAACAGAGGATGTTGCCAGGATCATGAGAAGCACTTTTAAGTCTACACTTAGAAGACAACCAAAGGAAATTTAAATTTTGAGCTGTGACTATAATAATAGTATAGCAGTCAGTGCTTTATCAGAGCTAGATTAATACATTATCAGGACTCAATTGATTAATGTTGAAACTCTGAACATTTGAAGTCTTCATACAACAATAACATAGTGAGAAGGAAAGAAAATTGAAACATTCTCATTTTTCACACAAAATCACTTTGACCCTCACAACTTACTTAAGCTTTCATATCCTCAGACCTTTACAAACCTTAAATTACTTTCTTAGACCTTCACAGCTTACATAAATTTCAAACCTTTTCTTTTCATCCCATCATTTACCACGAGACACAGGTGGTTGATTACTAAGATTTGTCCCTGCAAAGCTAGTTCCTTTAAATAAAGGAATAGTAAAAAGCTACATTGAAACCTGTTTTGTGAGTTTGGAGTCTGCCAGCAAGGTAAACTGTCTTGATTTTTACACATGAAATGGACTGACCTGGCAGTGACAGCCTTCGGGTAGGAGCTGGTCTGCTTGCTGCTGTTAAACTATTAAAGATACAGTTAGCCACCAACATTATCAAAGATCTGAGAACGATAAATTAGAACAGGAAGTATATAATCTGCATTATTTAAATGCAGATTTAAATGCCGGAGATTAACCTGCAATCTGCATGGTTACACTGTGCTCCCCTGTGGTAATTTCAATGGTTTCACTGGGGACAAAATTTGCTGGTCTTCTGGATGTCACACAGGACAGTGTGAAGTCCTCAGCTGCCAGACCCAGAAGGTCTGAGAGATTTTCCTGTGGAGGGGGAACTTGGGAGTCAACCGAAAATCGTCTACAGTTTGGGTTGCACCCTGGTGACGAGCCAGGCATGGGGCAGTTTTTCTCAGTGGTTAACATTACCACAATCCAGGTGGAGTCATCTGGGCCCCATCATTGTCTTTGAAGACCTTACAGTCGCCTCTGGGAGCTGGCATTTCTGTCTATCACAGAAAGATTTTTCTATTAAACATTTAAAATGCCATATTTAGCAGATCTCTGAGGAGTTTGGGGACTGTCTCTTAAATATAACTGATTTTAAGCAAACTTTACTTGTTTTTAGTTAGTTACTTTAGGCTTAGCCTTGAAAACATATGCTGGAGAATATATAAAGATTGTCTCTGTAAATGAATTATGTTTGTGCTTAGCATGACCATGATCAAATTTCTGAGCACATTAAAGAATTTGATCATTTATAAGGTAACTGACCATTAACTGGCATGTCTTAATTATCTTTAACAGTTTACAACATGTTAGTAGCTTATATAAGGTTAGTATTTTACAATTTTATTCCTATTAAGTTTGGGCCCTAAAAATTTTAATTTAAGATTCAATTGAGGGTTATTTAGTATCAAAATAAAACTTTAAACCATAAATATAGTAACAAGGACAAAGAGGCTAGACATATATCGTCAAGTCAGTTTCTACTAGCCTGAATAGACCTTAGGAATTTATAAACTATTTATCAAACATATCTTATTCATCAAGCATATTGTTCCTTGTCTAAAATTTTCTAGAAGCCTAGTGTTGAACACAACAAGGATATAAGTGATTAGACATAAATCTCTAAGTTAGCTTTTGTTAATATGAGTAGACCTTTGTAACTTTAAGAGTTTATAAACCTATTTATCAAATATTCCTTATTCAAACATATGTTATTCCTTGTCTAAAATTTTCTAGAAGCCTTGTGTTAAGCAATTAGCAAAGACTTCAGTAGTTAGATATATATCTCTAAGTTCATTTCTGTTAAACTGAGTATACCTTTATAACCTTAAAAATTTATCATCATACAAAAATCCATCCTAATCCAAAATATTTGAGACTTGCTGTTGCCTCCTTAGTTTAAAAAGGAGATACAGTGAGAAGCAGAGGGTTCAGTGGAACTAATAAGTTTTATGATTATTGCTTTAGTTGCTTTATACCATGTGGTCATCTTAATCAAGATGGTGTTGAAGTTACATTGGCATGTACCCTTTTTACCCTTAGTTATGATGGCTGCCAGCCACGTGGTTGCTTCCATCATGAGGTCATCATCCAGGATGGAGGCAAGCCACATGGTTGCTATTTGAAAACAACTGTTTTCCTAAACAAGAATTGAATTCAAGTTACACCTATAGTATACTGTCATAGATCTATTTTTTTAAAACAAGAGTTAAACCACATATATAAGATACTGTAGTAGATTAAGATTAACTATATATAGATTAAAAAATTATCAGCTTTAAACTTGTAACAAATGGCTAACTTTTCATTACAGAATTTACAGTTTTTGAAACCATACCCAAAAAACTTACAAATCCAGAATTTTAAGAGAACAGAGAGCAAGGAAATCATAGAGATAAAAAAAGGTTTTTAAGAGTGGAAAATAGAAAAAGTTGAGTGATAAGAGACTTTTGAGAGTGCAAAGCAGAGAAGGTTTAGATAGAAGAGATTTGAAGCATTTATTTGTGCAGTGGCAGAAGATGTCTGAAATGTTTCCATGCCTCAATATCAAGCCTCTCTGCTGATATAGTAAATCAGATCAGGCCAAATTAATGTCCAGATTTAATCTGAGCAGAGCAAAGCAACTCCCAGGTGACTCTCAGGAAGGCAGGAGAGAGCACATGGGTCTGGCAATCAGGTCTTAAAGAGCCAGTAGGTATGGTCTGGAGCCATCCTCCGGGGAGGGACTGACCCTTGGCAGGCTTTCTGAGTGGCAGGTTCTGGAATGGGAGGAGTGAGACTGGAGTGTGGAATGCCGCCCCCTCCCCCAAGCTAGAGATCCTCAACAATGTTACCATATGAAAGAATTTGAAAATCAAGCATATCAATTTGGGCCCTTGATTGAGCTGTATTGAGGTCAAGCTGTTTCCAGTAAGACAGTGGGCGAGGTTTTTTTTTTTTTTTTTTTTTGGTTTTTCGAGACAGGGTTTCTCTGTGTAGCTTTGCGCCTTTCCTGGAACTCGCTTTGGAGACCAGGCTGGCCTCGAACTCACAGAGATCCGCCTGGCTCTGCCTCCCAAGTTCTGGGATTAAAGGCGTGCGCCACCACCGCCCGGCCGTGGGCGAGGTTTTAATGAAATCCGAGTCTGAGGAGAAAAAGGAGAAAGGGTCGCAGACAGGAACTCCGACAGATGGAAGGTTCCAGTAAGCTCCAAGAGGGAGCAGAGAAACAAAGGAGAACGGGGCCATCATAAGGGACAAGGGTCACAAGCAGGGACTCCACAAGAGAAAGGATTCCAATATCATAGAGACCCAGGAGGATGTAAGGAAGCTTCAGAATTTAGTAGCTCTTATGGGCAGGTGAGGAAACTTCAGGTGAGAACATATGGGAGAAAGGGTGTGGGAGAGAAGGCAATGCTGAGAGCTGCTGTAGCCATGGCTCTACCAGAGACTGTGGGAGTATACAGTAGGTAACAGCTAGTGTTCAGCAGGTTAACCCACTAGATGGATTCTCTGATGGGAAGCCCCACTTGGCAAAGCCGTGGGGGTCACTGACTGTAAATGATTGGTTGCTTCTGTCTGTAATTTTTCTCATGTGCTACTACATTTCTTCCCTAACAGCAGCTGTGGGTGTTTTTCCTAATGCTTGTGTGTTTATCTCATGTAAATATTCCACCTATTAGGCACATTTATAGCTGTGGATGGTCAGGAAGATGATTTCTGCTTAATCTGTATAATTCTGATCAATAGAAATAATACTAGGATAATTTTTATAACTGACATAGGAAAGTAACAGTATTCTCAGTCTCAAAGACAGCTTTTTCACACATTTAGCTAACACCTCAAAACAAATTCAGAACAGGCTAAGTTCCCAAGTGTCTGTTAAACCAAAGTCAGGCACAAAACTGCTTTAGTAGACACAATTCTCTCAGCAGCTGGCTTTCTGCACGTATTTCTGACCAATCAAGTTTCAGCCAACTAATTGTTTATTGCCTAAATCCTGGGTTTCAATGTCATTTTCTGTCTGGGAACTCTGATCACTCAGGCTACATGCACAGCCACACATTACTTGCTGGATGGTCAGTGTGACTTCCCTAGCCTGAGAAAAAAATGTGTGACTTATCATGTGATGTAAGAATGGGTTGGGTCCTGAAAATGTAACATACAATTGTCCTGAGTTTGGCTATTGAGAAGTGTGTGGGTGTGTGCTGGCAGGAGATGTAGCTGTGTGCAGAAGTGTGAGAGAGTGAGTGAATGATGTAGTAGTGTGTGAAGGAATATAGCAGAAGAAATGTGTATAAAAGAGATGTATGTATATAAAGAGAGATATATAGCTGCATGTAAAAGATGTAGCTGTGTGGAGATAAGGAAGGTGAAGCTGTACAGAAAAAAGATGTAAGTATTATGTGAAACCCATGAGAGTCTCTTTAAGGGGTATCAAGGATTTACTAAGATATGAAATGGGGAAAAATACACTCACCGATACAGAACCAAGTAAACAGCCATTCTTGTCCTCCATTCTGCCTGGCAGCAAATGGATCTGGCTGTCCAGTCTCTGATCACCCCAAGAGAACCACCATGCACCCTCTCCTCAGATTTTAAGCAGTCCCATAACCCTCCAAGAGGTCACGCCCTAAGGCTGGTATTCCAAAGCTATTGGCAGAACAAATACCCACAACACTTCCCCTTTTGTCTAAATAAGGTTCTAAACCTAATACAAAACTATACAGTAAGAACGATTACCAAGAATCGTCCAGGAGAAAGAAAGGTAATAACATAAACAAAAATGGAACTACAACCAACAAAAATAACATCAAGCTAGAAACACATAAGGCTGATACTTCAAAGCTATTGTTGGGATGAATACCTACAACATGTAACTGTATGTAGAGATGTATGGCTGTGCAAGTATGTGGCTGTATGGAGAATGTAACAATGCGGAATGTAATTGTGGATACAGAGAATTTCAGAGAGAGGATTTTTTTAAGATGAAGTAAAAGAGAAAGTTACCATCAGAAAAATGTGTGTTTTCTTATTTTTCCTCTCAGTCTAGCCCTCGCCACATTCATGGATATTTTTTTTTTCTTTTTTTTGCATACCCTGGACTGCTGGAGGCTGGCCCTCCAGGTAGCAAGGGAGTAAATGCCCCAGTGACAAGAATTTCAATTTAGGCATCCCCAAGCAGAGAGAGAAATGTCCCAAAGCACAGAAGAGGCATCCCTTTCCATGTTCATGGGGGCCCAGGGAGGTAGGAGGAGCATCCTGGCACATGGGTGAAGCTTTTATAGTAATAGCAGACAAAGCTGGCAGCTCTGGGGTGATACTTACCCAGCAGAGGAGAGATGAGTGGTTAGAACAGGTAGGTGAGAAAGCAGCTGAAAAGGGAGGATTCCAGTAGAGCAGAAGTTCTCAACCTGTGGGTCGTGACCCCTTGGGGGGTCACATCAGATATTTACAATTCATAACAGTAGCAAAATTATAGTTATGAAGTAGCAACAGAATAGTTTTATGGCTGGGGGTCAGCACAACATGAGGAACTGTATTAAAGGGTCACAGCTTTAGGCAGGTTGAGAACCATTGCAACAGAGTGAGATGGGTCAATTGTCTTAGCAGAGAGATGCCCACATGATGGGCACCTAGGAGGGGACAGCAGGCTCCAAGAGCCAGAAGGACTGAGAGGACACTTAATGAACGGACAAGGACAGACAAACAGAGCAGGTGGAGGGAAGAAGCAGCTGGAGAGGCAGACTCCAGAATTTGGAGTCAAATATGGTGGCAGAAGCCAGCAGAAACAAATGATCTATATTTATTTTAGGAGAGCTGAATTGGTAGCTTGGTAAGGAGTGGCTGAGCTGCCATGTAGAAGGGGGCTCATACATGCCTCTTTTGGGTTTCAGCACTAGCTGTATAAAGTGAGGACATGGCCACTCCAAGCTATGGTTGAGGGAGGTTTTTATTGTAAATACGAGGGAGAGTACAGACAGGGGCATCTGGAAGAGTCCAGAGCACAGAGAGAAAGTAGTAGACTAAACATGGCCAGTAGACTAAATTGGGCCATGAGAGGACTGGGTGGGGGGACGGGGGGGGGGGGGAGTTGGTAGGTGGGGAGTGGGGTGTAGTAGGGGTGGAGTAAGAGAAGGAAGACCAAGAGAAGGGGCTAAGAGAACCAAGAACCAAGAGGGCACATAGCTGACATGGCAGGGTTATACAGGAATGAGAAGCTGGGAAGAAGGAAAGCCCATGAGATGGAGAAGTTTAGGGGATGGAGTGAGAAGAGCTAGGATGCCAGCATGGATTCTGTAGCGGGTACTTGCTATGCTGAGAAGGTCTGGAGACCAGCATGCACTTTGGTATGCTAATAGGCACCACAGTTAGCCATTTGTCTTGGAGTTTCTTTTGGACCTGACAGTTACTAATTCTAACTCGCCTGTACTTTTTAAAAAGTTCAACTTCTGACAAATTGTCAGTCTTTTATAATTAGTGTGAGAAAGAAACCCAGCATGAGGGAAGGACAGAAGAGTACAGAGGTCCATTTTAAATACCTGCATGGAGGGGCCCTGCACACAGCTGCAAGAACAGCTGATAGTCACAGTGACATGCCTGGGATTGGGACGACAAACATACCCTACCTGTCCGGTGTCTTGAGTTGCAGCCTTGTGTGGAGAAATCCCCCTCTCCTGACTGCTTTTTAATCCTGACTGGGTGGTCACTCTTACATTTCCCTCCGTGATCAGCAATGTGGATTTCCTTTCAGAATGTGTCCTGTGGATAAACACACATCTAGTCATTGTTATCAGAACTTAGAAGACCACTCAAGGGCCTGTGTACATCCTGCTCCACAGTAGCTGCACACAGTCATGCAAACAGTAACTACTTCTCTAGATTTAAAGTCAGGGAAGTCACTCAGGGGACCACAGATTTGTCTTCCTCTGTGGCCTCATGCAGGTCATTAACTGGTAGCATATGACTCCAGAGGACTCAGTGGAGAGTGTTTGTTTTTTTTGTTTTTTTTTGTGTGTGTGTCAGGAGGAGCCCCAGGGCACAGTGTCTAGAAAAGCCATTCTTCATGGCTTGTGAAAGCTGCATCCATGCCTGACCCTGCCTCTTTTAATTTATCATGCTTTTATTTATTTATTTATTTATTTTTCCGAGACAGGGTTTCACTGTGTAGCCCTGGCTGTCCTGGAACTCATTCTGTATACCAGGCTGGGATTAAAGTCATGCTCCACCACTGCCTGTCTCATGCTTTTAATTATTAAAAAAAATTGTGTTAATCAAATTTCAATGCCTGTAAGGAGAAATAAAATTGTGAAGCAGAAGTTTGCTACTCACTGCTCATATTCTTTTTAATGGCCTGTCATGTTTGCTGCAGCTTATAAGCTGTCCTGTAGACATGTAAGGCTACTTTACTGTCACATCACACTGCCTATCCACCCCATGGCTCTCCACTCCCACGTGCATGCAAATGGTTATGTGACACTTGAAGAGGAGTCATGTTTTCTTCTACCCATGGACCATGGGCTGCCTCTCTGTACATTTCTCTCCAGAAGAGATTTTTGTCATATACACAATTTCTCTTACAACAAAATAACAGGTTTCTGTGAGACTGGTGACCATGGTTTAAAGAAATGCCTTTCCAAGAAAATAAACTAGGAATTAGCCCTGGACTCTGGGGCCCTAAAACGGGCTTCCAAGCACCACTTAGTGTGTAAATGTCTTTACCCGAGGGAAACGGGATGTGTAAGCTGTGGTTAACTGTATGTGTGCTTGGGAAAGAATGCTGTGAATGTGAAAGGGAAGTCTGTCTTCTAGAGACAGGATGGGAGGAGGAAAGGGGAGAAGGAAAGGATAAATGTGGGGTAGGGGGAGCAGAAGAGGAGGAGGACGGGGAAAGGGAGAGAGGAAGGGAAAACCTGACACTTGACCCAATTCATGCTGGACACTGATGAACTGGTGGTCACCCTGGCCAGAGACTTGGAATACTCGTGAGCTGCTTAGTCAAAGATCCTCCCAGGAACCCCTATGTGATGCTCTACACAGTATGGATGTGTGCCCATCCTCCACCCTGTCCTATTATTTGAGAGGCTAATCTTGCTTATTCAGACACCACAGCTGCATCTTGACTGTTTCCCATGATACTCTGTAGGGCCCTACCACCATAGCTGGTGGGTAGTAACTGCCTCAGCTGGTCACTACTCTGGTCATACATCAGTTACGTGCGTGGCCTAGTTCCTTCCCAAGGAATAAGGCCAGCTCTTTTCTGGCCCTACATCACCTGCTTTGGTGATAATTTGTTCTCTAACAAATAAAACTTGCCTAAAGATTAGAGGGCAGGCAGTGGTGGCACACCTTTAATTCCAGCACTAGGGAAGTGGAGACAGTAAGTGATATGGCTGGGCAGAGAAAGGAATATAAGGCAGGAGGAGACAGGAGCTCAGCTCCCTTTGGCCTGAGGATTTGGTCGAGGTAAGAAGTCTCTCTAGTGATTGGCTCCTTTACTGATCCTTCAGCATTTACCCCAATATCTGGTTCCGAGAGTTTTTATTATTAAGACCAATTAGGGTTCGTGCTACAACCTGCCCTACCTTTATTACCTAAATCACACCTGAGAGTCTAGTCTGCTGTACAGTGGTCTGTGGTAAGATAGATTGGTGTTTCAACTGCCCTCATAATGAGGGAGTTTTGGGAAGAGCCACATCCAGAGGAGAGGAAATGACTGTATAGGAAATGGGCATAAGGAGGGACTTACCACCTGCAAATTACAGTCCAGGTGAGGCTGGCCAACCCACCAATGAGGAGTGCACCCAGCGCAATGGAGACCCAGGATGCCCGAGGCAGCCTGCCAGAATCTGTACAGGAGGACATAAGTCAGCAGATTTGGCCAGCATGGCCACAGATCTCTACCTGGCTGCCTCTGGGCACAACTCATGGAGGAAAGATTATAATATGTTCTTTCCGAGCGAAACAGAGGTGGGGAGAGCTGGTGGGAACTGGCCCTGTAACTGGGAGAGAGGGTTAGGTCTAGTGACTGGCACAGTTCCAGGGCTGGGCTAGGGATGGGGATATCCTTCCTTTCTCATCTTGGAAGACAGACAGTGAGCTTCTGAGTGAGCTGCTTAAGGCTCCTAAAGGAATCAGACGGGAGAAGACAGTGGGCACATGGCAGCCGCACCTGAAGAACAGATACAGTCCTAGAACTGCATTCATAGGCATTTGGGATTTGCGAAGATTGTGAGATTCAACTGGGGTCCCGGAAGGCAGACTGAAGCCCCGTGCAGTTAAAACTTTGGGGGATCTAGGGACAGATGGCAAATTACCCAGTGATCTTTACAACACAGAGATAAATCAAACCATTCACTGGGACTTAAAGAGCAAAGGGCAGAACCCTTGGACCCATCTAGCCAGGAGCTTGAAACCTCTGATACTGGAGTCTGAGCAGATGCTGCTGCTCATTTCTTCTATATTCCTGCCAAGTTCTGAACCCGCTGACTTCTTGTGAGGAGCTGTCAGTCTGTGGCCAGTGGCCTTTTCTCAAAGTCCCTGCTGTCACAACCTTGTTATTGACTCTTCTGCCAGCTGCTCATCACTGGCTCCCTGGAATTGTTAGAAATCCTCCAGCAGAGAACTTGTTTTTAAATGTCACAGTGTCACACACCGTACTGTGTCCACCGCTGTAAGGTGGCATGCCCCTAAAGCTATGAGGACTAGTCCCAGCAAGAGGCGCAGGGGGTTGAATCAGTGCTGGCTAGGGATGACACTGAGTCAGAGAGGACGTGCTAAGGCCTGGTAGCTTGAGGTTTGGCAGCCTGGTGTGATTAGACTGGCTTTCCAACTGGGGCCTGCATCCCACATGTTCCCTCTATATAGAATCTAAAAATCTCTCAGGGTTTGACCCTCTTGAAAGCTAGGGACACTGGTATTTCTTACAGCTGACCCCTGGGGTTTACATTTGGCCGTATGTCAAGTGAAAACTACTTAAATGGAACTGCCTTACCAAGGCCTCTCTATCCTTCCCCAGCTTGAATTTGGTGTTTCATTAGGCCACCCACTGTGCCTCTGCCTGTACATGACTGTGGAGTCTCCAGGCTTGGCTTGTGTACCCTGTTCAGCTCTAAGCTCCGCTCTAGGAATCCTTTGTGCAGGGTGTGAAACCTCCACACATTTTTCACTCCAGAATGACTTGAAGATCAATGTCAGCCCTGGTTAAGACCTTCAAGCCCCAGACTTGCAAGGGCCCTTGTCCATCTTGCATGTTTTTTGTAATGTCCTTTTTGGTAATAACACATCAAATGAAGAAATTCTATCCTCAACAATTTTCTGGCTTCAGTGGTAAGCATTCAGAGGGGAATGCCAAAGACATCCCAGGCCAAACAAACATCTGAATTGCAGACAGGTGCCCTTTGGCTGACTGACAGCATCAGGAGTTTTATTCTGGGCCCTTGGAGCTGTCTCATCGGATAAAATGAGGTTAGCAATATTGCTGGGCCTATAGGGAATTAGGATGCTGACTTCAGGGTCTCATGGTTCATTGTGGCAGGTTTCTTTCTGAATTAGTTATCTTGGGCTTGCAACTGTATATGCAGACAGAAGCAGCCTCAAATTCTGCTGTACACATTCTGTAGCACAATTTGCATCTAAAAAGTGTTTCAGACATACTATTGAAAGTTGACAAGGTTCCATTCCCCGAATTTCTCCAAGTTCTCCTTGTCTACTCACCACTAGGCAGGGAGAGCCTCAGTTTGGCACCTGGGAAGATCTGGGGCACCCTCTAGGAACATCACTAAAGTTTGATGACATTTCGAGGAAGCCACTCACCTATGCAGGTCTTCTCATCCTCACCTAGCACATACGGGTCTGTGCACACACACTGGAAGCTTCCCTTGGTGTTCTTGCACTTTGCAGAGGGGTGGCAAGGTGGGTGTGTCAAATCTGCACACTCATTAATATCTGCAGGAACAACACACAGTCAGTAGTAGAGAAAGAAGAGCCTATGTCCCCAACCCCAAGTAGCAGACCCTTCTTGTCCAGGCCAGCTACCACCTAGGTCCACCCTTGGTGTCAGGAACATCAGTGAATTAGCCTTGCCACCTTCCCAGTTGTACTGTCACCTCATACTCCTTGTGCTTGTGAGTCACCTGCAGGGCACCCTAGCACTGGTGCTGTGTCCAGGGCCATCTCACCAGCTCCTGTGGTTCATGGCCCAGCTGTATCCCTTAGGTTCTTGGTCTACCTGTGTCCCTGCTCTCTCTGTCATTCATGCCTCCACTGCCTTTTCCACTGACAATAAAAGCCAAACTTGCCTTTCCTGCCTCCCTGTGTGAGGACTCTGTTACTATGGACCCAGCTCTGCCAGTGTGCATGGCAAACTGTGTGTGTGGAAGGTAATGGATGACAGGCATCATGCCCTTCTCTCCTCAGTGAATCCTGGGGATCTTATTCTTACTTTTCCTGTATGCATTTTTTGTGGCTGCCACAATGAATTACCATAATCTGAGAGCCTGAGAATAGAAGCTTAATGAAGGTGTCAGAGCACAATGCCTCTCCACAGGCTCTTCCTTTGCCTCTTCCAGAACAACTCTGGGTATGTCCTGTCTTGTAGACTCATTGTATTTCTCAAGCCTCTCCAACTATCCTTCCTTGGTGTCTTTTCTTGTAAGGACACTGAACTCTGGGTGAGGGATACCTGGAAGCATCTGTAAAGATTCTACTTTCAAATAGGGCCACATTCTGAGACACTGAGGCTTAGGACTTGAACAAATCTTTCTTTGGGACAACTGTCAACCTCAAACTCAACATGATCAGTTTGTTCTAAACAGAAGTCACTCTAGAAGGCTAGTGAGTTTGGGATCATGTACATTCTGGGCTTTCTTGCAGAGGATTAACCCTGAGGAGTGTGCTACAAGTCTACCTCGAGAGGAGCTTGGTACTTCCTACAAAGGATAAGAGAAAACATGTTGAAGTTAGCCACCTTATTAGAACTCTAGGGCAACCTGCATGGAGGACCAAGGTGTTGTGTGCTGATAAGATTTTGTAGTGTTTCTTTTTCTTTTTGAAAAAAAATTATTTAATTTTTAATTAATTTATTTTTAATATTTTTTTTTTTGTGAGTGCTTTGCCTGCATGTATGCCTTCATGCCAGAAGAGGGCCCCAGATCTCATTATAGAAGGTTGTGAGCCACCATGTGGTTGCTGGGAATCGAACACAGGACCTCTGAAAGAGAAGTCAGTGCTCTTAAACACTGAACCATCTCTCCAGCCCCCAGATTTTGTAGTTTTTCAAGAGCAGCAGATTGTATCCTCAGATGACCATGAAAATATCTTCACAGATCTGTCTATCCCTGGAAGCAGACATAGAAATATATACGCTCATCTCTTATACACACATTGTGTAACAATTATAAAAAGCCACAGACAGGCAGTTTCTATCTACTGGAACCTACAGCTTGAACAAGACTTATCACACACACTGGTTGGATTTTCCTATCAGTTTTACATGGATGGTGTATTAGTTATTTTTTTCACTGCTATGATGAAGCACTGTAACCAAGGTACCTTAAAGAAGGAAGGTTTGGGGAGGGCTTATAGTTCCAGAGGGATAAGAGTCTATCACCATCGTGGTGGGAAGCATGGCAGTAGGCAGGCACGGCGGCTGGAACAACTGAGAGCTGACACCTCACAATACCACAAGCCACCAAACAGAGGACAACTTGGAAGTGTGAGGCTTTAAACTCTCAAAGCTCACCCACAGTGACATATTCCAACAAGACCACAACTCATGAAACTCCCCAAACAGTGAAACAAACTAGGGACTAAGTCTTCAATTGCTTAAGGCTATGGGAGACATCTCATTAAAACCACTACATTCCACTTGCTAGCCCCCATAGGGTCACGGCCATATCATAATGCAGAATGCATTTAGTCCAACTCCATTGGGTCTTAGCATGGTTTAAAAGTCAAAAGTTTGTGTCTCTTCTGAGACTCAAGGAAATCTCTTACCTGTAAGAGATTGTAGCCCCTGTAAAATGCAAATTGCAAGCTTCCAACACATAATGGTACAATATGTACACTGCCATTCCAAAAGGGAGGAACGGGAGTGTAGTGAGAAAACAATAAACCAAAGCAAGACAAAAACCCAACATGGAAAATACCAAATCCTGTAGCTCCATGTTTGATGTCAAAAGCTTAGACAGCTTTGCCCTTCCAACTTTACTGCCTGTAAGATCTCTCCCCCCACCCCCAGGCTGTTTCCACTTCCTGTGTGCAGCTCTCTTTCGCAGATACTCATGGGTCTGGCATCTGAAACACCTCGTCTCCACTGACACACAGGGGTCATTTTTACAACTTCATGCACTGGCCCCTCGGGGCCTCTTGCTTTCTCAAGGACCCTCTTGGAGGGACTCCCCTGCCCCACACTGCCTGACCTCAGCAGCTCTCTGAGACTGTGGAGGAAGATGCCATGACCTATTTACTCCCACTTTTTTCACTACCTCAAATCCAGCACCATGTGGCTGCCAAGTTTTGCTACCAGCCTGGGATGAGCCTTAGAACCCTCAAGTCACACATATAGCAGCTTTGGTTTGTTATTATTTCCTAGGACAATTCCTTTATTCCAATGCAGAGAAGGCCTCTCCTTGTCTGCCTATCTCTTTCATCACCAGCCTGGGTTACAACATTAAGTTTCCTGGTGCTCTTTGTCTCTTCAAACTATTTTGCATTCCTTTTTGTCTTACTTTCTCATTTTCATTGTAGACATGCATAAAGGTGATTCCTAGTCACCATTTAATAGTCAATATTAGGATGTCTTAAAATCTTCAACAAATAAATTAAACCATTGCTTTTAAATTTAGCCCCAGGCAAGTTTGTAGGACAAAGGCAGAAAGCAGCCACAATTTTGCCAAAAATCTCACAATACTATCGTGTTCATCTAGAATCTATTGAGATGGGCCCCCAAAGTCCACAAAGCTCTGCTGCAACATTAAACCACGTTTCTAGTCCAAACTTCCAAAATCTTCTTCCACATTTCTCCAAAAACTAACATGATCATGTCTGGCACAGCAAGAGTCCACTCCCTAGTTCTAACATATGTAGCCATTACTTTTATACTTCTGTAATAAAACATCACAATCAAGGCAACTTATAGAAGAAAGGGCTTATCTGGACTGACTCTAGGAGGTTAATAGTCCATCATGGCAGGGAACCATAGCGACCCTGGCAGGTGTGGCAGCTGGAACAGCTGAGAGCTCACATCTTGAGCCACAAGCACCAAACAGCAAACCTGGAATGCCACATGAATTTGAACTCTAAAAGCTTGTCCCTAGTGACATACTTCCTCTACCAAAGCCACACCTCTTAATCCTCCCCAAACAGTACTACCAGCTGGGGACCAAGCATTCAAATGCCTGAGACTTTAACTCATCAAAGCATCACAGCTGGATTTTAGTGAGTAAATGGGATTTAAATAGAGAAGATAAAATAATCTCTTTGGATTTTTTCTGTGTTAAATAGTTAAGCTTGTAGCTCTCCGTTCCATAGTGAGTCACATGGATAGGCACACACTAGTTGGAGATCAGTTAGATACATATTCATGCCAATTATATTTCATGCCAAAAATATTTAGTTTCTATCATTCTTTAAAGGTATGTTTTGCTTCCTTGTAATTCCTTCCTTGGATATATGTAGTTAGAGGTAAGATTTAGTGAAGATACCTGTATGTGTAAACACATCTGCACCTAGAGTGTTCCCTCAATGCACCCTCATGGTTTGCATATAAGAATATTATAAAAACAATAAGGCAGGAAACATGGATTTGTCATCATGAAATGAGTAGTCTCTCTTCCCATCTTGCTCTGCAGAGACCTCTGCAGTTATAAGGTCTTGGTCCTGGCATACTCTTTGCAAGCTCACGAAGACCTTATCTGTGCAACACATGCAAATAGGTGCCACTTCTTCCAAAAAAAGCAGAATGGATTCTCATCAGACATGCCCCTCTATCAGTTGTGTTTTTGTTCAATGGTGTATCTTAGGTGAACTTGGTTCTATAGTACTAGCAGACCCTCCTGTGGTGATATTTTATTTGTGCACCCCAATAAAACTTATCTGGGGGTCAGAGAACAGAGCCAACCACCAAATTAGACATAGAGGTCAGGCATGGTGGCACACACCTTTAGTCCTATCACTCGGGAGGCAGAGATCCTTCTGGATCTCTGTGAGTTCAAGGCCACACTGGGAACAGAGCCAGGAGTGGTGACACACGCCTTTAATCCCAAGAAGTGATGTCAGGAAGTAGAAAGGTATATAAGGCATGAGGACCAGGAACCAGAGGCTTTTAGCAGCAGTTCAAGCCTGAGACCCTCATGGGTGAGGACTCAGAGGCTTTCAGTCTGAGGATTCTCAGAAATAAGATCGGCTGAGGAGTTGGCGAGGTGAGGTTGGCTGTGGCTTGTTCTATTAAAGGTATATAAGGCATGAGAAAACAGGAACTCATGCTCTTGAGGCTAAGGATTTCAGTCAGAGGATTCATGGAGTTGGTGAGGTAATAGCTGGTGGCTGTGGCTTGTTCTATTTCTCTGATCTTTCAGTTTTCACCACAATATCTGGCTCTGGGTTTTTTATTAATAAGACTGTTTAGTAATTCATCTTACACCCTCCTTAATATATTCAGCATGGTATTTCATGGTGTGCACACATTCACTGTTGTAAGGGCACTAGGTCTTGTTCTTAATGTTGTGCATTCATTAATTTAAATAGGCAACCAGTGAGCTGGATCGCATGACCATTCTCATTGAACATTGGAAGGGTTGGAGGCAGGAGTAAGCTGAGTGACCTCAAGGGGCAGAGCAATTAGCTGCTGAAAGAGATATTCTGATGTGAAGCTGCTGAGTTACTGTACTGAGGAAAAAGGACATGGTCAGTGCTGCCCAATGGGTACCTCACCCTTAACACACTTGGCTTTGCAGTATTTTATGGACAATGCCAATTTGATCTCAGAGCTGTTGGCCCTGAAAGGATGCTGGTCTCAAAAGAGAATGTCATTTCTTCTGGTCACAGAATCCACATTATAAGCTCATTTGTTGCAGGCAGAGGCCATGCCACCTGATGTTCCTACCAACAAGGAGCACCTGGGAAGCTCAGAAACTAAGCTGATGGCCACTAAGTCCTTGGTACCTGCTGACCACAACTTCCTTAACTTTAGGGAGCCAGGGACTGCTAAAATGAAAAGTCAGGATAAAAACAGCTGAAGGGTGTAGGCTGGGGACAAAAAAGTGGTTTCTATGACATAAAACTGCCTAGTGGAGGCAGAAGGGGTATGCTGCTCTTACACGTTCAGTGGAGAGCAGCCTTGTAAACTGTTATGTCAGCTCATATTCAGTACAATTAGTGGTCAGCACAAGCAGACTGAGAGACATGTAGAATTTCCCTCAGCTAAGCTTTCCTTTGCAGCTTTAAAACCTAAAACAAATAGCCCGGATGAGTATGTAACAGTTCAGGTTTTTAGACTAAAGGAAGGAAGGTGGACAAGCTAAAGGTGCATCGTACCAGGGCTGATCAGCCGTAGAACATCACTGTACCAAACCCTAAGAGTCACACCCTGAGGAGACACTGCCAGTGGGAAGAGCTAGTAATCCCGGTCAAGTGAGCATTTCTTGTCTGCTTAGTTGCTAAGCCAAAAGAGCGTGGAGGCTTCCAGGTCTGTCATAACGTTAACGGAGATTAACTACAGAATGTGATAATTCAGAGTGATCTAAGTAGCAGTTGTCAGAAACAGCAGATGCACACAGATGTTGCTGCTGTGTAGAACAGCTGGACCTCTGTCACTCATTCTGTGGGGATTCTGTCTTCTGGCAGAGAATCTTGGATGATGTTCTCAGTGATAAGGTCCTTCGCCTTGTTCCCTGGCCCACTGTTGCTCATGATTAGAGCCAAAAGAGTACTGGGGAGTCTGTCAGCACTGGGCCTTCACAGCCCACTTTCTACTGGTACAAGTCTGGGAGAGCAGGACTGTGGGTTTACGTCCAGGTTTCCAGCCCAGGTGGGTGTTTTCTGGCAATAGCTTCCATCTCTTACCTGGTGGCCTTCGGATCCACTGATTCCTGGGCAGTTCATCTTGCTGCCAGCTATTTTCCTAGCTCTGCTTCCTCTCTTCCTTGTCCTGCTCTGTCAGGCTACAGTTGTGCACTGGGGGAACCCGATGTGACTATCTGCCATGGTGTGCAGAACACAGGAGTCAGCCATGACTAGGGCTGAGACTTGCTCGTCTGCCTCTTTACTACTCAGGGTTTAGAAGTGAAGATCATTGCAATCGTTCAAGGACAAAGCATTTTGGACTTCAAGGAAATGTTCATCCTTGTGGGAAAGGAGATATAAACTAAAGCTCACCTTCAGACACTAGACATAGAAAGCTCAGAGGTGTCTGGCATGTTCACAATGATATGCAGAGTCATACCACCTTTTCACTGCTCTTGAAAACAAAAACAAAACAAAACAAACAAATGAACAAAAAAACTTCGGACTTTATCTCTGCTTGCAAACCATCCAAGTTCTTTCATGACACCACTTCTGCTTTCAGAGACTTTGCTGAATGTATGCCACAGCAAGCAGGCCGTGGAAGGGTGGCTCTGGCATCCATTCCTATGGGATCACTTGGCATACAGGGTCTGTCTTCCATTCAGGAGTCTATCATTCATGTGACTGCTGGACATTGAGTTGAGCAGCATATCTTCTCTAAAAGCAGGCCTCCTGTCCCTTCTCTCACTGCTCCCTGCCCCTTGCAGAAGAACTACTTACAGGAGGAAGATTTTTAAATAGAACAGAAGATACCAGCTACTGTACCAATAAGTCTCATTGCCAGGGGACTAGGGCCCAGGCTTATTCTTTCTTACAGATTTGTCTCTTTGCAGAAAATAACCAGGACTCAGGCTCTTCCACCACAAGCTGACACTCTTGCCAACTTCCTAAGCATCTTGGGGGCAATCCCTACTTTGCACAGTCACAAGAGAGAAGAGGCTGGTGGAAGCCAGGGGAGTCCTTACAGCAGCACCTGAAAGTGCCTGTTTCCTTCTGCTCTCCTATTACTGGATGTGAGAAGGATTGGGAAGTGATTCTCTCAGCATGAGGAGGCCAAGAACACAGCTGGGAAGGTGATGCTCAAAAGGGGGTGATAGTTCTGGGTCTCTCTCTGGGTGCCTGGAGTGAGAACCTTCTCTGCTATTTCATCTGCAGAATGGGCTTTCTCAATTCTTTCTACAACCTTGTTGAGAACTAACTGGCTCCTTTTCTTCTCTCCTTGTCTAAATCACCATGAGTCCAGATTTGAAGTGACTGTATCCATGTTTTGCCATCTGAAGAAAGCAATAGAGTATGGCCAACACTTCTCCTTCTGTGCCGGGACAGCTCTAGGTATACACCTGTGCTCAGAAAAATGTTTTGGTGAGGGATCTGATGATCTCCTTTGGGGAAACACAGATTGTTTTGTAATTGCTGTTAACCTTCACACCATGTGGCACCACTGACCTTTACAGACAGGAGGCTCAGAGTCCCATCCATTCTGGGTGCATGTGACCTGCTCCTGGCCTTGCAGCTTGTATCCATGGAGACAGGAATATACCAGTACCAGCTTCCCAGACTCTTCACAGTGCACAAAGTTCCCATTGTCCACCTTGTCTGGGAAGACACACTTGTCATCTGTGAAATGTTGAAGGTCAAAATTCAGTAAATCCACAAGAAAGAAAGACTCTAGACCATCAGCCCTGCTGTGGGTTGAGCTGTACCCCTCAATTAAAACTTCATTTCCCAACACCTTGTATCTGCATAGCATTACATTTGGAGATGGAGGCTGCAGAAAGGGGGTTCCTTGGCCCTTTCTTAGTCTGGGATGGAAGTGGTTAATAGGTTTGTATGTGTGTCTCTCTATGGGCATGTATGGCATGCATCTCTCTGTTTCTTCTGGAGAATGGGTGCTAGGCCCTGGATAAGTGCCTGCCATGTAGCCAATGCTTTTATCTCCTGTTTAAAGTCAAGACTCACATGGCTCAAAGCTGATGTCATATAGTTAATGAAAGAGTAAACACTTGGTGCGGCTGAGAAAATTCCTTGGTCAGTAAGGTGCTTTCTGAGTAACTGTGAGGACCAGAATTGAGATGCCCAGAACCCACGTAAAAGCTAGATGGGCATGGCAGTCTGACCATAATCCCAGCACGCAGGAGGCAAAGACAAGGAATTCCTAGAGCAATCTGACTGCCCAGACCAGCCAGTTCTAGAATCAGTGGGAGACCTTCCCTCAATAATGTAAGATGAAGAGATCAAGGACACTCAATGCCAATTTCAGGCCTCCAGATGCATGTGTGCACAAATGTGTGCCCAAATACATGCCAATATGAATATACACAGCCTACATATGCCACACATATGCACACACATACATGCAAAAAGAATAAATGTTTTGTGTCAGTGGTATTTCACGAGATATAATTTGGTCTGTCTGAAGTATAGAACTAAAACCAAGGTGAGAACATTTACCTTGCTAATTAAATCTCAGGAATCTGTAGGTCCCTGCTCAATCTTACATCTTTTCTCCATAGCCAAATGTCAGTCACTACTTGCTCTTAAATAAGAGCTCATCTGCTGCTGCTCATCCAGGAGGACTGAGCCAGCAGGATCCCAGGAGACTTTGTACTCATCTATGGTGGGCAGAGCTCCGTAGTGCTGTTGGAATCTCATGGGTACAGAGCTCATAACAGAAGGAGATTCTGGGGATTGCCAGTGCGAAGGCTCAGCAGCTACCAAGTAGTGTGTGAACCTGGATGGGGTACAGGTCTGTCAACTGTTGCAGACTTCTGGTCTGATTCTTAGTTCTCACTGGGGTGCTACCACACCACAGGGGAAGGCAAGACTCAGTCTCACCAGTACTTTCTCAGCAGCACAGGGTTAAAATCAGCCATGTTGAGAGGTTACACTGACATTATATAATAATGTAACAAGAGGCTCAGAGTCACCTTGTGGAAAGGTCTCCCTCCACACTTCAAGGTCCATGCTAGGGATGTCTTCACAGGACTCAAAGTCCTGGGGGAATTTTCCAGTACGGAAGGCATCCACAGGTACCCTGGTGAGGCCAGTGTTGTCACAGATGACCCGAGGTAGTGAATGCTTTTCCAGTTCCTGCCTCTGAGCGTCTGTGAAGACATGGCTGTTCTCCCACCAAAACCTGCACGGGAGAGGGCACGTGAGTGGGAGTAGCATACAATGCTACTTCCCTTTCCTCATGCACTCAATATCAGAGGGTGACCACAGCATCCAGGGCCTGTGAGAACCAGGCACTGTAGATACAGAGGAGAAAAGAAGGGTAGAAGCCTGTGCTATGGGATGTTCTATATGTTAAATGTGTTGCTCTGATTGGTTAATAAATAAAACACTGATTGGTCAGTAGCCAGGGAGGAAGTATAGGCAGGACAAGGAGAGAGGAGAATTATGGGAAGTGGAAGGCTGAGTCAGAAGACGCTGCCAGCTGCCTCCATGAGTACCAACATGTAAGATATTGGTAAGCCACGAGCCATGTAGCAAGGTATAGATTTATAGAAATGGGTTAATTTAAGATGTTAGAACTAGATAGCTAGAAGCCTGAGCCATTAGGCCAAATAGTTTAAATAATATAAGCGTCTGTGTGTTTACTTGGTTGGGTCTGAGTGGCTGTAGGACTGGTGGGTGAGAGAGATTTGTCCTGACCATGGGCCAGGCAGGACTGGAAAAAACTTCAGCTACAAGCCTGTCTGGAAAGCGCCATCTTCAGGGCAGTGTGAACTGCCCAGCTTGTAGAGGATTGACTGCACTGTGCCTGTATGGGTGCACCCCTGTCTCAGAAACAAATGGGGCAACAGCAAAGTCAGCCACAGGAAGAGGTGCCATTCAGTCCAAGGTCCAAATGTTGTTCTTGTCCTTACCTCCAGGCCAGGGTCAGCAAAGAGAGAAAATAATGTTAGTTCTTCCCAGAATATGAACATTATGGACAAAGCTCCAATTTCCCACAACCCTTTACCATATAAAGACTGCCTCTGTTTCTACTTGGGAACACATTCCCTTAGATTGTGAGAAGGAACTGAAATCTGCAAAAGGACTTGGACAGGATGAGAAGGAGTCTCCCCTATATCAGTTGGCTGATTGAAGTTTTGCTTTTTGGAGACATTCGGTCATAAACACTAGGGTGAAGAATCACTGCATCACCCCAGCATCTGCCAGAGGCTCTTGGACTTTGCCATTGAACCTGACCCAGTGGCCATGTCATACTCAAGGAAGTCCAGGAAATGACCTGCTTCCAAAGTTTGTGTCTTCTCATTCCCTAATTATGTCAAGCCACATGATTTGTCTAAAGATATAGTTTCTAGGGAGATACCCTCCCCACCAGGATTTCTTCCAGTTGTCTCATCTCTGTGAAATGCTGTATCCCAGAAATTAATGGCAACATTTCTAGCAAAGGCAAGGAAAGAATCCTAAGGCTGTGTCTAAAAGCTGAGGCACTCTTTGAAAGCAATCTTATAGGGAGAGAGGGAGGGAGGGAGGCAGGCAGAAAGAGAGAATCTTTTAGTATCAGGGTAGGTGGGGACTATTAAAAGAAAGAAAGAAATGCTTGTTTTATTCTTCATGGTTCCATAATTCTAACATTTCACTTTACATTGCCCTGATCACCATCTGGTGTAAGCTCATGGGGTCCACAGATAATGCACTTGCTTCTGTACCCCACTCTGGGGAGCTCACAATTCTAGGCTGAAATGAGGAAGGAGCAAGTGCAAGGGCAGGCAGGAGCCTCAGCCAGCTGTGTCGGGCTGGAGGTGGAGGCTTG
Source organism: Peromyscus californicus insignis (assembly GCF_007827085.1). Classification (NCBI taxonomy): domain Eukaryota; kingdom Metazoa; phylum Chordata; class Mammalia; order Rodentia; family Cricetidae; genus Peromyscus; species Peromyscus californicus. The sequence goes on along the minus strand of NW_026294492.1, from coordinate 886,669 downwards.
GTGGGGAGTGGGAGTGAGTCTGTTTAGCACAGACTGCTCCTGGGTACTATCTGGGGTCCACATCTGCATCAAGGCAGGTCTACCTGTCCAGTGTCAACAGTATCAGTGAATGGCCAACGATGGAAGCCATAGATTGTCACAGTTTGAATTGTGTTATGTGCTTCCTCATCCACATGACTAGAAACATAGGAAAATAATAGTAATATTTCTAAGTGAACAGGATATTCTATATGTCTTGTGGTCCTTTTGTTTGGTGTCAACATTGTTTTAGAGTCAGGGATGTTATGTTTGAGAAAAAAAACCTGCCCCAGGTCACATAGGCACTTGAGCACAGATCTAGCTGCTTCATACAAGCCTTATGTAGAACACTGTATTATGCCCAGAGTGCTTTGCTCAGAACGTGGAGAGACTTTCCACAGGTACTTACCTGTCTCCATCCCTCAGGGCTTTCATCTGCTTCCCAATGATGCATGCGAACAGAGGGCCAGTGCGGGCCCCCAGCAGGAAGTTTTCAGCCAGGCCTCCCACCCAGACGTCGATGTTGTCTGCGTGCTTGTACAAGTCCATTATCTTGTTGACCATGCTTCTATTAGTAATGGCCCTGCTCAGTTCGGCTGGTGTTTCCAGGCGTGACAAGCCACAGAACTCTCTCCATTCATTGTAGCCTGCACAAGAAAGAGAGGATAGGTCTGTTTTTATAGGGACTTAAGTTTCACCAGTCTACACATGGGTTCTGCTGACCCCTGGAAGAGACAGACAACCCCTGTTGCAGAGACACAGCCCTGTCTGCCATTCCCTGTTGCTGAGAGACCATTACATCATTGTGGCATGACATTCAGTCCTATGGAGTTCAACAGGACAGGCGATGCAGCACAGACCTGGGGTTCTTATAAAGAGTGTATTTTGGGGTGAATTAGGATTGAAAGGGTGCCAAGTCAAGATATTTTAGTGGATTCGTAGTATTATTGGCTCAGTCTTCTCCTACTGAACTGTGGCAACAGGCCACACCCTCTTCAGAGCTGTTGATGCTCCAGAAGGATACTGGGAGCTCATGGAGAACAAGAGCATACCAGCACACACACAAATATATACTTACACACATACACAGTCACAAACATAGATGCTTTCTTATATTCACACTCAGATACACACTCTCTTATACACACACAAACACACACACACATACTCACTCATAGACACATACTCTCTTATACATATACACATGCACACATACTCTCTTCTACACGCACAAAAAAACCACATACTCTCTTACACAGATACACTCACAGATTAACACTTTCACTTACATACATATACTCATGAACATACTCTCTTACACACATATACACACACACACTCTCCAATACACACATACTCTTATATATACACAAACTCTTATACACTCACAAACACACAGTCTCTTTACACAGACACACAGACACATACACTCTATTATACACACCCATAGACATTCTCTTACACAAACACACATACCACACACAGAATACACATATGTACATGCCTATCTTTACTTGTCTGACTGTCTCTAATATTATAGATTATCCCCGTGCTTGAGGGTGAGCTCAGCATTGCTGGCAAAGCCCTGCCCTGGCGTCATGGCCCCAGTATCTCTCACCCTCTCATTGTCTCTACATGCTGCATTCTGACTGTGTTGTGCTGCATTCTCCACTGGACACATGATCTGATTTTGCAGTATCCTCCTTGCGGGCTCCCACTGGCCTCATCCTCATCTGGACTTTCTCCATCAGTGCCAGTCACAGTCTGCTGTGAGACTTAGCAGGCAGTGCAGTTCCATTCCATTCCCTTTGTTCATTCTGCCATCTGTATTCCAGTGGAGTCTGCCTTGTGTTATTTCCACTCCCTTCCACACCTAGACCCTCAACAAGTATTGCATAAACACACAGAGAGAAATGCCCTGAGGCCCAGGCCACATCTCCACAGGGGTGACAAGGCATTAATGGGATAAAAACTTTGGGGACTCAGAGTGAACCCTATGGATAAAGTAGACTCTGAAGAAATGATCATGTACCTTCTGGGGAGTCTAAGAAGGGATGCTAGAAGAGCCTTGCTGAGGCATGGAATGGGGTGTTGGGAGCTTCTAGCTACAGGGAACAGAGGCAGTAGGTTACAGTAAATAAAAGCCAAAGTCAAGAAAAACATCAATGAGAATTTAAAAGCTGGTTCATGAATGTTGCCATCCAATGGTACTGAGAATTGTTGAGACCAAGGTTGGATAAAGCACAGAGACAAATAGCCAAATGAATGGAAACACATGAACTATGAACCAATGGCTGAGGGGTCACCAACTGGATCAGGCCCTCTGGATAAGTGAGACAGTTGATTAACTTGATCTGTTTGGGAGGCATCCAGGCAGTGGGACCAGGTCCTGTACTCAGTGCATGAGCTGGCTGTTTGGAACCTGGGGCTTATACAGGGACACTTGGCTTAGCCTGGGAGGAGGGGACTGGACTAAATCTACCAGGTTGAACTCAATACTTAGGGGAGTCTTTGCCCTGGAGGAGATGGGAATGGGGGGTGGGCTGGGGGGAAGGCGGGGGGGGGGGGGGGGCGGGAGGGGGGAGAACAAGGGAATCCATGGCTGATATGTAAAATTAAATTATAAAATAAAAAAATAAAAAAGTCAATTCTCAATAATGGCAGCTCCCTCCACTCTAATTCAGAAGAAACTGGTATCTGTTTAATGTAGCTGTTTTTTTGTTGTTATTTTGTTTGTTTATGTGTATATCTACATATGATGCAGGTAAGCATCATACCACCTTTTTCAGAGCCATGGCTCCTGAGCTTCCTGGCCAACAAGATTGTTCTACCTTAATTCAAGGTCTGCTGTCCACAGCTGGGCCTGGTGAGTGGTAACTCATTGGCAAGTCCCCTCTTAGTTCCTTAATTCCAGGTGGGTCACCTCCTGTTATCTTTCTCAGGAGCCATCTTGCAAGATGACAGCCTCCTCCTCTCCTGTCTCCCCAGTTGTGAGGAATCCCATAACATTTCCAATTCATCACTTTCTGCTTTAGGACAGACCTCCCAGATCCCGTAATCTCATGACAAACAAAATAAAATCAGTGAATATATATATATATATATCCCCTGATTGCCACAGATGTTAGGGAATATAGCAGTTACTTCATTAAATATCTACTTGAAGGATCATTTATTTTCAGAACATTTGAAGCTCAAAGAGTGAGTGAATTGCACTCAAAAATTGGGAAAGAGATATTTCAGGGGCCATAAGCAGCAGATATATTCCTCCACAGGTCAGAGAAATAAGTGCACCTGGAGTTCAGAGTGACACACAGAAGGTGTGTGGTCTTTCAACACAAGCAGAAGGGACCCTTTTCTATGTCTTCCCAGTATATACTTGCTCATCAAATCCAAGTTGCTACAAGTTGAAGGCTGTGGTGAAGGAAGAATGATACAGAAGGACACACCGACTGCACTCTGCAACCAGAGTTTCAGAATAGCAGCCACAGTAACAGCACCTGCATCTAGGACTTTTTCTGCTGCATATACACAGAGCAAGGGCACTGGCCACTGGCCCTGTGAGTGGGCCTCTGGGTTAGGCAAAGCATCAGTGTAGTAGTTCCTGGGGAACCCTGGTGCTCCACAGGCTTCTGTGGTGGGGACTCCATTAGGATCCTGGGAGAGACTGCTGTTCTGTAGTTGGATGCCCTTCGAAGACTGGGAATTGTCCCAAGGGCATACAAGAAAAGACATCTCAAGTGCAAATCACATAAAGGGACACAGACTCTTCCATAGAGCTCACAGGGTGCAGAGGAGCCAATTTACACACAGATATGTAGTTAGTTACAGGCCTGGTACATACCTATAATCCCAGTTACTTGGGAGGCTGAAACAGAAGGATCATGAATTTGAAGCTAGCCTAAGCTACATAGCAAAACCTCATCTAAAAACACACACACACACAAGCCAAACAAACAAACAAAAAAACCAAAACACAAATCTATTCTCTTGAAGCTGGTAGTGCAATAGATTTGTGGGTATATTTCACTTTACACCAGACACTGAACCAGATGGTACACCTCAGTATGTGCTGAGGGAAGGACTATCTAGAGACCTGACAAACCTGGTAAGCCATGGTCACGGCCCCTCTGCAAGTCCATCGATGCCAGATCCAAGGTACCAACATTAGGCAACACAAAGAGCCTCTCAGTCAGCTCCTCATTCATCAGCTGCTCCTGTACCTGCAGCTTGGCTGATCTTGCTAGGAGGCCTCTCACTATTGGATCCAAACCACCTGAAAAACATCATACACAAATCAGAGAGGTCTCTGGGTCCCTGCTGAGTTCTGAGGACAAAGGATAGATGCTCAGTTATAAAGCATGTTTACTCTTAACAAACATCTGTGCAGGTTCCCCAAAATACCTTTTGCAAGTCCAAAAGCTTTCCAGGTTCCTTAGAACATGGCAGTTATTGACAATTGTGTGCTGAGGATATACCTTCAGCACCTCAGGGACTAGACACAGGCAGGATCACATTACTGAGATTCATCATTATTTATTTTTCAGCAGCAGAATGTTTAGAGAGGTGGTTCTCAACACCCCTAATGCTGCAATCCTTTAATCATACAGTTACTCATGTTGTGGTGACCCCCAACCATACATTTATTTCCATCGTTACTTCATAACTGTAATTTTGCTACTATTATGAATTGTCACATCTATGAATAGAAACATCTGTGTTTTTCAATGATCTTAGGTGAGACTCCTGTTGAAATGGTCTTTTGACCCCCAAAGGGGTCACAACATACAGGTTGAAAACCACTGGTTTAGAGTCCAAGGAAATATTCTCTGGACTCCATCATCTGGAACAGTAAGATGTTGCCTGGACTGGCAAACTCTTAGTTTCTCAAGGACGTTGCTCTGCTACCCACTAAAGCCTGAGTCATCCTCATAGAAGATCTCAAAGGAAGTAAACCAGCCAGTTCCTATGTCTTGCCTACCCTTAGCTGTATGAATCCAGAATTACATGCAATAGCATCAACTAAGGGGCCAGTTACCATTGGTGCCCACCAAAGGCAAATTTATAATATAGTTTGAACTGGGTAGAATGACTCAGGAAGACCCCAAACCTCTCTCCTCATGTTCTGAATGATAGCAACTTGATTATCAGTGGTGAGGGAACACACTGTCAGCTACCATCATCTCTACCCTCCAACCTGTTCCTGTACCTACTTTTGAGACAGCTTAGAAATGATCAGAGGGAGAGAAAGACCATGGGGAGAAGAGTAGAAAGAAATAAATGTAGGGAAGCATGAAAGCAATTCTCCAGAGTAGAATCAGAGAATCAGAGTTTTGTTGTTGTTGTTTGTTTTTGAAAATGCCAGCATCCTGCAGCTCACAGTGCTGGTCCCGTCAGAGAACAGTATAGCGCTTGTTGATGAAGGATTGGCAGTAGCATCTGTAAGGCATAACCACCAGGACACTTCTACTCATCTGTCTGCAGAGAGAGAGAGAGAGAGAGAGAGAGAGAGAGAGAGAGAGAGAGAGAGAGAGAGAACGCCCTATACCTGGATAATTTATCCTGAGTACTGGATAGCTCCAGATGTGAGTCAAGGCATTTCTCAGGAAATTTCACCTTTCAAAAAACCTTGAACACTGCACTGGGGGAGTGGCTCAGCCGGCAAAGTGTGATGCAAGGCAAGCACAAGAACCTGAATTTGCCCTCAGAACCCAGGGGAATAATTGTAGGGTGCGATGGTGTGTGCTTGTAATTCTGGTATTGTGGAGGCAGAGACAGGGTGATCCCGTGGCTTGCTGTTCAGCCAGTCTAGCTTCATTGGTAAACTTCAGGTCAGTGAGAGACCCTTTCTCAAAGGAAGTGGATTGCTTTTCCAGGAATAACAGCAGAGGTTGTCCTCCAGCCTATATTTGCACACACATGCACCTGAACAGACAGAGACATGCCACCTAAATATATTTATTCCCTCTAAATACTGATAAATTAGATAGCATTAGCTTAACCAACCAGCATGGAAGGTAAAGCCTCATGCTAGGCTACTGTGGCTGTGCTTAGCTGTAGGATCAAGTCAGGAGGATGGGCATACCTTCCTGGATAAGCCTCCAGGGCCTGAAGAAGACATCATGGAGTTGCAGCCCGGGGAGGTCTACGTGGTCCTGGAAGTCAGCATCCAGCCGTCTCACCAGTGGATGGACTGTGGCGTGGCCAAAGCGGAAGGCAGCAGTAGAGAAGATGTTGGAAACAGTAGGGTTCACAGTAGGGTCATAGCCTTCATAGGGGCCCACATACTCCCTGAAGGCATCAGGACCAAGGATCTTGGGGATATAATCCCTCATGGTGATGATCTATAGAGAGGGAGACAGGTGTTCTCTGAGCAGGGAAAGTTTTCAGCAAAGCCTAAGGGTGCCTGCAGGCCAACAGGAGATTAAAAATAAAGCAATAGGGAGGAAATCTGCCTGGGCATCCTTGTGATAGAACACCATAGGATTGGTGAGCTTCCAAAAGGAGGACACAATCCACAGATGCAGTCAGAGGTGTGGGAGGGGACATGCCCATCAGGTAAAGGCACAACCCATAGGAATGTTCAAACAAACAAACAAACAAACAACAACAAAAACCAAGTAGAGAAGAGACACTAGATTGATGAGGGTAATACAGAAATCTGAGAGCATCTTTACTGTTCATTTAAAATGATTACTTTTTTTTTTTTTTTTTTTTTTACTGAGAATGTTCAAGGCAGCTGAGATCCTCAGATATGCAGAACTAAACCCTCTATTTTACAACTACTGGGCTCATGTAAGGGCATACCAAGGGACTCACACCACCAATACTGCAGAACTTTACTAAGAAGAAACATGGAACCAGGGCCCTCACTCATCACAGCATTTTTGTACACGTGAATGATCAGTTGTGGACCTATGTGCAGTGACCCCTTGGGCCTTCCTTGGATGACTAGCCAACCCTCCCTTAGACAGTATAAACTCTGGAAGAGGCAGAAGGGAAGGAGACTCCTCCTGGGATTATTCCTGGGACTTTCACCTCTGTAGAAACTCAATACATATTCACGAGTCACCTACACTTGCCAGTACATTCTAGCTGCTTGGAAAGAAGAATGAAAATAACCAGGCCTAAATCCCTGTCCCTGTGAAGCTTATGTTAAGAGAACAAACTTGTATCCACCATTAGCTGGGTCTGGAAGTCATAATCAGGGAGAGAATCATCATAGATTCATCTCCCAGGGCAGAGAGAAGGCAGTCAGCTGTGTGTGTGTGTGTGTGTGTGTCTCCTGTTGCCATGGGATGACACCCCACTCTGCACAAAGAGGTCACATGTCTGGCCAGCTCCTTGAAAACGTCAAGGCTTTGGGGTTCCTGGTTTTGTCCTAAAGCTACTATACAAAATTGTTTTGCTTCTGCCCTCAGATACTGATGTGAGGTTCTGCTAGGGATACCTGCAGTGATTAATAAAAAAGTGTCCGTTTACATATGCCTATCAAGCAAGGTTACAGCTACTCAGTGAAGCACTTTGCACTCAGTTTATTATAAGCCTCAGTTTCAAATAAGCCTCAGTTTCAAAGTTTTGTATATCTCATTTCTACTTTCTTATCTAACACAGCACAGCATAGGCACACACAGACTAATGAATACAAATACAATCCACTACAGAAACATACACGTAGAACAGATGCAGAGCACAATTTAAAATCAGAGACAAACACTCAAACACACAACACACACAAATACTGAGCACAGATTCAGTAACACAGTGCACAGGACTCCTTAACCAGAGCTGACAGACACCCAATGTGCACCTCTGTGTACACACACATCCTGAGGTATTTGAACATTTCTGTGGGGTTGGTAAAGATGTTTCATTCCCTGATGCCCCCTGTCTTCATGTCCTCCTTACTCCCAGCAACTCATGGGCTATGCCAGGTCCTCAGGCACCTGAGGCCATGGTAGGGCAGGTGCTCCTGGGCTGCCCCTTGCAACTACACACAGGAGGACAACAATCCCTTCCTTATTTGTTAAGTGAGATTGAAGTTATCTTCCTGTCTTAGTTAGGGTTTCTATTTCTGTGATGAAACACCATGACTGAGAAGCAAGTTGGGGAGGAAAGGGTTTATTTGGCTTATACTTCAGCATTGCTGTTCATCACTGAAGGAAGTCAGGACAGGAATTCAAACAGGGCAGGATCCCAGAGCAGAAGCTGATACAGAAGCCATTGAAAGGATGCTGCTTACTGACTTGCTTCCCATGGCTTGTTCAGCACACCTTCTTATAGAACCCAGGGCCAGCAGCCCAGGGATGGCACCACCCTGGTGCCATGGGCTGGACTCTCCTCCATTGACCACTAAATGAGAAAATGCCCTACAGCTGGATCTCAATTAGGCATTTCCTCAGCAGAGGCTCCTTCCTCTGATGACTTTATTCCTTGTGTCAAGTTGACACACAAAACCACCCAGTACACTTCCCCACAGGGTTTCTGTGAGGACACAGGTGATGTCAAGTGCCTAGCACACAGCCTGTTCTAACCTGACACTGGAAGAAGGTTAGCACAGAGCGGTGGTTCTCAACCTTCCTAATGCTGTGACACTTTAATACAGCTCCTCGTGTTGTGTTGACCCCAGCCATGAAATTATTTCATTGCTACTTCAGGACTGTAATTTTGCTACTGTTGTGAATTATAATGTAAATAGCTGATATGCAGCCCCTCGAGGGGTCGAGACCCACAGGTTGAGAATCACTGGTATAGAGTAAAATAACTCATTCCTCCATAACAACCCACGGACACTGTGAAGTCAGTACTGCAATTTTTTTCTTTCCCTTTTCTTTTCCTTCCCTTCCCTTCCTTCCTTCCCTCATTACAGTTACCAGGCAGCAGCCAATGAAGGGACCTGTTGTTGCTGGGCACAGTTGTGGCTCAGGAGGTCTGTGGCCCTATGGTTACTCTGGATGATGCAGTGCTGGGACTACAGAGCCAAGAGGAGCCCCCTAGTACCAGGAGTGTTTTGCTCACACACACTTGTGCCTTGGAAGTCCCCACTTGAGTATCCCAAGGTGATCCTACCAGAAACTCAGAGAGACCATGCTGGTCCTGCTGGAAGCCACTGGTAAGCCCGCAGTGACCCTGTCCAACACCCCTAGAGTGCCCACAGTGGCCTCGCAGACACACCTTAGGGGCACCCACTATTCACTGTCTGTATCCCCCTCCCCCCATGCCGAGGCACATACCTGGTGCATTGCGCCCACCACCTTGCGAGCCTCCTGGTAAGCAGTTTCAGCACTCCAGTGTGTGTTGATGGCCTTGAATGAAGCAGCTAGGCGGTTGTGCTCACGCAGCCACAGGGTGTGTACTGCTGCTAGGGCGGGGACCTCGCTTGCACGGCCATCGCCAGCCAGGAAGCAGGGCCTGCGGGTGGCACGTGGGGCACCAGGCTCCGGAGCGCAGGCAGCAGAGGCGAAGGGCAGATAGCTGCGGCCTGTGTCTTGGTGGCGTGTGTTGACCCGCAGCAGCCCTGCGGAGCTGCTCCAGTTACGCAGCTGCTTCTCAACGGCAGGCGAGCTGCCATACACAGTGGATGCGTCAAGGAAGGAGGTCAGGGCATTCATCTGCTGCCGCGGATTGGCCGCAGACAAGTTGCCAAAGAGAGCTCCCTGGTCCCCAGTGCCACAGGCGGCTGAGGAGCGGTAGAAAGGCAGGCACGCAGTGGTCCCCGAGGAGTTTGAGGGAAGCTGTGGCAAAGCGGAGACTAGGTATCACCTCAGGCTCTTGGGCCCTTTTAGAATCTTAAATCATAAAATAAATTTGTGTTGATTAGATGATGTGGAGTAAAGGGTAATAACTGTTGCTGAGTAACCATCCCTGGTTCAGAGCCTGTATATGGCACGGCCTGGGAAATGTGGGATCATCTGTACACACAAAATAGTGTTGTACACAGGAATGCATTGACTATCCAAGGAGCATATGTGGAAAGCTCTTGAGGACAGGACATGGGGAGGAGACTTTGTATTTCATTTCAGGTTTTTTTCTGTTTAATTTTTAAAAAGGCATATGTCGTTTCATAATCAATGGAGAGTTTAGGGAAGATACCTGTATAGGGAAGCAGGGATTTTGGTTCTCACAGGTCAGCTGGCAGTCAACACCTCCCCAGAAGGCTGTTGTGCTGGTGCTCTGTGGTGTGAGAGCAATGTCATGATCGATGTACTGTCCCCACACCGTCAGGAAATCAGAGTACTGGTCATCTTCTGTCACAGCCTCATTTGAAACTTGAATGAGGTGCCTTGTCACCTCCCGAACCTGGATGAAGAGAACAGATTACAATGATTTAGAGAGATTGCACTGTAGCCAATAATGGAGACCTTGGGGTCTTAAATTCACAGTGAGGATCTTGCTCACAGCTCCAGAGAGTCTTGGGAAGAACTGTCACTGTGGATGTGATGGAAGATAGACACATTTGGGCTTGGAAACTGCCCCTGATTTGTGATGTCTGAGGCCTTTTAGGTCACTTCTCAGAGCCTTAGGAAGATCATATAAAATCTGTAAGTGGATAGAAAGCTATCAGTTCCCAGGTCATTGTGGGAAGTACGTGAAGAACATGTAACCCATGACATAGCCCTGAACTGCAGGGTTTTGATCAAGGTATTGGCACCTAAAGACTTGTCTGATCTCATAGTTTGGAAGCAGCCATTCCCTCTTTGTTCCCTTTCTTCCTCCCTGTCCTAGGATAGTGCTGACTGTTTCCAGGACTGTTAGGAAGACATATTTTGGCAACAGAAAGGTTTCCTTATTTCACAGTTTGAGTCTCTCCTTCCACTATGGGTCCCAGGAACTAAACTCAGGCTTGCATGGCAAGCACTTTTAACAGGTAAGCCATTTTGCCAGCCACAGGTTGAGATGGAAGAAAATTTGTTTCCAGGTGGATCACATCCATAACCTCTCCCTATATGACTTGGTGACTAACAATGGTAAGATTTGGGTTGGACATTAGACCTATGGTGTGAGTGAACATGGGTGGATATATATGAACCTTTGGGGATCAGAAAGTAGAGTATGATGGGCAGAATAACACCTCCAAATATGTCTGCTTTATAATATATAACCTGCCTATGTGGTTAGAACAAAGACTTTGGGATGCAGAGATTATTCCAGGTTTCCAAGAATAGTCAATCTGGTCACATGGGTCTTCAAATTTTGAGAGCTTTCTTGACTGTTGTCAAAGAGCTCTGACTTGGGGTGGAAGACATGGAGAGATACAACATTACTATGTGGTAGAAGAGCCATAAAGGAAGAGTGAGTGTAACTTTAGTTAGAAAAGATAAGACTCAAGAGATGGTTTGGTGGTAAAAGCACCTGCCTTGCATGTAGCCCATCCACAAACGAATTTGGAAAGAGTCAAGGAGATGAATTTCCCCCCAGGACCTCTAAAAGGACACAGTCTTGAGACATCTTGACTTTAGGCTTTTGGCCTATAGAACTGGAGTTAAAAATTTGTATGAGTCAGTAATCTTGGATTACTCTGTTAGAATAAAATCAAGAAATGAACAGGCTACATGTAAATATACTTGAGTGCTGATTCTTATAATGATACATAAACAGACATGAGTTTGTAGAATCTTAGTACAGAGCTCAGAAGACCTCAGGATTTGAACTGGTCCATTGCCAAACACATGATAGGCAAGAGAAATATCTTATTTAGGTGTAGACATGAGTATCATGCTTTCTCAGTGAACCTTGGTACCCAGCTCCACTTGCTAGCCCCCCCTAACTGCTAGGAACATTTCAGTCTCTCAATAAAAAGACACCTGAAAAAAACTGAATCTCTGTTGGAGAGCTTTGTGATGGTAAGGGTGTCAGTCCACAGCTGACTGGGTCAGCACCTCCCTTCTGATACTGATTTTCCCTAGACTGAGCTGAGGATCTGCTATCATACATTTTGAGAATTCTGTTGTGGAATGTGGCATAAAAACAAATGTTGACTTCTCCATTGACATGAAGAGTCAAACAAGGGCCAAAATGGACCATGTTCTGATGAAGTAGAACAATGGACCCAAGGGCACACGCTGGACCAAAGGACCAGTAGGAAAGGAATTCATTTCCCAAATCAATGTGCCTCTGATAGTAAAACTGTAGCCAGCATGTGCACGTATATAGTGTACACGAGTGAATTCATTAATGAATGCATGTCTTTGGCTGAATCTTGTCTTCTACCGATGAACAGAAGAATTTATTTGAGAATATTAAAGTGTTTATCAAGAGGAAAGCTGTCAAACCAGATGGCAGTAACTTTAAATCTCAGTTGTTCTCCTCACTAGCTGACTGTGGCTAACCTTCAGAGCCTCAATGATAAGTCTTACACCTCAGGGCTCCAACTTCTTAGGAAGTTTGGGAACACAAGGGGTTGTTTAAATCCCTATGGATACTAAATCATTCCAGTAGTTGTCCATTGCTCTCCAAGGCTGCAGGGAGTATGTTAGCATTATGGAAAACCTGTTCCTGTCCTGTTGAAATAGGTTTTAAATGAGTACCAACTGGGGGCAGTAGGAAGCCATGGTATAAGAAGTCAGGGTTCCAGCCTCTGGGCTGACTGAAGCCATCTTCATAGACAGGAAGCAGCCATCTTGCTAGGGCTGTGTTGGAGGCTCCCCATCTGGGGTGATCTCTGTGGAAACAAAGGAGGGGATGTGTCTGAGATGGAAGAGAATAAAGAAACGCCAGGGTCTCAATACAGTATCACTCACTCAAGACAATGCACCAAGATGGCATCTTTAAGTCTCCAGATAGGCCCTACCAGCTTGTCCCCCAGATGGGCTTCCCTGGAGTATATGGAGGGAACTGACTTCTGGGGCCTCAGTCTATACCTTCGTGAGTGGTAATCTTACCTCAAGAATCTCTGACTGCTGGTAGCCTCTTTATACAGCCCCTTACCAGGTGCCACCCTCAGGCTTCTCTCCAAAGAATTTACTATAGGTTCCTACCCAGAGGACAGATATTTGGGGCATTCAAAGGGACTATTTGAAATATTGTCACATTTAAGCACCTTTAATCAAGACACTATAATCAAGACACATCCAAGACCCTTGTGCTGATCAGGATGATGGTATTTCTACGAGAAATAAGGTACCCAGGAAATTACCGAAGTGTTATAAATTCAGAACTGAGAGGACTGCCAAGGGAACACATATTAATATGCACATTTGAGTTAAAAATAAAATTAGGCCCTTTTCTGAGTTAATTGCTTTGAAGTAAGAATGAACCCCACCACGCAGGCTAAAGGGGGATATTTCCTATGCTCAACCTAATCTGTGATTTTATTCTTTGGTTAAAGCATAACTTAGAAAAGACACATTTAAGATCCATGTTAAGGAAAAGGTATGTTGATCAATACTTTACTGATTTCCCAAGCTTAGGGACAGTGCCTCTAAGCCAAGGGGGAAAGGGTGTAATTAAACGATGACACATCTTGGCACCTTCTTCAGAAGCAGAGGAACTGAAATGTTAGTTATTGGCTGCTAATCCTAGGGAAAAGTAGATGCTTTCCAAGTTCAAGTAGAACCAACACCTGGGTTTTGTTGATTTATGATAGACCAATATCTGTTTTGTTTTTGTTTTGAGATGGTCTCCTGGAGTCCAGACTGGCTGAGCTAAGATTTGATGACCTTGAATTTCTGATCCTTCTGCCTCTACCTCTCCAGTGCTAGGGTTACAAGCATGTATTACCATGTCCATGTCTAATGTATGTGGTGTTGATTCTTGAACCCAGAGCCTTGTGCATGCTAGGCAAGCACTCGGTAAACCAATGCTACTTCCCCAGCCTTAATAAGTGATTTTAACAAAAGCTCATGTGTATGTTTGTTTTCTTGTATATCTCAGGAAGAATTTTGGAACCCAGATTCAATTTTCATAATAAACTTCTGTTGGTGACTACAAGTTCACATGTACAAGGTTCTCCAGCCCCCTTTACTGAAGAGGGGGAAAGGTGGTCACTGTGTGTCTACCTCATGCCTTATAAGAGGGAACTGTGATCAGTGACTCAGCCTGAGTCACTGGGGGAGGCGGACATAGATTAGAGAGGTGTGGAAGAGCAAAGTTTCAGAGTTAGAGGTGGGTGAGTGACTATTGTCACCCTGTGAGGTCACAGAGAAGGGAATTTGAAATAAAAATGCCTGAGATTTTGATTTTGAAAATTGTTATCTGCACTCCTGCCAGGAAAGCAGGTGGGCTGACTGTAGAACCTCATCTGTCCTTCTGCTCCTGCAGATCCAATCCACCAATCTCATCCCCACCCCAGCTCTGCAGCTGAACACCTACTGCAGGCTCCCTTTCCTCTCTGACCCCATTCTTTGCAGATCAGGGAGATCTTCTCCTCCAATTCCTTTCCAAAACTCATCCCATTATCCCAGCCTCCAATGCCAGTAGGCATCCCCTGGTAACACACCAGCTGAGCAGGCCAGGGAAACAGGTAAAGCTATTGAAGATCTTCACTGATCCCTCTTCACCTACAAATCCAACCCCCAGTCTCATCCTGAACTCTGCAAGACCTGCTGTAGTTTTCCCTGCTCCCTGCCCACATCTCCTGTGGATCCTACAAAAGGTCCCCTTCTAATCTCCCTCCCCCCACCCATTGCTTTATCCCAGCCCCCAGTAGGCATTCCCTGGGAACACACCAGCTGAGCAAGGCAGAGAAGCAGGTATGCTGACTGCAGATCTTCTCCTCTTTCTGTTTCTCCAGATCCAATCCTCTAGTCTCATCCCCAGCTCTGTAGCAGACCTTCTAGGGTCACCCCTCTTCACTCTCTGACAGAATTCCAAGGAGGCGAAATAAGCAGATCCTGGCTGGACACTCTGCTCTCCCCCCTCTTGTGAACACTTTCAGATCCCTAGCCTATCCCCATTCCTAAGTGTCAGCTCCTAATACCCACAAACACATTTTAACTGGAACCCCCCAGTGGCCACAACTATCAGATCCACAGAAAATTTTCTACCAGGCAGCATACAGCTATCACAATCTTCTGAAGTCCAGAGAGGAAACATAAAACAAAGAACAAAGCCCCCACCCAACAAAGACCAGATGTCAGCACCTAGTCTTAAAATCATTCCAATCCCAGATGCCTAGACACCAGGGTTTTAAAACCAATAACACCCAGGACAACAGTCTCTACTAGAGCCCAGGAACCATACCATAGCAGGCCCTGAAAATTCCAACATAGCTGAAGCACAAGGAAAAAAGACCTTAAAACAGCCTGTCTGAAGATGATATTCTTAAAGAGGAAATGAATAAATCCCCCAAAGAAACCCAAGAAAACACAGATAAACAGGGGAAGAAAATGAATGAAACTGTTCAGGACATGAAAAAGGAAATAGAATTCTGGAAATAAAAAAATTTAAGAATTTGAACAGGAACTAGATAGGAAAGCATCACCAACATAATGCAAGAGATTAGATAGAGAATCTTAGGCACAGAAGATACAATAGAAGAAATAAATTGGTAAAGAAAAAGTTAAATCTAAAATACTCCTGACATAAGATATCCAGGAAATCTGGGACACCACGGAAAGACCAAATCTAAGAATCATAGGAATAGAGGAAGAAGAAACCCAGATCAAAGGCCCAGAAAATATTTTCAACAAAAACATAGAAGAAAATTTCCCTAACCTAAAGTACATGCCAATAAAAGTATAAGAAGCATATAGAACACCAAACAGATTGGACCAGAAAAGGAAGTCCCCTTGGCACATAATGATCAAAACACAAAACATAAAGAACAAAGAGAGAATATTAAAAACTGCAATGGAAAAGACAGAGTAACATAAAAAAGCAGATCTGTTAGAATTACATCTGATTTCTCAATGTGGACTCAAAAAAGCCAGAAAAACCTGGGTAGATGTGCTGTAGACTCTAAGAGACCACAGATGCCATACCCAGCAAAACTTTCAATCACCATAGATGGAGAAAATAAAAATTCAAGCAATATTTGTCTACAGATTCAGCCCAGCTGAAGGTGCTAGAAGGAAAACTCCAATCTAAGGAGGTTACCTACAACTATGAAAACACAGGGAATAAATAATCTCAGACCTGGAAAATCAAAAGAAGGGAAGCACACAGTAGCACCACCACCACCACCACCAAAAACAAAACACCAGGATTCAAAACTCAATGATCATTGATGCCTCTCAAAATCATGGATTCAATTCTCCAATAGACACAGACTAACGGAATGGATGTGAAAACAGGATCCATCCCTCTGCTGAATCCAATAAATACACCTCAATGTCAATGATAGGCATTACTTCTCAGTAAAAGGTTCCAATCAAATGGACCTGCAAAGCAATGTCTAATTAATGTCTAATAAATTAAACAAATTAGACTTCAAACCGAAACTAATCAGAAGGGATAGGAAAGGACACTACATACTCAAAAATAAATCCACCAAGATGATATGTCATTTCTTAACATTTATACTATAAACACAAGGGCACCCAAGTTTGTAAAAGAAACACCACTACAACTTAAATAACATATTAACCCTCACACACTGATATTAGGAGTTTTCAACACCCCAATCTTGCCAACAGACAGGTCGTCCAGACAAAAACTAGACAGAGAAATGCTGAAGCTAACAGGCATCATAAACCAAATAGACATAACAATATTTACAGAACATTCACCCAAACACAAAAGAATATACCCTCTTCTCTGCACCTCATGGAACTTCTCCAAAACTGATCACATACTCAGACACAAAGTCTCAATAGATACAAGAAAATTGAAATAACTCCCTGTATCCTATCAGACCAGCACAGATTAAAGCTGGTATCAGTAACAACAGAAACAACAGAGAGACTCATAGAAACCGAACAACTCTACACTGAATAAAAAATAGGTCACGACAGAAATTAAGAAATTTAAAACTTTCTAGAATTGAATGAAAATGAATGTACAACATATGAAAACTATGGGACATACTGAAAGTGGTTCTTAGAGGCAAGTCATAGCACTAAATGCCACATAACAAAACTGGAGCTATCTCATATTAGCAACTTAACAGCACACCTGAAAGCTCTAGAACAAAAAGAAGCAAGCACTCCCAGAAAGAACAGATCACATGAAATAATCAAACTCAGGACTGAAATCAATAAAATAGAAAGAAAGAACAATACAAAGCATCAATGAAACAAAGAGTTGGTTCTTTGAGAAAATCAGTAAGATTGACAAATCCTTAGTTAAATTAACTAAAAGGTGTGGTGATATATTGTGTCCCCCAATATATTGTGCATCCTAATAAACTTATCTGAGATCAGAAGACAGAACAGCCACTAGATAGACATAGAGAACAGAAAATGGTGGCACACACACCTTTAATCCTAGTGTTCTGGAGGCAGATCCGGATTTCTGTGAGTTCAAAGCCACACTGGAAACAGCCAGGCATGGTGACACATGCCTTTAATCCCAGGAAGTGATGGCAAGAAGCAGAAAGGTATATAAGGTGTGAGGACCAGGAACTAGAGCCGGTTAAGCTTTTAGGCTGTTCGATCCATTCAGTTGAGGACACAGAGGCTTCCAGTTTGAGGAAATGAGATCAGCTGAGAAATTGGTGAGTTGAGGTTAGCTGTGGCTGGCTCTGTTTCTCTGATCTTTCAGCATTCACCCCAATACCTGGCTCCAGGTTTGTTTTTGTTAATAAGACCTTTTAAGATTTGTGCTACAAAAAGCAGAGAATATATCCAAATTAACAAAATCAGAAATGAAAAGGAAGACATAACAACATGCAGCCCATCAAATTGGAAAATCTAAAAGAAATTAATAATTGTCTTGATAAGTACTACTTGCCGAAGTTAAATCAAGATCAGATAAGTGATTTAAACAGACTTATAAGCCCCAGTGAAATGGAAGCAGTCATTAAAATTCTCCTAACAAAAAGAAGCCTATGGTTTTAGTGCAGAATTCTACCAGACTTTCAAAGACGATAGAATGACTTGTATGATAAAACTTCAAGTCTTTGAAGAAAGAAATTGAAGAAGATATCAGAAGATGGAAAGGTCTCCCATGCTCATGGATTGGTAGGATTAACATGGTAAAAATGGCCATCCTACCAAAAACAATCTACAGATTCAATGCGATCCCCATCAAAATTCCAACACATTTTCCCACAGAGCTTAAAAGGATAATTCTCAGCTTCATATGGAGACACAAAATGCTCAGGATAGCTAGAACAATCTTGAATAATAAAAGAATTGCTGGAGGTCTCACCATTCTAGATTTCAAGCTGCACTTCAAAAATTCTAGATTTCAAGTTGTACTACACAGTTGTACTATAGTAACAAAAACAGCATGGTATTGGCATAAAAACAGACACATTGACCAATGGGACAGAATTCAAGACCCATACATAAATTCACTCACCTATAGATACTCGATTTTTTAAAAAGCCGCCAGAAATACACACTGGAAAGAAGAAAGCATCTTCAACAAATGGTGCTGGTCAAACTGGATGTCTACATGTAGAAGAATGCAAATAGATCCATACTTACTACCCTGCACAAAACGACTCCAAACGGATTAAAGTCCTCAAAGTAATCCAGATATACTGAACCCGATAGAAGAGAATTAGAGGATGACCTTGAACTCATTGACACAGGGGAAGATTTTCCAAACAGAATACCTACAGCCCTGGCACTAAGATCAACAATTAATAAATGGGAACTCATGAAACTGAAAAAACTTCTGTAAGATAAAGGACACCATCATTTAGACAAAGCATAAGCCTACAGAATAGGAAAGGATTTTTACTAACTTCACATTCAATGGAGGACTAATATCCAAAATATATAAAGAAGTTAAAATGATATAAGAAAACCCCAAATAATCCAAGTAAAAATATCAGATCTATACAGAGAATTCTCAATAGAGGAAACTCAAATTACTGAGATAAACTCGAAGAAAGATTCAACATCCTTAGCCATCAGGGAGATGCAAATTAAAACTACTTTGAGATTCTATCTTATACCTGTCAGAATGGCTAAAGTCAGTAACACAAGTAACAGCTCATTCTGGCTAGGATATGGAGCAAGGGGAACACTCATCCATTGCTGGTGGGAGTGCAAATTTATGCAGCCACTGTGGAAATCAGTATGACAGTTCTTCAGAAAGATGGGAATCTATCTACTTCAAGATACAGCTATACCACTCTTGGACATATACCCAAAGGATACTTTATCCTACCACAAGGACACTTATTCAGTCCTGTTCATTGCTGCTCTATTCATAATAGCCAGAAATTGTTAACTACCTAAATGTCCATCAACAGAAGAATAAAGAAAATGTGGTACATTTACACAATGGAGTATTATTCATCTGTTAAAAATGACATCATGAAATGTGCAGGTAAATGGATGGAACTAGAAAAAAGTCATCTTGAGTGAGATAATCCAGACTCAGAAAGATAATTATAATATCTATTCATTTATAAGTGGATATTAGCCATTAAATAAATGATAAACAAGCTACAATCTGTAGACCCACAGAGGTTAAGTATAGAGAAAGGGACTAGGGGGACACATGTATGCATGTATCTTCCTGGGAGGGGAAATGAATACAATTTTGTGGATGGAATGGGTGTTAGGAGGATGAAAATAGAAAAATCAGGTGGGCAGGGAGAGGGGAGATTGGGTTGAGGGAAGAAGTGTGGACAGAAACAGCTAGAATTGAGAGGCATTTAAGGGGTGGTACAGAAACCTAGTGCAATGGAAACTTCCTAAAATATGTGAAGGCAATCCTAATGAATTCTCCAAATGATGAGGGGAGTGGAATCCCACTGGCCATCTCTTGTCTTCAAACAAAGCTTCTAGTGTGGTGGCTTGGTTACATCTAATTAAGTTGTTTGCCAAAGGGGTTCCATGGAAATCCCCAAACACCCAGGTTGTTGCCAAGACAATATGTTCATCTCCACAAACTGACAAGACCCTATTGCTGAAGACAACACACAACTCATTGAACATGGAGAGATCAAGCTGGTGTTTATATAGAACCTTCACACAAAAGTTCTTGGGTCTTTCCTATGGAAAGGTACTGTGTGGGCTATCAAAAGAAAAAAGTAAACACCAGCCCAGACACAAACCCTTTGATCCACAACCTGTTCTGCCTTCAAAAAATTCTAGGGCACTGGTGACACAAAGCTTATGGGACTAACCAACCAATGTCTTATTTGACTTGAGGCCCACTCCAAGAGATGGAACCCATACCTGACACTGCTTGGGTGACCAAGAACCAGAGACAAGATATCCCAGAGCTTTATAGTAAAACCAAATACTACTTTTTTTTTTAGCTGCAAATGACTCCTAGTGATATTCTGTTGTATGGATCAATTCCCTATTGAGCCATCATCAGAGGAATTTCCTCCTGCAGCAGATGGGAACAAATACAGAGACCCATGGCCAGATACTATGCAGAGAGAAAAAGTTCTTGGAACATTTACCTCTAAATGGAATGTATCCACCAAATCCCTCCTCTCATTTCTCAGGGAACCCCACAGAAGAGGAGAGGGAAAGTGTAAGAGCCACAAGGGATGGAAGTCACCAGGAGAACAGGGTCCTCTAAAAAAATCAACTGAGCAAAGCTCAAACTCACTTAGACTGAAGCAGCAAGTACAGGGCCTGCCTGCACAGGCCGTGTGTGTGTGTGTGTGTGTGTGTGTGTGTGTGTGTGTGTGTGTGTGTGTGTGTGTGTGTGTGTGTGTGTGTTATAGCTTTCAGTTTAGTATTTTATGGGACTTGGAGTGTATGAACATGTGGGTCTCTGGATTCTTATGCCTTCTCTTGGTGCTCTTTTTTGTTGGTTGACCTTGTCCAACTTTGATGTGATAGTTTTTGTTTCATCTTATATTTTACTTTGTTATATTTTGTTATTTCTCAGAAGCCTGTTCTTTTCTAATGAGACAGACAGAAAGGGAGTGGATCCAGATGGGAGGGGAGATGGGAGGAACTTGGAGGAATAGAGGGAGGGGAAACTGTAATCAGGATTTATATGAGAAAAGAATCTATTTTCAATAAATGGGGAAGAAGGAAAATTGTTATCTGGATATATATGACCTTAGAATACAGAATTATAGTGAGGTGAGTGATTTTTTTTTGCAGGTGTGTTCATGTGTGCGGATGCACATGTGTACGCAGTTGCATGTGTGAACAGTAGTTTACGTCAAGGATCCATTTCTATTCCTCTCCATCTTAAAATTTGAGCAGGTTCTCTTGTTGAACCAATGCTCCACTATTTTGGGTAGTCTGGCAAACTATCCAGTTTGCCAGTTTACTCTAGAGATTCCCTTGTCTCTCCCCACTTGAGCTTGGGGTTATATATGAGGTGCCACATTCATCTGGCATTTACACAGACTCTGGGGATTCAACTCCAGTCCTTGCCCTGTGTGGCAAGCACCTTACAAGTGGAGACATCCCCCTAGGCCAGGCAAGCGATTTTTAAAATCTTTTGGAGTGTTCCAATGCTGATTTTCCTTATCTACACTGTTGTGGATAGACGTTGTAACCCTTCCTTTGTGACTGAGATGCTCTGCAGAGGAGGGGTAGCAGTTATGAATTACAAAGAACTGCTTGAAATGACCCCAGAGGGGAAAGGCTTCATCGTTTGCCTGTCTGCTGCTTTACCTATAACATTCCAGAAGGACTAGTTAGCAACAAACCATGATGCTCCAAGAAGGCTTGATGACTTGTGTGTCTGGAGAGACAGTAAGTGGGAAACAATTCTATTATTAATACTTTATTGACAACTAGCCCACCAGCTGGCTCGATTTGCAAAGGTAGGTGTTGGAGTAGTGCTTTTAATTAGAAACATGAAGGCAGCCAGCCCTTCACACAGATTTGTTACAGTCAGCTGTTCCTTACTGCATCTCCATAAAGCACAGCTCTCAGGGTGGCCCTATTTCACCCAGTCAATACTAACATAATGTTCACACAGCCTCACTGTGATTTCTTTCCTGGTTGGCTTTTCTATTTCAACAGCTCACAAGGAGGTCTTCAGTACTCAAGAACACTGGGTTGCTGCTGTGGACACAGTGTCAGTTGGGATCAGCTGTTTCATAAGACCCCAGGTGGACAGTACTGAGTGCCTCTTGCTGCTCTGGAGCCCTTGGGCTGTGGGGGACCACACAGAGACACCTGTCAGCAGAGCTGAAAGAGCTTCCATCCCCAGTGGGTTCCATGTATCACCCTGCATTTATCTTTAGTTCTCCCTTTATTAGGCTTGCATTAAAGATGGCCATACAAACATGCTGTTTTTCTGTTCACCCCATGAGCAGAAAACATTTCTGAAAGTGCTTTTCAGGAGAGTGGTGCCTTATTTCCTTCATAGCTCCAGTGACCAGGACTTAGGCACAGGCATCAGGCACTGCAGTCTTCTTGGTGTTCCCCATTCTGACTAGGAAGACGCCCTATACCTCCAGCTCAATAAGGAGTATGAAGCTATTATGCCATTGGGTTTGTTTTTCTGACCATTACCCAACCCCAGCACATAGGGGAAAATAGAAGAATAGCCCTGGGTCAGGTATGAGATTAGCTTTTCTCTTCACTTCTACACACATGTTGCTTTCTCAGCAGTAACGTGGAATTACGTGATAGAAGAATGGTAGCTGCTTTGCATGGGGCAGGCACACAGAGAGTAGCTCAGCACCCCTTAGCAGTCATGCAGTCCTAGGGTGGTCCAAGGGCTTCACTACACTTTGAAAGCTGGTCTGGAGGAGTGAGGAAGCTCTGATCCTGATTAGGGGGATCTCTGGCAAGAGCTGCTCTACTGGAGACAATTAAACCATCCTAGAGGTGGGCTTGTCATTGCTGTGGTCAATGAAGCACATGGGGGTCTCTGAGATTGAGTGATGTGCTTTTCTGTAGCTGGTATGAGTGTGACCCTCAAGAGTTTTGGACATTTACCTTCTGGAGCCACTGGTACCTATGTGATGGTCTGAGAGTCCTACGGGACACCAGCATCTCCCACCTCACCAAGAGGAGTTGTTTCGATTTCTAATATCTAGTTCCACATTATTAAGTGATAGCTCCCTCTTTGAATTCTAAAGTGTGATTTAGATTCTGCACAGACTCGTGTTTGTAACAACTGTTGTCTAAAGCAGCTTAACTATCAATGCATAGACTTTCCCCAGAGGGGTTGATTGTGTTAATTCCTCCCAGGAAAGCTCCACAATTTCATGCGTTTATGTTAAAACACAAAGGAAAGAAGTAGGGATTAAAGGTGCCTGTGAATGTATGCCCACAGACACACATCTAGGGAAAGGTTTCACTGTGCATTTAGACACACAGAAGTCACCAGGCCTCCCTAGAACATCCCACCTGTTCCTAGCTAGTCCTTCTGGAATGGTCCTAATTGAAGCTGTCAGTTATCAGGAGTTAGGTTATCTCACAATGTGTTTGGAAGGCAAACTCAAAGTTTAATTTAACTATTAGGAAATGACTATAGAAAGTTGTAAAACAAATTACATTCTATGTGCAGATGGAATTGGGAGTTCTGGTAACAGACACATCCACAAATTTCCTTTTCCGAGTTTGTCATTTCCCCTAAGAATGATTTCTGAGTGTTTGGACTGAATTGAACAGAAAATATCCCCCACAAAGAGGAGTGAGTACAGATCAGCACTATGCTAGCCCTTAGTAGGGTTCTGCAGACCATGGCATGTGTCTGTCTTTGAGTAGGAGGTACAGTTGGCAAGCCTGTCTACTAGGCAATGGTTAGAGTCCCTAAAGTCAACTCTGGTGAGAGGGTGATAAGACCACAAGGGACTAGGTCATCAGAGATCATCACATGCTTTCCAGAGGCTGAACCATAGTACCCTGAGGTCAGTCAAGTTAGCCAATTACTGTAGGAACTCTCCAGGACAGCTCTCCTTGGAAAAGCATGCTGAGTTACACTGGGGCATTTTGAGGCTCACGCCTGGGGCCAAGAACATGGAGGTTAGATGCTGAAGAGTCACTTCATGGTGACAGTCATAGTAATTATCACTGGGATCCAGAGGACATGTATGACTGGTGGAGAGGGGCACAGTCTCATCCATATTCCTTTCAAGAGGCCAAGCCTTGGGCATGATATCACAGGGATGGGATTCATGCTCTGCCCTGCCCAGTCCTCGTCTGTTACCATCCTTGTTGAATGGGTCATATTGCTTCCTCAAGGGCTAAGCTTTGACTCTCAGGTTGTGCTCTAAGAAGTGCTGTATGCATCTGCATCCTGCAGGGGAGGGCTCTTGGACCCATTCCTGCTACTTCTTCCCTTCCCTTAGAGATCCACATGTCCTTTCTTTCCAATTTAGTTTAAGTAGAAGGCTGCTTCCCAAGGTAGGTAGACATCTCTACTCCCAGGAACTACCCAGAAGGAACTATCATTCCCTAGTCAGGGAATCGTGGTTTATCAAAGCAAAGAAAGTCAACCAAACATCTGCAAGCTCTCATGAACATGGGTTGTTGTGTAATCTATTTCTGCTATAAGTGCTGACCTCCCTTCAGCTCTTTGGGGGCTCTTTTCCCTTCTCTATGTTCTGGGAGGCACTTGTTTAACACAATACCTGTAACACGGTATCTGTTTCATCGGACTCTATGTTTAAGTCTTGAGGGCAGAGGCATGGTTCTGAACTATATCATGCTTGGGATCCATCCCTCTGCAGCACCCAGCATATATGAACAGGGTGTGTTTCACAATGGCTGCTCAGCATCTTTACTACATCAGAGGCTTCTCCATTTGGTTGGATTTTAGGTTGTTTGCTTTCCTTTTTCTAAATACTCACTTGGAGACTATTTTTAAAAGATGAAAAAAAATCCACATTTCCCACTGGTGGGTTCTGAGGAGTATGGAATTGGGGGTAGGAAGCAGACATGGTTCTATGAATCCTGAGGGTTAAGAACAGTCACCACTTCCCAGGGCTTGATGAATAAAGCTGAAGTTTCCTGCTAATAAACACTAGTAGAGGGAAAAGCTCAATAATAAAATGACAGCAAGGGTGGGAGAAAAATCCTACATGGGTGGGCAGAACACACCCAGGTCTGAGAAGCAATTCTGAAAGGCAACCATTGGATTGAAGGGTTGAGAATTTGGGTATCTTCTTTAGACTCAGGAACTCTCTAAGTAGGCAGTTCTAGGTTTCTAAACTAGCTGATATAAGCTCCCTGATAAGTAGTATTTAAGGGCTGTGTTTTCAGGGAAGGGGAAATGCTGCTGCAGCCCAGTGACTAAAATGAAGTGTCTCTGTCATGGAAGGTGTTGACCCTACAGCAGTGGGGTAGACACCTGGAGTTTTCTAGGGGCCAGCAGCAATCAGACCTGTGAGAATTTACTGACAATCAGAATTAGGTTGCCTACAAAAAAAGGGGGTAATGGTAATTGGGGGAGGGTTCTGCTTCATCCCATTCCTCACAGCCACCTGACCTTAGCTCCTTGAGTGGAAAAAGCCAGTGTCCAAGTGGCTCTTCTTTGTGGTAAGAGCCACAGTGGCTACTTGCATGTCACTGATGTCTTTGTTTCTGTTGGATTCTGTCTGTTTTTCTAGAAGGGGTAAGACCTCTGTGATCAGTTGTGTACCCTCCCGCCCCTAATTACTAGGATCCAGCAACAAGTTCTCACATATATGAGGCTCCTTGGTTCATGATCAGGCTCTACTGGAATTCAGCATGTAAACATTAATGTTTGAAATACATTGAATATCATCTGTGTAGACACACACGAAGCTCTCCTCAGTCCTTACTACAAATATCACATAATTTACCAAATGAGGGACTTACAGGTAAGATGATGGGTTAGAAGCCCCTTTTGATGGTTAGTGTTGATCATCAACCTGACAGAATTTAGCATCATCTGGTAGACAAGCCTCTGAGCATGCCCGTGGAAAATTATATTGATGTGGGAAGACCCATCTTAATTGTGTGTGATCCTTAGGCAGGGGATCCTGGACTAAATAGAGTGGAGGAAGCCAGCCAAGTAGCAAACATTCAGTGTTTTCTTTCATGACTGTGGTTATGATGTGAGCAGCTGCTTCAAGATGACACACTGACCTCCCCATAATGATGTAGTCCAGAACTATAAGTCAGAATAAAACATTTCCCCCTTAAATTGTTTTTGTCAGGGCACTTTATGATAGAAACAGGAAGAGAAAGCTAAGGCAACCTCTGCATGTCCCACTGAAAGAAATAAGATAGTAAGCAGTAGTGTCTATTCTAACAGCTGAAAAATGAGAGGATACACCAGGTGAATTCTCCAGAGGCAGGAGCATGAAGTTTGGGCCAAGGCTAGGGGTAATTTCCAGAGGGACCCTTCAGTTACACACATGGTGGAACTCTGGGCTGGAAAAAGATAGGCTATAAAAATGTGACCAGGGGCTGGCTATACAGCAGAGAGACATAAGACCAGCACAAGCTCTGGAGACAGAGGCTAAAGTGTGCCTGAAGCTGAGATTCACTGGGAATCTGGAGGGAACAGTCCAAGAGGGAAACATCCTGCTATTACCTGGGCAGGTGGTGATCTGGGAACTAAGAAGTACAATGCTGAACTCAGGGTAGGTGTGCCCAAGTCAAGACAAGAGGAGTGACTTGATATGAAGCTACATGGTGACTGCAGAAACAGAATCTTACAGGGGCAGCTGGAGTCCTGATAAGAGGAACCTGCCCAGCTGAAACGTTAAGCCATGGTGTGGGGTGTGGTCCCATTAATACCTTAGATGTAGAAACTCAAGCCAGGGAAGCAAGACCATCCAGAACATGTGGAATAATAACCCGTGGAAACTGCCTCACATCAGTCTATACTGAGGGTTGGGAGAACTCAAGGGCTGACATCTACTGGCAGCTGAGCAGAAATAACCCAAAAGATTCATCAGAATATATGCAGTGTCTCCCTCAAGGAAATTCCTGCAGGTAGTGTCTCTCATCCATATTAACTCCACACACTTCTTGTGTGGAGCTCTGCCCAACCACAATATGCAGCACCATGTATCATTAAGACAAGATTATGGACCCCCTAGTATAGGGGTGCAGGATTGGGAGAGGGTAAAGGAAAAGGTTAAAACTGATAAACATGAAGAAAGTAATCAAAATATTGATTCGAGTAAGTGGCTCTCTGGACTAGGTGGGATGCCCCAGAAAAGTACACTGAGCTAGGATCTTACTCTGAAACCAAGTGAAGTCAAGAATCAGGGGGTGGGGGAGGCATGGTGATGGTTTGTGTTTAATATTGGTCCCATACATGAAGGGAAGCAAGAGCTACGTGCCACATTAGTCAAGGTTGGTACAAGGAAGCAGAAAGTCCTAGTAATACACTAGAGATAGGTAGGAGATTTGGAGAAGTCAAGGATGCTGTCTAATTATCTGGATTAAGACATTAGGTGAGGGTAATCCATTCTATGATTTTAGGAGATAAGGATGAGACGGAGCAAAAAAGTTTACCTCTGCTGTCTATATCTGCAGTGCAGGGCAGCATGAGGGTAGAAATGCCAAGTAGCTAGTGTGTGGGAGAATGGAGCAGAGAGAGGGGTGGATAGCCACAATTCATGGATCTAGAGCCTACTGCATGATGGCTTGTAGTCATGATCAAGCCATGAGTGGCCCATGACTGGTAGAGGGTCTTCACACAGTACCTGTTGTTGCAAGCCCCTGTGATGGGTCGGTACTTATTTGCCAGGCATGTATCAGGACATCTTGGAGGCAGCATGAACGGCAAGCATCCTGACAGGTTGGCAATTGTGCCCAGAAGGTCTGCTGCTAGGGCATCTGCATAACAAGACAGACCAGTGCGTGTGTGACATCAGTACCAGATAAAGTACCTTTCCAACTGTGTATCAACCATAGCCTCAACATCTGCATCGGGACTTCCTGTATAGACTCAGTCACCATTCTGAGAAAACCACTATCTCCTTCTCAGTCATATACACTTTCATTTAATCTCCTTGAGCATCTTCATTGTTAGGAGAGTGGGAGTTTTTCTACTTTTGTGCTTTGTGATGATTCAGAAAAACATCCTGAGCACCATGTGGCTCCAAGACAAGCCAGTAGGCTACTACTTAGAGTTGTCACCCATTCATAGCACACATCACTAGGGCCAACTCATTTTATCTGTACAACAAAAACATTCCCATTTCACAATTATCCAATGCTTCAGGAGAATACTAAGACAGGATGTCTATCCTCCTGTAGAAACCTGACTTGGTTTAGCTTGCTAATAGTGTTCATTCCTTCCTCTATAAAAGCCTTTATTTTTTTCTCCTATTGATTATTTACTCTTATAAACTTCTCTAGATTAGAGCCTTTGGATGCAATCTCTTTGGTTTATGTTTACTGTTTTTCTTGCCAATTCTGTCACTGTTTATGTTATTCAACAAATCAAGGTGAGGAGGCTTGAAGATAACCCTACAAAACTTGGATGGCTATATACTAATGAAATTGAGACACTCACTAGAACAGTGGTTCTCAGCCTGTGGGTCATGACCCCTTTCACAGGGGTCACATATCAGATATCCTCCATATCAAATATTTACACTGTGATTCACAACAGCAGCAAAATTACAGCTATGAAGTAGCAACTAAAATAAATTTATGGTTAGGGGTCACTACAACAGGAGTCAGCAGGCTCCCATCCTTGGGCCGGGTCACCCCACACCACTTCTACCACTGTCTGAGCTGATGTCACTGCTGGGTAGGGACCAATGTCCTTAGAAAGGTCTTTCAACTATGCAGTCTGAAACAAAACCCTTTTAGGAATGACTTTTTGGTTGCTATAAAAAATCAATTAAACATAACTATTCAGTGTAGGATCTGAGAACTGTGGTTGATCCTGGTTTAAAAGGAGTTCCTCTTACCAGGCAAAGCAGCACTAAATTAACATATATCAGAGATCAAGTAACTCACGGCACTGCATCCGAAATAAATCTCACTGAGCTTGTTAAAAGAAAGCTGATTTTCCGAGTGTGGCTTCATAGAAGTAATGACGCATCTCTGGGCTATGCCCACATTTGCTTCAGTATCTCAGGTCCACAGAGGTTTTGATCTGAGGTGGTTCATGCTTTCTTCCACTGTGTTCTACTGCAGCTGCCATGTGAGCAGCCGGAGACTGCAGACTCACCTCAGTTTTGGAAAGCCCGTGTGGCTGTTACATTCTTTGAGTAACTAAAATCAGAAAGCCCTGGCTACAAACTGGGAAGGTGAAGCTCCTGACCAGCCCTTTGCTTGCTGTGACAAGACACAAACAGAATGAATGTTTCCTCAGAGAGCTCCTACAAGTGAATGTGTTCCCCATGTGTCACTAGGTGGGAAGGCTACAGGAAAATTCCCAATTTATTTTAGACCACAAAGGGCACGTTTCTCTAGATAGGATTCGAATACCAGAGGAACTGTATTTCTCAGAATAACACAAATAAGAAATCGTGTGTGGGTTTAAGCAGAGGCAGAGGCATTTGGCCACTTACCTGTGAAGAACTGTGATTGTTCACGTTTCAAGGCTTGTATTGATGTTTCCATGATCTCTGCTGCTCGGGAAACAGCCCCACTGGTGGACTCTGGCAGCTTGGAGAAAGAGAGAAGCTGGGTTGGGGAAAGGACTTCCCTTTTCTTGAGGTTCCTAGAATAAGGAGGTATAAGTTAACTGGGGCTGGAGAGGCAGATCAGCTGGCAAGAGTACTTGATGAACAAACACGCAAGTATTCAAATTGGATCTCCAGAACTTATAGAAAAATCTGGGCATGGTGATATGTGCCTGCAATCCCAGTCCTGGGGGGTTGGTGGAGACAGGTAGATCTCTTGGGCACCCTGCAGACTAGCCAAACTGGTGAGCCCCATATTCCAATGAGAGAACAAGTCTCAAAATATAATGTGTAAGGCTCCTGAGGTTCACTTCTGGCCTCCTCATGCGTGTGCATGTGAACCTGCACACAGACATCCCCCAACACCCTTCCCTATCACTAACACATATATCACATATACATATACACCAATAAATAGAACACTTAGTGAGTGACTGCACATACCAGACAATGCACCAAGGGGCATACAAAGGAAAAGCCTAGATGGTTCTGAACCACAGAATTGCTGGGGTCCGTAAAAGGGATAGAGTATCAATATTGGGTGCTGAAGAAAATGGCCAATATTTTCTCTTTAAGAAACATCCATATCTAAATGATCTTGATTCTCTCTTACAGTTCTTTGGTTCTCATGAAAACCTGGGCTGGGCAGTCACCACAGGGCAGAGTGTCTCAGCTGTAGTGGGGAGGATCATCATATCAACCACCTCCAGAGTCAGAGTGTCTAAGGCCAGGCAGACCCCTGCAGCTGGCACAAGTGTCCCTTTCCTGTTCTTGGTTGTCGCAGATGGACCCAGGTTTATATCACTGCAGCTTTTGGGAAAACAACTCAGCCTTCTTTTCAGTTTTCTCATATTCTGATTAAACGGAATGTTTATATTTTCCATTTATTACTAATAGCCTAAAATACATACTGCTCTCTGAGCAAACATGTTTCAGGAGATTCAGTGCAGTTGCATCATATTATAGCCTGAAAACATGATGAAAGAGGCCACTTGCTCTCATTACAGAACAAAAGCAGTTACTTCAGGTGACCGACAGTGTCTGCTGTAATCATTTCCACATCTCTGTGTATACCCAAACAGCGTGCTGATCACCCCAAAATATGCAATACAAATAAGACTAAAAAAAACCTCAGGACATAAATACTATGATTATGACAGTTTTGTAGGTAAGGAATTTAACACTTAACTCATGTAAGGTGAGTAGCTTTTGCAAAGTAGATATGAGTGACAGCAGCAATGTTGAGATACAAACACACACACACACAGTGGGGGCCCACAAAGGCTTCTTAGTGAAATCTGAGCTTGCTTTACACAGCAGGACTGCATTAGGGGATAGCTTGACCATGTGCGTGATCACCAGGTACCTGGGAAAATCTGCACTTGGCTGTGCTGGGGGGAGGTCTTTTGCTCTACCACTTGGCATTCCTTTAAAAGCCCTTTATTAGAGACAGAAGGGGCTGGTGATTTTGACCCAGGCCCTCCCAAGGCTATCCTGTGTTTCTGTCTCTCCCCTCTATATTTCTATGTACATATTCCTCATTTCTCCCTGCTCAAGAGTACCCTGGGGGAAAAGTGGGGTCAGGCCCTGACCCCTTTACTTGTACTGGAAATGACTCTGTTTACCAATGTCCATGATATAAAATATGACTTATCAAATACTTCTATTTTTTACATGCCCACATATTTGTAAAAGATCCAATGAAGTCCTGAGCCTTGAGGAGACAGGTTATACAACATGCAAACTAAGATATGAATTGATTAAAGTTCCATGGGAACTGACAGAGGCCAGGAGACCCCATTTCAGAGGTGGAGGTCATTGTCTCTTATCACTAGCAGGGCTATATCTTCCTGAGATGCTAATGGTAGACAGGAGCATGGCCCCTAAAGACAGACATTTCTCTAAAATTTATTTGAGCAAAGGACATTGCTAACAGGGAAAATGGGATGTTTTAGTGTTTGTATTTTGAGCACCCCTTCTGATGTTCACCTCTGTAAACGGGCAAATATTTTGGGTGCAGGGTGATTTGTCTTTCTACTTAGTGGTTGATGAACTCTTCCTGACTGCCCTAGCTGCCTTGAGGGAAAAAATGGTCAGTCTAACAGCCAGCTGGCTATCATTATGCCAGAACCAGCCATTGAATACCCCATGGACACTGGAGTATGGGAAACAAGGACCCCCGCTCCTCCAGGAGGTCTGTCCCAGGCCTTTTGCTGCCATGAGCCTTGATGAACTGTGTCCGCCTCCTTTGAGGAGCACGTCTGATGTTCTAGCAGAAAAACTGCTGAAATTGATGCTGGGGCTAAAGAGTGCAGTGGGTCTAAAACCCAAGCCTTGATGGCGGTGATGGGTGCTAGGGAAGGGTTGAGCATCCAGCTGCCTGACTGCCCAGGAAGCAGATGATCAGTCTGAGAGCAGCTAGGGCAGGAAGAACGAAGCAGAAGGAAAGAGGAGGAGGGAGTGGAGAGTTGAGAGAAAGGAAGGACAAAGGTGTAAGAAGCCAGGGAAGAGAACACGCCAGCCACAGTTGATGGAATATTTTCAGGGAGCTGCCAATTCCTTAGAGCCAAGGGTCTTAGACCCTAGCCTGAGAGCTATAATACTAGTCTCTGCCAAGGGCTAAATTTCTAAAACTCCAGGCCTGGTAGGTACCGGTACACTTGTAAGGCTAAGGGTTCTTATACCTGAGACTCACAGGGACTGTGACACTGGAGGGCACCACTTTCTGATGCTGTTGCTCACTGCTGCCAAACGAGGTAATGAGAGCTACTGGAGAGCTTCTCCTTGCCTATCCAGCATTCCTATCTGGAGAGAGCAAAAAGAACCCTTGGCCTGCTGATTGGTGATGCCAATGCCCTCCTCTGTTCTGAGGTAGACAGCCACCGGAGACAGTCTTCCCTGGTACCTTGACCCCTAGGCTGGACATTCTAGTCCTCACAGCTTGCTGATGATAGCGGTCATTACCACGGACCAGTGCCTCTGTATTCCTCTAGCTTGTCCCCTTAGCTATCACACAGCCCTTCAAGAGGACTGGTCCTCCCTGGTGGATTATCTCCCTTCATACCCAGCCTGCCATGCGCTCTGATCTTAGGGGCTCGATGAAGTGTTTGTACCAGTTGCCCAGTCAGCTGTCCATCTGCTGCTGCCCCTGGGGAGCAGAATAGGCAGCTCCATGTGTTAACCCTCCAATCACAGTGCATGTCTCCAACCATTGTGCAGGGCTCATTAACACTCCAGCTGCAGAGACTGGAAGGGTATTCAACGATGGGCGTGTGTCCTTATATTTGCAGAAGGATATTGACTTTACACTCACATTTCGGGAACTCTGTTCAGCTGGCTCAGCATTCCTCATGTGAAAAGCCGAGGAGAGCCATGTGTCAGATTTATGTTCTCTTTAGTCCCTGGGGTGTTTGAGGAGTGGAGAATGCTGCCCAGCAGTGTCATCCTCATTAAACCATCCTGTGCCCTTTGCCTCTCAATCTGCTGCCAAGTGGAACCTGGAATATTTCAGTATCGGCAGACTAAGATGATGTCACCGATCTGAGCACTGATAATCCTGCTGAGAGTATCCTGGAGCCCACAGGCGACTGTGAACCAGAAATTCACTTTGAATGCTGAAAGGGAGCACATTTGTTGCTCCAGGAGTGGGCCTAGTGGGTGAGAATGCGATCCTGGCACTTTGTGCTGTCTATGGCTTCCTGTTTCCCCAGATCCACTGCCTCTCAGCAGAGAAAAAAATAGGGAAAGTAATCTTGTCCACATTCTGGAAGGGAAGGAGAGGAGAGGAGAGAGTGAAGGAGGGGAGGGAGTGACAGAGGAAAGGGGAGAAAGGGAGAACAAAAGGAGAAGAGGGGGAGAAAGGAAGAGATAGAGGACTGCCTGGTGACTATATGGATATAGATTTTTTTTTTTTTTTGGTGCATCTGCAGATGCACAAAAGCCAGTTTGAGCCAGGAAAGCTCATTTGCTTGGTCTGATGAGGACTCTTGGTCCAAGAGATTAGAGGCATTGGTGTCTTTACTCTTAAACCCAGAAAGGGCTGGTGAGCATAACTGGTCCCCCACACAGGGGTCTTTGGAGCTACTTCCTACAGTACAGTTGACCTAGGTGACCCAGCCATGACTGGCATAGGCCCTATCCACCCTTGCCAGCCTTTAGACCTGGCTCTACTTCCTACTGCAGAAGCACAGGCTGCCTATCACAACTGAAGCTGCCATACTGCCAGTTCAGCCTCATGCCCTTTCCTCCCCAAATGATGCAGCCGGGGCCTTCCCGCACCGAGATCGACACCATGAAACTCTTTTAAGTTTATGAATTCTCTGCCACCTCTCCCACCTCCAGTGGGTAACTCTTCTGGCTCTAAGATTCCCAGGAGCATCTCGCACTACTGAAAACTCCCCGTCTTCCCTGACGATTCCCATCAGTTCATCTTCTAGGGAATATTGTTGCCTCTTTTGTTCACCATCAATTTTTTTTAATAGTCAAGTAACAATTTGTCTGTAGCCAACGTGGAATAATGAAACATTTTCTGCCTGGAATAATAGAAATTTGAAGCAAATCGGAAGGTGTCAGGTAATAATTTGTTCCTTGAGAGATGCTGTAACTTTTCACCAACTTCCAATAAAACAATAAGCTTGTGAAGACAAAACCTAGCATGTTTTTTGAAGTTTTCTGAACATCTAACGAGACACCACGATACCATTAGCACTGGCGTCTGTCACATATCTAAAAGGACGATGTCAGGGGCTGGAGAGATGGCCCAGAGTTAAGAGCACTGACTTCTTTTCTAGAGGACCCAGGGTGGATTCCCAGCACCCACACTGTGTGGTTCATAACTGTCTGTAATCCAGTTCTAGAAGATCTGATGCCCTCATCTGGCCAGTGCAGGCACATGGCATGCACATGGTTCTTAGATATGCATGTGAGCAAAACACGTACACACATACAATAAGATAAAACATTTTTTGAAAAATTGAAAATGAGTATATGATATCAGTTGTTTTAGGAAAAGATGATGGGCAGCTTTGGTTCTAGGCTTGAGGTAGTGTCATGGGGACATCCCAGTGGTTAGGCACCAAGCCTGAGGTGTACAGCACCCTTTCTTCCTTGATGTGTCCTAATGTTATTCCTGACCAGGCTTCAGACTCTGTCATCATGGCTCCCTGAACTATGACTACACTAGGGGCCTTTGATCTGTGTTTCTCTGAGCTGAGAGTTTGAGACTGAGCATTATTTTTTTCATTGCTGCCAACAGCACTGGAACCATGAGTCATCTCATATGAGCTCATTTGCAAGAGGGAGTAATGGTGAACACTGTCCCTTACCTCTTCATGGTGCTGTAGACTGCATTGTCCACCATGAGCTGGCTCGCTTCCACCACATGGGTAACACGGGACTTCATCGTCTTCCCTAGGATATAAAACATGGCACCACTAAAACAGACCCACAGTAAAGGAACTCTGCCAGCTTTAGCTTCCTTCCTCAAGTGCAGATGGACACAATGCCAGTCACGTGGTCTCTAGAAATGAATGGATTATTGGGCTGTTCTTGAGCATTAACATTTATATAAAAATGAAACAGATTATGAAAAGGTAAACTAAGTAACTGCGTATTTCGGACAGTGTGTCAGTGAGAAGGCCTATAGCATTCAGCACCTGACAGCATCTACCTTCGCTGTTTGATGTAAGGAGAAGCAATATGATGGGAAACTGTTGGAGAATCTGAGACGTTTGTGATCTCAAGTCCCCGAGACACCAGCTTGGGGCACAGTGTCTATTCATTCTCCAGCTGACTTCTAAATACACCACCTTGTTATACCCAGTTCTCATTTCCACTCCTGAGTCAGCTGTGGTCCTGAATTCACTAGCTGGGAAAAGTACTCATCCCTCAGACAGTGCCTGTCTGCTTCCCACCATGATGATCTTGGACTAACCCTCTAAAAACTGTACACCCCTCCCACACACACATTTTAAGGCTTTCTTTTTGTAAGCATTGCCTTGGCCAAAGTGTCTCTTCACAGCAATAGAACACTGGCTAAGACAGCGTCTGAGAGTTTGTCTGGAGTCCAGTGCGTTGGAGACGCTTGAAAATGTGTCTCTTTTCCTTTCACTTCATTAGTGCCTTTTTGGGAAGTTCTGTACCTCATAACTGGCTTCCCCTACACTCCCATCACTGAGTGGGAAAAGTGGCAGCTGAGACATCTCACCTTTCTTTCCTTCCTGTCTTTTAAAATACGGACCTGCTGGACTGCGCCTCCCCTCACAACACAAAGACCCTGATGAGTAACATTCAGACTCCTTTCTGTGGAACACAAGACCCTAACAATCTACAAGGACCAGGTTTAATATTTCAAAGTTCTGGGTGTGATAGCCTGATTTCCCCCTTACTTTAAAAAGTATCATCCTCTGGTACTAGAGAAATGGCTTAGTGAAGAACATCTGCTACACAGCATTAGGAACTCAGTTCAGATCTCAATATCCATGAAAAAGTCTGGCACGATTTCATGTACCTTTTACTGAAATGCTGCACAGAGCAGGGACAGGAGGATCACTGAGGCTTGCTGGTTGCCAGTCTAGTTTCAGGTTCAGGGAGAGAATCTGTCTTAGGGTAATAATGTAGAGTGTGGTAGGACTCCTGATGTCTTTTTCTGACCTCTATACACATACACATGGGCACAAATGCCCTTACATACCTGTGTACATATCCCACCCACCCCCAAACTAGCTACTTAAAACAGGCAACTCATTTTCTCTTCTTTAACAAAATAATGGCCATTTGAGTAGATGCAGCAGAAGAACTTGATCCGTTCTTCATGGTGTATCCTGTGCACTGTGAACCTTAGAGAGCTGGGTACCCGACCTCTATCCAGTGGAGGTTGTACTTAGTAGGCATTTGTCATGTGTAAGACCTAAATGATTGAATAAAAGAATTAACTATAAAGCAAAAAAAAATTATTTTTTTGTGTATGTATTTACTATTCTGGGGAATAGTAGCTGCCAGTGAGAGACTTTCCTGTTATTTACCCCTATTAAAGTGAAATTTAAATTAAACTGATCATGCATTGCTTATACTTATTTGCTACATTACAAAATATTTTACCAAAATTTAAAGAAAGGTTTATTTCAAATTTTGTCTTTGAACCAAAGATTTTTGTATTAAAATTTTTCCTGTAGAAACACTTTCTCATCTATGATCTCATCTAAAATCCCTGTGGGACTGGATAGATTTTAAATTAATTATGTTTTGGATAAACAGAGATGTCTCGTTTATCTACAACAGAGGAGAGAATCTTCCCCTCTGCCCATCTCAGGTTAACTTTCTGGGGCTGCATAAATTAGACAGACAAAGGAAGGATAAACAAGAGAAAAAACTGGCAGCCAGCAAGCCTTGGTCTGTTTGCTGATGTCCCACGAGAGCTGCCAGAGCTAACTGACAGAGCAGAGCTGAGAAGTTGGCTAGATGGCATTCTCAGGAAAGGAAGAAAAGAGGGGAGGAAGGGAGGAAGAGATGGAGGGAGGGAGAGATGGAAGAAAAGAGGGAGCAGGTGGTTAGTGAACGAGCTGTGAGGAGGCAGATAAATGGGGAATGCCACCAGACAGCTGGCAGCTGGGTTTGTGATGTGGGTTCCTGGATGTCTGTGCCTGGCTAGAGACCTGGGGCCTTCCTTTCTTTCTTCCCCTCAGGGAGGGGTGAGACACTTTGCAAGTGGATTTTCTGGCCAGCAGGTGGAGACAGAGTGCTTCTCTACGACCTGTGGCATTCTCTCTATCTCAAGATCCACCCAGCAGGTGCACAGGCTACCCATGACTTGTGGTTGAGGCTAGGACAATGACCCTGAGAATTTCAACTTAGCCTCTTCTGTTTTTCTAGAAGAAAAATCCAAATTCTAGAGAATAACTTGACTCATTCCCTGTCTGGGAGATATCATCTGTCATCTGGCTTTCCACGTGTACCTCCTGAAAGTGCCATCTGCTCTGGGAGGCACACTGGCCTCTAGAATCCCACCCTTTGCATATTCATAGCTGGAATGCAAGAATTCATTATACAAGAAGATACTGTGTGTCAGGACAAAGAAACAGGCTATGTAGTTCCAAACATGTTCACTAATACAAAGCAAAACGGAGTGAAACACAGCAAAGAAACCAAGGTTTCCTCTCCAAAGCCACAGAGGCCCCAGGCTCCTAAGGGCTGCCCTTGGCTACTCAGATCACTAGGCTTTTTCTCAGAGCCACGTGTGGATCCTGTTTTGACGGTCTCTGTTTTCAGAAATCTGGTGAACTGGAACAGAGCTTGCCAGCTTTCCTTTTAAACAAACTCCCCCACTAGGCTAGCTTCCCAATCTCAGGATTTGCAGGCCGCTTTCCTGCTCACACTGCTGCTCATTTGCATCTTATTTTCTTTTCACAGCTACAACTAGCTGCTGAGTTCACCATGCAGATAACTTCGCACAGATCTTAATTTTGCACCAACACTGGAAGCCTGTCTCAGTTTGTAGAGAAGAATACGCGGGTCTTCAGGAAGCATGTGCCACTAAGCATTGTCAAGAGATGCTCCGAGCAAAGTTTTCTTAGATTTATAGTGGTCGTGGGTATACTTCAGGAGAAAATGAAACCTTTTTTTCATTTTCAGTACTTTGTTACCGAATTTCCAGGTGTTGAGGGCTCTTTTCCTCTGTGTTTCGAGCCATCTGGCTCTCCACAGTGATGTGTGTGTGTCCTATAGCTTTGCTTCCCAAAGTGCCACTGATGTCACCCAAATGCACAAAGTCACCTCTGCATTGTCATCTTCCAAATGCATTTAATTTTGGCTGTGGTGAAATAGACCAAATGAAAACTATGTTTCAAATACATTTTAGCAGTGAATATATATTATTTCAAAGGGCTGTTGTTTTGTTTTCAGCTGACTAAATAATGTTCATACATCAAAGAATGCAAAATTGAACCACTGTGAAGCAAATGCTTTTTGCTTGCTTTTGTGTTTGCGACAGGGTCTTATGAAGTCCAGGCTGGGCTCACTTCAACTTGCTATATATCCGATGCTAGGTTTGAACTCTTGATCCTCCTGCCTCAGAAGAGATTACAGGTGTGCCACCATACCAAAAGAACTTAAAGAGCACTACCAGTGATTTTAATGATTTTCTTTTATTTAGTACCAAACCCAGGGCCTCATATATGCCAAGCCAAGTTCTGCCCTGCTGACCTATACCAGACCAAACGTATAGCCAAAGCTGGCCTTAACCTTGTGATTCTCTTGTTTCATCCTCTTTAGTGTTTGCCTATCGAGACGTGGCACCACTGCTGGCATATTTTCTAAATAAGAAATTTATGGAACAGATGGATAATAAGTCTGCTTTAAAATATCAGAATGAATGGTAAAATACATTCCAAAGTGCACTATCATTGTAAAAATTGTTTTCTGCATTATCATATATTATTAAAAATGTAAACAAGAGAGTTAAGTATTTTACAGATTTATAAATCATGCCTTTCAGCCCAGCATTCTGGAGGCAGAGGTAGAGGCAGGGAGATCTCTGTGTGTTCTACATAGCGAGTTCCAGGCTGATGGGGGCTACATACTGAAACCCTGTCTCGAGAAACAAAACAAAAAAATCTGTGAGCAGAGTTATAGATAACCCACATCCTGATTTTTGAAAATAACACAATTTCTAAAATTTAAAGCCATGCTGTGCAGATGTTTTTATGAACAGCTCATGGGTGCAACAGCGTGCTCTTGACTAGCCTCCTGACCTCTGCCTTTTCAGTCTTGTTTTATTTCTCTAGGGCCTTGATAACGATTAAACAAAATGATGAAGTGGTTTACTCCCTGTCTGTGTGCTGAACACCTGTTCCAGATGTTAGAAGGGTTGGTGTGGAGGGGTAGGATTTAAAATGACTACCTCTTTTGTTTCCTCTGGTTGTCAATGGCAGCACACTTCCTAAGTTAAGGCTGAGCAGAAATGCCTGTGATGGTCAGTTGAAGGGACCCAGACTTGGAAGGGGAATGGCATGCCCATCAGAAGGAGTGCCTTGCAGGTCCCAGTGGGAACACCCAGAAGGAAGGGAGAGAGGGAGGGAGGGAAGGAGGAAGGGAGGAAGGGAGGAAGGGAGGAAGGGAGGAAGGGAAGGGAGGAAGGGAGGCTTTCTTTGGGAACTCCTGACTGAGCTTGCAAAGGCAGCTGGTGATTTCAGCACAGTCATGATGTCCAGACATTCAGAAGAAACAGGCAGAACATGGCTCCTAGCAGGAAGCAGGTTCGAGTGTGGATGAGTGTGCTGAGGCCCAAGGGCTGGGCTGTGTTTGAGAG
Organism: Peromyscus californicus insignis; assembly: GCF_007827085.1. Taxonomy (NCBI): domain Eukaryota; kingdom Metazoa; phylum Chordata; class Mammalia; order Rodentia; family Cricetidae; genus Peromyscus; species Peromyscus californicus. The sequence goes on along the minus strand of NW_026294492.1, from coordinate 846,785 downwards.
ATGGGAGGCAGCAAGTGCCCCTCCAGCATTCTGCCACCAGGATGCTTGCTCCTTCCTACCCCATGTCCCTCTCTTCTTCCCTTCCCTATCCCCTCCTTTCCCTCCTTCCTTTTCCTTCTTTATAGCAAAGATTATGTTAACCGTGACATCTCAGTAGCTTTCTTACCGTAATTTTCCATACAACTGACGAGTTCCAGAAACTATACTAGAGACATTTAACGAAAGATGGTTTTATAACAAAGGAACAAAAATACTCAGAACTTTTCTTCCAGATAGATGTACAGGTAAAATGGAAATGATTTATTCTGCAGTCATGAAAGAAAAATCAGTTCTTTTAAAGGAGGAATTACAATTTCATCCTTCTAAACTGAAGAATTACATTATTCTCTTTGAAAAGCACAAAAGGGTCTTAACTGGTTCTCAACAACTGCTGTAACATGTTCAGTTTGTTGAGTGTGAAAAACAACTTTACAAGATGAAAAGATCACATATTATTTGTTACTTACCCCACAAGGCTTCTCTGCGTCTCAAGATAAAAGGGAAGAAAATTCCAGTTCCCATTACCACCAGCGTGACTGCCATGGCTCTAAGTGCTCTCATTCTGGAGCTGAAGTGGGGAAGAGATAATCAGGTATTCAGCAGTACACCGTGGGATCTACTATAAATACCCAGGCCTCTCCTCAGGTGGGCCCTCCCAAGTCCAAGGCTGCCACTCCTTAGTAAAGACACTCAGCCATCAGATGCATAGACAGCCTGGGGTGCTTATCAGAGCTGGTCCTCTGTTCATCAGAAATGTGAGACTAGAGAATTGGAAATTTGTCTATTCAAAGACATCTATATGGAGCAAACATCTGACATTAAGCATTTAGCACTTACAAAGATAAATCCTTGCACCTGCTGTATGTCTTAAGGAGTGAGGACTATAATCAAGTGATTTCAGAAGAAACAGAAGATCCTAAATTGGTCATGCTCCACTTTCTAAGTCTTTATTTTCCTACTCTTAGACACAGCTGGTTTTGAACCCCTGACTTTGCTAAGCAGGACATCCCAGGGAGAACACATCATAGTGCATATCATAGTGCGTGACCCAGCACACCTGAGCTGAAGTCATGGGAACAGGGCGCTGCCAGGCTTTGCTAGGAAAAGCTGTTTGCCACACAGCACAACAATGGCCTCCCATAGACAACTTTACACCTTTCATGATAGATTTCTCTTAGAAAATGGAAAATAAAAAGTTTTACAACCTGACCACTTTCCTTCGCTCAGCCGAGGAAGTAGGGTGTGCACAGTTGGGTGCGTTCTTTGTGGTCTTAACTTCTGAAATGTGAATCTTGATTAGTTTTCTGGGACTTGGTCACCTACCCTATAAATGGACTCTGTGCTCGGATACCCACTCAAGCTTCTGATGGGAGTGGCTCCATTCTATGTTTGCTTAGCATTGTATTCCTGCCAAGTTCCCGTGTGTCCTGGCTGGTCAGAAAGAAGGTGCCACATCACAGGGGACACTCTGTCCACCTGACTTAGAAAGAAGTGTGATATTCAGAGAAAGAAGAAACTTATTAAAAACCAACCCCTTTAACACTTGCACTTTTCTGAACTGATACAACAGGACGGATGGACAGATGGACCGACAGACGGATGTACGGACAGACATGGAGACACACACACACACACACACACACACACACCCGTGTACACACACATGCACACAGGACATTAAAGTAGGAGGCAGACTTTGGAAGAAGAGATTTAGTGGAGGGTAGTGGTAAGGAAATGGGAGGATAATGGGGTGCTCTGATATGTAATACATATGAGAAATTGTAAAACAATACATAAAATTAATAAAAAGTACCGCATAAAAGAGAAGATAGGAATCACCCAAAATCAGCTGAATTGTGTGCTATGCTGGTCCCCAGTGGCAATGGCAATGGCAACCTGGAAACCTTATTGTATATCCCTGAGGTACCAGGGTCCTTCTTCCTGAAAAGTGAATAAACTACAACCTCGTTTGTAAGGGTGAATAAAAAGTCTTATTCAGGATGCATTTGAAGCTCACCAGCAACATCCCCAAATCCACCATCTCTGAAATGGGAGAGATTCACTGGGCTCCTCCCTGCCAGAGTAAACAATAAAAGCTGTGAACAATAGAAGCCAAGATGCAGAGAGGACTCTGAGACCAGCCCAGCTGCCTGGAACAGGTCTAGATCAACTGTGGCACCTGGAAACGGCATCCTGATTTGAGCTGCCTGCAGGCTGCGTAGGGTGCTCCAGCTTACCAGCTTTATGAGCTGTCACCCATGCTGGGATGAGCTTTGGTGATGCAGCTCTCTTTGAGTCATTTCTGTCCCTCTATGTAACTCCTCACCCGTGTTCCCACAAGTAACCCCAATAAACATGGTTGGTTTATCAGGTTCAACTTTGGTGGCAGCCATACTTTGGTCTGTCATTGGTTCCCTATCTGGGGTGAGTAGACCTGTGTGTTGTGTCTCCCCAAGAAAAGTTCTGGTCACGCATATGTAAATACACTTCAGTGTTACCTGGAGGCCAACAGAGAATGCCTAAGAACATGATGATTTGCCTTAGAGAGACCCCCATGAAGGCAGCAGAGTGAATGCTAGAAAACTATAACTTTTCCTCTGAACTATAGGCTGCAATTTCCCCTTGTATCTCTATTAAGCTATAGTGATGAGTAAGTTACATCCATATGTGGACACCAGTTAGTACACTTTAGTGTACAAAGCAAAGAACAACAGAATGATTGGCTTTGCTTAAGACAGCCATCACCTCATGTATTCCTCTTTTTACCTCTCCTCATCTTCTCTTCATATCTCCTCATGACCTCTTCTCACACCCTTTTCTTATCCTCTCCTCATGTCCTCTCTCTATTTTTTCTCAGATTCTTCTTTCCTTGCAGCCTGTCTTCACATCTTCTCATACCCTCGCCTCACAGCCCTTTCTCATCATCTCCCCTTAGCTTTACTTCTCACCCCTCTCTCTGCATCTTTCCCCAATTCCCTTCTCACACTGTGTCTTAGTTAGGGTCACGATTGCTGTGAAGAAACGCCATGACCATGGCAACTTAGAGAGGAAAGGGTTCATTTGGCTTACACTTCCACACTGTAGTCTACCATGAAGGAAGTCAGAGCAGGAAACATGAGAACTCGGAGGCAGGAGCTGATGCAGAGGCCATGGAGAGGTGCTGCTTACTGGTTTGCTCATCGTGGCTTGCTCAGCCTGCTTTATTATAGAACACAGGACCAACAGCCCAGGGATGGCACCACCCATAATGGGCTGGACCTTTCCCATCAATCACTAATTAAGAAAATGTTCTACAGGCTTGCCTACAACATGATTTATGGAGGCATTTTCTTAATTGAGTCCCCCTCCTCTGAGATGACTTTAGCTTGTGTCTAGTTGACATAAACTATCCAGGACAACTGACCTCTTTTCAACTTGACACACAAACATATCACCATTAAGTCACAAACTTTCCTTTCTCATTCATCCTCAAGATCTCACATAAAAAAACATAAATAGCTTTAAAAGTCCCACAGTCTTTACATATCCAAACACATTAAAAATCCAGTTCCTTTAAAATATTCAGCATGCCTTTAATCCCAGCACTTGGGCGGCAGAGCTAGGCAGATCTCTGTGATTTTGAGGCCAGCCTGGTCTACAGAGTGAGATCTAGGACAGGCACCAAAACTCCACAGAGAAACCCTGTCTTGAAACACACACACACACACACACACACACACACACACACACCAGTCTCATTAAAAATCCAAAATCTCTTTTAAAAGTTCAAAATCCCTCAACTGTTAGCTCCTAAAAAACAATAATTAAGTCAAATACTTTCTTTCTTTAAGAGGGAAGAACCTCTTAAAGAAAGGTCAGAATCAGATTGAAGAAAAACCAAACTCCAACAGTGTGAATAACAAAATATGCAATATCTGGGATTGACTCACGATTTTATGGTCTCCTTCAAAGGGGTTGGGTCACTTCTCCATCTCTGCCCTCTGCGGCACACACAACTTGTCTTCTAAGTTCAGGATGGAGCTACTCCACTGCTGCTGCTGTTCTTGGTGCTCATCCCATGGTACCGGCATCTTCAAAACGCTGGGGACTCTGCTGCAACTAGTCTGTGCTTTCACCAATAGCCTCTCACAGGCTCTCTTCATAGTGCCAAGCCTCAATTTCTTTGCATGATCCCTTCAGTCTTGGGCCTTCAACTGCCACTGAGGCTGCACCTTCACCAATGGCCTCTCCTGGCCTCTCACAAGCCAAGCCTCAGCTGCTCTCCATGACCCCTTCGTGCCTTCACAACCAGTACCACCTGGGTGACTCTTACACTATGTTCAGCTGCCAGCACAAGGTACAACCTTGGCCACCTCTGAACACAGCTTCTATGTTTCTCTCAGGAAACACTTCCCAGAAGGATTTTGGCCAAATGATGGTGATCTCTTCTTAATCACTGCTAATTTCTAAGTTCCAACCAACCAACATCAATTGTGCCAGTAAAGCAAAGGTTTTTATTTAGTGGTTCTGTTCTCTTGTTAATCATAGCTGATTCTTCAGCTCCAGCTGATGAGACACCACAGATTTTTCACATAAATAGCTCATTAGAGTCTTTGCTTCCCTCTGAAACTTCACAAGCCAGGTCTCTATCATCTCCTCTGGTCTCAACATATCTTCAAAGTTCCAACAAAACTGCTCACTTAGCCCTCAGCATTCAATGGCTCTTCTGACTGAAAGTTCTAAAGTTCTTCCACAATCTTCCCCCAAAACATGGTCAGGTCTGTCATAGCAATACTCCACTATTCCTGGTACCAGCTTCTGTTCTAGTTAAGGTTAACACTGCTGTGATGAAACACCATGACCAAAAAAACAACTTGGGGAGGAAAGGGTTTATTTGGCTTACACCTGGACATCATAATTCATCACGGAAGGAAGTCAGGACCCCCCTCAAGTGGGGCTGGAACCTGGAAGCGGGAGCTGATGCAGAGGCCCTGGAGGGGTCCTGCTGCAGGCTTCCCTCCTCTCACATGACTTTAGCTTGTGTCAAGTTGACAACTATCCAAGACACATTGTCTCCTCACATTCTGTTCTCATAAACTCTACTCAAATTCTAGGATTTTGTGATGAAATCTCTTAAAATCTCCTTCAACCAACTTCCAGGAAAGAATGCATTGTGGATACATTGTGCTGCACCCTAGGTCTTAAGAACTTACTTGTCTTAAACATGAACCTTTGTACTCTTAGACCATAATCTCCTTAGTTCATACTCCTGCCCTGGTACCAGCTTCTATTTCTCACTTCCATAAACTTGACATATTTAGGTTCTACATATGAGAAAGATGGTGAAGTATTTGACTTTCCATATCTAGGTCTTGTGTGGTATGCATGTGTGTATGTGTGTGTTCATTTACAAACTTGGTTATGATTGTTTCAAGGGAAGAATATCTTTAAGCCATGGAGTCTAAGGATTTGTGATACCAACGCCACAGCATTGTATCCTGGGATAGAAAACAGACACAGACTGGAGAATTTAGGGAAATCAGAACAAAGTAGGTTTTTAGAATTATCTTGGTATTTCATTCTGGGTTAAAGATTGTACTGTAGCTACATATAGTGTTCCTTTTGAGGGAGGTGTTGAAGGTAGTTGCAGTCTTCCAGCTCATTTGAGAATCATCTTAAAGCTTCCTAGGCTTAAAAACTGAGTAATATATTGCATTCAAAAATCAATTAACTTACCTGGTAGAATTCAAAGAATCATTTGGTTTTGTTCAAACTTAAACTTAGGTCAGTAGGCAATTTGCTATATTATACAAGCCAGAATAAACCAAAGACATATGTACCGAAAAGACATTAGTTGACAGAAATTAAATAGACAATGACTCTCCCATACCCTCTAAAACCTCAACATCTAGTCATCACAGTTTCTGTAGTCCAGATGTGAAGTGGGAGCCTTAGTCTGTGGGAGCTCTAGAATGTATTCTCTTATTTATCTCAGACTGTGAGCATCATGTTATGTCCAGGGTAGAGTCTCTGTTTATGGATTTGTACTTTTCATTCATGTGACCAATAATTACAATCTGATCAATTAAATAGACCTAGCCATATTTTGATGCTGTGTCAGGCTCATGGCCAAATACACACCTGTTTTCACAGCATCTGTGATATGGCTGCATATCCCTTCTAATGTCTAAAGGCATATTCATTCTATAGGCTCGTACCTTTCTGAGAGCTAAATCTGCACAGTGGGTCTCATCTAGGGATTCAGGATATTTCATACCAGGTATATTCTATACCCACCCAAAGTCATCTTCTCAGAATAGTGTTAGGTTCCCCTGACATTTAGAGATTTTAGCCATATTGCTCTAGAGCAGTGGTTCTCAACCTTCATAATGCTGTGACCTTTTAATACAGTTCCTCATGTTGTGGTGACCCCCAACCGCAAAATTATTTTCATTGCTACTTCCTAATTGTAATTTTGCAACTCTTATGAATTATAATGTAAATATCTGTGTTTTCCAATGGTCTTAGGTGACCCCTGTGAAAGGGTCTTTTGACCCCCCCCCCGGGTCATGACCCACAGGTTGAGAACTGCTGCTCTAAAAGGGTATAAAATCTTCACAGAGACAAAGTAGACCAAAGAAAGAAATTAATGTCAAATTCATGTGTCATTGCAGAGTTCATTTTGTAGGTTCTCATTTTCTTGGTTCTCTCCTACAAATAAAGAGATTGAATAATATGATTGGAAATATGATTCCTTGTATTAGTAAGGCCATGTTCTGCTTTGGACCCATAATGCCCATGAGAAGCTCTGACTACATGGACAGCAGGGACTTTCCTGAGCACTAGGATTGTGAATGGGTTGGTCCTAGTGCTCCTTAACTGGTACTGCTGAAGGCAGAGTGAACAGGGGGAGGGGTACAAAACTTTCCCATCCCAGTTTCTAGGAAAATGTGACTTCAGCTACACTCTAGTGTGGGTGTTAGTTTCTTTATGAAATGCCTAGTATGCTCCCACTTCTAGCTGTGTACACCAACTGCTAAGCCAGGAAACCAGATAATCCCTTGCCAGGGACTATGTGCAGCTCTTCCAGAATCAGTTTGGAGACACCCCCTCCCTCCTCCCCGGTAGCTGAAACACAGGAAGCCAGCTGGCACTGACTGCTCAATTAAGGACAAGCAGTAAATTGCTGTTTTTGTAGAGGTAAAGCTAATCACAGTCCTTACCTGACTGCTCTGCTTTGACGTCAGACTCTCAAGTACCGTGTGTGTCTTCCACAGTTGCTCTGTGAAGTGGGAATGTTGAAGGGTCCTTTGTTTCTCTCAGGAGTTCTCAAGTAGCTCTAAACCATGTGTCACACCATATCATGCTCCCATAGAATCCAGAGTGTCATCAGGCCCAGGAGCCATTAGGAGAAGTGAACCGTGGTCTGAACTCTTTGCACTTGTTAATTGAAGTTCTGGTACAATTCACCTGTTTACAGAGTAACCCTGAAGAAGAGAGTCCAAACGTGAACACCATACCCTTGACCTAGGAGACAGAGAAGATTGCAACAATGTTCTTACTTTAGTGAACTGAGGTTGTTGCAAAGGAAGGGAGCGGGTGTGACATGTCAACGAATCTGAGACGGCATGTACTCATACGATTTGCAAATGTTTCTGATGAACTCAGTCCAGCTTTAAAACACAAGTTTTTACTCTGTCACTCAGACTGGCCTTAAACTGGAAATCCTCCTGTTTTGAGTGCCTCTTGAGTTTGGGGGTTATAGGCAGTGTACCACCTCTCTTTGCCTGATTTAAACTCAATTTTATATTCGGCATTAAGACACTGATACTTGGTGAGTTAAGGAAAAACAACTGCAGGAATGTTCTAGAATGTAGAATCCATTTATTGGTTTAAAGACAACCTGGGAATTAGAATGCTTTGGGAGATTTGTAAAAAAATAAATGTGCCACTCTTAGAAAGAAAGAACATAAGACCTCGTAGTTTTTCTTACAGTGACAAATAATGCCAAGGACTTGCCTGGTTGGTTGTAAAAACTAATGGAGCCACATTTTCACACAGCATTCAATTAATTATCTGTGTCTTGAGAGCCTTAGAACAGCACTTCTTGATGTCCAGATCAGATCCTTACCAGTGTCTGCACCTCAGGCTGCCTTGGGCTGCAGGTGAGGATTACCATGGGTGGGAAAGTGCTTCGCTGCCTCTACAACCTTTCTAAGAGCATGGGGAGTGAAAGGTGCCATATGGCTTGTCAGTGTTAACAAGAATAAAAGCCCTGGAGGACACTTGCAGAGAAGCATTCATCAAGACGTTCCTGAAGGCTGTCTAGGAGCTTCTGTCTTACCTACAAACTCTGGTACTGCTCTCCTCTCCCATTCCAATATGTGTCCCCCTCTGCATAAGCCTATGCCTTCTAACATCCATAGGCAGGAAAGTGAATTCGCATCTGTCTCTGGGGTAATGTGCTTATTGAATGGTGTGATGACGAATTACACTCATGCTTCTTCCAGGTCTCTGATCCTCCAAATGACAGACTTGCTCAAAATGACTGCTCCCTTCGAATGGGGCCTGGCAGCATCCTCCCCTTCTTTGGCTCTCCTACCCTTGGTGAGAGCAGAGAGGCAGCTTAGGGTTTCACTCTTGGGAGGACGATGACTGTCTGTGCTGCAAAAGGTTGCTAGGGATGAAGTGTTAAGGGGTGAATTTCCCAACACCGTGGGAAGCAGATCCCCTGATGTGAGACAACAGGAAATGGGATGTTCCCAGGTCCTTGAGCTCTAGAAAATACAGGCAGGACTATGATGGACAGAAGATCAGAAGTCTAGTTTGCTGTTCTTCCCAGGGGACATGGAGGCTGTAAGCCAGGTGTGGGGATTTCAAACCAAATCCTCACAGAACAGGAAGGCTGTGATCATACACATCAGTGGGTGTGATAATACATTGCTCAGCTAGATTCTTCACATGCTTCAAGATAATAGTCATGGAAAGAAAACCACAATACAGTTGCTCTGGGGGAAAAAAGAGACATCTTGGGGTTGTAAAAGACATGCTGCATTCCTACATTCCTTACTTCAGCTAGACTCAGAATTATTTATTAGCTGTTAGAAAAAGTTCTGGAACCACACAGCAGAACTTCTCACCAAGGACACCTTTCTAATCTGAATAAGGAAGGTTAATAAGTGAGATTGAATAATTTGTAGAGTAATTTGACTATCACTAAACATCTCCTGGCTTGTAAGCATGCCCCTTCTCTGAGGGAAGCAAGAGGACATTTGGTTCTGTTGAATTAGAGTAATTTGGAGGAGGGTGGAATCATCAAGTGGATTAATTCAGGGATTTAAAGAAAGCACAGACCCCAAAATTAGATAGTCCATGTTGTCTAGACCAAATTACAGTTTGAAATGATCCGTGATCTCTTTGTCAGTAGACCTGGATGGACTACTGTGACAGTAAGAAAGGGGAAAAGAACATATGTAATGTATGTAGGTAAACTTTTATTTAGAATTCAACTCAGTTGCAATTTCTTACATTGATTCATCAAAATAAATGAGTAATATTTCTTCTTAGATTCAAGAAATAATTACTACACACCACTTTAGGGCTGAGGTTTGTGCTTGGGAAGTGTATAAGGCATACTCTATGTCTTTGTAGAAGTTATATTTCAATCAGAATAGATAAGCACATACTTTCTGTGGGTGTGATGTGATCCACTTAGAATTATGGAAAGTGAATCAGTGGGAGCAGGGAGGGACTACCTGATTATTTGACATGATAGGAAATGTGTGAAATAATAGAAAGGAGGGAGAAATATGGAGGAAGTTCGAGAATTCTGGCTATGGATAGATGGATGGGTATGTGAGTGAGTGGATAATGAATGGATTGATGGACATGTGGATAGTTGAATGAGTGAAAGAAAGGATATGGCAATAGATGGATGAGGGGATGGATGGACATATGAATATATGGGTAGACACAATACATGAGTGAGTAGGTGGGTGGATGGGTGGATGGATACACATGTGAATAGATGATGGATGGGTATGTGGGGAAATGGATTGATATGTGAATAAATGAATTGGTGGATGAATACATAGATAGGCACATGAATAATATAGACATATAGGAGGGCAAATGAGTATAAGATGGGTAAAATAGGGGCTGGAGAGCACTGGCTGCTCTTCCAGAGGTCCTGAGTTCAATTCCCAGCAACTACATGGTGGCTCACAACCATCTGTAATGAGATCTGGTGCCCTCTTCTGGCTTGCAGGCATACATACAGGCGGAATACTGTATACATAATAAATAAATAAATCTTTAAAAAAACAGATGGGTAAAATAAGTGAATGAATGAATGAAAAACACATTTTAGGAGTTGTCTGTGTCATTATAAGGATATATTATAGTGAATGAGCAAGAGATATAAGGTATAAAATCAGTCTTTTAAGTTGAAACCAGCTTACTTTTTAATGATAAATTTATAAAGGAGTAGGAAGAAGAAAATACTTTAGAAAGGATTTTCTTTTTATTTAGATTGTTTGATTTTTTGGTACCAAGGACACATGATTGGAAAACAATCTCTCTCCTGTCTCTGTCTCTGTCTCTGTCTTTCTTTCTCTGTATGTCTCTTTCTGGGTGTATGTTTGTAATTAAGAAGACCTTCTTTAGGCTTACAGATCAGTGACTGACTTACCAGGACAGGAGGAAGCCTGGGAGTGAAGTCAGTGTCCTCCTCTCCTCAATCAACTCATGTCTACTCTAAAAACGTAGAGGAAATCCACACATCCGCCTTCCCTGCCTGGGATTCTTCACTCATCACAACAGCAAGGATTTTATTCTTAGATAAATGTGGAGCCAGCTCCAAATATTTTGTTTTTAAAGTAATGGCTGCTTACAATTTCCTGTATTTTCTGTAGCTCCCACTGAGCTTCCAGAACAGCATTTGAAAACGAGTTTTCTAAAGATAAGAAGGTACTACAGAAAGGAGACAGGGAAAGTGACCGTCCAGATCAGGCTGTACCCTGCTCTAAGTGGTGTCCTATTGTGTGAAACAGTGGCTTTCAGGATGTGTGTTGCCCTGGGTGATTTTGTCTACAGTGTTTGGCTTAATTTTGAGCACAAATGTAGACAGCAGGATGGCTCTGCTCCTAGTTGTTTGTGTTAGCACCACTGCTGGTCCTGCATCATTCACTAGGCACTGACTGGTAAATAACTTACTTCTAATAATAAAAACTACCACTTTATAAATTTGCCAGAGTCAACTGGCATGCCATGAGTCCTTGGGCATATTAAATCCCTATCAGAAACAAGACTTGAGAATTATCAAATACATCAGACCAAGGAAGGGTGCAAACTCATTTGGGGCCTCATAAAGAAGAGGACATAGATGCTAGAAAATTGGGATGGGGCTTGCATCCACAGAACTGGCATTGAACCGCCCAGTGTGTGTATCAAGGAACCAACTGGCAGATAACTCCTGACTCTCCCCTGGGCTTCAGCTCAGTTTGGTCCCTTCAGTTGACACAGTCTACTCAAATTGCCAACAGCATATTCATCTATTTGTTTTTTTGGCCTGACGGTGTATCTTTTCTCTAAAGTTCTATAGTACTATACCTGCCTCTATGACTGGCATAATCCCACACCTCACTTTTGTAGCTCAACTTAGCTGTAGATCCTGTTAACTGAGACCTGCAGTCAGTCTTGCAATTCAGTTCCTCAACCCTTGAAGCTCTCTAGTACAATCCCTTCAGACTCCTTAAACCTGTTGCAGCCTCCTTAACCCCCTTTCAGCCATATTCTCTCTCTCTCTCTCTCTCTCTCTCTCTCTCTCTCTCTCTCTCTCTCTCTCTCTCTCTCTCTCACTCAGAGTTATTGTGTGGTGTGTTGTATGTGATCTGAGACTTAATATAACCAAGATCAGAAAGAAAGAATCTGTATTTGTTAATAGCTCCATAACAAGGACTCCAGGACTATTCCTCAAAACCTACAAGGATCTATTCTTACTAAATAAATTGTTACATTATGGAAAGATACACAAGTACCCATGTTTTTGTCATGGTGTGCTCACCACAATGCCATAAGAAGAAGGAAGGTGAAAGTTTATAATGTCCAAATAGGAAAAGAGGTAAATTTCAGGCTGAGGAATGCTGAGGTTTCCTGGGAAGCCCTGGCATGGAAGGCTGCCTATGACTTCAGGAAGCTTGATTATAGTGGAGTTCACATAGCAGTGACCATCATCATTGACGGGTGGTCTCTGTAGTGTGCTACAGCTGTTTGCAGAACTTGACTTTCCCCAGGCCAGGCCAATAGCTGTGGATGAATGACATGGTGGTGTTTATACTAAATCAGCACTGAAAATCAGACAGAACACGGCGTGGTGGGATGAGGGCTCTCTATAGAATGTTAGAACATAAGAGGTTTAAAGCCATGTGGAGGACTGGCCAAAGCCAGCAGGGACCTTGGGGAGATTTTACAACTGCAAGTGGAATTTAAAACCTGTTCAGTGGCCATGATGGCCATGCTTACAATGAAATCTAATGATGATATGTATAAGAGCTTGAGGAGACCTCAAGTGACCTGGGGAGGGGTCCCTATGAGTATACCAAACATCTTGTAGACTTGTGGGATGATAGATTGACAGAGAGAGGGTATGGTCTATATCTTACAAATATACCTTGATAAAAGACCTGCAAAGAATTTTTGCAGGAACCCTGGTAAAGTGAATGAGAGGGCCCACCTCTCCCTGGGTGCTATGTAGGTATTAAGCATTGTTAAAATCCATCTTAGTATGAGGAGATTCTTTATGTTTAAATGGCTCACTGTGTGTGATGCTTTGATGCTTTGGCAGGGAAGTTGTAGTACATGCCAGAACCTCACATGGGCTGGAATATGAACACATATGGACAAGCCATTGCTTCAGAGAAGAAGTTTGGAGAAGCTATTTGAATGGGAGCCACCTTTGACCTCTGCAGTGTGTGTTCCAGCATGGACTTGGCATCGGGTATTCTGGGGAAAGGGTCTGAGTTCAATTCAGAAGTTTCTAGAAGATCCTGAGCCCAACATGAAAATGATCAGAAAAAAAGTTTTGGGCATGTTGACTTGAGCTGTTAGGACCATGCTTGGGCCTAATGACTCCAGGACACAATGATACTGCCCCATACTACTAGATGTCATCAGGCACATACCTACCAGCAGAGTATAAGGAGTGGACAGAACCATCTCTCTCTAATAGTCCCGACCTCTGTGGTCACTGCTGAGAGATGCTTTCTAGCTGGTGCCAGGGTTTTTTTGGAGTGACTGGGTTCATTTTCTCTCACTGCATGTAACTGGAACCTAGTATATGGATAAAGTTACATGCCTAAAAATATCTAAACAATATTTTTTCCCATCCTTTGTAGAATGGGAATTTTTTTTTTCATGGTTGCATATTTGGATCCCTACAGACAGGCCCAGCGGGAGTTGGAAAATGAGTTTCTGAAATGTGAGGTAGGGCCTAAAAATGTTGTGCTCAGCCATACTGGGAAGAAAGAGCAAAGGAAGTTACCTGAAAGGGTGAGCAAATAGCCTTGCTGGGTGTCCAGGAAGGTCCTAAGAGGTGGCAAGAGGCCAGGGCAGGTACTTGTTTCCAAGGCAACAGACTCTGCAGTTTAGAGGAACACTATCATGAGAGAGGGGACTGTGACCAGATGGGACCAGAAGTCAGTGGGTACCTTCTGGAGAAGTGTCTGCTGCTCAGCCTCCTGCACAGACTGGGGGAGGCCCCTTGTGCTGTTACCTGTGGCACTGTGGTGTGGGTGGGCTGTGTCTGCCAATCTGAACCACAAACCCGTGGAGAACCTGGAAGAAACAAGGGAATCTACTGGGATTTAAGCAAAGCAGGGCCTTGGGGAGTCTGGGGAAGAGACGTGCTATCCTCCTTTTGGATAATGTCAACAGAAGGACACAGGATAGTGATTAGTATTTTCATCAGTGACTACCTGAGCAGATCATTTATACATATTCAGGCACTAAAAAAGCCCAGGGTCTGGGCTTCATATCAGATTTGTTTTCTTGTGTTTATCTGCAATACACATGGGTAACTGGAATCAGGAAAGAATACTTCCCCAAATGCAGACAATTTACAGAACACTGTAACATCAATCACAGGCTGGTAACTGAAATTATCAATAGATAGTAGAGATATATTAAACTGCATATGGGTTAAGTTCTGATTACATCTATCACTATTTCTCTCTTTTAGATGAGGGAACAGGATCAGTGATGATCATCTTTGGGTCTGGAACAGATTAAGTCTTATTTGGAAAATACCTTCAATGAGAACACGTCCCGAACAAATGTGATGTTGTTTTATGCAGTATAAAAATGTTCAATTCATAGTCTATGATTTATTCCTAAGTAGGATTTTAACTAATCCAGTAAACACATGACCTTAATTATTTTTAAATTGCACAAAGCTGGCTGATGAAATGCAAATGTGTTGGATCTGTCTGCTCACAGTTATTTCACAGAGCTTTGCTTGTGTCTTGTGAAGGCACACACAGGTCTGCCACCACCCTCAAATGCAGAGCTCACACTCCTTTGACTAGTAAGGCATTCGGGCTGAAACAGTGTTTCTCTGCTTAGAAGATAGCCACCCCTGAACATCGCAGGTACAACAGCTGGTAACACTGTATCTTCCCTAGTACTTACCTGGAGAGATGGGTCTGTTTCTAGGGTGGCAGACACCACATAATAACCTTCATGGTTATGACCTGACAAAGCCAGTGGATATTCTCAGAATGGCTAGCTTGTGGCTGAGTGAGAAGTATACCAGAGCTGGTGCACTCCACTGACAGCTGTGTACTTAGGTTTCTGTAGGTCCCTCTTAGCTGAGACTCACACTGTTCTGCTTATGTGGTTTTGGAGGCCTCTATCTCAAAGGATGTGGCTGTCAACACCAAAGCACAGTTCTTACTTGAAAGAGAACAAGAGGGTTTGTTCTGAAGTCAGATTTGAGTGACTGTGGCTTGGGAATAGATTCATGTTACTCCAAACAAATACCATGCTCCTAAGTAGTAAATTTCATGAAGTTTTATAGTAATGGAACAAGAAAATCATAAATAAGACTCCTTTTAAAAACATTGTATGAAACATCAGGCAAGCAGTTTACAAAACAATGGAGAAATCCCTACTCTTGGTTTCCCACGCTATCTGATGACATTATTAGCCTTTGTGTGGAAGCTTGGGAGGAAGCTAGGGTACAGGATGGAACTGGTCTAGGGAAAGGATGATGATGACTGAGATTGAAGAGTAATTAATACAGATTATAGTAACAATAAATTCTAACATACATAAACATTTTTCATGTGACAAAGCACTAACTATGTTTTACTTGCATTAATCAATGCCATTAACAGTCCTTGAGGAAAATACAATAGGATGGAAATGTGACTAGATAATTAAAAATGAAGACAACTTGGGAACAGGACATGGGACAGCGATTGGTGTTTTGATCAATGACTGGCTATAGGGATGAGAAGCGAAGGAATTATCAAAGATGCCCGATGCCTTCACCATCTCAGCTTGGGGACTGTATGCTAGTGATTCCATTTATAAAAAGAAGGATACTGGGCACACAGATATATCTAGTTTCAAATGTCAAGAAGCATTCGGGTTTATATATTAGTTGTATAGATGCCCCTCCACATTTGATAGTTTTCATATGTGAAACCCACTATGTGACCCAAATAACAAAATGCACAGGAGCTACCAAACCCTGCAGCTCAGCAGCACAGTACATTGCAGCATCTGTGGGGTCCTTTGTGACCTAGAGGCAGCCCAGAGCTGACAATGCTCTGAATCATGAGAAAGTGCCCCATTGTGTACCACTAGCCTTGAGAAAGGTCAAATGTAGCCTTTGAAGTGTGGCTTAAATTGGACGCACATCACTTTTGCACCATGGAATTGGGGACCGTGTGTAAGCCTGATAAAGCTGTACTTTATATGAATTATGCATTGGTATAAATGACAAAAGGGCAACAAATAAGAAAAGCCACTTCCTGGGGAGGTGCTTTGAGTTCCTATTTGAGAAGAAAGTTTACAGCACTCTTAATAAGAATTTCTTTCCATTATTACTCTCTTGTTTTTGCTGCTTACTGGTCTGTACTACCAACCAAGGATGTTTGTCAACTCCAAGAGGAACTTCAAGGCAATTCACCTCCTTTTTAGTGTCTACATTTTCCTTGGTAGCTCAGTTCCCTCACACTCAGTCCTGCACTTATGGAGAAGAGTGCCCACTATCATTAGATCTAGCTTGTCATACATACCACGCTGCTGGACCCCACCAGTGAACGGCCATTTAAAAGGCCGTGCCACTGACTAACAACTATTATTTGTCCTTGTGGGCTGACACTCCCTTCTATGGACTATTATCTCACAATCCTTCTCTTTCCATACTCTGAACCTCCCCTGCTTCCCCTGCACACTTCCCTTACAGCCAAATCCCTTCCCACAGCCTTAGGAACAATAGCAGTAGGGAGGGGGTACTGATGGCACCACTGCTCACCTGTCTTCTTCCTGTTCCGCACTGTCTTTGGGGCCCCAGCTCCTATGGGCAGCTCCATGGGATTGCTGGTATGTGAGATTCCAGGTAAGGATAGAGTCTTGATGCTTATGTTCATGGATTGCCTGAACCTGCAGCGGGGTCTTGCTGTTGAAATGTTAAGAATGCAGTGACAAATCACTTTGATGTGCTCCTTACAGTCCCAGTATTCCCCGGGGGTGTTATGTATCTGTCTGTCTGCGGTAGTTGGGGGAAATGTATACCCAGTTTACTTGGGTTTTGGCCAATTACACATCTTTGTTTGGCTCATGATAATCGGGTATAAAAGGCTCCTTAGTAAATATAATAAAAGTCCATGATTCTTCTGTGACTAACATATCTCACATCACCTTGGTGGTCCTATGTCCAAAGATGAAATTTGTTTCTGTTAGCTAGAGGATGGATTAAAAGTCTTTTCTGTGAGTTCATCTCCTGCTGTTCTGCAGGTCATTCATATCTCCCCTAAAGTGTTGCCTATATAAAAGTTCAAGTCTTCTGCTTTTCCTGACCTCAGTCCTCAATGAAGTCCTTTCTTCTCAGGGCTATGCTATCAAGCATCCTGTTCTCTATTTTGAGTCAGCATTTTATTCCATACTGAATCGTTTAAACACATTTTTGAGCGTCCCCTAAGGATCTAGTGCTTTCTTTGATCTACTTTGCAATTAAACTGTTTTAAAAACAATCAAAAGTTGTTGTGGAATTGCTAGCACCTTTGTGAACCACTGATGGGACTGTTAATGGAAAACAGTATGGTAGGTACTCAAAAACTAAAAATAGAACTGCTGTGAGACTCAGAAATGCCACTTCTGTGTTTTTAATACAAAAGAATTAAACACAAGGATCCAGACATTTGTACAAAAGATGTTTGTACACCCAGGAGCACAGGAACATTGTTTAAGATAGTCCAAAGGAGGAAACAACCCACATATTCAGCACATATGTGCATATGCACACAAGTGCACACATGTATATATAACTGTGTACACAGACACATATGAAACAGAATATTTGGCTTTAGGAAGGAAATTCAGACACAAGTACAGCATGGATAAACCTTGATGATATTGTGCAAAGTGAAATAAGCTGTTAAGAAAGGACAGATATTGAGCAATCCGACTTATAAGATGTTTATAGACACAGAAAGTAGACTGTAGCTTGGGAAGACTATGAGAGGGGAGGGATGGGGAGTTATCTGTAACAGGACAGAGCTGGTTTGGGATAAAGAGCATCCTAGCTTTGAGCAGATAATGGCTGTACAGCAGTGTGGCTGTGCCTAATGTTGTAGCACTGCTAACCGCTATATTTTTACCTCAGCTGATACAAACCTTCCCATTCTCAGTCATTCTGCTCCAGGCTTTCTTCCCTACCATCCAGGGCTATATTCCACAGCCAAGGTCATGTGGCTCATGGTCAAGATTACTTTAAGCAGCTTTGACACAGTCAACCATGTCCTAGCTCCTGGCGTCCTTTTGCATACAATGGTCCTCGCACCACACTCCTCTGACCCCGCCCCCCCCTACACTCTCCTTGTTGTGTTTTTAGAGCCCTTAGCTGGTCTCTAAACTCTTAACTGTTGAGGCAGCCCCTGGCATAGCTGCCATGTCACGCCAGTTCAGTGTGCTACTAGGTTTGCAGTCGGATCCAATTTTAGGACTCTAAAGGCCACCTGCAGCTGATGCTCTATGTTCTGGGCTCCAGCTGGACTTGGTCCTGGGCCTTCAGGCTTGTTCACTAGATTTGCTTTTGTCATCAATCCTACCTCAATTTCGACAGTAAATTCTGAGTCATTTCCCAAGCCCACTTCTCACAGTCCTCTGGTTCTGTAACAGCTGCTCATTGCCCAGCATATCAGGCCACATCCTCACCCCACATTGAATCCCCCATAGTTCTTTCCCACCATCTGTTCCGTGGCTGTAGGCCCAGGAAACAGCCTCTTTCACCTGAGTATCCACAATGCCTCCTGAGAGGCCGGTGTGATCTTTTCCTCTTGCCATCTCTTTTCAGTGCAGCAGCCTGGAGAAGTCTTCTCGTCCCTAGGGTCAGACCTGTCTGTGGCCTCCATTTCCCCTGTGATACCAGCCATCTTGGTTGTGGTCCACAAAACACCTGCTGCTCTGTCTCCAGAGCCTGGACCTTAGATCTTGCCAGTGGCGTTTCCCCTGGTCCTTCACTCCATCAGGATCTCTGCCCCAGGTCGAGCCTCAGAATGCTTTCACCTTACCTGGCACCTCAGCAGGCTTCTGGGGTTCTCCTCCATGGGGGTTTTCATCAGGTGCTGTGTCAAGTGTCTCTTCCATTGTTTTCTGATCATCTCTTGTCCTGGATCAAAATTCTTTGACGTTTCTTTCATCAACGGTAGGGGAAAGGTTCAATATTACCCTTACTCCTTGTTGCATAATCTATTAGAATGTGCAGGTTTTATGTAACAGCAATAAGACTCCATATGCACATGTGCTAATGGGAACCCGACAAGCATTTCCTGTGTGCTTAAGTATTTGTGTGTAAGAGAAATCTCGAAGGACAGGAACTCTGTGGCAGCAGGTAGAGCAGACCTTCTTTCCCACCTTTCTGGGTGTCCTTGAGATGACACAGCAGGTAAAGGTTACTGTGATGAGATATACAAACGGATTTGTGCTGGTGAAAATGTGAGTGTATGTAGACAAGTATACAGTCTTCCTTAGTGGGGCTTCTGCTCGGTGTCATGTGATTTCCTCGGGTAGAACCTAAGGGTATCTGCTCTTTTCTGTCAGCAGTGTTTTCACTCCAAATTTAAAATTGAAACCAGATGAAGCAAGGCACACCTAAAACTTCAAAATATCACTTGTCATACTTTGGGTTAGAGATTGTTTTTCCAGAGTATCAAATAATGCATCATAGGATTGTTAACCTGGCGCCAGGAAGAGCCATTTTGGAAGAGGGAATCTAAATTGAAAAAACACCCCTACGAAATTGACCAGTGGGCAAGCCGGGGGGAGCATTTTCTTGGTGATTTATGTGGGAGGGCCCAGCCCATTGTGGGTGGTGCCACCCATGGGCTGGTGGTCCCGTTTCTATAGGAGAGCAGGCTGAGCAAGCCATGATGAGCAAGCCAGTAAGTGACACCCCTCCACGGCCTGTGCTTCAGCTCCTGCCCTGACACTCATCTCAGGGATGGACTGTTACCTGGAAATATAAGACGAAATTATTCTTCCCTTCCCAAGTTGCTTTTGATCATGTTTTATCACAACAGCAGAAAACCCAAGATAGCAGGTATGGAATCCTCTTCAGGATGAGGTCAGGCCTGTGGTTGAGCAACAGCACACCTGTGGAGCTGTGACTGAGTACACACAGTGAGAGGCTCCCCCTCTCCCTGGCAGCCAGCACCTCCCTGTGAAACAACCACAAGAGTTGGGAGTATCCAGCTGGAGAGCCACTCACGTGCACACTGATCCGTGAGCCCAGTCTAGGGTTGGACTGCACCTACTTGAAAGTGGCCCAAGACTCATATGCCAGGACTGCTTTCCAGCACATTCTGTTCCTTCCACGAAAACTTCTCAGAAGTAATTCACGTTTCCCTGGCACCTTGTGTAGGCATGTTACACAGATGGGTGAGAGAAAGACAGCATTTGAGGGTGTTCACAGGGCACTCTTAGGGCTCTTCTTTCCTGTCTGTCACTATTCTCAGGACAGGCACATGGCGTTTATCTCCAGCAGAGGCTGCTGAACTTGAGAGAAGTTGCCCACATGGCAGACCTGCTGCAGGGATCCCCTGGTCTGAAGACACATGCCCACAGCTCAGGTGTTTCCTTAGTACTGCTGTCCCATGCCTGGGTAGGGGTCTATGACGGAAGGCTCACTAAGTCTGTGCTGCCAGGCTCTAATCCTGGGTTGTCAGCAGCAGCAGGGACGGAGACACAGCTCCACACTGCCTCCAGGAGCACTCTGAGAATTCCACTAATCTAGGACCTCTACTTAGGTAAAGCCAGTGAGTAGGAAGCAGAGTTGAAATTTACCCAAAGACATATTAAACAAAGATTTAAAAAAAAAAAAAACAACTTTTTTTATGTCATGTGCATTGGTGTTTTGCCTGTATGTATGCCCATGTAAGGATGTTAGATTCCTTGGATCTGGAGTTACAATTTTGAGCTGCTATGTGGATGCTGAGAATTGAACCTAGGTACTCTGGAAGAGTAACCAGTGCTTTTAACCAGTGTGGTACTTCTCCAGCCCCTTAAACATAGATCTCAAGCACAGGGATGATGGAAGAGAAGTTCTGTGGAAGAAAGATACATCTGAGAGCATTGGCCAGGATTAAGTGCCTCCAGAGCAGCCATGTGTAAGGACATATTCTTTTCATGGAAAGACCTTGGGCTGGTTCCTGCTGCTCATGGTATGGGATTGTTGGATCACAGCTGACGAGGTAAAACCCTAAGTCACAAGGGTTGCAGGGAAGTTAAGATGTTTACCGTAGCCGGGCGGTGGTGGCGCACGCCTTTAATCCCAGCACTTGGGAGGTAGAAGCAGGCGGATCTTTGTGAGTTCAAGGCCAGCCTGGTCTACAGAGCGAGATCCAGGAAAGGCGCAAAGCTACACAGAGAAACCCTGTCTCGAAAAACCAAAAAAAAAAAAAAGAAAAAAAAGATGTTTACCGTACAAACAAGGTTTAGTCCTGTTTTTGAGATTAGCAAAAAGAAAAAAAAAAACTTGTCTAGGGAAGCTATAGACCATACTTGTAGGTCACACAGGCTTAGGTCTTAAGTTAATTGCATTGCTCTTTTAATGTTCTCCTCCATACATAAAAAGAAGGTTGTCTCTGTGTCAACAATCTCTACAGTAAGTTCTTTTAATTGTGCTGGAATTCTTGATTCTTAGCTGGAGAGAGGGAGAGGGAGAGAGAGAGGGAGAGGGAGAGGGAGAAGGAGAGGGAGAGGGAGGGAGGGAGGGAGAGAGAGAGGGGGGGTTTTCAATCAGATTGTGGTGTGAGGGGCTCCTTTTTCTTTTTATGTATCCATAATTTTCCAGGGTCATAGATGAAGATCAAAGCCCACCTCCACCATGACAGCAGTTGGAGGCCTTAGCTCTGCCCCCTTGTGCCCTCACATCTCATTTTCAAACCCCCTTCAGTGGAGCTGGAGTTGCCGTTTTAATTTTATTTCTCAGAGGCAGTGGTGATCTCTGTTCATCCTAACATCATATGGTCTGGGATGAATAGGTTGAGATTCTGAGTTGATCTCCCCATGAAACCCAAGAGGAGGAGATAAGTAACTCTTTAAAATGCTTGTGAAAGCATAAAGAACATGATCAAAGACAGTATGTTGAACTAAGAGTTCATTGAACATGAATCATGCATGTGTGGACTTTCAGCAAATCATGAGAGACAAGGTGTGCTGAGGCAGGATAGAAAGACCAGTGTGAGGACAGCTGAGGATGCCATGCAGGCAGTGGATGCCAGTCAAGTTCATTTCCATTCTGTTTATGGGCTGTTTCCTTTATCCCCTGTTAAGATAGCTTTGTCCTTATTATTCTAAGCTTATGTGAACTCCTCTCTCCCTGCCTCCCTTCCTTGGAACTGTGATTCACAGCCCTTCAATCCTGTCTCCTGATGGCTGAATCCAAGGCCCCAACCTTTCGGGGATTTTGAATTTGTACTGAACCACATGTAACAGTCACTGTAGATCACAGCTTTCCTTTCACTAAAATGGGAATTAGGACATTACAGAGTGCTGCAGGTGGGGATAAGTACTGAGTACTCTGTAGCACATATCCTGCAGTGAATGTTAAATTCCAACTTCTTCCCTTTCAATTCACTTCCTTGTGTCATTTCGGCCATTTCTGGCAAGGTATAGATAGAATGCAGATGATACGGAGGAAGAAATCTTTCTTATTTCCCCATGCCTCCTTGATTCTCCTGTAAATGGGAGTTGAAGCCAAGGAGAAACACAAGGAGAGGCTTGGGTGCACACCTCATCGCACTCCTGGGGAGCTCAGGACTTGGGTTTAAAGGACAACAGGGGACAGGGCTCTGGCTGCTGTTTGCAGAAGTGGCTGTAGGAGGGTGGCCAGCACAGAGGTGAGGCAATGTCCTTCAGGAGAGGGGCTCAAGGTTAGAGTCACTACCTCTGCCCTGAGCTGAGCTGTGCAAATTCTTCACTTTTCAGGGCAGACTAGGAGACATGATCTACAGGTGAGCATCTCCTTTAAGAGAGAAACTCCTCTCCCCATGTCAGTATTTCCAGGCAGTGGCTGTTAGATCACAACAACCCACATGCCAAGAGTTCAGAGATGAAACTCCTCTGTTACTGCTTTTGGACTGTGATGGCAGCTGGGTGGTGGTGGTGGTGGTGGTGGTGTGTGTCCTTGCTTGAGTGGTGTGACATACAAATTATGAAGACTTGAACTCTATAAAGAACTAACACACCTGAACATAGAAAGAAGCTTTTGTTATTTGTATAACAAATCTTCATCTAGCACAGCTCCTTTCTGAGAAATTACTGACACACTTACAGCCTCGTAGGAAAGTTTGTACTTCCTGATACACCTAGAATTTGATTTGGTTTACACCATTTCTAGTGTGTTCCAAGCTACTTAGAGAAAACTTTATGAATGTTAGGTGTTGTGACTCCAGACGGTTTTAGTCTCTTGCTCTTAAATAACTTCCCATTAAAGTCAGAATGGTGCTGATTTTGAGTGTACTAGAGCTGATATGGGAGAGTATAGAGAGGTGTTCAATGACAGAAGGACCACTTAAGTCCTACTTAGGAAAGGGGCTCTTCCTCAAGCCCTGGGACTGAGAAGAGTTGGATCATGTTCAAGTTCATTTGCATATGCCAGCCTGCCAAATTGACTCATCTCCTCTGGTGTTGGCTTCTGGACCCAGGATGAACAGATATACAGGTATCACAAGGTCATAGTTCAAGCATAAAGACTCACATGAGTAGATCTACCTCTTGGTTGGGGTTCAAGGTGACTCATGGCTGCAAGAGCTAGAATAAGGCTCAGCATCTTCCCCTCTACAGGAAGCATAACAGATGATGTGGATCTCATCTGGGTTGAAGATGCTGAGCAGCCAAGTTTCATTGTCATGCTTCTCAGAACAACACAGCAGCCATGTTGACATAGACTCCTTGTGTTCACACTTCTTAGTGGTTTTCTGAGCTTTCCCAGTGGGAGTTGGTGACTGGTGAGGAGTGCAGTCTTTACATAAGCAAAGAGTTATGTTCTCTCTCTAAGATTCTGTAATGAGTTAGTTGTGGGCTTCCTTCTTTCCTTCCTTTTTTTTCTTTCTTCCTTATGGTGATATTTTATTTGTACTGAAATGTAATTTTATTTGTATGTTAATAAATAAAGTTGCCTGGGGGTCAGAGCTAATAGCAAGCCATAGCAGACCTGGGCGTTGGTGGAGCATGCCTTTAATCCCAGCTCTTGGGAGGCAGATCTAGGTGGATCTCTGTGTGTTCAAGGATACAGCCAGCATGGAGACCCACGCTTTTAATCTTAATACCAACCATAGAAGACCTGGAGGTCTGTACAGACGGGCAGTGACAAGGAGGTCATGTGGTTGGGTTTACAACCAATGAGAAGGCAGAATAGAAAGTCAATAAAAAGCACAAATACACAGGAAGTAGGTCTCTTTCAGAGAGGTAGGACAACAGCGACAGTGAAGGGTAAGGTTTTTAGCTCTTAGCTATTGCTCTGACCTCTTGGCTTTCATCTCTGTATTGGCTCTGTGTTTCTTATTTAATAAGACGGTTATATCTACACTTCTTTCTTTTTTTGTGGAGAGATGGTTCAGTGGCTAAGAGCATTTGTTACTCCTGCAGAAAACCTGGGTTCATTTCCCAGGCTCACAGCCTTTCCACAACTCCAGTTCCAGAGGATCTGGACCCTCTTCTGCCCTCCCTGGGCGCCAGGCATGCCTGTGGTGCGCTGACACAATGCAGTCAAAACACTTGTGCTCATAAATAAATAAATGTAATTTTTAAAAGAGTTGCTTTACTTTAAGTATTTTTGTGTATGTGTGTCTGTGTGTATGTGTGTGGATATGTGCACTTGAGTGAAGGTACATGAGGAGGCCAGAAGAGGGCATCAGATCTCCTGGAGCTGGTCACAGGTGGTTGTGAACCAATAGCTGTAGGTTCTGGAGACTGAACTTGAATCCTCTGGAAGAGTAGTACACACTCTCGATTGCTGAGCCATCTCTCTAACCCCAGTTATTGGCATTCTAAGTGTCACTCAGGCTAGCCTCTCTATCCTGTGAATCTATATTTCAGGTTTTCCCAGAATTGATCATTATATCCCATTAAGTAACAAATGATCTTTAAAAGCCACAGGGCAGTCTTCCTGCCTAAAACCCTTAAACCAATCAACTTCAACAATTTCCATACCTGTCACAAGGATGGTGCTTGGTGAGCAGAGTGTATTGTTTCTCAATGGGCAGTTTCTGTGCTTAGATTTAGAGCTCTTTTGCCAATGGGATGTAGATACACATTTTGACTCCATAATGGTCTGCATGGAAGCTGCTGACATCCTAGACAAGGAAAACCTGCACCCATGGGTCAGGAAGAGAGGAAATGTGAGTAGCTATCCAACTGAGAACATCTATGCATTTGGGGGCATTTGTCCAAGTATGAGGTTAATCTGCAAGACCACCATTCCCAAGACTCAGGGAGTCTAAAAGGTCTGAATTCTGTGCATGGTCCTGGCAGGCCTCTCCTTAGGGGTTAAGGTCAAACCATGTTCAAGAGGTTTACAACATTAAACTCTACATGGCTATCCCAGCATTGGACATACAGCTTTCAGCACCCTATCTAATCATTCACATAACACTGCTACCAGCAAAGCTGGAACAGACTATCTACACTTGCTTTGATGCAGGAGACAATTCTGTGAGACATGGTTTAGTCTGGGGAAAAAAAAAACCTACCCCGGTAAACTCTTTGAGAATTTAATTGCTTTGTGTATAGAATTAACAATAGATTCTTATGTTCAAGTATAAATTTTATGACATGTTAATTTTGAACTAGGTGGTTTACAAGGATAGCTTAGCAACCTTGGATCCCTACACACACACACACACACACACACACACACACACACACACACACACACCAGTCCAAACAAAGCAACTGGTCACTACTCCCTAGCACCATCCTAGCATCGCACTAGAACCCCCCCTACACACATTTTTATTTATTTGCCGAACATATGCTGGACTACATCCTGGAGCTAACATCGAAGCCTAGAATGGTTTGTGGTATGTGCACAGTAAAGCAAACTGTGTCCTAAAATGAACTTTTAGGGGAGGGGAAATCCCCTATTTACCATCTCATGCCTATGTATGATTAGCCACGCACATTATTAAAATCAGATGCATCTTGGGAAAGACTATGAACAGAGAAGAAAGTCTTATGTAGCCTGTCAATCAAAACAGAAAACATCAGTGCTCCTGCTTCTAATAACCAGTTCCTCCAGGTCCCATGGAAAGAAGCCCTATGAAGTAATCTAGAGTGCTTGAGTAAATCTCACTCAGGGCCCACAGCTCTATTGCAGTGAATCTCCTCTACTTTCATTTTGCCTTTGAATACAATCTCTTTATTACCCTGTTATTTATGTGTACTTTTCAATTCTTTGAACTAGACATTAAGAACTTGATTTGTACTAAATGTTTCAACTCATAATGATGATACAACACTGTGTTATGTGATAACAAGCCTGATAATGCTTCCTATGGCCAAGTCATACAGCTATTCTAAGGAAATGAGATAAATGAGGTTTTCATTGGGAAAACTATTTTTTTTATGTTATTAGATAATATAAGGAACAGATTTCCTTTCTTTTTTATTTGGATTTTTTTGCTGAGTACTTGTCAAAGCAGAATGAAATAAGAAGACAGATGACACATGTTCCTAAAAAGAAATCAACGTCTATTGTGTTAGCACTAATGTCTATGAAATCCACAAACAATTGAGGTAGAAGTCTTTTTCATTTCTTAAGACAGGGTCTCACTAAATGGCCAAGGCTGGCTTCAAATTGGTGTTCCTCCTGCTTCAACATCTTAAGGGCTGAAATTACTAGGCACCACCATGCCTGTTTCAAAATTTATTTTTTAAGGAGCCAGGAGAAAATATTTCTCCAAGTTTAATACAATAATGAATATCTAACAAGGTCAAAATCTTCTTATGGACAAAGTCACAAGCTGCTTAATGTAATAAATTATTTTCAAGGTTCAGTATTTCAGGCAGAAGAATATTAGCAGAGTGATAAACATATCAATAGGAAGAGTCCTCAGCAGATGGACATTTTTAAGGAAATTCCAGGGGAGTCATCACTCAGTAGTGGTAGAAATGAACAGCAGAGTCAAGGAGTCAGTAAGAGAGTTATTTTTGCAACCTGGGATGCTTGGACTGGAAAGTGGACACATGTGAAAAGGATTGATGGGTGCGAGAGGAGGACAAGTGATGAGACCATACCCAGACGCAGGGCACCTAGACCCTGGCTCCCCATCTCCTGCTAACCCCTGTGGCTTCCACTGACATTTTGGCTTTAGGATCCCAGCAAGGGGCAGCCATTGCAGTCCTGTGTTTATTGTCCCTCTCAAGACCTTTGCTCTTGTCTGCCCTCCCTGACTTGGCTGGGTGCACCCTCTCTGTGAAGTTTGATACTGTTCTCTGAGGTATCCTGGGCACTAGCATTATTTTCTTTTGGCCAAGTACCTATCCCTTCTGCAAACCTGAGTGTACTGTGCACCATAGGTGGGGTTAGATGTCATTATCTCTGATTCCCCATCAATGGTCTGCATTCCAGCTGCCCTGGAAACCTTTTGTAAATGGAAGATGAAGTCTACACTTGAAAATCAATGGATAGTACACGTGCTCATAGATCTTTGAGGTTCAGTGTTAGTCAAATTTTCCTGGTTCCACTATAATGCAGAGGCATCTGGGAGATTCAGAGATGAAAGAATGTAGCTGGGCATCTAGGGAAGGGATTCACAGAAACAGCCGATAAAAGCAGATCTGTCCCAGGGCTGCACTTTTACTGATGTTTGCTAGTCCCTTCACACTAAAAACACCGACCAATTTAAAATAGTAGAGACAGCCACACAAGTTCTGTGTGTCCTAAGTTTGCAGTCAATGGGGACACATCCAGAGGAATTCATTATTTTCTTAGTGACTGTGCTTAAACAAGGGCACCACTCTACAGCCCCATACCTGCACTGCTTTCCAGACACACTGATCTGGGGGAAGTGCAACCTTTGATGGCTCTTGGTTTCTTTTCCTGTTGCTGTGATAAATTACCCTGACTATAGCATCTTATGGGAGAATGCATTTATTTTAGCTCACTGTATAGTTCATCATGGTGGGGAAGGCAACGCAACAGAAACTCTAAGCTGCTTGCTGGCTACCTTGAGGTGGAGAAGCTCCTCTGTCACACCTTCCCACTGCCATGATGTTATACCCAAATGCATAGTCTAAGCTATCCTAGACTAAAACCTTTTGAGACTGTGAGTCAAAGTAATGACCTGCTTTTATGATGTTTACATCTAGCATTTTGGTCATGGCTAGGCAAAAGTCACTAACCCCTTTCCTCCTGCCCCAGGATTCTGGTAGAACGTATAAATCTTCCCAAAAAACAACCTGCAAAGGAAACCTGCTTGTGCGTGCACTCTCCTCCCTGCTGGATCTGAAGGTTGAGCTGAAGAACAGCCACAAATCTACCTGAAAGGGGGGTGTCTTCCCTCTTGGCTGTGTATGCCAAGTCTTGCATTTTCTCTGAATCTCAGCTTTAAATGAACAGTTTATCACAAGAGAAACATTTTTCATGGTGGTAAATACATGTTGTTTAAATTTCCTAGCTGTTACTCTGGTGAAAATATAAGAGTTAGGAACCAGTAAAATATCCATCCTTCACCCAGCCAAATCCTGTGGAATCTATTTTGCCACTTCCAAATATAAAATAGTTCTTTTAAAAGTCAAGTGTTCACTAAAGCTGTCTCCACTGCCTCCCCATGCACTGTTCTTTTAATACTGCTGTCATACTGCCAAAGCTGTTGGGAGATTTATTTTTAAATGTAGAGATATGAATTTGGCTTTCCACTCACTTGCAGAACCATTTAAGTTTCTTCAGCTTTTAGAACGATGCTGATGCTGTTCTGTCAAGAGATGCAGTTTTTCTGTTAGATGTCTTCACTGCTGGGTTAGTCAGGGTTCTCTAGAGGGACAGAAATGATAGAGCGAGTACATATTACAAAGGGGATTTATTAGCTTGACTTACACAAGGGTTGGGTAGGTCAATAATGACAGTCTGCATGCTGGAAAGGCTGAGAAAGCCTTAGCCACTCAGTCCATGAGTTTCATGAGCCTGGTGCTCCAACATCCCTAATCTGATCCCAAAGGATGGAGATTCTAGAGAGCAACTGATCTTCAGTCCAGATTGGAATGTTGAAGCTGGGTTTTGATGTCCACAAAGGTTGGCAGCAATGGTGCAGAAATGATTCCTCAGAGCTTCCTCAGGATATGATTCCAAAAAGTTTCATTTGTTTTGTCCATCTCTGTTTCCAGTCTTTGTTGACTGGGGACAAATGTTTCCTCCATGATCCAGAGAGAAGTACCTGGACTTAGTTGCAGACAGATTGGAAGTGCTCTGGGAAATGGGGTCTATTGTCTTTTTTCAAGGCTATCTTGCCCCCAGGTCCTAAACATAACCAGTGGCAGTAGGAGGGGGAGGCTGTGACAGATGGACACACCAAGTTCCCATAAAATCAGGTGTATTGAAGAATTTCTTTAAAAAGGAATTTATTTTTGCGCTCTCTCTCTCTCTCTCTCTCTCTCTCTCTCTCTCTCTCTCTCTCTCTCTGTGTGTGTGTGTGTGTTTCTGTGTGCCTGTGTTAGCACACATACATATGTGCATGAGGGTCAGAAGAGGGTGTTGGCTCTCTGGAACTGCACTTAACAGGCAGTTGGGTACTGGGAACTGACTTCTCATCCTCTGAAAAAGTAACAAGTGTTCTTAACCAGTGAGCTATCTCTCCAGCTCCTATTTAAGAGTTTTCAAACACAATCTTCCTTTCTGAGGAGAGAAAAGGCTTCTACAACAATAATAGGCACAGGCACTCTACATCAATCATGATTAAAGAGTTTGCCACAGGATGGAGCCCTGATCTTATACCCAGTGTTCCGGTCCAGTCACACTCTACATCAATCATGATTAAAGAGTTTTCCACAGGATGGAGCCCTGGTCTTATACCCAGTGTTCCAGTCCAGCCTAAGAAGCCCCACTTATACCTGTGCACTCCCAGTCTCCAGGCTTGGGACAAGATACATATCCTGTCTCCAACCTACACATTCTGTCTGCTAGACTTTGCCCTGATAAGCCCTTTGTCATATTCATCTTCCAGGTCAGCCCAGACCAAGCCTGGTGAGCTCATCGTCCTAATCCTAAGGCTTCTATGCATACCCCAGTCCTCAAGTAGAGCCCAGGTACCACACACAGTGCTTCAGTCCACTCAGAAGCTGTGCCTTCCAAAGCTTCAAGTTTGGGCCAGGATACATATCATGTGTGACAATCCAGTCTGCTGTGTTCACAACAGAACACAACTAACCAAAAACTCCACATGCTCAGGTCTCATTTAAAAAATACAGCAGTGTGAAAGGTCAAAACCATATGACTTCCCCTCAAACTATCAGTCCTATAAAAGTGTACTTCAATGAAAATTACCTAGAAGAATCAGAGTACACAAATATTAAAAGAACAATCATAAATTTCATCAAAGATTTAAGGAGTTTAAAGAAAACACAAACAACTTAATGAACTTATAGAGAATGAATTCAAAGAGTGCCTGAATGATACCCAAGAAAACACAGCCATAAGCTTGAATGAAATGATAAAAGCAATCTGGGAGTAGAAAACTGAATTCAATAAAGAGAAACATTGAAGAGAACTCAAGTTGAAATGAAGATAGAATTGAAAAATCCAATAACCCAATTAGAAACTCATGCGAGTGGATCCAATAGAAGACAGAATATCAGGTCTCAAAGGCAAAGTATTGGAATTAGACCACATAAGCAGGAAGTATGAAAAATATAGAAAAGAAACATTCAGGAGCTGTGGGACACCATGAAAGAAAAAAAAACAAACTTTTGAATTATACGCATAGAAAAGCAACAAAAATCTGAGGACAATGGCATAGACCAGATCTTACCCAAATTTAGGAAAGACATACCCACATAGATACAAGAAACTCACAGAGCATCCAATAGACAAGACCATGAAAGAAACTCCCCAAGTTATATCATAGTTAAAATGCTAAGTATACATAACAAAGTATATTGAAAGCTGCAAAAGAAAACAAACAAACAAACAAAAAAACCCAGCAAGTCACATGTAAAGAAAACCCCACCAGAATAGCTGATTTCTTAATAGAAACTCTGAAATCCAGGAGAGCCTGTAGTACTCCAAGTCCAAAAAGACCATGCCTGCCAACTTAGGCTACTGTAACAACTAAAACTATCTGCCATAGTTGAAGGAGAAAGAAAAAAACTTTCCAAGCTACAAACAGGCTAAAAAATTTCATGTACACCAAAACAATCCCATGGAGAAGTATGGAGTGAAGAGAAGTACATGCAGAGCCAAGGCACTTGGAAGAAACAAATGAATCCTAATTACTGAAACAATATGTCAAGGTAAAGATGAGAACTCAAGGCTTATTAAAAGGTATTAGTTGATTGAGTCACATACTCAAAAAGAAATTCAAAGCAATACTGAAGGAGATTCTGAGTGACCTGCCGATATTCTCAAGATGATTTTTCCTTTTATTTTCTGTAAACAAATGCTGTGGAGATACCAGAATGAACTCAGAGGTCACTAAAATTCAGATCACAAAATGAGAGTAAACTCATGTGGATCTTTAAAATCTGTCTCTAAGTCAAGTCTGATCATGCAGGCCTGTAATATCAGCTATTTGAGAGGTTGAGGCAGGGCAAATGCAGCCCACTAGGACTGCAGAGTGAGTTCAAGGCCAGCCTGGGAAATTTAGTAAGGCTTGCCTCAACATAAAATGCAAAAAGAGAGCTGAAGATATGTTCAATTGCAGAGTGCTTTCCTAGAATGAACAAAGCTCTGGGTTCCATCCTGAGTATCCCTTACTGCCCTGCAAAATTCCCAGTGTTCAAAACTATTTGTTATGTATATCATTCTTACTAAAATTTAACCCTGATACGCCAAGTGTTAGTTATCAGAACATGCCATGAAATTAATATATTTCTCTCTTTTCAAATCTAGTTAATGCTTATTGAAACCTATTTTTACCCCTTGGCTTGAGACCATAGTGTTAAGCTGAAATTGTGTCTCAACTGGCCTTTTTTTTCTAAAAGAGATGAGGTTCTTAAGTGTTTTTCCTCCCTCTATGACAGAGTTCATTCACATCTGTTAGCTTCACTTTGTTAAAATCCAAGGTATTGTGCATGAACCACATAAGCCCACTCTGAAGGCAAGACACCTAGATGGGTTGGGTGCCACTCCCCATGACACACACAATGAAATACTTGTAACCTCACTTCTTTGCCTTTTAGGGTCATTGGCATTCCTAGTCTTCCTCAGAAAGGCTGTGAATAAAATATCAAGATCAACAATTATCAAGAAATGCTACTAATGGTGGGAATTATCTACTTGGAATAATCTTCTGCCCATATTTGAATTGTAAATGAAATGAGGGTTGATAACTTGGATTAAAATAATTTTCAAAATGAGATTCTTCACCATTACTCACATTTCATTAATAGAAAGCTTTCTGTTCTTACTATTTAAATGAGACATAATATGCATAAATGATCATGTTTATAAGATAATCGCCGCTATCATTTTAGAGTCTACAGTTTATTTGGTAGGACTACAAACACTGGGTGGGATGTGATGAGCACCAGGGAGGCTGGGCTTGCCCCATTGCCAGTCTCATGAAGAACCTCATATGTAGTTGTAACCAACCGTCTTATTAAATAAGAAATACAGAACCAATGCAAAGAAGAAAGCCAAGAGTCAGAGCTAAGAGCCTTACCCGCCTGCTGCAGCTAGCCTCTTCAGCCAAGAGACCTCTCCGAAAGACACTTACTTCCTGTCTGTTTGTCTTTATATAGACTTTCTGTTCTGCCTTCTCATTGGTTGTAAAACCAACCACATGACTACCTTGTCACTATCTGTTGGCTGTATCCTTGAACACACAGAGATCTACCTAACTCTGCCTACCAAGTACTGGGATTAAAGGTATGTACCACCACCGCCCAGCTTTTGCTATGGCTCTAATAGCTCTGACCCCTGGGCAACTTTATTTATTAACATACAATTAAAATCACATTTCAGTACAAATAAAATACCACCATACTCATAAGCCTCAGTGTCTTTACCCTGGCAGCAAGAGCCCAAGACTAATTTTACCTGCATCTAAATGAGCTGTGAGCTTCAAGGACTCAGTGGGAGACCACAAATGGCCTCTAATCAGAGATCACAGTGATTTCTGTCATTTTCTAATAGAAATATAGAACTGAGGTGATCTTAAGATTAACTATATAATCCAAATAAAAATAAAACAATTTCTGACCCAATTCCCACTGTGAAGGGCTGAGAAGAAGCAGATACTAAGATCCTGGAGGTATCTTGTTCTGAGAATGGTGAACAATTTGACACCTGTAGGAACCCAGGCTTAAAATGTGCCGGTGGCCATTCCAGGGTGCAATACTTGGCACCTGAATAGTGTGCAGAAGGCAGTGAGCATCTGGTTGTTTTGAAAATGTGCATCTTTCAGAAAGAGCTATGTGTTCATATAAATGTAAAAATACACTTTAGGGTATAATCTTCTGGGGGAAATGCTGTGACCTTCTCTGGTCCATTTTTGTTTTTTTTTTTTTTTTTTTTTGAGTGATACTTTTTTTATTTTTTAATTTTTTTTTAGGTTTTTCGAGACAGGGTTTCTCTGTGTAGCTTCTCGCCTTTCCTGGATCTTGCTCTGTAGACCAGGCTGGCCTCGAACTCACAGAGATCCACCTGCCTCTGCCTCCCGAGTGTTGGGATTAAAGGTGTGCACCACCACCGCCTGGCTGATACTATTTTTTTTTTTTTTTTTTTTTAATTTATTTTGCAATACAATTCAGTTCTACATATCAGTCACGGATTCCCTTGTTCTCCCCCCTCCCGTCCCCCTCACCTTCCCCCCAACGCCCCCCCCCCCCCCATTCCCATCTCCTCCAGGGCAAAGCCTTCCCCACAGACTGAGGTCAACCTGGTAGACTCAGTCCAGGTAGGTCTAGTCCCCTCCTCCCAGGCCGAGGCAAACAATCCTGCATAGGTCCCAGGTTTCAAACAGCCAACTCATGCAATGAGCACAAGATCTGGTCCCACTGCCTGGATGCCTCCCAAACAGATCAAGCCAATCAACTGTCTCACCCATTCGGAGGGCCTGATCCAGTGTGGACCCCTCAGCCATTGGTTCATAGTTCATGTGTTTCCATTCATTTGGCTATTTGTCCCTGTGCTTTATCCAACCTTGGTCTCAACAATTCTCGCTCATATAAACCCTCCTCATTTTCGTTAATTGGACTCCCAGAGATCCACCCAGGGCCTAGTCATGGATCTCTGCATCCAGATCCCTCAGTAGTTGGATGAGGTTTCTAGCACCACAATTAGGGTGTTTGGCCATCCCATCACCAGAGTAGGTCAGAGATTTTTCATAAAAACAAAATGAAAAAATTCCCCATTTCCTAAACTCTAGTCCAGAATACCTTCCAATTTTGAGTGGGTTTGGCTTTCTTTGTTTTTGTTTTTTTGTTTTTCGAGACAGGGTTTCTCCATGTAGTTTTGGTGCCTGTCCTGGATCTTGCTCTGTAGACCAGGCTGGCCTGGAACTCACAGAGATCCATCTGGCTCTGCCTCCCGAGTGCTGGGATTAAAGGCATGTGCCACCACCGCCCAGCTGGCTTTCTTTTTTTTTTAATAAAGAAAAATCTGTTAAATTTTGAGACTATGTCCCAAAAGATGATTTGGAGAGAAGGAATTTATCATTCTTTTTCCTGAGTGAATGTTCACAGAACTCTTAACTCTTATTGCTACAGACATTCCTACTAACAGAAGTTTGAGTAGAAACATGAGAATCAACCTCCATATAGACAATGCTGTCTGGTCCTCCATGGATACAATTTGTAGGGTAGAATGGGAGGACCACTCCGCTCCCATAACCTGAGAGAAAACTTAGTGTTCAGAGGGGTGCCATGTACAACACATAGTCTATATACATGATGGATATACACTGGGTGAGGAGGCTGTAATTTCAACAAGAGAAACACATACTATATTTGATATGCTAAAACTATTTCCTTCCTCTCAGATATCAGATAAACATGGGTGGATGGCAGTCAGGGGTCTGTGGCTGATTGCCAAAACCTTTGCTGCTTCAAGGTCTGAAGGATAGCTAGACCCCAGCAATGTTTCTCTGCTTCCCACAGGGCCCAGGTGTTTCCTTAGGCTTCTGTGCTCTTCAGTCTGATGGTTTATGTTCACCCTTTTCTACAAGCCTTGAGAAATAAGAGCACAGTCACACCTTTTCCTAACCACAGCCTGAATTTCTGAAAGGAAACTCAAGAATTCCATTAAACTTTTTTTAATAAGAAAATAGAAAAGTCCCAGATTTGAAGTTATAAACAATATGAAAGACAAGGAAACCAAAGCATGTGCTGTATTTGATTGATTAGGAAAAAATAGAATTTCACATTTAAATGACATATAATTCAATTACATAACAAACATGTAAGCATTTAATATAAAACTAAATAATTAAAATTCCCTCATCCCCCCATTAATTTCTCAACCCAAATGCCTGTCCCACCTGTGACAAAGGGAGAGTTACCAACATGCCTGTGGGAAGCCCCTTCCTTCTAAGAAAGAGTAAGTGGCGCAGCTTCCTACTCTCCTACCAGTTTCTTTGCAAAAATAAAATTTGGATTTCACGAATGCAAGCAGTAGACTGTGGTGTTGCATCACTGTCTGTTTGAGACAGGCTGGGATGGGATGGTTTCAGAGGACCCTGAGTTCCCACCACCACTGTGCCCGGTCAGATCTGTACCCCACTGTCAGATTCAACAGTCTGACCCATCTGTGAAACTAGTGATGTCTTTATTGGTATCACAACTATAGGCTCATTATAAAACCACACAAAGTTGCAACATTGTGCAGGAAATATTTGTTTCTTAAGAAAATAATTTAATTGCTTGTAGCACTCTCCAGACTCATTTTAGCTGTTGCACGTGTATCTTCTTGTCATACTCTGGCTGTCCATGAACACAGGGTCCAAGGAAGCCACCTTGGCAGCAATGAAAGAGTGGATACAATGGAGGACTGCCGTCAAGTCCTGGAACTCCAGCTCCTGAGGGGAAATGAAACAGGACTGTGGTCACTAGGAAGATGCACTGTGGCAACTTTTCGCAAACTCAGCTCTTTGTATACTCCAAGACTTTTCCTCAAATAAATACAAATACACATTGAAACCGGTAGCGTTAAAATAAAGGCAGCATGGCACAATGAACATATATCTATAAAGATGGATATACTGTCGTTTGTATTGATACTCTGGCAATGCAGGATATGTTTCCTTGATTCCATACAGGGTAACATGCAATCCTTTTATGTGGCATTCTTCCTTAGTTTGTGCTCAGTCTTAGGTAGACCTGAAGATCACAGTTATGATTTATGCCTTCACCATAAGCTGGAAATGCCAGGGCTAACAGTGACATTTAGATGAGGGTCCCATGGCAGTGGAGCTAGCTGTTTGCTTACCCTGGTTCCAAGTGTACACTCTCCCATGTGTGGCTTGTAAAGGGCATTTTTGGAAGGACAACCAGAACCCTTCTGTGTGAGCAGCACACATAGGGGGAGACCTTGGTTCCTCCTCATCCAGTTGTCATGCCAACAAAAGAAAGAAATGATGCTCCAGAACAGGATTCTTTAGGAGATTGTGGGCTTCACCACCACAGAGCATATGAAAAATACCTTAAATTCCTGGGTCCTTACTTCTCCACCTTGACGCTCTCAAACACTCATGGAGATCAGAGGAAAGGTTTACAGAGCCAACTCTCTTCTACCATGGTTTCTGGGATCAAATGCAAGTCTCCAGCCTCAGCGCCATCCTGCTAGTCTCTGGGATTATTCCTTTCCTTACATACTTCTCCACATGAAGTCCCCAGCCCAAACCAGCAATGAGCTTTGTAGGCTAAACAGAAGTTTAACAGTCTTCAAATGTCATGCTGTTATTGGGAAAATCAATCTTCATGTCTTGGGATACAAATCCATCCAACAGTCAGAAGAGATGTTCTGAGTGCGTCATTGGTGTTTTTATTTTTTTTTTCCTCCTCTGTGTTGTTCCAATGTGGTAAAGAACATCACAATTCCCTTAAGGTGACTTAATTATTGACATTCTATTTATTCAATTTCAGCAAAATTCTATGATATTACAAACTGCCTAGACAATACCACAGAAAAAGCTTCATCATTTTCAGGAGGACAGCCCACTAAGGCTTGTCAGTTCCCCAGTTGTGCTCCTTGAAGCCTGGCTAGGCAGGACCTCTGGGATGGGAAGTCAGTCTCCCTCCGTAAGGGAGGGATGGAGCTATCCACAGGTGCTGAAGCTCCCCCCCCCCACATGAACCCCTGATAGTTTTACTAAGGCATTTCTCTTCTTAAAAGCAAGGATTCCATATTTCAAAACCAGCCTCTACCTTCCTTTACAAAAGACTCCACCCAAATGCCTCTCTTGTGATCTTGTCCATTCCTTTCAGAAACTGCTCCTGTCCTGGCGCTCAGGACCTTGAACCAACCAGAGTACCATGGGAGGGTGACTGAGAAAGGGGACTGGAGATTTCACTTTGGAATGACTAAGAATTTGTGCTGCTGGTACATGGAGAAAACGAGCCAGCTGGAAAATGAGTCCCATGGAGTCATACCTGGCCAGAGACAGAAAAGACACGGGGATGGGGTCCCTTGTACTTGGAAGCTGTCCTCCACCTCCTTATGCTTGTGACTAAAGGGCTCTCTTTTCATTCTGCCAATGTAAGATTCTCCTTTGCATGCAGGTGAAGCTTAACTTTGATTTTACCTGCATGATTTCTTTCTTTTTTTTTTTTTTTGTCTGAGTAATGAACAAGATACTCTAGATGCTTTGGGTTCTCTTTATATTGCTAAAGGGGTTTCATAGTGAAGCTCTGTACTTGCTACACAGGTGGCCCCATCCTAGCTGTTTGTAGGATCCATGAGTTACCTAGCTCCTTATCCCAGTGTCAACCCATCCACTTGTTTTCGGCATACCATGAGGTGGTAGTCAGGATTTTTTTTATTAGGTATGATTTTTCTCCAGAAGAGAAGAAGACCAAGTAATATTCTAGAACAAACATAAGATTCCTGCAAGCTTAACAAAACTCTACTTCAATCTGTGCATGCTCTTGGTAGTAATCTCCTTCTCAAGGGGACGAGTAGAAGAATAAAGCCACAAAGTCCACATCATGTGCATTTCAGCAGCTGTGCTTTATGTATGGGAACTGAAAATTACTTTACAAATTCCTACAATTTACTCAATAACAGCATGACACACTGGAAGAAGAAGCAGCCAGATGGCCACATGACATTGAGGCACAGATCCCAAAGCAGACTTGGTATTTCCTGGCATGGTAAATTGAAGCCACATCAAAAATTTTTGAAAAGACTATCACAAGAGAGTTGCTCCATGCAAAATCTCAGCCAAGAGCATTCCCATCCAGGAATCAAGTGTAAGTCTCTGGAGCAGGAGTCAGTCTTGGTCCAAATATAGCATCTGAACATTTCACAGAACATCTTTGGTTCAACCAAGGGCCAAGTCATGACACCTGCTGCTCTGCCTAGATCCCAAGCAGACTCTGTCAGCAGGGCCACTCTGAATTGCAGCTATGCAGGTGTTGTTGACCAAAGCCATGTTTGGTCTCTCTTGAACAGGACATTCATGGTGATCCCAGTGCCTTTCTGTGACTGCCACTCCCTGCTGACCCCTCAAACATGTGTCACAGGTGGTGGTGTGTTGCCACCTTCTACTTGCTGAGAAAGAGAATCTATAATTGACTAGAAAGACATACAGCAGGGACAGAGCAACCTCCTCCAAATTCGTCTGACAGGCCTGAGGTTTATTTAATAAAGATAATTCTTTTCAAAACTAGTTTTAGGAAAAGCAGGAAAAGCCAGATAGTGTTTGTAACTGTAGACTGTTGCTGCCCCTTCACCACATCAGCTAGGCTGTCTTCTCCAGGAGTGTCATATGTACTTTTCAAACATATTTGACATTTTAAGAAAGTGGGCTTCCAGATGAGCACTACCCACCAGTGCAATGGAGCCATGAGAAGCCCAGGTTAGGATAAAAACTTTCTGATTCTTGGTGGGATGTGATGTATTATACTGTTAGAAAAGGTACTTCTATGCTTAATCATAGCTTATTGTCAGTATTTTTCAGTCTCTGAGGTGAAGTGCACCAATCTGGAAAGAAGTCCTGAAGACCTGTGCCTGTTTACCTGTGCCAGCCCAGTCTGGAGCTGAGTTGATGGTTCATATCCCTGACACATAGATATCACCTTGCAATTCAGACTCTGGCTCCTCCATTTACTGGCCCTGCAGTCAGGCAGTGGGACATTGTCAACTGCTCCCAATATTCCTGACATTTGTTACTTGCTCTGCTGTCAATTGTTCTGCCATGATTGTCTTTAAATTATAGAAAATTTTCTGAAAATTTACTCCATGAATCTGGTGTGGTTCTGATCAAATACAGTGCATGGCTGAGCTGGGCAGCCTGGAGACTGTGTACCTTGGAGGTAGTTTCCCGGTCAGTGAAACTGATACCACACCATCCTTAGCATCCCAGTGTGACTGAGGTGGCTGAGAACAGGGGACAGTTACTGGAGTCCATCAATGTGAGATGGATATTATTTATTTATCAACATAATTAATAACATTTCCTCAGCCTCAAAACTACCACATAAACTAAGACAAAAGTCAGAGGCTACCACTTTCAGTTTCCAAAAGAGGAAATGGACTTTCAAAGCAATCTTCCAAAGTGACAAGGCCAATTAGTTGCAGAAATGTTACTTGAAGTCAGGAATCCAAGAAGCTTCACAGGGCTTCCCCGATCCCCCTGTTAGAGTTTTAGGAACTTGGTACTACAGTGTCACCATGTTGCAAGCTATCTGAGAATGAGAGTTACCCTGAGAAACCCTGAATCACCAGGATTCCTGAGATTCTCTCAAGTGCAGAATCTCAGCTTTACCCAACCTCCTTCCTCTCTGGCTGTCTTTGTCCTGGGCATACCTTGAGGACTGGGTAGTGCTGTTGAAGTGACACTCACAAGCCAGATGCCGTCATCTAGGAGGAACAGGGAACAGGGCCAGTGACTCATAGTAAAGAGGCCAAGGAATAGAGGAGGTGATTTTGATGGTACCTTCCCATGTGTATCAATCAATTGAACAAACAATTCTGAATTTGGCAGGGGTAGGGATGGAGGCATTACAGAAAAGGGCAGGAACCAAGGACCAAAAGCAAAAAGCAGGTGGTAGCTATGGGTCTGTGTATGGGTACTGTCATGGAGAAAACATGCTGGGTAGGTTCTGGGAGATCTCTAAGCTCATAGCACAGAGGACAGCCCTTTAGGAAGTACAGGGAGCTATGGGTGGAGGGTGTATAGGAGAGAGACAGAATCATGTCTGTGGGGCAAGGACACTTGTCCAGTATG
The DNA here is from genome assembly GCF_007827085.1 of Peromyscus californicus insignis. Classification (NCBI taxonomy): domain Eukaryota; kingdom Metazoa; phylum Chordata; class Mammalia; order Rodentia; family Cricetidae; genus Peromyscus; species Peromyscus californicus. Next base: position 806,439 of record NW_026294492.1, on the reverse strand, counting down.
AGACAGAAGGGAAGGCCTAGGGATAGGAATTCTCATCAGAAGAGGACAAGAGTCCATGAGAAAAGAGGGCATGAGTTAGACTAGAAAGGAAGCCAATGCCAGTTTTGAGAGAGGGCAGATATATGCAGGATTGGTGTTCTTTGGTACAACCCAGATGAGAGACTCCCCAAAAGCACCAGAGAGAGGTATGCTCTCCAGGAATGGTGAAGCAACCAGTGGAAGAGAGAGACAGACAGACAGAGAGAGAGAGAGAGAGACAGAGACAGAGACAGAGAGAGACACAGAGAGAGACAGAGACACAGACAAAGACAGAGAGAGGTGTGCTCTCCAGGAATGGTGAAGCAACCAGTGGAAGAGAGAGACAGAGAGAGAGAGACAGAGACAGAGAGAGACAGAGAGACACAGACAAAGACAGAGAGACAGACAGAGACAGAGAGATAGAGACAGTGGAGGAGAAGGGAGGGAGGGAGGGGAGGATGTGTGCAGGAGAAGGGGAGATCAACTCAATACACTGATCCAACTCAAGGAGCTGGAGGGACTAGTGGAGTGTAAGAATATACTGCTCTCCTCAAAGGAGGCTCCTCTTCTAATTTTATTTGGAATTTAATTGCATCAGCTGGAGTAGACTGTGGTTTTACTGTCTGGGTCTTAGCTACATGTGGTTCACTGTAACATAAAGACTGGAAATTTTCAGAAGTCAACAATTTGTAGGTTTTTAAGTTGCCCACTAATCTATGCAGCTTGATGGAATCATACACTGTCTCCTCCATCTTACCCAGGATGTGAGACATCCTTCTGTCCACTGTCTACACACTGCCTACACTGCCTGCTGCTAGTCATTTAGAAGCCATCTGTTATTAGATCAACTGTCTTGGCACCACCATGACCATTATTTTACTTAATGGTGACTCTAAAGTAGAAGACTAGTGATATTGGCAATTCAAATGTGACAATTAGAAACCATAAAGTACTTCCCTTAAACAAAAAAATTTGTTTATCATAAACTTGTATAGGAGTACTTGTATGGCGTATGCTGGAGAAAACACAGATGCACAGATTTCAGTACTAAATTAGTAACTTTTTAGTCATTGTGGCAAGGTCTCTGATAGAGGGAACTCCAGGGAGGAATTTTACTTTGGTTCAAGATTTCAGGAGATTGCAGTTCATCATGGTAGGCGGGGGCTGCTCATGGTGGCGGGAGTGTGTGGAGCTGTGGTGGCTCCTTACATCTTGAAAGATCAGGAAACAGAGATCTCAGCCAGAACCAGAAGCAGATAGATAACCTTTAAGTTCTACCCCAAACAACTCAAGTCTGCTAGCTAGACCTCAGTACTAAAGTTTCTACATCCAGGTGGGGACCAAGAATTCAAACACATGCAGGGAACATTTCAGACTCAACTCGAAATAGGTACTATTTGGGGCTTTTGGTAGCCACTGGGTGGGGGATGTTTAAAAACGCTGCCCCTGGAAATGGAGACCCTGTCATCTCTTCTGCCAAGCTCCTGTTTGTCCCTGTTGGTATTCTATTGCTGTGAAGGGACATCACGGCCATGGGAGATCTTATAAAAGAAGGTATTTAATTAGAGGCTTTCTTACAGTTTCAAAGGCTTAGTCCATTATCATCATGGCAGGGAGCATGGCAGCATGCACAGTACTGGAGAAGTACCTGAGAACTTTACATCCTAATCTACAGGCAGAAAGAGACTAGGCCTGGCATGGGTTTTTGAAACCTCAAAACCCCAGTGACAGACTTCCTCCAACAAAGCCACACCTACTCCAACAAGGCCATACCACTTAATCCTTCTAATCCTTTCAAGTAGTTCAATCCTTGGTGACTAAGCATTCAATTATATGGGCATAGGTGTCATACTTATTCAATCTACCACAGTGTTCATTTGTCAGGATTTGAAGGTATATATGCTTTTCAAAACAAACAAACAAACAAAAACATTTGCTGTCACCTTCAGAGTTGGTTCTGTAATCTGTCTCCAGGCTGTGGTGTGTGTTAGGTGGTGAAATCTTCTAGACTTTTTCTGGTTCACATCCTTTTTTAAAAGAAGGATTTATTTTTATTTTTAATTATGTGTATGGTTGTATGTTTATGCTGGGGTATATACATGTGACTACAGATACTTGTGGAGGTCTAAACAGGGAATCAGATCCCCTAGAGTTAAGTTATAAACACTACAAATTTCAGGGCAAGGGTCCTATAAATTGAACTTGGGTCTTCTACAAGAGCAGTATGTGCTTTTAACCACCAAGCGATCTCTCCAGCACCTCTGTGCAGTGGGATGTCTTTGTGTATACTGTGAATATATGTTGTTCCCATTGGTTAATAAATAAGCTGCTTTGGCCTATGGCAAGAGATACAGGAAAGAGAAAGGTGGGATGAGAGAGATGCCAGCCTGCCGCCCAAGGAGCAACAAGATGCCAGCAGACCAGTAACACCATGGCCACGTGGCAACATATAGATGAATAGAAATGGGTTAATTTAAGATGAAAGAGCTAGCTAGTAAGAAGCCTGAGCCATAGGCCATACAGATTGTAATTCATATAAGGCTCTTTGTGTTTACTTGGGACTGAGCAGCTGCAGGACTGTGTGAGACACAGGAAAACTTTTGCCTACACCTCTGGTTCACATTCTTATTCTTCCTCTTTCAGTAAATAACAGAATTACAAATTAATGCATTTTATTGACTTTGGCAGGATGTTAAGAAAAAAATGACTTCTGCAAATGACCCTGACTCTGTCACTTTTGCTGTTTCCACATATTTTAAGACGAACAACTTTTGGCAAAGCTGTTTTAATTAATTCAGTTTTTTCAATTTGCCATGGCTCCAGAGTAACTCATGCACACACTGACAGCAAGAAAGCTTGGGATGAAGAGTGCCTATGGTTTCACTTTTTTTTCCTGTGCTGGTAAATATTTTATTTAGAAATTTCCAAGTTCTGACGAAGATAAATAACTCCTGCACATTTTATTCAACCAAGGTCAATATCTTGAAGGACAGTATAAAATTTCTCTCATTTTTAATTTAATGCCAGAGGGTAAAATATTGATAGTGATGCACTGGAAAGAGATCTTCAGCTATTCTGGTGTACAAATAATTTACAAATGCACAAAACTGACTGGCACTGACTCACATCAGTATATACTTTGCCACTTGGCTAATCATTAGTCTCTGCAAGGCTGCCAGTATAGCCTCCTGTCTTTCCTTCCTGTTCTAGTGAGGACAGCAAGATGATAACCTCCATCTCCCTCTTCTGGGGGCATACCAACACTTGTGCTTCTGTTTCCCTTTTTAAAAGCACAGTGCTCAGATCGACTTTTCATTCTATCATTAACACGAATGATGTTTCTTTGAACCTAAATCTTCAGCCTTTACTCATCTCCAGGGCCAGTGAATAATGAGAGCACACTGGCATTCCACAACATAGATGGAAATTAGGTCCAGCTGTCCCTGCTTGTAAAATCTGTTATTTAATGAACTATAATTAGAAGAAAAATGGTTAATAAAATGGACAGGGAGTAGAAGGTATAATCTAGGCAGTTTCCTTGGATACAGAGAAATCGAGTCTACGGCACACATGTGCAGGTGCAGCTAGGCCAGCCACGCTTCAGGGTGTCCAACACACATGTGTTGTTTGGCTGTGGGGACAGAGTACTCTTTGTATGTGGAGATAAATCCTTTAATAAAGCTCCCAGGAACTCAATTAGCTTTCTAGATAGCACCTCTTTCCAGGTAGAGCCTCATCTCTGTGATGTTTCAGCCTACATTCACTTTCAGGGGCGTGGGGGTTCTCTGCCTTTCCCAAAAACCTAACGGGTACCCAGAGAGTGGTATCTGTACTCTAGAAGGGACCCTGGGGCATAAGAATGTGACTAAGGAACCACTCAGGGCTTTCTGATCATCTAACTGGGTAGCTTTTCCTTGTCACTAATAAAATCTTTAAATTTTAATTAAAAATTAAATTTTAAACAGACACGTATGATTTATTATTACCTCCAAAACTCTCATAGCTCATTCTTTTAAAAGAATCATTTCCAAAGGTTGGGGTGAGCTAACCCTGAAGCACACTGCATGTGTGTTGTACTGAGTTTAACTGATAGTGATGGTTAAGAGCACATTCCATGCCTGCCCACAGGTATAGACTTCTGCCCTGGAAAATGATGTCCATATCAAGAATTGGGCATGTGCATGTTTTCATGCACACTGGCCCTTGGTTCCAGGCCTCATTTTCAGCAGGATGTCAACTAGCTCTGAGTGTCATGGTTCCTGTTTTCCTAGACCAAAAGAAGCCTTGTAGCCTCCAATTGGCCATCATCAGTTTGTCTCTTGGTCACCCTTACCTATCAGGCATGGTGATGAGAATGCTACCTGGACACGCACTGCTGAGTATGGAAGACAAGCAGAAGAAAACAGTCCTCTCAGGGGAGATTCCATGCTTAGTGATAGAAGAAGGTTCTGGAGATGGTGGGGCCATATGGGTGGGGCCATATGGGTGGGGCCCACATGATGAGAGTTTTGTTCTTGTTTAAAAACTCCTTCCACTAAGTGAGGACACAGAGAAGGTGGTATTTGTGAACAAGAAAGCCTCAGACACCAGAAGCAAGATATGGCTGGACCTAGGACTTGAAGCTCCCAGGACTATGAATCGACCTGTTCTCAAACTCAGCTCCATGCTGGCGTCCACCTGGTGTCCTCTGGTGCCTCACTCTGGAATAGCATCTCAGGGCCCTCTCTCCAGTGTCTAATTATGCTGATTTTTTTCCACTTCGGGCCCTTTTTCTTCCTTTCTGCATTCATAGATTGTTTCAGGGAACAGGCCCATAACTGCTTGCCTCACTGCAGGGCCAACTCGTTCAGTTAGCTTAGGATCTGAGCTGCCAGAGTGCCTTAGAAATCTCAGCCCAGTGATATCCCAGATGGGGTAAACTTATTGTCAAGTCACCATTTCCAGTGTTTTCCTGATGGAAGAGGAGTTGTACACTTGCTTAGAGATTACATTGTGTGGGAGCTCGTTTTCAGGTTCCTTGTGGCTTTACTCAGCAGGTCCACATAGAGAGAATGACTAGGACCATGGGCCTGAGTGCAGGTCTCTCAGATGGTCTGCACTTGACTGTGCTGGGGGGAGATCTTTTGCTCCACCCCTTGGCGTCTCTATAAATACCCTGGGGCAGGGACAGTCGGGGCTCATTGGAAAAGGTTCCAGGCCCTCTCAAGGCTATCCTTTACTTTCTATCTGTTTATCTCCGCAATATAAATCCTTCTATCTAATATTTCCTGCTGCTCACACTCAAGAAAACTCTGGGGAGCTGTGGGGTTGGTAGGTAAACACCCCACAACATTGAGCTATGTGTTTCTGTTAATACTGTAATTCTAATTCCATGAACAGATAGGACACAGTAACTTTAATTCCATGACAGACAGGCACACTCAAAACCAAACAAAGGTAAAGTAAGCCACCTGCTATTGTGGGTTGGTTAAGTTGTGTGAACAAGCTTGTGTGGAAGCAGACTCTCAAATGACTCTGAGGAACATTTGGGACTGGGCACTGCACCTGAGAGGCATTGAATCTCAGAGTTTCTACTCTGAGACCTCTACAGAGGTCTCTACTCTTCCTGATGCAGACAGAATTCATCTCTCCCTGATTCCTGCTCAGTGTTACAATCTGTGTAATGATTAGGTTGGGTTAGGTTGTCCATTCTTCTTTGCTCCTTCTGATTTTCTGAAGTAGTTTTTCAGTGTAACTAACTCAGCAGCATCAGCAAAGCATGCCTGGCATTGGACTCTGTGGGGAGACTGAACAGCAGTTTGCTGCCTGCTGCTCTTAGCTCACAGTTATCCACACTCAGTCCTTCTCTCAGCATCTGATAGGCTTCTCTGGCTTCCTGATGATACACAGATTGCTCTTGGAGGGTGAAAATTATGCGCTATTGTTTCTCTCAAAGACAAAATTATTCTTCATTAGACTGTGTTTTGTTACATGGATACAGACGGGAATATTAGGAGTAAGATGAGTGCATCACCTGCAGTGGTGAAAGTGTTTCCTTTTAATCATGGGAAGTATTTTCTCCTGAGAAACTTGAAAAACTCTGAGTATATTTTGGTAATACCTCCCTTTCTCTTCCCCTCTTCCTTTTCTCTCCTTCTCCCCCACTCTCTCTCTTCCTTGAGCCAGGGTCTCATGTATTCCAGGGTGCCCTTGAATTTGTTATGTAACCAAGGAGGACTTTCAACCTGTTATCCTCCTATCTCCAACTCCAAATTGCTGAGACTGCAGGTGTGTGCCACCACACCCAACATTCGATAGCATTTCCTGCACTCAGTTTCTTTTTCAGTGTTAACATATTAATTTAAAACACATTAGTAAACTACGTTCAGTGGACCTCATGCTGTAGAAATAACCTATCTAAACCTGCCCTGAGAAACTCAAACTCAGACACAAGGCTGGGGGCGGGGACATCACAGCGGGAGGTAGGGGTGGGGTTGGGGACTGTTCTTCCACCGCTGTCCCATACTGTGTCTCCTCATAATCTCACTGTACGTCACGCGTCTCATCAGTCTTTCACTGACGAAGATTTCAGAAGTGGGGGAGATGCTCTGTTGGTAAAGTGTTTGCCACACAAGCATGAAGACCCGAATTAAGATACTCAGCAACCGCACAAAGCTACCTAGCACTGGGAGAGCAGAGACAGGTGGATTCTCAGAGCTTACTGCCTGCCAGCCTAGCTGGCTTAGTGAGCTCCAGTCTAGAGAAAGTCCTTGTCCCAAAAAATAAGGCAGAGAGAGACAACTGAGCCAGATATCAAACATCAACCTCTGGCCTCTACACACAGTACACAGACATATATGTACACCTGCATGCACGTGTGCACACACCCGCGTGAACACATGCATACATGAACCACACATGAGAGAGAGAGAGAGAGAGAGAGAGAGAGAGAGAGAGAGAGAGAGAGAGATTGAGGCTTTATTCTAACTCCAAGAACACCTAGAGGTCTAACTCTTTCCCCGTTTCACATAAGCTACAGCAGATGTAGCTGGGACCATTATTTCTGAGATGAGCAGGGTTATGTGAGGAACCATCCATGTTTCTTTCCCTTGTCATAGTAAGCTCTGGGCTGCACCTGCAGAAGCCTCCAAAGCCCAGGTGGTACCCTTGGTTCTTGCTTCACTTCAGTTAAAGCCTCAGCCTTTTTCTGCCTATTCCCTGCTTGTGTCCCAAGAGAAGCCCAGGTAGTCTGAGCTCTATGAAGCCTCAGGGTTGGGCTGCAAGTACGTATGTTTGAATTTGTTGAGATATATTCACACACCTTCCAAACATTGCTATGTATGTATGTATGTATGTATGTATGTATGTACGATTTCTCATTCTTTTCCTAAAAATATCCTCACAGAGTGTTTAATTTTCAGCATTATTCATCCAGTATTCATCTCTATGGCCTCTGTAAATTTTAGATCTTTTTCTTTTCTAACAACTAGGATGGAAACCCACATAATCCAAACTAAGGGTCACAAAGAGGTTAACATTCATTTCAAATCACTACACACCCATTCACACTCATCTCATACTGATGCATTCACTCCTTTATCAACACAGCCGACCTACAGTTGACTGACTGATGGCTGAAAGATAAGAAATTATACCTTTAAATCCCACAGTACCACTTGCTGAGGGGCATCTCAGATGCCAGGCAAGCATGTGCTGCTCTTTCAGCTGGTGTTCTAGGCAACAACAGTGTCTCAAGCATACTCTGGACCTAAGTCCTCAGGGCACTGTGACTCCTAGGCTGAAGATGTGACAGTGACAGGACCCTGCCATGGGTGCCCCATCAATGAACAGACCAGGGGGAAGAAGAAATCTTGACATGAAAGTGATACAAGTCACTCTCTGCTCGACTCTCCCCACTCAGTAATTTCCACTCAGACCACAGGACTGAACTCACAGTAGAGTGCCAGGATGCAACCTCTCCAGCCAGCCTAGTGTGCCAAGAGTCTCATCTCCCCACTTCCAGCTCACCACAGAAGCCCACAGCCTATCCCAACCCGGGGCTTTACAGCTGGCCCATTTCCAGAGCTTCACACCCTTCCTCCAGCTCAAGGCTCCGCAGCTTTTCCCCCAAACTCAAGGTTCCACAGTACATTCCCTGAAGCTTATCACCACAAACCTCCATAGTTTGCCCTCACCTCAGGACTTCACAGCTCGCCTGCCCACACTCAGGAACCCAGAGCCTGAATGTCCCATCTCAGAAACCCATAGCTTCCTACTATCCTTCAGGGCTGTAATCTTGAACTGTCCACAGCCTGCCCAGTATGTGCATATCCCACTGACCTTGGCCAATTCTCCACATAGAAGAGCCAAGCAATTCTGCACAATCTCTCTTCTACTTAGAAAGCAGTTCTGAAACACTCTTTTGTGGAGTGAGACAAGGAAAAGATAAAAATAGACCCTAAACCTTCACATATAACAATATCAGGTGGGTTGTGTTGCTCAGGTTAATTTCCTAAGAAAGAAATGCAAGGGAAGAGGTGACATTCTAAACAGTGTGTGTGTGTTCCACACACAAGTCTTTCAATGTGCTAAATTTATATTTTCATTTGACTGTAGTCTGTATTAAAGCTAGTTTGTTGATGATATATTTATGTAAAAACATGAAGGAAGTCTACCTATTAATTACAAGAAGATACCTCAGTGTGGTGCTTTTGAAAGGCACAGGGGACTTTTCTTACATTCACTACTATAGACATTCCATCAGACAATGCAGTTTGCAAAACTCTTCTATTAGATTTCGGCTTCTACAGCATTTTAAAGTATTGATTTCCTGCTACTATTTACTAAGCAGTGTGTGGATTTTGATAGAATTAAGTACTTTGTTTCATCTGTCACAATTTCAGGACACAAACTCTCCGCGAAAAATCATCAGCCCTGGGTTTGTTAAGTTGATTTCCAGCTTTGGGATGAACTTGTCTCCTTCTCATGCTATGTTTTTACCAGCTGACCCCTCTCCTTATATGTCTGTGGGTGCAGGATATGCAAGCTTTACCTTCGTTTCGATCTGTTTGGTATCCGGATTCTGAAACAGCAGCTTTACTTTAGTTTTCCCATCATCTGAAGATCCCTTAAGCTGGGAGAACTTGAATCTCCAGAGCACGTTCTGCAGAGAAATGAAATAAATGAGTGATTCATAAGCATTTACTTTATCATCATTTAATTAATATCTAATAAATCAAAGCACCTATCAGGGTAAATGCCATTTGTTATGACATGTCCACCCTCAATGTGTAGAGGCTGATCCCCATGCCCAGCCAGCTCAGGGTCACACACTGGCCTCTCTAGTCTTCACCCTGCTTTTATCCTCCTGGTCTTCCTGTACTTACCCTGGAAGTTTTCTAAGACCGTTGCTTCCTTCTTCGCTTGCAGAACTATAAAGTCTACTGAAGGCAGGCCTCTTATCCAGTAGGATACCTGCCACAGTGCAGTTAACATAGAAAGCTTGGATCCTGGCTATATCATCCCACCATGGCTACACACTGTCATTCAGCCTCAGGTTCCCGAGAACCAACAGGACAACATGAGCAGCATGGCCTTACACTACTGCTTCAAGTTTGCTTAGCACTTGCTGAGATGCTTCAGAGGCAAAATGTCATCTCAGCTCTCAGAAGGCTGACACAGGAGGATAACCACAAGTCTGAAGGTAGACTGGTTCACATAACCAGCAAGGGCTCCACAGGGAGAACCTGCCTCACAAAACATGAAAACACAATCCTTATCTTCCTAGTAAAATACCAATGGGAATTAGCATTTAGCATCCTGCAGGTCAGGATTTTATTGCAAACACTGATTTCTAAGTAATGAATAAAGAAACATTGATTTCTAAATGACCAACAAAGCATTTTCATTGTCAGCTGGACAAGGAGGAGGGGGATGGAAAGTCTCAAGATGCTTTTGTCCCTCCAGATGGCAAGCTGTGTGCCACACTGTCCACGCTAGCCTCACGATTCCATTCCTCATGATATGTTTCATACTGAATTGAGGACATGGATCAATGGAAAAGTCTCGAAAGCCCATGCTCCTTCTATATTTCAAGGCAGCTGGAATCCACAGTATCCTGGGAACCACTCATTCCATCCTTGCCTTTTCTTGGTGCTGAGGCTGAGAGTTCTGGTAGATCCAGGTACATAGGTGTTTTCAGAGAAAAATTACCAGAGTCTGTTCAGATTGAGAACTTGAGAAATCTCACCCCAGTCACTGCACAAGACTGTCAATTTTATCATGCAGCCCTTGTTCATGGGTGATGTAAGACAATGGTGCTTTTCTGCTTCTCCTGGTTTGGAATGTGAATACATGGTGAATCGGGTAGTAAATAGGCCTATTCTCCTTTTTTCTTTTTTGACTCATGTCCTAAGCATGGCAATGCCTTAAGCACCCTTGGATGGTTGACACTTACATAGCTAGTTGTCTTTAATGACTAAGAATCATTTGTTTCAAATTTCTCATGCTTTCTCTCACGAACTTAAAATGTAATTTTTTTTCAAAGAAAACTATTTCTGAAAGCTGTGAGTGTTATTTCTGCCTGTGGTCTAAGTGAGCTACTTCATTTCTATACTCTGAGCCCTTCTCAATATGTGACTGAACCTCCGTACACAGGTCTGGGTATGCAAGCTGGGAACTCAGAGCCCAGATTGGCTGCTTGGAGAGCATGGCAATAACAGTGCTCTCTTTAGTTAAAAACATCAGGAGATGAATATGAAAGGGCATTGGGTTTCCCACTGGAGTAATAAAGGCTGAAGGGCATCTCAACACTCAACTCTGAATCACGGAGCTGGAAGGCATCTTTGTGTGGTTTTAGCAACTGAAGCACAGGTCTCCAGTTACATGGCATACATATATTAAACACAAGACCTTCCCTTTTTGTTTTCATCATTGACAGTTTTGCTGACAGCCACTTCTCACCCTTCAAAACTACTTCGGGTTTTAAGGCATTGCAGGTGGAAAGTGACACCAATACTCTCTTTAGGGTGCCTGATGGCATCCACAGGGGCCATGATACTGGAATGGTGATGTTTTGTTTCTAGCAGAGTGACCTCCATATCTTCCCTTCTACCAGACAGTGTCCTTTTTCTTTTGAATTTGGTCTCTCTGTGCCTCTACTTCCTCCAGTCTTAACTCAACCTCCAGCCTGGGGATCAGGCTTCATCGGCACCAGCACAGCATTGAGCAAACAGGAGATCTGCACTGAGCAAACTGGAGTATTGCTGCTGTGATCGAGGAACATCCCTGAGGCAAGAAAAACAGAATTCCACCATTCCAGGAGTTCTCCAGTTAATGGCACCAGAAATATTTGCCTCCTCTGATCCTGAGTGGCAGAAAATTCCCAAGTGTGGCTTCTTTCAGAGAGGGAAAAGAGCCTGGGTGTTGCTGGAAATCTGAGTGACACAAACCCTGGAGTCCTAGGCTCTGTGTTGCTGCTGTAATCCCACTAGAGACAAGGCTGGGTGTTCAGACTGTTCACAATAGCTGGTGAAGGCAGCTCTCCTTATCGGCTTTGGGTATCTGGCTGATCTTTATTCCACACATGTGTGTCAGGAACTCAGTCTCTGCTTCACCTCTTCACTTCCAGCTCTTCTCCTGCTTCCATGTACCATGACAAGACCAGAATGTCAGTTAGTGTCAAGCCATAGAGCAAAAGAAAGCTGTGATGACCAGTGTCCTAACGCCAGCTAGCCCATAGATACATCAGGTCTAGGGCTATGGCCATATATCGAGAATGGTGTTTTGGATTATTCTCACTTTGATGATTTTGAAATGTCCTTCTAGAAATGAACAAATGTGTGCTAGACTATGGTCTTCTCACTTAGTATCCAGGTCCAAGCATGTTTCCTGCCCTTCCTAATTATTCCTTATGTTAATGAAATAGATAGCTAATACGAATGGATTGTTGCTTGGAGACACCTGTTTGTCTCTCTCTGGTAAAAGTAGGGATGACACAATTTAACAATTAGTGTATGAGAGATGACTGTGGATATCCACTAAAGCAGGAGCAGTTATCCAGAATTCTAGCACAGTGTGTGTGTGTGTGTGTGTGTGTGTGTGTGTGTGTGTGTGTGTGTGTGTAGGTACATGTGTCTATGCTGGTATATGCATGTGTGTACTTGTGCATGTGGAAGCCAGAGGATTAACCTCAGTTGTTCCTCAGGTGCATTCTACCTTATTTTTAGAGATAGGCCTGTCATTGGTCAATAAGCCCCTGGTATTTACCTGCCTTTTCATCCTCTGGCTTCCTTATGTGGGTTCTGGGGCTGGACCTCATGCTTTCAAGGCAAGCACTCTATTAACTGAGTCATCTCCTAAGTGCCAGTGAGTCTAAGTTTTACACACCAAAATCTCAACATGTCTAGCCCACAGATCTATTTGGTTTTCTCCACAATGACTTGGACAAAAGGCACAACTATCCATAAATATTTCATGCTTGGTTGTTATTTATATTTCAGAGTTTACAGCAATAATTTAAACCTCCTTACATGGAGTTTACAAATGCTGTACTTGTTTAGGGAATGAAGACTTGTAATTAAGGCCAAGAGGGGAGTGTTCCATGGACTCAGGACCTTGTTTACCTATCACAGCTGTGTTGGAGAAACTTTCTCAGTATAGAACTTACTGAAGAGGTCACCATGAAAATGATGCAAGGACAGGAAGTGAGAGCTCACCTTTAAAAAGGCATAGTCAGGAGGTTGTGGCCCAAGCTCAGCAAAGATCATCTTAACTGGATCTTCAGGAAAACTTGTCAGATAATGGATGAGGTAGTGATCCAGTGATTAGGTGTGAAGCTTACAGGGAGATGCTGGATGAGGCAGTGATCAGGTGTGAGGCTCACAGTAGTGGTGGAAAGCTGTCACCCAGAAGCAGAGAATCTGGGAGAACTGAATTTAGAAAAGGATCTGCTGGGTTTCCATGGGAAACCACAGGCCAACTCTATCATTACCCAGAGCTGCTGTGGGATATTCTCTATGCTGTGAATGTGTTGCTCTGATTGGTTAATAAATAAAGTGCTGATTGGCCAGTAGCCAGGCAGGAAGTATAGGTGGGACAAAGAGAATGGGGGATTCTGGGAACAGGAAGGTTGAGTCAGGAGATGCTGCCAGTCGCCACCACCATGAGTAGCAACATGTAAGATATCGTTAAGCCACGAGCCATGTGGCAAGGTATAGATTTATAGAAATGGGTTAATTTAAGATGTAAGAACTAGATAGCAAGAATCCTGAGCCATTGCGCCAAACAGTTTAAATAATATAAGCGTCTGTGTGTTTATTTTATAAGTGGGCTGTGGGACTACAGGGACTTGGCGGACCCGGAGAGAAACTCTCCAGCTACACAGAGCATTCTGGGTAAGGGGCAGTCACTTTGTCTAGTCCAAGGAGGCATTAAAGGACTGACATAAATTCTAATGTTTAATGGCCAAAGTTCAGGTTGATTAGATCATCTAATCTAATCAAAGGTCAACCTCAGGAACAACTGAGGTTAACCCTCTGCCCTCCACATGCGTAAGTATACACAGTCACTGGTGAGTCCAGATCCCAAGGGCTCATAGCAGTCATGTACAGCATTAAGAAACAAATGATACCATTGGAAAACTTGGTTATGTTAATTTTAAGGGAAAGATGCTAGATTCAATGGTAAGAAATATCCCTCAGAGTACCATTTGAGACTTGCCTTGGAAATCAGGAACATTGCCTGAGGAAAAGGAGGGCAGGAAGCAGGCAGGGATTCAAAAGTGAAGGAAGGTGGCTGATGTATGACTGAGCTGATAATGTAACATCATCAGTTATAGATATCCACAAGTTCAGTATTCAACATCCAGAGAACCCAGCCCTCACCCAAGAGGGAAAGTTTGTCCACCATGGGATCAACCTCCACACAGGAACAAAGGGCCATGTAACCACGAGGCTAAACTCACTGATTGGGTTTTAGCTCAGAACTTCCCACAGACCCTTACAGAAACAGGAAGGGAGCTACAGAGTACTAGACCCCTCTTTCCAGGTCACCAGGAACCAGAATTCACATTAAGACCTCCTGGCAGTGTTGCCTAGTCCTGGCTATTCATTGGACAGTGGGTAGACACGGTAATAGCCTCTTTTTTTTTTTGGTTTTTCGAGACAGAGTTTCTCTGTGTAGCTTTGCGCCTTTCCTGGAACTCACTTGGTAGTCCAGGCTGGCCTCGAACTCACAGAGATCCGCCTGGCTCTGCCTCCCGAGTGCTGGGATTAAAGGCGTGCGCCACCACCGCCCAGCAAGTAATAGCCTCTTGTACAGTCATAAAAGACCCTCTGCAGACTCTTGTGTGGACTGTGCTAATCCCTATACTGACAGGAAGCCTGGGTGAGTAAACCAAAGGCAGAAGCACAGTGAACCTCCGTGGGATCTCCAGCAGGCAGCAAATCTTCCTTGGTAAGGGCTTGGCCAGGATATATTCCAGGATGTTGCCAAGTACAGCAGAGAAGACACACAGAGACTCCTACAGGCTCTGTAGACGTAGACCATGCCAAGTTGCCCTTAAGGTAGAATCCAGAGGTCTCAGATTTGGTGTCCTGAAGTGCAAGGCTGTGCATCAGAGAAGCAGCAGTAGATACTACATGGGGTGTTCTCTTTCCTCCAGGGTAGATGCTATAACATCACACTCATCCCAGAAGGTCATGTGCAGCAAGAGTATTCAGGTCTGCCTTCCTGCTCATATTACTAGCAAGTACAGGTCCTGTGCCTGTCTGTGTACATACCAGGGTCAACAGAAAGGTACAATGAAAATAACCCTTGACAAGGGTCAGAAAGTCATTTGCTGACTGTGGACTATAAGCATGGATGGACTTTGATGTTGGATGCAGAATTAAAATCCATTTTTGATATTAAATTTTTATGCTATTGCATTTTGTTATTACTACAATCACTGTATGAGTCCATACTGGGAAACATCATGATTTCCCTGGCAGGAAGTGAAGTGAATGTTTTCAGGAGCCAGGATTGTGTGACAGAAGCAGCTTCCATCTCTGTCTCAGGATTTTTCCACCTCTGCACACAGAGTGTTTGGATACTATAATTCTATATGGTACTCTCCTGTTTGTGGCAGGTGCTGAGCCGCACAGCAGGCCTCCATCACAAGCATTCCAGATGTGGCAGATGGTCCCTTCCAGGTCCTGGCAATGAAAAACCTTCTTCAGACATCTCCATGTGTCCCCTAGAGGGCACACTTGTCCTGACTGAAATCTTTGTTCTGGCAGAAGGAACAGAAGTGGAGGACTTTTAGATAAAGTCACTGTAAGTACTTATCAACTGGTTGCAGAGACTGGGTCACAGAAGAGTGTAAGTAGCCCAAGAGGCTTAGATAGGGCAGCTTGGAAATAACTACGAGAAGAAAATGATTGCTGGTTTTTAGGAACCTTCCATGATGCTTCACTTCTTCACTGTGAGCTCTGGGAACAGTGAAAGGCCAAAACTGAGCTTGCACAATGTATGTGAAAAGCAGGTTTCTGGAACTCTGATTATGGTTAGTGATGGTAATGAAGACAGGATCTAGTAGAATCATGTGTATGGGTGAGCTCAAGCATGAGCCCTCAAAGACCAGACCAGAAGGGCATCACTCATGTCAAGTGGCACATCCACAAACTGAAGCTTTATACAAGAAAATCCCCAACAGTCCAAATTTTCCTAAGTCCAGATTGGCTCCTGCTTGGAGGGACTCAGATAGCCTGAGTGGACAATAAAGACATCTTTTCTGCTTTGTTCTGCAAGAGCAGCTACAGGAATCAGCTCCCTATGAGCCATGGGGTTCCCTTGCATGAGGCCCCTTGATCCTGCTCAAGACTTCCACAGAAACCACTCTTCTGCTCTGTGTGTCTGCAGCGTGCTGCCATGCTTTGCCCTTGCTAATGAAAGCCTGTGAGATCTCTAAACTAAATACACTGGCAACCTCTTTTCACAGCAGCATACATCATAGGCA
The DNA here is from genome assembly GCF_007827085.1 of Peromyscus californicus insignis. Taxonomy (NCBI): domain Eukaryota; kingdom Metazoa; phylum Chordata; class Mammalia; order Rodentia; family Cricetidae; genus Peromyscus; species Peromyscus californicus. Next base: position 790,445 of record NW_026294492.1, on the reverse strand, counting down.
TGCTTTCCCAATCTCCACTCATTCTTAATTAAAAAAACAGATTTTAGCCGGGCGGTGGTGGCGCACGCCTTTAATCCCAGCACTCGGGAGGCAGAGCCAGGCGGATCTCTGTGAGTTCGAGGCCAGCCTGGTCTCCAAAGCGAGTTCCAGGAAAGGCGCAAAGCTACACAGAGAAACCCTGTCTCGAAAAACCAAAAAAAAAAAAAAAAAAAAAAAAAAACAGATTTTTATAAATATTATGTGATAAAACATTGGCTCTTCACTTTGGCAAACATTTTTTCTTATTACTTATGTATTTAGGAGAGCCCTCAGATGATGGTGGAAATAATCCAGTGAGTTCCACTACTCACACAGGTGGCTTTAATCAATGATGCTGGAATTGAGGGTAGCTTTCTATTCATGGATACATTTTACCAACATGTAGAGCTTATTCTCACCAAAACTACTCAGGTTTTAAGCAATGGTTGGGATTCTTTTCACTGTGTCTTAGTGTTGTGTGTTTTTTCCTTCAGAGGGATCAAGAGAACCCCATCATATGCTTTCTTCTCTCTCCTTTCCCACTTCTCTCTCCCTCCCTCCCTCCCTTCCCTCTCCCCCTCTCTCTTTGTGAATCATAATTGCCAAACACCATTTTGCTGGAGTTTTGCTGCATGGCTCTAGGGACTGTGAACACTCAGGGATCCCAAACTAGCAAGAAGGAAGGCAGGTTATATAGGCAGACCTTTGGCTCAGTGCACAGCTGGTGGGTGCTGTCTGCTCTCAGACACCTCTGAGTAAGTGCAATGTAACATGTATAGTGTCTACAGGGGGTCACTACGTCTTACCTTTGTTTTACCGTCAAAGCAGGTAAATCCCAGAGCAAAATCCACCGTGAAGCACAGCATTTCTCCTTGCCAGCTGCACAGATATGTTTTTGACTAGAAAAGAGTATCAATTTTGAGTAAGCACTTTACAATAGTTCTGGTTAACTATAGGAAGGTAGTTGGCACATTACTACTTTAGCCAAAGTATGCTGTTTTAAGTCTAAACACACAAATTATGTAGAATAAATTAGAAGGTTTGGGGGTTGTAGGGAACTGCACAGACACCAATAGGCAGGGAGATCTTCATTGTTTTCTGTGTTTAGACAGACAAGGATGTCTTTAAAGGCATCAACTAAACAAAACCAAATCATTAAAACATTTCAACAAGTATCTGTTCTCCAAGGTACCTCTAAAAATACTCACTGGAGTAGTCTAGAGCATATAAAGTACATATAGAAATAAATAGTCCTAAAATTGGAAAACGTCTTTTTGTCAACTTCAGCAATCAGTTTTCAGGTTAAGTTACCCCAGTAAACAGAAGATCTGAAGCCATCATTTGAGTGGGGAAAATCTGGGTGCTTTTCATGTGATAGGGATGAAGGTGTTGCTTAGGGATGACGATGAAGGGGGCAGGACTTGATTTTCTGGATCTCTGATGTGTGTGTGTTTGTGCACATACACAAACTCACATGTCCAACACAGGGAAGTCAGGAGGCGCTCATCTCACATTTCCATTGATACTTATCACTACACACAGGGTGCCCTGTACATTGTCTGCCCCGATACTGGTTCTGTCATCTATCTGTTTTTATACTATATTTTTTCCTAGTAACTAGACAAATGCCCTGAATATCATTGAAATGTATCAAAGATCCCCGCTGTGACTGTCACCACATCTTGGCTCCATTCTCTCCTTTACCTCTCATGGGAAGACAGAGAGCAGGCCCACAAAGTGAGGACCCTATCCAACATGACTTGACGACCCTTCCTTCTTCTCAGCCTTCAGTCAGCTTCCTAATGTTGGCAGGTATCCATAGCTGCCCACCAAAATCATGCACAAAGCAGATGCCCACTGCATACTATGCAAACTACTAGTGTTTTGATGCTGGTGGGAATTGGAAGCTCCAAGCTGTTCCTCTAGCTCACCTTTTCTAACTTGACCCAGACCATAAGACATGCTCACATTCTTTCTGCCAAGTCCATGACAATTTAGGCTTTCATAGTTTAGGACTTGCTATTTTTTCTAGAATTTAAATGTAGTGATTATAAACTATGAGAAAACATTTCTAGGAAATCATTATATTCTTGTAGCCCAAGTCTCTGACATCATGAAAGCAGTGGAACTGTGAACCCCAGTGGATAGTGCCTGATCTTTGGAGGGCAGGAGAGCATTGTTGCAGAATGTTACACATTCCCTCAAAGGACAGAGGAAAGAGGCAAAAAGTTTGTGCAGAGGCTCAGCCCTACAGAATCTCACAGCAGAGTCAGTCAGTGTCTGCCAAATACACAGTCTCTTCCCAAATCTTCAGAATCTGGTATGGTGTGTATATTTGTGTATTTGTATTTGTGTGTGTGTGTGTGTGTGTGTGTGTGTGTGTGTGTGTGTATGCATGTGTGTGTGTATGTGTGTGTGTGTGTGTGTGTGTGTATGTGTGTGTGTGTGTAATATCAGTATTCCCATTGTGTTATATATTTACTCCTTCTTTTCCTTAATATTTTGGGGAAAAAAAAAAACCTGTTTCCAGTTTGCGGAGAGGAGTCTGCCTCGTGGTCCATTCAGTGGGACAAAGGCATCAGAGGAGTGGTCATAAACATGACCACTTTGAAGGTACCCTTGTGGACTGCTTACATTTTTAAAATTAAATCAGCAATTTAAACCTTTTAATGCAACTGATGGGGGGCATTTTCATGACACATATTTGGAATTGCTCAAGATATGGAGGCTATAAGAATAACTTACTTAATGACTTTAGATCTACTGGTAAAGCATGGATAAAAGTTGCATACAGAATGCCAGCTGCTGGGTAGAGGAGTAAGATGTGTCTTTTCTTGAGGGACTCTATCTAAAACATGTTATACAACGACCTACAAAACAGTGCTTAGTGGTTGACCATGGCATTGGACACCTAACAGAGCTTTGTGAATAAATTACTGTGCTCAGGAGAGAAGTACTAAATGCCTCCCACAACAACTGCCCAGACTTTAGAACAAGTTTCCAGAGCGTTTTAGAACATATTATATGAAAATGTCAGAGAGGCCTTAATAATAGCTCAAAATACATGGCTGTGAAGGTCAGCTTCAGAACAAAAGCAAAGGCAACAAAAAAGAGCAACCAATGTTTAAGAAAAATATCAAAAACTTCAGGCACAGAATCACCTGGGGAGTTTAAAAAAACAACAAAAAACCTAAGACAAAACCAAACGAGAATACCGGTGATCATAAAACGCCTTCTCAACTTTGTTCTGGATAAAGAGCCTTGTTGCCTAGAGATGGCGCAGAATCAACCCCAGAACAATTGCTCATGTCCAAGGAGGAAATTATGTTAAAAGAGTGAACAGTCAGTTGGGTTTAGCGCTGCTTGTCTGTAATGCCAGTTTTCAGGAAGCTGAGGCAGAAAGACTGGTAGTATGGGCTAGCCTGGCCTACATAGTCAGACCCTGTGAAAACAATAAAAATGATGATGGTGATGGTGGTGGTGGTGGTGGTGATGATGGTGATGATGATGATGATAATGATAAAGACATCAAGCCAAGCAACTTGAAAAGGTCCTGGACGCCAACACAGAAAAGTGAGGAACAGGTCTGATCACATTCACTGTGGAGAATTGGTTTGTATTCATGAGGAATGTGGTCACAGTGTCCTTTCTGGTGCTCTCTTTGTGCCTCCTACATTCTCGTGTGTGTGTGTGTGTGTGTGTGTGTGTGTGTGTGTGTGTGTGTGTGTGTGTGTGTATACATCTGTCTGTCTAACTCCATTTCCATCCTTCCTTCCTTCTCCCCTTGATTATGGGTAACTGTTTTCAATTTTTTTCTAAATATTTAATAGAAATCTCCAGGTGAGGCATCTGGTCCAAATATCCCTTTCTTGGGGAAGACGATCTGCCTCACCTTGATGGAGTTCCCCTTGATTTTTGTCACCTACTCTATGTATGCAGAGCTCTGTCAAGGTCTTTATCTTTCCTGATTCTGGCAATTTATGTCCTTTCCTCTTTCTGTCTTGGGAGCCTTTTTGCAAGCTTGTCAAAGTTAATGATATTTACAGAGACCCAGCTTTGTGATTTGCCTTAATGCTTCTCTGACACTTTGGTGACTTAGCAATTGTTGTCTTCAAGTATTTCAGTATGCTCCCATCCATTATCTTTCAGTTATTGATTACTGTTTCCAATTTGGTTGGAGCACATACTTTGAATGGCTTCAGTTCTTACCAGTTTGTTGTGGTTGTTTCATAGTTGTGGTATGGTTTATTTTGGCAAATGCCCCACAACCCTTCAAGATAACCTCCAGTAAGCTACTGTTCAATGGGGTGCTCTATAAATGCCTTTTGTGCATTGCTGTTGGTTTGTTTCCCTTGGCTCCATCTGCTTTTACCTCATATATTTTGCAGTTCTGTGTCTGGTGAACACATGCATGTTGGCTAAATCTCCTTGGCCAGGGAGTTGGTTGCTCATCCTCCCACAATACCTCCTGTGATAACATTTTCTGCTTTGGAGTCCACTTAATTTGACAACAGCAACCCTTGCTTTCCCTTGACCTGAGCCACATGGTGTAGCTTTTTCTGTCTTTTCAATTCGAACTGTGTGGCGATATTTGAGGCAGCCTTTCTGCAGACATCCTATGGTTGAGTGGTACTTGCTGTCTGTAAGTCATTTCATCAGTGGCATACTCACACAGCTTCCAATTGATGGGATTTGTGGTGTCATTACCTTCTGTTTGCTTCCTTTCTGCTTAATGTCAGCCTTTAGTTTTTATTTGTCTGAAGGGTTTAGGGTTTTGTTGTGGCTGTGCTCACCCCAGAGACTTAAAGAAGCCTCACCTGCTTCCACATGGCTTCTCCTCACTGTTGCTCACTTGCTTTAAGCATTTTCTCTATGCACATTTGGACTCATCTTAGACAGTGGTATGGTTTTTGCTTTAACCATGAATGTGACAATCTCTATCGCCCTTCCCCTTTTCCAGACACTTCTGGGTTCCAGCTTTTGTCATTTACTTTATGTTTAGAGAAAGTCTCCATCTATTCCTTTTAGGTATGTCTGCCAAAGGTAATTTATCTTAATTCCCCTTAATTAGGAAATGGCTTGAAAGACATTTTTCATTCTTGAAAGGTATTTTCAATGGCTATGGGATTCTGTAAGATAATGTCTTCTTTCTGGCACTTAAATACTGGAACCCTTACTTCTGCCATCATTGTTCATAAGAAATTTCATGTAATCTGAATTATTTTGCTCTGTAATCTTCTATTACTCCTTTCTTATTGATTTCAAGGTATTTTTATTTGATTTTCCGAGCTTTAATAAACACGGAAAGTCTCAGTATGGGCTTCACAGGGTGTTTCTATTTTTAACCTACTGTCTTTTCAGATGCACAGGCTTATAGCTTTAAAAGTTTGAGCTGTATTTTCTTCGAGTATATTTGTCTTTCTTCTTGTCTCCTCTCGGGTCTCCAGTCACAGACACTACACTTCAATCTGTGTCTTGAGTCTACTGTTTCTCCAATCTGTGTTCTCTCTGTTACTCACAGAGACAATTTTTGTTAGCACAGACTTGGCCACAGCTCCTCCCTCTGCCCTTATTTTACCTCCTTGCCTGAGCTTTTAACTCATAATAGTTTCCCCATCTACATTTTCATTTTCTTTATTTCTATCCTCTGTTGTGTTGTATCTCTTTGTCTGTACTTATGATATTTCCATTCGTTAGAATATATTCATACTTGCTTTTTGAACCATACATTTTAAAACCACAGCTGCCCTCAAATCTTTCTCAAATAAGTTTAACATTTCTGAATTTCAATGTTGGCACCTGAGGACTGTCTGGCAGTCTCTGAGATTTTCCTGGTTCTTGGCATGACAGGTGGTTTTCTTTTACAATCTGGGGAGTTTTGTATTATGAGACTTCTGATCTTAGGCTAACATTCTGTTTTGAACAATTTTCTTGACATTGTTTCAGCAGGGGAGGGGATACTAAGTGCGCTGGACACCCAACTCCTCTCTTGGCTTGCCTTGTTCCCCCTGAATGAAGGTGGATATCCTGGCCATGTACTTGTCTGCTGTGAACCCACCTGTGAGGGATGTTCAGACTTCCCCATGGATGACAAAAGTAGAAATCCTGGCTCAAGAAAATTCCCCACACTGAAATGAGAACCATAAAACAGGCCCAAGCCTTCAAGAAACCTGCAGCCTGAGGAATTCTGGTAAGTAGGCAATATCCATCATATACCCAGGAGCCAGGGGTTGCAAAACAACCTGGCTCATCTCTCACCTTGCAGTTCATAAAATAATAATAATAATAATAATAATAATAATAATAATAATAATAATAATAATAACAGCCACAGTTTGGGGGCCTGACAAAGCCAGCTCCTCCCCTGTACTACTCTCGACACAAAAACTGATTCTCAGATCTTGCATGACACATTCCCCTTTAACCTCAGATACTGAGCTGCAGGCTTGTGGTCACCAGCCTCTTAGACCAATAAGACTGTTCTGTTTTGAGCTGAACAGTCATTGTATAGATGATTTCTGGTTTACCAGGCTGCACTTTTTTCATGGGACTCTTCTGCGTCTGACTGTTGGCAGTTATGGGATTTTCTGGTCATAGTTTCTTCAGCTCCAAGTCTGGGCAAGTAGCAGAAGGAAACCCAGGAATCACTCACTTGGTTCTTTCTGTCCCAAGGCCTCTGTCTAGTCAGTTTCTGCTATGGTTTGGATGTAACTGACCCTGGAAAAGATGGACATATTGGGCAGTTGGTCCCTAGATGGTGGCACTATTTTGGAATGGTGCAGAAACTTTAGAAGGTAGGACCTAGCTAGAGGAAGCTGATCACTAGAGGTGACTCTTTGGAGGATATTTTGTTCCGGTCGCATCCCTCTCTCTGCTCTGTGGCTGCTGAGAGCTGAGCAACTTTGCCTGCAGACTCCCCTATGATACTCTGCCTCACTATGGGCCCAGAAACAAGTGATTATGGGTGGAAGCCCCTGGAAACGAGAGACATTTGCCCTCTGTGGCTCTGCTAGGTGTTCTTTGATATCAACAGTTTCCTGTTTTCCTCTTCTCAAAGCTACCCTGTACATTATGTGTTATGTTTTATTCCACTTAGTGGAACCAGAAAGGAGCCCCACACTGCTCTTTAGAAGTAACAGCTTCATATTAACATTTCCAAAAATTTTATTTTTAGTTTTGGTCACGACATAATGAAATGTTTAATAAAAAAAAATTTAAAAATAAATTTACTGCTATTGAAATTCCAGTGTAGGTTTTCTGAGGTAATCCCCAGGTTTCTTAGTACTATACACAGTTTTGTCTAGAACACATGATGAGGCTTTCCTCACCTCCCAGTGGCCACAATGGTTCTGTCTATTGCAAGTCTACACAGGAGTACAGGAAAACACACTGCAGCTGGGTGCATGATGGGCTGTAGAGCCAGCGGACTCTGCATGCTTTTCCATGTGAGCTACATTCAGGGACAATCCCAACCTCTTCCACCTATCCCTGAGAAGTGTGAGAGTCCTTTGCCCCCTTCCATTTCTCAAGCATATACCTCAGTGATCAGCTATAGTGAAGGATTTACAGAGCTCCTGTCAGCCCTCAATGTGATAGGGCAGACCCTGTCTTCATAAGAAAACACAAGAGATTGGATTTGGAGCTGGCCCGTGTCCGCGGACACGTCATTCTTAACTAAGTGTGGATTGATCGCTAAGGCTGTGGAGGACCCAGCGTATGGGTGTTTTCCACAGGCAGCACAGCATAGATTAAACCCAGCCTCAAGCTGAGCCCGTGAGAACTGCAGATCTTGCAATGCCCACTGTGCAGAGCTGCAGGCTTCAGCTGCTAGCTTCTTTTGGCACAGTGCGCCTGTTGCTAATCAAGACTTACAGGCCCTGGGAAGGCACAATCAGAAAGGTTCTGAATACCTACCTTTGCTTTCATCTCTGAACGCCACTCCAGAAAATTATATATGTGGTAGTAACAGGAAAATCAAGATAATTAAGATTAAAATAGCTCTTTGTACGATGGTGGGTTGTGAACTAAATCAGACTGTGCTAAAATGTAGTTTTAAATAGCACATTTGGGTTCATTTTCACATATTAAAAAAATATTCACACTCTGGTACCATTAAATAAACAAAGGCATGAATATTAGCTTTTGAAATATCATAGAGAACATGGCAGAATGTTTAAATGGAGGCTGACAAATAACAAAGGAGCTGAGGAAGCAATTCTTTTCATTGAGAAGAGCAGGAAGCCCGGGGCTGTTTGGAGACACCAGAGCAGGGAAGAGCTTGAAAAGCAGCTGCAGCAGAGGTACTTCTCAGGGCAGAGCAGACAGAGGCCAGTCTCTAAGCCTGGGCTCACTTTACCCACCCTCCTGTTAACAGTGGTAGAACTATGCTAAGTTCTGCAAATCACATCCTCTCAGTAGCCTAGGAGGTCGGTACCTTAATTACATTTTAAGGTGCGCAGCTTGCCAAAACTAAAGGAGGTGCTCACTGTCCTTATCCTGGGGCAGGCTCCTAACCACGCTGCTTCCTGCACAAGAGATCAGAGTTGCAGCCTAAGTGTTCACATCCTTTATAGGTTGTAATGTGCTCTACTTGAAAAGTATGTTGTGATCCTAAATCAGGTGAACACAGTGCTAAATGGGAGGTTTACAGTGATAAATGTGAAAGTTAAAAAATACAGATAGCCAATCAATATTATGCTTTGAAGAAAAAAAAGGAAAAAAAAAGTTCTACAAGAAGGAAGAAGACAATATTAAAGAAGAAATATAAATAAAGAAAAAAATAGAAAAACAACAGAGAACATTTACAGACTCAAAATGTGACCTTACAAAAAGGCTTAAAAAAAACCCAAATTTTATCTATATTGATGAAATACAAAGAAGACTCAAATAGCCCAAGTCAGAAATCAAACAGGACACATAGTTACTGATTGTACAGGAATACAAAATACTGGAAGAAAACTTTAAACAACCTTGCACCAATAAATTAGATAAATTATATGAAATGGATGTGTTCCTAAGAGACACACAATCTGCTAAGACTATTTATTTAACTAGTAAAGGTGCTGAGCCACAGCCAGTATCCCAGATGTAAAGGAAAACAACAGACCACACACAGTTTCATTGGTAAATTCTACCAACTATCCAAAGAAGAATGAAGATCTCTTTAAAACTTAAAAATTGGTGTTTCTAAACTTGTCCTCTCAAATCTACATTGTTTTAGTGCCAAAGCCAAAGAGACCCCCCAGGAGAAGAAAAGTAAACATCAGTGTCTCTCATGGATACCAACCAAGTTTACCACAGAACACAACATGAACGCCCAGAATTCAACAATGCATTACGGCCATTATACACCATGACAAAGTGGTATTTATCTCTGTAAAGAAAAGAAAGCTTGACACCAGAAATCAATCAATGCCCTGCACTGTATTAAAAACGGAGGGAGGAAACTTTATCATTTCAACTGATGTAAGAAAGGCAAAATCCAACACCGTTCCATGATAAAAGCAAAGAATCCACTGCTGGAAACATAAGGAAACAACCTCATGCATGTGAAATCCCACAGCTAATGTCAATGAAGAAAGACTGAAGTTGTCTCTAAAGGAAGCAAAAGGCATCAAATTGGAAATAGAAAAAAAAATGTAAATTGATCTTTGCTCATAAATGATATGAACTTATGTGGAGAAAGTCTTAAAAATTCAACAAAATTGAACAGTATTTGAGCATAGGAAATTAGCAATGAAAGTAAATTATGCTTCTACATGCCAATCATGAACAGCCTAAAAAGGGTGTTAAGGAAATAATCTCATTTACGATTACATCACAAAGAATAAAATACGTAGGAGTAGAACAGTCAACTAAGGAACAAAACAAACTAACCAATGAATAAAGCATTTAAAATAAAATATTTAATCCAGGAATTAAAGAACCATAAACTTAAAATTTGAAAACTCGGGGGATCTGTGATTGGTATGTAAAATGAATAAAAAATTGTCTTAATTAAAAAAAATTAAACTCACCTTGTGTCCCTACATCAGACTTAATGTTGAGGTGCTACTACCACTAGAAGTAACTAATGACATCAATGCAACCCCCTAAAAACTCCAAAGACATTTTCAGAAGATTAGAAAAAGTGTTACAATCAGGTTGTGCTCTGCTGTAAGTTATTCCAGTTCTGTGAACCAGTGTTTTTGTCTCCCACCGAGGATGGGGGGGGCAGAGTTGTGTCTTGTTTTGAGACGCATCATTTTAAATGCAGTATTTCATTCCAACTTCAGCGAAAACACAGAAGCAGGAGGACTCTGCACTTTGCTATGAACTTAAATACCACCCATCTACACACTCCAGGAATTGTTTTAAAATTTCTAATTACCAATTATTTACCAACAGTGAAGCAACCCTCTGCGATTAATTCTCTATTCCATTTTATAGAAAAGGAAACCAAAGGCAGAGATATCAAAGTTTTCTAGCTTGTGTGCAGTGAAGCCAGGTCCCTGGCCTAGCTTCTAAAGGCTGTACAGCTCACGGTTGCTGTGGGATGTCTTTCTGTACACTGTGAGTATGTGTTGCTGTGATTGGTTGATAAACAAAGCTGCATTGGCCTATGGCAAGGCAGCTTAGAGGCAGGTGGGAAATCCAAGCAGATATACAGAGAGAAGAAAGGAGAGAGAGAGAGAGAGAGAGAGAGAGAGAGAGAGAGAGAGAGAGAGAGAGAGAGAAAGAAAGAGAGAGAGAGAGAAAGAAATAGGCAGCTGCTACCTAAGGAGCAGCAAGATGCCAGCAGACTGGTAATGCCACGCCCATGTGGCAACTTACAGATTAATAGAAATGGGTTAAGTTATAAGGCTAGCAAGAAGCCTGCCATAGGCCATGCAATTGGTAGTTAATATTAGGCCTCTGAATTATTATTTTATAAGTGGCTGAAGGACCATCGTCATGCCGGCCAGGACTGGCCAGGACTGGAGAAACCTTCCGGCTACAGATGGTGGTGTCTGGTGATGGAGTGAGTGATTCAGGGCCACTGAAAGGAAACTCCTGTTAAGACCATCGTTGTTTTTTTGTTTGTTTTTTGTTTTTTGTTTTTCATGGAGTCAACTTTAAAATCCAGGCAAAGAAAACAACACCTGCTGCTCCTCACCTCCATCCTGCAGTGGAAATGCCACAGGGCCTTTTCTTCACTTCATGGATGTTTCAGCCTGGACTTTGAGGCTCAGAACAATAGACGGGTACTATGAGTATATGTATGGTCTTGCTCATTGTGACCTTGGGCCTTCTGTTGAGTATTCCACGTAATGTCTGCAAGGATGGTGCTATTAATAGTGTTCTAATTTAGCTTCCAAATCAAGAGTATTTTATTGTTTCAATTTTCCATATCACACTGATTGCTCAGTCCAGAGCTGCTTGCTCCTAAGACCACTGGCATTGTGGATACTGCAGGGTAAAGTTGAGTTCTCCAGCACTGGTCTATCAATAAACATTGCTGTGAATGGATCATAAGCAGCATGTTCCATGAGGAGACCAGAGGGCAAGGCACATTGCTGATCTCCAACTTTTCTTGCTGCTGACTCAGTGAGTATATCCTGTTCCAGCAGAGACCCTTACTTCCTGGAAGTATGCTATTCATTCTAACCAGTAGTCTTAAGAAATAAAAAGTTAGAAAACTTTTACAATTTAAAATCTTCTCAGTGTCCTACAAATGTGGAGAACAGCAGCTTGTTTGTAGATGAAGAATTGGAACTCAGAAGCTGTGGGCTCCCCCTGGTATACTCAACATGAAAGGCTCACGGTGGCTTCATTGTTCTCTTGTCACAAGTGTGGTTTCCTATACTATTTCCATGACCTGTGTGAGTGGATCCCAGTAATTTGGGTGTGGGGCAGTGAGGGTGTCCACTGGAAGGCATGACTTCTGTAGTTTCCCCAAGCCCATCCATACCCGAAGCCCCTGGCTCTGAGAAAGAAGAGAAACCAGGTGAACAGGCTCAGGAGGAAGGGAATAAGGAAGGACAACAGCAATAATAAAGGCCATTTGTTGACAAATTTTCTTTGAAGTTGGTTGTCCTGGCCTGGTTGAATTGTTTTTATTTTTGTCAACCTGACACATGCTAGAGTTATCAGAGATAATATTCTACTTGTTTTGTAAAAAATGTTGTTGTAAGTAAAAATTTAAAAGTAAACCAATTTTCTTTTGCTTTGTTCAGAGGCATATTTTCAAAGAGATCCATATAAAAACTGCAAAATATAATGGTTTGGAATGTATTACAAAAGAAAAAGAAACCCACTTTTCATGGTTGCTTTGTAAGTTTTGGGGAGTACCTGATCTGTGAGACAGTCCTTTGAAAATTTGGGGTTAGAGTGACAAAGAAAATAGGGTACTGGTTACCCTGAGATTATGTTCTGGAAAACCATCTGGATTTGACTGTTAGACATATTACCAGGTCAATGGTCATCCCTTCCCACACCATCCACCAGAATGGGAATGCTAAAACATGGAGGGCAGAAGCTTCAAGATGAGCGCAATTAATAAAAGCTAATTTGGCAAGCTCTTCTGGAGATGGGAATGTTAATTGAAGGGTTGGATTAAACCCTGAAATAAATTAAGTTGCAGACATAAACAGTACCACTACTAATCTAATTAAATTAAGCTATGATGGGCTTTAGGGTAATGCCTTGCCAGCTCTAACCCAATCTATGCTCCAACAGCTTTTTGGATAATATTCAGGGAGGCTAATTGTGCCAAGAACACTAAGCAAGAGTCTTCATCACCTCACAGCATAATATATTCTGGATTTAACCACTGAGCCCCCATACAATGACATTACCCTAGATTGACCTCAACTTACTGAATAGTCACACAGCAGCTGCTAGGCCCCTGGAGTGGGGAAGCAGCACATGATGTCCCCAAGCATTGGTAAGTTGTCAGGCAGCCTAACAGGGACATGGACAAACAGAGAAGACTGATATGCACAAAGTGCATCCAGTCTAGCTTGCTGGAGCACAGGACGGGACAGGCTATCTAGTGGCATCATGACAGAGAGGTCTATCCGAGGACAAACTCTGCAGGTCTGGCTTTGATCATGGAAGAGAGCCTCATAGAAGGATGTTTGCTCTGCAGGAACTCTGGCTCTCGGATGTGTGACAGGACTAGTGAAACTCAGTGTAGAGTGGGCAAGGGGCATATACAGCAGAGAAAAATGGTTCCTAGACATTGCTCATCAATGCTGATTGACAGGCAAATCACACCAGACACAGCCAGATCTAGGACAGTAGCTGAAGGACCTCAGGGTCAACCAGTGGCAAAAGGGACATAGGCACAAACATGTCCCTTCTTGACAAAGCAGGATCCCAGCAAGACACTCAGAAACTATCCTTTCTTCCTTCCTGAGAATTTGGGCTTTAGAGTGGATGCTGCTTTTTGGCTTAGAAGCTGACGCATATACATCCTGTCTCCATGCCTGTGTTCTATGCCTCTTGATGATGCTTTGAACTTAACACAGACAGATAAGTGCTTGTCTGTTATCACAGGATGCCATAATGTATAAGGGGACCCCAAATGGCTTCTATGAAGAAGAACCTTGTGGTTATGGGAAATGCAAAACTCCATTCTGACTCTGTCTGTGGCATTAAAAAAATAAAGAGAACCGTACTCTTGAAACAAAGACTGAGGAACAGTGCGAAGCAGAATGTGTTGACCTGGTGTGAAGGATAAGAGATGCTCCTGAGAGTGTATACCATGAAGAGAAAGGATCATAAGACACAAACAGATGGATCCTCTTGTTGGGTGTATTAGTTGTCTGTTGCTGTGATAAAACACAATGATCAAGGTAGCTTATAAAAGAAGAGTTTATTTAGGTTTATGGTTCTAGAGGGTTAGAATCTATGACGACAGAGCACAGGTGGCAAGCAAGGTGGCTGGAAAAGAGAGTTGAGAACTCACCTCTTGAACTTCAAGCAGGAGGTTGAGAGAGGGAACTGGGAATGCTAGATGGCATTGAAACCTCAAAAATCTGCTCTCAGCACATACTTTCCAGCAAGGCCATACCCCCTAAACCTACACAAACAGCCCTACCAACTGGGGATCAGGCATTTAATCATCTATGCCCATGAAGGACATTCTCATTCAAATCACCACACTGATTATGGCTGAGAGGCCTGCAATTTAAATTAACCCAACTTTGAGGCACTGAGCCATCTTGAAGCTCAGCATTCTCAGAACACAGGTAAGTTTCTGATTTCAAAGCATGTAATACTCTCAGATAAATACTATTTCCAACAGAAAGAGTTTAAGTAAGGTCAGGAGTGATGAATGAAGAATAAACTGGAGATGCTACCTTCATCTAAAAGGATTATAAGAGAAGACACATATACAAGTATATAGTGCTATAGTAGTTTCAAGTGAAAAATGGAATTGTTATATTTGAATGTAATTCAGGTACAATGAAACTATTTTTTAAAAATGGATCCACATTTATATCTTTGTGAAAGAGGATCCTGGGCTCCTTTACAGTGACTAGAATGGGGTATGGAGGAAAGTTACTGAGGACATGTCAAGCCCAGTGAGTAATTTGGGTGCACATGACTCTCATGCACGCACCTGTTATAATCATATTCATTATACTTACGTTATTGCTGCAGTACATTTTTCATTGTCTTAACTAAGTGCTACAGACTGGTAACTAATAAAGAAAAGTTCATGTAATTGTTTTAATTTTTTTATTTTGTGTATGTGTGTACATATGTGTACATGAGCATGTATGTTGGAGCCAGAGGACAACTTCAGGTGACTTCCCTCAGGTTCTGTCTACCTTCTATGTAGATAGGGTCTCACTGCCTGGAACTTACCAAGTAGTTTAGGCTTGATGTTAGGGAGCTCCAAGTATCTGCTTGTCTCTGTCTCCCCAGGGCTGGGATTACAAGCAAATGCTACCACACCCAGCTGTGTTTTAATGTGAGTTCTAAGTATCTAACTTGGGTCCTCATGCTTGCAACAGAGGCACTTTCCAGGTAAAGGCATCTCCTCACACCAAAAAGGTGTGTAAACTCATGGTTTTGGAGTGAGGTTTATCTCAGTGATGTGGATGCCAGACTCCTATAACAGCACACAAGACCCTGAGACAGTCTAACCGCTTTTCCCAACAGACCTAACTTCATATAATGCATAAACCTGCTAACCTATCAATTTATTAATCCATGAATTGATCCACCAATTAGGGCAGAGTCCTTATGACTCAACCACATTTTAAGTGTGTTTCTTAGTCTGTCTCCTTAGTACCTGCCAAAGGGGACTATACTCAAGACAAATGTTTCACTGCATTGCAATCCAGAAACAGGAAATTCCAGGAAGGTTATAGGATGTGAAGTGTGTATGTTATCCAGATCATCAGTGGTTGGAAATCTTTCTCCTGAAGAAATAATCTTAGAAATGACAGCAAAGTCCCAAGGCTGAGCCATCCTGTTCTGGAAGTTGAACATCAAGGCTACATAGAGAAATCAAGTGATACACACATGCCGCATGATGTTACTTCATTTTGTCTATACACTTGCTCATGAAGGTGAACCTGCTGGATAAGCAAAGACCCTGGTCAGGGCTTGGGCCAGAGAACTAAATAAATCTCCGCTTAAAAACAAAACAAAACAAAAACAAAAACTCTTTCCTAAGGTGCAATTTTCTCCTTTGTAAATGTAGACTGACATTACTCAGAACATGTTTGATTTCACAGCAGCCAGCATGCTTTGAGTGCTGTGTCCTCAGGAGTTGTGCAGAATACCTTCTGGTGTCCTCAAATAGCTATAATGCACAGCGCTGTCACCCTGTGCCCTCGTGGAAACAGAGTCCCTAACATACCTGTGCTTTTGATTTGATCATGTGTGACACCACTCAGATAAGAACATTTAAATATCTCAAGAATGATTTCATGTTTGAATTCAGGAGAGAGGAAGGGTCATAGGCCAGTTTCCCAGCTCAGGTGCTATCTTGGGATCACACTGTGCTGTCTGACTTCAACCTGAAATGTGCCCCCCCACCCCCAGAAATGCAAACCCCACAGCACAAGGTGATAATTCAGTAAGTGTCTGTTATAAGGGAAAAGCATGCCCACTGCAAACACCCTGTTATCTCTTAGAAGGAGGTGAGTCTTGTGCAACTAGAAAATAGATGAAAGACACTGAAAGGAAAATCAGCTTCTTTTCAAACACAGCAAAGACGAAGCTGGTACACCATCTTCTGTCAGGCTGTATCGGTCACTGGTCACTCACTTCTCTGCTCCCAGCCTGGCATCTGCTCATACCCCTTGTCTAAATGTATCTCTCGGGGGCCTCCAACTGCAAGGGTACCATAATGAGTTATTTGAGGATGAGGGCAGCCCTGTGTGCCTTTCCTGATTGATATGTGCCCAGGGTCAGGTTAGAGCCTGAAGAAGATGTTTGAGTTAGTAAAGACTCCAATGTTCTTTTAGGTTATTCCCTAGTACACAGCCAAGAGCAGCCTGCCAACCTTGGAAAGTTGTGTCACATGTTAATGGTAAAAGGCAGATGAGATTCCCTATTACCCCAAGGACTGTTGGTGAAGAGCTGTCTTATCTTTCCACAGTCTGACTCCTGCCATATATTTTCATCCAACTGCCATGTTAAGCTACTTGATCTAAAGTCCTCTGCCCATTCTGGGCATCTGAAAGCAACTCTCAAGTTCCCAGATTTCTCCTATCTGGATGAAGTGCCTCTTAGGAATTCCTGTCATCAGACTTTAACCTCTCATGTAAATGACAATGACATCCTCCTGTAATCTGTCCTTGAAGAATAACTGAGCTCAACTTCAAGCTATCCACAGAGCTGCTGATGGTGCTCACAGAGAAGGCTTTCAGGAAGGAGGTCAGAAAGGAGGTGGTTCATATGCTTTCCTCCCCAGATGCTCTTCTCACTCTCCTTAAATACAATAATTCATTTTATGAGGACGCTGGGCCCTGTCCTATGGCAGTGAGATGATATTTAATGTGAATATAATTGTGATGCATGGGGGAGTGGGACAATAGAGTCAAGAGTTGAATCAGATCATCCTTTGCTAGGAAAAGAAGGCCCAGGTTTCACTCAGATCAGAGACTGGACAGACAGAAGCCACTGAGGCAGAGAGTACGGGGCAGGCATCCAGGGAGAGGTTGAGGATCAGTGGTCTAGAAGACAAAGAAGCTCAGCAGGACTCTGTCCAGACACTACACATTCCTACATCAGGGGTGGTGGTAGTAGTGGTGGTGGTGAGGGTGGGGGGCATGATCTTCAAGTGCATAGAGAGTGGATACACACGGGGAGGAGGGGGCTCAAGCGGGGAAGGGCAGAGAAAGGCTGGGGCAGCAGAGTTTAGAGGCGAGGAGGATATGGGATCATAGGCCTGAGTCAAGAGGGCTGCAGTACTTGTGTGTGTTCTCACCACAGCACTCAGGGAGTATGCAGGCTCTGGCTGGAGCATGAGGAGTTTGAGCACTTTCTGGCTGTGGCCAATCATGAGGCAGGACACTGAGCTTCCTGAGCCTCTACCGCCCAAGAGGAGCCTAGGAAACCTGAAGAGGGATTGCACACAGTATACTCAGTGGCTAGTTCATTAGAGTCTCTGCTGTCCTTTGCTCTACAAGCTGTGCATGCACACAGGAGAGGGGACAATGGATGGAAGGAGCAGCTAAGCTTTAGGCTGCATTGGAAGCTCATGTTGGAACAACAACAAAAACTTAGAGTTAGCAAATCAGCACACAAGTGAATAGTTTTAGAATAGTTAAAACTGTTACGTATTTCCTTCTAGTCAGGTTCACATTCCCATGGGAGTCCAACAACGTCAATCAATATTCTAACAAAATATCTTTGCTCAAGGGCCAAGGTCTTCTTGAAATGACTCATTTTTCTCCTCCACAAAGTCACAAGAAAAAAAACTTATTGCAAACAGTTGTTTCCTGGCAACAAGAGCCAAAAACTTGGTCAGTATGTATATCTGGTTGGAGCTGTGTATAACACACACACACACACACACACACACACACACACACACACACACACACACAATCTCCAAACACTGGATAGCTTCAGTAAAGCCTGAAACTATACATACAGCGATAGCCTAGCCTGAGAAGGTTCTGGTCAGCAGCATCATGAACTCCGGACATCCATCTAGTAATGCCTAGGACTTCAGGCTGTTCACTCCCTGAAGTGACTAAAAGGGTTCTGCAGGTATGATAATTGAAAGACCTTCAGGTCAGGAAAGCAAACTAGATCATCAGTCAAACCTCATGAACCTCACCATGGAAAACCTTCTGCCAGAACAGACCTATCCCTGGATTTAGACAGAACAGAGCCAGGCCAGGAGTGTGGGGTGGAGCTTCTCTGCCAGCAGCTGGATGTGGCGCCATAAGCCCACCCCAGACCTCCAACCTACAGAGCTGCGGGAGAGATTGCCCTAGAGCCAGGTAAGCCACAAAACACATGCTAATCCCTGTAGCAATAATACCAAAGCTCTCGTGCCCAGACTGTTTTGATATTACCATTTTTCTGTGATTGTTAGCAAATCCATTATCTTACTTCACTCTCGAGGTTGGCTGAAAAGACCATTTTCCAGGCTAGATCTCCGTTGCTTTACATTTCATATTTGCCTTTTCAAAATAGTTTCTTAGGAGTTGTTTGTGTTGGACAAACATAAACACAATTCAAGTCTAACTCCTATGTGCAAACACTAGGTGGGACAGCCACTGATAAATGTTTGCACAGATATGTATCCCCACATCTCTCACCACCCTGATGGGAAGAGCTGGTGCTGGATTCATCCCTCCTGTGCTCTCCTGTCAGGAACCATTAGTATTAGCCATATCTCATGACATGATTTGAGGTTGTGAGCTTGGCCAAATGAATACATACTGCCCAGAAAATGAGTGGGTAGTACGAAGGGCGTGTTCAACATGAGGTCCCACTACCTCTACCTTCTTGAGACTCTATGACTCTACAGGAGTTTGCTAGAGAGCTGTGAATTGTGGATATCTGAGTTTGACTGGTTATATAATACTGCAATATGCTTAACAGAGACAAAATACTAATAGAATTGTAAAATTCAGTTAGATTTTTTTAAGATAAAAAATTGGTATTTTTTTGTGTGTATCCATGATGCACGTTTGTGACAGTGCACATGCAAAGGCTTACATGTAGAGACCAGAGGACAATTTTACACACTTAGTTCTATCCTCCCACCTTTAGGTGGTATTTGGGAATTGAACTCAGGTCCTCAGGCTTTCATGGCAAAGTGTTTTACTCCCTGAGCCACCTAGTCAATGCAGACTTTAAAGAAAAATTTAAGTGAATGTATTGGATAACATCCATACGAAGATACTTGTGAATTTATTGAAAGTCAATATCCCCCTCATGGCTAAGAACATCTCACAGAGAACATTCAGGCAAGTGAATAACAGGAAAAGCTCATTTTAGCATGGATTTTTTTTGGAACTTCAAGAAGGAGGCATCCCAAGTGTCTGTCCTATGCTCTCAGAAGCAACAAGAAGAAGAACAAGATGCCATTTCAAGAGTAATGGGCACCACACTGATGGTTTTAAATTAAGATAAACCTGACTAATAACCTACTTCTCCAAACAGCTCAGCAAACCAGCACTATGGCATGCTGTTTTGTGTACAAAATTAAAACAAGCTAAAATTTAATTGCTTTTGGTAGCAAAGTGGTGATGATCTTTTAATCATCCATTAATCTAACTCAACACTCTTTAATATTTCATTTGATGTCTCATAGGTTCTTTTGTCTTTCAGAAGAAATAGTAAAACATTTGTAACAGTCACATGGTATTAGAAAATCTCTCACTAACAGTGGTTTTTGAAGTAACTCCAAAATTGAGATTTCTCTAGAAATTATCTGGAAAATTAATTGAAGCACTTAGGGAATTATGTTTTTGCATATTTTAATGTGAAGTGTATTTTAAACATTAATTAGTTAAATTACTGGTATCACTCAAGAGATAAAATAGTAATCTCTTTAGAAACAACATCCAAAAGGAAGGCTGAGGTTGCTTTCCCATTCCCTTACAAACTCAAACGAACAAAGGTCAGCAAGGGTCCACTTCTCCCAAACACCTCCACAGCACACTCTCTCACATATGGAATTTCGGTGTGCAGAAAGTATCTTCTCTGTAACCTCATGTTATCTGTGATGATCAGAACCAGTCCTCTCTTGTCTGCACCTTTTGCCTACAAGGTGAGAATGCCTTTGGAGGAGATGGTTGCCATCAGATGCTGATCATTGGTACCCTAAACAATAGGCAGCTCATCAGGAAGAAAGGATTAAAGATTTACCACAGTACCTAAGATAATGCCAACCAGACCAGGAACCTAGACAAGCTAAGACTCCAGAGTCAGCAGAACAGCTCACACACTAAACTCTAATTCCAGTTTATCATCCGCACTCATATCTTTACTTGGGTTTATTTGCTCACTTCTGAAGAACACTGAAGGGTGTCACTGTTTCGTTTCCCTGGTGACAGAAGACATGGCAATCTAATTAGGAAGAAGAGGGTGTAAGCAAGAAAAAAGAATTAATACTTAAAGGATGAATGGGGACCTAGGAAATCCATGAAATGAAAGGATGGAGCAGATAAGACATTTGGCACTAGGTAAGAGCAGGTTTCACCAGTATACCCAGTGTGCATCCCGGCCATATGACACTCTGGTTATTTTGTGGATTTGCCCTAACTGAGATCACTTGAAGTGTTATAAAGAAATGAAGAACATACAACATTTGGAAACTTATCCATAAAAAGGTAGTTGTGGGTTTGTTTAGAACTGAGATAAACATCCTCCAGTTTTTAGAAAGATTCTGATAGTCAACCGATGACATTTGACAAGTGAAATCATGGCAATGATGAATGATATCCAGTGGATTTGATGCATGCTTTGGTGTTGGAGAGAATTCTGCTAACTGGGAAGCCATGCCAGTGTTATCTCTATCTCTTTCCCATCTGAAGTCATAAAATGGGCCAGTCACATGTCTTCAGTATATCCCTTAGGGCATGCCTTGGTACTGAACTCCTCCTTCATTTCTTCAGAGGGAGAGGACCTGCCTCCAGGACTCTACTGTGCATCTATAGTCAGCTTTCCTGCAAAATGCATGTGGTGGCACCCAACGTGAGAGGCATCACCCTTGTCTTTCCTGGAAGAGAAGTGCCTGGTATCCCCATAGAACCCACAAGAGAGACTAGCAGTTGTTTTTGTTGTCACATGCCATCTAACAGATAAATCCTCTTCAATCCCACGGCTTTGGAGTTGTTGCAGATTTCCATCGTTATAAATGTAGCTATTTTGAGCATTTTCCTGTACATTTAGGTGAGCAGGGCATCACTGACCTATGGTAGGTACTAGTCCACACTGAAGACCCTGACAAGCCTGTGGCATTTTCTATTTTGCTAACAGTGGAGACTCTAGCTTCTTCAGTCTTATAGGTAGAACTTTTCTACTCATGTGCTTCTTCTTGAGTCAACCATTTATCACATACTCTCCTCTGGGAATTACTGACAAGTGAGCTGGTGATCACTGTCCCCAAACCAGCCTGCCCTGCTTTTAGATAGCTCTAGAGTTAGAACACATATCTTTTCACCATCATAATGGCTTGGTCCTTTCCTGTGTACTGCTTATAGACTAGGATGAGTATCTCACATATCTCTAGACTGTCCTTGCATGCCACCCTTGCGACATAGGACCAGGTTTTATAAAGGAAAACACCCCAAAGCATCTCCTGGATACAAAGGGGTTTACTGGTCTCTATGCCATCCCCAATTCATCTTCAGGCACCCTGGGAAGAGTCATTCAACACAGCTGAAGTCAGGGGGATCCTCAGAGGATGCCACTGAGGAGCTCTCGGAAATATGTGACCTTACATTATAGTAATCACAAAGGCTACATTCTTTCATATGTGGCTGGCTACTTTCCTGTTCTATATAGGACCACTGAGAACATCCAAGTCCATGTAAAATAAATGATACCCCCCATCAATCACATCACCCCTGGTGTGGTGACACTTCTGAATATACTTTGAAAACAAAGATTGATGCACACAAATAATTTGTAAAGCACTGGAGATCCGGTAGACAAGCAATGCCGTCTTCAGGAAATCATCTTTCAATCCTAGAGATATCAGGCAGTCAGCTCCTATGGGCAGCTGAGGGTCTTTGATGTGAAGCACAAGAACAATGATATCAGAGCATCAAATGTCAAAACCAAGGCTTTGATCTTCCTGTACTGTGAGCCTTGCTGCTTACTGTCCAGCGCAGGCATCTCAGAGGCTCCAGCTACCCTCTGTCCATTCAAAGGTGAGAAAGGTAATCTCTAGCAAGGAGATCTGGAGATTAACTTGTTTCATCTGCTGTAGAGGGATGGTGGTGGTGGTTTAGGGAACAAATTCCATCGCAAGGGCTCTGATGCTGAGAGAGGCTGTGCGCACAGGTACCTCCAAAACTATGAATGAAGGCCTGCAGCTAGGTGAGAGCAGCACTGTTCAGACAAACCTCTCGGGCCTGAGTCTCCACACCATGCTTCTCACCTGCAGTCCCTGGTCACTCAATGAAACAGTGTCCTTACTGGCTAGTTACCTTGCACTCATCTAGCTCATACTCACTTCTTAAATTGCTCACACACCATTTGAAAATAATTCCCTCCTTCTTTTCAGATTTCTTTTCCATAGCCTTAGTTACCTGTACTCACTGTGGTTGGAAAATATTAAATGGAAAATACCTGAAAAAAAAATTCATGAGTTTAAATGTACTGTTCTGAGTGGTGTAGTGAATTCCTGTTTCATCTCCCTCAGTGCGATAGAGGATGAGTCCTCTCCTTGCCCAGCATGTCCACACTGTGTGTACTACCCTCCTCATCAGTTACTTAGAAGTCAGAATGGTCCTCGGGTTACTGTTGAAGTGTCATATTTCTCATTCCTACAGTTTATGGTTTTTTTTTTTTTTTGTGTGTGTGTGTGTGTGGTAGCTCACATGTCACAATGGCTATGTTGGCACCTCCTTCCCTTTCATCAGGTTGGCATTGCATCATCTTACTTCATCACTAACAGAGGGATGAATGAAGGCAGTATAGAAGATAGTGTAAGAGAAATGGGTCTCCTTCACATAACCTACTACATTGTCAAGCTACATGTTTTTGCATGTATCCATGTGATTGCTAATTTCTACAAATTATACCTTACCATAGGTAGACATGCACAAATAAACACCGTATGTAGGATTCAATAATCCAAGGGTTATTTTTAATCCACTGGGGGCCTTGGAACATAACCACAGAGCTTGAACATACAGGAGATATAAAAATGAAGACATAGCACTGTTTTCCCACTGAATCTGAGATGGCATGTGCTTTAATAATCTCCGGGGAGAACAGAGTTTCTCTTATACTCAGATCTCCTTGTCCTTCAGAAAGTCTGCAGTGGTCTGGTTGTCTGACATCTATGCCCAAGTCCTCTCTTCCCATAGGGCTCATAACTGAGGTGCTTCCATCCCTCTCCCACTATGCTTCAGAGGAACTGATGTCTTCCTAGTTCCCAGAGCAGAGGCTAGTGACAGAGACCCTTTAGCAGATGGTGTTCCCTGTATAGCCATGTGGTCTGATGAATTCCCGTTTCAAGCTGTCAGAATCAGTCTGAAGAAGAGACCTCAATTTAATCACTGACTATGTCTTCTTGTCCACTAAGCATTCAAAAGAAAACATTTTGTTTCTGAGGAATGGTCTGTAACCAGGAGGGTAGTTACCCAACAAATATATCCAAGTGTGAAGCTTAGCAGGGTGGAGTTACTGGGGCCATTTTTTCTTCTTACTGTTGATGGCAGAATGAGTCCTGTTACTTGTAGCTAATCAAAACCTATTAGATAGGTATTTTAAAGTTGCTGGCTCTATGTTATTATGAAAAAGATATTTTATTTCCATTTTAATTGCTAACCCAATACTGATGGCATAAACAAAACTTTAGAGGAATTGATGTGGAAAATGCATAAAAATATTTCATGCTGCAGAAAAATATGCATAAAGTACATATTTAAATAAAAAATATTCTGCTATATATGTCAAAACAGCTTGAAAGCTATCCACTACAATCTTGGCATTTGAGTGTGAGTTTGGGAGGCAGTAATGGAGCAAGTAGACCCATGGAAAAAGTTACATGTTTCTGAGTAACACTGAAACTTTAATAATTTTGATATCTGTGATATAGACATTATTTAAAACAATATTGCATAGGACAATGCAGCTTGAAGAGACTGTTCAATAGAGAAGCACTGACTTTTTTGTTCTGACATCTTAGGGTTTTTCTGCACAATGCCTTGGCCACATGGGCAATACATGAGGAGCTTATCTGTAGAAATGTGTCCTGAGTTTGAAGGAGAGTCCATGAGGCACAAAAAGCATCATTCAGATGTCTTTCTCTAGAGGTGATCTATTAGCTAATGCATGCAGGAAGATGAGCTCACAGCTGCCCCAGGGAAGAAGAACCTTGTTATCAACACTACAATCATGCACATCATCCAGATTTAAATTGGAGAACCTTGAGTTGGAACAAGATCCAAAGTCAGTAAACATAAAACCAGTGAAACAAGAAAAAGTGGAGATGGGAGATGGATGAAATAAATATGGCTTTGCTAACCAACAAAGTAGGTTGCTATTTATTGTGTCTGAAATATGCTAGTCACAAGGTGCTTTCCTATAATTTCATTCTGTCTCCAGGGAGGCTGTATGTCTCAGTACAGTACATATAGCTTAAAAACTCTTAGACTATGACACTATTATATAATTTGTAGGTGGCCATGGAAAAGTCATAGAGCCCTTATGTGCTTATGAAAAGAAGATGAAAGGAAATCAATAGTTACACACAGCACATTTAAAAATCAAGTGTGGTGTGTGGAAAAGTATGCATGGACAGTAGCACAGCTTCTAGGACAGCTCTTTGATATGCCTATGTTAGAACCCTCCATTTTCAGGAATCATGCTGCAGTTTGGAGAACTACTTTGAACAAGTTACTGAAGGAGGAAGAAGAAGTGAAAGTCCAGGATTGATCTTGCCTGAAATCAGAAAGGCATCCTCTCTCCTGTCTATCTGTTTCCTAGAGGGACCACAAGAATACAAGGACTGTAAGTCGCTTCCTGAACAGAGCCTTGAGAATAGCTCCAGGGACGTTCATAGGTCTCTAGAAGGAAGTATCAAATAAGAATGGATAAAGAAAATGTGGCATATATACACAATGAAGTAATACTCAGCAGTAAAAAACAACCATATCATGAAATTTACAGGCAAATGGATGGAACTAGAAAATATCATCCTGGGTGAAGTAACCCAAACTCAGAAGACAAACATGGTATGTACTCACTTATAAGTGGATACTAGATGTAAGGCAGAGGATAACCAGACTGCAACCCACAGCTCCAGAGAAGCTAGCTAACAAGGAGAACCCTAAGAGGGACACATAGTTAGCCCAGCGAAGGAGAAATAGATGAGATCTACATGAGCGGACTGGGTGTGGGGGTAGGTAATGGAGGGCAAAAAATGGGGGATGAGAACATAAGAAAATAGGAGGTTCAAGCCATAACAGGGACAGAGTGGGAGAGCAAGGAAAGAGACACCATGATAAATGAAGACATCATGGGAATAGGCAGAGGCAGGGTGCTGGGGAAGTTCCCAGGAATCCACAAGGATGACCCCACCTTGGACTACTGGCAATGGCTGAGAGGGTGCCTGGACTGGTCTACTCCAGTGACGGGATTAGTGAATAACCTAACTGTCATCATAGAGCTTTCATCCAGTGACTGATGGAAGCAAATGCAGGAATCCAATCAATGAGAGAGAGGAAGAATTCTGTGGGCAGGGGACGTCGAGATCATGATGGGAAAATGTACAGAGACGACCAGCCACACTAGTGGAAACCCATGAACTGTGGACCAATAGCTGTGGAGCCCCCATAGGACTGGACTAGGCCCTCTGGATAGGTGAGACAGTTGTTTAGCTTGAACTGTTTGGTGGAGGGGGACAGACAGGGGGATTGGGATCCATCCTTGGTGCACGTGCAGGCTTTTTGGAGCCCAGTGCCTATGGTATGACACCTTGTGCAGCCTTGGCGCAGTGGGGAGGGACTTGGACCTGCCTCAACTGAGTGAATGTACCAGGCTCTGCTGACTCCCATGGCAGACCTTGACTTGGGGGAAGTAGGAACGGGGTAGGTTGTGGGGGAAGGCTGGGGGCAGGAAGAGGGAGGAGGGGGCGATATGTGGTTGATATGTAAAATGAATAGAAAATTTTGTAATAATAAAAAAAGAAGAATGGAGCCTTCAGACTCTCCAGAGTTTCTGGGACACACTCACTCCTCCCTTCATCAACCGTGAAAGACCCGTACAAGCTCAGTACTGGATGCTAACAGTATTTTCTTCAGAATTTGCTTCCTCTCTTCCAATCTTAATCTCAATACTCTCTCTCCTTCCCTCCCTCCCTCTCTCTCTCCTTCTCTTTCTCTCTCCCGCCATCTCCCTCTCTCCCCCTCCTCTTTCTGTCTCCCCCATCTCCCTCTCTCTCCCTTTCTTTCTCTTTCTGTCTCCCTCCATTTCCCTCTTTCTTCCCCCTCTCTCCTTCCCTTCCCCCTCTCTTTTCCTCCCTCCCCACCCCCCACCAAGGTTCATCAGCTCACACCTTGATTCTCTGATTTTTCCTACAAGGAAGGACTCCTCCTGTTCTCTTGTGTGAACACTGTCAACTTCTGGAGAATAGATGTTGTGACTGTTATTGCTCTAATCCCTCAGCCACTTCTATCCTCTTTTAGAAAATGACAGTTCTAAATATAAAGTAGGACTTATTGACCGTTGTGAAAGAAGTTCTCCTGTCTATCAACACTGCAGACACACTTATCTATCAGACTGAATCACTCACAGTGCCCACCATGAGAAGAATGGCTACCAGCTTCCTTCTAAGTTCTATGATGGAGCTTCCTCTTTATCTCAGGACATCTCATGGTTGCCTGTCACTTGTCTTTCAGGGAGACTGTATTCACCTGATTACATTGTCTCAGGTGCCTGACCTGAGCTCTGTAGAGCAGTGGCCATGGCAACCAGATGGGTACCATCCTTGTGTCTCCTACTCTCATGTTGGAAGCAGAATGTGTGCTGCTGTCCTCAGAGCAAAAATAGCTCCAAAGTCCCCTCCCTATAATGGGCATCATAAAGTTGCCTTCTGGTGGCATGGACTCTCTGTATAGATGATTTCTAGGTGGCAACAAGTCATCACATCCAGGAAGTGCTTGAAGGAGAGTCAACATTGTGGGTTTTCCTTCCAATGTAATATTCTACAAAAAGTGACCTGGTGTCTCAGCTCCAAGATGCTAGGGAGGATCAAGAAGCAAGTTACCCCATACCATGCACAGGGACTAGTTCAGGGGAAGATCTCAGGGGCTGGGTGGAGCAAAACATTCAGTTTCTGTGGACATCTAGATGTTAGGGCATTTAATGGTCTAACAAACTTCACATATAATGAATTCTCAGGAATGATCATTTCCCAGTGACAGCTCATCCCATCACAAAGCCCATGTGTATGTTGGTAGTCAAGTTACAGGTAAGTAAACAGAATCTTTTCATACTGGAAATGAAGTAATTCTTTAGTTTCTATGCTCACACTCTTAGAGTTATCATCACCAGGCTAGTCATGAGCCCAGACTCTTGACAAGGAGACAGACCTTGTCTGATGCATTGCTTCATTTATTTTCTGTCATTCTTTTCTTCAGCAGGACATATCCTGTGAAGAGGCCCATATTTATGATAACATAAACCATAACGCATCCTTTCTTATCTGCTCAGTGGATACACATTTAAATTTGTGGATGATTTATTTGCTGTCTTCAAGAACAGAGAAGCAATTCAGACACATTGCTGTATCATATTCTCCTTTGGACTATTAAGTCTGAGAGGAAAGGCCATTAGTGTCTTAAAATATTGCACATTCAGGTGATTCAGAGCTGTCTCTGAGGTGACTGCTCTGTAGCCTGCATACTCCTCCTACAGTGGCAGGTGAGTCCCACAGTAGAAAGAGATTTGGCCCTTTCCTCACAGTAAACATGAATGCACATATGAACGAGATGCATGACCCTATGACAGACAGCGCCCCTTATTAATGAAGGCCCTGCTCATCATGGAAGATTGCCTTGACATGGTGACTCAGATGAAAAACGTTCACCTCTCATGGTTCACTTTCCTGAAATAAAACCCTTATTTATACTCCATCCTCTAGGTGTCAGGTGCTGCCCAAAAGCTGATAGTGAGAAAAGTGTGAATCCCATAACATACTCACCCCAATTCTCTGAACTTCCATGAAAGTTGCTCTTTGGAATGACTTTTCCCACACGGCCAGCTCACTGCCCAGCTCCACACTGAAGATGTGGCTCTTCCCATGGCTGGCCAGGACACTGAAGCAGTATGATCTGGGGTCTTCACAGTCAAAATCTTGGAGACCCAGATACAAGTTTGCCTGCAGCCAGTAGTTGTCCGAAAGCCAGAACTGAAAAATAGTGTGGATTGGAAATGGGTCAGGATTGGAAGGTTGAGCCCAGACTGCAGACCACAGCCCACCGTTTGGGAAGAGGGTTGCATTTGCCTTGTCTGGTGGAGGTCACCTCTTCCTCACAACCACCAAATGGGGCAAGTGCTTTAGTAACAATTTCAGAACAACAGCTGGAGCAAACGAAAAGAAGGAACGCACTAGATGATCCTGATAATCTCACAGACTGACCAGTCCCCGCCAAACAACACCTTCCAATGATGTGCTTGTTTTGGAGCAGCCACACCCTCTCAGGATTTCCTCCTGTCAAGGTTAGCTACAGGGACCTGGATGCCATCAGTTGTTACTGCTTCCATATGAAGCGTTTGGAAGCAGGCAACAGGGAACACTGAGAGGAGTCTTCTGGAACAGGCTCCTTCTCATACACAGCTACAGAAATGACTCACAAAAATATTGTACATAAGCTATGCCCAGATTCTGATTACCAGAGGTTAGCTTTTCCTCCTAAAAGAATGATAACTACTATTTTTTATATTTTACTTTTAAAGACAAAAACTTTGAGACTCTTGTTTAGCATAAACCCAACAAACTGAGAAAAGCCCACGGAGCTTTTTGCCTACAATGATTCCCAGACAGCCTGGGTGCACTTCTAAGGAGGAGTTCAGGCCCAGGGCTTCAGGATGGTAGCTACTGTTCTAACACCTGAGTTTTGAGGTGAAATATTATTCAATAATAGGTCTCTAATGCAGAGACAAAAGTGTGCTCTTGTTCTTTCTCTTTTCAACCATAAATTGTAGTGAAGGAGTTCATAACTGAATGAATAAACCTGACTGGGGAGAGAGACAGTACTTAGGAAACTGAGCTAAGAGGTATAAATGAAGACCACTAACATCTTTATTAATAGATTTATCACAGCAACTATGTATTTAAACTGTCTTGCTAATAGTGCTAAAATGACAGGAACTCCGATCACTAAGATACATCTCGCTTGATATCTAATAACTCTACATAATTGGTGAATAAATTACAGTTTATTTATAAAGAATTGTTTCAGAATAGACTATGAAATGCTGAGTGGTAATTCACAGATCTGGCCACATAGCAACATTCCCAGGAACCTTTATGTAAAGAGAACTCAGATGTCTGAGTCACATCTCACAGCATGTAAAATAAAATTAGATCCTTTGCCTTTGGTGAAGCTCCCTCCAGATGACCACAATACAGAAAAGGTTGAGAATCCTTGCAGTGCAGCACCCTGGCCTTGCAGAACTGGAAACTACAGTCTGTCTCACAGGGACATGAAGGATGTGGTGGCAGCATGTCCAGCAGGCTTTTCCCCACTGCCTGCCATCATCTTCCCAGCTCTTGGTTGACAGAGGCCACCCTCAAGTAGAGACTGAATTTGAGACCAGCCTGGGCTGCATAGACTCCAGTTTAAAAAAAATACCAACAAAACAAACAAAAGACAAAACTTCCAACAACATAACTAAAAGAACCAAGATCCTGAATCTCAGTGAAATCCTATGTGTTCAGTGGCTCACCTTGGTGGGCTATGCATTTATAGGTCCTGTTCATTATTCCCAGCAGGTCAGCACAGCAGTGGAAACAGGAAAGACTCACAAAGACTCTCTCCAGGTAAGACTCCCTTACACTGAGTCCTTGTCAGTAATGACACCTTCCCACTAAGGAAAACTGACTTCCTGCCTGTGGATCTGCTACATGGGAACTGTGCAGTACACTGGACAATTCTGACAGCTTCATGGGACTGCTGTGGATACCCCTCCCCTTCATTATCTTTGAATACTTTCCTATAATTGGTTAGAATCGCTTTACTCATTATTCTGGCCTATCCAGTCCAGGATTAAATAAGAAATCCTTTTAGGTCACAAATTTGAATTTGAATACTAAAATATTCCTCAACAGGGCTGAGATGGTTGCTTAGCAGGTAAGAGTGCACAAGTGTGAGGACCTGAGTTCAAATCCCCCATCTGTGCAGAAAAGCCAGGATGATCCTCTGCATTTGTAACCCCAGCACACTTAGGGGCAGAGAGAGGAGGATTGCTGGAGCCTGTTATTGGCCTACCTCCAGGTTCAGTGAAAGACTCTGTTTCAAGGGAATAAGGTGGAAAAAAAAAACAAGAAACCTAGCATACTTTCCTTGCCTTTGCATATTCAAGGGTGTGGGCACTTACTTACACACACACACATACACACACACCACCACCACCACCACCACCACCATCCATCCATCCATCCACCTCAATAATCAATAGCTTTTATCATGGACTGGACTGGGCTGGAACAGCTAGTGAAACAAGAAAGGTTCAAGTTACTTTACTATCTCAAAATACTCCTCAATGAACGTACTGCGCCTCCCAGTCTGTTATCTGAAGGGTATCTTATCTATGAAAGTGTCCAAATGTCAAGGATACCCACCTTGTGAACTTTAAACAGCACCTCACAGAGGTTATAGGCACGTTCTGCTCGTCCCCAATCCAATGTGCTTACCTGTGGGAGATAAACAGATGCATTTGTGTAGGAAGGGGAAGGTCCTTCAGCTAAGTGCTCCAGTGCTTACCACTATGGAGCAATTCCATATGTCTCAGCTTAGATACTGGACTTTCCTTGCCCTGGGTGACAATGAACTTTATAGTCTGGTGTGGATTCCGAGTCTGTGTCCTCCTCTAGTGTTCAACGGGGATACAAAGGATACTTTATTGAGATACACACTAGCAATATGAGAACTTTATACTCTAAAATATAAATTTAGGGATCCATTTTTGGATTATCTGTCAATTAAATTTTAGTTTAAATGCAGAAATGTAAGAAGAGTATGCATGTGAGATAGTGTGACAATCAAGCAGACACACTGTTGACCAGCTGTCTGTTACTCCGGACTAAACTTCCTAGACATTTCTGCTTCAGAAATGAATGGAAAATTTACCTAATCAATTTATCTGAATATGTTTTTGGATGGCTTGTCATATCATAGCTCATAACTATTCATTTTTGAGTGATGTGTTATGATTTCTAATTTACACTCACATATATGATCTCTGAGTTAAAATGTTTTTGGTAAAAATGTACATAATTATCAGCAGTGTGAGAGATTTGGGTCTCTTCTGTTGACCATGCACTTAGCCTTGCAGTCAGTAAACTTAAACAGGGATTTTCTGTGTTATCTTTGAGGCAATGAATCCACATGTATTTAATCAGCTGGTGGCTTCTTAGCAATCATCCCGCCACACAAAGTGCTGCCAAGGTACTTAGATGCAAAGCTACTGAAGCCAGAGCACTAGCCAACAGTGAGTTTGACATGGAAACAACATTGATGTGTTACCATTTAACATATCATTGCTCCAGAGCCAGCTTCTGCTGGAATTGAACAACAAAAAAATACAAGAAAAATACACCTTAATAGAAAACAAGTAGGATTAAAGTGTTGACATGAAGCTTGGCTTTGGGTCAACATGCAGGCCTGGCCTGGCTTCTGGGATCAGCAGATGGTGGTTGGTCTTTTGGTCTGATGGTGGTTTGCTGCATCTTTCAGATTCAAAATATCTAAGACTTTTGTACCCCTCCCCAAGGCCATGGTGCTCAGGGTTCCCAAGACAGTATTGTCCTAACTCAAAGACAATGCTCACTGAACCTGGAGCTGCTCCTGTCCTTTTGACCTATCATACTGTTCACCTGGGTAAGGGAGATGCAGATGCCTCTCAGGGTAGAGCCCCAGGGCTGTTGGTATTACCAGCCAAAAATAAATCACACATGGGCAGGCCCTATGCTCAACTTTCCTATTAGAGAAGAGCTGATTATTTTGAGAGAATTAAAAAAGAAACACAAAGAAATGATTAAACACATTATTCAGAGACATGCTCCCTTAATAGCGGACGTGATGTTTAAATATGCGTTATACATATTCATAATTTGCCTTTTCAAAATGTGGTTTGTAAAATAAGCATTTCCCATGCCATTAATTTTTTTTCAGAAATAAAATTTAAATGGTAGCTTAGAATTTCAGTGTGTAGATTCATCATTTTTGTAAGCCTGAACTTTATGCTGGACATTTTAGATTGTGGTTATATTTTAATCATTCTAACAGTGACTTGATTATCACATTGAGGACATTATGTTCTGATATCCTGTGGTATCAAATGCATCTTCTTCATTAGCTTGTCATTAGTATGTGGCAGAATAGCCTGCTTTCTGAGCTGTGTTCTAAGGTAAGGGCGGGAGGAGGTGGTGCTCCTTCCCTGCCATATTCAGGGTATTTTCTGGGCACCTAATTTCCTTCTGTCTTAGTTTTCCTATCAGGAGGTCATGCCTGTCCCATGAGGATGACCCCAACTCCATTCTAGCCCCTGAGTTGCTGAAAGTGACTGATGTTCCCATCTTGTGTTGTGCATAAATCATGCCCTGCCCTTCATTATCTCAGTCACTGTGATGGATTCAGGGAAGAGACCTCAACAGAGATACAGAGGAGGTAGAAGGGCTAAGATTTGTTGGTAAGAGACATTTCATCATTGGACTTGGGGCAAATGCACTACCTGAGCATTGCTGGAAGTCACAATAGGCCTCAAAGACTTTGGTTACTGCTAATGTCTTAACACTACTTCCTTTGCTATAACAACATGTCACACTGATGCAAAGTGACCCAAATGGAGGGAGTCAGGTAGGTTGTGGCTGCCTTTTATTGTCTGCTTTTTCTGTACATCTAAAACTCCCTAAAATCAGACTGTTTAAAAAACAGGTCTCTCTCTTTATTCCCTTTCCCCAGGATTCCTAAACTCTTCTTAAAGGCTTAGCTGAGACCCAGACCAGAAGTATTTCTTCCTATCTGGAAAAAAGACTCAGTAGCCATGTACCTGGGCCCTCAACCTTCACTCACCTAACACTGCATCCTGTCAGCTTTTGCTCACCCAGTGTACCCTGGTCTGCTATCCAGCAGGCCCTGGGAGAGAAGGGACAGGCTACATGCTCAGAGAGGAGCATGTGTGCTCAGCAAAGTCCCACCTTGAGGCTGAGCCAGTAGTCAGACTTGATAGCCCATAACCAGCCTGGTTCTAGCCTGCACAGTAGTCCCTCCCCTTGTGATTTTGGTGTAGATACCTCTAATCCAGTGGAAAAGCAAACAAGAGGAGTCTTTGAATTTCTCCTTGCAGAAAATTATCAGCAAAGTATTTGTCACATTCTGCATGGTTCTTTTCACTTTTTATTAGTTATATCTCTAAAACCTGGCTGTGAATTCTGAATTCTGAATATAACAACCTTTCAAGTAGTTATCCTGATATCCACATTGCTTGAGTAGGAAACAGTTGACATAAACAGCTATTTGACATATAGTCACATATCCATAACAGAATATAAATGCAAAGTTCAGAATCTTAGGTCTACCTGATCAACAGTATTCTGACAAAAGTGAGGGTCTATTGAGCTCTGCAGGTCCCTGACTTAGTGTTCAGGGCTGAAATCTGGGTAAAGATACAACACCCGCCAAGCTCACCAAGACAGAGGTCCTTGGCCTTGCTGTGTTTCAGATGAAGCTCAGTGACCTTGGTTTTAATTTCTAAGTAAAGTGACATTGGTGCATCAGAAAAGACTCTCTAGTGGGGCAAGTGAGGTAGCCACCTCAGCTTCTACCGACACTTGTGAGCAGTGGAGTCTCAGGTGACCCAGGACTAAGCATCCGTGCACACTGCTGAGAAGCTGCACAGCCACACCATTCTCCTTGTCTGGTGGATTTGTGAGGAAACACAGAGTCCCCCAGGCTCTTGAGAAGGGAAGAGAGAAAGACTGAGGAAACAGAAAGGACGTATTTTGGATAAAAAAAAAAAAACACTGTATTACACTGCAGACCTGCATTTAATTATTGCTATCCTTACAAAAAAAGAATTCCTGATTTTGCAAACCAGGTTCTCTGTGATATCATTTCCTCATGTGAAAGGTTCCCTCATACAGGAAGTACAACTTTTCTTTCCTGCTACAATGCTTTCATAGTACCCCTCTCATGGAAGGGATAAGACCTCAAACAGAGAGAAGGGGTACTCAGCTTAACACTCTGAGCTATCATCTAGCTAGATTATTTAGAAAGTGGCTTCATGTGTCAGTCACTGGCCCTGACTGTAACTTCATCTGGTGATGCAGAATCAACACAAGCAGAGACTAGGCCCACTGATTCCAGACTTCAAGGGTGCATTGCAAAGAGGAAAATAAGCAGGCATTCATGTGAGAAGAGACTAAAGATTTCTAAATCACATATCCTTGCTCCTCCAAACAACGGCACTTGATGGCGTTCTGACTTGTCTGGCCATATGTGGCTTTTGGTAGAGCAGTATATTTTACTATAAGACACACTATGTTGGTATCTTTTAGGGTTTTCATGGGATAACAGGATGATGCAGCAATTCTACACTGGATTCATTCTTGTCTACACTCTGCAAACTTTACTTAATTCAGTTCTTTCCAGATAAACTTTTACAAGTAATAGAATATATCTGCCTAACTGACTGCTAATATTTTCTATAGGCACAAGGGCCTTTACCACATAATTTTTCCACTAATGCTACATGATGTTGTTAAAATGATTTTACAACCTTACTTTTAACACATTTTAATGGTGTTTGAAAACATGAATAGCTGAAACATCACCTTTTGGATTCCCATTTGCAAGTCAGAAATAAATATTCTGTCAATGAAGTTGAGCAGAGTGAAAGCAGGGCTGAGGGTCTCAGCCTTCCAACCCCATCTTTCAGGATCTCTGAGGGTTTGGGAGATAGAGGATGGAGAATGGATGATGAGGTTCCTTTCAGACTAGACCCTACTTCTTCCTCATTAGGACACCTCACTGCAAAGGATGCTGACCCCTATATTTCTCCATCCCCCCCCCCTTCCTGAAGGAACTCAGAAACAAACTGTCCTTGATTGAAAGATATTTTTTTTTTTAGCTCTTTCCAAATTTCCCATAATAAGAATCTTTAGGTCCTTCTAGAACCCATTTCAAAATTCTGAAAAGACATGTTGAGAACTACAGCTTAGTGAATATTTTGACTTTTCTGCACTGTCAAGTTTTTGTAAAT
Organism: Peromyscus californicus insignis; assembly: GCF_007827085.1. Lineage (NCBI taxonomy): Eukaryota > Metazoa > Chordata > Mammalia > Rodentia > Cricetidae > Peromyscus > Peromyscus californicus. The sequence goes on along the minus strand of NW_026294492.1, from coordinate 754,814 downwards.
GCCTATAATTGGCCCTTAGGATGAAGGCTGGTTGTGCCGTAACCACTTCAGGAAGCTGGTGACAGTCATTTAGGAACATTTACAGAATTTCTTCTCTCTAGAAGTCACTTGTGTAGCTCCAAACTCCTGGAACAGAGACTTGACCTCCTTCCCCTAGGGAGGACATGTTGACTTTACTGAGATGAAGTCCATCCTTTGGGGACATGGGTGGGTGTCCTGTTTCGTGCACAAGGTCCCATCTGAAGCTCAGGCCTCTGCAGGTGAGGGGACCCTGAGCCCTGCTGGGCCCACACACTGGGGAACCTGGTACTGGAAGTTCTGCAGGTTATTAACTACCTGTCTCTGATCCGGGAGCTTCAAGCTTCATGCAAGGTTAATTCATTAAACCTTAATGTTTCTGATGTAGGCAAAGTAAAAACTGTTATTGGAAATTAGTAGCAATGCCAAGATATAAATCCTAGGCCCAGCAAACATACATAAATATTTAGGTATAAATTCACTTACCATATTGTGTGCATTACTATGGCAACAAAAAGCTGTCTAATATTAGTAGTATGATTTTTATCTTTTAAATTTAACGTGCTTCAGAGGCTTCAAGGCACTTACGTAAGTAAGCTATCCTGTGTTCACTGTGGCCCGGTGGGATATTCCAGTCAAGATTTATTATCTCTGACATATAACTGGGGAAACTGTTGGATAAGGAATGTAAATAAGTTGTTTCATGTCCCTGGCTGGTAAGCAGGACAATTATGCTGAGAACTTACAGCTCTGAGTTATTAACCTGCAGCCAATTCCACTGAGACACAGAGTAATTCCTCATTGTTCCATACCATCTTTTCTATCTCGCTTTAAAAATTGCTTTGGCTATTGCAGATAAAAGATGAATTTTTTAAAACATTTAATTTTGTCCAACACCATTCTATTATGTAAGGTAAATTTTTATCTTTCTATTTAACATGTTGTCTAGGCTGCTTGTAGCTCTTTACATCTTTATTTCATACAGGGCTGTCCATTTTGAGCATGCTGCAAGTGAATGAACCTAACCTGTTTGTCTCTAGAAATGGACAGGTGTTGAACTACGTCAAACATGAAAACCCTGCTTTCATGGCCTGGCTTCTAAGCTGTTGATGTCTTGTGCTTTCGATTTCACTCCTTCTTGCTGATGCTGTACAATACGTAACCAAGGCTTTCAAATTACTCAGAAACTAATCATAGCCTCTTTCTTTTGTTGCCCTTAATTATCAATGGAAACAGCTGTCATGTCTACTTAATGGTGTGGCTGGTCATCGTGGCCACCATGACATTGTCCTACACTGTGAAGACTCTTGTCCTGGATGCCCCTGCTATGTGGAGCTCTTGTCCCATGGGGCCAGCTGACTTGGCCAAGAGCTTGGATGGGCTTCCTCCATCTACCCTCTATAATTCTTTTATAGAATAAAACGACGTTTGTTTCTCCCATTCCCCTCTCCCCTCCCGCTGGGGATTGCTTCATGTAGATTTGAGGGATTGAAGCACAAAATGCTTTTGAGATTTGCTACCCACCCCTACCTAAAAATATCCAAAGGGTTGATTTTTCCCCTTCCTATCCCATTTAGAGAGTTTTCTGACATTTCCAATTCACTGAGCAAAGCTGTTGGGGTTTACTATCTCCTAATACAAGGGATTACCCAGTCAGTGACCATTCAGCCATCAGAGAGTGTCTATGTTAAGTCATTTAACCTCCTAACCAGCAGCTACTTTATTATCATTTTAGAGGGATAGCAATGACAGCTATGTCACTGGAGAATTGAAAATTATATGAAGACATAGGGACTGTCCAACTGAAACCCTCTACTTCAGTCTGACTTTGGGCTGAATATTCATTCACAAATCATACTGTTTTCACCATTTGGTTTCTGTCAGCATAATTACCACAGGAAAAATGGAAATATTCCAGGCCTAGAGGAAGCATGTGGCACTTTCCCCCAACATAGCTGAGGATCCAGCCAGATGAGCACCACACTCATGTGGTCCCCACTGTCAATATTACCTGCATGCTACTGACATCATTATTTGGGAAGACTCTAACACTACTCAAAAAAATCCACTTACTCTGTTAGATAAAACCATATAAATTAATTTAGCAACTTTAAGGGACATTAATTAGTTTACCCTCAGGAGAATTAAATCAGTGCTTATGCAAATATTTACGTGACTGTAATGTGAGTAAATCTACAACATAAGATTTTTTTTAAATAAAAAAAAACAAACTTGTAAGTAGACACATTGTTGTCCTAATTCAATTCTGGGCAAGAACAAGCACATTAGTGGAGAAAGCCAGCGAAGGTAGCAGTACTCCATAGTGAGTACATTTTCTCACTCATAGCTTTTCATTTTATACAGGTTGCATACCCTGAGGGAAGTTCAGTGAAGGGTGCTTCTGAAAATATAAAATTATTCCAAACATTTGTGTTACTTTATCTCATTTTAATGGTAGAAATTTATCTCACTATTTTTGTGGATCTTGTTTTTTCAGGGATGTTAAACTAAATTTCTTTACTTATTAGTTCTAGTGGTCAGAATCCCAAAAGTAAATAAAAAAAACAACAAACAAATAAACTTCAAATGATGAACTTTTAGGCAGAGCACTTATAACCCATTTGATCAATCTGAGAACAGTGTGGGTAGGAATTGGAAAATAGAAGTATAGAAAACAGCATCCATCCTTACAGTTACGTGATGAGTCCCACTAAAGCAGGCTGTTCGCATTAATCAAATCTGGAAATTGTGTGGGAAAGAATAACTTCAGAAATTTCATTATTTGGACATTTAGTTAGAAATATCTAAAGAGGGGGGCTGTGTTTAGGTTTGACTGCGTTTTGGATCCTTCAACTGTATAAGTCAACCAAAGAGCTGTCTGCATTCCACCTCCACACCAGCTGATGTTTGAAGCAGAGACTTGCTATGGCTGTTTGAACTGAAAGACAGAAATGGACTCCTTTATGAGTTTGCAGTAAGTCACTGGTGGTTAATCCATAAGCAGGACCCATTCTAACCAGTGAGTCTGGAGAAGGCCACGGACAGCTGCCTGTCTCTGCCTTCTTCCAGGGCCCCATCTCATATGAGTAACTCTAGCAACCAGCCCCTCAGCCCCATCAGATGCAAACTCCTTACCGGGGGAGTGCTGAAAATGTAGAATGATGAGCCCTTCAGGGCCAAAAACTTGGATCTGAAGTTCTGAGGGCTGTCAGCTCCCTGGCGCCTCTCATTTACCCAGCCCATGTGCACCACCTGCAGAGGGAAACCTTGGAAAATTAAAAGCCAAGCCTTAATGAGATTGTTCTAAGAACAGAATACTAACCACATTCAACGTGCTAGGCTCCTTGACCTCAACCCAGTATGCCCAGAAAAGAGGGGAAATCAAAGAAGTCTGGGTGAATCTACAAGTTTCAACTCAAGTAGACAGGATAGAAGTGTAAGACAATTTGTGGTGAATACCCAGACCTTGTGGGGTAAGGCTCTCCACAAGCAGCTGAGTTGTGGATTCTTTGTATGTCTTAAAAATGTGGTGTTACCAGAGAGATGGTTCAGCTATTAAAAGCACAGGATCATGACCCAAAGGACAAAAATGCAGTGTTAAATTACACTCTACGAGGGGTTATACAGATGGAAAAATAGCTAATTATATTTTCAGTGTTTATAGTAATCATGTAGTATCATACAATGTGAAAAAATGATTAAAGCCTTTTTTTTTTACAGTTTATCTACCTAGCAGTGAAAAATCATATAAAACATAAGATTCTTACAACTCAAATAGTTTCAGCCTCATTCTACAAAAATACAAACTATAAGATCAGAATGTGGTTCAGGTGTATAATGGAAATACTGATACAGTTTGAGTGAAATGATTTCAGCCATATTAAAAAACAACCCTCATCTTACCTTAATTTACATATGACACATACTTTGTAGTAAATGGTATGAGCAACTTCAGTTTAACTTTCCCACCTCCCCGTTTTGCCATTTCAAGGAAAACCAATTACCTAAAAAAATCCTTATTAAACAAACAAACAAACCCTAAATTAAGACAGAGTTCCCAATTACCCTCAACCTCATTCTTCCTTCTCTAACTTTTAGGAAGGGTGTTGCTATGTAGCCCTGGCTGTCCTGGCACTTGCTATGTAGACCATGCTGGCCTCAGCCTCATAGAGATCTGCTCGTTTCTGCCTCCACAATGCTGGCATTAAAGTTGTGTGCCACCATGTCTGACTTCTCAGCACTTTAAATGATATATCTTATTCACTACTTCAATGAACAATACCCAGGGTCCTTTGGGACTGATGACCTTGTGTCTGGAGTTTTGGACAAGAGTAGAAAGCTCATCAATAATCCCCATGGCCTGGGTTAGAGCAGCCCTGAATCAACTTTTGCCCAATAACTCCTGGCAGTATTTACTCTCACACATGATAGACCTGCCCTTGAGGTCAAGATGTCAGCTGACAGCTAACAAGACAGACAGACATGGTTTCTGTTGGTAGGGATAGTGTCATTCTGTGCAAAGTAGCAGCCATGGCTGAACATAATCACAGTATGGTATGTACTGACTACAAGTAACTGCTACACAAATCTGTAACTTTTGTCATTTACTAGAATTTGCATGTATATGTCAAGCAATGTGTATGAATATTCAAGCATGTGTAGTGCATGTGTTTTCACGGGTGCATCTAATATATGTACACATGCATGCATGAAAAGTCCTGAATTCAGTCTTGGCTATCATTTCTCAGGCATGGTCTTCCTTGGCTTTTTGAAGCACAGGGTCTCAGTGGCTCAGAACTCGTCAAGTCTGGTAGGCTGACTGACCTGCAAGTCCTAGGATTCTATCTAGGGTGCTCCACGGTGGGTTACAAGTATATGCCACCATGTCAAGTTTATTTCTTACAAGCTACATGGATGAAACTCTGGTCCTAATGCTTGTGAGGCAAAGCACTTTACCAACTGAGCTGTGTCCCCAGCCTTAACTTTGTCTTACATGTGCCCCAAGAAGGTGAGTTATATCAATGTGATGTGATAAAGTGACAATATTACTATTTTGAAAATTTCATATGTGACTTGGGATGACTTTAACATAGTTGGCTTTTTATTATAAATGGGACTAGAATCCACAATCTCATATGATAACCATAAGTATTTAACACCGTGTCTTAGAAAAGCCCCTGGCACAATGTCTGCAGACAGAAGCAAGATGGTATTTGTACTCTGAGAAGACTGCTGAAATATTAAGTCCTCCTTGAATGTCTTCTGGATCTGGCAACCTTCCAGACTGAAAGCGTGACAGCAACAGGGTCTTCTGTCTTCCTCCTCTTCGTATGACCACATACACTGCCATGAGTTCTGAGAAGGAATGTGACATGCCCACACAGAAGAGAGGATGGTGACATTCATGGGCACATACATGAGTGTGGATAAACAGGAGTACACAGGAGACGAACAGGCACTGTAGACAGCTGATTAGTGAGTCAAAGATGAAGGTGTCAGTTCTGGAACCCTGGCTGAAACAGAGAAGCTGCAATCTTCCTTCCCACAGCAGCAGAATTCAAACAAGGATGAACTACCCTTGGATTCCAGGTCATTTGAAGGCCACCGTGGGTTGTCAGAGCTACAGGTATTAGCTGGGAACCAGTGCCACCTCTGAAAGTACTGCAACCAGCATTTGGCTCTCCTTGTCTACTACAACCTTCATGTTATCAGTGTCCTGGTGAAGCTGGTCTCTCCACACTTGGTCAATACCATGCCCAGCACATAGTCAACAAGAATTCCATACTGAAGAGTGGCGGAGAAGCTTCTGCTCTAGCCATGGTGACAGCTCAGGTTAGTAAGCATCCGAATCACCAATTAGCTGGATGTGAACTTAATTAAATCCCATGTGTAATTTAATTCCGCCTACATCAGTTAGCCCAGAAGTAAGTTATAGCTTTGCTGTTATTCAGAACATTGGCTGCCTTGTGAATCTTTTTTATGTATATGTAGCTCGTTCATAAATAATCTACAGGAAGCTAATCTTATCTTTTACATTATGAATTTTTTAATGACTTGCTGCATGTTGTAAGAAGTGTATATCACACTTTGGTGAATGCTGACCTGATGGTATTATGTGACATAATTAACTGGGGACACAGGGCCTCACCATCTCCACAGAGGAGTACTTTGTCATCTGTCTGGTGCCACTTCTGTGGAAAGTCCTGTTTTTTGTTGGGTCAGTGTAGACACTTGGTTAAGCCTACACCAGATTGTCATTACACATGTTTTTTTCTTCTACATGAAAAGCTAGTTTCCTGTGCTACTTACATTATTCTTGGAGTATTAATCAAGGCATCATCACATCATTTCCCAAAATTAAAATCCAAGTTAGAAATTTTAGAAGAAATTTATTTTGGAAATTAAATAAAGCTGTAGTTTTACTAGGTGATCACACTTTGGCTTACCTAAAAGATTTCTCAGTTTGTGCTTATTGTCATTAGATTTAGGTTGGCTATGTGCACGTGTGTGCAGTGCATACCCACACGTACACACACACAAGCTCACAGGTCAGAGGTCAACAATGGCTGTCATTCCTCAGGTGCTTTTTGTTGTTGTTGTTCATCTTTTTGTTTTGTTTTGTTTTGGAAAAGGGTCTCTCATTGGCTTGGAACTCACCAAGAAGACTCTCCTGGCTGGCCAATGAGCCACAGGGGGCTTCGTGTCTCTGCCTCCTCAGTGCTGGAATTACAAGCACACACCACCACACTTGACTTTTTTTTTTTTGTGGGTTCTGGGGACCAAACTCAGGTTTTTAATGCTTTCAAGGCAAGCATTTTACAACCTGAACCATCTCCTCAAGCCAGCTTGGTCTTTGTTTCAGACAAGAGTGCTCCAGTTTGAGCAACAATTTATAAGGCTGGATGCTGATTTTTGTACTAGCCTCCAGATTCTCTTTTCTTTTTATTTCAGTTTTAGCAGTTGTTAGATGCCATGCTGGATAGTTTTGTGTCAACTTGACACAGCTAAAGTCATCTGAGAGGAGGGAACATTAATTTTAAAAATGCCTCCCTAAGATCGGGCTGTAAGCAAGCCTGTAGTGCATTTTCTTAAATAGTGATTGATGGTGGAGGGCCTAGCCTACTAGGGGGGTGGTGCCACCCCTGGGCTGGTGGTCCTGGGTTCTATAAGAGAGCAGACTGAGCAAGCCATGAGGAGCAAGCCAGTGAGCAGCACCCCTCCATGGCCTTCGCATGCGCTCCTGCCCTGTTTGAGTTCCTGTCCTGTTTGAGCTCTTGTCCTGATTTCCTTTGATAATAAACAGTGATATGGACATATAAGACAAATAATTTCCCTTCCTCTCCAAGTTGCTTTTGGTCTTGGTATTTCATCACAGCAATGACAATCCTAAGTAAGACAGATGCCTTTTTTTCCCCACATTTACTCAAGTATTACTTGTTTATACCAACAACCAATGATTAACTGCTTAAAATGGAGGAAAATAATGCTTTTCATTTTTGAAGGGCTCAGTGTCAGCTCCCAAGACACATAATAGAGTGTGTGGAGTTTGGAGCAAATGTGTCACACCCTCTACAGGTGCATAAGCAGACACCCAGGATGGCAGGGATGGTTTGAAAGCTGCCATATAGGGTGGTTCGACTTCAGTGTCCAATGTAAGAACACCAATGAAGCCTCTAGGTAAGTCCAAAGTAGTATAGAAATTCTAAGTCCAGAAATAAGTATATGAATAAATAAAATCCCGGAAAATAAAAGTTTAGGTTTAGAATACCCAACATGACGTTGTTTTGCTGTTCAGATGCAGGAATTGAGGTTGCCAGTTTGTTCAATGTTTCTGCCAGAGATGGACATAGCTGGCCTTAGAACCCAGGCTTTCCTTAAGCAGGGCCAGCAAATTAAATGTCACGTGAGCAAAGTGTGATGTGTAGTAGTATTCACCAAATGAAGCTGGTGTCTCTGGTGTGAAAGGTGATTCATGGAGTACCTGCTCCTCAAAGAGTCTGCAGTTCCCCAGCATTGCCATTTCCCTGTGGCCCCTTGATATCCAATGACAGGAAGATGTGAATTCCACAGTAAAGGAGACATGTTCTGGTCACAGACCCATGGTCTTTCCATGGAGGCCAGTTGTTAGTATCCATCTGCAAATCCATCATTCTCTGAAGCAAGTCCGATTCATGTTCTGGAGACACGGCTTTCCAGCGGCATGCTGGAACCCACTAACCTCGCCCCTTCCAGAGGACTTGATGTTTCCACCTTGTTTATCATGAGAGATCTCCTCTGTGGTCACAGAGACCCCAGCAGGCAGCAGAGCCCTGCTGGGGTCCCCACCAGGGGGGGGTCCCCACCAGATCAGCTGGAGGACCTGAGGACAAGGACCATCTGTGAAGGGGCTGATTCTCCAAGCACAGAGTCTGAGAGATGCTTCAGAGTTCTGAGAGGCTAATAGAATTCAGTTTCAAAAACAGTAAATCGTTTGCAGAATAAGCAATACAAACTCGGTTGGGCTTCCCACCAGCAACAAATAAATTGAGAAAATGTCTATGTGTGAACCAAGTGGAGGTGTCTTAGTGGAAAAATTTGTAAGAAATTTATTCTCAAACTGTAAAGTTAAGTGGGAATATAATAATTTAGTGTGGGAAAATATAGCATGAATGCTATTCTAGTTTGAAGATGTTTATAGGAGTATTATTCATAAAATAGCTAAGCCCTCATTAATCTATGTAAAACACAAATAGTTGATGATAATTTATAAAATATTGAAAGTAATAACTTATATTTAGAAGAGTTATATTTAGAAGTTGTTTCTTTTTCCAGTGTAAAAATGCTGACTAACAGGTCCGATTGAAGTGCAAACTGAATTTCTTATCTTTCTCAGTCAACATTTAATTGAGAGGAATATTCTCCTGGGTGTCATTGTCTTGAATTTGGGTTTTTTTATTATTATTTTTTTCATTTATTTTACATCCTGACTACAGTTTTCCCTCCCTCCTCTCCTCCTGCTCCTTCCTCCCACCTCCCTCTACTCATTCCCCCATCCACTCCTCTGTTTCTGTTCAGAAAGGGGCAGGCCTCCCATGGGTATCAACAAAGCATGGCATACCAAGTTGAGGTAGGACTAAACTCCTCCCTTTGTATTAAGACTGGGCGAGGCAACCAAGTATGAGGAACAGGTTCCCAAAAGCCAGCCCAAGCATCAGGGACAGGCCCTGATCCCACTGCTAGGAGTCCCACAAATAGACCAAGCTACACAACTGTCACACATATGGAGAGGGCCTAGGTTGGTCCTATGAAGGCTCCTTAGCTGTCGGTCCAGTGTCTGTGTGCTCCTATGAGCCCAGGTCAGTTGTTTCTGTGGGTTCTCTTGTCATGACCTTGACCCCCTTGGCTTTTACAATCCTTTCCCCCTCTCTTCAACAGGATTCTCAGAGCTTGGCCTAGTCTTTGGCTGTGGATCTCTGTGTTTGTTTCTATCAATGACTGTATGAAGGCTCTCTGATGACAATTAGGGTTGTCACCAATCTGATTACAGGAGGTGGCCAGTGAATTTGGATTCTGATGCTAACCACTGTTTAAAGGGCATTCATAAGCACCAATTAAAACAAGAGTAATACATTAGTATTAGTTTCTGTAACTTAAGGCTATAACACTTGCTTCTGAAAACCTATGAAAGATGTAGTCCAGAAACCAATGAACTATAAATAATTTTCCCCTCATGTATTCAGCCTCATGTGTGACTAATAAGCATTCCATGAAAGGCAGAGCCAGGAGTACTCACTAAGAGCTGATGGAGAGCTGATGTCAACGAGGGGCCTGATAGGGGAGCCCTGCCCTAGGTACTACATGATATAAGAACACTGCCCAGAGTGGAGTGACAGGATTCCCCCCAATGATATTAACACCTGTTGGGTCAGCACCTTCTGGGGCCCATAGCAGCTTACAGATAAGTATGTCATAAACTGAATTCCATCGCTGTGTTGAGGACTCTACAAGAATGACTTGGTTGTAGAGTAGAGATGTTGCAGATTGAGAGCCAAATCATCCTGATCTATCTTTAGTTCCCTTAATAACCATTCATGGCTCCCTCCATGTCTGACCTATCATCCTTGTGACAATCAGGTAAATCCTTTCAGAATTTATTAACCTGCCACCAGCTCCAAAGCTGAGCATAACACCAGACAACATGTGAAACCTACAGCAGAGATTTCCCCACTTTGCTCTAAACAACCTACGTGATGATCAAATCACTGTATTTGAAAAGTGCCTTTATCTACATGTTTCTTTGTTCTGTTACCATAAAAACTTCAAGAAACTGAATACAGTATATAGGGGGAACCTCCACCTGTGTTTCTGGGCCACAGCTACTGAAATTTGATTCCAGAACAAATTCTCATATTCCCTTTGAGATGAGAACTATGCTATTGAGTCAACAACATCATATAACAAAATGATCCCAAGTCACACAGGCCTTTCTCCATCCTAAATCCCCTCTGGGCTTACACAGTCCTCTCTAAACCCTGCTAAGATCACATTTTCTACTGGATACAACCCACAGACAACATTTATCTTAGTAAACACAGGCTATCAGAACAGTCCCTGAATGTGTTTCCAAATAAATAAAGAGCACTGAGTTCACACATGGGGCATGGCATACCAAATTCAGTATGATTCTCACTAGCATATTCCTATCTGAATTTCACAAGAGGAAGCATCCGCTTTGGGCATTTGTTATCCTACTGAGCTGAAGGCATACACCTACCTGGTCACAGGGAGAGCAGCATTTATTTGCCATTTTCATCTGTAGAGAGAAGACAGCAAGGGGTCAATATGCCACACACATTAATGCCTTCATTTTTCAGCCTGTCTAAATGGCAGCTGAAATTAATCAGCTCAGGAAACTTCTTCAGAAGTTTTTTTTCCTTTATGCTGTGCTTATCTTCAAACCAGAGCAAACACACACTTACCACAATAATTCTCAAAGCAGGAAAACAATGAAACAAAATAAAGTGTACAGACACACTAATGTCATTGTTCCCAAATAGCAGCCATTGAAGTGAGAGTAGCTGTTGGATGACAGATGTTTAAACATGTGAAAAAGAAATAAGGAAGATGGCCTCCACTCTGTCACATTAGCTAACTACAATGACCGATGGCCACAGTGACTAGTCAATTCTTTACTTATTTCCCCAAACCCTGTAGATGTCACTTTCCATAATTTTACCAGTGAAGAAATGGAAGTCCAGAAGAAGATATACCCCAAACTGTGAGCCCACATGTCTGCCCTGCCATGCTGCCTAGGAGTCACCTTCAATATTCATCCAATCAGGAGAACCCTGCACTCACTGGCTTTCTTCAGATGCCAATCCAGCCCTACCCATCTCCTTTTTCTTTGCTTATTTATCCATTTATTTATTTAATTTAAAAAATATATATATCCATCTAGATCCTAGGGATTCAAAGTGTGGAATATTAAAACCAAGAATGTAGGAAGGCACTTCTTTATACAATAGTAGAAAGATGGCTCCTTGTGTCTTCAGAGTAGAAATCTCACATATCACTGCATCCATAAACATCTCAGATTATTCAGCCAACTTCTGTCTGTCAATGGGCAGGGCAAGGCAGGGGATGAGGAGTGAGGGGGCAGCAGGCACTAGGCTATGTGGTACAGAGTATCACAAGTTGTGCCAGGCTGACGAGAGCAGATAAAGGAATGGAGTGCAAACACATGCCATGGGTGTTGGAGTGAAGATGGGAGCTGGGCCAAGCCTTTGGTTAGGGGCCAATCCTGCCACAGCTACACAGCTATAGCTTGTCATACTTCATGATGTTCTTCTCCCCCAAATCATCTCTATTTATTCCTCTATTTTACAAATCGTACTGACTTTGAATATTAAACATATCACCCAAGGGCACAGAATACTTTTTTTCTGGCCCAGATGCCTTCAGTGAGACACAGCATATGTTTTTGGTTTGGATAAGTCCTTTTTAATTTTTTAAAAACAAATGTTCATGGTTGGGATGTGTGTGTGTGTGTGTGTGTGTGTGTGTGTGTGTGTGTGTGTGTGTGTGCAAGTTTGTGCTCATGTTTATGTGTGCACCTATTTGGGGAGGCTGTAGAAAACCCAGGGTGTATATCTTGTATTTTTATCCCAGTTAGTAGTTTTTCCAAATAAAATTCACATTCTATTTAACACATTTGTGTGTGTGTGTGTGTGTGTGTGTGTGTGTGTGTGTGTGTGTGTGTGTCGAGAGAGAATGGGAGGGGTGGAGACAGAGACAGGGAGAGAACTAGCCTGAAAGTTTCCAAATGTCTATCTATATCTAGATACATTTTAATAGATTAAGTTTCAGTTATTTGAGTTAGATATTCGATCTGTGGAGACAAGTACATATTCGGCATGCAAACCCAAACTTGCAGCGGGTTAACTATACTTGGAAAGTTCTCATCACTACTGCTAATGCAGACACAAGTGGGAGTAAGTCCTGCTCACATGTTGAAGTGTCAGGTCACTGATGTTGGCTGAGATTGCACGCAACCAGTCAGCACAGTCCTGGGCAGTGGGGAACTGAAGGACCCCTGTGCTGGTTCCATCCAGGGCCAACACCTCGAACGCACTGGACCTACAGCAGAAGAGAACACCAGGGAGGCTGTCAGCTGAGACAGGATGACACCTGCTCCGGTCCATCCAGCAGGGGACAGGGGCTTCCAGCACCTGCTGTCCTACGCTCAGCTGTGGCACACCTAGGAAAGAGTAGATAGTCTTAATCTCCTAGTCAACAGGCATAATAGGTTAGCTTAGCCAAAATGAAAACCCACACTGAACTCCCTCACTAGGAACCATTTCTAATTCAGTAGGCACAAGGCAAGCAGGGCAGATGGGAAAGAAGCCTTGCTCTGGTTGAAATCTCAGAGTTATCATTTTATAGGCATCCTAGCCGTAATTATTTTGAAGCCCATTTACCTCATGGAACCTAACATGACATCAAACAACACACTCAGTACTGACTGGGACTGAAACTTCCCAGTGCATACACTCAGGATGGACAGCAGAGCTCTGGAGAAGCCCCGTGTCCTTACTTTGATGTGGACATGGGGGTGATTGACATGAAGCTGACTCAATCCCAGTATCCCTCCTTGTTGAGAAGTCCTTAAGACCCATATTGCACATGTATCCACTCTAAACTGTGTTGTTATAACCTCTCAGCTATGAGTTCTGCTACCCAAGATGAGGACTTAGGGGAGGAGGGCTACCGAGCCTTTCCTGTGTGTGAGCAGCTCTCAAAACAGCTTCCCACGAATGAATAATCTTTCTTTTTAAAACAGATATCTCCCTGACTGTCCCTACCTTAATTAGCACTTCTTGAATGAGAATGAAGCATTTAATTATTCCCGGCTGATTCTTCAGCCTGGTGGAATATGAAGGGTGATGAGTGTATTTTTGAAAGTATCACCAGAGGATGAACCTAAGGTGAAGGTGAGTTTTAAGTGAAGGTACAGGCAGTTGACAAGATGGCTTTGAGGAATGGGCCAGGCATTTCACCACAGCCTTCACATGGCTATTTCTAGTTGCTTCTTCCCATTGCATCTTCTTGGTAGAGTCATTTGTCTCTAACTCCTTCATTTCAAGGTTCCTTGTTCCCTGTATAGCTGCCTTAGACCTGCATGTTCCATGACAAATTATCACTTTCTCTATGTGGCACCGAACAATATTAAAAATATGTCCTTGTGTTTATTTTGGACACTGCAAGGACATGGACTTTATTCTAACTCCAAGAGGAAGTCACCAGGAGGCTTTGAGCACAGAAATAGCATGGTCAGAAATGGATGATAAATTTGCAAAAAAACTTGTATTGGAAATGGGCCAAAGGGATAGTGGGGAATATGAGAGAAGTCTGGTAACTGCTGGAGTAACCAGGCAAGGAGAGGTGCTTAGGAAAGCCAGCCTCGGGAGGTGACTGAGGAGGGGAAATTAGTCAAGAGATTGGACTCAGATTATGGGACAAAGAGGAATCAACACTGAACACAAGGTTTGGCTGAATGCACAGAAGTATAGCTGTAATGTTTAGCAGCTGTGCTGGAGTAACTGGACCCAGCATGTGAGGAAGGCCAGACTCGGGACAGAGTTTGGGCCATCTGCTTGCTTGTGATGCTTCCCAAGTAGAGCTGGGAGTGGGTGGTGGAACAGTCAAGTGTGGGCACTAGGGACATGTCTTGTCTAGAAATAGAAAATGTGAGCTGTCCACTGTGCAGGGTCAGGCTGTGAGAAGGAGAGAGCTCGCCAAGGAGCAACATGGAAAGTGAAGCAGCTGGAGAAAGGAGCAACCAGCAGAGAGAACAAGACTGACTGGCAAAGTGGGATATGCTAAGCTGGCACGCTTCCCTGAAAGTCAGCCCCCAAAGAAAGGTTTCTGCAACAGAAATAAATGTTGGTGTACTGACGCTCTCTGTACACCAGATGTGAAGACTTAAAGACTCCTGCTTCCCCCAAATATAGAAAAGTAGTACAAACCAACAGATGTGTAAATCACAACACAAGAACACAGGACACGTGAAGAAGCAAGGCAACCAGGCTGTTCCAAAAGACCAAAGTGCCTCATCTACTAAACACAGATACTAAAATAAGCAAAATGTCAGACAAATATTCTAAAGCTTTCTGGTAAAAATGATTGACAGCCTGAAAGTGAATACAGAGTAGGTGATAAATTCAATCTAGAATGTAAAGCAGGCGTCAGAGGAAAATGGACCTGGATACTATCTCTATCATCCCTCAGGCAAACAGGAAAACAAGCCAGGGCTCTAGTCCTCGTTTGTCAGTGGGGAGGGTACCATCCACCCAGGGTGAGGTTGGAAGACCTCTGACGATGGAGTAAAGTCTAACCCTTTGTCTGGATCTGAATGGAATCTCAGTAAGTAGTAGTAATGGGACCAATAGAATTTTGACAGGATTTGGTTGTATTTTATGAAAGTATTATGTAAAATATATTTATACAACAAAGAAAAACTACTAAGGATATGGAAGATGGATGGAAATCTGCCAAAGTATACTTGAGCTCTTACCTGAAATAGAGACCCTTGCCTCTCTTTCTTCAAGTTGCTGGAATGCCATACAAAGCCCCTTCTGCATCTAGGTATCATGAGATCCAAAGCCTTGTGCATACTTCAGCAAGGCTTTAGATCCCCAAGATGTCCCTCTCTGAGGACAGGGCTGTTTCCAAGGGGGCTATTGCACACTTGCATGGTTATCAGGTCTCATATACAGCTAACTGCCATTCACTCTCACTGAGCTGTGCAAAGCCCATGTAAGGCTGAAGGAATAGTTGAATTTTAAGCAGCAACTCCTTCCTGAAGGCTCCAGTTAGGGAGTCCTCTGCATTCTCCAGTGTTGACCATCCAATCTCACTGCAACATCCATATCCATGTTAGTAACCACACAATCCGCTTATGAATTCCTCAAATGAAAACCTGCTAGATTATCTCAAAGCCAGTTGAATACAATGTATTGATCCTAAAACCGAGTTCAGAAATGGTGGTAGGATATGACTTTGTCAATCAAATCCCTCACTTTTAAACCTTCATCTTTGTTTGCATCATAATTAATAAACGTGTTATTTTATAACTTGTTCCACTAGAAGTCTCCTTTTTCATTTCAAGACCAAATGCTAAATGATGTCCCAAGTGTTTTTTGAGAAAACTTCATCAACAAATATATTGGCTTGTTAAAGGGTCTCGTGTACCAGGGAATTGCATTGTCCAGATGCTTGTGGAGCTGGGACAAGATATGATTCATCCACACCATGCACATTGCTCAACACAGAAACAAACCCTCTGGTCACTTGTGCCTTTCTGTTTCATGAGGATACTGGCAAGAAATTGAAAACAAGTTCTTAGCCACATGGAGTTTAAATTCTACTCCAAGGAGCCACAGGCCATGTTTTCTGGCTAGTATTCTACTGATTTTTATAGAGGTGAGAGAATGAGTGAAAATTTTTTACTGGGTGCAGTGGGCAGAGGCAGGGGAATCAGTTCAAGGCCAGTCTCAGGTATAGATATGTGAGACCCTGTCTCAAAAAGAGAAAAGAGAGGGAGGGAGGGAGGGAGGGAGGGAGGGAGGGGGAGAGGGAGATGGAGAGAAAATCTTCAGATAGTTAAAACGCAAGAATATAAAATTTTATACCCCTCTCTCATTTCTGTCCTTTAAAAAGATTTTTAAAAATTCTTTTTTGAGTACATGTGTTCATGTACATGTGTGGGTGGGTACCTTTGAAGACTAGAAGGGGGCATTGGATAACCTGTAGCTGGAATTACACTGGTGCCCTTTTGATGTGTGTTTTCAAACAGGCCAACAATGCGCAAAAAATTCTTATGCTTTTTCTCCTTGTATTTCTCTGTAAGTCTTGAAGTAAAAAATTTAATAACATGGGAGGAAAAACTGAGGACACTTACACATCTTATAAACAATGGTATTGAAAATAAACAATAAAGAGAGTCAACTGGCAGCTTCCTTTGTAATCAACACGGTACATCAGTTTTCAAACATTGCAATGGTGTTATCTTTACCTTATGAAGAAGGTACTATTATTGAGATCTAGAAACTGAGTGTATACATGGCAATCACTTACCATGTTTACTTATAAGGTCAGGCAGGCAAAGGCAAGGACCCATAGTCATCACCAGGAGAGAGGAGGGGCTTCTGACTCCAGCCCTCTTTTAGCTCCTGATAGTGAAGATGTCTGATCTGGAGAAACTATAAGATCCCTGTGCACTGAAACCATGGCAACTGCTGCTTCCAGGAGCACACAGCTCATTCTTCCCTGACCACACAATTCATGTGAACCTGGTTTCTGTTTTTGGTTTGGTAATGCTACATTGGCTATGATGGCCAGTGGTCGTCATTTTACTCTTTCCTTCTGGGACAAGACCACAGCTGCAGACTATAAGCACACGGGAGTCACACTGCTGCCTGGGGAAACTGGCAGGAGCTTTGAATGGGACCTTATCTAGGTAAAGACAAAAAAGCACTCTATGCCAGGAAACTGCTTGGCTGGGAGAACTCTTTACCTTCTTAGGCTCACATCTAAGATGAGCAAGAAGCAGAATGCATTTGCAAAGTGCAGCTTGAGGAGTCTCCTCTCAGCTCCGCACATGAAAAAACCTCCATTCTAGGGAAGGAATCTGGGCAGAAGAATATCCTTGGGAGAGACTTGGTCTTCATGGGTGACAGGTCAAAGGTCTATCAACAACAGTGTCCTTTTAAAGACCCCATTAGGAGCTCCATTACCATTTCTTAAATGTGAGATCAAAGTGAGAAGGTGCCAATCCACCAGAGGGTTACCAGGACCAGTTGCCATACCTGATCTGGGACTTCACACTCCATGGTGAAAGGCAGATCACTGATGCTGTCAGGTGCCTGGCCTGTGTAGCTTTGAGTTCAGACTATATTTAATGAGCCAGATTAAGCCTCAAGGTCACTTCACACACTGAGAGAATCAGGGCCTCTAAAGCCTTCTCCATCTCCTCTCCCAAACGAGGCTCTCTGGACCTGGTATCAAATTTCCTGACTATATCCCTTTCTTTACTACTGTGAAAAATCCTGCCTCTGTGGTTCCCTAATTTTATGGCAAAGATGAGGATGCTGGTAAACTGAGGACAGATAGACAGTCAAGATAAAATGACTTTGCCTACAGCAATGAGTCAGGAGAGGAGAAGTCAGATGCCTCTGCCACTGATGGAGATGAAAGATCTGTGCACACAGAGGGTGGCCAGGAGCAAGCTCAGGGGAGAAAGGCATGCACATTGTTATGTTTCTTTCATCTATTATGATTCAATTCCTCCAACTTTAAAACCTCTTCCTATTTATTTTCATTTCAGATCTTGAGAGCCTATTAAATCTCTACACACAAAGGAAAGGGGAATCAACTTAGCCTTCAAATGGGAGGACTTGTGATGAGTTTATCTTGCTCGGCTAAGAAGCGATCTTTGAGTCTGAAAGTGGAGGCTTTCAGGATCCATCAGCACATAGGGCACTAATCCCTAACAGTCAAGATGAATAATCCTCAGAGATAGAAATGAAAGATTCTACATGGAGAAACTGACATTCTGACATTCAATGCAGGGGGAGAGACAGAGAGTTTGAAGGAGTCAGGCACAGAGGGAGTAAGCAAAAAGATTATTTGTGAGTCAATCTGGAAGAAAGATGGCTGGTTGTGGCAGCAGGAGAGGTGAGTGTGGGGATGGCTGAGGGGACAGTTTCAGCAGCATTTTGCTTCTGGACCTGCATAGACCCAGATCAGGACAATTATGCACTACTAGCCAAGGCAGTGGTGACCTGAGTCCATCCAAAGAGTCTCTGTGGCTTCTGCAGAGCACTGGTTCATTTAAGTGCCCACTGAGCAGCTAATAGCACAGCAGGTATTAGGAACCCATGTAGCAAGGTATTATCTCTTTCTGTCAGTCTTCTGTCTATAAAATGAGGTTCTCTGTGGATTTAAAGATAGTGCATTTGAGAAAGCAACAGCAATTCTATCACCTGCTTGCTGCTGGCAAGGTTGTGAGGTCCCCAAGCAGAGAAGAGCCCTTCCTGGATAGGCTGGAACAAGGTGTAGGAGAGCAGAAGAACAGCAAAGCACATGTCCTACTGCCAAGGCATCCAACACAGCTACCTGGTATCAACGGAAGATTCCATGGTCCTGGGAAAGATGAAACCTGCTGCTCTCCTCTTCTCTTTTCCAACCTCCAGAATAAACACCATGCTAGATGATGACCACAGGGCCCCATTATTGACAACTCCCCATGCAGAGTTGACCTTCACTGTCATCCCTTACAATCTTTAATCTCACTGCAGGCCCCTCTTCCTACTGAGATGTGTGATGTTCAGGACTCTTTTCCTGCATACTATGTGAAGCTGGTATCTGAGGCTCACAGGCATTGAGAACACTGTACTGTGGGAGACCTTGACAGCCTGACACGTTCTATAGGGAAGTTTTTTTTTATTTTTGGAATGAGTGTTTAAACATGGCACCATCTTTTGCAAAACAGATCAAAGCATTTATCAGGATAATTGTGACTTGCATTATCACTTTGCAAAACGTGCTTATCTGCAACATGCCTACACATTCTGTTTTGACTCCACAAAGCCCATCTGGTCCTCCATGATTCTTATGTAAGGGGAACACTTCAAAACAAATGGGGTTTTCCCTAAGTTATGAAACAAATCTTCATTGTTATTTTCAGAATCTGGACAGATGGGGCAACAGGACCCAAAGTTATAGTCTCCATTTCCTCCCATTCTCTTTTCTCCTTTCCTTCCTGCTCCCCTTTCCTGATGTGCAAAAAGAACAAGGTTAATGACTCCTTATCCTTTTCAAGGTCAGCATAAAACAAGAGGTGTGGAAATGGGTCCTCTGTATGGGAGAATAGAGACTGTGCCTCTTGGAAAGGATCATGTAACCCAGGATGGTGGGTGGGTGTGGGCTCCCACACTGTTTAGCTTCATGTATTAGGGTTCTCCAGAGAAACAGAATCAATAAAGGCAATTATCTATCTATCTATCTATCTATCTATCTATCTATCTATCTATCTATCTATCTACCTACCTACCTACCTATCTCCAAGGGGATTAATTAGATTAGGTTACAAATTTTGGGCTGGGTAGTCCAACACTGGTTGAACTCTGGAGAGGCTGAGGACCTGAGAGCTACTCAATTCATAAGGTTGAATGCCGTAGTTCCTGGTGTAGCCCAGAGGATTCTGGAGAGCCATTGGTCTTCAGTCCACAGTGGAAGGCTGAAAATGGGTTCCAGAAGGATGGCAGCAACAGCAACAGAACAGACGCACTCATTAGCAGAGAGTGAAGGCTACTAGGGAAAAGTAGCAGCTTTCCCCTTGGGCTTCCTTGTGGGTTGCTACTGGAGGGTGCCACCTACTCTGAGGTGACTTCCTTTCTTAGTTAATCCTTCTAGGAAATACCTTTATGGACCTCCCCAGAGGCATGTTTCTTTATAGACATATAGATTATGGATCCAGTCAAGTTGACAATTAACAGTTCTTCTTTGGGGACAGTCATGCTTCATTTGCTCAAGGCATCTCCCAGCTCCTCTGCACCTACAGCTAGGCTTTATGTTGCTTTCACAAAACCATCTCAGGAAGCAGTGAAGTGTTCATCTTGTCTCTCATTCCCTTTGTTCAGCAAGAATAAAACATAGCCAGGAATACCTGCAAGTAGCCCCATCACAGTCCCTAGAGGGCAATTGGGGCAACCCCAGGTCCCAGTTCTGCATGCTTCTCTGAAGCCTTGACTCTAGTGCCACAATCTCAGTTATGAACTTTCTTCTTACAGCATCTGCCTCCAGGCTTTACAACCCCTCTGCTCAGTTTTTCTACATATACTTCACTGTCAGAGAGATTGTCAGTGGTCTGCTGGCATACATATTGCTCTTGGTTTTTTATCCAGCTACACCAATGCCTTGATCTTAGCTCAGCATGAACCCAAACAGTGACCATCTAAGTCAGGCAGTGACTGCCATGTGTCAGCTGCTATGCTTTATTGATTTGTTCCACAGTAGAAAATCAGTGTGGTAGAGCTAAGTGAAATGTTAGCTTGCCTCCATGAATAGCTTGCCTTCTTCATAGCCATGACCAGTAGTCAAGCTGTGTTTGTGAGAGAGGCACTTTGGTAGCTAACCCAGGAGTTAAAGTTGCAGCATGAGGCTGAGCAGTCTGCAATGCAACATGGCTATGGTGTCACAGAGTTGAGCCTACTCTGCTCTCTGCTAAGACCCTCTGAGAACATGCTGGCTATTGTTATGCATTAGTTTCACATCAACATATTCTGTCCTCAAATTTTCAGTGAATAACTAATTTCTGTTTTGTGTGGTATAATTTTAAAGCAGTGTTACTCCCCAAAGGGCTTGGTCACAGCCATACATGGCCCAGAGCCTGTTTCTGATACCATTCAGCAAGGAAGAAGTCTCATAACAGGGCCATAGAAGAAGGTCTGATTGTTTTGAGAGTTTCCCCATTACTCAGTGCAGTCCCTCAGCTGTGGGTCCAGCTCTGTCCTACAAACAAATGGACCTAGGGGGAGACATAGCTAACTGTACTGAGACCTTCTAATAACTGATGCTGAATGGTTCCTGAGTGTTCATGAAGCCCTTTCGACTATGGTCCAGGAACAAAGCAACCCATATGAGAGACCCACCTACTTCTGACACTGGTCAGGCCTGTTGATTTTAGTTTCTAGTAGATCTTGATGGGTCTGGAGCTCAGGTAAGCACCTCCCAACCATAGTCTTGGGGCAGTTATGTCCAGCCAGAGTTCCATAGGGAGATGCTTCTGAAGTCTCTAGGGCAGGCTTGTCTGCCAGTATCCTACAGTCACTCCTCTGTCATTCAAAGACTTGGATCTTAGTTCCAGTTCTTTGTGGCTATCCACTGAGAAAGGCTTGCCTGCATAAGAGTGGGAGAAAACATCTCCCACAGTGCCCTTGCAGCCTCTTAGGATGCCCCTACACCCGGGCTTGAGTTCCTCTCAGCCACAGATCAGAACAGTGTGGCCCACCCAGGAATCTTTCTAGCATTTCCTCAGTGTCATCTAGAGACCCAGAGGAAGACACTCCATTCTATGAACCCAGCACCAGGTTTACAGTATAAAATCTTTATCACAAGCCCCATAGAACTCCATTCTGGGCTGTTCATCCTATCCAGGATAAAATAGAACGCTACTCCTTAGAACTCTGATGTCTATCAACCATGGCTTCCACTGCAGGTACAGTTTAAACAGCTGACTTAATCATGCAAAAGACAAAATTATTGAAGTCAAATGCAGGTTATTTTAATAAGAAAATTAGTGGGAAAAAGCAAGAAAACAAAGAAAAAACAAAAGAGTAAATAAATCATGGTGGACTGAAGGGATACCTTCCGATATATAATGATGGGAGTTCTAGGTGGAGAGGAAAGAAGGAACAGGCAGAAAGCAGTGTCTGGAAATATCCTGAATCTTAGGAGATACAGAGAAACCCAGAAAAGAAAGTGTGAAATACCCCTAGAGTAATCAATTCAAAATGGCACAGCCAGCATATTAATCAAATTCTCAAGAGAATTCTGAAGCAGTAAAAGAGAGCAAACGTACTATATATAAGGGAAGAGCCTTCAGATTCTTGGTCAAAATCTCAGGAGAAGCTACAAACTTCAGGAGGGAGTTGGAATACTGCATTTATAGTATTAGATGGAAAAAAAAAGTTCCCAAGTGGGAATACAATGCCTGGCAAGGTTCTCCTCTGGACTAAAGGCTGAAGGAGTTTACCACCATGATGATCACAGTAGTGCTAAAAGAATTCATTAATCTGTTATGAACAAAATGCTAAATAATGCACAAAAATGCAAGAATGTGAAACCTTATCAGCTTTGCCCCAGGGTTGATGGCACTTACCAGCATGTGGCCCTGATAAAAGAAGAGGTCTGAGAGAAAAGCAGGAATGCTTGCCTTCACTTACTCCTGTATGGGTGTGTTTATCACTCCTGCCACCAGCCTCCACTGACACCAAACTCCAGCTTCTTCATTCTATCTAGGTAAGCTAAACACTAGTGACTCTTCAGGGGACTCCTGGGCTTTTGAACTGGGTGGGACTTCTGAGGCCTCTAGCATCATAGACTAAACAGCTATCAGGTCCTATGTTTCTCTAGCGTTCAGGCAGGCACTAGACTACTCTGTCTCTAGTGTGTAAGCTAACCTAATAAGTCCCCTTTATAACAGATACACACACACACACACACACACCCCTCAAGGATCTATAGCAGTAACAATGTCAACATGTGAGCCCGCAGATTACTGTAGATTACCCTCCTTCCTACAGTTCTGTGTACAGACAGACCTGTCTCAATTCACAGAGAAGAGGAACTAAAAACAACGTTTATGGGTGTATGTGTGTATACATGTGTATATTTGTGTGTGCGCATGTGTGTATATTTGTGTGTGTATATTTCTCCCCTCAACAAATAAGAACAATAAAAACAGACTAGAAATAAAGGCAACTGAAAGTATGATAAAGCCAGAAGTTGATTCTTTGAAAAATGAAATTGATAAAAATTTAGAAAGATTTAAAAAAGAGCAATCTCAAATCAGAAATGAACAAGAAGATATTGGAAATGATCAATAGGAACACAAAGGATCTCATGTGGCAACTGGGAACAATTTATACTAATTATTTGAATAACCTAGAATATTAAGATAATCTAGAAGACAAGTTCCAAGAAACACATAAATGACTAAGACTGAATCATATTAGACAAAATCTTAGAGAGCCATTAAGGAGGCTGGATCAAGAGTTTTGATTCTCATCAAAGAAAATGTAAGGACCTGGTGGCATTACTGAGTTCTATAAAACATTCAAAAAAGAAATAACACCAATGCTTCTCAAACTCTTCCAATGAATCAAAGACGATAGAACACATCTAAGGTAATTTTAAAAGACTATCATTACCTTTGGTCTGACCCCAAAGCCAGACAAAGACACTACATGAAAACACTAGTATGAGGAATACATGCACATTAACAAATACATTCAACAGGATAATTAGATGATCATTCATGTGGTCAAATGGAATTTGCCCTTGAGATGAAAAGATTATGAAGTACACACAATAAACATGATACATCATGCCAAGAGAATGAAGGGTAAAACTGGCACAACCATTTCAATGGATACAGAAGAAACATTTGACAAAAGTCAACACCATCTCATAATAAAAAACATTCTCAAAAAATTAGGCATGGATTGTATCTCAATAAAACCAAAGTGCAAAAAAAACCACAGCACACATCATACTCAGTGATGAAATGATAGCTATTTCCTGTGTAATTGAGAGCAAGAGAGGGGTGTCTATTCTCACCACCTCTATTTGGGACTGCACCAGAAATACTAAACAGCAAGCAGGAAAGAAAAAGAGAAACCTACATATATGTGTAGGAAAGGAAGAAATGAAATTGTCTCTGCTGATGACTTGATCTTATATACAGAAAAGATATACCACAAAGACTTCACACATGCATAAACACATAACACAAGCCATTCAAACTGACGTGTGGACTCACTACAGCTAGAAGATACAACATCAGCATACACAAATCAGTAGTGTTTTTGAACACTAGGAACAAACTGTATAAAAATAAATTAAAGAAACAATCCCCTTTGCAAAATAATAAAATAGGCATGCGCCACCACCAGGCAGAGGCAGGCAGATCTCTGTGAGCTCGAGTCTAGCTTAGGCTATAGAGTAAGTTCCAGGAAAGGCTCCAAAGCTACACAGAGAAACCCTGTCTCAAAAAACCATAATAATAATAATAATAATAATAATAATAATAATAATAATAATAATGATAATAATAATAAAAATAGGAGTAAATTCAAGGAAGTTCAGGATCTAATCACTAAAACCTGTAAAACATTGATGAAGGAAATTAAAGAAGGAACAAATAGATGTAGTTACATTGAGTTTTCATGAATTAGGAATATTAATATCAAATGTCCACACCACAAAAAACAGCTACATCGGGTGCTAACAACCACCTGTAATGCCTTTTCCAAGAGATCTGGCACCCTCTTCTGGCATCTGCTAGTACCTACACCTATTTGCTCCCACACCTCCCAAAAATGTTTTCTTTTTAAAATTTTAAATGTGAATATGCATGTGGAGAGTCTGGGGGCATGTGCATGTAAGTGCAGTTGTCTATGGAAACAAGAAGATGGTGTTGGATTCCATGGAGATGGAGTTACAAGGTGTGGGTACTGAGACCAAACTTAAGTCCTCTGGATTAGCAGTATAGGTTCTTAACTGCTAAGCCATCTCTCCACCCCTAACAACAACAACAACAAATCTTGAGGTAATTATCCTGATTCAGTCATCACATATTGTGTGTGAAATATCACGCTGTACCCCATAAATACATAGATCTTCATGTTTCTATAAAAAAGATGCCTGAGAACACATACATGCTCATACCACTTATCACATGTACAACTTTATACACACACTGTACTCACACCACATATCAAGCAGAAACTACACACACATATTTTATGACACACAAGGTTCAATTTGCAGCGAGATGTTTATGCTATGCCTTTGCTAATTGAAGCTGGTAGGCAGGTCACTGTTCTTGTATCTGGCTTCTCTCAAAACTCGAGCACGGAGCCCTGGCCTCTCAGCCTACCCAGAAGGGTACATGAGTCTTCACAGATACATCTTGAAACTACATAATTAACAGGGCTTCCAAACAAGTAGCATTTATTGAACCGTGGAGCTGGCCTAACCCTCTTACTTTATTAATGGAGAAAATGAAGATCACCAAGTTTAAATGGCTTTTCAGTATCTATTTGTCATTTAGAAAAGTATGCAGTCTTTTATAATTGAACCTATTCTGTTGATACTTAAAGTTGAAGACAGAGTTTCTTCTTCTTAGACTATTTTCTAAGCACTGACAATTGCTCTTGCTAGAAGGGAGAGCAGTTCCTATTTTAAAAAATAAAAAGATCAGCCGCTCCAATTGCTTCTGTATCCCTTTCCTCTTGGCCTTCAATACTTCCTCAAATGCTGCCCTGTAGAGACACTGCCTGTGCTCGCCAACGCTTCTGTCAGACACAGATACAGTAGATGGAATTGGCACAATGTGGGGCTCGCCAGACTTTCCCACAATGCTGAGTTTACTGCCTTTTCCTCCGGTGCTGGGTTTACTTTTCCCACTTCCAACATTGGTCACATACCTGAGCTTTTCTGTTCCAGCTTTGTACCTGGAGATCCGAGCCATGGACAAAGGGACTGACAAGGTGTCTAGCCAACGCTTCTCATACTTTGGTTCATTAGCTATGGGCGAGGAAGGTGATGATGGAGCCTGTGCAAAATAAGCAAGAGTCAGTCAACACAGGACCAGTCAGTCTACTGTTCTCTGGAGAGGCTTACAACTGAGGCACCCATCCCACAAAACTCAGATTAGCCCACTTCGATTGATGAAAGCATACAAGATAAATTCTCAGAGATCCAGACAGAAAGCAGCACTCATATTTGAATATAAAAGCTTTTAAAATACGTTTTAAACAATATTTTTTTTTGCAAAAAAAAAATGGAAGAAAGCTAAAGAAGAGGGCAAAGAGAACTGCATTTGGAGGAGATCTTAACTTAAAAATGTGGAACCTTAAGAGAAAGTAGTTCAAAACAAGCTGAGCCGATGGATGTTAAGCACTCAGTAATGTGGGCAGAAGCAGAATTGCTTCTGCCAATGGCAAATGAATCCCGGTTATAAGATAGATTTCTAGAACAACATCAGGCATGGTGGGGCTTGAGTTTCTTTGTTAGACATTCAGAAAGATATGAAGTCATACCTCTTCTTGACCTGAGAGGGACATAGTATCTAATGGGGTGACTACAGCTCTTCCCACTTAATTTTCAGACTTTGGAAATCCTAAAGGTCATGGCTTTCAGCCTCAGACAATAGGCATCTTTGAAGGGAACTGTGACAAATCTAATGGAATGGGTAAAAGTTGACGGATAAAAATGCCTTTATAATACATGTTTTAAAAGAATCATGGCATCTGCTACAAAGAGAATAAACAACAAAACAATCAAGTCCCTGGATCTAGAGAGGGTGGGAAGCCAGACAAGCCACTTAACTGAAGGTGTCAGGGCCAAGCTGAGGCCACAGAGCAAGGACTCTCAAGGGTGGGGACACACTCTAATACAGAGCCTGGCTATGTATGCCTGCCCATCTTAGAGTCACTATGGAGCGGGGACATTTTGCCTTCTCACCATCTCCCTTCTTGAGAGAGTGGTCATTGTCATCAACCTGGCCCATATCCTATGTCCAGTACGAGAAATATGGCTTCTCCATTGGCCTCATATGTTCAGATGAAGACCTGCCTTGAGAGTCACACTGGAACCTTGAGCCAGGAACCTCACCATGTGTGTCTGGTTTTGGTGAGGTTACTTGGTCCAGTTCCCTGGACCTGAGGCCAAAGAGATAGATCCTTGGTGATGTGGAGAGTAGACAAGTGCTTTGCCAACAGGGGGCAGGCTTTGAGATTGTAGAAAAAGTCTAATTCCACTGGGCTGTGCACACATGTGTGTGCTCCCCCATGTGGGGTAGAACTTGGGTATGGGGGGCCTCAGAGATTGAAGTTATACTTTTTTGGAAGCTCACCTTTGGCACTGCTAACAAGCAGCAAGGGAGCTCCAAAACCCTGAGGGACCTGGTGAGGAGAGATGTGAGCAAAGTGGACACCCTCCAGAAGACCAAACTCTGAATGGTCTCTGGGGCCAGCTACACTAAGCAGACAGATGTATCCCCTCAGCCCTTCCCAACTTGCAGATTACTTAATGACATAAAGCACTTTATTAAAAAAGCGATGACCAGAATGAGGTGCAAATCCACAAATACCAGACACAGCAGCTGTGACATAGTAATTATGAAGGAACAATTGAATTTGCCTCCTTGCATTGTATCTAAAAGGGTCATGCACCAGAGGGGCCCTGCCAGACTTCCTGTTCTGCATTCTCAATCAGCTACTATGCTCTGATAATTACTCAGGAAATAGGAAACAGGTTTTGTTGGTGAAAAGAAGAATGTGCTAACAAGAATAGTAACTGTTAGAAGTGTGCTTTTCATGATAGCACATGTGGATTAACTAAAATAATTTAGACTTTCTTCTCACCCCAACAACCCAGCAGACTGAAAACTATGTTGATGGTTGTGGTTCTTTAGGCTAAATTCCTACAAGTCTCATGTTCAACTGCATCAGGCTGGTGAGATAGTACTCTGATCCTGCCTCCTTGTTGGCAAAGGCATGTCCTTTATCCTGAGATAGTGGCTCCTATAAGCAGTTGAGAGACATTTATCTACAAGGGAGGGTGAATGCTGACACCAAAATGTCACTTCAGAAGATGTGACAACATGAGGCCCCCTGACACATTCTGCAACTGTGATAAGAAAGGGAATAGATAAGTGTCCAAGGTGTCACCTCTCTGGATACTCAGCTGCATGGCCAGAGTCAACTGCACCTCCACTCAAAGCACAGGGAACCTCAATGTCATCCAACTTGATAGCGAGCATCTGTGTTTGTCTGGCCCCTTGGTTCCCTTCCCTACATTTGCCCTAAGCAGCCTTTTCCCTGTGTATTTGTCTGAGGATTCTGCTAAATAATGGAGATCCTGGCTCTCCTGGTTTTCTCTTGTAACCTGGTAGGTTATTTCTGCTTTGTCACATGGAGTCTAGCCAAGTCAGAAATCTGCACCTGTCCCTTTGCCTTTTGAAGACAGAAGAATAGCTCATTGTTTCTTTTCCATTGTCCTAACACAGACCCCTAGAGGGGTGCTCTCCTGTGACCTGTCTTGCTGTGAGGGCTGGCAGTCTTCAACCACTGGGTTCTTGTTGCGTGAAAGCAAGGGCCTTGCTTTACCCAGCATAATGCTTTTTTAACTGCTGCCTCCTGTCACTTGGAATTTTCTTGTTTGAGAATTGTGCTACACAGGAAGCCTGGGTTGGCCATTTAGATTTCCATGTCTATGTCTGACAACATGTAGCATATTGACTTGAAAAATTCACTGTACATATAAATCACACAGTCAATTTCTCAAAGGTAAGCTCGCAGTCCAGTTTCAATGATATTTATTGATAATGAATGTGACCCTGGACTCGGCTTTCAGTATCCATGTTACCCTGACACTGTGGTGTAGTCTAGCACCATAGAATGCTGCCTTCATGCAATTGTCACTCCAGGTGGGATCCCCTACTCTTCTTGTACCTTGCTCTGTTACAAGAAATAAGTTTGTCTCCAGCTTTCCATGTTTATGAGTTGTATAAGCATCCTTTACTGTAGTGTTAACATAAATTTGTAAACGAATTTTAACTCCACTTTCCATTCATTGGAATAAAATGCAATGCTTAACCATGTTTAAAATAACTTCACCTTGGAGATGAGCATCAAGTGATATTGCCTGAGGTCTGGCTGGTAAAACCACAATAAGCAGGTGGAGTGAGGTGACATCTAGTACCTTGCCAGTAACTCCTGTCCTGCCCTTACTTCACCTGAGCACAGTTTGTGACCCCTGCCATGCTCAAATGTTGATTAAAAAAAAACACTCTGCACTCACACTCCATAATGTCTTTGTGTAATGTTTATTTCTATGAAATCAATTTTCAAAAGCACTAGAAAAATGCCTGAGGATTTTCTAAAGGTATGGATCATGGATATTCTGATATAATATGCAATAAAAAATTCATTACTTAGTAGACATTACCAAGAAGAGAACATGCAAAGTGTCAGTTTGAACACAAACAAAATGTCCCAACACAGCTTTTAGTGTGGTGTATATATTTCTTGCATGAAGCTCATTACAGAGTTTGTAGGTAACCATCAAATTATTTCAGTTTTAAAAGAATACTTTAGTCAATAAATAATCACTAAACCTAGGATGAGTCTGTCTCTAGCTATGTGGACACTTCATGTTCAATTTAAAATAATAATGGCTACTCAGCAGACAAAACCTGCCTGTGGGTCTCAGCTTGCAATTTCCATCTTCACAAATCCTTCTGGGGCTATGAGCCCTTAGTAATGTGATTTTAGAGAACAAAACCACACAAACATAATAAAAGGAGCAATATTTGACCAGAGCAGAGAAAAACTGATGACCCCAGGAAAGCCCTGATTGAAAGTGAAAGCTGTAAGACACTATCCATGTGCATGGTTAGTGCCTTTCCCATAGGGATTTGGTCGACTCTTTCCTTACAGGGAACTGTCATTTATAAATACCTGAAAAGTATTTTAAAACAGATTTCTGTGAGAAGTCCTAACTGCTGCTGTATCTTATATCTGTGCGAGATGTCAGTGTCTGAGGTCTGGCTGGGAACCCACAGCAAGCCACGGAGGAGATGCTCACTGCACTGTCAGCAGCTCGTGGCTTTGCTTTGCTTCATGTGTGCACAGCCCACTCTAGCTATACCCACTTCTAATTTTCTGGGCTATAGCATCTGACAAAGAGAGAATAATGGGTGATAAAAAAAAAATTGAAGAGCGTGGTAACCTTGTTCTATGAGATTTGAAAAAACTTGGAAAACATTTCCTGACATGGGAGGGATGGCTGTCAGGATTCCTGCCCTGTCAGTCCTGGCTCTGTACATACTTTGTCCTGTGGACACCAAGCTTTGTGCACACCTGACCCTGCACATACCTGGTCTGTTAAAACCTTACTCCATCAACACTGTCTCTTTGCACACCTGACCCTCCTCATGACTGGCTCCTTGGATACCTGGCTCTGCTTACCCCCTTGACTATGCTGGTAGGACAGCCTGGAAGGAGTGGTTCCAGTTCCCAGTAGCATCCAGAGTCCCTACACTTGCAGTCTGCAGCCAAAGTTGCAGAAAAACAAAACAGAGTGACTGCAAAGTCAAGGTCTTAATAAAGACACAGAGTTGTTTTGCTTTCATCTCCTCAGAGATATTTAGAGGAGTTTCAATTGTAAACCATGCTGAAGTGGAAACATGCTCTGAACGGTGGATTTGCTGCTACCTCTACTTGCCTTAGTAAATTCTTACTATGCTCCACTGCAGAAGACTAAGGAGGCACCAAAAATGCTTGGGGTTTCTTCCCCACCGTTGAGAGGTCTGTCAGCTGTTTTGCTGCTGTGATAAAACACCCAGGAAAAAGGAGTCATTTATCTTGGCTGTTTCAGAGCTGATGGCTCATGGTTGGCTCCACTGCTGTGGGTCTGATGGAGGGCTGAGATGCTACCGTGGAAGACTGAGGTGTTGTATATCAGTTATTTTCCTCATAACTGTGAATCATATCTGACAGCTTAGAGGAGGGCAGATTTGTTTTGGTTCACAGTTTGAGAGCAGAGTCCATGGTGGTGGAGAAAGCATGGTGGCAGCCACAGCTTGCCATTGGAGCAGCAGGCTCATTGCATCCAGTGGTTACCTGGCTAGAACTCCACAGACCTGTGTCTGCCAGCTTTGTAAAAAAAAAGGCTCCACAACTGCTCCAAACAATGCCACCATATGGGGACCAAGTACTCAAACACTGAGCATGTCAGGGTTATTTCACATTCAGACCAGAACATGGGAGAAAGCTGCTGACCTCAGGGCATTCTGAAAGCTGAGTGTGCAACAGGAAGGAGCCAGGACAAAATACACCCTTCACAGTCATGGCTACCATTTTCAACCAGGCTTCACCTCATGGCTTCTACCACTTCCCAATAATATCACCAAATTATGACTCCATCAGCAGACTAATTCATTTATCAGGTAATAATCAAACCACCTTCGATTGACTGGATACAGCATCAGGGGACCTTCCTCAAACATATGACTGCTTTGAGGAACACTTCATATCTAAACAATAAAAGGTAACTGAAGCCCACTTCTAAATGCAGTGTATAAAATAAGCTTAAGTCCTTGCTTTTTATACTGCTCAGGAACTTCCATAAACCCAAGACAACTCCACAGCAGTTCTCCAGTGGCAACTAGCACAGAGTGCTTGTCACAATTCACCAACATTTAAAGTACACTCTGTTTATGTAAGAAAGAATATTCTGCATCCCTTCTCTGTGGGGTCCTCATGAGATGAGCCCCTGCTCTTTACCCCTTGGGCTCCTGCTCCTAGACATTAGCCCTGAGCAGTCTCCTCATAGTACAGGCTTCTCCTAGTTGGGCACTGGCCCCAGCCTCCATGAAGGGTTACTTTACATGGGCCAGCACAGAAAATTGCTTGGCACAGAAGCTGCCCACTCATGCCATGGCAGTTCTGCCAAAGAACAGTGCACAGACCCTAAGCTGTCCTGGTAACAGCCAACTGCTGAGTTAGCAAACAGTGCTTCAGGACACCTAGGCTTCAAGACAGACAGCAAGCACAAACCTCCAATGCAGGGCAAGAACCCTACTCCTCCTCTCTTCCTTTTTGGGAGTGAGGATACAGGAGAGGTAAGTCTGATAGTTACTCCCTGCATTCCTGTGAACAGTGAGTTTGTGATTCTTCCCTTCTGGAAAGGCACAACAGGACAGAGAACAGCTAGGCCAGGATATACTGAGTCAAGAAATACAATTTCATTCTGAACCACCATGTCAGATAAACCCCCTCCCCCAACACACACATACTCCGAACCATCCCAGTACCCATTATTATCTGGGGAAAACCATGCAGAACAGGAAACAAGCTGGAGAGTGGTATTGAAGGTGATTTTAACAGCTGGAGGAATTGGAATCAATTCAAACATAATTGCACCCATGTATTCACAACAGAGATGAGAAAACAGGAAGCTCTGGGAGTTAAAGGGAGCTGCCTCCACCTCTGATACCTGGAGGACACTCAAAATGTAGAGAACGGCTGTGAAAGGGCAGCCAGAATGTACCTTCTGCTCAGCAGATTTATCTGGACATCTGCATTCTATTCCTCCAAACAACACAGATTTTGGAAATGATCCTTACCTTATTAAAATATGGGCCTTAAGTAAAAATTACAGTAGTTTTAAATGTGAATTGATGCTGTAGGTTGAATATGAAATGTCTGCTATAGGCTTCTGCTTTAAATGCTGAGCCCCTAGCCTGTGGACTATTATGAAGGATCTGGAATCTTTAGGAGATGGGGTCTTGCTGGGTAAGAGGGTCACTAACGAAGTCTTTAAAGGTTGCATTCCAGACTCTGGCCTACAGTCTCTGCTCTTGCTCTGTTATGGTGTAAGGAGCCTCCACCACATGCTCAGCTATCACAAACTCTTCCATGCCTTCCCATCATGATGGGCTGAAATTCCTTTGAAACTGTGAGCCAAATAAATCTTCTCTCCTTGGAGTTACTTCTCTGAGGTATTTTGTCACAGCACAGAGAAAAGTAACTAATAAAATTGCCTAGAATGTAATTGTCTATGTGGCTTTTATAAATAGGTCTCACTTTATGGGGAAAAAGATATACATCATCTACATTTGTTTAAAAATAAAACAAACACAGATTCTAATGTAGTATGAGAAAAGTATTTTTCAGTAAGATCTAAATATAGATAAAGTATAGCCATATTTCAGGTTGGATCTCAGCCCAAATATAATATGGATCTTTGAACTTCAAACTCTTCAAAAAGAGACTTCTAAACAAATAATTTTCAGTATGCACAGGCATAAGAGTGAGAGATGATCAGCAGCTAGACCTAAAAGTTTGCATGTAGATGGAGTTTTCCTGCCTGGCCCACAGTCAGGACAAATCTCTCTCACCCGCCAGTGGAGGTGCTGTGGGATGGTCTGTATGTCAAATGTGTTGCTGATTGGTCAATGAATAAATCACTGATTGGCAGTGGCCAGGCAGGAAGTATAGGTGGGACAAGGAGGAGAATAGAGCTGGGAAGTGAAAGGCTGAGTCAGAGAGACACTGCCAGCCGCCATCAGGATAAGGAAGATGTAAAGTACCGGTAAGCCACAAGCCACGTGGCAAGGTATAGATTAATAGAAATGGATTAATTTAAGCTATAAGAACAGTTAGCAAGAAGCCTGCCACGGCCATACAGTTTGTAACCAATATAAGTCTCTGTGTTTACTTGATCGGGTTTGAGCGGCTTGGGACTGGCGGGTGAGAGAGATTTGTCCTGACTGTGGGCCAGTCAGGAAAACTCTAGCAACATTTGCACTCACTTCCCCAGCTCAGGAGAAACTTTTTTTTTTAAAGGAAGCACTTTTTAATAACCAGGTAATGAAGATTGCTGTCAGTATGTAATTTAAGGTAACTACTTGATGTCGGAGATGACGGGTTATTTTGACTGAAGCACTAGAACCCCCTTTAAGAACTATTCATAGCAGATCTTACATATTTCTTATTTTGAAAACAGAGATTCCCTGCTTCATTTCAGGGGAGAGGCATGCCATCACTCTGTCAATCTTGTCATTTTTCTCTCAGCTTTAGTGACTATGTTATGGTAAATTTTACAACAGTAATTATTCACCTCTTGATTTTATTGTCTTGTTAAATATAATAATCATGCCACTGTCAACCATAGCTCACTTCTTCCCTGCTCTTGTGATCCAGTGTCTCCAAATGGGAATCAACCATGTCTTCCCATACAGGGAGCATGTTCCTAGCTGGGTGTCTTCTCTACTTTTGGGTACATCTTGCAGGAAGCAGGACTAAGGTGTCTATCTCAGGTCCTTTCTCACAGAACAAAGTTCACAAACACCAAAATGTAGTCCAAGTGCAAGTGCTCTGCGGACAGTAATGGACTTTCTACTGTGAGAGTAGAAAAATGGCTCTTCATTGTGATGGAAATACAGAACTGACTCTGTGAGTGTCCCAGTTCATCAATGACTCCTGTATCTAAGGTAACACAGGACAACAGCCACAAGAACCATTTGCTTTTCTCTGACTTGTCTCAACTGACTGTCAATATGTTACCCAGACTGGCTTCCAACTCCCAAGCTCAATTGAAGCCTCTGCTTCCTGAGTAGGTGGGACAAATAGGTGTGCTATTGTGCCTGGCTCAAAACTAATTTTTAAAATCAAGTGATGGCTGTGAAAATTAGGATGCTGTTTGTCTATGGGCCCAAGACAGGGAGATGTGACTTGTGAGTATGTT
Organism: Peromyscus californicus insignis; assembly: GCF_007827085.1. NCBI lineage: Eukaryota > Metazoa > Chordata > Mammalia > Rodentia > Cricetidae > Peromyscus > Peromyscus californicus. Next base: position 720,215 of record NW_026294492.1, on the reverse strand, counting down.
GCTTATTCTTTGTTAGTACAGAAGCCAAATTTTAAATAACTAAAATCTATTTAAACTGCTAAAGCAAGAAATTATGGTACCATGTAATTACATGAACAAACATGAATCTTTTCCCCTGAGTTCTACCTGCATGTGAGGGTGGGAAAGGATGTACTATAAAATATACTTTAAAACAGATTGTGGAATGCTAAGATTCTACTTCTGCACTAAAGTCTCTGTGGATAATAAGCCCACCTACCCAGAGAGAGACTGATCCTAGCATTAGGAGGCAGACCCAGGGTATCAGGCACTGGTGGTTGCACTTAGTTCTAGGGTCTTAGGATAGGAGAGGGTGAGGCACAGGATTAAGCCTCATGGCAAATGTACAGTGCTCATGTTTCCTTGATGTTTCCCATGAATTTGGGGATAAAGTCTCACTGTTCTCCTTTCATGTGAGTCTTCTAGAAATCTCCTAAGAACAACTTGACACCCTCTTGGCAAGGCTGCCTGAAACCCAGAGGTTACTTTGAATTCTACCTCAAAATGAAGACTAGTGTTTGCTTTCCATGCAGTTATGAACTACTGATTGAACGTGTCTTAGTGGGTATAAGGACAAAGACCCCACATGGGAGTAAATTTCAATAAAACTGACTAATTCCTGTTTTCATTGTTTCTTCCAGAACATCTGCATGTGCCTCTGCAGGATCATGGACAGTTTTCTCCTCAACCCAGGGCCCTTGGGATTGAGGTTCCCAAGTTATGAGGTCAGGGGATTGCACGTGCTTACTGTGTGGCTGCAGTGTCCATTCAGGTGCAGGCCACTGTCAAAGAGAGGTGATGAGGCTCTGCTGCTGTGGTCACTGGATGGCCCTGGGGACCCTGAAACAAAATGAGAGGCATTCATTCCAGATGTAGTTGTCAACTACATCACATGTGGCTATATGACTGCAAGATAGCTAAGCACACAACGACAGCCAGCAGTCCATTGCTAGGTCCCTCTCAGGGATGTGGAACTGAGTTGGGGATGACTCTCTGGTCTATCGATTAGCCAGAGGTTTTCCCTCTTTTCCCAGAACCTGGCCTCCCCATCAGTGCTCCTAATGCAATCTCTTGCCTGTTATGTCATAACGCACTATCAGGATGCAAGGCAGGGCTGTGTCTACAACAGGGCTACGTGCCCTGGCAGTCTCTCATCCCACTCCATTACTATGGCATATTCCCTCAGAGTTGCAGATGGGTGGGTGACATTTGGGTCTCTCATTGCTGCAGACAGGCAGTGTGAGAATGTAGACAATGCAGAAGGGGTAGCCCTGCATCAGTCACACACCACCACCATCATAATCTATGACAAACTGAGTTAAAATCCATTTGCGTATTGTGTACAAATGCAGTGGATTTGCTTGTATAAAAAGCAAAAAATAAATGTGGCATGTGTATCAGTCATAACCATCACTGTTTTACCAGTTGGGTGATGGACGAATTTTCCTACTGTGTCTTTTGGCAGCTAAGTGTCTCACTGTTATGGGAGATGATCTGACTCAAAAAGGCTTTCTCAGGTCAGCACATTTGACCCAGTCCAGAGACAACAGGTGCCCAATAACTGCGAATCCCTTTGAGAACAACCCTGCAACCAGCTTTCACACAAGTTCAATAATCAAGTTAAACTAGTAGTTTCATTAAGAATTGTTAAAGGGAAGCTTGGGGCCATTCCCAAGGCTTCAGGCCATTCACTCAAGGTCCTGAGGGCAACTCTAAGAAAAAGAGTTTTCTGTGACTACCCCGGCCCCATTATTTTCTGCACAAACAAGAAGTGTAGACAGATCCTGTGTGTCAGTTCTTCCATTTTTTTGTGGTGATGTCTCATAAAGTCAGATGGTTGAGCACCACTGCCTGATGACCAGACTCTCAGAGAATCTGCACAACTAGAAGCACATAGGAAACCTTCTTATGAAGGAGAGAGACAGCCCTGAGATTAGGCCTTCAGAGCCTTGGAAAGCAAGCAGAAGTGCCGAGGACAGCACAGTGGTAGGCTTATCACTGACAAGCTGCAATCATGGTGAGGCTGTAATGCTATCAAGAGAATGAAACAGGAAGGCAGGCCCTTTCCCCATCAGCCACTTGCAAGAAAAGGCAGCAAGAAAGGAACCGAGAACTGGATGGGCACCATCCTGCATGTCAGTACTGGATCATCTCATCTCATTCCCAGGACTGTAGTGAACTGTCAGCCCTCCTCAGTGCATATGGACATGGGGTGCCTAGTGACAAGAAGGCTCCAAGGCTGACTGTTCATTTCCAGTCTACCTCTGCACCTCCCATCATGCACAGCCCAGCAAGTCAGTGTCCCTTTCCCACCTATGTCACATCTATTAGGACAAGCACTACGAAGCACTTCTCCGTATTCCTACATGTGCTGAGAGACACAAGAACTCTTCGCCTTTATTTACACAAACTGACAAGTGAGCATTTCTCTGATCATTTACTACCCCAGATAGATACAGTTGTTGCCCAGTGGAATCTATCCCGGCCCAGGCTTTTGTTACTTTCTATTACAGAGTGCTATTTTTACATTAGCACAGTTTTTTTTAATAGCATTTCCATGTACACTTTAGGACAGTCCATGCAACTCTTTCCAAAGTCTTTCATTTATAACCAGAATCAACTTGTCATTATTTGCAAGAAAGATGAAAACATTTTGAACTGCCTAAAACCCCCTAGGTAATGCTGTTGCTCTGAGTGACACATGATAAATGTCACCATAAACACATGTCTAAAGAAGCAATGTGTACTAAGCGAAGAAATTTAAAATTGATAGTCTTTTGTAGACATTGGACTCATATTAATTTCTCAATGACTATCAGCTTTCCTTCTGTATCCCCAAAGAAAAATTTGAATACTTCCTATATTGTTTTGTTTACCACCAGAACATCCATTTTTCAAATCTGGTCAGTGCTAGTAATTATGGTGTGTGTGTGTGTGTGTGTGTGTGTGTGTGTGTGTGTGTGTGTGTGTGTGTGTGCGCGTGTGCGTGTGTGTGTGTGTGTATGTAGGGGGAACATGTTCATTTATGAGCAGGTGTACGTGTGTGGAGAGGTACATGCACATGTGTGCACATACATGTTGAAGTCAGAGGACAAATTCATCTGTCCTTCCTCAGGTACCATCTACCTTGGATTTTGAATTGGGGCCTCTCACTGGCTTGAAGTCCATTAAGTAGACTAGGGAGGCCGAGGAAGCCACACTTCTCTGCTCTCCTGAACTGAGATCGTAACTGTGTCTCTCAGCACATGGCTGTTTTTATGTAGTAGGGCCTGGAGGATGTTTTCAAGACAAGCACTTTATTGACTAAGCTATCACCCTAACAAAGTATTAGCAATTATTAATTACATAAAGAGTTGTTCTAAAAAAAAACAAAGAAAAATACATAAATCAGTAGTTATAAAACTCTTTCCTTCAAAGACTGAACTATAATCTGTCCAAAGTCCTATGGCTACTTCACTAGACTCCAAGCAGCAGAGCCACAGAGGGAAGCACTCTGGAAGACGCTCTAAGCTAAACATGGCATTATTGTAGGATCCAGAATTCTCTTCTCTAGGTAGAGACTTAACAAAGATGTCCAAACAAAGCCTGTTGATGAATGTTTGCAGCAGCATATTCATAACAGCCCAGAAATAGAAACAAGTGTTCATTAGCTAAAGAGTGGATGGAGCAATGCCCTACAACCATATAAAGCAGAGTTATGCAGCTGTAGCAGATGCATGCTACCTCACCAATGAACTTTGAAAGCATCATGGTAAGTGGAAGGAACAGCAAGCCAAGGTCACAAATCGTATGAATGCATTGATACACATTTCCAGAAAAGGCAAATCCACAGAGGCAGAAAGCAGTGACTTTGAGTGATTGGGGAAGGGGAACAGGGGCTGCCTGGTAGCTTGTGGAGGACCTCCTTTGAGCAGTAAAATGTCAAGAAATTTAATCAGTGGTGATGGTGTATAACATAGTGAAATACTACAATGTGCAAAGTCTATCTGTATAAAATCACCAATTGTCTGAGATTCTGAAAGAAAAAAATATACAGATCTGCTGACTCAATCTCACTGGGTATTTATGTTCCCATTAATATCAATTTAAGAAATGTTGAAATGGACATTTTATTTACTATTGGTATGTTTTTCTACATCAGCAATCACCTCTGTGGGACAGATGTTGCTTCAGACAAACAAGCAACCCAACAGAATCTACACAGGCAGAAGCAATTTTCCCTCATTGACATGTATTCACTAGAGACCATTTTGCATGGATTGATGGAATGATTATGGCCCTTGTGTTTAAATTTTTATAGATACTAAGATTTAACTGTTTTAGGTTGTAAAGAACCAAATAAAAGGCGAATGGATATTTATAGAATTAATGGAGAACTCAACATCTATCTCTGGAGTCTACACTGCCCCTGAGCAATGGGGCTCACAGGAGTTCAGGGTTGGGCTAGCCACAATGGCTGAGCTCTGCACAGGCCCTCAGCAGGAGAGTTCACAAGAGTTCCTAGATAACCAAAAGCTATGGGTGCCAAACCCTCAGATTCCAGTCAAGCCTGTGAATGGAAGTTACTTTATGGTTCCTGGGCTTCAAGAGCTCTTTTGAGGGAAATGGCAGCTTCAGAGCCATGGTGACCTTTCCTTTTCAAGAAACAGATGTTGAAATCCTTGTGGCTGTCAGTTCTACTGCTCCTATTACACCAGTGTTAGCAGCCACCAAACATTTACCCTCTCTCTTTATCCAGAAACGTTACTGACCTCTGATGGAAAGCAGGGAAAGCTGTGCAAGTGTCCTGTTGTCTTCGTCTTTCATGTTGCCCATTGGGCCAGGCTATAACTATCCCTCACTTTCAATCTCAGTACAAAGGCACACTCAGAACACAGAGTTAGGCCCATGCAGGAGGCGAAAGACACTCACCTGGAGGTAGGCTGCTATGCACGAGGCTTTACTTGTGCAAGAATAAGATGGAAACAAATGTTTAGCACTACTACCAATCTTCTATACCCTGGGGAACAGTGCTGTGGGGGGCTGGCTTGGGTACAGCCTCCCTTGTACACAGCCTTAAAAACTCCCATCACTTCCAATTAAGAAATTTCCACCATCCTTATGTGGTTTGGATACATGTGCTTCAAAAGCCATGTACTAAATGGCTTGGTCTCAGCCTGTGGCTCTACTGGTAGGCAGAGGATCTGTTAGGAAGTGGTACTCACACAGAGTGAGTCTAAATAGGAAGTATCCATCAAATACTCCCCTTCCTCAGAGCTTGTGGAACCCATGGAAGAGAAGGCCAGAAGAGTGTAAGAGCCAGAGGGATGGAGGACACAGAAGAACAAGGCCCTCTAAATCAACTAAGCAGGGTGTATGTGAGATCACAGATACTGGAGCAGCAAGACAGGGCCTACATGGGTCCTCCACATATATATTATAGCTTTTAGCTTAGTATATTTATGGGACTCCAGAGTGTGTGAACAAGTGGGTCTCTGACTTTTGTGTCTGCTCTTGGGACTCCTTTTCCCATTGGGTTACTGTGTCCAACTTCAATATGATAATTTTTTTCTTTATCTTTCTATATTTTATTTTGTCAAAAAAAAAAAAACTTAGCCAAAAAAGAAAAAAGGAAAAGAAAAGGAAGTGGCACTTAGTGGGAAGAAGTCAGGTGATGTGCCCTGGGCACCCTATGTCCTTCTTCTATGTCCCTCTTGTTGCTTCCTGACCAGCAATGCAAGCAGCTGCCTCCACCATGCATCCCTGCTGTGGTACGCAGGGCTCCCACAAGCCCAAAGCACATGGCAGTGAATTGAAATCTCTTCAACTGTAATCAGAGACCCTCCATAGAGCTATTCTCCTCATGGTTTTGTTATAGCCATGGGGCATTGAGAAACAATCCTCTTCTTTAAACTTCCCCCTTGTCCCCGCCCGCCCCCCCCCCCCCCAGAATTTCAGAGAGGGCAGATGTTTTCTATCCTTGATGATCCACGTGCCACCATATCCGTAGCAATGGGAATGGCCATTATTGTATGCCACTCTGCTAGCCACACTTCCACATCACACCCTGTTACAAAACCTCTGTCGACATTCAACGGGCTGTATTTCCTGACTCAGCTTCCCAACTACCGAGACCGGCTCCTGACTTCACTCTCTGAGTTGGTAGAACTGGTCAAGAAGAGAAAATGCTGAAAAGTGTAACTCTCTCTTCATTTTTTATATTTGTCTTCTTTTATCACTCTACTGTGTTCTTGTTCTCTCTCTCTCTCTCTCTCTCTCTCTCTCTCTCTCTCTCTCTCTCTCTCTCTCTGTGTGTGTGTGTGTGTGTGTGTGTGTCTCTCCTCCCCTCATTTAACACTCTTATTTCTTCCATTTCAAATCTCCCTGGTAGCACTGATAGAATACTGAGTCTTGCATCACCCCCTCATGTACTAAGTGACTTGTAGAAGAGCGCTCATCCTGATGTGTGGTAACACAGGGGAGCTGGAGCCCTCTGGGATCTCTGAGTGATTGATCACAGGCATCACCACATCCCTGTCTCTGTGCACATGGGAGCATTCTTAGCATCCCTCATGAATTCCACAGTGACAACTGTAACTTCCTTCTAGTCTTTAATCTGTTTCTGATATCTACTTTTCTTACTATGGAGATCTTCCCATCTGTACATGAAACCCTTCCATGCCATCCACAGATCCTCAAGAACTTGTCACCTACTGCTCTTCCTCCATTTCACAGAGATGTGGTCCCCAGGAACCCAGGGTAAGTAGCCACTCTTATCCATGTGTCTGCACATAGGGAACCAATTTCTCTAAAGTGAATACCACAATTACTCCTTGTGGTCACTTGGAAATGACAGGCTCAAAGGTCTCAGGGAGAAGAGGATAGGAGGAAGGTCTGAATCTAGTGACTCTTCTGACAGAGCATGAAATGGGTGCATGGCCAGAGTCCACAGCTGACAAGGCCTCAGGAGCCAGGCCACTTACACAGTAAATAAGGGAGATGCTAACAACAGGGTTACAGTGATGGAAGAGAAGGAGGGTGAGCATGCAGGACGGACCAGGGAGAAGGAGCCACCCTTTCTTGCAAGAAGAGGATGGAGAGAAGAGTCAGTCAGGACAGGAAAGGAAGGCTGGCCCAGGCCAGGAAGGGTCCTGCTGCTATCAGCTGCCCCTGTACTTGCAGCTGCAGGAAGTTTAGCTCTACAGATGCTGAGCCTTGTCTTTCAGATCTTTCCTAGAAGTAGAAGACAGTATCTAGGAGTCGGCCCACTGATATCCAAAATAAGGGCAGGACCTTCTGTTAAACGCAACAGCTATGGAGAATAAGACACAAACCATGCTCAGTAAAGTGCTTTTCTAGGCTTGATGTTTACCAGTCTCCCTGGATCCAGTACAGCAGCGTATCACAAGCTCTGCCTCATCATGGTAGGTACTCTGAAGTGTACATTAGCATGACTGTATACTTAATATGAAGTCAACCTAGATATTATGAATACAAACTACTCTACAGATATGCACATGAATGCATGTGTAGTTAACTGGGTGTGTGCATGTGGGTATGTTAGTGTATGTGCATGAGTATGTGCATGTATGTATGTTAGTGTGTGTGAGAGAGTATGTAAGTGTGTGTATGTGTGTGTGTGTGTGTGTGTGTGTGTGTATGTGTAAACACAAAAGTAGGGAGTTCATGTGAAGGAAGACACAGAGTTGTTTCTGATTATGATGCCTGGAGTGCCTTAGGATCCTGTTGTGCCCCTCTGTCTGTCTAAATCAGTCTTCTCTCTGAGAATGTGCTTGGGAAATAATTTATACCCACTGTGCCAATATATGTGGATAAATAATGTGGGAAGGAAGAAAATCCCACAACACCCTAACATCTCTCCCCTTCCCACTTACCTAAAGGGAGCTTCAGAAATGAGGGCGCTTCCCTGAGATACTCCACAGTGATGGTAACGTCATCGCCAGCATTTCTCAGAAGATGCACCTGTTCAGAAGGTGAGAATAGCACTTCACCATCACAGAAGAACCAGACATAAGTGAAAAATAAAGTCTTTGCAGATCTTTCCTGCTTTCCAAGAACTCATTTGAGAGTTACTTCTGAGACACTGACACTCTGTAGGATGAAAACAGGCTAAAAACTAGCTATGCACATCTAAGTGTGCAAATCACTTGTGCTTTGTCTATGAGTGTGTGGACATCAAAGCGTCCGTGTTTATCCACAAGGCAAGGCTACCTGCATGACTAACAGTTTAACCTACCAGAAAGTAAGATCCCATGCACAAGAACTCAATTTGCTGGCACAAATAGCCAAATGTCAGACACTGGCAAAAGACACACCAGTTGAGTGACTGTGACATAGCCATATAATTTCAAAGGTCAGACATCACTTAACTCAGGAAAATGACAGGCATCATTAACTCTGATGTGACACTTTCCATTAGAATCTCAAATTATTCATGTGGGTTTGGTTTTAGTCACACATCTCATGTCCATTTCACTACTTAGGGAACCTAAAGTCAGCTTTTTGTGCATAATGTATTTGTTGTTTAATTGGATTTTATTAAAAACACTATTGGTCTACATCCTATAAATCTATTCATTAGGATTTATTTGGGCTCCATCACATATGTGATGACAAAGTTTCACCATCTGAGGCTCGTCAGCTGTCTCCTTGAACTGTTACCATTGTGTACTCCTGACAAAAATCCTATATTCTCTCTGCTCTCCAATTTCTTCATACATCACCCTCAGCAATTCTTTATTGGACAGCTACAGTATGGAATATTGGTCTAAACTCTTGGTGGAGCAGGGGGATGGACTGAAGAATGAAGAGACACAGTTAAATGTTCTCTGGCTCCCAACATCAACATTCTTCTATGTCATGAACGGCTCCATCTGATTCACACCCTCTGAGCTGACCAGATCTTGATTTGGCCAGACCTTTTAAACATACCAGACATTCTGTGCCTACCAGATTTCCTGTGCCACATACAGCCTGCTCTAGGCCACCTCCATGAAACATCCTTAGGTCATTACTGGACCATGACCTCATACACCCTTCCTTTCTACTGGAATTGCTGAAACCCCACCCCCACCCTGCCTACCATCATTATGGATTTTGGATGTCCCTCCCCTTATTGTTGTCACTAGTGACCAGGATTTTACAGTACCCACGCTGTGGAGATGCCAGGTGTATGTTCTTCCTGTGTCTATGTGATTCTGACTATTAACTTGCCTCATACTTTCCAAAGTTCCACCCAAGGGTGAGACTGAGCCAACCTGATGCTATTTCCCCACAGTACTCCTTTACGTGATGCTCTGATAAGGGAACACAAACCAAGCAAAGGGAGATAAGGGCACACAAACTGAGCACAGGGAGGGGCACATCACTCCCCCCGCCCCAGGCAGGTGTCATACCCTAAATGTTCAGCCTCTATCTTCAATGTACTATTAGTACAAATATACCAGAAGAAGTAGGCCTCACACAAAGCAATAAACATATTGAACTGAGCAGGGAGGAGCTCCTCCTTGCTTGGAACATATCTCAGAAGGTGACCCATCAGCATTTGGTCCTTGGCCAGTCCAAGAAAGTGTCACTGTCTTTCCTTGGCAATTGGAATCCAGGAGTGGATGAGAAAAGGACAACTTAGCTGTACCCTCTCTCTTCAGCAAAGGGCTGGCTTTGTAAATCTCACCCAAAGATACCTTATCACTGGACACCAGATGCTTAACAGTGGGCAGAGGATGGCCACGAAGGCTCATTCGTGGACAGTCAGTATAATACTTTATGTCCCGAGAGCCCAGGGTAGGTTAGTTCCAAAGAACAGGGACAGGTTGAGATGTGTGAAACTCAGGTTGTCACAGCCTTGAGCAGCACTCTTTACTCCCCACAGCCAAGTTACAATGGTCCTGTAGATCTGCACCCTGGTCAGTTTGCTCTGAGTGTGTGTGTGTGTGTGTGTGTGTGTGTGTGTGTGTGTGTGTGTGTGTGTGCGCTCCCTGTTGAATTATTAAATAAAATGAAATTTAAATCTCTTTAATGAATTTCAGAGCTCGTCAGCAATGTGGCTTGAAGCAAGTATGGCTTAAAATCTGTGATCACATATTTATATGATCACATATTTATATGTATCTTGATAGATAATTTTGTTTGAGAGTAGAAGAGCCATCTGGAAGAGTGTAGCCTGAAATATTCAAGAACTTTATTTTAATTAAAGGTTGGACACATTTGGTTATTTCTTAAATCTCAAAATGCTCACATTTCTCTGATCTGTCAGGTTAATATACGGTTGAGACAAAGGTCTTGACCTACTAGCAATCCTTTCTAGGTCAAAGGTTGTGTGTGGAGCAAGAAAAAAATGGTATTGGCCATGGATGTTGCCATGTTCTCAGTGACCTACAGCTCTTTCTCCCTTGGCAGATCCCTGCCTTACACTGACAGGAGCTGGAAGCAGCTCCTTCTGTCAGCAGCAACCACAGTTGCTTTTTGTGATTGCTGCTGTTCCCTGGAGACAGTTGCTTTGAGCCACGTCCCTGATTGTAGTACATATCTCTCTGGGCCCATTGGTACAGGCTGCTGTTCTCATCTCTGGTTTCTAGTCATGTCCTCACAGGTAAGCCTTCTTAGAAAGGATCCCACATCTTAATTTTTTTATACTTCTATACCATCTGGGACATTCCCTACATGTGATTACCTAAAGCTGCCTTCTCAGATTATCCAGACCCACAGCAAACAAACACCACACATTTCCTTCTCAAGGTCTGGGTGCTGGAGTTGGCAGTCTGAGTTTGGCATGTTAGCAGGATTGATTCCCATGACATATTCACTGTCCTATAGCAGGAGAACTGTATGTTCACCCATGGAGAGAGGCACTCTCATGATCTTATGATCCCCTCCCAAGGGCCCCACCTCCAAGGGGACACAAGTACTCTGCCTATAAGCAAGGATGGATGACAACCCAAGGCAAGGACTCTGGGACCCCAGATCTGTTGAGTCCCCCAGATGCCTGGGGACATGAGTGGGTGCTCTGTAGGGGTCGACATGAGGCAGTTTCAGAAGACTCATTGCACAATTTTGGATACAAACGTATTTAAAATGTAATGAAAGAATGCATACTTTTCACCACCATTCCCATCTCAACCTTCCAGGCCAACGTAAAGATGTTTTTCTCTTTCCAGAAAGTCATATAAAAGTCCTGTCTCTGATCTCAAGGGAAATTTGGCCTTATCTGTAAAAATTCACTGGGCCCCATTTGCCTAGTGACCACACAATTGGATCCACCAATACCTGTGACATGTAGGAGTGATGCACCATGAGATTACTCACGTTGTCTCAACTTTCACATTAATGGATACATGCCCTGAACTCTGGCAGAATACCTTCTCTGCCTAAAACAAACATCACATGCTCATGATTTTCTGGCTTTTCTGGGTCTCATGTGTCTGATTCAGGAATGTTCCTGATTTAGGTTTGCAGAGTGGGTCTGTCACTAGGATCTTCTCACTGATCCTTGGTTCATAGGCTTTGCCTGGTGTCTTCAAAGCAGGAACCCTGCTAACAACTGCTGTTATCAACTGTGTTTCTCTCAGTGCCTCATGTTTTTCCTTTTATAAACTTGCTCATCCATCTCTGTCACCTCCTTGTTTAAATTCCTATGTTAATCCTGCTTTAAAACTCCGATGTGGAAAATAGATTAAAAAAAAAACTTTCTTGGATGTTTAAAAGCTGCTACCTACCCAGGGTTATCACCTAGCTGTGTCTCATAATTCTGACACAAGAAATGTTTTAATATTGTTCATGCTATCTTTTATGATTAAAAAATCTTTTTATATATGTTTGTTTTAACGGTTTATATCATAGAAATGTGAAAACATTTCAGCTCATATAATCCCTCCTCTCTCTTGCCGGTTGGACTCCTGGAGCTCCACCTGGGGTTTGGCCGTGGATCTCTGCATCTGCTTCCACCAGTCACTGGATGAGAGTTCTATCATGACAGTTAGGGTGTTCGGCCATCCAATCACCAGGGTAGGTCAGCTCAGGCACTCTCTCGACCATTGCTAGTAGTCTATAGTGGAGGTATCTTTGTGGATTTCTGGGGACCTCTCTAGCACTCTGCTTCTTCCTATTCCCATGGGATCAGCCTTGGTGCAGGGAGGAGGGGACTGGACCTACCTCAACCAAATCTACCAGGCTGGGCTGAATCCCCAGGGGAGACCTTGCCTTGGAGGAGGTGGGAATGGAGGATGGATTGGGGAGGAAGGCGGGGGTGGGGGTGGGAGGAGGGAGGACAGGGGAATCCATGGCTGATATGTAAAATTAAATTAATTATAAAATAAAAATATTTATTAAAAAACATTTCAAAGAAGGATCATTTTGTTGACTGGGCGAAACCTATGCTAGGCTTCCTTTTGTGGCTTAAACTACTTCAAATATTCCATATATTCTTAGCTAATTTGTATGAACAAAGCAATTGAAAAATATATGGGGAACAGGTAAATTAATTTAAAAATAGGTATGTCCAAATGTGTATATATGTGCATTAGTGTGTAAGCATATGTACAAGGGTGTAAGTGCATAAGCAAGAGTCCATGTCTGGAAATATGTATATGTAAGTGTGAGTGTGTGCATTTATTTACCACAAATTTCACATTCTGACTAACTGAAAGAACTTTTAGTCTCTTCCATTTCTTACACCTAGCATTGAAGAGAGTTCACAACATCTGTAGAAGAGGCAGAAGGGGCATCCATGATACCATTCTCTTCATTCTGAGTATAAGATCAGATTGGTACAAGGTCTGGAAGGGTCTATCACCCAAAGAGACAAAGCTACATGGAATCTCCATGGAAAACACCCTAGCTCACTTCCTTGTAAATACATCACATTCTTGACGGCAGAGCCCAGTGGATTGAATTTAATTTGAGCATTTCTCCTATATGAGTTGTCAGTGTCTTTGAGCACAGAAACCAAGAGTTAGGACTTTATAGAGGTGAGAGCAGCATGCCAACTTGGACTTCGGCTGATGTAGAGCCATGCTCATGGAGCCTCATCTCATCTTTACCCTGCACATCTGAGTGTGTGAAGGGCATGCTCACTGTGAACTGACCACACAGTCTCCAAGTGATCCTACTTTCCAAGCTGAGTCACACCAACTTAAATTGATTTAAATGATTTAAATCCAATCTTTGCCCCATCTCAACTGAGACACCAAAGTGACCCAGGCTGTATAATCTAGCCAGAGAAAATGCCTCAGGTTCGTCCTGGTCTGAAGTAGTGGCTGTGAGTGTCTAAGCTCTCAGGAATACAAACACTTCAGAATCTAGGCCCTCCTCTTTCCCAAGATGACATCTCCTTCCTCTCTCTGAGCATCTCCAATACTATACCCCTCCTTTTCACTCATCCGCTGAAATAGAGATCTTCATTCCATGTTTATGCAGGATGTGCCTGTGTTCCCACCTTCGAGTCTGGCTTCACTCTAAATCTCACAAGGATCTGATTTTTCTTCATCTCAGACTGAGTCAATCATCAGCCTTCTGAAAGCTGCACAACATTTACTCCATTATTCAACACATCCATTCTATGCTGAGCTCCTCCCCTTGAATAGCACCATGTCAAAGTACCTTGTGCCACAGAAACAATCTCGAAGGTGTGTTCCATGCACACCTGTGGCACTTGTACTTTTTTGTCCACAGCAAAATGCTGTTAAGATTTGGCTTGCCCTCTAGTTCCTCCTCATGTCTGCCCTTCTCAGATCTCCTCACTATATCTAGTCTAGTAAGGTAGAATTCCTAAACCTCAGCTCACGTAAGTTGACCTCCCAGATACCTTCAACCTGACTGATCCCTGCTCCTTCTCCATCAGTCTTTTCCTGTGTGTTCCAGTACCCATCTTCCTATCTGGTTACCCCTGCTATTAATGCTGATTTCTGAATGCTTGCATCCTGAAGAAGTCATCCTTGGGCGCCTGACCTTAGCAAACCTCACTTTCCAAACACTCACTTCTAAGCTCTGGCTTTCAAAATCAGACATACACTTAATGTCTCTACTTCACATATCAAAGCCCTTTCTTCAAACACTAACTTCCAGTCAAGTGGATATCTCCCTGCAGCCCAGCCCAGCAGCAAGTAAAAAGTGTCTAGGGCCGAGACATCCCCCATTTGCACCACTGTGGCCAAAGAACACAAACTCTGGAAGTTGACTGACATAAACAGGAGAACCCAATGCTCTCAGCCAAGAGTCTGTTAACCTAAAACTCATCCTGTCCTTAAATTACTAACACTTTGTAACACTTTGGAACTATCATCTTAATAGTTTCATGTGATCATGGGAGTGCACAGGAGCAGTATGTATCAGTGTGTGTGTGTGTGTGTGTGTGTGTGTGTGTGTGTGTGTGTGTTTGTATACAAGTGTGTGCCTATGCATGTCATGTACAAATGTGAGTGTGATGTGAGTACAATGTGTTTGGCAGGGAGGAAGGAGGCAGCTTTGAACTTCTGAGTAAATTGGGAAATACATTTAAGGGAAAAGCAATCTAATTTTTATTTAATGCTCCATTATGTTCATTTCGATGTTCATTTTGAGATTGGCCAGAGTTCAGAAAACATCTCTGTTTGTTTTGTATGATGTTTCTTTTACTAACTCCCTTAACTTTACATTCTCAACAATAGTTTTCAATGTATCTGTAAAAGTTAATGTTTCATAATCTAATTTTCTAATTTAACTCTATATGATCAATCAATTTATCATCTATCTATCTATCTATCTATCTACTTACTTACTTACTTACTTACTTACTTACTTACTTACTTACTTACTTACTTATTTATAGGTTTTCAAGACAGGGTTTATCTGTGTAGCCCTGGCTTGAAACTCAAAAATTCACCTAAAGGCATGTACTGACATACCCAGCTATATATAATAAATCTTATTTAACATCCATCCATCTATCCATCCATGCATCCATCCGTCTATCTAAAGAGACATTTACTTTCCTTCCCACCAATAAGAAGTTATGCCAAAATTTGCACACCCTGCTGCCTGCTCTGTGCTGTGGGGTTGGCTGTTGTTGCTCTTTGTGTTATCAGTTCTGGACTGGCTGATGCTTCCTAACTTTCAAGTACACTTCCACAAATCCCACTGCTTTGGAGCTATTCCCTTTAAGGAAAATACTCTCTCTTGGGGGAAGAAGGAAGCTCTAAGACTCAGGAAACAAAGGAAACTTACAAGGCCCAGCAAGTTGAGAAAGGGACAAGATTCACAAGTCCTCTCTCCAAAGTAGCAAAGGGAGAAGGAAACCTCTCTGGAGGAGCTGCCTGCAGGTTGGGCATATCTGTTTTATGCGTCATTGCCCGTGCTGAGGTGGGCCTTACGTGATGCCGATGCAGCTTTCCATGAGCCACTTACCTTTTTCTAAGCAACCCCAATACACTCATTGGCTCACCAACCAGACAGGTGGAAAAATTTCTGTGGTATGTTATGCCTGAGGTGAACAGATGTCCGTTTGTGTTTTCCTTAACAAAACCAACAAACAACAAACAAAAAACAATCACACACCAGCCCTTCCCTGTGTTTTCAGTTGGGTTTCCTGTGGATTCAACCACACTCCTTCCCACTGGTTCAAGAAACTTCGTCTTCCAAGATCCTCTACAACTGTGAAAATTTCCTGGTTTTGTTTAAATAAATAGGTATATTTAAAAAATCACCTTGAGTGACTTCATATCAGAACCAAGATTATACCTTTTCATATCTAGTTTCTAGCATTCACTTAGCTTTTTTCACCCTGGCTTATTTTAAACACAGACTTCTACTTAGAAGCCATATGCATGCTACAGCTAAGTCTTGTTTTAGTAGCTACCCACTTCATGTTAGCTGCTGCAGGCATTGGGTGCAGCATGCTTTACTGTGATGCTGAATTATTAGTCATTTGTGTTGGGAAATAGATATGATTCTAGCATCCACTAGGGTTTGCTGCTTTCAATCAGATGAATTTTATTGCTTGACTTAGTTACTGTGCTTAAACAGATTATAAGTAAAATATGAACAAGGTCTAGCCACAGGAAAATCAAATGTCTTACTTCTGTGAATAATTATAAACTTTGAAGCAGTTTCCACTTTCTCATTTTCTTTGCATCACACAATTTCTGTCTACTCATGTACTTAGACAATTGCATTTTAATTATCTAAGAAGACATTCTTTGGAGTATTCATCATTATCAGGCATGAAATAACTACATTTGGGCATTTTTATATTTGGATGTGTATTTTTAATAATTTCATATTTTCTTTACATCTCAAAGTAGCAGGTCCTTTTCTGTGTCAATCAAACAAAGATGAGACTATTTTCAAGTGTGGGTATTTTTCTTTGCTTATTTCAACACAACCATCACATAATACGGCAGTTCATAACTGACTATAATGGTAAATTTTGTGAGTCAATCCTGCTGGGCAACACCCAGTTAGTTATTAAATTAAATATTAACCTTGGTGTCACTAGGACAGGTTCTGCAGATATGGTTAGCATCCACCCTCAGCTGACACTAAGTGACAGTCTCCTAAATAATGAGAACGGGTTGCATATAATCTGTTGAATCTCAAGGTTTTCAAAAGGTTTATCTGAGGAGGAAGTTCTACCTATAGCATATACACACATACACAGTTGCACGTATATCATATGCTTGCACACAGGTAAAGCATGCATCTACATGTCTTCTCCTCTCCTAATGTCTCTGGTAGAATCAAATGCATCACTGACTAGCAGCGTAATGATTGGCGTGACAGGGGCAGTGTGAACCATCAACTGGGGGTTCAGATTGAAATCACAGATACACAAAGAGAAGTTCAACCAAGTCAGAGCTCAGGGTGTCAGGGTCCTCCACACTCAGGGTTACAATTCCTTGGCAGCCAGAGGAAGTAAGTCCCAGCGCTCTCTAGATCTTCCAGTGCTAGGGATGGCCTTTCTACCATCTTTCGTGTCCTCAGCACTTGCATAGTGTTTATAGTCTCATCACTCCAAATTCCAAACCCCAGCTTTCTGGAACCTCATTTCTAATTACTCAGAACCCTCCATCCACCCTCTAAGGGCTATTAGAATGTCTGGGCTGGAAGCCCGAACACTGTCTGTTCTTCCTGTTATCCGCTCAGCTTAGCCTACCCATCATCAAGACTCCAGTGGGGACAGGGTACAGCAATGGAGGACAGTGTACAGAGGGGAGGTCTGGTGGACTGCTACCATGAGAGGTGAGAGGATAACTGTTTATACAGTCAATCACACATGCCCATTAGCAGTCATGAGTTGGGGAGGGGTTTTTCACCCCCAGACTGGGAACAGCTACAGGGAAATCACTGGAGCAATGTGTGTGGGGGTGGCTGGGCTATCCCAGGGTCTTCGGAAACTGTTATGGCTAAATCAAATAGCCATGGCAGGTATCTAAAGTAGCCATGACTTAAGCAGAGTATCCTGAAGTTGTTAACTGTGTAGCAGCCGTAACAGTTGTGACTGGAATGAAGTCTCTTCTGTGTTAGTAGCTGCCTCAAAGCATCTGTGTCTAGATCCAAGTCTCCCTGAGCAGTCATAAGATATTTAAAGCATCCAGTTATCTTGATTACAGCTGGAGTAATGGTGAGAAACATGGCTGTGTGATTGACAGCTCCTATGCACAAGCTGTCTTTTCTTTTTTCTTTCTTTCTTTCTTTCTTTCTTCTTTCTTTCTTTCTTTCTTTCTTTCTTTCTTTCTTTCTTTCTTTCTTCCTTTTTTAACTTTTGCATTATTTCCTGTGTTCCATTTCATAACTTCTGGTTTAATTTTTATTACTTATTTTCTTCTATTTACATTCTTCAAAAAAACATCAGCTCATTTTATTATAATTCTTTAAAATTTATTTTGAGTTGATGAATAAAAAAACGTGTAACGTATGTAACACAATGCTCTAAAATGGATGCAAGCCTGGATCATAACAACCATCTATTTTCTTTCTCTCAGTGGCCACACATCTTAGAATCTGTACAATGACAATATGGACAACTTGCTGTCTCCCACAGCTACTATAGTACTATACAGCACTATAACACACAGTTGTGCTAAAAAAGAGAAACTATCTATTAAGTCATATATTTATATATTTAAAACTTTTACCAACCTCAATTCATAGATTTTTTTCAAATCAGCAGACTAAGATTCACCTTGCAGATAGAGTTATGTTAGAAAGATTCTTTTCTCCGAACATAACTGATGATTTTCCTTTAAGAACTAAAACTAGAATTTACTATAAGATTGAGGGGGCAAAACTGTGCAATATATGAGGTCTTTTACAAATGGAACATCTCTATTAAATTTATGATCCTGGCAAACTAAGATTACATATATAACTAACAGTGCTCCTCTAATTTATTTTGTATCACAAAATAATGTAGACATAACAGTTGATAAAAGTATGTTAGTGTCAAATACTTTTAGGGTGTAACAACATTTATAAAATATACATGCCATTTACTCAAGAAAACGTTTCTTGGATGAATACTTTTAATTTTATTTACAATGCTACTAGTGTTATAAAATGCATAGCCTTTCTTTCAATTATAATATGTTTTCTTACCATTAAAAAAATCATACTTTGCAGAAGACAAATAGCAGTATTAATCACTAAGTCTGGAAAGCCAGTAATGAGTTTGCTTCCCATAGCTGATTCTAACGCCCAACTGCACATCTCTAGAGACCAAGAAACATGTCTGTCCCTTTGTGACTCTCCTCTAGTCTGGCACACAGGTAACAGCAATATATATGCCCCGAGTGAGGAATTAATAAATAAATGAGTTGCTTGTGCTGAGCAGGTCTTCATTTGTGTACAAATCACTCTACTCATCTGGTTTCATGTAAATTCAGCTCTGGGCAGTGAGGGGACTTTGCCTTAATCCAGAATAGAGTTGACTTACTGAAAAAGCACTGATGAGTGAAAGGATGAATGAAAGAATGCCCATTAGGGAATGCTAACTAATTAAAAGCCTATTTGAGTTTTACTGCAACACAGAATGAGACCTGAGAGGGACCCTTAGGGGGTCTCCTCCAATCTCATGCCTGCCTCTTCTTTCAGTAACTCTCTGTGTCTCCTCCTTGCTCTGTTCTCACACCTCATTCCTGCTCAGCCCCTGTAAACGTGGCCTGCTCTGCCAGTACTTCCCTCCCCTCCTCCTCCACCTTGTTTCTCAAGATCCAACTTTAATGGCATCTCCATATGTGCCCCCTCTCTCACACGCAAGGCAACAAGGGCCCTTATTACACAGGCTCCATGGTACCAGGTTCTCTGAATGGCTGCACTGTGGGCCTCTCTCTCTGCCCAAACACTAGACTTGATGCTTCAAGATGAGGTATCTTTTTTCATCCTTCTTTGTCCTTTTAATGCAACATGATCTGAGTCCATTTTCTTGGGGTGAACTGCTTACAAATACCTTTGACTCACATCATCTTAAGCAACCACCAAACATGCCTGTCAGTTGACTCCTCCACATTATACATTTTACACACTAAGATGCTGGAGTGAGCCAATGTGTCAGAAACTGAAGACTATTGCGCAGTGAGGGTCTATGTGGTACTAGAAAGACCCTGAGGGATGCCTGGCAGATTCTGCTTTATGTCTCGAGGTGACCCTCTAGGCAATGCAGTAAGTCAAATGCTTCCTGGATTTCTGTGCCCTTAAATTTAAAATTCAAAAAAAATCTGATGTGTTCTCTTCAGTACTTGTGATGACCTGAAGGTCCTTGGTGTGTTGTAATTAGCTAACTCAAGCGCTCCTTTCCAATTCTAAGACTGTGTCTATGAACACATTCAGATAAATGTAGGCTAATAGAAAAAATATTTAGAAGAAAGTAACACAAAAAATAGACCCCTCCCCCATGTAAGACTTACCACTTCTTCATGGGTTGCATTTTCTACATTAATGCCATTCACCTGAACAATGACAAATGAAGAATTTTGAGGATAATGATTGATTGGAATAAGTTTAAAATTTAAAGATGCAATAGAGTTAAGGATTAAAGTTTAAGGTACTGACCTGCAGTACAGCATCTCCTATGAACAACATCTCTGTCTGGTCAGCTGCAGGGTTGCAAAAGCAGCAACATTGTTAAGGGGATCTTAGCAACCTTTCTTCACAGCAGTCTTTAATCGACATTGTATTTGCATAAACTGACATCCACATGCTTCAGTATCTGCATATGTTTGTGCACGTATGCCCAAATATGTATGCTCTGGTATGTGTGCATATCAGTGTTAGTGTGACTGGAAGATAACAGTGATGAAAGTGTGTGTGTTATGTGCATGCTTGTAGGTAGGTGTGGAATGTGTATTCATGTACATGTACATGTGTGTACATGACTGTGTGTCAGTCTGTGCTATGTATATGTTGTATGTGCATGGGTCTGTGTGTATATGTATGTAGTCATGAGTGTATGTGGGTATGGGAAAATATAAGACACCAGTGAGCTAAGTGAATGACCAATTTTAAGCACCTTAAGAGATCTGTGATGTGAAACACAAACACCACTTCCTCTAATGATGGATTTGATTGAAGTATGTGGAAAGTTTGGTTCACACTTTTCATTAAGTCAACACAGACAATAAATGAGAAATTTCAGAAGCCATTCAGCATCTCCCTCTCCTCCACACGGATGTGCACAGATTGCTGTCATTAAAGCAGGAAGGACTGTATCATAAAGCTGAATGGAATCTCACACATTTCCACTCAACATCTCCCCCGCCATTGAAGAGATAACTCAACATGACTGAACAAAGCTGCACTATGTGAGGCATTTTTCTTTCACATAGGACGAGATGAAAGTCTGTTTATGAGTTTGTTTGAATTTTCAAAGGGCTTTCATTAAATACTGGAAAAGAATAACTTTTTAAAATACTGGAACGCTCTTTAAACCATATGTACAGCTGGATGTGGTAGCTCATGCCTTTAATCCCAGCACTCATGAGATAGATTCAGGTAGATCTCTATCAGGTCAGCCTGGTTTTAATAGTGAGTTCCAGGATAGCCAGGGCTATACCATGAGACCCTGTCCCCCAAAAAACCAACCAACTAAACAACCAAACAACCAAAAAACACATCATATGTAGAGATGACAATTGTCAATGCTATTTCTATTTATTAACAACATTAAATCTTATTGAAAATAAAACATATCCTCCATATGCCTGAATCTTAAAGCAAGGACGTTAAGTAATCCACATGATGTTCTCATCTCACTGAGGCTTACCATAGACAAGCTGCCACAGACCATCCCTTGTTGCAGCCATGTCTCCCTTTGGTTCACTCCTGATGCTCAGAATTCTCTTTCCCTCTGTCCTTACTTCCTCTGTCACCATCCCCATCCCTCACCATCTCAACCTTCCCGCTTCTGGTTCTTTCTCATGGCTTTGCATAGCATTCATCTTCAGCTGTACCAGAGTGGGACTAGGCTCAATGAGAGTCATTGATCCTCTGGCACACAGGAGAGATCTAAGGGATGTGGACTACAAGAGCATCAAACCCACAAATTTTCAGTCCACCAAAAGTCCACCAAAAGATATTGCACACGTAATGGTAAAAGTATTTACAGGCTGTGTATGAGTTTTCAGGGGACTGGGTCTATGTCTTCTGTCAGAAACATATTGAGGAGGTTTATTTTGTCCCCAGGATGGCCAGAAGCCACAACCTGACACCAAGGGAGTCCCTCAGGGAGTAGAGAGGGCAGGAGCTGGTGCTCAGCCATGCCCACATCTATATGCCTGTGCTAGGCCATGCTTGCACTTGGATCTCCATATATGCTATCCATTTTCTTCTGTACCCTGTGCTGTGGCACACTCACATCTGTTCCCTCCGGCCTTGCCACACTGTACCCCTGTGCTACATGTGCCCATGCCTGCATCCCCATTCTATGTCATTCCTTTTACCTGAGTAATGCCTACTTCCTGCCATGACACATCAGTACCTGTATTTCCATACTAAACTAAGCCCCAAATGTTTCCTCCTGCTCTGCCATGCCCTGTACCTGTTCCCTGTGCTGTCTGTTCTGGATGCAGTGTAGTCTCACCAGGACTGGAGATTCATTAGATGACAAAGAATGCTAGGTTGGGCTGACTATGCACCAAAGCAATTCCTCTTAATGCATCTTGCATAGAATAATAATAATAATTTGACTGAAAGGAAGTCTGGTTTATTAAAACTTATCTCTGGCCATGAGCTTTGCATGTCTGATTCAACATATTTCCTGTTCTAAATCAGCTCATACGCCACCAGAACTTCCATCTGGGAGAAGCAGCCACTTCCTATAGTCTCTGGAGTGGATGGTGTTGTGTTCTGCAGGCTGTGCTGGGTCCAGATGCTCCATGGAAGCTGGGCAACAAGAGGATCAGCCCTAAGGAACTACTGCACAATTTTGATGTGCACACAGATAACATGTTATAAATTCCCAAGTAATGAAATTAAAATGTCAGCAGCTATCTAGGTAAATAGCAAAGTACTTGTATAAAATTTCAAATGTTTTTGAGAACAAATTAGCATCCTTAAAGAAAAAGGGGAAATCCTCTTTAAGTAGAAGTCAGTGGCACATGCCTGACTCATGTCTCCAATGCCTCTCTCTTCTTGCCTTAAAAAGCAGTTCTTCTCCATCCACTGGGAGTTGAAGAGGCAGTGGAGGAAGATGTTTGAAGAACAGACAGAGGGAAGTAGACTGTGCCTGCCTATCCTTCAGGAAGGAAATGAAGGCATAGGCAGTCTTCCTCCCACACGGTTTCTTTGTTGTTTGCTATTTTGTTCTATTCACGGCAATAACTAGCTTTACTAAACTACCACTATTGAATTCACAGCAAACTTTAAGCTTTATTTCTAGAACGATCAAGGCTCTTCTATATACCGATGCAAAAAAATAGTCACAAGGCAATTTAAAGTGTTAGCCACAATTTCACTGAACTTCAAATGATTCTTGGTGCAAATTTAATTCTAGCTTAAGAAATAAAAAGACCATAGAATAGCTGTCTGCCATGTAGTTAAGTGTAGCCAGTACCATTAATAACAGCTCAGATAACGGTAATGTAAAACAAACAAACAAAAACAACCGAGGACCATGCTCAGCTCTGGGTCAAAGCCGATGTTGGAGATTTGGCTAGGGGCACCACAGGGAAGCAGAAAATGATCCAGTCGCAGCTGAACAAAAGAAATACTTTGCAGAGTCTAGTCCCTACAAGATGCCATTAGGTCCTGTTGGGTATGCTCATCTTTCTGAAGTCTGATTCAGAAAGGTACAATTTGTCCTTTCTCATCTTTTTCTTCAGATGCTGGCCAGAACCTCCACTGCTTTGTCTGGTGCCTGAGGCTTTCCCACCCTTTCTCCAAAGTTTCCTTTCCTACCATATGGCTGACCTCCATATCAACTTAACTCGACATGCCTTTTTTCTTTTCTTCTTTTCTCTGTTCTCCTCCAGGTAGCTTCTGAGATTTAAAATTTGTGTTTGATTTCCTGAATCACAAACAAACCCAAAGCAAGTTGAAAGTGACATGGTCTGTGATAAAAGACAAACACAAGAGTTGGGTTTGATTTTAATTTTAATACCCCTAAATAACATAATCTGTTTGGTCATGTTGGACTAAATTTGTGAATTTTAGCTGAAAAGTGGGTCTAGCTCATCTCCCTGGAATAAAGTTATTAAACAATAAAAGAAGCATGATCCACATAAACATCGCTTGCAAGTAGGCCTGGTGGTGATAAAGACTTTCAGCTTTCACTTGTTTCAGACTTTATTTCTCACTAATTTCTGGAGGACAACTTTGACGGTCATAGTATACTTTTTATCAGTCAGGTTTTTATTTATTCAGTTTCCTCTTTGAGCCAGGAATGGTGTCATACACCTATAATTCTATAATTGGGAAATTATAAGGAGAATCATGAGCTCAAAGTCATTCTCAGCTACATAGAAAGTTGGAGGCCAGCCTGGGCTACCTGAGACCTTGTATCCTCGGATTCACAGTGCAGACACAGTTAGGTACAGTTTTCCACAGTGCTGGGGTCTCTTTCTTTAAGGTTCTTCCATTAGAAATGTAATGTTCTCATGACCTCATTTTGCATGAGTGTGGCAGGCATTTATTCCTCACAGAGGGCAACAGACAATATCAGAGCAACCTGGGACCAGATAGGAGCATGTCTAGTCTTTTCTTAAGTGTAAATTTTCTATGAAAAAAAACAGGGTAATATTAAAATTTGATTCTGTTAAAAGTAAACAACAAACAATATATTAGTATTGGGAATCTGCTAAAATAATCAGTCCTCTTTGAACTTTTTGTGTTTCTAGAATAAATATTAGAGTGCCATCCCTGAAATAATCCAGGCTTTGAAACGCCAAAGCAGCCCCACCATTGCTGAGCATTCAACTATCTTTGGTGATTTTAAAATATAATTTTCTCAGAATAAGCCTCTATTTTATCTCCCCTCCCCCATTTGGAGCGTTGGGCCCAATGCATGCTAATCCTAAACTCTAACCTGAGCTGCCTCCTCAGTGCAGTAGCCCAATATGAACAAGAGTGCATGTGAGCACACATGAACATGTGTGAGTACAGCATAGCTTGACTTATCTAACATCTGCTGGCCTCACCTTGTACTCCTGTAGTTTCCATGTACTTTTTGTTCCAACACCACAATGGGAATAAAATGTTCATGCATGTTCATTGTTTTGGTGAACCAGGGAAAGCAGCACACCTGCTTATGCAGCCTTTCCCATGCTGTGACTTTCATTAGCTCTGCCTCACAAGCAGAAACCAGTTAAGCCTGTCATCACCTACCCCAGTCGGTCCCTACAACCCCTGAACTCCCAGTGCATCTTGTCCAGTCATATAGGACTAGGGTAAGCAGCCAGCCACAATGGCGATGTTCCATTTAGCCATGTGTTCAATAACCCTGGCTTAAAAAAGGATATCAGAGATGGGGGTAAGGAGGACCATGTGGCCTCATGTTGAGAAGATGGCTCACTACTACCCACTTCAGGGAACTCACCATGGGAGTTCAACATCCAAACTCAGTTCATTTCCCAAATACTGCCTTTGTTAAGTTTTTACGTCTTTCTAGAAAGGTGTATTTTACCTATAACAGGGCCATCTACACTTTTACTGTAGTTTAAAGGCTAGACTTTGAAGTAAGATATAACTTTGACTTAAATGGTGCTTTCTGTCTCCCAGGAGGCTCTTGGAAGCAAAAGCCAAGGATCCAATGACATTGGGTGACTTCAAGAGCAGAAACAAATGACCCAAACCCCATTCCTTGGGATCTGTGCAGGTCCTGTATAGGCACTAGGAGGTTCAAGTATCATGTTCTTGGGAAATTTGTGTGGGTCCTGGCTAGGCTTGAGAAGGCTCCAGGACACTGGTCTGTGGATCTGTGAAGGTCCTGTCTAGGCACCCAAGAATACATAACCACCAGCTCCATAGTGCAAGCCTGTGATCTGTTTCTGACATTAATTAACAACAGCTGATAGAGTTTGTTTACTTTTCTTCAGTTCTGCCTTAACTCAGCCATTGTGATGGAAGTTTCTACATAGAATTTAAATGAAATCTGCAGTAGATTACATGTGCTTCAGAGCTCTTGAAATATCTCAAAATTCTTTTGGGTGTTTTCACATTTCTCACTCAGCTATGCAGTCAATTTGATTATCCTTGTCAAGTTCTATTTACTCTGATAGCTTTAAAAGCGTATCTCTCATTGATGCCTTAACAGTGAAGGAAAGTTGACATATTCTCCCTTTGATTTGTGATCCAACTCAGGGGTGAAACCAGAGCATTCTTTATTTAGGTCTAAGTCAGGCTAACCTGAGACCAGAACAAAACTTACTTGGCACAGTAAACCAAGAAGGAAAAAGTTCAATGTAAAAACTCCAACTCTGACTCCACATCCACCTTGCCAGGCAAAAAGGGTTCCTTGTAATCCACTTCTGACAAGTTCATCCAGACACTGAGACAAGACAGTGTCACATGGTTCCAAACATCCAGAGAGAAGATCGTCACTGTCTTTCCCAGGGGCCCTGAGTGTTCACATTTTAAACTTCAAGAGCAATTCCCTTATAGATACACAGTGAAGGAAGGGTGATACACATCGAAGGAAAAGCCTCGCATTTGAGAAGCCATGTGCCAGAGACAGAGCAGCCTCCAACCCAGGTGGTAACCATGACGGATGCTCCAGGGCATGTGAATACTGGAGTCACAGACACATCATGAAAAGGTTATTGTTATTTAATTTAATAATATTTAATATTTAAGTGCAAGTGTGGGAATCAGAGAAGTACAAGTACTGAGAGGAAATTTCCAATATTAGATTCAGTGACACAAACGAAAAATATCAAATAGAAAAAGAAACTAATGACAAGAATGTGTCCTGGGGGTGTATGGCAGGGCTCTGATGCCAGGTGAAGGTTGGGAGGAAAGATAGAATATGTCTTCTACCTACCTACCTGTCTATTAAACACCATCTATTTTCTGTCATCTATTCACCTGTTAATCTACATCTATCACACATCATCTATATATCTGTAATCTATCAATCTACTATCATTTAGCATTTATCTCTCATCAACCTACCAATATTTATCCATCTGTCTGTCTGCCTGCCTGTCTCTCATCTACCTACCTACCTATCTATCTATCTATCCATTCATCCCCACCCACCCATAAATCTATCCACCTAAATCACAGAATGGTTTTCCTGGGTACATGTGCAAACATCTGAGGAAATGACAGCATGGTCCATGTTCAGCCTGACACTAAGCCACAGTTCAAATCACGAGTCAGTCTTTGTAAGATCCCGATGCTAACTGAAGGATTTTGCCCACACTTCACCTAAATATCACAGAAAAGATGACAAAATGATCTTAATTTATTTTTTCCTGTTTGTCAGGATGCAGTTCTCTGTGTCTTTTCTAACTGCTCCATTTGTCTCCTGAATGCAAGCATCAAAGCCATGCAGGACCCACACCTATCCAGGTTCTTAAGAAACAATAGTAGTATTTTATTAAGTTACCATTGTTGTCACTTTTTAATTAATTTAAAAAGCTGCATGTTTTAGTAGTATACAATGAGATGATCTGCTGTGGCACAAAGAACTATATTTTTAAACAAGAATTTAAGTTCACTAAACCGCTCTGGACTAGTGGTGACAGACTGGGTAAGTCATTATTTCTACTTGTTTCCTGACCTACAAAACGATCAGAGCCTATATGCCATTTCATAGCTTTTCTGGAAGTTCTTTTCATATATTGCAGTTATGGTCTCAATTTATAACTGAAAACTTTTCTACCTTGCACAGTCCTACCATTCATTCTTCATGATCTATGTGTAGTTTTCCTTGGATATTAAAATTTTGTAAAATCAGAAATATCATCATTAAAGTTTATTAAATTATTGAAGAAAGCTTCATTCTTCCTCACTTTGAAAGATCAGGTGGGTTACAGAAAGTTATCATGGACAGTAACAGGGGTATTAGTGAGCTAAGTGACATATGGCCTTTTTATCAAGATGCACACACAGCTCAAGGTTCCCTGTGGTTCAGTAGCCTCACATACATGTGCACGTTACACATTTCTTACAAAGCAACATGAGGTGATATATGTAGTGGGTGGGGAGTGTGTTTTCATACTATATAGGATATGTATGATGAAGGGAAGGTAGATCCCCTGGGAGAATGCAGACGTGGCTGTAGATAAAGCCTGGGTTAGCACCAATGACACAAAGGGCGGCTCAGAAGTTCCACCAGCTATTTCCACTTATACAGCAATTGAGAATCATTGTCTATTTATGGGCAGGGGGCAACAGCGTCACACAGCAGAATTAAGACCAAAGAAGATAAATATTAGAAGGAAATTTACATCCTCAATGTTAGCATCTCATTCACACAAAACAATCCTATTCTAGTAAACTTACACATGCCCTTTACAGAAAGGTGTTAAACTTGCTGCCATTGGGGGAGCTGGGTATTTAGTACTTTTTTTTTTTTTCCTCAGTGTGACCCAGGTTCACAGGCAGCCATTCTGATGAGCATGAAGCTTAGAATCTTGAACAAACGGGTTTTGTCAAGTGTACTTCAGGTGCATCTCTAGATGGAAAAGCAAGTGTTCAAGTTTGAATGCCCATGTGGCTCAGCCTGACCTTATGAGAAGCTGGTGGGGTTCTCTCTCATGACATGACATTACCACTTTGCAGGATGACAACTATGTGCCCTAAGTGACTGATTTTTGCTACTCTGTAGCCACTCTGGTATTAGGAGGAATGAGAAAGTGTTCTTCCTGTGGGTTTTAACACATTCCATTCTTAGCTTAAATCTTTTCAGCCATTCACTACTGCCTGTCTACAGCAGCCCTCTGCTCAGAATTCATGCAAAGAGGCAAGAAAATATGGGCAGGTCATGGGGGTGCTACTCAGAGTCATAGGCTGGTACAAAAAGGCAATGTCCTTATGAAAGAGAGTATGGCTTTGCAATGCTAATCACTCTTAGACTCTCAGAAAGTACAACAGACCAAAGGTCTGAGGAACTTCTTGCAAGTCTGTGTAGCCACCAGGAATCCAACCCACAGCTTCCCAGACGGGTATGGGAGATAGCTGTAGTGGCTGCTATTGAGCAAGAAATTTGGGTTCTTCAACTCAGTCATCTTTTACAATGTGTACACAGAAACAAAACAGGGCACTAGCTTTCTCAAGACCCAAGTGAGTCCTCAGTGTGTTTTTCCAAGGATATGCAAGGTCTTCCTGGCCATGGAGAGGTCACTTTGGCATCTAACAGAGGCTAGTACACTTCACAGGAGAATCCCAGGACAGTCAAATATACTGTACATTGCAATTGAAGAGATATATTTACTTCTATCATGTTAAATTTATATTCTTATGATTATATGCTTGAGGCCATCTAACAAAATATGTATTTGAGATGAATATATATATATATATGCATGTATGTATAAAGATCAAAACTAAAATGTATATATATGTACCTGTACACACAAATACTGAAAATATTAGATAGTTGAGATGTAGATTAATAAACAGATAGAGGATGGGAGGGTAGACGGAAAGATGGATTGAGAGACAATATGATGACAGACGAATAGATTTTCAGTGACTCAGTACAGCTCTCATCACTATGCTAATGAGCTTCCCAAGTTAAGGATCTTGTACTGTCTAACTCTGTGTTAGATAAGTGTGCTAGCAAGATACTAGACACTCATGATGGGATTTCACAAACACAGAAAGAAGGAAAGAAAGGTGGACAGGGAGAAGAACTCATGAGATTATTGTAGACTGCTCTGGCCCATGTGTCCTTTGCTGTTTCTGATGGCTTACTTTGTGTTACTAAAAACCTAGCAAACTCCCATGTCAGTGTCAGTGGTTCTCAACCTTCATTATGCTATGACCCTTTAGTACAGTTCCTCATGTTATGGTGACCCCAACCATTAAATGATTTTCCTTGCTATTTCTTAACTGCAATTTTTCTACTGCTATGAATCATAATGTAAATATACATGCTTTCTGATGGTCTTAGGCAACTCCTGTGAAAGGGTCATTCAACCCTCCAAAGGGGTCATGACCCACAGGTTGAGAACCACTGCTATATGGGGGTAAGTGCTATCTTACTTCCTATATGGAAGAGAGTAGAATTGTGACAGGTATGGCTGCTTCTGAGGACCTCTATTTCTAGAAGTTTATCACACAGAAGACACTGTAGTCTTACAATCTGAGCAAGGAGAATGTTCCAATGCTATTTCTAATGTTTTCATTCTAGTTAGTAACAACTTGTAACCATGATTAACAGGCAGAGTGCTGACACATCTTTATTTACCACTACACATTTTTAAAATTAAAATTAGCTATCATGCATAGTGCAGTAACCCGAAAGACACTCAAAGATCATTCCCTATCTCAGTGTGTCAACAACTCTTTTGCTTCTCTCCTATTTAATTGTGTATCCCCAACTCCTGGATCTGTCCCTCACGTAGCTCCCCATAGTCTCCAGTCAAGGACAAAGACCCCTTGTCTAGTACTGAGCCATATTTTGAGGAGGTTAGCTTGGGGCCTGCTCCCCACTTCTCTTCTAACCTGTGCATGGTACCAAACCACACCCTGTTGTGAATCTTCTAAGTGCTATGTTAACAAAAAACCAAAAAGATCAGACAGTAGGATAGCTTGAAAGATTAGGAATGAAGTAGGTTATCTATCAAAATGGGGGAGAGCCACCCATGAACACAAGCAAGAAAAAGATGACTCAGTGGTGTATGTGGGGCAGTGAAGTATATGGGGCGAGGATGATCAGGTATCCTAGAGAGCCTAGTTGAATAGACAGAGCTGGTCCTGTCTCCAGGAAGGAAGCTTTGGATGGTAGTACTGGAGGGGATGGATACAAGTCAGGCAAGCCCCTGTGTATTCATACATAACTACCATGTTCTCTACACTAAGAGGTGGAGTCTTCCCGAAAGGAAAATACACCCTGAAGCTCAGGGTGGGGAGAATGCTCTCACAGGAACTCATGGCAAGTGAGTTACCTCAACTTCTCAGAGGGTGAATTTAATTATTCAGGCAGAAAGGAAAGAATATGATAGGTTTCCCTCCCAGAAAATGGAGGTGGAGTTGCTTGGTGATTACTCACATTTCCCTCTTAAACCTGGAATGAAGATTAACCATCTTTCAATAGAGTTGCCCTACAGCATGCATGAGACAAAAGCCTAAAGGAAACCTCACAAGCTAAGGGTAGACAGACACATGTCAGCACCATTGCATGCAACTGTTGACTGATTGATGAAGGAAGTGTAAATATAAAAATGCTTGAGATAAGTGATTGACTTAGTCACTTTTCTTTTGTAGTGATAAGACACCATGACCAAGGCAATGCTTCATCTGGAGCTCACAGTTCCAGAGTTAGAGTCCATGATCATCATGGCAGGGAGCACAGTAGCAGACAGCAGGCATGACACTGGAGCAGTCGCTGAGAGCTTACAGCTGATCCCCAAGCACAAGGCAGAGAGAAAGCTAACTGGGAATGGCATGGGCTTTTGAAACTTTAAAGTCTGTCCCTAGTGACATACCTCCTCCAACAAGGCCACACCTCCTAATCCTTCCTAAACAGTTCTATTAACTGTGGATTAAACAGTCAAATATATGAGCCTGATTCAAACTATCACAGTGGTCTAGTTATAAACTGATTTGAGAGTCAATAAAAATTCTGTATTCAGTTAACAACTAACAACCAGAATAATCTGTGAATGGATAATTCCGGTCTTAGAACCAAGCTCATCCAAAATGCTGCTTCAAGTGTCTTTCCCATTGGCACCACAAGCCAAGTATCACCCAGTCTTATGAAACAGGAACCCAGAACAGGGCAACACAAAGGATGCTCAGTTCTAAATGAAGAAGCAGCAGAGACATTCTGACTCTGTTGTACCAACCTCACAGTGCTGTAAGGAGCTGCACAGGACAGCAAAGCCAGAAACCAGGAACAGGCTTAGGGGCAAGGGCCTGAATTGCCCTGTTCCTGCTGCTGCTGTCTATCATTAGGAAAACTCTTCCAGATATCTACGACTCAGTGTCCTCATCTGAAATACGTGGATGATCACATCGAGAACTCATGGGAATTTTAGAGGCCGCACAGTGATGTGTGGGACACAGAAGCCCCAGCTCCAGTTTAAACACTTATTCAAGCCAGAGCCACACCTGGCTGTCGAGTTTTCCCTCTCGCTTTGCAAAGCAAACTAGTCTTTCTCCACTGCTCTCATCACCAAAGTCAGTGCTTATCATAGCAAAAATGTTAAAAGGGAGGGAGGGGAGGAAAGAAGAGGGAGAAAAAAAGGAAGGAATGAAGGCAGGAGGACTGTAATTATAGTAATCATGAATGTTTTGCCTGTTTGATGGAGTTTTGCAATTACCAAATGAATCAGTTGCAGACATGTATAAAATTGATCTGAAGTAGGTGAGGAATCAAAGGAACTGAAATTTGTGATGAAGTTTTAATGCTCTTAAATTATTTTCAAGATTTCTTTAATAAAATATGTGATGACAAATTTCCCCGTCATGATGTCAAAAATCACACCATATATTAAAAAGGATCTGGAGGCCAAGATGCTCAGATTAGCATCTGGTTTGTGGACAGTCTCAGGATCATCTGGTCCTCTAGCCATGGGAGGGACAGACCTGTAAGACTGTAAGACTCTGGGCCTCTGAGATCATAGGGGGGCCAGGTTTGACCTCACCTAAAACCCAGGGTGGGTTCTAAGTAGGTGATCTAAATTCTATGACATTCCCATATGGTGCCATCAGGATCTGAAATCTGGTCACACTCACTAACTTGCCTCAAAGTTTCATGCTCCATAGCTGAGGAGGCGAGAAAGATCACTTCCCAAAGGATGGGAGAGCCAGACCCAAGGCAGCACTATCTTTCCTTCTCAACTCCTGTGTCCGTCCCCTTTATCCCTATCCTCAGCACCATCTCTATCCACTTGTGTCCTTAAGTTCACTTTTTCATCAATTCAAGTTAAATTCTGCTTTTCTGATTCCTCATCTCTATGGTGTCCTCTGAAGCCATGCACATACACCCTTCTGCTCAGATCACACAACTAACATGGAATATTGTTTTCCGGGCCATGCTTTCACCTAACTCTACGGGGCTTGCCAGTCACTTTGTCAAAGTCATCACCTGTTTTTGAAGTTGATGAACCAGCAGTAGACAGCACTAACTCTGTCCTCTTGCTACCACATTTCACCATCAGCAGCCTGATGCTTCATCTGCAAAGAGCATGTGAACTCTGTCCATTCACTCTCAAGCTCAGCAGAGCACTTGTGCACAGTCCATCTGGGTCTCTTTACCCTGCCTGATGTTCTGCACTGCTGCACCTGCACCTCCAGGAGGTCCTCTCCTTACAGTGACTGCATGATTTTAAAGTGCAAAACAAACCTTACCACCTCACCTCCCAAAAGATTTAATGTGGCACCTCTTAATCATAAAGTCATCACCTATAGAGCAAAACAGTTTAAAAAAAACAGCCATGTTTTCTTATTCAATCATCCTTAGTATCTCATATATGACACCTGGTTCCTGTTCTCTGAGTGTGCACGGCAGGGGTGTTTACTGTCAGCCTGTCCTGCAGGACCCCACTTCAGTCTCCTCACTGAATGCTCCAGAGAGCTATTTGTGGGACAACACTGGACAAATTCTTAGACACATAAGAGAGTTCCTGATTTTTCTTCTTTGATCCAACGGGCTACGTCAGCCTTGTTCCAAGAGAAAGACAGAAGGGACAGCCCGAGGGACAGCTGTGGTCAGAGAGTAAGAGCTAGAGGATGCCTTGCTTGTACAGACCTTCCTCCCGGGGATGCTGCAACACCTATCTAAGTCACGATGAACATCTGGGAGCATGTTGGGATACATGCAGTTTCTCTTGGAATAAGCAGGCATTCCCAACTCCAATGTCTCATTCTTGTTTCTGATATTCCTGAACAATTCCAAGGCTATCCGAAGAGACAGTGTGGGCTCTGCATGTCCACATCTGGTGAGAAACATGGGCTCTATTTCTCAAGTCTGGGAATAGTTAAATGTCTGATGCCTTCATATATTAGTGATGAGGGTACCTACTGCTGTGAGGTCCATCCTCCAGGGATCCTGCAATATTGGGCAGTAAGAATCACACTCCACTACCATATTCTTCATGTGAATGGTATAGCCCTCTGTCAGCCTCACATAGAGACTCGGCATGAGCAACCCTCCTTTGCCTATGACTCTGTCATACATTAAGATATGAGCAAGTGAGAACAGTCCTAACCCTAACTGTAACCACAATGCTTGTATTCCTTCAGACATTTTATGCAAGATACTATAGGGCAACTGACATAGAAGATGAACACTATGGAGACATGAAGAGGTGTCTTTGAAGCATTCTATCAAAGTATTGAGAGGGTCCCATAAGAAAAGGACTGGGGCAGAATAGCACCGTCAACAGATTCTCTGGTTTGGCTGTCAGTGGTGGATGTCAGATGGAAAGACGCTTGTAATATGACACCACCTTCATATCAGCCTGGCTGGACTGGAGTTACATGTGAGGCTTCCAAGGAGCTGAAGAAAGGAGTCCCCTCACTAAGAGCACCATGCCAGTGTGCCCTCACTCTAGACAGCTCCATTTGCAAACTTCTAAGTCCTATGCCCTCTGACCACATACATCTAATTATGGTAACCAGGCATAGGAGATTTCAACAAGGTCACGTAGGGTCTCCTTCTCAAAACCACAGCCTCACTTCCACTCTTGTCTTAGGTGGCCTCCTGCACTAAGATTTTCTTTCTCAATTGAGCATGAAATTTTCCACTGACTTTCTATTGGTTAGCCTCATTCCTTTTTGAAGCATTTCATATTCACAGGTTAAAAAAAATGCACCAATGAAAAAGAACTGATAATGTTTACAAAGATTACCTATAGAGACAGAAATGCATACGAGCAGTTTTCCTTCAATTATTAATCAGCCAAGCAGATGGTTGACAGGGGTGCAGAAGTAATTAAACACAGCTAACACACAAGAGAATTGATTTATTCCTTGCTTATAGAATTTCACTTTCAACGCACCAGAGCCTATACTTCTGTAAAGCATGTCAGCTCCACAATTACGTCTGATAAACAACACAGATCCTGCAGTCCAATTTAACCACAGCATTTGTTTCTAAATGCTTTAAAAATCTCAAAGAATGATTATTTGATTCTGAGAACTATATAGTTCTTTCACTTTGCTGCTTGCCAAGGTTACAGCTAAGCTCGTATTTTCTGATCAAATGAAATCCTTGGTGCCACCAAGGGGGGCAGGACATATATATATATATATATATATATATATATATATATATATGTGTGTGTGTGTGTGTGTGTGTGTGTGTGTGTGTGTGTGTGTGTGTGTGTGTGTAGTAAGTGCTTCCATCTTTTCTATCCTGATCTATAGGTAGTGTCTTCTGCCTCTGTGGGCCACAGAAAGCTGCATTCCTGGGCTTATTGGATCTCAATTCTAATTAGATATCCTGTCTGCTGCAAGCAGACTTTGCCGCCTTGCTCAGAAAGGATGAAAGCATACCCCTGTGTCGACTCCTAACTGACTTAGGTGAAGGCAAATTTTCATGTAGATGCCAATTTCAGAATGAACCATGTGGGCACTTCTCTCCTTCCCAAACATGTTTTCAAAAGTGTCATGGGAGTCCACAATCCCTCTAGAAATTCACCTCTTATTTGAAGTATCTCTTCAACACAATTCGATGCCTTTTGTGACCTCTGTCAGTGGCCTGGATGGGTCTATGACACAGACTTTCAGACATCTCCTGCCATTAAAGCACTCCACCTACAGCATTCAGTGCAGTTCAGACCCAGGCTAATTGTACCAGACCAAGCTGAGTTCTTGGTCTAGTGCAATCAGGTGAAATGAATGAGAAAAGTTTGAGAGAAATTTCAAGCTTATTCTCCTCTCCACACCCCCATGCCTTCTGTTTCCAGCAGGAGCAGAGCCAGGGCCACAGGAGTCCATAGCTGCTGGCCACCTCTAGCTTTGGTCTCAGTTTGAGGTGTGGCAGCTCACCAAACTGACCCCACCTCTGGGTCCTGACTCACCTTCTTTTTAAGTTGAGGCCTAAGGATGCATGTTAACCCCACCCCATACCCTGGGACACTAGACTGCAGGGGACTGCCCATATTAACCCCAGCACACCATCCTGTGGAGACTGAACTTCCTAGGCAGGGGCTGGGGCTGGGAGGACAAAGTCGGAGAAAGGGCACAAGAGGCTGTTATGAGAAGCTGACAGCAGTGTGTCTCGTAACGAAGTCATTTTGGGACATCAGGAAATACTCTACTTTTCTGAGAATTCCCTGCCCCATAAGGAAGTCTCACCCTCACCTTCTATGTCCATGTGTCTTCCCAGGAGCCATTCATTCTATCATTACTAACTATAACTGGTGTTTCTCTCATGGCCTGATATGATAGTTAATGCCATGATGTCCATGTGCCATGGTTCCAAGCAGTGGATTTTCACTTCCCTCTGGGTCACTCTTGAGCATGCCTGGAGTTCTACAATGAGTAAGTGACTTGGATGCCCACAGGCTCTTGCCAGATACCAGTGGACACTACAGGGTTTCAACCTATATTTAAGTCTCCTCAGCTTTAAACCAACTGTAAGAGACTCATCGCTCAGACTTGTAGTAGCAAGTGCTCTCTGTGGTGACTGGACACATCACACAAGAAACAGTCTTTTATGGGCTGACAGAGAAAATGGAAAGGGAAGCCAGCATGTATCAGGGGACCAGACACATCCTCTAAAACAACACATAGCTATAGCAGTGAAGTGCAGCTTAAAGAAAGCAGCCAAAATAAGGGTGTGCTAATTCCTATCTCTTAAAAACTATTTTCT
This sequence comes from Peromyscus californicus insignis, assembly GCF_007827085.1. Classification (NCBI taxonomy): domain Eukaryota; kingdom Metazoa; phylum Chordata; class Mammalia; order Rodentia; family Cricetidae; genus Peromyscus; species Peromyscus californicus. The sequence goes on along the minus strand of NW_026294492.1, from coordinate 683,803 downwards.
TAGCCGGGCGGTGGTGGTGCACGCCTTTAATCCCAGCACTCGGGAGGCAGAACCAGGCGGATCTCTGTGAATTCGAGGCCAGCCTGGGCTACCAAGTGAGTTCCAGGAAAGGCACAAAGCTACACAGAGAAACCCTGTCTCAAAAAACAAACAAACAAACAAAAACCAACAACAACAAAAACCAAACTATTTTCTTATTGTAGTCAGTGTTCATGCCCATCGCTTGGACCAGTCTTACCTGCTTGGTCTTTGAATATTTTGGATATGACGACAGGGACTCCATGCTCTGCTCCTCCCTAGAAGGCAGAGAAATGGAAGGAAACAGTTATCAGGACTGACACTGAAGGTTTTGGGGCCTGAAGGCAGGGGCAGCAAGAAAACAAGCTCATACCTTGATACTCAGGCCCAGGCCACCCACAGGTTGTCTGCGAAGTGTAACAGTTCTGTGCTTTAAAAAATGTTAGGAAAAAAATAAGTTTAGGTTACAATGCGTTATCAGAGAATGAACAAAGGAATGTATATATAACATCCTAATCAAAACCTAAGCAATTTTAAAATAAAAATTCCTAATTTGGCGCTTTCCGACCTCTGCAGTAGCAGTGACGTCGCCAGCCTTCAACCAGTGGTCTGCTCATAGGGAAACAAGGTTGCTGGTAAAATCAGGTCCTGTTGAAGGCATAGCTGGAAACCCACACAAAATTTCTACAGACCTGGTTAGCTTGCTGTCTCACCCTCATAGGGCTCTGCCAACAGAGCCCCATTTGGACAATGCCCATGTCCATTCTCCAAGTGGAGAAGTTGGCTCCCTTCAAACTTGCTCCCCTCCCACCGGCCCTAGAAAGGAGATCCTCAGCACACGTCACTGCAGTTCCCGTGTTAAGTTCCACTGTGATCACCACTATGCATTCCAGAAGGAACCGTCTTTTCATACCTATGAACACAGATGGCTGAGAGCACTTAAATGAATATGGTGATAAAAGCTAAGAGCACAATATACCTGTAACTGGCAATATTCAAAATCTCATCTCTTACATATGAAACCACGGTCTTTCATTTTGCTGTGGTCTAAACTGACTGAAAAATTTTTACACAGCTGCACATAGGAATGGGCCAAACCATGCAGGAACCATGCTGGAAAGGACAGGGGAGATGGCTGGGGTGCAACAGTAAGCAGGAAAAGCATTTCTTTTTCCTCAGAAATACTATAGGAACCATAAACATCATACTTTAACTGAAAAATAGTAACATTCAGACTGAAGGGCTCCAAAGAATCAATGTTGGAAAAGCAAGGACAGAGGCTGAGAACAGCAGAACACCTGGGGACCCTGCTTCATCCTGGGGCTTGGGTACCAAAATAGTACAGATAGAAAACAGTAGGCTGGTGGGAAAAGCTGCTGTGGCCCTTGGCATATGTGATGTCTTCCCCAGACTGCCATATCAACCTGTAAATAAACTCTTAGGAAGGACTGTGTTGGTTGTGAGATGGCTAAGTTCTAATTAGATGTGGTGGCATATGTCTGTGCTTCTAAGAGAGCCTCCCAGAACAGCAGGACACAGAGGTCTGAATCCATCACTCCCCAATAAAGTTGATGCCTTAAATACATCATACACTCAGAATAAAGAAACAAAAAAAATGAAAGTAAATAAACACACTTTACAGAATCCATGAGTAAATGCTCTGCATAACATTGTAACTGGAAGAATTATATTTTGTGCATAGTCCATGCGTCTAAGTAATGAACCCTTTATAAGAACACACACAAGGAGAGAGCTGTTATTTAGAGACTTTAATGTAAGAGCAGTCATTTTCAATTTTCTCATCTAGGCCACATTCAAGTGCACCTGGCTCCCATTGGAGACACCATGTCAGTACTTATCTGAGGGGCCAAGAGTGTTGTCATTCACACGACAGCAAGAGAGCAGCAGCACACAGTTTAAACCACATTCGTCACAGCATGAATTACAACATCCGGGATCTCAAAACAAGCTAAGTATCTAAGAATGAATAATTGATTGAGATTCCTCAGTGGAATACCAGTCAACCTTGAACAGGAGGGGAAGTTACTCATCTGTGACGACATACATGAGCTGCAGAGGATTATTAATACGTTTGCGACAATTCAGGCACAGAAGAAAAATATGGCATGATCTCATGTCTGTGGTGGGTGCTAGGGTTACAACGTACAGATGTAGCAATGTTGGCCAGAGGCAAAGGTGTGAGTTATATGATGGGTAATTTATAGCTGAGTGTGGCGGCACATGTCTGAAATTCTAGCACCTAGAAGATATAGGCAGGAGGATCAGGAGTTCATGTCTATCGATTAGTTACACGGGGGAGTTTGAGGCCAGCCTGGGGCCACAGGAAACTCTGTCTCAATAAAATATAAACAAAAAGGGTTAAATTCTGGGGCTCTGACTACAAGATAAGGATGACAGTTCACAATATTGTACTGTATACTTGAAGTTTGCCAGGAGGGTAGATCTTACACTGCAATACCACCGAGGCCTCCACACACATGCACACAATGTAAATATGCAAGATAATATATATACATATATAATGAAATAGTTTAATTTCAGCAATCATTTCTATATGTAAGTCAAATCACACTGTACAGCTAAATATATGCGATTTTGTCTGTCATTTATATCTTAATAAATTTGATAAAAATCAAACCAGCTGTTGGGACAGAGCATCCCCTATTGGGAAAGGAACCTTAGTTGGGGTTAGTATTGTGATAAAACACCACCATCAAAATTAACTTGGGGGAGCGGAGGGAAAGGGTTTATTTTGGTTTGCAGTTCCAACATCACAGTTCATCATCCAGGGAAGTCAGGGTGGGGACTCAAGGCAGGAACCTAGAGGCACAGATCTGAATGCAAGTTTGAAGCTGTAACAAACTTTAGTCTGGAAGTTAAGAAGTAAGAGTTATAGTGGGTAAGAAAATTCTACAGGAACTTAAAGAATATGACTATAGGAAAGCTGCTTCTAGCACTTCAAAGCCACTTTTGTGCTTAATGAAAAGACACATAAAGGGTAAGAATCATCTGTGTCAAAGAAGACAGCTGTCTTGACATATTTATAATCCAAAGGAAATGTGGAGAGAACCAAGTACAGTTGAAGGGAGACTACTGCCAAGGTGTGAGTACCAGCTGATGGTCAGGAGAGTATGCTGGGCTGAATGGTAAATGCAATCTCTTCTAAAAGTCATTTTATAATACATTCTGGGAGTGACATGAAACAAAACTTGAGAATTCAATGAGAACACACCCACTTCCCAGACAGAAGGTTTTATCACATTTCATCATCAGTCCTGGATCTGTTCCTCTGACTAGTGAGTGAGGGCTTGTGTGTGTGGAAATGGGTAAGTGCTCATTTGTAGGGGAATGTCTAGACTACACATTGCCAGGGGTCAATCACATTACACATTCAACTTCTTATCCATCTCTGAATGCTATGGCCTTGACTCTGATGGGTGGTTCTTGACACACAACAGATTCTGTCTTGATATTTCTCTTGACCACAATGATGAGTTCACCAGTGGTTTGATCTGTGCAACAAGAGCTCTCATAATCCAATATCCTCCAAATGACTGGATCCACTAAACTTTGATGCATGAACTATGTGAAGGACGCTTCACTCCAAACCATACACTGGTTGAATAAGTCAATGGCACTCTGATGTTGTTCTGACTCTTTAGATAGACTCTTACTAAGTGCCCCGACTAGCTTTGAACTTGCTATGTAGCCCAGGCTAACCTCAAACTCACAGATATATATGACTGCCTCAGACTCCCAAGTGCTTGGATTAAAGATATGTGATATCACTATCACTTTTCAAATTCAGTTCCTACCCAGAGGTATCTGGGTTAAGACTTGTGCAGAGATAGGTGGATCCACTGGGTGGCTAGCCTAGTCAAACTGAGGAAGTCTGGGCTCAGTAAGGAACCCTGTTTCGTGAAATAAGGAGAGAAACAGAGGAGGACCTGATGTCAAACCCTGGCCTCCACACACTCATACAAATGACTATACCATACCCCCCTCTCTCTCTCTCTCTCTCTCTCTCTCTCTCTCTCTCTCTCTCTCTCTCTCTCTCTCTCTCACACACACACACACACACACACACACACACACACACACACCACACCTCCCCTACCCCACATGTACACACACATACACACACTACACCTCTCCCACTCCCACATACAACATTAAAAAAAACAAACTTGAAGAAGGTATGAGATAGAACTACAAAATGAGTATTTAATCTTGGGATGTAACCAGTCAGCCCTTAGGGATAGATGAATTGCAGCATGCCAGTTTCTCACAGAACCTTCCTGAACAGTGATTTTTGAAGGTCTTTTCTGACTGCTGGACCTGGATTGGGTTGAGGCATGCCCTGGAAGCAGGAGTACTTACATTAGCACCAGGAGGGGCTCCCCCGATGCAGATGACATCTTGCTTTTGAACAGTCAGCACCTCTTTTGTCAGCTTCAGCCGGACGTCATAGGCATTTTCCAAGCCTTCATCATACAACAAGGCCAGAGCAGTTTTGGTCTGTGAATAAAAGGTGATGATATGAACAAGTGAGTCCAGGAGCCCTCAGAAAGGAAAGATGACAGGTGCTTCCTTTCCTGCTACCTTCTAACCTGCATACACATATTTCTCTTCATTCACGGTAGAAACTGATTGATTTACAGATATATCTTTATATACCTCTCTGGAAAGCTGGGCTTTCCTTGTACTCTATAAATGCTGGTTGGGATTTTCCAGACTTCCTGTGACATGCTTTCACATCCTCATACCAGAGATGCTGAGTAATCCATGTCTCCATTTGCAGCAGGCATTCAAGACAGCAGGACTACTTTAGCAGCTCTAGATAGGGAACTGCAGGATACTGAGAGTCCCTTGGGGTCAACACCCAGAACAATAAGAACCTGTTTAGCAGTTGCAGTCCATGACACAGGGGCTGTCACCAAGGGAAGTCACATCAGGCAAGTGCCTGAGGAAAGGGCTCATCTGTGGAGGACAAGCAGAGCTCTCAGTTGACATGGAGAGGTGAGGTATCAATTCATGGAATGTCAATATGTCAAGCACACAATCACATGTGATATTAATTTTCAACAAATTGAAAATTGAGTCGAGCATCTTGTGCCAGTGAGTTGTCTTGGTGAAGAAAATCCCTGGTCCCAGAGACTCCAGGAAAGGAAACAACTGGGATTCATTCAGAGGAGAGAACAGTTGTGTAGGATGGAAGCCAAGGAAAGGGTGCTAGCCCTTTAACAAATGAATATGATATTCTAATTATACATTTTGTGATAGTTAATCTCTGTGGCCAGCTTGGCTGGATGGAGAAGTGCCTAGGAGACTACTAAGTGGAGTTTTCCTGAGGGTGTCTCTAGAGAGGACTAGATCAGGCCATCTCTGAGGTGATCAGTGGTTTAACCCACTACGGATCCAGAAGTCAGACAATGGGGAGGTGATGGGAGTGTGGAGGGCAGGTCCTCACTGGAAGAAGTGGCTCCCTGAAGGAATGCCGTTGAAATGAGTATCTTGCCCTGTCCACTTCCTGTTCTTCTCTGCTTTCTGATGCCAGAAGGTCACCCATATGCTGTAGCCTCCAAGATACCCTGATTCACCATGGCCTGAAGCAACAGTGCTGGCATAGAAACCTCTATAATTGTGACTCAATGTAATCCTCCTGCCTCACAGTGTTTTCATGAACTTTTTCACAGCTACTGAGATGGAAGAGCACACATTTTAATATTGAATACCATCCATTTAAAAGTTCACCAAAGAGATCAAACAGGACTCAATAAAGATCGGCACGGGCCATCTGCTGCCTTCCTTTGCCATCTGAACCAGGTGACACCAGTAAACTCAGCTCCTCAAATGTTAAAACGAGAAAAATGAAAAGTCAGGAACAAAACCAATTTGGAGATAATTAAGCTTTCTAAGTCAAAACTATAATTTTATTCTAATCATTTCCTCCTATGAAAACATTCACTTACACCCAACTATAATTAGCTTGGCAGAGATAATTGTGTGCTTTGACATAAATATGATGCAACATCCAGGGGGTGTGCTGTCTGCCCCTTATTGTACCTCTGCAGACACCGGCCACTATTCTCAGAAAACTCATCAGTGTAGTCCAGATACCCTGTGAGAAGACCTCAGCTGGCACCAAATCCAGAGTGGAGAAGGGACCTGCCTCCTTCCTGCCCAACTCCAACCCTGTACCCTAACCTCTGTACCATGGCTCCAGCAACCAATGTTCTTTAACCAGACAATCAGGGACCTTTTCTTTTACATAGTACCCAAAATAAAAGTTACCTTAATCTGCTTCTTCAAAGTAAACTTAGATCTTCTCATTCATAAAGAAAAAAATTAAAAACCTAATAAAAACCCTTATCCCTTCTGTAGCTTTCCATTCTAGGGTAGACAGTGTCATTGCCTAAGGTATATGTGGCCCTCTGACCACCATGTCCGAATTCCAACAAACTCCTTGCAGCATGCAGGAACATACCTAACTGTAGTCATAGGACCCAGTATTGTCCCGAGTCTTCCCAGTGCCACCCATGGCCCCACAGGCACTCTGCATCATCATGACCAGGAAAGGCTGCTAAAAGTTGGTCGATATGACCTCATTCTTCTGGGAAAAAATGACCCAGGGCTCTTCACCTCACAGAAAAGCCACATTCTGCACTGCTGTGAGCTTTGGTTCCATCTGGTACCTCTTTGTTCCCACCTCAGCCCTTCTGTCACCCTGGGGGCCACCAACACTGCAGTCCTGTGCCCACCTGCTCCTTGCTATTCCCATACAGCTCCTCCTTTACGGCCTGAGGGGTCACCACTAAGGTGTAAAATCCAGACACCATAACAAGTTATGCCCCCAGTGTCCTGGTTCCCTTCTCTACTCTGCTTCCTCTTGAGATCTGCAGAAGCTGAGTTCTATGCTCCAGGAGGATCCTATTACTTTGCTCAAGGCTGGGTTCAGGTTCCTTCAGCTGGAGTCAGTATTGCCTAGGACAGAGGAAAGTTCCTCTCCCCAGTGAGACCCAGGAAGAAAATCCCTCCCTCCCCCTCCCCCTTTTCCTCTCCCTCATTCCTTCTCTCTCCCTGTGTGTGTGTATATACAGTGTAGTGTACTGAATTAGCATGACTTAAGAGCCAAAATACACTGATTCACTGCACAGAAATAGTCAACCTTTCTATGACAAGAATGCCATATACAAAAATGTGAACATAGAGCAGATAATAGATTAGTGTAAATAGTCTTACTAATCAGGGTAGAAAATTAACATTCTGTTAAATTGAGAAAAGAACATTGAATACAAATCCCAAAAGATCTAAAAATTAACTCCCTAGAGAAAGAGTTACTTGAACAATAAATGATCATAGATAACAGAGTAAAGTCACATTTGTGTGTAAACACAAGTTTGTGTGTGAAGGTAGTTATGCCCCAAATTTACAAAGATGGGCTTTTTAGAAATCGTATTCTATATAAATATGGGCATTTTTTAAAGTTTTGAGCATGCATCGTATACTGCTGTCTATTTAAATATGCCAGGTTATAGCTCACTATACCTATTTCTTGTCTGTTGAAGTTGATTTCCATTTCCCTTCAAGTAATTTAAGGTAGGCCTCCATGAATTTAGAAAAATTATACACATTGTATATTTTTATTATTTATGCCTCTGGGTGTATCTCTGGGGTATAATTAGTTATGGATGAATTTGTCACAAAAGCCCCAGAAACACCTAATTAATAATTTAGACAGAGGACATGGATGTCTAGAGTGTCCATGACTAAAAGAAGCACATGTGGCCATTTCATTGTTCAAAGTATGAAAACAGGTACAAGTTAAGAGACGATTTTCCTGGTTTATTTAGAACTGAATATGTCTTCAATGCACTGTTGACATTAAGTGAATTAAAGAATGAATATCAGATGCCAAGAGAAACCTGAAATCAACCAGTTCCCAAAATGCAGAAAGGAAAAGAAACTCAACTGGTCACCTTTTCAGGCTCTTCAGAATGGGGACAGAAGGATAAAATTTAATTTAGCTGTGATTTTGGAAGCATAAAGCTGAGGCGACTCTAAGTGTTTTAGAGAATTCTAAGCCCCTCCTCACATCTTCCACATGGTTAAGAAAGCTTTCCAGATGTCAAGACCTCATGGATGAAGTCAGTTTGTCAATTGTGCAGCCAGTCTTGTGCATGAGCTGCTGCGCGTCAACATTTGCACGTTTCAGGGCAGCATACAGACCACAGTTTACTATGTTTATCTTATGGTTTTGATACTTGTAAGAAGCAAGCACTTGACTTTGGCATTTCTGTCCTAGACAGCATAGGTCTGAATAATCCCTTTTACAGGTGTGAGGCCTATAGATTGCCAACTGTGAAGCAGGCTGTAGTCTCCATGAAGCTACCAGCCAGGCTCTATGATTTGTTCATAGACCTTCCCATTAGTTTTCATAGCATAGTCATCACCAGATATCAACAAGTCATTGAAGCCTGACATAGATTATCTGGGAGGTTCCCTCTGTGAACCTGAACATCAGCACCATGGTGCTGTGGGATGGTCTGTATGTCAAATTGCTCTGATTGGTCAATAAATAAAACACTGACTGGCCAGTGGCCAGGCAGGAAGTATAGGCGGGACTAACAGAGAGGAGAATTGAGATAACAGGAAGGCAGAGGGAGACACTGCAAGCCGCCATGACAAGCAGCATGTGAAGATGCCAATAAGCCATGAGCCACGTGGCAAGGTATAGATTTATAAAAATGGATTAATTTAAGCTATAAGAACAGTTAGCAAGAAGCCTGCCACAGCCATACAGTTTGTAAGCAATATAAGTCTCTGTGTTTATTTGATTGGGTCTGAGCGGCTGTGGGACTGGTGGGTGACAGAGATTTGTCCTGACTGTGGGCTAGGCAGGAAAACTCTAGCTACACCATGGGTCAACTCATACCTACATCCTGACAGATTTCAGGGTTATAGACAAATTGCTTCTTGGTGGTGGTGGTGGGACTTGTACAGTGTTGAAAATGATCTCTTCATTCAGCCTCAACCTAACCAAAAAGCAATGATCTGAGGCTAGGAATCCAACAGTGATCAAGTGAGAAGGGGGTGCTATCCCCCAACTGGGTGGACAGGCTCCGTGCTTCTATGTAAGTTGTTGCCTCTGTGTGGAAATTGTCTGGAAATTGGTGCCTCTGGCAAATGTGCTGCATGGCCATGCCACACCTGCAGCCCAGTGCCACTTTTCACCAATGACTGTGCCATTTTCCATTAAAAAAAAAAACAAAAAAAAACTGGACAGTGAGATGAGAACTCCCTCAGGAACAGTAAGTATCTAATGGAGAAACAATATTTCCCTCCCCTGTTTCACCCCTTCAAACTGTGTAGCCCCAGCCAGGTATCCATCCCTACTCTATCTTAGAAAAGTGTGTAGAAGCTGATAACTCTCAGCCTGGAGCTGGCTCATCACCATCTTTATCCCCAGCTGCAGATTTTCCCAGTCCATAGCCACTACCACTACTTTAGAGTAGGATTCCCACCAGAATATAGTTCTGTTTCCCATACATTGGACAGTTTTGGGAATGTAAATTAGATGTGACAGTGATTTCTCAGCTACTCCCATCCTTCATCCCATATCCTATGGTGCCTTTGCTTGCTGTGAACTGAAGTTTCTGTAGGGAAAGCCACATTTATGTTTAAAGTCTCTACTAAGATGACTGACTGACCAGAACTTGGTGATTTTGAGGAGCTAGATGTTGCAAATCCAGAGCCAAATTATCTTGGGCTATCTTTACACCTCATAATAGCTGTTGTGGTCTACATCTGTATCTGACTCACTGTACTTTGATTACCATGTGAAATTTTTTGAGATGGGTTAACTTAACAGCAGAGTAGCTTTCACAACCTCAAAGCTAAGGATGTTATCAGATAGCCTCTGAAACTCATAGATTTTCCTGCTTTGCTTAACCTGCTTGCTAGATGGTTCCCCCAGTGTGTTTGAAAACTGCCTTGATTTATAATGTTCTTTTGTTCTGTTACTATAAAAACATTAGCAAGCTGTTACCACATTGAGACATGGTATTTGTGGCAAGCTGAATGTGTGTTCCTGGGCCATCATCACTCATATTTGGCTCTGAAATAAACAGTCTCTCATTCCCCTTGAGGTGAGAGCTATGTTTTGTATCAACACAACATTCAGCTTACAATAAAGTGACAGTTTTGTTGCAGAGATAAATCTGTAGTCATTATTTCAGGGTTAAAGCATGCAGTCGTTTATGAACATTGAATTCAAGTTCAAATGTAGACATGATGATTGTTAGACACATAAACATCTCGCTGCCTCACTTCACAGCACATTCCTTACTAAGAGGACTTAACAGCCCTGATCACACTATTGTTTGACAGGATAAATTGTTTTTTTATCTTATGTGTGTGGTATACATGTATGTGTGCATATTAGCATGTGTGTGGGCAGTGGGCATACATATGTGTGAGTGTACATGAAGAGGACAGCTTTGGGTGCTGTTCCTCAGTTGTTTTGTCCACCTCTTTTTGAGACAGGGTCTCTCATTAGCTTGGAACTCACCAAATAGGCTAGAATGAATTTTGACCCCTACCACTCAAGTAAAAGTCAGGCGTGGTGGCATGTACTTATAATAACAGCACCTAGGAGGGAGAGACAGGTGGCTTGCTAGAGCTTACTGGCCAGTCAGACTAAACTACTTGGCAAGCCCCAGGTTCCAGTGAGAGACCCTGTCTCAAAAACAATGTGGCCAGTATATGAGGAATGACATCAGAGGTTGACCTCTGATCTCCATACACACAAGCACAAACATATATGTATAGGTATATACACACATCTACAATTCACACACATAACACATTCAACATGTGTGTGTAAAAAGTAAACTCAAGGAATATTTTTAATGAGTAAAAAATAAAATGTATTTTAATGAACACTGTGTGTACAGGATGGAGTGCCCAGTGACAATACTGACGTAAATTAGCTGGTCAAGAGATGAAGTAGTTTCTATTTAGTGTTATAATAAAAATCATTATTCCTGCAACTTAGTCATTGACCACACTGTAAAATATATAATACAAAATTGTTTATATGTGTAATTTCCATTTTAGCATTTTTATAACCTATAGAATTTATTCTTCAGTAACTGGGAATACCAAATCAAATAGGAATAGAATTTCTCAGCACAATCCAAACTTCTCCTCAGTGACCTTAAGGGGACTGAAACTCATAAAGACTTTGAAGGTTGTCCTAACAGTGACCTCTTTATTGTTATTTAACTAATTACTATGAAAAACCCACTATACAAACACCAGACAAAAAACTATGGTCATACAGCAAATAGAAAACTCCAGGATACAGTCCAAACCATTTTTTATCATATCATATCACATCACATCGTATCATTATTAGCATTCATGTAGGTGCTCACATACATGCTGTGGTACATGTGTGGAAGTCAGAGGACAAGTTTGTTGAGTGAGTTCTCTCCTGCTACATTTATCTGAGTTCCAAGGATCAAACTCAGGTCAGCAGGGTGGTATATTAGGTGTTTTACCCACTGAGTCACCTCGTTGGCCCACCCAAAGCAGTTTTAAGAGGTACTTTCACAGCAATAAGTCTTTATATTAAAAAGAAAAAGACAATAGAAATACCTTTAAATTATGCTTCAAGGATATATAAAAGGGACAAACTGTAGATGAACAGTCTTATTAAACAAGAAACACAGAGCCAAATGCAGAGTTAAAAGCCCAAGAGGTCAGAGCAGTGGCTGAGAGCTGAGACTTAAAACCGCCTTCTTACCCTTCCTGCTGCTACTGTCCTTCCCCTCAGCAAGAGACATACTTCCTGTGTATCTGTCTTTTTATTGACTTTCTCTTCTGCCTTCTCATTGGTTGTAAACCCAATCACATGACCTCCTCGTCACTGCCTGTCTATACAGACCTCCAAGTCTTCTATGGTTAGTATTGAGATTAAAGGCATGTATCTCCATGCTGGATGTATCCTTGAACACACAGAGATCTGTCTGTCATGTGATCTGGATTAAAGTGTGCACCACTACTACCCGGCTTCTGCTATGGCTTGCTATTAGCTCTGACCCCCAGGCAGATAAAATAATGTTTATTTATTAACATACAAATAAAATCACATTGCAGTACAAATAAAATATCACCATAACAAACTAAATCCAAAGTTTATATAAAGAATGAAGAACAGAACAAATTATAAAATTCACAAGGAAAAAAATCAATGAATCTAAAAATAAACTTTCAATTTCCTTTGATATTAAATAAGCCTTTGTCTAGACTAAAGAGAAAATGAGGGATATTCAAATGCTGAGTGGAAAGAACAAATGTGTGTTTTAGCAGCACAAGGAAGGATGAACCATCAAGAACTCATGACACAGTGATGAGCTGATGATGAGTGAAAGTGGGGACATTACGCCAGATGCCACAAAAATAAAAATACCAGCAGGGGCTAAGAACAACCACATACCAACAAGTTGGGTATCCTAGAGGAAGTGAACATATTCCTAGACTAATATATGTTACCATGATTTAGCTGGGAATAAACAGGAACCCCCAAATAGGACAATAGTAAACAGAATACTGACATGAAAAGCTTCCAACAAAGAAAAGTCTGTGAACAGATGGCTTCTCAGCTGAATTCTATCAAACTATCAAAGATAAATTAATGTCAGCATTCCCAAACTCTCAAAATATAGTACCAGAGGAAATACTTCTCAACATACTTTATGATGCTGTCACCACCTCACACCAGAGACTGACAACAACACCACCACAAAAATTACACTGATGTTCAACATTGATGCATATGTCCTCCACAAAATATCTGCAAACTAAACTCAATAATATATCAAAAATAGTATGTGTTGTGGCTAAGTAAGATGCATCTCTGGCATACAAGGATGGTTTAACAGATATAAGTCAATGTAATATATCATACTAGCATAAAAGTTAAAAATCAAATGATCAATGATTAATATAGAGAAAGTATTTTCTAATTCAACATCCTTTCTTGATTAAAAAAGTCAGCAGTTTAGATATAGAAGGACATTTCCTCAACAATGGGAATATTATAAAAATCCTCCCACTGACATCATAAATAGTGGCAACCTGAATGTGTCATGCATCAGACTGTATGGGGGGAATAATGGTCTTTGTAATAATTGGTGCTGGTAGAATGGGATTTCCATGCACAAAAGAGAGGATATGAACTCATGATTCCATCACATACAAAAACCCAGAATACTTGTAACATCCAGCTACAACCTCTGAACCAGAAACCCCCTGAAAGAAAATAGCAAAAGCTCCTTGATATTGGCCTGGCAATGGTTTTTGGAAGGAGTATCACAAAAGAAATCAGGCTATATCAGCAACATAATAAAAAATAATAGTAATAATAATAAATGATAATAATAATAATAGTAAAATCATGAGGAATGGGATTGTAGCTAACTAAAATAATCCCATACCCAAAAGGAAACAATAAGGAAAATGAAAAGAGAAGTTACAGACTGAGAAACAATGAATGACCTGCAATCGATAAGGAGTTAACTCGAAATTCACAAACAGCTCACACAACTCAAGAACCAAAACCAAGTAAACTGACCAAACACTACTCAAAAGTCCTGAGTGACCAAGAAGTATGCAGAAAGATGCTCAACATTATGATTGCCAGTTAAAACCATGATGAAACGTCACCTCTCACTCAGTAGGACAGCTATTATCAAAGTCAAGAGAGAGGAGAGGATGTATTTCTTTGGTAGAGCACTTGCCTAGCATGCCCAAAGCTAGATTAAATCCCCAGTACTGAAAGAAAAAAAGTCAAGTGTGTGAGAACATAGTTGGCATAACCATTATGGAACAGAGTGTGTGAGTGTCTCAGAAAACTAAAAACGTATCTGCTGTGTTACCCAACCACGCCCTACAACGTGTACACTGAACCTTAAACAAGTGAAATCACCACATCACAGTGATAGCTGCAACCCCATGCTCATAGAAGCATCTGTCTCAAAATGTAAAAACAACCTATGTTTCTATCAATGGATGAATAGGTAAAATAATCAAGTTCTAAGCACATACACCTGAAAATTATTCAGACTTAATAAGGGAAGTGGTCCTATCATTTGCTTCAACATATATGAAAGACATTGTGATAAATTTTAAAAAGTACACACAGAAATGCAATTGTGGCACGGTTTCATTTGCATGTGAAACCTTCAAAATAAATACATCAAAGACAGGGAGCAAATTAGAATTTATTAGGAGTGAGACAAAGAAAATGTGGCAACATACATCAGAATACAAGCAAGACTGGGTAGACAGGGACAGCATGGATACCAGGTTTACAATGGCATGCTTTTGAGATTTCTATTAAATGAGTAAATTCCAGCTGTAGTTGTATCTTTTACTCTTTTGCTCTCATGGCTCTTTGCTCTTTGAGGGTTCCACCATCCAGCTCCCAAATAAATACACACGGAGACTTATTCTTACTTATAAATGCCCAGCCTTGGCTTGGCTTGTTTCTAGCCAGTTTTTCTTAATCTTAAATTATCCCACCTACCTTTTGCCTCTGGGCTTTTATCTTTCTCTATTCTACATACCTTTCTTTACTTCTTACTCTATGGCTTGCTGTGTAGCTCCATGTCCTGGTGTCCTCTCTCCTTTTCTTGCTCTTCCTTCTGTTCTTCCCAGATTTCTCCTCCTATTTATTCTCTCTGCCTGCCATTCCTGCCTATCCTTTCTCCTGCCTTGCTATTTGCTGTTCAGTTCTTTATTAGATCAATCAGGTATCTTAAACAGGCACAGTAACACAGCTTCACAAAGTTAAACAAATGCAACATAAAAAAATGAAACACATATTTGCATCACTAAAACAAATGTTCCACAGCATAAACAAATGTAACACACCTTAAAATACTATTCCACAGCATGCAGCTGCTCCTACAAGACATAAGAGTTACTCTAAAGGATGGTGGATATGTCAGCTTGTTTCACTGTAGTAATCATCTCACTAGTTGTATAGAATCTCATGTGAAATCCTTTCAATGCACAGAATGAGGTTTGCTTAAATATATTCAAACACACATTTGGGAATAAAATGAAATATATATTATAAGGCTCATGATTTGGAAACTACTGCTAAATTTAGAGAAGAAACATTTTCTTTGTAAATAATTTGAATTTTTAAACTGCACAAATTTATAGGAAGCAAATATCACTGCATAAATAGATACATGTCATGAAAGATAACTATTAAGCGAGCACCACTCCTGCCTGACAAGAGAAAACTAGCTCCATGTGCCATCACCTGAAATGGTGCATAGGTTGTGCTGGCACACCCCTGGGGACACTATGCCTCAATGTGCCTGCAGACAAAGCCAATTTATGTCTTGTTTCAACATAATTACAAATGGCCCTGTGTAGCTAGAGTTTTCCTGCCTGGCCCACAGTCAGGACAAATCTCTGTCACCCACCAGTCCCATAGTCGCTCATACCCAACCAAGTAAACACAGAGACTTATATTGCTTACAAACTGTATGGCTGTGGCAGGCTTCTTGCTAACTGTTCTTATAGCTTAAATTAATCCATTTCTATAAATCTATACCTTGCCACGTGGCTCGTGGCTTACCGGCATCTTCACATGCTTCTTGTCATGGCGGCGGCTGGCAGTGTCTCCCTTCCCTTCCTGTTTCCTCAGTTCTCCTCTCTGTTAGTCCCACCTATACTTTCTGCCTGGCTACTGGCCAATCAGTGTTTTATTTATTGACCAATCAGAGCAATTTAACATACAGACCATCCCACAGCAGCCCTGCCTTTGGGTGTCTGCACAATCACTTGCTCAGTGACTCAGCCAGGAGAGGGGTTGTGTAAGGGGCTGTGAAGAAGGTCTGGTTCCCACTACCCAGTGGACAGGTGGTGAAGGTACATAACAACCCTTCTATGAGACTGTTCTATTCAGGAGAGGAGAGTTTTCTCATGTTACTAAGGTAACCTGGAGCTTTATATTAAACTCCTGGAGAGATAGGTCTTGTTTGTGGGTTTCCCTTAGCGACCTCCTTCCTACCACCTGCTTCATCTGTATGAAATCCCAGAAATGACTCTCAGGCTTGTTTTAACCTGGAATGTCTTTTGTTTTGTCTTGTTGTGAAGCATGTTCCTTTTAAACACCATAAAGTTACATTTCATCATTTACTCGAATTTTAATCGGAGTCATTCTTTTCAAGGCCTTTGAAGGTAATACCTGATATTATTTGAGTTAAATATACCATGATTGGTCCTTGTTTCTTGTTGGACTCTTCTGTTCTTTTTGTTTGTTTGTTTTTGTTTTGTTTTTGTCTTTCCTCTTGACAGGAGTTAGCTCTCTATAGGCAGTAAGGTAAAAGGTAAAGCTAAACGGGTATGCAAATGTGAGAACACAGAGATCATATTTTAATTAATAGCCAGGAAGACACACCCAATCTGGGAGACCAAGGACACCTACAAGGTTGGTGACTGGCAATGCCAGTGGGACTGACAGGAATCAGCAAAATGATTCAGCAACATCAGCTAAAAACAAGTCAAAGATGGGGAAATGGGGGCTTCAACATGTGACCACTCACCAGTTTGGGTGACCTACACATGAACAGCTTGTGATCATTTCCTGGGAGACAGGCATAGGGTATGGGCACACATACCCAATTTGCTCAAACTCAGTATTCCCAGAGAATTAAGCAATCTCAATGGCATTATCTTGGCTCCCAAGAACAAGCAGTTCAACAGGTTTTCCCGCCCTTGGGCCCTTGCATTCTTGGGAGTTTCTCTCATTTTGTCTTGATTATACTTAATAAAGCTTGATCTCACTTTGCTTCTCTATGTGTCCCTGGCTTTAATTATCACCAGTGTGAGACAAGGAGCTCAAAAGTCAGTGTCTTGGGTTGATTTTGGGTGGCTATTGACTATCCAGAAGGTTTTGAGTCAAGCACATCACTGTGACCCTTTTTTCCTTCCTTCTTTAAATGAGTCAAGTATGTCTGATTCAAGTTCATCATATTTATTATTTTTAGCTATACCTCTTTGTTGTACTTTTAAGAATTTCTCTAGAGATGAAAACACTCCAATATCATCTCTCTGCCTTCTGTTGCTCTAGCAGCAACACTCACCAGCCTGTCCCAGGCCCAGGGTAGGTGGTAGAGACATATTCTGCACACATGGACCTTTCTTCATTTTCTGTTCACAATGAGCAGTGTACGGAGTAACTGTAGAGGCAAGAAAATAGCATCTCCTTTCCCAGGTTTAAAAAACAGAACATGTCTGTGGACACTATAGTGGTACCACTGTGAGGTATGATGTTAGAAGCTCAAATAATAAGGATGTCTGAAAAAGCCATAAGGAATCGTATTATTAACTATCTAGCTTTCTAATTGGATCTAAGATATGCCCAACAAGAAGGAAATCATATCTGATTGTGAAAACCTTCAAGAGCCAAACATTCAATGTTAGTGAAGTCATAGATCTTGAAGGATAACCTACAAACCAGCAATTTACTAAACCAACATAAACCCTAACTACATTCTAAATATTTGTCTTTATTCCTACAGATAAGTGTAGTCCTCACCCCTTGTGGTAGTTTAAATGTAATTGGCACCCATAATCTCAAAGGGAGTGGCACTATTATGAGGTGTGGTTTTTGTTGGAGTATGACCTTGTTGGAGGAAGTGTGTCACTGTGGGGATGGGTTTCAAGGTTTCCTATGCTCAGAATACTGCCAAGTGTATCAGTTGACTTCCTGTTGCCTGCAAGATGTAGGACTCTCAGCTACTATTCCAATACCACATCTGCCTGTATCATTCCATGCTCCCCATCATGATGATACTGTACTGAACTATACAGTTCTAAAATTATAAGTGAACCACTCCAGTTAAATGTTTTCTTTAGAAGAGTTGCCATAGTCATGGTGTCTCTTTGCAGCAATTAAAAACCCTGATTAAGACACCCCTCATCAAGTAAACTTCTCTTCGCTACAGATGGAGACCATTATAGAAAACTACAACCAGTCAAAATGCAGAGTTGTGAAGTCCATTCCCAAAGGATACATCTATCTACAAACACAATTCCTGCACCTAAGGCTCAGGGATCATTGCAGAGAAAGGGGCAGATAGATTTTAAGAGCCCAAGGAATATGAATTTGGTTTGAGATTGTGTCCACTGAGAATGTCAGAAAATATACTCTCATAAAATCTAACCAACATGACTTCATAAACATGAGCTGCACAAGGATGGCATCAATAGACATGTTAACATGGACAGATAAATTTCATGGGGCCTCAGCCCTAGACAAAAACTACAAGTAACCAATGAAAACTGAGAGCAAGAGAAACAGTCTTTCCTAGGAAAGAGCATACCGATTGGTTATCCAATATGAAATGATTATCATTGAAACTACACACACACACACACACACACACACAAACACACACACACAAACACACACGCACGCATGCACGCACGCACGCATGCATGCATGCATGCACACATGCACTCACACTCCACCATCACCACCACTACCACCACACCACCAACAAAGCAAAAAGAGGCCATAAATTTTAAAGAGAAAGGAGAGGTATGAGGGTTTATGGGAGGATTTGAAGGGAGGAAAGCAAAGGGAAGGGGGAAGTGCAGTTCTTATAAACTCCAAAAATAAATGATTCTTAAAAAACTCACTCTCTTGTGGAGAAATACAAGTAAAACCAGAAATAAACTAGGAAGAGCAGGAGGGAGGGGAAGATGATAGGATGAGGATGAGGAGGTGGTGGTGGTGGTGGTGGTGGAGGAGGAGGAGGAGGAGGAGGAGGAGGAGGAGGAGGAGGAGGAGGAGGAGGAGGAGGAGGAGGAGGAGAAGCAGAAGCAGACAAAGCAGCAGCATCTGCTGGGAACTACTGGGAACATGAAAATGTATGCATTTTCCTGTAGACCTAGTTCCAAACCTCATCAACATGTCACAAATGGTGCCCAAGTCTGGATTTTGGGACACCCTTTATGTAGACAGAACCTCCGTTAGTGCTATTGCAAACTCAGATGCTCCTGAGCCAGTCCTTGTGGAAGACTTGAGAACCTACACAAGCATGCTTGACTCTATTTTCCTACACATTTTCTACAATGAGTTGCTCAAGCTCACAAGTCATGAAGAACCATACCATGTTCAACTGGGAGAAAAATAAGTCAAGGATGGGTGTGTCTGAACACACAACAAGCTTAACTAAAGAACACATGTGTTGGGACACATTTAAAAGTGGATATAAAATAAATTATGCTTTTCCTCAAATGAGAAGACTGTAAGAAGAGGACAGTGCAAACATTCTGATCTGGAACCAAGTCCATGGCCTTTCCTTGGTAGTCTTTTGTATTATCACAATCACATGATTCAGTTTTACCTTCCTTGCTTTTCTAATTTTCACCTGAAAACATACCTCTCAGAATAATGAATGAAATACTCTTGTGCAACTCCAGAGAACACAAGACACTATTACCTTCTTGTCTTGGGAAAGAAGTATTCACTACTTGAAGGGTCAGTTAATTCTTCTTATGAATTAGGACTCTCAGAAATGCTTGCCTCCAGATGTTCATAGAACTGCCACCTAACACAGCAGGGATTAGGCTGGCTCAGATGGAAAACACTTATCAGCACCACAATACCTTTAGGGTTGTATCTATGCTGTGCCATAAAGAGAGACACAATCAGCAGCAGAGATTTTCTTACTCAAATCCTTAAGACTCAGTCAAAATTATATTCATACTCAAAATTACAGCTATATTAGAGCTAGGCAATGAAAATGCTGGACCCTGGAAGAATCAAACACATCCTTGGTCACAGTAGGATAGCCCTAAAGATCGTCAGAAAAATTGTATGTAGATATTCCTCAGGAGGGGAGACATTATGAAAACAGAAAGTCTAAATGGTGAATTGACAACTCAGAAATTAAACAGAGGAAATCTAAGGAAGATGAAAAATATGTAAAAATAACTTGGATCAAAGCCATAGTGAAATATTACTAAGCCAAATGACAGCACAATCAGAAGCCTGGCCATGCTGAGTTAGCTTAAGTGCATAACACAAATGAAATAAAAATGAAAATAAAGAGAAGATGGCAGAAATAAAAAGCCAGGTAAGAATGAACCTGCTTGTAATTGATATTTCCAAAGTAAAGGAGAAGTCATGCCCATAGATATACCAGGAAAATATCTTCATAAAAACATAGATGTGCCCATAAGAAAGGCAAGGTAAGACCAAGAGGGTGGAGGTGGGACATTAACAGCGACACCCCATACCACATCTTTCTAGAGCAACTGTCATGTATTAAAGGAACAATAAAATGATAAGACCTTTCAGTTTCAATATGTAGTGAATTTGATACTTCTGATTTTTCAGGTTTAAATTCACTGACATGTGGAATTTTGTATTGAATACAAAATTTTTCAAAATGCCTGATATACAGGTCAGAGGGACCCATCTCTCCCTGGGGGACTGGGGCAGGAGTTAAACATCTTTAGAGCACCGTTAAATACTGTTAAGTCACTCTGGATAAAATCCTGTATTGGCAGCATTCTTTTATAGTTGATTCTTCCTTTAAATAAGCTAAAATGTCGCAGGCCAGGATGAGTTCATTCCCTAATTTACAGCTGTTAGGCCTTTCCCTCATGCCTGGCTGCCTAGTGAAGGTCTGTCGGGCAAGCAGTCAGCTTAACAGCTCTCACATGAGCACTATCTGTATCAGACACTCCTGGATGCCTCAAGGTCTCTTGATACCAAAGCACAAGTCTGGCTCCAGAAGGTACACCAATCACAACTGATTGAAAATAGCTCTGGCTTGACATTTTGCCAGCCCAAGCTTAGGTGGACTCTGTAAGAATCTGTAGCCATTTTTTCACCTAGTCCAGAGGGGAATCACTTCCTTTGGTGGCCCTATGATTGGTGAAAATATAATTCTCTATTTGCATGAAGGTTGTCTTGATTGGTACAAACACCCTTGTCATTTTGTCTTTCTAGATTTGGAACCAAGCTACTTCAAGGATTATAATAGCTGCCACCCGCTTTCACAGAGCAATAGCTTCCTACGCCCAGAGCCAAAAGTCTTCTGAAACCTGAATGGAAATACATCTATTCCTACGTCCATTTAAAGGGTTTAGGTCATTATAAGGTTTATTATAAGCCTTTCACACAGTATAATCCAGGGGCACTATATCATTTTTAGCAAATTCCTCCCAGCATTTCTGGCAAGATGAACATGATACATATTCCTCCAGAAGACAGGAGTATAAGAAACACCATGAACCTTCATCAACCTCAGCCAAAACTCTACAAGGAGGGTGTTCTAACAGTATATCATGTATCAATCTACCTTGTAATCGAAGATGTAAAATTCCAAGGGAAAAAAATCCCCACTTATACTCCAAAGGAGAAATATTTTTAAAGAAATGGAAGCTAATCATAATTCAGTTTAAAATTTGGTGCAACCCATGACATGAAACAGTTACTGAGCCAAGATAATAGAATACCCATGTCTGGAATCAATCACAGGGGTGGCTTCCCATGGTACAGGTCCTGAAGAAGCTTCTACACAGGACCCTGTCAGTCCCTCTTTGGCTGTTAGGGAGGCTTCATTTAGTGACAGCTCCAGAGATAACAATTTAGTAGGAAAGAGCTTGACCCTGGGTAGAGGCTGAGGACAGTATCACAGATAGCACACCATCACATATGCCTCATGGAATGGTGAGAGACTGGCCTGTTACATAGAGGCATGAGTACAGGGTCATTGAAGATGTCCACAGACACTCCATGAAAACTGTCAGTGAATTTACAGAGTTCTTCATCTAAAAAAAAAAAAAAACTTGATGAAAATACATCACTCATCCCCAGTAAAATTTAATCAGAAGGAACTTCCATGGCCTTCCAGGTACAAAGGAGCATAGGGCTTCTGTGAAGTCTCCTGATGAGTTCCCAGTCAGCACAATGAAATTCACAAACACAAAAATCATGCACAAACATTATAAATGAGAAATAAAGCTGTCATGCTTTACAGATAAAGTCAGTAAGTATGTACAGACTCTAAGTGTATCTCTTTATAGAATAAAGACAGAATAGCAATTTATCATTTGAATTAAATTATTACTTAATCATATATAGTGCCAATATTTAAAAGTATATTTCAACATATAAATAACAAATAATTATTAAAGAGACAAAATGTGCAACAGCATTCAATGTTGCCATTATTGTGAGTTTACTGAAAGATTGCAGGATCTATACAGTGAAAATTATAAATGTTATTAAGGAGATTTTAAGATCTGTATAAATTATAGTTCATGCCTATGGGTTAGGTGAATTAATATTTCCAAGTTCTCAATTCCCTCCAAATTAAACTATACATTCAAAATAATAGAAATCAAATTCTCAGAATATATTTTTTTAAAATTAACAAAGTGAATACAAATCTTAAATGGAAATGGAAAAGGGCGCCTATAGTCAAGGAAATGTTGGAAAAAAAATGAAAAGCTTAAGAATTATGTGAACAGGTATCAAGAACTATTGTAAACCTAGGATAATTTTTTAAAAAAAGAATTTGTTGAAAAGACACAGCCAGAAAGGACAGAGAAAATACAGAACCCAGAAAGGATCCACATATGTGTGTCTACTTCATTGTGATAAGAGAGCCTTTGCAGTGAAGCATGGAAAAAAAATTAAAACATTTGCAATTGATAGAAAAATGAAGCATGGCATATAAAATCAGGTGTAGCTTAACTACACTTGCACAGCCAACTATGAAAGGCAAATCAGTAAACAAATTTAAAAAAACTTTCATTAACATGAGTGGATAAAGATTCCTTAAGCATCACAAAATATGTTCTCAACTGTAATTTAGAAATTGATAAATTACTCTACATTGCAACTGAAAAATTTTGTTCAATTAAAGACACTGCTATGAGAAGAGGGAGGGACCCACACGGATAGCTGCCCCTGCTTCTCCTGTGTTTGCCTCTTTTTATCTCACAGATTTGAGAGACTCATAAATGTAACACATCCGAAAGTCCTGTATCATTGTGCTCCTTTCCTTTCTGTTCCTTCGATAAGCACAATGACCAAAAGCAACTTGAGGGAAGACAGGGTTTGTTTCATCTTATACTTACAGGTCCCAACCCACCATTGAGGGAACCTGGAACATTAGCCATGGAGGGAATGAAACTTCAGCCAGTTTTCTAATACAGTCCAGGCCCACCTACCTAGGAATAGCACTGCCCACAGTGGACTGGGCCCAGGTACATCAATTAGCAATTAAGAAAATGTTTTATAGCCATACCTATAGGCTAATCTGATCTAGGAATTTTCCATCTGAAACTCCCATAATTAACCCGGGCCAAAGTACATTGACAGCTGCAGCTAATTGGGAAGGAATATCGTAAGAATAAAAAGCTAAAATTAGTAAATATATAAATAGGCATAAAAAGATTACCACAATCTAAAGCAGGTAAAAATGAAACAGGCAATTGATCTGAACCATCACTTCATCAGGGAGAGATACAGATGGTGAATCAGTCTATGAAAAGGTACTCAACTGTATCTTCCCAGTGAGTACTAATGAAAAGACCTAGAGCCACAGCACTAACCTGCAAACACCTAGGAGGATGGGAGCAATGGAGACTGTCACTCACAGATGATGAAGACAGCCACTTGGAAAATCCATATGTATGCTTGCCACATGTCCAGCAATTTCTCTCTTTGTGTTTACGTAGGAGTTCAGAACTTGTGTGCACACATAAACTGGGTATTTACAGCAGTTTCATCCACCGGAAGCAACCAAGATGCTACTCAGTAAACAAGAGAAATAAAATGTGCTTCACCCAGACCAAGGAGTATTACTCAACACTGAAAACCAATGGACCATTAAGCCATGAAGATCAAAAATATCACTCAATAAAATAAACCAGAGAGCACTTGGCCACTCCAGCATCAGTATGTGGTGTCTGTTATGGTGATATTTTATTTGTACTGAAATGTAATTTTATTTGTATGTTAATAAATAAAGTTGCCTGGGGGTCAGAGATATTAGCAAGCCATAGCAAAAGCTGGGTGTTGGTGGTGTATGCCTTTAATCTAAGAACTTGGTAGGCAGAGCTAGGTAGAGCTCTGTGTGTTCAAGGATACAGCCAGCATGGAGACACATGCCTTTAATCTCAATACCAACCATAGAAGACCTGGAGGTCTGTACAGACAGGCAGTGACAAGGCAGTCATGTGGTTGAGTTTACAACCAATGAGAAGGCAGAACAGAAAGTCTTTATAAAGACAGACACACAGGAAATAGGTCTCTTTCAGAGAGGTAGGACCACCGTAAGAGGAAGGGTAAGGTTTTTAGCTCTTAGCTCTGACCTCTTGGCTTTCTTCTTTGCATTGGTTCTGTGTTTCTTATTGAATAAGACGGTTACTTCTACAGTCTGTCTTTTTTAAAATCTATGTTTTTTTAGAAAACAAATTAATTATACACAATAGTGGATCTCAGTATGCTACTGTCATACACATGTATAATGTACTTTTTTAAACAAACAAACAAACAAAATCAAACTTACCCCCATAACTTTCTCTTGCTCTCTTCCCACTCCTGCTGATCCCCTTCCTCTTCCCAATTAGGGCATCTAGTCCCCTTTCTCCTTTTGTGTGTGTGTGTGTGTGTGTGTGTGTGTCTGTCTGTCTGTCTGTCTGTCTATTTGTCTGTGTCCATGTATGATCCAATGAGCTTTATTAGGTTCACTTACAGGAGCCTGGGTGAGGGATTATTTAGAAGATTGAGGGCACCTTACCAGTGTCTACACCACTGAAGAAAATGTCTCTCACTCCACTTGTAAGCACTAACTGCCCCAGCGAGGCATGGGGCCTCTTCAACCCTCCTTCTGTGGAACTTGCCTGTAGTTTCTCTTACACATATTTTTTCCTAGTGCATTATCATGAAGTGGAAGTGTTCTTACAGTAGCTGTTGTCTCATGGATCATAGGCAGTCTCCTTTCTTCTTTGTAGTGTCACACAACATGGCTGAGCATTACTGTCAATGGGTTCTTGGAATTGAAGAAATGTATCATGGAATTGAAATCATTAGAAACCTGGGATTAAATGTTGTAAAAGTGAGAAAAAAAATCAATGATCCTCAGTAGGCTCTCAGAGTGCCCCAAGTGCCCCACTGATGCCTGGAAACCTGTTCCTCACAGACCCTGCCAGTCACCAGGAACAGAAACTTGATTCTGGGCCTACTTGTTTCTTACATAAGAGGAAAAATAAAACAATCCAACAGTAATGATAAAAACAAATGAATCAGATTCTCATGGCATGCTGAACCTGTTAAACTATTTAAGTTGAAGCCTCTTCCTTGTTTTAGATGGGTCTTTCTATGTAGGCCAGGCTGACCAAGCACTGGAATTACACATGTAAACCACAATTCCTGGCAATTAAAATCTTTTTTTTAAGTTTTTTTTTCTACCTGCTGTGATTTAGAAATGAGTTCCTTGCTGTTACAAAAGACAAAAACCATTTGGGCAAGGAACAAATACACCTTCAGATAATTGTTCTCATCTAAGAACCCAAGAGTGATACATGCAGCAGCTCCATGCTGCCTGTCACGTGTAGTTCATGTGTTTACTGGACACGGGCTCTCACTCTCCCTGAGTGGGCGATAGGATGCACCTCTCTGATCTGTTCTATAGAGAAGAGATGTTGCTTCCTGCACAAGCCACCAGGCCTAAGTCATCATGAATCCCCCTAAAAATCTACTCTTGTCACTTGATCAAGAGTTGACAGAACAAGCAACACAGAAGAGCAGCAAACTCAGAAATCAAACCCCTCATTTGACACACACCCAGGCTCTGTCACACAAGTATATTTTTGAAGCATAATTTACATCTAATGTCAAGGGTGGTGGGCAGAATAGAACTTCACGGCCTACACTACCACTGTCGCTCAGCCTCTTCAAAAATGATATTTTCCACCTCATTTTTAAGTGTTATACACCATCACATCTCATGTGAATTCAAAGAAAAAATACATAAATTAGTTTTTATTTGGCAGATGAAATCAAGAAATGTGTGTTCAAGGAGACACTGTTTCCTGTTCACCAGTAGACTAATCTATTTGTTGGACAGGTCCATGTGGTTTTGGGGGGTGGCATTGAGGTCATATCTAAGTTGAAGAGCTTGAGAAACGTAGATCAAGTAGTCTCAGGGAAAGGGCAAAGGGCCAGGAGAAAGGAGCCAGGGGGTGCAAAGCTAGAGAAGGAGGACATAGGGGGAGAGAAAGTGGGGGCCGAACAGAAGGATCCAGGCAGTGGGTCTGTGGACTGAACAGAGTTGGAGGCAGAGAAGATGTCCTCAAATTGGAGTGCCCACAGGAATCACCTCGTGTTGGGGCTCAGTCACCTGGTGAAAGCCAAACGTTATGGATTTTATAACTATGTCCAGATTCTGTTGGGGAAACTAAGGATAGTTAAAGCCAAGACAAGGATGCAGAAGTGAGAAGCTGAAGGATATACGGCTGAAAACATAAACACGTCAGTGACAGGTTCGAGAGAAGCATAAGATGGGTCTGATCACAATGACCCATCATCTTCTTCCAACTGTGAACGCCCTGGCCAGACAGCCAAGCCCAGAGCATCCCATCCAACAGTGGTGAGGAATTCCACTCTCAATGTCTGTGCTGTGTTGGGCCATCAACCAAATGCCCCTAGACAGATACAACTCCATGTCTGATGATCACTAGTGGGAGCCACAGGCACAGTTCCCAGATGTGTAATAGAAGTAGAGATTACATTTTCTCTTACTCCAGAGAAAATAAAATTAAGTACATTCCTGAAACTGCTGCTTTAAAATGTATAGAGACTCAAACTTTAGACTAGTGGTTCTCAACCTTCCTAAAGCTACTAATATAGCTCCTCATGTTGTGGTGACCTCCAACTATAAAGTTATTTTGTTGCCATTTCATAACTGTAATTTTGCTATTGTTATGAATCATAAATATCTGATATATAAGCTCTGATATGTGTGACCCACAGGTTGAGAATGATTGCTTTATACAATGATAATGCCCTATGGTGATACTAAGACCTCTGTTATAGAGTATGGCATTAAAGAAAACCAACAACCTGTCAGTAACTGGACTTCAAGTAAGATGGGTAGGACTTAGAGTTTCTGAATGATTTCTCTTTCTATAAAAACAGAAACTAAAGTAAGTCACAGATCAACAGCTCCGCCAACATCTTGTACAGCAACTAAGTAACAGGACTGGATGCACACCACATTTCAGCATTATTTAAAATCTATATCTATCAGTCTGAACTGGATTTTAAAATGCAATCTAATTGTGAGAAAAGTGTTGAGGAAAAAAGATTGTACATATATTCAAGGATTATAAAGGCAATTACCCAATCAAAATAAAGTAAATGGATTGCTACTATGGATCCAACTGCCAACTCTTCTGAGAATTACTGCTCATAAAATGCATATTTTGACTAGAGTGCTGCCACTGACTATAAAATGCAAAACTAAAGGACTCCCTACCTTTACTGTATATGGGATGTATGTTTTAGATGTGAGACTGTGTAAATTTTTACGTACTCCACAAGGACTTAGAGATTCACAAAGATGAACATACTGTCAGGATATATATTTTTAAGATATCCTTCTTTAGATGAGCTAAAAACATAAAATGTGGCTCATATGGGAAAAATAAACTGCAGGTAGGAACAAGATGAGAAATAAATGTAAGACACCAACATTTCCCAAATGCATGTGTGTCAGAGATGTCACATTTGACTGTAAAATTAAATTAGGCACAAGCTTCTAATACTTTAAAAAATAACAGCTTGAGTTAGTGGATTTCACAGGCTCATCAACATCCATTTGAACATCCTGAAAACCTGTAACAAGGTTGAACTTGAACTGCCATGTGTCAAAACAATGGTGAAATTAATCAAACCTTATAGCTGAGTTCTTTAGAGGATAATTCTTCTTGGCTTAATTGTTAAGATCCTTCTCCTATATACTGAATTAATTTAGAATGTTGGATTACAGTATTATAAAGGACAATAACAAAAACTGTTCATTTATACAGTGCTTAATAGAACCAGAGGCAGAAGTATGAATAGAACTTTGCTTCAAGAGGGGGTTCCTCAGTCTACCAGTGCTCCCCACTATACACAGAATTCCCCAATACACATGATACCCCCCTGAGTGCATGCAGTGTCTACTCCATGCAGCAACCCCCAGACCCCCACCCTGAATCCACGGGATGCCCCCTTGTCCTTGCAGTGTTCCTGTCCATACCATGTCCCAGCCCATGCAGTAATATCATTCAGGCAGCACCTTACCCCATCTTACAGTCTCAACAGCTTTGCCTCACCCACAGATTCAGCCATTCTACCACCACAATTCTTTTCCACAACTAGCCAGTCCAAGTTCATGGATCAGTAAGATTGTTAACCGTGGCAGCAAGCCTCAAAACCTATTTACAGATTTGATCCAACCTTTCAAACAATCTCAGCTGCATCTTTTGCCAGGAACTGACAAATCAATTCTCAGTTCTATTTGGAAAATCAAGAATTTTAAAATATTCAAAAAGATTTTGTCAAAAAGAACAAAAGTAGGAAACCACAGGCCTCAACTTCAGAACACTGCAAGAGTGAATGGCAAAGCCCTTCAAGGCACCATGGTTTAGGCATAAGTACTAGTAACTAGATGGTGTAAATAGAATAGAAAACCCAGATATAAGCCTTGAGAGTGTCCTGTTCTTAAAAAAAATGGTGCAAAGATGGGAGATATGGTGGTACATGACCATAATCCCAGTTCTCAGGAGGCTGAGGCAGGAGGATGATGGCAATCTGGGCTATATAGTGAGTTCCTGAGTAAAAACATAATGAAGAAAGAAAAGAAAAATCAGGCAGAAAAGAAAGATACCAGGATAAATGGACACACATGCACACAATGCATGTGTCCTACATCACATCATACACTGAGATTAGTTCAAGAAAATTTGAAGACTAAGGGTAAAGGCAATGCCAGGGTCCTCTTCAGGAGCAGAACTGGTAGAATGAATAGGTATATGTATTAGAGTGGCTTACAGGCTATGGGCCCACTATTCCAACAATGGTTGTCTCCCAACAGTAAGGCCAAGAATCCAGTAACTGTTCAGTCTATGAGACTGGATGTCTCTTATCCAGCCTTCAATATTCATTAGAATCCTGAAGAAGTAGGCCTCAGCAGCAGAATAAACTTGTCAGCGAGAGTGAGAGCAAACAGGTAAAAAGCAAAATGTTTCTGTCTTCCATGTCCTTTTATTTGGGCTGTCACCAGATGGGGTGGTTTGGATTTAGTGTGGGTCTTCCCACCTCAAATGATCCATTCAAGGCAATGCCCAGTTGCTTAGGTTTTAATTGATTCCAGATATAGTTGACAACCAAGATTAGCTACCACAGGTAGTCTATATAAAGCTTTTATAAGACGACTTGGGAGCAAAGATGTGACATTGGTTTCTTAGAACTGACAAAGCACAGATACAAAGATATAAACAAAGCAAATTAGAATTTATGTGCCACAAAGGACCACATCAATAATGTTAAAGAACTCATAAAATAAGACTAGCAAATTACAAATAATATAGAATAACGATGTTCTACAACTCATAATTCAACAATGGTTTAAAAAATAGGAAAAGGCTCTTGAACAGAAAACAAAACCCTATGAAGATGTTCAACAATGCCATTGGGTACATGCAAATTCAAACCACAGTATGATTCCATTTTGTATCCCTTAAATTGGCCCTCAAGTGAAAACAACCCAAATGTCCATCAAGTAACTGGTGAGTAAATAAACTCTGATGCATGGTAAACAAAACATGGTGAATCCATACAATCAAATACTATTTGGCCATAAAAATAACAAAGTATCCATGTATATTAAGTTAAAGATGGACCCTGAAAATATTCTAAAGGAAAGAATATAGAGAGAAAGATCCCATACCCTGTGGCTGGGTAAACAAGTTATCGACAAGCCCATCAACATGTTCCAGGATGAGGAGGGCTGATTTCTAACTGGCATGAGGTTTCTCTCTAGGATGATGAAAGTGTTTTAATGTAGCGATGGGCATTAGAAACCCGAATTTTAAAGGATGAACCATTTGGCATGGGTACCCTCTCTCATTCAATATTAAGTAAAACTTGGTTGTGACAGCATCATTGGCAGCACCGTCCTCCAAGTGCAGCTATGCCCCAGGGACAGTGCACCTTCAACATCACACTGTTAGAACATCAAGATGTGGTTCTGATGAGAAGTGGGCACAGATGCACTCCAGAAGCCACAGGCCAGTACACACTGATGTAGGATTCCTACTTAAAGCTCAGGACTAGAACCCCTTAATACCATGGTGATTCCTAAAAAAGAGAGAGTCATGGAGAGAATAAAAGTAGGGTTTTGCTTGTTCTGATGTCCTAACTTGGTGTTAAAAGCCAGACATTTTTGCTGAGAAGAGCAGACACAGACATAAACAAATACAGAGGAAGACCATGATGGAGCTCAAGTTGTTAGACAAGGGGAAATCATGGAACTACTCTAGATACCCTGCATGAGGGGGAACAACAGAGGTGGTTCAGCCCCTTAACTGATGCTGGGCCATGCATGGAAAGGAAGATGAGTCCTACCAGGCAAGTGCAGCTAGCAAGGGCTGAGCAGGGTGGGTGCTCATGGCCCTGCACACTGTAGAGGTGGGAATCTACTGGAAAGGCTTGGGTTATTTTACAAAGACCCACTCTGACTGCTATAGCTTCCAGGTAAAACTGTGTGTGTGTGTGTGTGTGTGTGTGTGTGTGTGTGTGTGTGTGTGTGTGTGTGTGTGTGTGTGTGTGTGTGCATATGCCTCCAACACTGGACACAATTTTAGAAAGATTGGTCCAACGATAATTGTGAGCTGCTTGCTTCTCCAGACAGAGTCATATTAAATTGATGTATTACTTTGGAATGGATTTAAAGACACATTTAAAATTCTCTAAGCATGAAGCAAAACAAAATACCAAACAAAAGCCCCATAAAAGATTTGCCTCTATTGCTTTCCCCAGATTACCTGACAGTGCTTTGTGCTACCTAGTCCCTGACAATGCAGTGTTTGATGGATGTCACCTTAGCTAGTGTAAGTAAAGGTTCTCAGGTTATTTTATTGTTCAAAGATGCTTTGGCTGTGCATTCTTATCTTTTTCTTATAGATAAACCTCAGAGTTAATTTTTCAGTTTAAATATTCTTTGTGTTTTTGTTAGAAATCTATTTCAACCATACTTTCATGGAGAAAATAGATAATAATCTAGTGTGTCACCGAGTATCTACTGAAATAGTTCTATTTCTCCTCACTTTTATTATTACAACCCTTCAGGAATGTATTTTCTCCTGTTTATTTTCTAAAGTGAGGTTCTTCCATGTGTGGCCATGGGTCAGGCCACTGACATGGTATAAGGGAAGCTTTGTGGCATACAGTACTCATCCTCTCTCATTCGCTCTTTCTCATTCTCTTTCTCTCTCTCCCTTTCTCTTTCTCTCCCTTCCTCTCTCCCTCCCTCACCCTCTCTTGTTTCCATAGAGACTCACAAAGCTTGTACTATTCACAGTTACACCTTCCAGACCAAGACAACCCCTGTTCTCAGTTGTGACCAGTATAGAACCTACAGCTGTCTCTCACCTGTAGCTATTCTATGTAGCTCTCCTCACACTTCTAAAACTAGAAAGAATCTTATCCTGTGCTGATCACCTAACAAGGTGGTCATGGAGCAGAGCTTCAGCTGGTCTCATGATCATTGTTTCACAGAGAAGAAAACTGTCTTCCTGGGAAGAGGAGACATGCTAAGTCCATCAGCAGTTATTGTGTGTGACAAAAGGCTACTGACTGGGCAGGTTTAGGTCAAGTCAATGCGGAAAAGGTCCAGAGACTAGAGATAATGGCCAGTGCTCATCCCTGGGTAGGCTTCGGGAGTTCTGGTATCCAAGAAAAAATGGAGGGACACAAAGATGTTCAGATTAGGAGAACATAGATGTTATTCTAAGAATAACCTATTGCCCACTTTATATAAAATTGTGTTCTTGCACTTTTACAAAATGCTGCCTTTAATATTGTGCTTGTTCCCTTGGAGGAAAAATAGCAAAACCTTTGTATTTCTCTGGTCTTAAGAAAACTACAGCATCTGTCTATACATACTTCTAAAACAGCGATTTTATCCACAACAGTTCTGTGTTCCTACCAGAGTACAGCAACAGTGGATCAATACTAAGTTCCCTCCCCAACACTAGGAGAACAGGAAGTCCAGGGGAGGCCAGGCACTAACATCTCCATTGAGGGAAGTGATGCAGAGCCAGGCAGTTTGCATCTGATGACACAGTCCAGAGCAAAATAAGTAAAACTTCAGTTTTGTTTGATTTGTTTTCATTGCGTGAGGTGGAACCTAGCACCATGCATATGCTAGGCAAGCACTGTACCACTGAGCTGTGACCTGGACTCTAATTTAAAAAAAAAAACATTTTAAATTGTCTGGCCATAGTTTAGATATAAAGTGAAAAATGATTCATTTCAATACAACAGCAACATAAAACAGGAAACCTCACTCTCTTGCATCTCAGTGGTCCCAGCTCAGTGGCTTGTGTCTGTCAGTGGCTGCCATATTTCTGTTCTGGTTTGGTTCCTTCTTACCTTTGGCTTCTTCCTTTTATCTTTTGTCTCTTCTCTTCCCTGAGTGCATATTAATACTCATTCTCCAGCTCTTGTCTAAAAACCCTACCACCACCCTAAAGCTCAGGTATTTAGCTGGAAGGCAGCTTTCCTAGAAAAGAATGAGGAAAAATGATTCAAAGATGGACCATTTCCTTACTCAAGGTTGTGGGGTAGAGTTTTGAGAATCCTTTGCCCGTCTGCAGCATAGCCTCAAATCTATATTGGTTTAAGATATATCAAGGTTAACATGCACTAGGCACCTGACCACCAAGGAAACAAAGAGTGAAGTGCCTCTGATCTGAGATGTCCATCATACAATGACCAATAGCCATGAAGCTCACGCACTATTCACTTTCCAGGTCTGACCTGAAGCCTAGAAAAATCAGCCAGATGATTAAAATAGATGACTAATCTTCTCTCTGACTGAGGTTGTGGGACCCATGCTTATGTTTTCTCTGGGTCCCAAAGGAATCTGAGGTGCGTCTTCAGATACTGACCAGCATATTCTATCACTTCCCTGACAATTTTTGTTTCAAATAGGTAGCTGAAGCACCCTGCTAACAAAACCTCAGTTATTCCATTTGTAAAATCAGAGCCAAGGAAGGAGCATAATATATGTGCATGTGTTCTCTTTACTTAGAGAACACAATATCACTTTCTTGATTGCAACCATGATCATTACAGAATAGAAGAACTCATAATTCAAGCTAATAAAATATCATGAAAATCTGGATTTTTGGCAGTTGGTGATGTTATATATAGGGATCTTTCTCCATATTTAGAAGCAACTACAACCTACTCAGTTTCTATACATGTTCTTTAATTTTAAGGAAAATTCATATGTCAAAATACATTTGCTTTTCAAGCCCAATTTTATCCAATCTCTTTCAGCACTAACTTTGAGCTCAACCACTTCTCCTTCACATTTCACTGAACTGTCCAGTAGCTTGTATTCATACAAAGGTGCTACCCACATAACTTCAAAGCTTCATGCTTGACAATGGAAGCCAGCACCTCCGGTTATCACCTGTGGCTCATAGATGGTGATGAGACTTCCTTCACTCCATTCTGTCATTTCTTGTCAGTGGCATTCCTTGGTGGAGATGACAGACTGAACGGGACATGAAATGAGAGTAGCTTTTATTAACTGAACAGATGGCTACTCAATCACAAAGGGCAGATGTGGACTCAAAGCCCAAATTATGTCATTAGGAAACAGATTTCTGTGCTAAGATTATCCTCTACATGGTCAGGGCAAGAAGGGGCTTGGATCTTCCCAAACACCTAGTGTTCCAGTGCGATTTTCTAAACAAGCCCCAGTTTTATGCAACATTAATGATTATCTTATGCAACACAAAAAACCAAAAACCATTCAGTCAAAAGTCAATGGAATTTACCCATGTTAATATGCAGTAGCAATGTATTATAACTTTTAATTATGAAAATGGTCTTTCCCTACTGTTATCATTTCGTGTTTAAAATAATGAGGGAGTGAATGGAACTCAAAAGAACTACACCAATTTTCTGTCATTTCTTAATGTAGACAAATTACTACCTAGTACAAATTAATATTTTAATGAGGATTTCTATAATTGCTTCAATGTACCTCAATATCATTAGTGACTGTAAATTATGTTCATAAATTACTCATACAGTTGCTCAGTTAATTATCTGCAGGGGAATGACTTTATATCGTAGCACACGGTATTAATCCCATTCAGAAGTTTATTTGTTAATTCAGTAATGCATAGTTGACTTCTGTATGTGGGGACATATGGGTAAGTACATGTACTGACAGGGAAGTGCATCTCTGGGGAGCCTTCTGCCCATGTTGGAAACCAAGATGGCTGTTGTCACCTGCTACCTTTGTGCCCACCTATTTCTTACAGAGCAGCACCAATAAAGTTCTCAACAAATAGAAGAGAACTCTTTGGAATCACACAGGTGAAAATATTTTCAACATATCTTTCAAAGGACAACAGGAGAGTAAATAGCATTATCTACAGCCTCAATCCAGGGCATATCAGGGAGGCAGATCACAGGACACATCCATCCACATGTGAAAAAAAAATGTAGCATTTTAATCTCTGCAACCAGACTACAATTCCCTGGAGCCCTGGCCTGAGACTGTCAATTGTTTTAAAGGTCAAGAAAGAAGTAGAGGACAGCCCGTAAAGAAAAATGAGTCTTATAACATGCAGTGAGACACTCCCTGGGGGGCACATTGTGTCTCAAAGATCACTGCACTTGCTACATGACCTGTAATAATATGTTTTATAGAGTCCAGACTCAAGACACATGTTTACTCCAAAACCATGTTCCCAAAGATAGTAATACCAGTGTTATTTGTATTATGAAAGACCAAGAAGAATACTACATTTCCTCTATAAATATGTACCACACATACTCTGCCTATTGAATAACTTATAGTCATCAACAGAAATGATCATATTCAAAACTGAAGTCCATTCCAAAAACAATCCTTAAAACATTTCTATTAGAAATTAAAATTAAGCCAATGGTGTACCAAATCAATAACAAATAATACAGCAGAAAAAGGAGTATTTTGAAAAACTTTGCACATGGTATTGATTTTTATATTCTTTACTACAGACAAGGGTTAAAAATAAGCCAACATTAGAAATTACATCCCAAAGACCAGGGTTAGTAATAAACCAGCATTTAGTTAGTTTTACTGCTGATACTGTTTTTTCATTGAAATCTCAAAAATACTGAAAGTACACAGAGGGTGAGTTGATAATGTTATTGAGGTCAAGATATTCATTCACTGAAGAAAAGGATCACTCAAAAATAATTATAAATAGAAAAAATCTATAATGTAAAGTTTGAGGAAGTACCATTGATTTAGTGGTTTTTAAATGCTTATTTTTGTTCTGCCTAGGAAATGGTCTTATTTAGCTTTTGGTTTCTAATTGTACAGTTGAACAGTAGATTTTAGAAGTGTCTCGTCTCTCAGAAAGAGAGGACGTACCATTTCTAGGTTCTGTCCTAAGGACCAGAATGAGCCATCTCTTTCTGTCAGGGCCAGTATTCACGGGGCAAGTCAGCAAGATACAGAGGCCAGCTTGCAGAACCCCCTACCAATTACGCCTTAGACAATTTAATTACAAAGACAACAGTGACCATAATTGTAACATGTTCATTAAAGTCACAAATGTGTACACATACTGATACTAAAAAAGTAAAGAGCTAGCCAGAGAGAGAAACTTTAGGATTATCACGGCAGCAGGGGTCCCAGCACCACTTTCTACTATGAAGACTCACAATTTAAGATACAAAATTGGGTCTGGATGAAGTGCAGTGTGGAACATTCCAGCAGCCTGGGTGAGCCCTGGTTCCATTCCCAGCGATACACAGGCACACACAAAGAATAGAATTAAGCACCAAGCTTTAATTTTTAAGAGAAAGTACAGTTATCCAAAGCTGATGAAGGAACACTGTTCTTTACAGAAGGCTTTTGAAACATAATAGAAAATTGGTTTCTGTCAGATTCCATGAAATAACCAATTCAGAAGGTAAAGCCAGTAAGAAAAAGAGTGTTACAAACACTATTTATGCTGGCCACAAGGACTATTGATATAGGTGATAGACAGATGATAGATAGGTAGATAACAACAGAGTGATAACAGATCAATTATCAATACATGATAGAGACACAGAGACAGAGGTATGGAAAAGTGGGGGAAGTCAGGGAGAGGCAGGACAGAGAGGGTAAGAAAGAGGGAGAGGGAACAGGAGAAGGGGAAAGAGAGAGGGGAAGAGAGAGAGAGAGAGAGACAGTTAAATGTGGGAAATCTGTGAGTGACTCCCAATCAAATCAGACACTCAGCATATAAACACTGGTACAGCCTAAGAGAGATGCAGACAAAACTCAAAACATTTGCAAAGGATTTTCACTAGTTCAGTAGAAACAAAGCAAAACATAAAGAAAATACAATAAAAGCTTAATTTTAGGACATAAGTGATGGCTGTATGGGTGTTTATTGGCCGATACTTTTTACTTTCTGTGTTCTAGAAAACATTTACTGTTACAAATCAAGAGAATGATAGTGGGAGCCAGTGCATGGATAGAGCACCATCAGCTTCACATGAACTATGCGGCTCAGGATGACTACCAGATTTGGAACAAAGCTTTCATGCCAAGTCATTCTTAGAACTCTGGAATCCCAGACATTTTGCTCTGAGGTTCTACTGCAGGTGACCACTCAGTTCAGGTAGGTTGTTCACTAAATGGTCAGCTCAGGGGTGATGTGGAGAAAAGACAGCCCCTGGACAGTATGGATGTTGTTGCCAACCTCCAGCTCTCCAGAGCCCCCTTAAACAGAGCTACCACTCATCTGAGCTTGCCTGGTTCTTCTGTGGTTTTACCCAGAAGTAGTGTTAATTGAGAAGTTTACATAGTAAACAGTCTGTGACTACAGTCAGATTCCAAATGTGTCTACTTCTATCCCTTCCCAGATCAACTCGATAAACTACACAATTCAGAGTCACTCTGTCCCTACCCTCCATTCACACCACACATTTTTTTCCCCATATTTGGTAGCATATCTGTGGCTTTTTTCAGGTAACCTCTTCTTGCTTCTCAACTCACAGGTAAATTAATTTTCTATATAATTCCACTGATGTCCTTTCCATTCTGTCATGCAACCATTGTCAGGTTAGTATCCACCTCAGACCATTAGACCCTGCTCCAAACATGCTCACTACATAGTAAAAAAAAAAAAAAAAAATCAAAAATCAAACTATGTCCTATTTTCTACAAGGACTTCCAAGACTAGAGAGCTGGCCATTGTGTTTTTAGCATCCTCTCCCACCACTGAGACAAACTGAGACCATGCGAAGTTGTCATGTGTCCAATAGTCTCTGACGCCCCCACAAAATGCCTTGCCCACTGTCGCCTTGCAAAGTCCTCCTCCGAGGCTGGCTTCCTGAAGTGCTGATTGGCCCTGCAGACCTCACACAGGTTAAGACGTATTTTCTAGGCCAAGAAACCGTCAGGGATGGTGGTGTATATTTCTCTATAGTCTCAGCTACAATCCCTGCATCCCATGCCCAGCATTCAAAAAAAAAAAAAAATCTGCTGAGGATGAACTAAGGGTTTGACATGAAAGTCAATTAGAATGTGAAAGCGCACTTCACTTGGGCCTTTGCCAACTGCTTTACAGAATTCTCTCTGTCCCCATGTGCATGCTTTATGACCCACACTGCCCCAGGTTTCTGCAGCATGCAAGCTGTGAGCAGCTTTCTGCACCCATAGAGCTCACTCTGATGTTTGGGTGTGTACTTCCCTTATCTCTGTTTCTCTCAGGTTCCTAGGTTTTCTCTTGATGCTGTCTACAATAATCTCCATTGTCAACTTGATGAGACTAAGAATTACCAGTCCCTAAGGACCTCCTCGTCTCTTTTGGCAAGACTTCCCATTTCCTTGGTGCACTAAGCAGTACTTACTAGCTACTAAGATCCTTTAGAAACCAGCCAGCTTTAACGGGAGCTTTAAAAACACTGTGAATTATTTATTTTGAATTATTATACACATACTCATCACAAGTGGGAATCAATAGATGATCTTCATTGGAACTTATAGTTTGATGTAGAACCCACTAACAAACATTCATTCACCTACTATGCAGACATCAAAAAAGATGAGAAAACATCAAAGGACCTTGTAGAGAAGCCAGGATGTAGCTAAGGACAGTGTGGGTGGTTCTCTTCAGGAGCTTAGGCCTAAGGGAGCATTTGAAAGCACAAACTGTCCAAAACAAGACACACAGTGTCACTATGTGTCACATCATCACAACCTTCTATTCACAGAATATCAACTTTTTAGCCTGAATTTGAAGGTTGAAGGGATCTCTGTGTCTGATACACAATTGTGTATAATGACTTTCATTTGTCAAGGGCAGCTCATAGCACAGAGGCCAGGAAGCAGAGAGGGAATGCCATGGTTTCATGCTTTCTCCTTTTCAAAATGCTGTATTCCATCTAAGGCCTCAGCCTGTGAGATGGTGCTGCCCACATTTCAGATAGCCCTCCCCCAATAGATAACCCTCTCTGAAAACTCTCTTAGACAGATCCACAGGTATGCTTTACTCACCTGGATTCTCAATCCAATTAAATTCAGAATCAAGATTAACTATCACAAGCCTTGTCCACTTGACACAACATTCTTGTCTTGGCTTTGAAAGACACAAGTATGTCATACAATGAAAAATGTGCCCAGTCTATTGATAAGAGTTCATAATCTTAACAGTTCCAACACTGTCTATAAGTCTAAATTGAAACATCCTCTAATACTGAAGATAAACTCTTAGCTTTAAGTCCATGTTAAACCTAAAAAGCAAGATAGATACTTATAGCATATTATGGTATCAACATTTCTATTTGAAATATGAGAAATAATGGCAGACAATAGGGATTAGACTAAAGTAAGACTAAAACCCAGATTAGAACATATTAAATTCTGTAGCTCTGCTCCTTGTCTGAGGCTTTCCTAGTCATCCATTCCATGTCCATCTCCAACTTCTTGAGGGTTCCACTACATCGCCCATGTTGCCCTCATAGATTTACTTACTGCCTTCTCAGGGGATGCCTTCAGGAACTCCAAACTCATTACACATTGTCTGCCCTCCTGTCAGGCCTTCCTTAGAAATCTTGATAGATGCATTCACGAATCTTTGAGTTTTGAATTCTGCATGCTTGCATAACCAGCATTATGTGGACAGGACCCTGCCAGATCAATAAATAGGTGGGCATTTGAAGTATGGTTGCAGCTTCTGTGTTCCTGGGTAGATGAGCCTGGTAAAGCATATCCTAAGGAAACAACTTCCCAGGTATCCTGTCAGCAAGGTGTTCTGGTGGGGCTCTTTCCTCAAGAGAAAAATCTTGTAAATGGGTTTGCGTACATATACTTTGAGTCAGGGAAACATGTGTCTTGCCTTATAGCACTAATCATTTGGAAAATTTAGCTCCAAATAAGACAAACCATTCAACATCTTAAAATCTGTTTTCTTTCAGGCTTCCCCTCCTACTACTTACATCATAAAATATAACTCTGGCAGTAGTCATCTGCTTAAGCTATATATAAATTCCATATCTGAATGAGTGTTGTTGTTCCAATTACCCACCTCATGCTACAGAGTGAGGTGATAATTATGAGGCAAAATTGAAGCAGCCTAACGTCTGAGGTCCACAGAGGCCACATAAACAGTTCACCCACAGTTTCATAAACATGTCCACTCAGAGATGCGACTTATTAGCTACAGAAATAGCCACTATAATCCAGCACTGGCTCTACAATTCAAACTCACTTAAACACAAACTTTTAAATTATTATTATTTTTGGTGGTTCTAGGAATGGAAACCATGATGCTAGATAAGCGCTTTGCCACTGAGATCCAACCATAGAACCATAGTCATTTTTGTTTTGTTTCCTGAGACAAGTCCTCACCATGTAATACTGGCTAGCATGGAATTCAGGTCAGGTTGGCCTTGAACTTGCATCAGTCTTACTGTCTCTGTCTCTTGAGTGCTGGGATTACAGCTGTGTGCCATTATGCTTGGTCAATATTCTTGTCTTAAGAGGCCCTTGAATTATCTCTGAAACAGTGAAAACAATGCTGTATCCCCAGATGGACAGCTAAGCTTGGGCACAGTCCAAGAGATCATGTGAGCCGGCAACCTCTCAAAGCAGGCAATTCCATGTCCCCCTCACCATTCTAAGCATCCCAGCAGTCACAGGCATACCCACTGCTGTTTGCTGCTGGGGACAGGGATGTGAGAAACACAGCACTCTTCCTCATGAAGGATAGGAGTGGAAAGATCATAAAACCAGAAGCATTATCCATGCCTGTTTGCCATGATTCCACTCTGCAAAAACCTCATCCTTTTGGAAGCCTGCTTCTTGTTATACAAAAACAAGACACTAACAGAAACCCTTCCAAGGCAGCCAGCTGCACACAGATGCCAAGCCAACAGGGCACCAGGATTATGGCACTGCATTGTTAAAGCACATATCTGAACTATATATTTTCTATATATCAAGAGGTATGTTATAGAAGTTTCTAGTCTGCAGCACGAATCCTAATTGGTCTTAATTAAAACCCAGAGCCAGATATCAGGGTAAATGCTGAAATATCAGAGAGACAAAGGAACAAGCCACAGCCCTCTGATCTTCAGGCAAGCTTTATCTGTTAGAGCATACACAAAATATCAGCACACTAGTCTGTCTTCTTCTGTGTGCATTTTAGTGAGCAAAACACTTCACAATCACCACCTGATAGCAGCTACTCTTCCTGAAGCATGTTATATATTTTTAAGTGAATACATCTATGTTTCATTTAAAATGGGACCACAGCAGTAGGCCAGACTTGTTATGAAAGCCCATGCACTGCTGTCTCCATGCCTTGTCATTGTGGGATTCAAGTTACAGTCTTAGGGTTTTCTTTCAACATTGCAGGACTCAATATCTGCCCTCTGCCTCCTCCACTTCCCCCATAGATTCAATTGGCATACTATTTTTAAGACACGCATGACTTAGGAATTTGGATCGCCCTGAAAGCTCATTAGAAATTAACATCTGAGATGGAGCTTCAGGAAGAACCCGCCAGAGTCCTTTCAGATACAGAAAAATGAAACTCCTCCATCTGAGCTGGAGTAGACTGGATGCAAATCGCTAGCCACCAGCTCTCCCTCTGGTGATGTGCAAAGACACCACCAGCACATAGGATATACACATATTGGTCTAAGGATGGTGTTTATTGAGTAGATGGGAGACAGAAAAGAAGAGCAGTAAATTAAAATAGGAAAGAAAATCATTCATGCTTCCTTCTGAAATGATCCTCCCCACCTGCAAAAATTTAAAAAAATACAATGGCTTTTAAACACTAATTTCCTTATTGATATTTTTACTTTAAATTATTTTAACTTTTATGTGTTTGAATGTTTAACCTTCGTAAAAGTATATGCACCACATGAGTGTCAAGTGCCCAGTGCCTGCCAAGGTTCGAACTTGGCACCAGATCCCCTAAGAGAAGAGGTTGTGAGCCACCATGTGGGTGCTGGTAACTGAACCTGTGTCCTCTGAAAGGGCAACAAGTGTTCTTAACCATTGAGCCAGCTTCCCAGTCCTTCCTTGATATTTTAGAAAGGGGGCACAAACTCTTTCCTTTTAGTTTCAAAATAAGATAACATGTAAAAGAGATACTGATTGGAGACCAGAGAGGCAATTTTCACTTCATATTGTGTAAAGAAATCTGGAGGTACATGTTATAAATAGCTCAGCAGGTTCATACCATAATTCTCAGAGACAAAGCTGACCGCCTGTCCAGAAGGACAAGACTAAATTTTGGAATAATAAATTACTACTTGTTTCCATTCTCTGAAGTCTGCTACTGGAGATGGGGGGGAAGGCAAATTTTGGGATGTTAATCCTCTTCTGTCTTCCTAGATTACCAGCAGGCTGTCTAAACAAAGCACAACTTAAAGATTCAGTTCCTGTCTCTACTTGCTGGCATGAACAGGCACTCTTTATTCCAGTTACAATACTATACACTGATTTAGTAGAGCATGCTTATGTGCTTTATCCTCAATTTTGATACAAATACCCACACCAAAATTGATGATTTATAGAAACAATAGCGGAAAGATGCCCACGATTTATAGCTAAGTATTGTTACATGCAAAGGCTCATGTCCTCCAGGACTCATATCTAACTGCAATGTGATGGTGGTCAAAGTCAGAGCCTCTGGGAGGTGACTAGGTCTTCAGTATGGTGTCTGAAAGACAGGCTTAAGGTTAGTGCCTCTGTAGGATACTTTTCTCCTTTTGCTTCAGGAATAGACAATGACAGGGACCTCTGTGTTCTAGGAAGCAACTGCCAGCTCCTCGGTCTTGATCTTCTTGTCTCTAGAAATCATGAAGTGTGAACTTGTTAGTTTAGAAGCTCTTAGAAGCTAAGGGTCATGG
Organism: Peromyscus californicus insignis; assembly: GCF_007827085.1. Classification (NCBI taxonomy): domain Eukaryota; kingdom Metazoa; phylum Chordata; class Mammalia; order Rodentia; family Cricetidae; genus Peromyscus; species Peromyscus californicus. The sequence goes on along the minus strand of NW_026294492.1, from coordinate 640,998 downwards.
CACCACCATACTGACTTTCACACATCTGCTAAAGATGGCCAGTGTCTCTGAAGGCAGGCAAAACTATGAGCTTTTGTATTTACAAAGAACACCAGAAAAAGATGGCATCAGTAAAGCAGATTAAGCAGAAAAACTTTCTCTCAAAGGTCAACATAAACTCAATGCTGAGTGGGAGGTAAGATTGGTCAGTCACATGTCTGAGAGTCTGGGACCCAGAGCCAACAGCAGGGAACATCAATGAGATTTTTTTTTTTTTTTTTTTTTTTTTTTTGGTTTTTCGAGACAGGGTTTCTCTGTGTAGCTTTGCGCCTTTCCTGGAACTCACTTGGTAGCCCAGGCTGGCCTCGAACTCACAGAGATCCGCCTGGCTTTGCCTCCCGAGTGCTGGGATTAAAGGCGTGCGCCACCACCGCCCAGCGAGATTTTTAATAAGAGTAACAAAGCAATTCACTGGAGAAAGGGTATTTTTAAAAAATGTTGCTTAAGCAGTTGGAGAAGCATGTTAAAAAATATTTATAACAGTTTAGGAGGAAATAAAGAGGGAAAAGGAGGAAGCAAGGGAGGGAGGGGGAAGAAGAGAAGGAAGAAGGAAGGAGAAAAAAAGACAATCTGCATTGCTACAAAATTCCAAAATGTGCATTCTATAAGAGACATTTTTCACTGAGACTGGAAAACAACTGAAAAAGGGAGAAGACAATTACATATTGAAACATATCCCACCCCAAACAAGAGTAACCATTGGCTATCTTTCATGTAGGATTGGGATGTGGATGTCTCTGGGGGCAGCACAGCTGCGTCAGTCATCTGATGTCTGTGTGGATGGTGACTGCCTCCATCACCTGCTGACGTGCAGCCATCTTGCTGGCTTTTGCCATGTACCCTCAGCCTTCCTTCCTGACCCACATTCCATAAGGTCTCCATCTCTTCTCAGCTCCCACTGGATACCAGGGTCTTCAGGAAGATGGTGACTACTTAGAGCAAGTGAACATATATTTTGCTATGACTTCTGCATCTTCCAAAGCACTTGGCATGGGCAATACACATAACCATCACCTCAAAAATGTGGGTCAGAGAGTATGTGTCAGTATATGAGTGTGTGTGTGTGTGTGTGTGTGTGTGTGTGTGTGTGTGTGTGTGTGTGTGTGCCATACATAAATGTGATACTCATCTGTGTAGAGGCAACAAAATAATATTCAATTTATAAAAGCTTTTAAATGAAAAGTTATTGTAGTTTGTAGCAGGCTTTCTTTTGGGCCACTAACCAGCTCCCAAATCATGACACAAAGACTTGTTATTATTTATGAATGCTTGGCCTAATCTTATGCTTATCTTACTAGCTCTTATAACTTCACCTGTTTCTCTTCATCTATGTTTTGCCTCTGGGCTTTTTACCATTCTTTCACTTTGTATACCCTGCTTTCACTGCTTCTCTGGCTGGCTGGCTGGTGGCTGCCTGGCTTCTGGTCCTGGGGTGTGTCCCTTCTTCCTCCCCTATTCTCTCCTCCTTCTCTCCCAAGCCTAAATTTCTCCTCCTACTTATTCTCTCTGCCTACTAGCCCCATCTATCCCTCTCCTACCTAGCTATTGGCCATTCAGCTTTTTATTAGACCAATTGGGTGCCTTAGGCAGGCAAGGTGAAATAGCAACACATCTTTACATAATTAAACAAATGCAGCATAAACAAATGTAACACATCTTTATATAGTTAAAATAATATTCCACAACAGTAGTTTATATTTTACCAAATTCTGTCCCTAAATTTGTAGTTGTAAAGTACTGTTAGGTGATTTTCCTGGCATGTTTCATTATTGTGGAATGTCAAGGACATTTTTTTAAACAACACAACTTGTGCTTTAATTAGACCGGGACTACATATTGTTTTTCCCCACTAAAAGAACCAATCATTTATTTCATGAAGAAAAAACATGCTTCAGCTGCTAATGAAGAATCTTTTCTGGGTTTTTCATGGAAGTTCCGAGGATATCTTTTAAAACTTTTAAAAGACTTATTTAATTTTATGTGTATGAATGTTTTGCCTGTATGTTTGTATGTGTATCATATGCATGCCTGATGCCCATGGAGATCAGAGACAGCATCAGATCCCTTTCAGTTAAGATGGTGGTGAGCCACCATTTTGGTGCTTAGAATCCAACCTGGGTCTTCTGCAAGAGCAGCAAGTGCTCTAACCACTGAACATGAATTAGAGATTTAAGAATCTCATCTCTGAGAATCTTAGAGCTGCTTAAAGCAGGTTCCAACTTCACATTCAGCCTGGCAGACTTCTTCTTACGTGACCCCACACTATCTTGCTTAGTCTCTCCTTTTGTAATTAACCATGACCATCTTATTCATACATACTGATATCACCTTCTGCAGGGGACATACAGCCTCTTTAAACTGCCTGCCATCCTGGTAAGTATAGTTTAACTCATGCAAAAGATAGGCTTTCAGATATTAAAGGGAAACAAATCTGACTCCTGAGTTTCTCTTTTTCAAAGGATAAAGTTACTTGGGTCACCATATCCCAATAGCCCAGTAAGCACCATAGAGGAGAGGCCCCTGTCCATTGGAGGGAGCTGAGGCTGTGCTCATGCCCTGTGGGGTCTCAGTGGCTAAACAACACCTTGACACAACTTCAGCCCACCTATGTGGAAGGAAAAGGGATCCTTGGCAAATATAAAATCCAATCCTCCTCCTCCCCTTGTACACAGCACTTGCAAAAAAAAAATGTGTATTTTCCTTGAAAAAACAATAAAAGCAAAATTCATAGAATAAAATATATTTCATTTCCCTCCTCTTTGTTTTTATGCATACTGTATATGTACTTGTATAGATGTGTGCATGTGTGTGTGAATATGTGTGTGTGCGTGTGTGTGTGTGAATATGTGTGTGTGCGTGTGTGTGTGTGTGTGTGTGTGTGTGTGTGTGTGTGTGTGTGTGCGTGCATGCATGTGCACGCGCGCACACACACACATTTAGGGGCTGGAAGTCAATGTAGGGTGTCTTCCTTAATCATTGTTCACCTTAGGTTTTGAGACAGCATCTCTTTGCCAAATCTGGAGTTTACTAGTTTGGCTATGATGGCCAGAAAGCCCCAGGGATCCACCTGTCTCCACCTCCCCAGTGCTGGGATTAGACATCTGAGCTATTTATGAGAATTGTTTTCTCTCTTCAAATCATTACACTCAGATCCTCCAAAGTTAGAGAACAATGGCCCTAGGGTAAGGACTTTAGCCCTAACTGGTAATACCATAGTGGTCCAGAAATGAAAGGCCTGGAAATAGGCTCAGAACAGGGATGTTCAGAGCAGCATGCCTCAAGTTCAGAGCTGCTTTGCTGACTTCCTATAAAGAAGAGGCTACCACAGGGAAAGAAAGACTGAGAGGAAGGAGGGATCTAATTACAGAAGTTGCTCAGTGTGACATGTCTTCTGGATTGCTTCTGCATTTGCCAAATGGAAAAATCAAAGGTAAGTTTGTTTTTGTATTTAATGAGCACAAGCATGTGTGCGCCATGTTCTTTAGCACATCTGATGGAAACTCATGGGTGGTGAAGCAGACGACTCCAGGGAGCTGGCGTGGTGTTTTTCTTGATGTCTTTTGCTTTAGAAACTAGCTTGTGCCTAAGAACAAAAGTGATTTTTATATATTTGGCCCTCTGGAATCACTTGGTGCCTAGAGTTTGATCTGGACAAGATACAGTTACTTGTTTTTGAAAAAAAAAAAAAGGAATGAAAAATATAGTTCTTGGGAATAAAAATTACATAAAGCATGAATTCTGCAGAGAAAAATCTTTCCAAGCAAATTATATGGTTTGTAACCATATCATTTCTGGTGTTGTTGGAGAAACACATATACATATATGTATGTATATGTGTGTATGCACACACCATATGGGTGTGTATATATGTACACACACACACACACACACACACACACACACACATATGAATATATTGTCATCTTAAATTAAATAGTAACAGCAGCTTAGCACACCCGAGAGGCTGAGCACCCATCAGTTGTTTAGCCCTTGAGGCTGTGATTACACCAATTGGAGCAGTCCCACAATGGCTGTCTCGCCTGGGGAACCAACAACCTGGCAGTTGCTCAGTCCACTAGGTTCAGTGTCTTGGGAGTCTGGTATTGAAAACCGGGAAGGTTTCTGGATAGCTGCTGGTCCTTACTACAAGATGGAAGCCCGAGAATGTGGGTTCAGGAATTAGCTGGGAATCAGCAGCAGCAACAAAAAATAAGTCAGAGACAAGAGGGAAGGCTAAACAAGCCAGTGGCAAACAGTCTTCCTCTGCCACATCCTTCCTTTCTGGATTGCTACCAGAAGGTGCCACCCACCATTGGGGAGGATCTTCCTGCATCAATGGAGGCGATCAGGAAAGTTCTTCAGTTGAATCTGCTTATGCAGGAAACTCTAATTTGTAGCAAGTTGGCATTAAAACAAACTATAATAACTTCTACATTGATAAAATACAGAATAAAATTTATTCCGGCATACTGCATGTCTGTGCAGGAACTGAAAAGCGGATGTTTTGTTTCTTGCTAATCAAAGTGGTGGCTCTCAGTGTTTCCTACCTTATAGCAACTGTGACCCTGTCTTCTTCACCCTCTACAGCCCTCACTCAGAAGTTGCTTAGTCAGTACTGTCTTGGATGTAGAGTATGAGTCCATAATGCTGCTCTCTACACTGGAAGTGCTCAGTCCTTCTGTGACCAGTGCCTATGCAATGGAGGTTTGGGGTTCATGGGGAATATAAGTCACACAGGCCAGGATGCAGGACAAGTTAGCACAGAACTCCTCAAGGGACCTCACAAAGAGTCCAGTCAGTGTAGCACTGAGCTTAGAAGAGGGCTGAAGTCTCACAAAGGCTGATGCAGGACAAGTCAGCACAGAGCTCATCAAAGAACTTCAGAGAAGGATGCAGGACTAGTCAACACATGACTTAGCAGAGTGCAGAAGTCTCACAGATGAGGATGAAGGACAAATGATCATGGGACATAGCAGAGGTCAGGTACCTCACAGACAAGGATTCAGGACAAGTCAGCATAGTACTCAGAAGAGGTGGGAAACCTCATGGACAAAGAAACAGGACAAGAAAGTTGAGCCCCAGGCTCCAGCAGAAGGGGAAGAGAAAAAAATGGGACAGGTTGGTAACGTCTGTTAGAAGACAGGAGTGTGAACCCAAGGTCCCTCCAGTGTACAACAGGATTCTTGTTTGACTGTGGGGACATTAACCAAGCAGAGGAGTCGTCCTAGCTAAGATGCCACAAAGCCCACTGCTCACGACCAAGTTGACACACTTGCCATTTCTAAACCTGGCTAAAGGTTTGCCTTTTGTTTGATTTCATTCATTGTGGAAGGGGTTGCTATTAATAAAATAAAATTTTGTTTGCTCCATGGTGGGATAGAGTTGGTGCTTTTTCCTCCTCCTCTCAACAGAAGGGATTGGACAGGAAGCAGTAAACTCAGCATTTGAGAAGAAGATTTAACATTACAGATTTGCCAGTGAGCCTACTGAGATTCAAATTTCAACCAAAGCTACACTCCAGCCTTAACTCTACACTGTTAACCCTAGGGTTAACGTCTTCTTGCCTCAATTTCTCACGTGTAATCCAGTTCCTCAACAGGGCTATCACAAAGATTGTTTACTTAGCATCTATAAAGCTAACCTTAACCCTTAATGTATGTAATGAAGTACAGAGGCCCTAAGCTTAGAAAATTACTATATCTAACATTCCCTTAATGTGTTTCAAGGATAACAAAGTATTTTCTCTTTTGTGTGTGGAATGGCAAATATTAAACAAGGTTTCCCTGTGAACATTTTCTTTGCATGTGTATTGGTATAGGTGCACATCTATTTGCATGTATATATGTGCACATGGAGAGCCAGAGACAAACTCAGGAGTCATGCCTCAGATGCTCTTCTCTTTTCTTCCTATCTTCTCTTTCAGACAGGGTCTCTCACTGGCCTGAAACCTGCAAGTAAGCTAGGCTTTCTGGCTTTCTGGTCAGCATGCCTCAGGAACTCACCTGTGTCTGCCTTCCCAGCACTGGGATTATAAGCACACACTATCACACTTGATTTATTTATATGGGTTTAGGGGATTAAAAAATTCCTTGTGCTTGCATGGTAAGTACTCTATGCACCAAAACATCTCTCCATTTTCTGAAGCACGTATTTTAATACCACACCAGTACATTTATTATGCATGCTAGATAGCACATAGAACTAAAATTGCAGATAAACATCAGTAGCAAAGAGTGAGCTTTATAGGAACCATTGTATTCTCAGCAAAACAAGTGATAAACCCAAACTTCTCCTTCTCTTCAATTTAAATATAAAATGGAATAGAAATGTGGGTGTTCTAATCTAAAATTTATCATCTATGTACTTCAGCAGTCTCTGTGACTTGGAAACACAGTATTTCCTATGCTGATACCAGATAGTAGGAAGCAGAATGGAGCCCATGAATTATTCATCTCATATGCCCAAGTCCTGGAGGAGGCCATCTTCCTCTCACTGATCACTTGAAATCATCTTTTCTGACCTGTCCACCTACAAGGAGAAGTCTTTCAATGAGCTGACATATTAATAGTTAAGGGGTGTGGGACTAAGAATCCACTGTAGAACAAATCATATGGAAGTCTCAGAAGTGCCATAGAGACAAGGTAGTGTTATACAAAATTATCTAGCATCTAAGGAAATTCTTCCACTAGAAATGTTGGGTGGTAATTTATCTACTAAATTCTTTCTCAAATTCTGATTATTTGTTACTCTTGAAGACTTATTTTTGATAGCACTCAGAGACCCAGAAGCAATTCTCAGTGAGAACAGCCTAGTCTCTTGCAATCTGTCTCTGTTGGTCTTTCTTTCTTCCTTCCTTTCTTTCTTTCTTTCTTTCTTTCTTTCTTTCTTTCTTTCTTTCTTTCTTTCTTTCTTTCTTTTCTTTTCTTTAGTCTGTCATTCTCTTGACCAAAAGTTTAGCATATTCTGAAGCCTCTTCCATGTTTTTCTTAATAAGTTGTTTATTCAGAGCAATATGTCTATATTTGTGTAGTAGGACACACAGAATAATAAGAGGCTGAATCGTGGGTGCTTTGGCCCTGGGCTTTTCACCTTCATTGTTTAAAGGCTTTCTGACAACATAATGGGTGGACATCATCTTCTTTAGAAAGATTGAAAAGCTTTCAGATTGTGTTCTTTGGAGGCCCAACCACTGAGGCACAGTAGTATCTGTCAGTCCAGGAATATCCTCCTTTCTCCCACCCCTCTTTATAATAACCAAGTTGAGAACACTCAGATTGGAATCTATGATATACTCATGAATAGTTCTTCTTTCTAATTATCCTTCGAATAATTAGAATTTATAATTCTATAATAGGAATGTCTATAATAGGAATGTCCCTTACTCAATATCATGCACATTCTGCTATGGGTTAAGACACACCGATTCATGGGAAAACCTTGTTAGTCATTTTCACTGATTCAGACCACATAACCCTTCCACTCTTTATCCAGAGCATCAGCAGCTACTTGTGTGGTCATGCGTTTCTCACAGAAACTACGAAGCTTGTGTTCATCTTCTACTTCAGCGAGTTTCTGACAACTGCTGGTTGGGAAGGAAATATTCAGTTTCATTTTAACAATGCCTAGGAGTCCCGCCCCAATACAAAGCTAGTTTCTAAATTCTTAATAAAAAAGAGTGGCATCATAATGTGTCTGTAACTAATCCCTACACACGGGAACACAAAGCCTACCCCAAACTGGAGGCAGGTCACACAGAACATCCTTTAATTTGTGAGTGAAAAATTATGGAAGGCAGAATAAACTAAGACTTGATTCTGTTTATGGCATCCACAAAAACTCCTGTTTAATTTAGACAAGTCACTTATTAGATAAGAATTAAAGTTCTCAATATTGTCCTCCAAAAATATCAGATGGCATTTACCTACCAAGTTTGACGAGAAAAGCAATAATTTCAGAGTTCTTGAAGAATGTATATTTTAATAATTCTGGAAATGTTTGCTTCCAGTGTGCTCTTCTCAGGCATTTCCTGATTGGAGGCATGACAGTTCTAGGAGTGGGGACAGATACCCATTTTCTTGTTATCTCACATTCTCTTGGACTATCACCCTCAGTGCATGGTGAAATTCATTCATAAAATTATAGTCCCAAAGTATATGTATCCAACAACACTTCAAGGCATACAAAGCAAAAGCAAACAAGTACAAGAACAGAAAAAGTCATGAGCTACAGTGGAGACTTCTGTTTCTTTCTCTCAGTAATTAGTGTAACAAAAGTTGACCAAAAATCAACAAAGATACAGAAGATAGGAGCCAATTGCCATACAACTTCATTAGTGACATCTGTACAAAAAAAACTTGCAGAATACACATTTTTCAAGTACACCTGAAACATTTATCTTCATGGGAAGATAAATAATGTTCAAAACTATCAAACCAATTCTGAAAATGCGTAAGGACTAATCTTACACAAAGTGTGCCCCCATTCATACTATTAAATAAACAGAAACACCACATGTACAGAAAGAATATCACATGACTTTCTACAGTCCATGATGTAACCCTGTTAGAAAAGCTACTGTGGGGAATCAGGGACTGAGCTGAGGTGTACACTAGAAAATTAGCAAGGATTATGCTGGATCTTGAGGGAAGACACTCAGTCTATAGGAGCCCTCAGGAGCCTGCGATCACTCTTCCCAAGAATCACAGTAACAAGGGACACAGGTGTGATGTTTCCACCAAGATTACACACAGCAGCACAAACAGCACAGGCTTCTGCTCTTCCTGCAGAGATCTTCAGTTGGCACATACCAAGACTGCAGACCCCAGGAGAAGGTGGGTTCTCAGCCCAAACCATGTCATCTGCACAAACAGTACACCATCTCCTTGTTGGGAGCGGGAGTGTGGACACAGTTCTAAGTCCAGCCACAGTCCATTTCTGCAAACAGACCTCCATAATGGACAGAAGTTTGGGACCTACTAGGATAAAGTTTTGTAAAGAATAAAAGAACTAAATTGAGAGGCTTCTGGAAGCAATGAAGACACTGCCTAGTAGAAATATGTGCTATTAAGTGCTTACAGTAGGAACAAAGGGATGAGTTGGATCAATTGTATGAGATTCCATCTAAACTATGAGGAAAAAATGAAGCAAAATAACCTCCAAAATAGGGAAGAGTAAGAAGAAAATAGTAAGAGAAAAATTTCAATAAACTTCAAAGACAATAAAAATATACAAAAAATTTTGAAACTAGTAATGCACTAGAGAAAGCATGAGAGAGAAAACAACAAACAATAAGAGGAAGAGAGGAAGAAAGAAGAAAAGAAAAGAGGACTCACCATAATGAGGAACTGTATAACACCCCTGAAGAGCGCGTGGATTTTAGAACCCTGATGAGGAATACTATGAACAACGATTTTTGCAAAGTGAATGAGTATCACTCTCTCTTACACACACACACACACACACACACACACACACACACACACACACACACACACACCATACTGTGGTTGAGTGAGGTTTTTCCCCTGGAATGTAAAGTGGTTTTGATTTTCAAAAAATCAATATAATCCATTATATTAATAGACTACAAACACAAAAACCATACTATCATCCTAATGGATGCATGAAACACTTCACAAAACTCAACACATTCTTCTATACAAACCCTGGAAGTAGGATTGGCAAGACAGCTCAGCATATCAAGGACTCATTGCTGAGTCTGATAACCTAATGACCTGGGTTCAATCTCAGGAATTCACATGGTGGAAGCAGAGAACCAACCTCTGCAAATCCTAGAAGGAAAGCTCCTGCAGTTGAAAATGTCATTAAAAAAAAAACATACTTGACAATGAAAAACCAAATCCTTCTCCTTTACGTTCACAAAAAAGGCAAAATGATCCTTCATTTTATCCATGTGGTACTATACCTGAAGTGCTACAAATTATAGTAAAGCAAAAATAAAAAGATAGGGGAAAAAAGGACAATTCACTAAGAAACAAACACCTTATTCACGGGAAATATGATCTTGCATTTTTAAAAGATAGAACATAAAACAACAAGAAAAATGGCTTAGTGGTTAAAAACTCTTGTTGGTCTTGTAGAAGACATGGATTTACTTACCAGCACCCATAGCTGCTCATAACCATCTGTATCTCCAGCTCCATGTCATTCAACATCCTCTTCTGGCCTCCCCAAGAATCAGACATGTACACACACATGCAGGAAAAACATTCATACTCAAAATAAAATCTTTTATTAAAAAAGACCCCACATAGCTGAACCTGATAATGCAGGTCTGTCATCCCAGCTACTTGAGAGGCTGAAGCAGGAGGGTTGCAATTTTAAAGCCTACCTGGACTGCATAATGCATCCAAGACCAGCTTGAGAAAATTAGTGCAACTCTTATCTCAAAATAAAAGAAAAAAGAGGGCTGAGGATGTATTAGCTCAGTTGTCCAGTGTTTGCCTAGCATGAGGAAGATCTTGCTCAATATCGAATGTTAATTTAAAACAGACTCCCCAAGGATCCAAATGATGAAGAGTAATGCCACTGTAATGACAAGACGTAGTGTCTGATCCAACTCTACAGGATGCCACAACACACACACACACACACTGACACAAGTTCACACTTATTGCAGAGAAGTAGTGACAGAAATGGTGGTCTGTGTCTCAGCCCCAGCCCATCCAACCTGGGACACCTGAGTCATCTGTCATCTAGAGGATACAGCAGCCAAGGCCTGAAGGTATAGCTATGTACCTAGCTAGAAAGAGTGACTGGGACAGGAAGAGCTGGCCTCCTACAGAAAAATGTATGTCACCAAAACTGCCATATGGCACCTGAACAAGAAAAAGTCTAGACAACAGAACCCTGTGACCTTTCAGGAACATACCCACAATACTCACAGCACTGCAGGGGAAAGACCAGGGTGTTTACAGAGGAAAGGGCCACCACATTACAGAATTGGGTACTCATACTTCTGTGTCAGAGACTATCTGTAAAAAGCAGATCCACAATACAGCTGACCAGATGGGTCATTAGAAGGAAGGAAGTTGCAGGCTTCACAATGGAGCTATGAGAATTGTACCTGGAGTCCAGAATAAGGAAGGCAACCTGCTCATAGCCTACTTTGTGGCCATGACATAGGGGCCCAGGGCTCACAGATGCAGGTAGGAGTCCACTGGTGACCTAACCAGCAGAGTAGTTAACTGAACAGGAGGGAGACCTGAGGTTCAACCAGACCAGCTGAGTGGATAGTCCTGAACCTCTCACTCACTTTCTGGTTTAAACTTTCCTGAAGCAATCTATGATAGTCCATTTTCATTGTCAATTTGATGGGATTATAATTACCTAGGAGACATTTCTGAGTGGATCTATGAAGGTATTTCCAGAGAGACTTAGCTGGGGAGGGAAGACCCACCCTGAATGTGAGTAGCACCATCTAATGGGTCAAGCACTAAATAAAAGAAGACAACAAAGAAAGCCAGCTCCCTGACTACCAGCCCCTCCCTCCCTTCCTTCCTCTCTCTCTCTCCCTCCCTCCCCTTCTCCCTCCCTCTTTGCTTCCAGAATGTAGCTGTAATGTCACTAGTTATCTCATGCTCCTATTGCAATGGACTATACCCCCTGCCACACACATACCAAATCAAGACTAAAAATGTATCAGTCATGAAAGGCAAAGGATAACCAGAATACAACCCATAGCTCCAGAAAGGCTAGCTAACAAGGAGAACCCCAAGAGGGACACATGGATCACCATGGGAAGGGGAAATGGATGAGATCTCTATGAGTAGACTGAGGATGGGGGTGCAATGGAGGGTAGGGGATGGGGGATGAGAACATAAGGGAACAGGATGGTCCAGCTGGAACAGGGATGGAATGGAAGAGCAATGAAAGAGATGCCATGATAGAGTGAGACACCATAAGGATAGGGAGAAAACAGGTGCTAGGGAAGCTCCCAGAAATCCATAAGGATGACCCCACCTACTAGCTATAGCAGAGAGGGTGCCTGAACTGGCCTACCCCGGTAATCAGATTAGTGAATACCCTAACTGTCATCATTGAGCCTTCACCCAGTAACTGATGGAAGCAGATGCAGAGATCCACAGCCAAGCACCAGGCCAAGCTCCAGGAGTCCAGTCAAAGAGAGAGATGAGGGATTCTGTGAGCAAGGGGCATCAAGACCATGATGGGGAAATGTATAGATACAACCAAACCACACTAGTGGGAACTCATGAACTGTGGACCAATAGCTGTGGAGCCTCCATGGGACTGGACTAGGCCCTCTGCATAAGCTAGACAGTTATGTAGCTTGATCTGCTTAAGGGGTCCCCTGGCAGTGGGATCAGGATCCATCCCTAGGGCATGAGCAGGCTTTTTGGAGTCCAGTGCCTAGGGTGTGACACTTTACACAGCCTTGGTCCAGGGTGAGGAGCTTGGACCTGCCTTAACTGAATGTACCAGGTTCTGCTGACTCCCCATGGGAGGCCTTGCCCTGGAGGAAGTGGGAATGGGAGTTGGGATGGGGGTGGGAGGAGGGAGGGGAGGGCATCTGTGGTTGGTATGTAAAATGAATAGAAAATTTCTTAATGAAAAAGAAAAAGAAAAAATGTATCAGTCAGACGTTTTGTCTCAGTATAAAGAAAAGTCACTGAGGCAGTCAGTCTACAAAAAGCCCGAAGGCACTTGAAGCCAACATCAGATTTCCTGGATAAAGTAGTGCTGTAAGGTCTTGCAAAAGGCCACAATGATGTATCTCACAGTCCCCCAACAGTTCCTATTTTAACACTTGAAAAATGTAACAAAAAGCACCTTCATTAGTTTTGTGTGCAATTAATTACAAGAAGGCTTGTTTCAATGGAGATTTCTTTTATAGGAATGAGCAAGTTATTTCTCAAAAGTCACAGGCACAATGTAGTTATTCATCTACTCAGAGCTTCATTAAGAGATGATGATACACAAGTAATGCCTGGGTGCAGGGACATGCTGGTGTCTGAACACTGCAAGAAAGAGAGGAGTAAGGCCTCAGAGCCAGGGTGTATTACCCAAAAACTCAAGGAAACTGATACTCATTTTTAGAATAAAACAAAGGTAATGAAGTGAGATTTCTAAGAACATGCAGTGGGTTTTCCTGGCTGTGAGTCTTTTTTTACAAAACCCTTTCCAGTGGACTTATGATATCCAATAAGAGTCACCACTACAACTTAAAAATTCTGAAGTCAGTTTTAAGTGAAGATACTTTAGCATTTACTGTTCCCACAGATACTTTCCTGGCATCTGTGGAACCACCCACTGTTGTAGGCAGTTAAAAAATAGCGTGGAAAGAGACACCAAGGCTCAACTTAGTGAAATGAATATATAAACTCAAATACATTGAGTCCAATATATTTGTGTTTTCAAATGTACACCTTTCAGAAGTCAATCCAGATGTACTCATTATTAATAATTAATTTTATTAATTCAGTTGTGAGCACAGCTGTCAAATATCAGAGGGAGGTATATCCAGGGTGAAATGACTTTCATACAAGTCCTCATACAATTTAGGCAATGTGACAGCCACCTTCTAACCTGGGAACTTTGACCAAATGTTTTTTAATATTTTCAAATTTGAGAAAATCATGTACCCATGTAAATAAAAAAAAAATTGTCCCTTTGGAGCATGCTGCCTTTCTTATCTGCTTTAAGATAAATATCTATTTATATTTTAATGCAATTCAGAATTTCTTATATCATTCTATTTCAATTTATGTGTAGTAATTTTTAATTCCCAATAGTGCTTACTTTATAAAGAAAAAGAGGTTTAGATTCATGTTAATGTTGAACATTTCTCAAATAATGAGGTCTAACTGTGGGTGTTTTAGAATCTCAAAACACAGAGTGGTAAAAGTTGCAAATCAAAATCTCTGAGATCAAAAAAAGTGACATGAACCAGGAACTCAACTCGGTTTTATAATAACAAGAGAATAAGAATCATGTTCAAAGCCAAAATCATCAACATTCACCTGTCTCTCTTCTCCCAAATCTCCAGCTACTGAAGGAGTTAGGCCAATGACCAGGTCAGAACAAGACTCCTGCTTATTGGAAAATGTGCTTATTCTCTTTTAACATTCTCTTTTCTCATTTTTTTGTTATAAAACTTTTAGTTTTCTAATTTATATACCTCTCCCCAATTAGATCAGAGGTGAGGATAAGGCTCCTCCTGTCTCTTTCATAGAATTACCCGATTTTCTTTACTTGGCTTCATTACTTAGCATTGTAAGTAATTGAAAGAACGCAACCTTTCCACCCAAGAGAGACAGAACCTCTGCTTTGTGCCATAGATAAGACACTCATCTCAACTGATTATTTCTATTGGGGAGGCTGATGCCATTTCCAAGGAGCCAGCGCCTAAACCCCACTCTTTTACAATTTAGGGCAATGTGTTTAAACAGATCACGATTAAGTGGAACAGGGACAAGTCAAAGCTACAAGGCAGCAGTGTTCCCCAACTGCCCCTCAGAGCCAGGGCTTCTCTACAGTGAGGAAACCATCCTCTACCACACTTAGCTGACCAAGCTCAGCCTCTGCTACACCCAATACTGGACGGCAGCTCCACTCTGAACAACCACCACTGATTTACACTGCTTCCTTGGGAATGTGCATGCATGCAGAACAAGGCAAACTGAACTCAAAATGACACAACCCCAAGGAAACAAAGTGACCACACCTAAAACTCGGGAACAAGGAAAAGAAGTTCTATGGTGGAGGATCTTCAGGAAGGTGTAGCTCGGAATTTATATGGTAATCTTGCACTGAGTAAGGAAACATCACACAGAGTCATGGTGACAAACCAAATTCCAGTAGTTTCACTAGTTACTTTTCTTGTTCCTGTGAGAGAAACAAGGTAAGGAAGGACGGATTCAGTTGAGTTGTAGGTTTGAGGAAGTTCAGTCCATCATGCCAAAGAAGACACTATGTGGAAAGGGGCTCACAGTTGTGGCAACGAGAGCAGGAAACTGATGCTTCTATCTTACAAGAAGTCAGGGAACAGACACCTTAAGCCAGATATGGGACAGGCTGTAACCCATAAGCCTGATTAAGAGGTGAGGACTAGCCACTGAAGCCAGAATCACGAGTTAAAGAAAAGAGAATGGGAAACAAATAAGACACAGATATCTGAAGTAGTTGAGAACATAAAACTTCATTCTAGTTCATTCAAGAGTACTAACAAAATGGGAATTTCCTTTTTGCATGCCACAATTATTTGTCACTCCAAAAATTCCAGCAACAGCAGTACACCAGCAGAAAGTGAGGCACTACCGAGTGGCAGTGGTGCATATCTTTAATCCTCTGTGAGTTCAAGGCCAGCCTGGTCTATAGAGCAAGATCCAGCACAGGTACCAAAACTACACAGAGAAACTCTGTCTCAAAAAACCAAAAAAAGAAAGAAAAAAATAAAAGAAAAAAGTGAGGCACTAAAAACTGGTGTAGGTTACCACGATCAATTCTATTTAAAATTACTACAGCCTTTATTAGAGCGAGTAGAGTAGGTATAACAATGAGCATTGTTGAATCGGTGGATTTTGAGAGACACTGAGACATGGTAGAGACCCTTCTCAGCAGGGACAGCATATTCTTGAAGATGGCTACTCTTTTCTGCTGCCACACATGCACCATTCCATTTCTGAGTGCCACTGAAGGGCACCTTGAGGCTGATGCTATCATCTTGAGAAACCTCCAAAATGAAAACAGGCAGCAGCATATGCAACCTGATTCACACTAAGTATTGTAAATAATCAGGACTTCCAACTGGACATTGCCAGAGAACAAAGACAAGAATCCCTAGGACATGGTGAGTTTCTACCAGTCACCCATTTGTAGATTCATAGACACATGGGCAATAAAAGTGCATGTGTGAAATGAGCTGAGGTCAGTCTGAGTACTCATCCTCATGTCAGCCTGAACTGCTCAGCTCAAAGTCACACACAACAGAAGCTAGTAACAAAGCAAAATACAGGTTGTAGCCAGGATATTATTGAGGGTAAGTATGGTGTGAAATCCATCACCCAAGGCATAGAGTAGACACCACCCAAACACCACTTTCTGTGGTGTTCTCAAAGTTCACTAATGTGTTATAAAAATGTTAGCAGGACTAGAGAAGCCATTTTCTGGAAGTTATTTTTAGACAAACCTGGGTCTTCACTACTCAGTAGGGAAAGCATCAGAATGTCCTGTGTCAATACAGAACAAGGGTTGTTCTGAACATCCCCTCCAAAACCCACTCTGAAAATTAACTCTTATATGGAACAAGTAAGCCTAGAGTGGCTCAGTTAATTAGAGAGCAGGTCACTTAACCCTACAGTGGATCAGTTAACACAGGTGTAGGTCAGTTAATCTATAAGGAGGTCAGTTTATCAAAGAGGGATCAGTTATCCCATGTATGATACAGAAAATGGCTAACTACTTCTCCATAAATTATAAGTATTTGGGAGAAATAAACCAAAACAATCTAAACAGAAAACAACTAAGGTATACTTTAATAAAATGATCCCAACTTATAAAAACAGATGAACATGTATAGATATTAGGAACTACTTTGTGTCCCAGCCAACCTAAGTAAACGGAGTTTAGGAACTCTTTCTTCCCAATGCTTTTCTACAATTCATACACATTCTAAATTGAGGTACTGTTATGTACTACCCACACAGACCTCAGAAGCTTGAAGACCACAGAGGGTGGCATGAAAACACAGCTTGCACACTGGCTGGTGTCCTGGACTCTACCCAGAATAGCAGTTTTCAGAGCAGCCTCCAGCCAGGTCAGTTGGTCTGGCCATCTTCACATTGCTTCTGCATGGACCCCCTACCTGCCATCTTATTCTTCCTTCTCAATCCAAGGGCTTAACGCAACAGTCAACAGTTAATCCTAGGGCACCCACACAGGAGCTTCTGAGTAAACTCCCCTACACCCTATCTTCTTTCTTTCTGAACAACAAAATGCCAACCTAGAAGTATTTGATCCTACATTAATAAGAAAGCAAGCTTCTCTGAGGTTATAAGAGAATTTGGCAGAAGTGCTGGAAGGGAATAACTGAAATACCCAAGGCACCTAGAATTTTCAGAGACCTGGACCAGGCCTGGTCTCTCCTATGTGAGAATAATTACATAGGTCACAGAGAAGTACCCTTGCTTAGAGGCAGTCACTTCAGAAAGATCTGTATTTTACCCTAATCAGACAACTTTGCCATCTCATCTCCGCCCCGAACCCCCCTCCCCCCGACAACATGCATACATCACTTATAACTACCAGCTCCACATCCAACATTGTGATTATTTTTAACCTAATAGCATGGTATATCTTCATACCAAAGAATGTTTCTAGGTTGTAACATAGCCCAACCTAAAAATGCTTTATTCTTATTTATTTATTTATTTGCAGACTGGGATAGAACCGAGAGACTCCCCTCATCTAGGCAAAGCACCCTATTACTCACCTATTATCCTTAGACCTCTTTTTACTTTTTACTTTGAGATGGGGTTTTACTATGCTGCCCAGGCTGCCCTTGAACTTTGCAACCCTCCTGGCCTGGCCTCCTAAATTGTTGGGATTACAGGCTAATTCTACCAGGCCAGCCCTAGAAATTATTTTTTATCATTAAATCTGAGTAATGAACTTCCTTAATACAGTACTAGATGCTCTTCCTATTTCCTTTGCTAGAAAGAACAACCCATTTTGTATACAGAAAAGGGGGTCAGCCTATGTGTGCGTAATCATTTCCTTATCATGGTTATTAGCAGTCTCTAAATTGGAATCCAATTTCTCCAATCTTAAAGTATTTTGTTATCTTTAAATCCCAAATGTCAATTATGCACATTTGATATCACAACTACATTAATAGCAAAATACTTTTAAGATTTAAGAAACCGTACATTTTTCTAACTTTAAGAGAGTTCAAATAAAAACAATTTGGGAAGTTCACAGTACTTTTTCATATCTCTCTAGGTTTTAAATGAACAGATTTATTTTTAAAATACATTTTTTACATTATAACATTTTTTGAGTTATAAATCAGTTTCTACTGCATTTCAAATCCTAAACACCAATTTAGACAGTGTTGACTTTAGATTTTTTTTTCTTCTAAAGCAATTACAGGAAATTTACAAAAGCTAAGCCAATTCAGCTTCAAAGAAATGTCATATCTTTATAAAACTTTTAACATGGCATTTTCACATGAAAATACTGCTCTCTGTAGTTATAACCACCAAGAAATACAAAGTAAAAGATAACCCGTACAAAGAGCCAGGCCTGGCACTGTTCTCCTGGTAAGCCCCACTTTGGGGAGTCTGAGACAGGAATGTCTCAAGTTCAAGGCCAGCCTGGGCCACATAGTGAGGCTTGAAACTCCACCTCAACAAAACCAAAATAAATAAATAAAATAAGCAGCAAAAACACTTTATAAACAGAAGCTTAATATAGAATAAAAAACTCTCCAAGACGATATTCTATTTTACAACTGTATTAAACCAAGTATTTTGTTACTATAAACTGAATTATAAAGTATTTTTTTATCAGTTTCAGTTTTCCATATTATAAAAGCATACTAGAAACTATAAACTGAATTATAAAGTATTTTTATCCATTTCACTTTTCCATATTGTAAAAGAATACTAGAAACAATTTTTTGAGTAAACTCAAGAGGGAAAATCCTCCTCAAAACTGGCAGCCACCATCATAGAGCTAGAAGTGTCATTTACATTTCTTACATTCATATGGTTGCTTTCTCATAAAATTCTACCAGCACTCAGCTTTTCTTATGTCCCCTCACAAGGCCTCGCACATGTGTTCTGTGCACCAGTGGCCACCTTCCCTGACCTATCAGCTGTCTGAAGTCTGTGGTAGTGAGTCAGAGTGAAAACAAGTGACTGACTTCAAATGTGGACGCATCACTTTTGTGTCACTGTAACAACATACCTGTCGGAAACAATCTGGGGTGGGGGATCTTTGTTCTGGCTCACTGTTTTCAGAGGTTTGCATTCATCATGGCAGTGAACACATGGTAGGCCACACTCCAGCCTTAACAGTGGGAGTATGAGGCAGTTGCTATGAATGGCAGAATGAACCAAGAAGCAGACAGAACATCGTCGGATCCAGGAGTGAGTATCACCTTCAAACACCCACCCCTTCATTTGGAGTCCATTTCCTAGGGGCTTCCCAGCCTCCCCAAATACCATCAGTCACTGGAAACCACCATTCAAGCATGAGAATATGAGAATAATTCAAACCCAAAGGCAGACAAAGGGGTCCCTCCCTCCCTGCTGGTTTCTGATCTTCTTAATCTTATTGATCCTGGCTAATAGAAACAGGTCTATTTAGTATCATTTCTCTTAGGTATACACAGGATGTAGAGGGGCCTTCTGTAGCCAGACCCCTGTTGGTGCAGCTGCTGGCTGGACAGTCAAGGACATTTTGTCCTTATTTGATCTGTAAGTGGCAAGCCTCAACCATGCCCACCCAAAGGGCTGGCACTAACTAAAATCATGAAGCTCTGCAAAAAGTTCTCACAGCATAGCACTAGGTACACCTTGGCAACTATGTAAATGTTTCTAATGGCTTTCAGGAGAGTTGTCTATTGTTCAAGGCAACCAAAGGCATTGTCTTAGGATTTCCGCTTCTGCAAGGACACGTGATGACACACGATGACCAAAGAGCAAGTTGGGGAGCAAAGGGTTTATCTGGCTCACATTTCCAGATCATAGTCAATCATTGGAGGAAGTCAGAAAGGAACTCAATCAGGGCTGGAACCTGGAGGCAGGAGCTGATGCAGAGGCCATGGAGGAGACCTGCTTACTTTGCTTCTCATGGCTTGCTCAGCCTGCTTTCTTATGGAAGCCAGGACCACCAGCCCAGGGATGGCACCACCCACCATGAGCTGGGTCTTCCCCCACTGATCACTAATTGAGAAAACTCCTTACAGCTGGATCTCATGGAGGCATTTTCTCAACTGAGGCTCCTTCCTCTCTGATGACTATATCTTGGATAGCACAAACCTTAAAAGTTCTTATTAATAAAATCAAACCTGAGGCCAGTTATTGGGGTGAACACTGGAAGATCAGAGAGACAGAACAAGCCACAGCTAACCTCACCTGGCCAACTTCTCAGCTGATCTTGTTTCCTCAGATTGAAGCCTCTGTGTCCTCATATCCGAACGGCTCTCAGCTGAACTGTGCTGCTCAAAAACCTAAAAGCTTAACCAGCCAAATGCTTCTAGTTTCTGGTCCTCACACCTTATATACCTTTCTGCTTTCTGCCTCACTCCCTGGGATTAAGGGCTCGCTTTCTGGGATTAAAGGCGTGAGTCACCATGCTTCGCTGTATCCTTGAACACATGGATTTCTGCCTCTGGAATGCTAGGATTAAAGGCGTGTGCTACCACTGCCTAACTTCTATGTTTAATATTGTGGCTGTTCTGTCTCTGACCCCAGATAAGTTTATAAGGGTGCACAATATTTTGGGGAACACAATATCACCATAATCTTGTGTTAAGTTGACACACAAGACCAACTAGTACAGGCATGTAAATCATTGAAAACCACATGTTCCTGTTTTGTGTATGTGCGTGGGGGACAGGTGTGTGTAGTTAGTGTTACTGTGACAATATTTCCAACAACCACCAAATCTCTTTTTTTTTTCCCCATAGTTCTGTATTCAGACGTTCAAGATCAAACTTCTTGGCTCTCCTATAGAGGATCCTGCCTCCCTTCTTCAGCACTGAAAGACTCACATCTCCATTCTCATATTCCTCTCTGCTTCGGTGTGGCCTCCTAAGTCCTCAGGCTCCCCTCTTCCTAGCACCAGAGTCCACGTGCCCTGCTAAATGCCACTCAGACCATTCCTGAGTGGATCCTCTCAGAATCCCTAACTTAGAGGAAAGCCTGTGGACTCACATGCCTGTGGAGTAGGAACAGCTAGAGAAGCAGAGGGAGAAATGGTGGGTGCCAACAGCTGGAGGAGAGAACTGGGAAGACACTGGCTGGAGCAAACAGGCTGTATGCTACTTGCAATTTGCTGAGATGATACATACACACCTTAAGTGCCCTGGCTGCACAAACACATGCTCACACACACAAATGGTAAAAATAGGAGGTGATGTGTGTTAAGTAATTTGGCTTTGTAGTTAGTACACATGGTATCCACATAATGAAGATTGAAGATCACACTGTATACTCTGAATATATACACATTTTGTCAATTAACACTTAAATGTTAAAAAGAAATGTCTCAGTCACACACTCTGAATAAGGCAATATTACCTACGTACACTTCCATGACTGCACAAATGCAGATGTGGCTTCAAGTTTAGGGGGCCATACTTCTATTCCCTATGGAAGCAGCAGAGTTGAAGGCTTCCCAGACACACTGAATATTTTGTCAAAGAAGCCCTCGATGGGGAAACCTACCTCAGTTTGTCAGAACCCAGCAGACTTCAGCAGGAACAGTAATGGTTCTAGGTTTTCAAAACTGCACTGTACACTAAAAAATGTACCACCTTCTATGAGTCCCCTGTCTTTCTGAGCAGGCACTATGACCCTGAATCTCTTCCACTATTGATATACAATGGAAATAGAAACATTAACTCTAATATCTCCAACTCCACAGACAAGTGTACTGTGTACACATGTGTGCTCTGCATAGTACATGAGTAAATGTGTTGAGTAAACATTTGTGTTCTCCATCTCTGTGCTACCTACATGTGTGTGCTGAGTTCCAAGCATGTGTGCAGTGTACATGACTGCTCTCTGTGCTGTGTATGTACATAACCTATATGAATGTTGATAAACATGCTGTTTATTGTACATATAATTGTGCAGATATACAGGTGTATGTGCATGCACAGATACAAAGAAATATATCTGTTATATGCATATGCGTAATGTGTATACATGTATACATGTTGTGTCCATGTATATAACATGTGCATTGTATACACATGTGTGGCATGTACAATTATTTGAAGTATGCATGTGTGGTACATACAGGTATAGCATACATGTGTAACTTGAATGTGTGATGCATGTGTACCTGTATGGAACATGCTGCACACAAGCAAGCCAATCTATCCCTGCCCCTGAGGCTGAACAGGCAAGTCTCTGCATCCTCTACAGCCTTGTCTCCTCTCCCTCTCTACTCTCACACCAACTGTTCCTTCATCTCTGGTTCTCATGTTATTGACTGGCTCACAGACTCCTCAACCCAAACAAAAGAGGCTACCAAAGAGGCAGGGCCCCTCCCTCTATGCCTCCTTGATCAGTGTAATCACTAACCTGGTTAAAGGATACACTCCTGTGTCATAAAACGCCCCCTCACAATAGTCATAAAATGTGCACAGCTTCTGTGTTCTGTTCTTCAAATGCAGACCTCTCTCAGTGGACTCTGCATGTATCCCTGGCTACACTGGTCACAAGCACAGACAAGGAATCTGCTCATTGAAACTTCAGTCTGCTGGAAAGCTGAATACAATGGCATACACCTGTAACCCTAACACTTGGGAGGGATAAGCAAGCGAATCAGATGTTTAAAGTCATCCTTGGCTACATGGTGAAGTCAGTGTCCTAAAACAACAAAGATAAATGCAACCTTGGAGTCAGACAGAAGCAGGGAGGAGATGCCAGCCTGCCGTCCAGGGAACAGCATGTAAAGGGAACAGGTAAAGCCACGGAACACGTGGGAACATATAGCTTAACAGAAATGGGCTGAGTATAAGTGTAAGAGTTAGACAATGGTAGGCCTGAGCTAATGGCTGAGCAGTTTAAATAATATAAGCGTCTGTGTGTTTATTTTATAAGTGGGCTATGGGACTGCCAGGACTTGGCAGTCCCCTGAGAGAAAAACTCAAGCTACACCTGGGTAGCTCAGTTGTGTCCTGTAAGTTATACATGTGTGCATATGGTCACATTCGCAATCAATCATACAGCATTTTCTAAGTGGCATTATTCTCCTCAGCATCACAAAGTCCCATTCTCCAGAGACTCTCCATTCCTCTCTCAATGCACAGAAGTACTATAACCATTTTTCTGGTGGCACCAAGAAAAGATAGTATCTATCTTGTTGCAAACACAACCTTTTTTTTTATTATTTTAAGCTAGAACTGAAGTCTTACTGTGAAACAAGTAATATTACAAGAAGGTAGCATGATCTTCTAAAATCTCCAGTGTCAGCCAAAAGACAATGCTTGGTGAAAACAGACACAGTGGTACCAAACACAGGGTGTACGTTTAACTATTAATAAGACGGCATATCTCCCCAAAACTAGGAATAAATAAGAGAATGTAACCCATGTCGACAAGGACAACACCAGCATGTGCTTCTCAATAGGCTGTTTCTGGCCCCTGTGGATTCTGAACACCCCCGATTTAAGGTAGGAAAAGTAATTTCACATCACTAGGGACATAATGAACACTCCAGGTAATTACAGTGCAAAAAGTCAAACTGATAGAGCCATTTGGAAGAGCATAATTACCTGAAGAAATCACTAAGACAATCTCCAGCATTGGGAACAGAATAAATTACATTTAACTATTAACAGTTATACTAATGTGAAAAATTAAAATTTAGCTACTATAAAATAAAAATGGCAAAATTCTATTGAAGCATAAATAAGCTAAAAGTTTCATAAATGATCAAGAATCAGAAATGGAGCTTTTCCCTCTCATTCGTAGCAGTGACTGCTATGAATAAACACAATGCAATTAACTGGCTTTCATACCTGGGAGTAAAAGTGAATCCCCAGGCTTGCCTCCTCCTAAGAAAAGGGGCATAATTTCCACTCATTTGGAGATAATATTGCTATCAGAGCTGGGGCTGTCCCTTCCTAAAGGTTAGCATAGGCACACTGCTCTTAAGGATGGCACATGGCACCATGTGGGCAGAGCATACAGACAGCAGGGGATGCTGGTGGGAGGTCCTGGCTGAGACAGAAACTATCATGAGCCAGTGACAGGGAAGCTAGAGGAAGAGCAGGCTAAAATGACTGACTGTTCAGGAAATGAAACTACCCAAGAAAAGTTGGAAAACCAAGAGTCCAGAAGTTCAGTGGGCCCAGTCTCAATAGTCACCATAGGCTTGTGGTTGATTCTATGTGATGCTCAGACATGTCAACATCAGAGAGAAAACCCAGTCCAGGGTTATAGTAGAAGGTAAGTCTTGAAGATGTTTTCTGTGAACCCTCAAGCAGAGCTGGTCCAATCAGAGGGGCTGTAGACAGCTTTGGGGTCCACAGAAGGCAATAGTGGCATAATTCAGGGAGGCCCAGGACCAGGCCAGCAAGAAATAATACAAAATATATGGGATAGCTTCCAGTGGCCATCCCATATACACCAATGTGAAAACAAAATTGGAGCAGTCACCCTATTACAGGGACAGAAAGAGAAGAGGAGCAGTCAACAACACACCCTGAAGCTGAGAAGTTGTGAAGCTGCCTTCAGACAAACGCACAGACTTCTGGGACTGGGGCAATGGGGTCAACCCTGTCCTCAGTGGGGCAGAGGACATGCTCAGCAAGTGGAGCACAGCACAATACCTCTTGCCACTGTAGAAAGAATCATAGAATCGGGGACACAAGTTGGGGGTGGCCCACTCCCTCTCCTTTACCTCATCTTGGAAAGGGCATGAGGAGGAGGAATTTTTTGTTCAACTTCTAAAAGCTGAGTCAGCCAACAGTGTGGGAATTGTCCTAGATGCAAAATATTTGTTTCCCATGGAAAATAACATAAATCTTATTGGAATTATTGACACTTATACCACACCACAAATATGGACTGTTTTTCCTAAATATTTCAATGGTAAAATCAAAGTTTTATTGTGGAGCTTGGTGTGATACTATGGTTATATTTTACCTATAATGAAGTACTATCATTTAAATCTCTGCCTGCTAGAATCAGTTCTAGGAATGGAATTCAACTGTGCCATGTGATTTACCACCCACTTATTTCAATTAAAATAAAAATAGATACATTTATTTTTCATTGGTCAGTGCATAAATGACTTTACTACTGTCTGGAGTAAGTTGTACATTTGTTCCTGGAGTTGGGGTCCAAGGAATAGTGATAAGAGAAATAAATCCACAACATGGAAGTCAATGAGCGTACAATGTCGTGTGTGCTTATATTTATCGTAATACAAATCAGTGCTGTAATCAAGTGGGATCTATCCAAATGTCAAATGGATTTTGGTGCCTATCCCAGCTGGGAAAGTCAAAATGCTGACAGTTTAGAATCAGCATCATTATTCCACAATAAAAAAAAAATTACTGCAAATAGTAAGACAGATAATGTGTTAGGCAAGTAAAGATAATGGAGATAAAACAGGTTAAACAGAATGAAAATTCAGCAATTTTGGAGTAAGTAGTCTCTGAAATTAAAATACCTTATGTGTTAAAAATATAACCTGACATTTTTATAACTTTGCAATTACAGCCTTAAATAAGCTAAAAGGCATAGTCATTTTCCTTAAATCTTAATTATTTGCCTAATAAAAATGTAACGGATGAATAATAATACCAGATCTGAAAAGAAATATTTAGCAAGGACATTCAAACTGAAAAAGAATCTCAAATCCTTGCAGCACTTTTTAATAGCATGTGTTGAAGCGTGCCGGATGGTAGTGTTAGAAGTCATTGTCACCGGCAGGATAGGATTGCAAAGATGCCCTGTACGTCCTTGGGGGTAGAGAAGAACAACAGCAGATGCTCCCAGAGGAAGCCAGGAATGTCCGTGAGTAGGGATCAAGTCAGCAAGGGGAGCTTAGTGCAGAAATAGAAGGGATAAGCCGGCTTGCTTCCAAGGTCTGAATGGGACTCCAGTGAGGCCTAGGAGACAGCACCACCTCCTGTTGGCAGAAAACAATGCAAGATTTCCAATCCCAGTCATAGGCTTATTGGACCACAAGGGAAAGAGCTCACGAGTAAAAAACCCAAGTGCCTTTTCCGTGAAATTATTGTCTTTTCCCTAGAAGGACTTTTGAAACCTTCTTTATTTCATTTTATACAACCAAAATTCTCAGTCTAACTAAATAGCCAGTTTCTGAGATCATACTACCTAAATGTATGCATAATGTATGCATATATCATAACACCAAGATGTACTACACTGATTATATGGAAACTGTAATTTTTAAATGACAACTAATTGCTAAGGGTGATTGGTATTAGAATCCAAGTGACCATAAGAATTGCTCTGGAGAGTTTACAGGTGAGAAGCAGGTCCATGGACTTCCCAGGCTGGGGTTGCTAGTTTTCTCCTATGCTAATCAGTGAGTCCATCTTCACACTGTAAATCCAGTGCACTCCCTGGGTACCAGCACAGCATGGCACAGGGAGCAGGAAGAAAGGGGAGTGCCTTCTTAACTGTCACTCACCCTACCTGATGTAATTA
The DNA here is from genome assembly GCF_007827085.1 of Peromyscus californicus insignis. Taxonomy (NCBI): domain Eukaryota; kingdom Metazoa; phylum Chordata; class Mammalia; order Rodentia; family Cricetidae; genus Peromyscus; species Peromyscus californicus. The sequence continues at coordinate 614,554 of NW_026294492.1, read as the reverse complement.
ATTACCTATGCTCACAGCAGAGCACAAAACCAGGCTCCAGAGAATGTAACCATTTAATAGCAAAGAATCTGGTGCAACAGCTTCCCTCTCATTCTGTGCTGCAATGCTATCACCTCCAGCCTCTCTAAAGATGGTTGTGTGAGTTGCCTTGGAAAAATATATCTATATTAAAACTGAAAACTATGTAGATATAATAGATTGTCACATATTTCAAAAAAAGATAAAATTTCATTTCCGATATTGACAAGTAAACAGTTTTCCAAATTAGGTCCTGTTCAAATATTCACTATGAGACATGTCTCCTGGTAAAACCAGGTAATACCCTGCTTTAAAATACATGGATTTGGCCTATGACGTCACAGGTACCAAAAAAAAAATTCCATAGGTGAGATCAAAAGTGTCTGAAAGAAGGAAGGACACATAACAACAGCAGGAAACAATGGGTGGATCCTACAGCACCTGCCTAACTCATCCTGCAGCAGTGGCAGCGCTAGAAAAGTGGCTAAGTGTTATCATTAATAAGCGTACCTTCCCATGGGCAGGGCACGTCATCCTATGAAACTGCAGCTTACCAGCTCGAACTGTTGTGGATTGAAGAATGACCACTTAAAAACAGAAAATACTCAGTAAACTCAAGTTCTGCTTAGAATTGCAGACTCTCCATCAATGAGATGGCTGATCCTCAAAACAGAACTTCATGAACTGACCTAACTTAGAAAAGTGTGTAAGACACCAAACCCAACCCAGTTGCCATGATTCAAGCAGCCATTATAAAGAATACGTTAAACTTTTGACTTCAGACAAAAAATTAAAAGCAGTAATACAATAGATTCAGTACCATCTTTGTTTTATAATTATTTTTCCTAAGTAGATGCATTAAGTTCTGTTAACTTAAATGATCGCGTAGCTGGGTACTGCAAGCTCTGTAATGTTATGCATAGTGATTGCTAAGAAACTGAGTTTTTCGATGACTATGCTCCAGTAATTAACAAGGAAACACCACCCACCAAAGGTTCAAATGCTGCAACATGAAGATAGTCGACACAATGTTGGGATGCTGAGATTGTGTAAATGTCAAACTTGGCAGATTTACTTTGAATAAGAACTCGAGCCTCACTCATTAAGACTTCAGCACCGCACCACAGTAAATCTCAGGTATGTTCTGCATATTACTGAAGTGCATGGCCTCAATGGTGGCAAAAGTTTCCTTCAAGGACAGTTCTGATGGGCCATTTCACATCATCAAGGCTGCTGTTACACATGAGGCACTGAGCAGGTCTTGTGCTGCCTAGCACCTTAGCCCGGGACATGGAGTTCAATGAGCCGATTTGAAGGCTTCCAGGTAACACATGCGCTTAAAACTGAAGTCTGCCAAAACTCATGGGTAGGTTCAAAGTAGAATAAACCACTTCAATTTTCCTCTAATTACAGGAGTTACTAACAAGACTTGTTGCAATAATACTTCCCAAAATGCACCGTGGGAGGACACCCTATTAAAGTCCCGAGAATAATACAACAGAAAGTTAACGACTCATGAGCTTCTGCACTTGCTTTCTACTATTTCCAGATAATCCAAGTGTATTTTCTAAGGTTTGAGTCTGCTGTAGTTGGGTAACTATTCATATTACAAAGTATTAAAAAAACAAGACAACAAAACCCCATCATATTCCACCAAAAACGTTAAAGATGTCGAGGGAATCGCTAGAATGGTACAACTTGCAAAGCAGATACATTGGTCTCAACACATTAAACGTACCACTGTGCAGTACCTATTTCAGAAGACTGGACACCTGCAGCCACTCCAGTCTGCAGTTTCAGACCTTTGTTACCCTAAATGGACCTTCATCTCCTGTAATGCTGAGGGCTTGGGTTCTTGAGCAAAGTTAAAGAGGAGGTGTGACTGCACCCCAGGACACAGGCACACAGCTTCCTAAGGCCGTGATAAACAGCTGCTGTCTTGCACCCTTTCCAGAACACTCGGTTGTGTCGTGTGGGTGGCAACTTGAAGGTTTCCAAGAACTTTCCGTTTTTGTTTAAGCCAACAATTCTGGGTTTTGTCAATCAATAGTTTTTTTTGTTTGTTTGTTTGTTTTGTTTTGTTTTTTGTTTTTATAAGGATGGGGGGGGTGATAGGATCTAAAATAGACTCTAAAAAGTTGGCCCATCAGTGTCCCCTTGGTTTCTGGAGGTCCTGAGCTGGTGGCCCAAGGGATAGGCAGAGGCATTTGGCACCACACCCCATCAGGGGGACAGCAAGAACCCCTGCACAGTGTCCGAGTTGCTGCAAGAGCCCCTGCCTGGAGCAGGAGGGACCATTCCTCAGAAGAAATGCTGGGCAAAGCCCAGACCCCACGCTCTGAAAGACCATAGTTACCACGCAGGAAAGCACCTGTGCCCCATGACCCAGATGTTCAAGATAAGAAAATCAAACCCTGCATGCTGGTAGCTGTGATGTAAGAAAGACGAGGTTGCAGTGCCCAGGGGCTAGTGATGTCCACTGTTCCCAGGGCCCAGCGCCAACCCCCGCCCACAAGAGCCACCCGGATAGGGGGACACAAGGACGCGAAGAAAGGAGGGGGCGCTGGGAGAAGAGGGGAAACAGGGGGACCAAAGGGAGTCAGGAGAGGCAGAAAAGGGCCTCTAGGGGACCCCACTCACCCGCGCGGGCACCAGTAGGTGACTAGGACGTCCGCGGGGGGCGGCCAGGGACTGCGATCCCTCGGCGCTCATCGCCGCCCACGCGGCTAGGCGCGCGCTTCGGGCTCCGGAGCTCCCAAGTCCAGCGCCTGCACGGCGCCCGCGCCCCTCTCTGGATGGGCTGGGGCGGACGGAGCCAGCAGCCACTGCGCTAGCAATCAGGGCAGGCACGGAACCCCGCCCACCTTCCAGCAGCCCGGCCCCTACTACCCTGCTCACCGCCCACCAAGCTCCGCCCATTACCATCAAGCCCCGCCTTATGCCCGGTAACCCGGCCCATCAGCTCTGCCCTTCCACCTCCAGCCAGTGCAGGCAGTACTGGATTGTGAGAGCTGCAAGTGGGGATATCACCTCCTTACAGGGGTAATCACTTCCCCACCGGGGCCGGCAAAGTGCAGAGCTGAGGCAGGGTCAGAAGCGTGCTTCCCTTAGGGCTGGAAGGCTAAGAGGGCACCTGGACCATTGGAGACTAGGATGCTGTTCCCTGTGGATTCTGGTGATACCATCAGTGGAACTTACAGACGCTTGGTGACCATCTCCACTGGCAAAGCTTCTCAGATTCTGAGTGTGGTAACGCTTTGCCCCGACAACATTCTTGGGTCCTCTTGGTCTTTGCGGATCTCCACGCCATAACCTAGCCTGGCAACCTTCAGGACCCACTTTCTGGAAAAAGAAAGCATACTAAAGTACCAAGTCCTTCAACCTCAGTGGTCTCCATTCCTGTGTGCTCCTCTCTTGGTATCTAATTAGGCCCCAGTCCCCAGTCACTGTGAGGGTTCCTTCTGATGTACGGGGCTGGGGCTCTGATTCCATCTTGCCTCCCACACTTTCCAAAAGGGCTCCAGCTTCGTCACCAGTTTCAGTTAAGAGTTTCTCATATCAGGTTTGTTTCAAAAGAAATATAAAAGCAATATTGGGTTTTATAGATCCACACTATCCTAGTATAAATGTAAATGGAAACTTGTTGGGAACCATTCAGCCTAGTACTAGACCAATATATGAGTGCTTGTCCAATGGGTCTCCAGATGAGGCAAAAGCCCATGGGGACAGTCTCACTCGGCAAGGACCAGTGGACTTCTGGACAGCACAGGATACTGCTGGGACCGCACGGCCTGCATGCTCTCTTCTCTCTTGTAATATTGATGATTCTCTTGTCAGTTTTAGTGTCATTTTGTCAATCATGCATGGGACAGATATGATCATTCCTGGAAACCCCGTTTTTTTCTCAAATATCTTCCCCTAAAATTCTTTGGGAGCTAATGCTTCTCAGGTTTCTTGTCTGGGGACGTCAGCTGTCACTTCAGACCCCGAGAGGTGTTCCAATTCAGTGCTGACAGGATCGGAGGCAGATCACCCCTATTTCTGTAAATAAGTTTTGAACAATAAATAGCATTCTAAAAAATATGTGTGCCTATGTTTATCACCCTTGGTTTTGTAAAGACAGGATGTACCTGGCTCGATATTTGGCCAAGCTACCAAAATGGTAAGTGTTGTTCTGAGTTTGAAGATGTTTTGATGTAAAAGTTGGGAAAAAAACATATTTGACATATTTGTTTTTGCTGGAGGTTAATGTTGGAGGATGGGAAAAACTTGTTTTTTAGTATGGAAAACATGCTTGTTTTTGAAGTACAAATAAAGATAGCTGGAGCTATTCAGGGCACACCACTTGTGTGAAACTGATCTGGTGGTTGGACACTTTATTTCTTCTCAGTGTCGCCCCTTCCTCAGCTCAGGACCTGAACCCAGGTTGCAGCTAGACCGGGGCAGAAACTAGTCTTTTAAGACTGTGCGTGCCTGCACCCTCACCAATGGCCTGCCAACACCTGAGTAAAAAGCAAACCTGTATTTTCCTCCTTTTTCAGGTCTTATGCCCCAGCCCTATGACTCACAGGCAGGCATCCTGAGATGCTCATGTTGGTTTTACTGCTACACTGCTGGGGAAACTGGGAAGTCTAATGTGTGGTTTTCATATGGCCCATAATAGACAGGCAAATATGTAACAATCTATTTACAATTGCCCACTGAGCAGCCCTGGGTTTGTGAACCAGAGGCACAGGAGCAGGGGGTTTCTGATTTCCAAGTCTTATTTATCCTCAGCCTGCAGTTCTACAGCTTTGGTTCATGGACAAAGAGGCTTATGACCATCCCTTTATGCTTGTCCAGTATAAAATACATGCCTTAGATGACTAGACAAGAAATATTAAGCATTTTTTGTCTGTAGAAAAACTTAGCATAAGTATGAGATCATGTAACTCATTTGAAGTTGAATTTTGAAAAGCACACGAGTTCAGTCTCTGAGAAATGAGTTCTAAAGAGACTTTTACCTAAATTACAAAGGGAAGATTCATCCCATGATCTGAAGGAGACACAAGCATTTGGTTATTCATTATGTTAGAGTTGATCGATTGGATATTAATTCAAATATTGCAAATAAATAAACATGGGTATCTTTTGATCAAATTCAAATTAATTATTAGTTAATTTGATAAATACTTTATCTTTCTTGGTGTTCACTGGAGCCCTTTCTGTGCTCATCCCATGATCCTTGATCCAGGATACTTAACATGCACTGGGCTGCCTTGGGAAGCTATACAGTTCAGGTTTTAACTGTAGTAGATCAGATTTTGTGCATTCAGAGCTAAGGATGCTCATAAGAGTTGTATTACTTCATTTCCTAAACGTTAGAGCTTCACTTCATAAAAGTATCAGTAAAACACCAACTTATCCAAAAACCTGAGAGGGGCTATTAGATGTGAATTTCCTGCAGTCTGACTCAGAAGTTTCCATGGTGCATGTAGAGTTCTTTCTGGAATGTGCTCCACAGTGAGTCAGTGTCTCCTTAACCATTAACTTAATCCCAAATTAACAGAAACATTGTAAATGCAGCACACAGTCATCATGGTAAGGAAGTCATGACAGTGAGATCTTAGATGCAGCTGGTGCTTTGCATCTACAGTCAGGAAGCCGAGACAGATGAACACAGGTCTATTCCCAATTTCTCCTTTTTACTCAGTCCAGGACTCCAGTACAGGAATTGGTGCCACTCACATTCAGGGTGTGTTTTCCCACCTCACTTAAGTCAGTCTAGAAACCCCCTTACTAACATGCCCAGATGCCAGAACACAGCCCAGGAATGGAGTCCTATGAGAAGAATTCTGAGTGCTTGTGATAACACTCCAAAAAAACAAGGCAAGTGTCTTATGACCTCAGTTTCTTCAAAACAAGGAGTTGTTCTTGGAATGTGTTTTCATGCTCCTCCCAAGTGTAGAGAATAAAAGTGAGTTTACTTCAGATTACTTATTATCGCTTGCTGCTGTTATTTAATTCAATGTTTATGCCTCCCTCTATGGAAAAACATGATTTTAACCATGTAGGTCGTCCCTGTGACTGTATACAGCTTGAACTCATGAGAACTTTACTCATGAGACCTTTCTTAACCCTCAGAGTATAAATTGTCTGGGGCTCTGAATAAAGTTGACTATTGCATGAGACTAGTCTACTTCATTTTTTGGCTTCATTTCCCCAGGTCCTAGTGTCTCTAGTGCAGTGACACCCAAAACTTTGTCCCTTAGGTGATTCTATGCCCCTCCAAGTTGACAGTCAGTGTTAACTATAAGATATGATCACCCCATTGCTGGGAAGCAGAAGGGAGGAGGAGGTTAGGGGGCTTAGGTCCTACTGTCTACATCAGAGGAACACAACAAATGTCTGAAAGACCAACCATTAGGCCTGCCTACTAAAGATTAAAAGTGCTTTGTGTGGTGCCTCCCAGCGACATAGGCCTTGGGAAATATTCAAAATGCCTCTTTGACACATAGGCCTGGGAGATATTCAACACCCAAACTGTGGTCCCATCCCTGTGTAGGAAAGCTTATGCTTCACAATAAGAAATTTTTTTGCTAATATAGCAAAGATTAACTCAAATTATACAGATTTTCTTAATGAAGGCCATTCCCTTTGGCTTTCTTTGTCTTTAGGTCCAGTTCAGGGTCATGTATTACTTTGACAAGGATTGCCTTAGTCTTGATATTTTGAGCTTGTTTAAACTCTCTTCCTTGTTTGATTCACATATTATAAATATATATATATATATATATATATATATATATATATATTAGGAATATCACAATACATCAGACTAGAAGGCATGATGCTAAATCTGCCCCAACTCTCATCATGTTAATTAAATCACTTGGTTGTTAGTGAATGCAGATTTATCTACTATAAAATTAAGTAATATATATTATAAATACCAAGTAGTACATTTCTGACCATATACATGAATTAAGTTACCCACTTCTTGAAGTGCAATACCTCAAGAATGAGTAACTGTCTCACACAGTATTTGTGGCCCAGGAGCTGAGAATTATTGGCTATGAAGGTCTTCTGAGGTCAAATTGGCCCTGGAATCATGTTCAGTTCTCAGTCCTTCTCCTCCACTTACCTCCAGGGAATGCATGTACAAGCCAGCTGATTTCCCTCAGAACAAGCAATAAGATATAACCTCTAAATACTATGTGGCCTAGATTCAGAAAGTACTGTCATGTAGGGAGACTGTGGGCTATTCATGGGCACCCTTCAGTCCCTGTGTGAAGACACTGGACATGAGCACCAGCAGGAGTGAATCTCATAAGAGGGGCTGTGATGTCCCATGTGTGACAAGTGGGTAGTTGAGATGTCCATTGATGATCCTTGACTATGTCTATCATCGCTGTGACAGCTGACAAATGACAATTTTATAGTTTCTTGGTGTGTGTGTGTGTGTGTGTGTGTGTGTGTGTGTGTGTGTGTAGGGGGCTGTGCACTAGAGTTATATTGATCACTTGAAAAGTACTTTGGCTTTTTGCTCATCAATTTTATTATTATTTCCTTCCACTTTTTACAGGCTTAATTTCTTGAGTTCTTTATATTTATTGGGAAGGATATTCAGCACATTAATTTTATCCTTCCTATTTTTATAAGCTGTCCATTCATGCTATAGCTTCAATCAAGCTTAGTTTTGGTATTTTTATAACTTCATTAAATATTAATTATGCTTATGACTATTTTAATTTATAATTATAGTTTTAATATGTCAAATTTAAACTGACAAAACTTTCATTTACCATTTTTTATATTTAATTCTTTTCAACTAAACAGGTTTTATTGTTTTCTTTTTAACAACTCAAAATTCAGTCATACTTGTCAACTGTCAGTTTTTCTGTCTCTAGTCATTTTTAATCCGATTATCTTATCATTAGCCAATAGGTATAATAATGTTTCGAACCCAGTTTTGGCTTTGTGATTTTGGAATAACATTATTTTACATGAGATAGTTTATGATTGCATTATTGCCCTCATGGGTAGTTTGTGGCATGAGCTTTCTCAGAGAGACAGAGGTTGACATAACTCCCAGTATAGGGGATGCCACCATGGGCCACACAGGGGCTGGACATTGGTGCAAGCAGATCTGTGGGTCAGTAGCAGAATGGGAGCAGTTATGCCTCAGACCCACAACAGACTTGCTGAAGCTCCTGTGTGGCTCTAGAACTCCAGAGATGGGGGAGCTAGAGTCTTGTACATTGTCTCCATAGAGGACATGAGCAGGTTGTCCTTGGCTGTGTTAAATAATCAGATCAGAGGAGAGACTGAAGTACTGAGGGTGACCTACCTTGTTGGAGATGGTGGAGGAGGAGGCAGAGATAAGTTAGCAAATGACACTGACTTTGCGGTTTCTAGCTCCAAGTCTTCAGATGCAGGTATATAACAGAGTATCTGCAGAAACCAGAAAAGTAAAAGGGGATAATGGCCAGTGTGGGGAGAACAACAGAGGTGGGAATAACAAGATTACAAGTGATTTGAACGAGTAAATGGGAAAAACAGAGGGGGGCTTTAATTAGAGAGCAGGGAGAGAGATAAATACAGAAGAAGGAGGAAGGCTGATAAAACAACAGTAAGACTGTCTAAAGAAACTCATAAGGAATCATACTATTAACTATCTAGCTAAAATACCAGTAATATATGTAGTCATTGCATAAATATACATATATACTTTTAATAATAGTTTTCCATCTGATAATGCCCCCTGCAAGAGCCATAGAATAACAAAAGCCCAAACACCAGCATTAAGAAGCCCTTTTTAACTTGTTGGTCAGAGTTGCCCAAGAGACTTCCTGAAATTATAGGCTATTACTACTGCCTTGTTGCCTCCTAGGGATGGAATCAAGTCCCTGTTGCTAAGGCCACCATGCATTTTGGATACAGGACCCATGCATTTTGGAACTGACCTGAAAGCATCCTCCTTGAGGACTAACTAGATTTTGTGGTACCAGAAGGTACCATGCAAGCTTCCAAGGGAAGAAGCAAACAACAGTCCTACCCAGCTATGATACCCATGGACCACAACATGACCAGGGTGACATGATAACCCTAAGGGTGCAATATTGTCATGTGTTTCTTCATAGTGACCAACAACTCTCCAATTAGTCTTAAGGATCATTCAACAAGAGAGAAACTATTCCTGGTACTGGAAATTTAGTCAACTACCTAGGGCTAGTGAAGTCAGGGATCTTGGAGGAAAACCTACAACTACCACTTTACTACACCAGCATAATTCTTAACTACATTTTAAATATTTATTCTTATACCCACAGGTAAGTGTAGTTCTCATCCTTCATCAAAGAAAATAACCTCTGCAATAGATAGAAAACATTACAGAAAACCACAACTGATTAACACACAGGGAACAAGAAATCCTGTGGTTCCCAGTTCCAATTGATCTAAGGTTCAGGAATCACTGCAAAAGAGAAGTTGGGCAAAGACTGTAAGAACCAGAGGGGGAAGTTTGTGGTGTGATTGTGTCTCCTGGAAATGGCTGTCTAAACAAGACAGAAACAATGGGCATGCCAACACGCAAGGCGGAAGAGCTCAGGAGGCCTCAACCGTTGACAGAGCTACAGGTTGACAGAGCTACAGGGCAATGCTGAGAGTGGAGAAATGGTCTTCCCTGGAGAAGAGGTTTTATTATAATTTCAAAAGTTAGAGAGAGAGAGAGAGAGAGAGAGAGAGAGAGAGAGAGAGAGAGAGAACAAATCATTTAAAAAGACACTAACTTAAGTCCACACAGCACACCCTTCAAGTCAGGAGTGTGTTTAGGGACAGGGACTCACACCACAGCTTCTTCTGTCAAGAAGCTGCAGAATATTTCCTCCTCAGTGTTGCAGGCTTGGTGTCCACAGCAGTCTCCTTTAGCCATATGTTGCCATGCACTTATTCTCAGGCTGTCTAACATTCTTTGAATCTAACTGGAGTCTTTCTTGATGTTTTATATATTGCTACATATGTAGATTTATATCTTCTTTTCTAGATGTCTAGTTTTTCTCTTGAATCTTGTTTTCTTTTGAGCCAATCATATTTTATTTATATAATTTTTAGTTGTGCTATTTATTCAAAACTTCTTGCTTATCTTTTCAAGTGTTGCCCCTGAAGCTCATCTTCATAAAGTGGCTTTATCTTGCTACTTTTTCATGGCCCCGATGCTGTGGGCTCTTTTGAGACTTCAAAGAAGGTCATTCTCCTACATGCCTAGGCTTCTGTTGAATTATATTTTAACTTCAGTAGGGATAAAGTAACATTGTGCCTCTTTTACAGAATTTGTTGCATTCACACAGTGGTGTGTGCCCCCTCCCCACCTTTCTTTTTGTGTCTTGGTCTCTGTCTTCCTCTCTTTCCTGGCTTCATTCCTTCTCTGACTTCCATTAAATTCACTGTTCATTCTCCAAGTGCTACTTTATCATAAGGTTGGAATTCTTGGAAAGACCAGTGAAGGTAGACCAGAAGAATAATACTTTAAATGCACAGAATTAAAAACAAAGCAATCACAAGGAAACAGGACAAACGACTTTAAAATGTAATTTATTGTAAGTGTATGGTTTTCTTGAAACCTCCTAATGACAGTGTTGTGGAAATATTTGATTCACTATGGTTTACAGCTCCTGCTGGTTCTAGCTAGGGATTAACAACAACAACAAAAGGGTGGCTCTCCAAGTTTTCTCCATACGTTTAGATTCTCTAAGTGCTCAGCTGGACCTTAAGACTGCTAATTGACTTGTCTTTAATTTGAAGATTTCATACATTAGTACACATACATTTGCATTATTTTCAACCTCTTCCTCCTCCAGTTCTTGACTTCATGCTTCATGACCACTTCTTCCACACATATATAATTTATCCTCCTGAGTTCAGTTCATGACCTGTTATTTGCATTCATTTGGGGTTGATCACTGAAGAAAAAGAACAAATAAGCCCAAATCCAGTAGATAAGATTATTGAAATAATAGCTACAAAACAATATGAAGAATCAATCTAGAGCTGCTTTTTAAAACAATAACAACAACAGAAGGATTTACAGACCCTTAATTGGATTAACCAAAAGAGGAGACCCAAATGCATAAAATTAGATATGAATAGGGAAGCATAACAAAACATACCAAGAAATTCAGAAAAAAATCATAAGGAATCCTTTAAAAACTATACTCAATTAAATTTGAAAATCTAAAAGAAATAAACATTTGTAGATACATCCAAACCACCACAATTAAAACAAGAAGAGATCAGTGACTTCAAGACTCATAACAAATACAAAAAGTCTCCTGGCTAAAAAAAAACCCAGGTCCAGATGAATTCACAGCTAAATTCTATAAGACATTTAAAGAACCAATACTTCTCAAAATATCCCCCCAAATTAGAACCATAAGGAACACCAAAACACACACTGAAAAGAAACTGGCACCTTCAACAAATGATGCTGAGAAAACTGGATGTCCATATGTAAAAGAAAGAAATTAGACCCCTATTTATCACCATGCAGAAAAGTCAGCTCTAAGTGGATTAAAGGCCTCTGTGTGGAACAAACTGTGAAACTACTAAAAGAAAAGATAGAGAGTACCCGACAAAATATGGGCACAGGAAAGGACTTTCTGAATAGAATTCCATTTGTGCAGGAATCAGTCCCAACAACTGACTCATCCCCAGCCCTCAGATCTGCTCTTAGACCTTCAGAGACCCTCAGGTGACAAAAAACCCATAGCTTTTCATGGGAAATGGAATCAGTAGGAATATTTGAACAATGTTATGGGATTCTTCCTAATTTGTACTGTGATAGAAGTTACTACAAGGTTGCTTTCTGGTCTGATGTGTTCTTTTTTCTATAAGCTGAGTTAGAAATATAGTAAGTAGATTATGAGCAGGTTGAGGTTCTGATTTTTTTTTCTTATAGAAACATTTAATTCAGAGACTATGGTTGGAAAAGAAGGGCTTTCACAGAACACCCAGACACAGCCAGGGAAATTGAGGTTCTTTTGCTATTATTATTTAATCAGGGGCCACACATCTGTCCCATTTACTTATTTACTCAGCAATGTGTTGAACTTGCACTGTGTGCCAGGCACTATACTCCTCAAGCTCTTGCTCCTGAAGAAACACATTTTCAGCTCTCTAAGATCTTTGACCCCATGAGCTAGAGCAGTGGCCTTTGACATCTGTGCTTCAGGCATCCTGCTCTTCCACCAGCTCATGCCCCACTAGAACTCATCTGCCCAGAATCAACAGGCAGCAATGCTGTGTTGTCCAATATTTCCAACATATTCAGCGATGCAAAGACATGTAACTAAAATATGAACAATCATTAAGAGAAGAGATAGAGATCATAGAAAGCAAAGGTAGTGAAGAAAATAATAACAGTGAAATATAATCATGGCATTAAATAAGCCAAGAAATATAGGAAAGAAAACCAGATGTGGGAAAATAGAAAATATATACTAACATTGCTGATTTAAGTACAGCTTGTCAGTTATTTTATTAAAATAGAATTGATATAAACAATGAAAAGCAGTCATTGAGGACGGGAAAAAGCACAGCCAGCAGGTGTATACTATTTACAAAAAGCACACAGGCCTCAAGGCCAAGGTTGAAATGGAGGCTAGCAAAGTTGGAGTTTTAAGATGTACCTGAGAGAATCCTTATCTATCTGTCAGAATTAGGCAAAGTAGGCTTTCAGAGGAGAAGGCATCAAAGGGCTGCTTCATAACAACAGCAGTGCTTTATCACAAATGTAGTTTGTGATATCAACACCTCATAATAACATTCAAAAACTTAGCTATATAGCCTAAGAAAAATATGTGCTAAAAAGAAAAACGTAATTTCAATATAAAAATTCTAATATCTTCTTAATATATTATCACTTAAAAATAAAGAAGATCACAGGCTTGAATCATGTCTTAAATGATCCTGTCTACTACATTGTACCCACAAACTGGAGTGGTATTTTTATTCATGTGCACATTGAACATTTAAATACATACAGTACACTATGTAAGAAAGACCAAAAATATCTTCAAATGACTGTAATATGAGTTTGTTCTATGACTACAAAGGAACTAAGATCAAAATAAAATTTCAAATGTTAACTATTAAATTTCATGTATTTAGATATTAAAGGTCAATTTCTAAATAACCCATGGACAATTGGACAATTATATCACAAATTAGTAGATCAGTCTTCATATCAAAATTCACCAGTTACCATTAAATCATGCCTTGAAGAAAATTTACAGTCTTCAAGTCCTAATTACAAAAAGAAAAGGTTAAAAAATTCATGAAGCAAACATCTGTCTCTGGCAGTTAGAAAAGGAAGAATAAATTAAGCCAATAACTAGATGAAAGGATGGAACAAAGAAGAGAACATAAATTAGTTAAATAGCAAATCAAACATAGTAAGTGGATCAAAGGAAAAGCACACACCCTGTGGAGCATGCATAGCACATGTGAGAAAGGCAGAGGGCTCTCTCCCCTTTCTAGAAGTGGCAGACATTAAACTAGAGAAAGGTGGTTAGTCACTAGGCATGTTCCTTGAGACTGAACCCCTCATAATCTCTTCTGGAGATTTTGCAAGTTACTTGTTATTTTCATCTATTTTCGAAATGTCATTTGTGTTTGTGATATATACATACATATATATATATATATACATACAGACAAGCGTTTGTGTAGATATGTATATATGTATGTGTGTGTGTGTGTGCATGCTGGTACAAGTGCATGTATGTGTAGAGGCCAGAGGTCGACAACAGGTATCTTTCCCAATCATTCCCCACCTAATTTTTTTGAGAAAATAACCTGGGGAAACATGAGTTCCTATAGCCTGGCTACACTGGGAGCATCAGGGATCCACCAGTCTCTGACGTGTGGCTTGGCTTTTTATGTGAGTGGTGGGATCTTCATCTTTCACAGCAGAAATTTACTAACTGGGTCATCTCTCTAGCCCCACAAACTACCATTTAAGGAAAGTAAAAGCCCCAATATCTGTGCTCTGAGTCTTAGTTAAAAGTGATATGCCATCTTTATTTTTTGTTCCTTATTTTTTTGAAATAACACTTCACTCTTTAGCACAGGCTGGGCTTGAACTCATGACAACCCTCCTGCCTTAGACTTCCATGCTGAGATTACTGGTGTCACTACTTCTAGCAAAGTTTATCTGATTTTTAGTGGTTATCTTTGGAACCATCTCCTGAGGCTGCTGTATCAGAGACAGAAATATGTTTTCTCACAATTCTGGGTAGCTGGAATAAGAACTGGATATCTACAAAGCACTCCCTCTGAAGTTGGATACACTGAGCTCCTGGACACTCCTAATGTCTCAGGTGCCTTCTGGGATTCTGGGTACATTGTTCCACATTCCACTTTCATGGTTACATGATACTCTTAGCTCTGTGTTATCACAGGGCTGTCTATACATAAGGACACTAGGGTGACCTCATCTTAATGAATTGTTCTTAGGGCTTATCAACAAGAATAATAATGCCTCCTCTGTGGGCTCATATATTTGAATATTTAGTAATCAGGGAATGGCACTGTTTGAGAAGGATTAGGTGGTATGGTCTTGTTGAAGACTGAGTGTGTCACTGAGTGTGGGCCTGGAGGTTTCAAAAACCCTCACCTAGTTCTCTTTGTCTGTCTGTCTGTCTGTCTGTCTGTCTGTCTCTCTCTCTCTCTCTCTCTCTCTCTCTCTCTCTCTCTCTCTCTCCCTCCACCCCCCTCTCTCTCACACACACACATACACTGTGGATTAGGATATAACTCTCAGCTACTGCTCCAGCACCATGAGTGACACCATGGTCTTATCATGATGATAATGGACTAAACTTCTGAAACTGTAAATAACTCCTCAATTAGATGCTTTCTTTTATAAGAGTTGCCTTGGTCGTGGTGTCTCTTTATAGCAATAGAACACAGGCTCTAGTCAAAATTAGGTATTGCTTAGTAGTTTCATTGTAAGCATGATTTTCTTTTGTCAGAAGTGGAAGGAGATGGTCTCTGACAGTCTGAGATGGAAAAGTGGGCACTAGAACTTACTGGACCTGGGAACAGCTTTATCGATTAGAACAACAATAGCTTCAATTTTCCAAATCACTGGGATGGATTTTCCATTTCAGTGGTTACAATTTTCCAAATGGCTGAATTTACTCAAAACTGACAATTTTAAAGCCTCTTGATAACTGCTGATTCTTAGTTTGAGAATGTATTTTATTTTGAAGGTATTATTAAGTGATGATTTACTTTCTTTTATTTAATCAACTGATAGAGTTCAAATCCTGTGTTCATCTAACTATCGTTTCAAAGATCGGCATTCAGATGAAACAGGCTTCTGTTGTCTTTGCTTGCAGGGGTGGAATCAATGCTCTTTCCATCACCTAGAACTAATTCAGAATGTGTGTGTGTGTGTGTGTGTGTGTGTGTGTGTGTGTGTGTGTGTGTGTGTGAAAGTTAAAGATCAACACTGAGTATCTTCTTTATCTTACCCTTTGAGATAGGATCTCTCATTGAACCTAGAGATCACTGACACTGCAGTCCAACATCAAGGGAGATCAAGGAAGGAGTTCAAGTCAAGAATCTAGAGGCAGGGACTGAAGCAGAGACCATGAAGGAATCCTTCTAGCTGGCTTGCTCCCATGACTTGCTCAGCTTGCTTTCTTATACAATCCAGGGCCACCTGCTTAGGAGTGGTATGGTACACAGTGGGCTGAACCCTCCAACATCAGTCATTAATCAAGAAAATGTTCTCACAGACGTGCTCATAGGTCAATATGACACAGGTAATTCCTCATCTGAAGTTGCCACTTCCCAGGTATCTCTAGTTTGTGTCCTGCTGACAAACACTAACCCACACAGTCTTAAGAACGTAAACATCAGGATAAGAGGTTGAGGGTTCCTTATCTGCTACTATTATCATCCATTGCGATATTATTATCCATTGCTACTATTATCATCTATCAGCTGCTTTCTTCTTCTACAGGCTTCCTGGAAACCAGTAGCTTAACCTGTGTTGGGGATATGGCCACCATGGAAGTGGCAATTGAGAGGATTAATCTCTTACCCTGGGTAGTGGAATGTGACCTTCACATAGTCTTGTAAACCAAGTTTCTCTGTCCCACCCCATTCCCACAGCTGCTTCCAAATAATCACTCAGAGGTTTATATTGATTATAAATGCTTTCTCAATGGCTCAGGCTTATTACTAACTACCTCTTATATTTAAATTAACTCATTTCTATTAATCTATGCATAACTCATTCTATTAATCTATGCATCACCATGTGGCCATGGTTTACCAGTCCTTTGGCATATTTCTCCTTGGGTGGCTCTGGCTTGCATCTGCCTGACTCCGCCCTCTTCATCCCAGTTCTTAGCTTGATTTTTCCACCTAACCTTATCCTGCCTGGCTATTGGTCAAAACAGCTTTATTATCAACCAATGAGAGCAACCCACATTCACAGCATACAGAAGAACCACCCCATAGTGTAATTTTGCATTCAAGATCGGAAGGACCAAGGTGTCGGACACACTACCAAAAGGATCCCACAGTCCTTTTCTCCCAGGTCCCCTGGGTCTGTGCAGAGAACAGTTTTTGATCAGTGTGTTCACAGTTTACTGAGAACTGAGTCACAGTTCTTGTTTGTACTGTGAATGTTGCTTATGTGCTGATTTCTTCTGTCTATTAGGCCTTCAACCCTTGCATACATCTTCATAGTTACATTAACTAGCAAAGTTTGGGCACATGAAAAAAATCCCCAGTATTTGTTAAATATGAACAAATAGACTTTCTATTTCTCCCATATTTTGCTAAGACAGTTTCTTAAATACTGTTAAATTAAAAGAAATAAACGTATTCAAATATTTAGAAAAATCCAGAACTTAAATGATATATTATTTTGTCACATATTTTTGAAGTGTCTTTTGTGTCTGGGAATTGTGAGACCAGATACAAACTCTTTTATGGGGTGATTTGATCTTACCTGGCAGGGGTGAGACCTTAACCAGAGGGAGGAGCAGTACAGTAGAGTGTGGAGGGCCTGGGCCCTGTAGAGCTTGCCTGGATTATCCTCCCAAGGATTTGAACACTCATATTTCTTCCAGAAAAATAGCCTGGAAAAGAAGCTGGACTTTCATATCCTTTGTAAGAAAGACAGGTCAAGACTCCTTGAGACACTGCCCATGTTCTCATCAGGACAAAAACTGCAGTGGAAGAAATATTCACTTCAATTCTCCTCACAAGTTGCTAGTGTCACTAAGGGCTCTGTGCATCTTCACCACGAGGTGATTTTTCTACCTGTTCCATCTCAGCATGCATGGAATGTGCTGGCTAAATCTTACCTGATCATACTGCTTTGGGCTGGAGTAGTTCTCCAGTATATGAAACTCAGAGTCCAGCACTCAGGGGCTTTTGGGAAGGGATCAGGTTAAATGAGGTCATGAGTCTGAAGACCTGATGATGATGCCCTGAGAAGAGTAGACCAGATAACCTGTTCTCTCCACCATGCAAAGACAGAACAGGGAGGCAGCCACCTACAGCCCAGGAAAAGAGACTGCTACCAGATCTCACCATGACACACCTTGTCTCAGGCTTCTAGATTGCAGACCTGGGAAAGGATAAACTTTACTGTTAAGCTGCCAGTCTGTGGTAATTTGATCTGAAACAGCCTGGGTTACTGATACAGCTAATTATCTTTGGGTAACACTTTAGTTTGTTATACCTACTATTGCAGGAGTATAATTGAATTCTTTATAACTCATTTGTCTTTATGCAAATATTGCTATTATTGATATAATAAATACATTCTCTATTTTTTCCCTTTAAATAACCCAAGATATTTGAAGAAAAATTGGAAATACAGATTTTAAAAAATCTATAGAAGGGCTAGGGAGATACTTCAGTTGGTAAAGTGATGACCTGAATTTGATCCCCAGAACCTCATAAAAATTCTGAGTATGATGGTATGTACTTGTAATCCCAATCCTAAGTAGGATTCTTTGGGTCTTGCTGGACAACCAGTCTGGTCTAATTAGTGAGATCTAGGCCAGTAAGAAGCACTATCTTAAAAGAGATGGAAAGTATTCCTGAGGATATCTCCAAATGCACATAAACATATGCATACTTGCACACACATATTCACCTGCACACACAAACATAAGCATATATGTGCATAAACACTTGCATAGAAACTAGAGAAAGGTTCCACAAGGTTTCATTGCATAGGTAACCTATTTGTGTTAAAAGTGCTCTCTTACTTTTTTCCAGTGTGTATGTTACCGGCATAGGCATAACACATATATAACAGGAGTGGCAGAATACATTGTAATTTACTCTCTGCTATGTTTTCTCAGTATCAATACATTAAACATTTATCCATATAATTGTATGTTACATCACTTTAATTATTCTATAATGCTCTCCTTGGGGTGTAGCATGAGATATTTAACTCTCTTTCTATCATTGGTACCATAATTGTCATCAACTTGGCTAAGCCTTTCGCTGCTAAGATATCTGGTCAAATGTTATCCAGATGCATTAGTTATTTTTCTATTTCTATGATCAAACACCATGACCAGGGCTACTTATATAAGAAAGAGTTTACTTGGGCTTATGGTTCAAGAGGGATAAGAGTACACCATGACAGGGAATTGTAGTGGCAGGTGGCAGGCAGCAGGCATGGTGGCATGAAGAGCTGAAGGCTCATATCTCAAACTGCAAGCAGAAACAGAGAAATCACGTTGGGAATGATAAGAGTCTTCAAGTTCTCAAAGCCCATGTCCCGTGACATACTTCTCAAAAAAGCCATATTTTCTAAGCCTTCCAAATAGTGGCTCCTGCTGTGGGATGGTCCTTCTGTATGCTGTGAATGTGTGTTGCTCTCATTGGTTGATAATAAAGCTGTTTTGGCCAATAGCCACACAGGATAAGGTTAGGCAGTAAAATCAAGCTGAGGATGAAGAGGGTGGAGTCAAGCATATACAAGCAAGCCACCCAAGGAGCAAGATGCCAAAGAAGCAGTAAGCCACAGGATGTATGGTAATGCATAGATTGATAGACATGGGTTAATTTAAATGTAAGAGTTAGTTAGTAATATGCCCGAGCCATTGGCCAAGCATTTATAATTAATATAAGCCTCTGAGTGATTGTTTGGAAGAGGTTGTGGGACTAGGTGAGACAGAGAAAAGCCTCCATTTACAGCTCCAACTGGTGACTAAGTATTCAAATGCCTGAGACTATGGTATGTGTGTGTGTGGGGGGGTGCCATTCAAACTACCATACCAGGGGTTCTGGGAGGCTGGCTATGAGTGACATCAACCCTGGAATCTGTCACCCCACTATTATCCCCCCAATGCTGATGACCTTATCCATTGGGTTCAAGGTTTTTTCAGAAAGAAAAAAACTGACCCTCCCACATAGGAGGGCATTCTGTTGCCTCAGACAAGCTGTAGTATCTACCTCCCAGTCCTTAGGCTAGCTTATCCCAAAAGTCTTGTGACTTGTCAAGTTGTCTTAGTGATATGAGCCAATATTTTAGAGTAAGTTTCCACAAATAGACACACACATAATATTTATGTAATTCTCTCTCCAGTTATATATTTACAATACTTATATAATTTCTTTATAAATATTTGGACAGATACTAATCTCTTTCGATATAGATAGGTACAGAAAGACATTCAATTAATCACCCCATTGTTTCTGTTTATCTGTGATCTTTGACTAAAATATTAAAACATTTCCAGTCATTTTGAATTTAAAAGGCACTACAGAGAGAAGCTCTTTTGCCCTGATGGGATTCCTAGCAGTGAGATTGCTGGTCCATGCTGAGTATGTTTGGAGGTTGGAGACAGAAGGTCATACTCTGAGTAGAGATGGCATCCACTTCTCCTCCAGCCCCTCTAGATCTCTGTTCCTCATGTTGCTGCTGGGTCTCTGGAGTGTTCTTACTATCTCAAACATGTAGGGAAACACTGAGTTTTATTTTTACTTTTTATTTATCAACCTTAATCTCAACCTTAAGCTGAGTTTGAGATTGCTCTCATTTATTAATTGGTCATTGTTCCTATCTATGTTGGGTCATATCCTGTGTACAGTATGCATTTCCTGCGGGCACACTACTCATATGAGTCTCAGTTCAAGTATCCCAGTGGGAACATTCTGCCACAATCCCAGTACAGGTCACAAAAGCTCCCAGTGGACTCCCTCTTAGCACACTTTACCCAGAAAGACGTTTCTGTTCTGCCCTCTTTCAAATGGAACTTCTCTGATCTCTCCTTATCCCTTTGTGCCTATTTTAATAACTATTTATAAATATTAATCTCTACATTATGAAACCTGAAAGAAGAACCTTGTATTTTTCTTATCCATCACACTAAGTAAAGTGATCTGCATGGTAAGGGCTCAGACACACTTGTTGAAGGAATGAACAAAACCTGCTCTAAAATGAAAGAAGGAGACATATAGAACTAAAGATAAATAAGAAAGATACTTACTTTTGAAGAGATATCTCTAGAGATAGGACTACTTTAAAATGGAGTTGTTATTTCACTTTGAATAAATTTATCCTTGACAGAATAGCATCTTATTTGTTACCACATTTTAAATAACTTGTGAGCCAAAAATACAGCTCCCAGGAGGTTTGTCTGAAAAATATCAAAGGCAGACACAGGGTATGTTTCAATGTCTTTTCTGGTGTGACTTCTATACTGCTGGTGACAGCTAAAGTAGAGAAGTTTTGGTTATATGGAAATATTTTGCTTACATTTGTTTCTTTCTATGTTTTCCCCCATAGAACTCAGTGGTAAGGACGCGTGAACATCTGCTGGCCAGCTGTGCAGGCTCTGTGCCACTGTTTCCCCATTATTGCTACCTCAGTTGTGACTTTCCTACACTGAGATCTCTGACTGTCATATGGCCAGATAAACTGTCAGAATAACTAGTCTGGTATCCAGAATCGTGGGAAATCCAGCAGAGTATCCAGTATCAGTATCTTGGCTTACTTCAAGAGAAATTTATGAAAATTATTTTTTTTCCGTGAGACTCCACAGGCTCTGTAGCAAGGTTCCCTAGGCACCAAGTCTCAGAGAAGACTTACTTAATTAGTAAATTAATGTTTCTTTGTTTCTTATTTGTCTTCATATTTTACTTTCCCTGAATCACCTGTAATTCTGATTTTGAATATTTCTACCCTAGCCCAACCTTTCTCAAAAACAAACAAACAAACAAATAAAACTCCCACTGTCCTTTGCTTTGTTTATGCCACTGATAAGTACATTTGAGTTGTGTTGCGAAATTGAAATAGTCACGTGTTAATAAAACTTTAGTTATTGGAAACTGGAGCAAAGAAGAAGAAACTTTTTTTTTTCAGGAAGGAGGCAAATGCTCTGCTGCTGAGCTTTGGCCCCAAGCCTAAGAATATACGTCTTAATTAGCAAGGCCCCATGAGGGGGTGCAAGCAGCAGATCATAAGTGAACTAGAACTCCAGGAGATGCCGATGTCTAAGATAAAGAGATATACCAAGTGATAAACGGCAGCACTGGGCATTCTCAGCTTGTCCCTGATTCCAGAACCTGTGGAAGCAGTACCACAACCAGACTCAGGAGGAGCTTGCATTGGTCTCAGTTGGTTCATCCCTTTGCTCTGCTGAGAAAGTATATAAAATCTCTCAGATCATTGTTTACAGTAGTAACTTAAGTAAGACACATTACCCTTTGAAATGACCTAGAGAACATTAGCAAATATATTTCTAAGCAAAAAGTTCTTTTAAAAATTATTTTAAAATTTAGAACTTTAAAAAAAGTAAATAAATGCCTAAGTGTTTCAAGCAAAATCTGCATGGTTGATACAAAAACCACTGTCTGTTACTTTTTAATATTTTCCAAAATTTCTAATAACTGTGAATCCAGCATAGTCTGAGTAGGCCATTTTTATGCAGCTGAGTGACTGTATCAAAGTCAATCACTGTATTGTACAATGTGGTCAGAGAAGATTCCTTATAGAACAGAACAGGGAGGAAACTTCCTTCCTAGTTTGAGTTCTTTTCCACATATTTTGCACAGTGCCCAGCATGTGTAGCATCTAGATATCCAGCTTTTAGTAGGTCCCTGTCTGATCCTGTGACCTTGCCCTCTTCTCCCACATTCCAAATTCCTAAGCCCTCCTAGTGATATTATTTTGCATTTGAGCAGAGCTTGTACTTTTTAAAATTGAAGTTTTACTTCATTCACTCTTCATGATTCTTCCAAGTGGATGGCAATACCATCTCATTTGCAGAGATGACAAAGCCAAGTGTTAGAGATCCCATGCAACTTGGTTCCAAAAGCTTACCTCCTAATGCTTGGTCCTGGATATTAATACATGACAGCCATCTGTCTAATCAATACTACCCCCATATCTTACCTGAGATGACAGATTATATCTGCTCTCATTTCTGGGGATGATGTCCATCTTGAAGAAAGTAGACTTCACAATTCACATGCAAAGCATCTGATTCCTCAACTTTAGTTTCCTATCCTTAGTCAAGATTTCTCACCAGTTGGACTCACTGAGCATCAGCTCCTATAATTCTTAACATAGACTCAAATTAAAATATGCACCACAGTTCAGAGTTGAGTGGGTGGATGAGGTGCCCATTGTTTCTGCATGGCATTAACGAGAACCAAGAAATCTTGGAAGAGGGTATTCCAGCAGATATGAGCTTTTGACCAGTTTAGATATCACCGTGAGCCCTGCAGCATTGCCCGTGGAGCTCCTAGAACAGTGATATGCAAGTTTGTTATCATGCAATGAAGCAGTATTTCAGCAGAGACTATTGGAGCCCTGTCCTCAGAGCATGGTGGTCTTTTTGCTGAGTAAAATAAACAGAAAGTGAACAGTGGTGAAGAAATCACCACTTAACTATAGCTGGAATTGGTTGCATGGCCTCAGGCCATCCACACTTGAAAAATGTGACAGAGCTCATGGTTCAGGGTCTCAGTTGACCTGGTTCTCACTTTCCACTGATGGTCTGTAAGCCCAAATGACTATGAGCTACTTGAACTTCAAATTTTACTAACTCTCTGCTGTCTTCAAATAAATGGATGAAATATAAAATAAATTCCTCTCCTTTTGTAAAGTTAAGCTCCTTAAATACTAAATTCCCAAATCTTCTAACCTCTACTGTCTCCTCCTGGTGGGCCCAGAGGCAGGACAGAGGACTATGTATTTAAGGCAAAGTTTGCCTTCTTACGGGATTCCCACCATATCTAGAGGCTCCTATAAAGGCTTTTTGCAAAGAGAAGGACGGATGAGCCATGCTCCACCTTGTTTTGTTGTCCTCACAGTGAAGGTTCTCATGGGGATTTGGGGGTCTCTGTGTATACACTTCTGTGATGTCCACTCTTACCAGACTGAGGTGAAAGGAGATATTGAGACACCACAAATGCAATGTGATATGGTCAACAACTATGCCTTGGTGTTGGAGCAGCAGGAAGGTGTAGAGCTGCAGAATGGGTGTCTGCACCAGCTCAGAGGTACAAGACCTGCTGAGAGACTCCCATGTAGAGTGCTTAAGGCCCTGCCAACATACAACTTTTCATGCTACAGTTTCTGGTTTCTTGGTACTCATGAGCATCACCAAGGTGGAGAGAAGCACAGCTTAACTAAGGACTTTAAACTTTAACCTGTGCTCTTCTCTGCAGAGGCCAACAAGTCAGCCCAATAACACTAGCTTTTGTGTCATCTGAACAGAAACACTTGCACGAAAGATCCCAGTATCCCTGGAAACAGAATCTATGATTCATACATGAAAGTCTGCAGGTGTTTCCAGGACCTATTTGTACAAAGGTTAGGATGGGAGAAGACATGGCAGCATTAGTTTTCAGCCCACAGGCCAGGCAAAGAACTCCCCACTGCCCTGCAGCTCTTCATTCAAGTGCCAGCTCCTTGCTTGAGGGCCCCCACTTCAACCACACAACATTGTTTTCATCAATCATCTGCACAAAACATTGATAAATCAGGTGGATGGAGAAAAGAGAAAAATATCAGATTTGGCCCTCCTAATAGGCAGCTAGTCTTTCTCGGGAGCTCAGAGTTCCTTCTGCTCCAATTTAAACTCATAAGTGAGATGTCAACTACAGTGCCAGGCTTCCAGTGAAGTTAGGAAAGACATACAGAAAGAATAGATTTTCTTGGTGTCAAAGTCAGAGGCATCAAATACCTTGCCTTCTAAAACTTTGCAAGTTGGCTTTGCTACATGGGGAAATGGTGTTCACCTCCCTTCTGTGATACTCCACCTTAGATCCATTCAGCTGGGAGGCAGCCCCTGTCTAGCTGGCCTGAATGCTGTCTGTACTTCCTGCTGATAGGAGGAGGCTTAATGTACACTTCTTTTTTTTAGCAAGAAACACCCCAGGAACTCATGTGATGTATAATTTCCTGAGGTACAATCTCTTGCTAGTGTCCCAAGAAGCTACTGTAACCAGATTGCACTCTGGTGTGGATTATAGCTCTCACTCATTTTCTGGTTGCATTTGGGCTTGCCAAGCCTGGTGGAACTTAAACTACATCACATGGTGAAAATGGCCATTGGTTATAGTAGAAACACTTGCCTCTCATGGGCAGAACTTGATTCAGGGTTTAGGTCTGTCTTGTCCTGCCAGTGCTAGAGCTTTGTGCTATTTCCTCTGTTCATGTAACATTCCTCTTGTTCCATTTTCTTTCTTGTACTATTCATGTCCAGCAATCTGTTTCCTAATGGATTCCAGAGATCTGCTTCCTAATAGAGTAGAGGAATTTGTTTCTTAGTGGATTCTTGTGAATCTTCTCTAACATAGTAGGATTTAGACTTAAGAACGCGTTAGGGTCACCTGAAATCTTCTTTTGCTCAGGTCTCTTGTCTTACCTACCATGCTCTTGTTTGGGAGGTATGGAAGGTTCAGAATCAGTTGATCAGAGCAGTTGAATTCTGTAACATCTGTTCTGTATGCCCAAGAGTGAAAGGATATCTGTGGGCATCCTCCATGAGTTCCTGGGTACCCATCCACAGCTCAGCAAGGTTTCTCCTGGGCTTCTCCATACACCACTGATGAACCTTATCCCCAAATAGTTCTTACCTTGGAACTCCTTTCCAGATGTTCATAATACATACTCTTACAAAATCTGACTTTTAAGTAATTTCAATCCTTCTTGCTTTTGTTGGTCTACAAGTAAATCATTAGTGAAATCAGCTGTTAATTTAGCCATAAATCTTTTATAGAGTGACAGTCTATCTAGTTCAGGTAGATAGTACAAAATTAATCTCTATATTGAACAGAGCAGAAGCAGAATGCCCCAAACATGTGTCAGAGGCTCTCAGAGTCAATGGTAAAGAAGTTACCTGCCTTCTGTTGTTCCTCCCATAGCCAGTCTCTCTTGTCTATCTGTAGGACTACTTCTTGTCAGGCTGACTGGAAGCTTGTTCTGCTTTCTGGCTCTTATAGACTGGCCATCTCTAGGATGATGCATCTATCTTTAGCTGACCTTGGGTTTTGATGTTGGCATATGCTGAGTGTCTTTGGCAAGTTCTTTGCCTGCTGTGCTACTGAGAAGACCAGACAGAGCAGGTGCAGGAAGACAGAGGTAATGTCTCCAGAGCAGTGGTGGGGAGACTTCATATCACTGATCATTCATGGTTCTATGTGAAGCCTGAGAGATAAGACCATAGAGCCCTGACTGTGTTAGTTTTGTGATGAGTCCCACCAGGGCAGAGACACTTCTGATCTCAATGTTCATTAAGAGTTCTTCTGATCCCAATGTTCTGCTGTCTTTCTGAGAGACTTAACACATTGTCATAGGAAGCTAACCCCAGAGGACATAATCATAGCATATTTCCAGTGGCCTTAGAGCCAAAGGCACAACCTGAAAAAGTTACCAGAGTCACACCTTACCCTGAGAAGGTGGTCTCCTCTCATAAGCTGGCTATGTGTTAGCCTGTGTGTTTGCATATGTGTACAGATGTACATGCAGGATGAGTGTTTATGTAAAAACTAAAGATTCATAGAACTTTTGGGAATTTTGGAGAGATAGCTTAACTCAGTGGACTAGAAGACAATGTCAACATGTTTAATACAAACATATGCCAAGTAGATAACTCCATAAGCTAAAAAGTGTGATTCAAACACCAGAATGATAAATAATTCTACTCGTTGGTATCAGAGCTACCATAAAACAGCTCTATGGCAATGTTTCGAAGAGTAGAGATAAAGATTAAATAGAGTTGTGTTTGTTTCCTTCTAAAAAGCAGCATTATTTGGCTTCTTGGCTGGGCATTAGCAGTGGGAGCAGAAGAGGATTTTCAGACTGAAAGAGATGTCAGCATGGTTTGGCAGTGCCAAACCAACACCACTGGACTGGTTACCTAAATGCTTACCCACCCACCACACCTAAGCCTTTTCTGTGTCTCCTGGGTACCTCAGTGGGAGCTTTCTTATATTCAACAACTCTACTCTGACCACTATTCCTGTGCTCACCTATGATGGTTGACAATATGCTAACCAAACTTTTTGCTTGTTGTCTTTCAGATACTAAATAAAGGTGTCACTGTATTTTCAGCAAGACCATTGCAGAAGCCAAAAAGCATCCTTGAAACTCTCTATGAAATTCCAGAAGGTATTTTAGCTCAGTTACACCCTTAGGTACCTTGTCAAAACACATAAATTGACCAAATTGCTTCATCATGAGCTCAAGTGGAAAAAGTTCAGGTTTTGACAGTTGAGAGATACATTAAAAAAATTAATCAATTCTTAGAGTTCTTCAACATGTAACACCTGGAAATGACAACTCTGTCTGTGATAACTAAAACAGGAAGAGGACACAACAAAAGTAAGCAGAGATTCTACCCCAGAGTGGCATGTGTCAGGCACTGACCTACTATGTCCTATCCTAAACTGTCTCCAGCAACACTGCAATGCCTCTCAGAAGGGCAGGATTAAGGTCAGTGATGGTTCTGGAATATGATAGGAAGAGGTTGGCTGCCAGCCAAGTATGAGAACTGGGACTTCCAACTGAGGAAATGTGTTCAAGGTGAGCAAAGACATACTACTGATAGATGTTGAGGCAATGACCCTTCTATATACAGATGGATTCTATTCTCAGAATTCATGCTGTTTCAAAAAAGAAGCTGAATTATGAGGGTCAGTGTGCCTCTTTACTCTCCAGAGCCTCCAGAGTGTAGAAGAATGGACTAGTGTCACAGAGTCCCACATCTTACCTGGGGTGTCCCTGCTGTGCAGCAGCAAGGCTGGAAGCTAATGTTGCCTGATACTGCATATTACAGAGGTATGGTCCCTGGTTCCAGGGCTTCATATTGTGACCAAATAACCCACATGAAGCAACTGAAGGAAGAAAGGGTTTATTTTGACTTACAGTCAAGCAGATACATCCCATCATGGTGGGAAGGCATGTGGAAGGAACTTCGAGGTCATGTTGTACTTACAGTGAGGAATCAGAGAAAAATAAATATTGGTTTTCAGTTCTCTTTCTCCTTTTTGTTCATTTGAAACCCTCAAACCATGAAGTAGCGTCACCCATATTTTGGGGAGGATCTTCCCACTTCAATTAACTAATCCAGACAATCTTTCACAGACATGCCTAGAGGCTTGTCTCTAGATCCTGTCGAACTGGCATTATTAATCATCTCAGGATATGACATATATAACATATCCAGAGTGAGGCAAGATAAAGAAAATCACTAAAATACAAAGAAGACAATGAAGGTGAGCCTGACTTCTGATCCAGGAGTGGAGCTAGGGAGAGTGTGGGCTACATGTAGAAGTGAGAAGAGCACTGTCAATAGGAAACCACTGCCAAGCTCCCAGGACATAGACTCTCCTATGACAGAGCACAAGTAGAAAACCTCAGCTTCTTTCCTTTGACAGCTGAGAGGCATCGTAATGCCCAAAACTTAGGCAATAAGCTCACATCAAGGACACTTAGCTTTGACCATGATACAGCCTTGAAGATTTTAAAGACAGGTAGATACTCTGTGCTGTAACCTACATTATTTTCCAACTTTTGAAAGTCAAGGTAACATCTCTTATCTGTACTGTCCCCTGTGAAAGGTCACTAAGGCTCTTCTGTTCAAAAGACAAATATACTAATTTTCTAGATTTCCTAGGATGATGACCTAGGCTTTCAGCCTAGAGATCCTCTGGAATGTGTGTGCACAAGGGGCTGCATCTTAAAAAGGATCCAACATTAACCAAAAGTGCTGTCTAGGGCTCCCTGAACAGTCTCAATGTGAACAGTGGCTTTTAAAAGACTGGAGTGACTCACAATAGGCAAAGTGTCATACAACAGATATTTGGTGTCTCTTTCTGTTGATTTAGGATATTTTGTCTTTAGCAGTAGGTCTTCACTCTTTTTTGGCCCTTTGGGCACCTCTAGAATCTAGTTAGGGTCCAGGTAGCTTCATGGTTCCACATACCACACTTTTTATACAGACTTGGGGGGCATTCTACATACTCCCTATCCCAAACCCCATTTTCTCTCAATTGATGACCATTATGAGCCAAGCTGCCACCTGGTACTTAGTGTTGGAATCTTTGATATAGTACCTCAGAATGTAATTATACTGTAAACAGGATCTTTACAGACTATCAATGTTAATAAGAGGGAGAAAGCTTGGTCTCTATTCCAAACAACTTTTGTCTTTATCCAAAGAGATGAGGCATGCTGGCAGGCTGACAGAAGAGGCACAGGAGAGTAGCATCCACAAACCTGGCCTGAAGTAGATACTTTCTTCTTGAACTCAAAGGGACCCAGTCCTGTTGACCCCTTGACTTCAAACTGAAATATTCCATTGACTCCTTGAGTGTTGCACTTTATGATGTGGGTCAGCAAACTAATTTCCTCTCTTATACAAGCTATCTTTCCTCAAATCTTAGCATTTGATCTGTTCTGATTTTTGATACCTGGGAGTTGACCTCAGAGTAAGAGCCCTTATTAGAGCTTTGGTGCAGAGATGAATCTTACAAAACCAAATTAGAGTCAACCTGGGATGCCCAGGCAGGGCCAGTGAGTCTGTCTATCTATCTATCTGTCTGTCTCTCTGTCTATCTGTCTGGCTGCCTATCTGTCTATTGGCCTATCTATCATCTATCTGTCTGTCTGCCTATGTTGTCGATCTCTCTTTCTGCCTATCTATCTATCATCTATTATCTATCAATCATCTATAATCTATCTATCTATCTATCTATCTATCTATCTATCTATCTATCTATCTATCTTCTTCATCATCATCATCATCTATCTATCTGTCATTTACCTATCATGGCTTATCTATACTGTCAATTTGATCTAGAACCAAAGTAAGACATATTCCTCTTGAAAAGTCTATGGAGGAATTTATAGGTAAGATTAACTGATAGAGAAGACCTTCCTCCACAGTAAGAAACACTTTCTAGCAATAGCCAAAACTTTTAAGGTCCAAGGGAAAAACAGTGCTCCTGTGCTTATCTGCCTGCTTTTACTTCTTTCTGATAAGTGCATCTATTCTGCTATTGCTAACACTTTTGTGTTCACTGACATTGGAACCAAGCTTCTTGCAATGTGAACTAAAACCAAATGGCTCTCTAGAAATTCATCAGGCCTACAGCACCAGATTGAGATTGCTGAAGTGTCTAGCTTCAAAGACTGAGCAGCTCCCAGGTTCTTGTCCTCTCTAGAGACTTGAGGATCCTTGTTGGACTAAACATTAGGTACATTTATCTAATAGGTTTCTTTTCATAATACATATTTATCCTATTGGTTTTGTTTTTCTAGAGAACCCTAATTATTTATTTATCAACTATCATCTATCATCTATTTATCATCTATCTATCTATCTATCTATCTATCTATCTATCTATCTATCTATCTAATCTGTCATCTTCCTACTTATCATCTATCTGTCTGAAAATGTTTAGCATTGGCAAAATGACTTTTATGCTCTGATCACACAGTCTTTAAGGGATGTGAGGACTGATTTGAAAGCTCTTCTTATTTGGCAATATACCTGATTAACTTGGACAACTTGGATTGTGTCTCTAAAGTGCCATGATGCATCCATTGCCAGTGTAAGCACATGCAGCACACAGATTCTTCTAAGATATGGAGGTGAACAGGAATAGCTTCCTGTACTATATGGCATCCTGTAGTAATTGTAAATTGTTTGTTCTAGAAAGACTGTGGGTCTTCAGAGCCTGGGTGAGCTTTGATCTTGATGTTTCTTACTGGCTCTGGTACCCCTGCACTCATAGCAGATTTTAGATTTAGAGTCGTTTAAAACAGACCAAAACATACATTTTCAGGAAAAGTATCCATGCTAATCACAAAGTCCTCTGTAAACATTACATTCCTACAAAGACTATTTTTTTTTTTTACAAAAAAACCTTTGTTATAAAAAAAACAGTAAGTAAATCACTGTATCTGTGTATCTTGCTCAGCCTTGATGCAGGAGGGAGGTGCTTGGTCCTGCCTCAACTGAATGTACCAGGCTTTGCTGACTCCCCATGGGAGGCCTTACCCTTTTGGAGGAGGGGATGGAGGGTGGAAATGTAAGGGTGGATGGCAGGAGGGGAAACTGAGGGGGAGCAGGAGGAGGGATGGAAGGGATCTGTGGTTGATATGAAGAATGAGTGGGAAAGTTTCTTTAAAAAACATAAAAACAAATAGCAAGCAAAGAACCGTGCCCATTTTCCACACTCCCAATGCTAACTGTCTGTCTTGATAGACAAGCTGCCAAATGCTTGGTTGACATGGTGTGGATACCACCATTTCAACCGAGACTGAGGTGCTTCGCTTCCCTCATTGACAGTTTAAACTCTGCCTGCCCATAAGCTGTGTGGGAGGTCAACAAGATTCTAAGATAACCACCTGTCTGGTCCATTGGAAGGATCTTGATGGTAATCAGGGAACCATTCATTCTATCATTTCCACTGTACTTAGGAACCTGCGGGGCAGAGATATTTTGGAGGATATGGATATGGATACAGATGACAAAGCCTTTTTTGATGGCATTGAGGTCCATGAAAAAGTGAGTCCTACAGTCCGTGACCGAGCACAAGATCCATACCCCTGATTCTAAGGGCCACTGTCCCCATAAGATTCACTGAAATTGAGCCCCCTGACCCCATTCCATCGATGTGGCTCTCAGATCAAGATGTACGGGTGGAACAATAGCCTATAATTGAACCCAAGCTGTCAATCCTAAAGGAATTAGTTGCAGAACAGCTAAAGATGGGACACACAGAACCATCCACAGTAAACATAATACCCCCATATTTATTATCCCTAAGAAATCGGGACACTACCACCTCCTGCAGGATCTTCATGTAGTTAATAATCTAATGGAAAAAATGGGATCTATACAGCCAGGCCTCCCCCACCCCAGCACTATTCCTCCATCTTGTTATATTTTAGTTTTAGATATTAAGGATTGCTTTTTTCAAATTCTTCTGATGCCACAGGATTGAGATCATTTTGCCTTTACTATATGAGAACCTAATATGTATAAACCAGCTAAGAGATATCAATTGGCTGTTTTGCCCCAAGGAATAAAGAATAGCCCCATATTGGGTGCCAGATGTTTCTGGATCCTAACAGCTCCTTCAAGGGAGGGGGTGAGAAGGTGTGGTGTCAATGACACAGACATCAGGAGTCTGCTCTTTGCCTTTCACTGTCTGTGTCATTGATCCTGCACCTTCTCACCCCTCCCCTGTGGAAGCCGTTAGGATCTAGTAACAGAAAATCACATACCAAAGTTAGCCAGACCCACAGACTATATAGCTCAATGAATTTCTACACAACTGGAGTAGCCATTCAGAAAAGACACTGTGGAACTTCACATTGGATTTTATATTTTCATTATTGAACATATTTTTATTCACTTGCTCACCACAAAAAAATGGCAGAGTTAGAACTAGAAAAATAATTACTTTATGTCCTCTTTTGTAACTCATATTCCTTGCCTGCATTTAGCTCTTCCACTAATACTTAGCATTTCTTATTCTTTTTCTACATATTATGCTGAAAATACATGTACATTTATTAAATATATACATATGTTACTGAATAGATAAGAGAGAAAACATTTGTTTTTCTTTCTGAGATTCTGTGATTTTGGTTAATGTTTTTTATTGGCAGTTTTATTTTTTGGCAATTCTGGATATCAGCCCATTGTCTGAAGCAAATATGGTAAAGATCTATCTCATCTGTCCAGTATCTGTTTGCCCTGCTGATGATTTCATGCAATCTCAACTGTTTATACATGGGGTTAGGTTTTCTGCTATTGGTGCTCTGTTCAGAAAATTCTTTCCTACCCTAATACCTAGAAGAGTATCACCTCTGTCTCCTTCTAGAAATTACAATGTTTCCATTTTTAAATTAAGGTCTTTTACTTTTGTATAAGGTGAAGGATAAGAATCCAATTCCATTCTTCTGCAGGGAGAAATACAGTTTTGTCAGGATCATTGTTGAACAGGCCTTTTATTCAACATATGTTTTTCCTCTTTTGTCATTAAGTGGGCATAGTTTTGTCACTTTATTTCAGGGTCCTCTATTCCATTTTATTGGTCTTCTTGTCTATTTTTAGATGAGTACCAGGCTGTCTTTATTACTACAGTTCTATAGCATAATTTGGTCAGGCATTGTAACACCTCTGGTTGTTTTCTTACTCCTTAGGATTGCATTGACTATTTGTGTTCTTTTGTGGTTTCATATGAATTGATGAATTGTTTTTTTAAAAACCTGTAAAATATGTTATCAGAATTTTGATAGTTTGGTCATTTTCCACAACATTAATTTTTGCCAGTCCAAGAGAACAGAATGTCTAGAATCTTCTGTGATTTTCTTTTTCAGTTTTGAAGTTTTCATTGTAGAGGTTTTTCACACTTTACTTAGATACATAACCCTGAGTTATTTGATTGGAATATTTTTTCTAATTTCTTTCTCTGAGAGTACATTGTTGGAATAAATTAAGGCTACTCTTTTTTTGTATCTTGCAACTTTATTGTGTTTGTTGAGAACAAGAGTTTTCTAGTAGTGTCCAATAGAGTCTTTTAAGTAATGAATCATGTCATCTACAAATAGGGATAGTTTGACTTCTTCCTTTACTATTTTTATCCCTTTTATGTCTTTCTTTCATTTAGTTATTATAGCTAAGACCAAGTATTACATCAAATAAGACAACAGAGAATGGACATCTTGTTTCATTCCTGATTTTGGACAAAATGCTCTCAGTTTCTCTCCAGTTAATATAATGTTGACTGTAAGTTTGCTGTATATAGTCATTATTTTGAGACATATTCCATTTATTACTAAAGCCTCCAGAACTTTCATCATGGAGGCATGTTGGATGTTTTCAAATGCCTTTTCAGCAACAAATGAAATTAATATATGACTTCTCCTTAAGTTTATTTATGTGGTCATAATGTATAATCATAAGGTGTTCCTGAATTCAGTATGAACGTATTTTGTGGAGAGGTTTTGTATCCATGTTCACCAAGAAATTCATCTGTAACATTCTTTTTCTTTTCTTTTCATTGTTTTATAGTGTCTTTATCTGGTTTTGGTATCAGGATAATACTAGATTCTTAAAATTAATTTGTTAGTATTCCATCACTTTCTATTTTGTGGAACAAATTATGAAGAACTCATATGAGATGTTCCTTAAATGTTTGGTAAAATTCAGCAGCGAATACATTTGGTCCTGGGCTTTTCTTTGTGGGGAGGCATTTAATAACAGTTACAATCTCATTGATTGTAATAGGTCTGTTTAATACACACACACACACACACACACACACACACACACACAGAGTTGTTATTACATGTATATATGCACATATATTCCTAAATATAACCTACTCGGTCTGTATAATGTTACTTTTATGTATTTTTTTCAGAGCTGACGATTTGGTATTGGACAACCAATTAGTGTGCTCTTTCCTAGGGAAGATAATTTCTCCTGCTCTCAGCATTCCTTCTTTGCCTGTAGTTCTTCCTGGTGTTTTGCCCTAGGAAAAGAATGAAGTTTAGTCTCCTCCTATTGACTGTGCTGATTCAGTTACTATTGCTGAAGTCCTGGCTAATGACATTTTCCCAGGATGTGGCTGCAATCCTTCCTGGGGGATATGTTGCCAGCTGATTCACTTTCTTAATATATAAAGATAAATGTCATGCCTCTCTAATGGAGGAGATCATTCATATTTATGAATTTCTTTCCAGAGAGGAAGAACCTTTAAAAATCTTTCAAGAACTACACTGAACTCACAATATTTTACTGAGGGTATATTCATGACCAAAAATAGACAATCAAAAGATTGCCTTAGATATTTTTCATGAACTGCTGTAGACTTCATATGACACAAATCCAAGGGCCTGTTTACAAACATGCATCTTTCACAGTCAGATTATACCAAGTTAATCATATTTTTAATGAATAATTGATAGAATAAAGTAATCTTTTGGAAAATTCCAGGGGAAATTAATTCCACAGTTGTTGAAATCTGTATGTTTCAGCACTAAATGGGTAATGTCTAAAATAATGTAACATAAACTTTGAGTTGGAATGACATAAGGCTAAGAAATTCAGTCTTAAACTCCTAGAATCCTGCTCACATTTTACAATCAGATCTCATTCAAAATTATATAACCTTTTGTGAAGACACTAATAGAAAAGCCATTAAAGATAGTCACTTACAATTCCATTATCAAATTGTAAAAGAGATTTATACTAAATCATATTTCTTCCAACATTAATCTCATTACAATTTTGTCTTGGAGATAAAGCCACTTAGCTGTGCCCCCAAATGAGCTGGGACCTTTGACAATTTTTCCTTGTGTGAATCTACTGTGGACTGTTCAGTGATATCATGATTGATGTCTTAAAATGACAGAATATTTAGTGATTTTCTTGAGAGCAGAGCAATATTAATCAAGTAACTCCTTTGAAATGCATACAATCCCCCTGTTAGGATTTCCAGGTGTGTAAGATACAATGTGGGTAAAGTGTGAAAGGATTCATAGAAAAAGCCTAAAAATATCATCAATATTTGTGAGTTTGCTCTATGCTAGACAGTATTCATGTATCACCCAATGTCTGTCAATTTATTAACAGTCCTTCATGTCACTGCTAGCTTGTACTTATTGTAAGAGAGAAAGGAAATGACAATGGATGGTTAAAAAGCTTAAAGTTAACTGTGTAGTTACTGCAAACATATGAGTAGTTGGGTGATCAGCTATGGACAATCCATGAATTCTGGGGGAAGGGCAGGATTATAGAGGTTCATTTCTCTTTGTGGATGTATGCATCTGCTCAGGGATGGTTGGCATATCAAATGTTAGATCCAGTAGACATGAATTCTGCTGCTCATAAGGCATAGGGAGGCTAAAAGCCTAACCTATAGTCTTACAACCCCTCCTTGTTTAGAATGCAAGGCTTGTGAATAAAAATTCCTGGAAAGAAGTTGTGTCTGCAAAGACTGATTGATTAGGACTGTAGCAATATAAAGAGTTGGAATGTTACAGATCCAGAGTCAGCTTTAGCCCCTTGAATACTCATTCTTTGCCTGCCTCTGTGTTGGAACTACTATCCTGTGACTAATGAATAACACGGTTTGGTGTAGCTAGAGTTTTCCTGCCTGGCCCACGGTCAGGACAAATCTCTGTCACCCACCAGTCCCACAGCCGCTCAGACCCAACCAAGTGAACACAGAGACTTATATTGCTTACAAACTGTATGGCCGTGGCAGGCTTCTTGCTAACTGTTCTTATATCTTAAATTAACCCATTTCTATAAATCTATACCTTGCCACGTGGCTCGTAGCTTACTGGCATCTTCACATGCTGCTTGTCATGGTGGTGGCTGGCAGTGTCTCTCTGACTCAGCCTTCCACTTCCCAGAATTCTTCTCCTCCTTGTTCTACCTATATTTCCTCCTGCCTGGCTACTGGCCAATCAGTGTTTTATTTATTAACCAATCAGAGCAACACATTTGACATACAGAATATCCCACAGCAGTTTGGAATCTGTTCATTTAGCAGATTGCTAGCTCCCACCAATCCAAAGGCCCAGAATGTCATTAGATAGTATCTGAGTCCTAGAGAAAAACTTTCTCCATCTCACTGTGCCTTCCACTGCGATGTACCCAACCATGTATTTTAAACTTGCCTTGATTTATGGCTTTTTTCATTCTATAAAACTAAAAACTTCATGAAACTGCTTCCACGTTAGAACATGGAATCTGTATAACCTAAAGCTGTGTTCCTAGGCCGCCATCACTCAAACTGGCCCAAGAGTAAACTATCTCTTATTTCCCTTTTGAAATGAGAGCTCTGTTTTTATTGTTTGTTTGTTTTGTGATGACAGGCTCCACTCAAAGGCTTCTTGAGTTTTCCAAATGTACAAGATGTTCACTGGTTGGTACACTTCCTTGAGTGTTGGAAAGCTTAAACAAAATAACGGGTGGGTGTGGGTCAGTGAATTCCCACCAATTCAGCACCAATGACAAATGAGGACACAACTCAAGGAGACACCCTTTCTTCACTCTCAGGTCTACTGCATGTTGATAAGGGCTCTGAATCACTGCCAACCTGATTTAAAAATCAGGTGAATTACTGCCAGAATAGAATCACATAATTCTGTCCCTGAAGGAAAGAAATGTTTGTTCACAGTTCCATTTATTTATTAGCCACTAAATCTATTATGCAAATGAAATTGTGAAAAAAAACACTGTGTTTATCCTTGTGGGTGAAATGCTTATGGAAGAGAAGCCATTGAATATTAAAATACTTGTCATTTTGTAAACTTACGTTATAACGATTAAAAAATAAGTAAATCTATTAATTTAAAGTGTGCTAATGGATGGTTAACCAGTTAAAATAGGTAAATATTTACATTTTACCAACTATAGGCAGTTCTTTGGCCCAAGGTTCTGGAAAACATGTGGCATTGACATGACCCAGACTTTGTTCTGAAGTGAGCGGACTTAAAAATAGTGGAGAAAACCCTTGAGAAGCTTATGGGAATGTGCACAAAATTATCACAGGGTTTTAGTGAAATGGAAAAAAATGTTTTAAGGGAAAAATTGGATCTGACCCAGGTAAAAAATCACAGGAAGAGTCTGTCACTTCACCTACAAAGTAGAAACGTGATAAGCTTCTGCAGGTGGGAATACCTGGTGTGTCTGTGTGAGGAGACTACAGGGGACATGTCAAGAGCAGGCTGGGCATGACAGGATGTCAGTAGTCTATTCTAGGTGCAGACAGGCTTAGAAACTGTGATTCCAGTGGCTTTCTCCTCTTTTCCTTCTTGTTCTTTTCACACATCAATTGCTCTTATGTGTCAGCTCCTTCCAGACATGAGCCTGTACTGGAAGACAAAGAGAGGAGAATGTGTATACGAAGAGCACACAGCTTCAAGAGTCAGGGAGTAGGGTTCTCATCACACAGGTAAGTGGCAGAGGATAGAGTCTGCTATCCAAATGCTTAAAAAACAACATAGGATTGGAGGTTTAAAAGACATTCAAGGTGAATTGAGCAGTAGCTGGTGAGCTGTGACCATACTTTGGCCCTATGAGACCTATGCTTCCTTGCCTGGATCTGTACTGGTGGCGAGTCTTTAAGAACCTCTGGCACAGAAATCAGTTATGGGCTCATGGTGGTCAGCAGGAGCCTCATGCCTAGGAGAAAATGCTGCCCCTGTGACAGACTAAAGGGTTTGTTCTACCTTGGTAGCTGTGCTTCTTGGCTATTACTATTACTCACAGGTGACCAGGCCATGGACATAAGGATGCATCTTCAAAGCCAGTTCCTGGGACTCCTCAGTTGACACTGGTGAGAGCCAGCTCTGCTCCTCTGTCCAGAAGTGGACTACTGCATGAGGCACAGCATTGCAGGTCCCAGCCTGTAAGTCTGTGGTATTCTTCCTCTTCATGAGATGTCCACATATCATGTGCTGCAACCTCCATGTACTAGGTTCCTGGGGGAGAAGATGTGGTCCAGAAGGTAAGATGCCCTTTGTTGGTGGATAAAATAATGATGATACCAAAGGCAGGAAATGTAGGTCATAAGAGGCAAAGAAAAGAAAAGAAAAGAAAAGAAAAGAAAAAAGAACGCCCACATGTCCCAAAGAATAGTGGGAAATGGCACTTTTCTGCAGACAGGAGAGAGCTTGGTCCAGTAATCTTATCCACAACCATGAGCTGCCATCTGCGTGGAAGATACAAGTATACCAAGCACCTTAAAGTTATAAAAATACAAAAGCAAGTTAGAACCCCAGAGAAGCTAGGTAAAAAGTATGACCCTAAGAGGGACACACATGGAGGGCCCCAGGAAGGGAAAATAGTTAAGATCTCCTGGGTAAACTGGGAGTGGGGGTGGAAGAAAAGGGATGGGCGATGGGAACAGGAAGAACTGAGATGGCCAAGTGGAGGGAGGGACAGAGAGGGAGAGCAATGAAAGAGATATCTTGATAGAGGGAATCATTAGGGGGTTAGGGAGAAACCCAATGCTAGGGAAATACCAGGAATCCACAAGGATGACACCAACTAAGAGTCCTAACAATAATGGAGAAGGTGCCTGAACTTACCTTGTCCTATAATTAGATTACTGACTACCCTAATTCTCATCACAGAACCTACATCCAGTAACTGATGGAAGCAGATGAGCATGAGAACTGGGCTGAGCTCCTAGACTTCAGTTGAAGAGAGGTAGGAGGGATCACAGGAGCAAGTGAGGTCAAGATCATGATGGGGAAAACCATGGAGACAAGCCGGTAGGAGCTCATGGACTCTGGACTGACAGCTGGGGAACCTACATGGGACTGAACTAGGCCCTTTGAATGTGAGTGACAGTTGTGTGGCTAGATCTATTTGGGGAGCCCCTAGCAGTGGGACCAGGACTTATCCGAGGTACATGAAATGGCTTTTTGGAACACATTCCCTATGGAGAGATACCTTGCTCAGCCTTGACACGGGGTAGGGGCTTGGTCCTGCCTCAACTTAGTATGCCAGACTTTGTTGACTCCCCAAGGGAGGCCTTACCCTCTCTCAGGAGTGGATGGGGAGTGAGATTGGGAGAGATTAGGGGGTTGGAGAAAGGGAGAGAAAGGGAACTGGGATTGGTAGTAAAATGAAAAAAAAACTTTTTTAAATAAAAATTTAGAAATAGCAATCAAAACATCTCATCTGTGGAAGTTGTACTTTCAGTAAGTAGAAGATGGTGGCTGAGTATAACCCCACAAGGCCAGGGAATGCTTCCTACAGGGCACTGTAGAGAAAATTGACTTCAATAAAAACTACAAAGGCAGTCAAGAGGGAGAATGACCAAATTAAATGAAACAGTAGCCACTGGCAAAAGATAAGACAACCACCCAAAATTAAAGTTAGTGATAGTATAGTAAGGGATCTCTTGAGTCATGGATATCACCTTAGCTCCTGGAAAGTTCCAGGCCTGTGGGTGACTGAGAGTGGAACAAGAAAAATGACACCCAGTTGGCACTGAAGGTCCCAAAGTTTCTCATTCACCTTTGAATCCTTTCCTCTCAGGCCAGTCTCTGCTCCATCCAGGCTTTTAGCTGAGAACAACCCACTTAACCCTAAACCTAACAATACAAATGTTATTAAATAAAATATCTGACCAAAAATCTGGGCACTTTGTAGCTAAGCCACACTGTTAAGTGAAATTAACCATCAAATTAGTAAAAGAAAAAGAAAAATCAGCAAAATTATGAAATGCTGCTATGTATATTACTAGAACTTCAAAAATCCCAGAGGCAAGGTCTAATGAGCTATAATTACATCTTTTCCATGAGCAAAGATGAATTGGAGCTATATATTAGAAGGGCCTACTTCCACCTGTGGAAATTGGCCTGGAATGTTTACCACTGAAAAGCAGCCCGAAACAAATAATAGAATTTAGAGAAAAGAAAAATTAATCCTAAGGACCAAGGGTGAAATGTCACATGCCTTACCTGATCACAGAAGGAAACTAACCCCATTATTTTATGAGCATCCCTGGAGCCTGGACACATTGGAGCAGCTGTACAAAAGCCAGAAGGTTCCTGGCCACCAGCAACTCTAGATCAAAAGTCACTGTTCTTTGGGCATCAGGGTCAGAGACAAAATCATGGGCATGTAGGCAACTAAAGGGTGTGCCTCTGAGCTCCCCTGGGGAGCTGACTCTTACAGAGGCATTCTAGAACCACTGCAGTTATTATGGAGTTTGCTCCTATCTTCAACAGGGACCTGGTCCTTGGGAACAGGTATTTCCAGTGCCTGAAGATGTGATTTACACTTCACCTGGCTTTTCAGCCATTGATTTCAGAAGGTCAGGATTGTCAGGTTACCACATGGCTGGTGAAATAAGTCAACATTTATTACTTTGCTAGATTGGAAAAGACAAATTTCAATTTCTTCTTGTAGATTTTTTTTTAAACTGCGTTTGCCATTTATCTCTCTACACATTCGAATGCTTAGAGATGAAGTCCACACAAGGCCTGGAGTTGATGTTGCACATTCTTTGGGAATTAAAGGTAGTAGATTTTACATCTTTGATAATGAGAGGGATGATGCAGGCAATTCTTTACTAAATTTCAAACAAACTAACAGTACAGCCACTCTCCATGTACATGCAGTTCTATGGCTTTTCTACCGTTTATTTTAGCCTTTTTCCTTACTATATTGTTAATGAATATCATTGAAAGATGTTATTTGATTCCAGCTTTCTGTTTTTATCTAGGTGTCTTAATACAAATGGTATTTCTTAAAACGGCTCATGTAATAAGTATTCTTGGTTGTCAACTTGACATGCCTGGGAAGAGGGAACCTTAAATGAGAAATTGCCTCCATCAGATTGGCTCATGGGAATGCCAGTAACTTTCTTGATTGGTAAATGATGGAGGAGGGCCTAGCCCACTGGTGCCATCCCTAGACAGGTAGGCCTGGGTTATACATGGCAGCAAACTGAGCAAAAGTCAGGGGGCAAGCAGTAAGCAGCATTTCTCCAGTGCCTCTCTTCTTTTTCTGCCACCAGGTTCCTGCCATGGGTTCCTGCCTTGGTTTTCCTTCATGATGAACTGCAGTGTGTCAGCCAACTGAACACTTTCCTCCACAAGTTATTTTTAGTCAGTGTTTTATCACCTAAATGACAAGCAAACCAAGACAGCTGTGGTGGTTTAAATAGGTATGAGAGTGGCACTATTAGGAGGTGTGGCCTTGTTGGTGTAGATGTGGTTTTGTTGGAGGAAGTGTGCCACTCTGGGGGTGGGCTTTGAGGTCTTATATGCTCAAGCTATGCTCAGTGTGGGGCATTTGCCTCTGCTGTCTGTGGATCAAAATGTAGAACTCTTAGCTCCTCCAGCACCATTTCTGCCTACATGCTGCCATGCTTTTCACCATGATGATAATGGACTAAATCTCTGAAATTGTAAGCCAGCCTCAATAAATGTTTTCCTTTATGAGAGCTGTCTTGGTCATGGTGTCTCTTCACAGCATAGAAACCCTAACTAAAACAACAGTTTAGAATTCATCACAGTAGAGACTCCAAAATTGATAGGCTCTGTGATTTTTTTATCCTCCTCAAACATTAGGTCCTCTGAAGCCTATAGAGTTCCTTGCAACCAGAGGGTCAAATAGAGTCATTGAAAATCTGAGCAATAAGGTCGTGAGAGTTGCCTCATGGAGTCAGAGTTGCACAGGTGTTATTGAGATGTGAGTGTCCTCTATAGGAAGGCAGACTAGCTGAGATATATAGGGATCAGAGTAACAAGGGGTATGTGAGTCCTCCAAGTTCTTTTGTGGGATTTTCATGAAGTCTTGGCATAACATCAGAAATCAAACAGGGTTCTTGCACTCCTCATTGGGTGTCTCCTGTCATTCCATAAGGACTACATATACTGGATTATTAACTATGCATACTTAAATATCAAGAAGCAATAACATCATGATGATTAGTCATCATATAATGTGTATTTTAGATTCTAAATGAAGCAACTTCATTATGTGCAAGAATACTTTATAAAGATACATATTCTTCCATTTAGGTTCCATATTTCTCAAAAATTATGAATTGCAAAAGAATTTTTACTGTGAATCAGATAAACAATTATTGCATTATAAATGATAGATATGTCTCTAAATATAGGTCCTTTGGGAAAGCAATACAACAATAGCCCAGACATAAATTTTCATTTTAGATTTGAATAAGAAGCATTCATCACGATTCTTTCAAATTGTTATCTGAAGATGCTAATAGTGACAGGTTTCACAGAAAGGTATTTTTAGACAAATGTACACAGTACAAATTAAAAATTAATATAAAAACAATTATAGCTATTATGTTCATTTAAATGCCTTTCAAAAACATTTTATTGTATCAAAGAATTTAAAGTACACTTTTGGAATTCACTAGAAAATTTATTTCAAATACTCAGAATCTTTTG
Source organism: Peromyscus californicus insignis (assembly GCF_007827085.1). Classification (NCBI taxonomy): domain Eukaryota; kingdom Metazoa; phylum Chordata; class Mammalia; order Rodentia; family Cricetidae; genus Peromyscus; species Peromyscus californicus. The sequence continues at coordinate 572,073 of NW_026294492.1, read as the reverse complement.
AATGATCCCTTTTTAGCACTGAAATTATTTCCACTATCTTTTGTGGTGCTCCACTACCAGATCATCTCCATTAAGAAATAGACCTTTGCTCTTGTGGTGTCCCACTGAAATCCATGGGTCATCATAGCTTGTAGCTCTGGTACTGACAATGAGCAATCCCTTCTCCCTTCACCCTAGTCAGCACTTAGAATGCCAGGAGCAGCTGGCATGGTTCCAGTTCTAGTAACCTTCTCTTGGCTAACCCTGGACTGATTAATACACTGCTCTGTGTCAAAGAACTCAACTCAGTGCAAAGTAGAGAAATGTGTGGCCATTGAGCTTGGTGGCTGACCTCCTCTCTGCTGAGTATGACAAGGCTACCCCTCTCTCCTCAGCAACCAGGAGCAGTGCACTTAATTTCTGAATTATTATCTCTACTAAAGGGTGAGGGCGTTGGTTATCTTTGGCAGCTGTACCCAGGCAGAACAACAGAGGACAGCTGCACAAGCGCCTGGCAAATGATTTTGTAAGATTTGTTCATCTTTTTTTCTATTGGTGATATTTGTGTAAAGTCTACTCTTTATCTGTTACAAATAGCAATGCAATGAGCAGTTGCATTTATACAACTCACAGAACATGAGTACACTCAGTTGCCTCTGGGGCTCACAGGTTCAGTGCCTATTCATACCCTCTTCCCACATGGATCACAGGTGCATCGATGTCCATTAGGCTGTTTTGCACAGAACTGCTTGACCTGTAGCTGAGTACAAGTAGCACTATGTCTTTTCAGAAGATTAGCTTTCCATTTCCAGGTCATAAACTAACTTGTTCCCATGAACTGCCCGTGTTTGGTTGACTTTACCTTACTGCTCTCAGGTCTGTTAATGCTCTCTGTCATATTACTGCATTCCTCCATGCTGATGTGATCACAATTCAGTGGAAGGGATCCTCCTGACTGAGGGACATGACTATAACATGAGGCTGGCCTCTTTTGGTGTTCATTTAACATTTCTACAACAATATCTACAGCTGACAAAGGCTTGTGCCTTTTTTCGTGAAATATACATATTTAAATACAAATTTATGCTGGTTTAATTATAAGAATTTGGAGGGTTTCTTTCATGTGATTTTAGAAAATTTCTATAATATTAGGAACATTAGGAATCCTTCTATGAATTCTCCCAAGAAGTTATATTTTTGGTGAATTAGTCATTTATCTCTTTTCCAGCCAGTTTACATTTTCTGTTAAATTGGGAGCTTACTTTGTGTAAGCTGTATTTTTGCCATTTCATCCAGAGTTCAAATATATTGGCATCAGGATTGATAAAGCACAGCATCATATGGCTTTAACATCTTCAACAATGTACCCTCTTCTGATTTCCATATATGTTTAACATGTACAGCATATCTTAATACATGTATGTGCTACCTTTCAGGCTGGTGTGTCCTGCAGGGACTCTTGTGTTTGGAAATTTGGTCCCTAGATGGTGGCTTTCTTTGAGAATGGTGTTACCTTTAGGACCTTAGGCATGGCTGGCAAAGGAAGGTCACTGGAGGCTGGACTTTGAAGGTTATACTGGCCCCTGGTTACTGTCTCTCTATGTCTTGATCAACTACAATGTAAGAAGCTACAACAGGCTCCTGCCACCAGAGACCAAGACACTCCATATGCCTTCTTCTCCATGAAACATTGTAAATCTTGAGTTAAAATAACCCTCCCCTTTAAGTGCTTTGTATTAGGCATTTTGTCACCATATAAGGTAACCAATAAAGTTCATACACAGTACATTGCTTACTCAAGTCCCACCTCCTCCTACCTAGTTAAGGTTCCTTTTCTTTGAGGTAAGAGCTGTACTCTTCTCTCTTGGAAATGCCCTGTGTTCAGCACAGCATGGTGACCTGTGTGCTTACTGTGTAGCACATCACCAACCTCATTCCACTATGGTGATATTTTATTTGTATTAAAATGTTATTTGTATGTTAATAAATAAAGTTGCCCAGGGGTCAGAGCTATTAGCAAGCCATAGGAAACCAGGGCAGTGGTAGCGTACGCTTGTAATTCCAGCACTTAGTAGGCAGAGCTGGGTAAGTCTCTGTGTGTTCAGGGATACAGCCATTATTGGATACACATGCCTTTAATCTTAATACCAATCATGGAAAACCTGGAGGCCTATACAGACAGGCTGTGAGGAGGCGGTCATGTGGTTGGGTTTACAACCAATGAGAAGGCAGGACAGGAACTCTATATAAAGACTTTAACACAGGGGTAGCTCTGGTTCGGAGAGGTAGGACCACCGCAGGAGGAAGGGTAAGGTTTTAGCTCTTAGCTCTGACCTCTTGGCTTTCTTCTTTGCATTGGTTCTGTGTTTCTTATTTAATAAGAAGGTTGGATACATCTACATTACACCTTCAAAACTCAGCTTCATACTTGAGAACCCACCTCCAATCCCTCTCCCCAATCCTCTCATAGAAACATTTATGTCTTCACCATTTAAAAAATACATCACATGTAAGAAAAGACTGATTTTTTAACCTGTAATATTCCTTGTTTTTCTTAGCTAGTTTCACTTCTCCTTTGTCTGTTTTGGTATTTCAGAGGACCAAGATTTAGCTTTTTGATGGCATACACTGTTTTTAATCAGTTAATTACTAAAACATATTTTTCTTCTGTTTCTTTTTTCCACTTTATTGATCTTTTTATAACCTCTGACTGGACCTTTAACTGGAAATAAATATTCATGTTTTTATTTTTACTGATGTGAGTGTTTAAACTTGTTATATATACCACAGAGCTTATTAAATGCCTAATATTATTTTGCTTTTCACCTTTTGTTTTGAAATACTTACAAACACCACAGAAAAGTTGTGACACTGCCTCAGAACTGCTATTATGACCTTCATCCTACTTCTCCATCATATTAGCTTCATATATTAGCATGGGCACTTATCCAAACCCCAGACACCCAGATTGGAACAGCTATGCTAACCAGGAGCCAACTGCTATGAGTTTCCAGGTCTCTTCACACAGTGTTGCTCCAAGGCCTCATCCTATGTTTGTCATCTACATTCCCTCCGAGTTGTAAATCTTTGTCTATTCTTACCTTTCACAAGTTTGATACTACACTAAAGGCTGTTTTGTTGCTGTTGTTGTTGTTTTGTTTGTGTGCTTGCTTTTTCTTGACATTTACTCATAATGGGTCGAAGCCATGGTTATTATTCAAGGAGTATTATAGGAAGGATGTTCCTTTTCCAACATGTTCGGTCAGGGGTAGGTACTGAAATCTCTTCTTCCTGGTACCTGATGGTCCTTGTTTTACTATGTCTTATATGACAGCCAGGCCCAGTGGTTTCCTCTTTAAAATTGTTTACATGCAGCCAAATTCACTTCTGTGGTTTAGTGTCATAGGCAGATAATGCATCAAGGGTGACCCACCACAGTCAAAGTTCAAGGTCCCAACTAGCTCCCAGTCTCTCCAAGTGCCTCTCTGTGGGAAAAGTCTCCCAACCTCCATTTCCACTTATTATTTTTCTGTCCTTTAACTTGGTTTATTACAGACTGCCACATGATCACAAACTTGGGGCCTTGGTCCCCAGCATGGTTCCATTGGAAGACAGAGAAGCCATTAAGAGGTGGGGACTAGTGGGAGCCATTAAGTCGCTGGGCGTGTGCCCTCAAGGAGAATCATAGGACTCCTCTTTCTCTCTGCCCTGTACTTGTCACAAGGAGACCAAGTTTGTTTCATGATTCAATATCACTATTATATGACCTGCAGCCCAAAAGTTACTTTGGGTCTGTGTTTGTTTTTTCATCAAACACCTTGAGTGATAAAATGATGAGGATAGTGTCTATCTCATAGAATCGACACCAGGATTAAATTAGCCTACCTATAAAATATTTGAGATTCTATTGGGCATGAAGTAGAATTACTTAGGAGGCAGCCCTCTACATACATCTGTGAGGGATTATCTTGATTATATTAATTGATTTTGGAAGATTCATCCTAATTGTGGGTGGGACCATTTCCTGAGCTTGGAATCCTAGACTAAATGAAATGAGAAAGGGCACTGAGCAATATGCATTCATCCATAAATCACTACTTCTTGACTGTGGATGTCATGTGACCAGCCACTGAAGCTCCCACCATTGTAACTTCCCTATCATGATAGACTGTGAGTCACAATAAACCTTTTCTCCCCCAAGTTGCATTAGTCAAAGGATTTAATCACACCAAGAGGAAAAGAAACCCAGGTAAAGAGCAATTCCAAAAGTGGTTGTTTCAGGTCTGTTTCCACTGTGGACATTGGACATTGACTCTCATACACCAGTCTGTAGGATATGCATGATGGAAGGGATTGGAGAGTGCTCCTTTGCCTCCTACTGACTGTTCTTCTCACTAGCAGGACCAGGGCAGTCTTGAGACCCAAAATTCTGAGTTTACAGCAGGTTCTTGCTTGTTTCAAGCCATAAAGTTTCTGCATACAAAGCTTCTAAAATATTCTTTCCCTTTAAACAGCTGAGTTATTCTTTGAACAGCATAATTAGCATATAAAGGGTGAGTTTTCCATCTAAAGGCACCTGAGGCATTTCAGATTCAAGTCTCTGGAAATGACCTTGCTTTTAAGGTGTCTTCAAATCAAGACGCTCTCACTCTTCCCATGAGTGCTTTGCTCTGGAGATGAAGGGGAGGCATTGTTTCAAGCACAAAGGGGCCCTCACACCAGCCAGACCTGAAAGACTCAGGAATGCTTTTATAAAATCCCATCACAAAGCAGAGGTGTTGGAAGTGCAGGATGCTGGGATTCAGCTCATCACTGTTTACTATGCTGTCTGCCCCTCCAAACTAGTACCTGAAAATAACTGTGTGAAACTGCTATTCTTGTCACTTATAGTTTAATTTCCATATTGCAAACATGCACTTTGACCTTTCATCACATGATAAGCACCACAAGACTCACAGAACTGAGAAGATTTATGCAGGTCCATATCTTGACTGGCTTTTGCCTGGAGTACTGGCTGTATCTTCAGGAGGTAGACATTAAAATCCCTCAACTCTGGATTGTTTAGGTGCATGCAGTGACTGGATTGTGGCTACAAGCCCTGAGTGCTATTGCTTTGGGTAGCAAAATGGTTAGGAACCCCTCTCCTGTCTATGGAGACACCTAAGCCTTGAGATTTTTCATTACAAAATATTAAAACCATGAACTCAATGCTTACCCTGAGTCTGTGATTTATTTTCTTCTTTGCTTTCCCAATTCAGGAGATTTCCTAGTTGTTCTGAGTGAACACAACCACCTTTAGTCTCTTGTAGTCCTTTATGATCAGTAGACAATAGGCTGGTGAGGTTTTAAAATCTGGCAGGAATGACCAAGATTTGGACTAACACTTTTTCTGTTTGCTATGCCTTGTGAGCCAATGAGGTTAATGTGGTGGGGACAGGGGGCATGGTGGTACCCAGGTGGCTTCTAGATTACATGTTCTTCATAGGATATGCCTAGGTTCTCATTTCTTTGGGCCCTGTCAGCTCTGCTTGATGGAGGAACACCAAGTCACAGCAGGAAGCAGCAGTTAAGGGCTTGGTGGTTTTGGTGGTGCGGTATCTACACATATCAGGTCTGTTATTGCCAAGAAATCACTCTGCTGGCTAAATAGCATGCACTCCACTGTTAGTTTACTCAAGATTCAGATACTGGCTTGGTCAAGGGCACAGTGAGGATCAACAGTTTAAGAGTAGAGCTTGTTCCAGATGCCAGGCACAATGCAATACCTTTGCGACAGTTGGAAAAGAGTAGGAATATTGAGAGCAGGCTATGGCCTATTCTAAGTTACTCTATATTATATAAAATGATGGTTTTCAGGTTCTACTTTACACTGGAAGACTCTATTTTACAAGCAGCTTTTTATTTCATTTTGGGAGAGATAGCAACTGAAGGCCCTGGGTGGGCCCAGAAACACATATAAGACACAAACCATTGAGTATAGACTAAATAACTTATTCCTGTGAATAGAAGAGGGTTACCCTATAAATTTATTGGGGTGAATTGAGACTATCAGAGCACATGGTGTATTAAAATAATATCAGTGAAAAAAGGTCCAAGAACTTATTGGATTCACTAACCAAGGAAAGGGTGTAACTTTCCCATCTGGACTCCAAAAAGTGATGAACATCTAGCATTGTGATGGTCCCACACCAATCTATCATCTAATACCTAGTGTGTGCTTCAAGGACTGATAAACAGAAGACTCCCCAACTGTCCCTGGAGCTTTGGCAACCCACTGTTGACAAAGCCCACTGTAGTACAAATTTCTAATAGGTATTTTAATAAAAACATGGAGCCTGTGGTGGTATTTTATTTGTACTGAAATGTGATTTTAATTGTATGTTAATAAATAAAGTTGCCTGGGGGTCAGAGCTATTAGAGCCATAGCAAGAGCGTGGCGGTGGTGGCACACGCCTTTAATCCCAGCACTTGGTAGACAGAGCTAGGTAGATCTCTGTGTTTCTTATTTAATAAGACAGTTGGTTACATCTATATTTGGCACCCAACGTGACAAGAATCCATTAAAAACTGCTTAACTTGGCTTGGCGGCAGGTCCGGTTTCCCGCCAGGGTGGCCAACTCCCTAGCCTGGGCCCAGGTCGGCTTGGCCTCAGGCCGGACTAACCTTGAGCTACTTGCTTAAAGCCGGTGCTACAAACAACTCAGGCCTGCCCTGCCGAACAGGGCCCCTGCCTGTAAAACCAATGCATGTGGTTGGAGCTTAAGGAAGTCAGAGCCAAGCCTTGACTGGGCTCAAGCAGGAACACGTGGCTGGATTCAAGCTCTTAGGCAGAACTTGTGGCTGTGCTTGTTCTCTCTCTCTCTCTCTCTCTCTCTCTCTCTCTCTCTCTCTCTCTCTCTCTGGACTCACACCTCGGACACTAGGTGGCTGTTTTGAAATTCCCTTGGATTTGTACTGTTCTATGCGGACTTGGTAAGTCACTTAACATATCAGATATTTTAAAGGAAACTATTTAAAAGAGAAATTTTTTCTACATTAAAAAAAATGGGGTTTCTGTGTACATTGGAAGAAAAAAACCCTACTCAGAGCAATTAAATAACCAAATGCCTATTGGAATAAATCATGCTAGTCAGGATGATGAAACAGAGAGAATAGAAAATTCAGGAGAAAACATAAAGAAATTTTTTTGGCAAACTTCTATTAATGAATAAAGACCAAAATTATCGATAAAAATAAATGGTGTTTTGTTGTATGGTCTGGTAGACACAGGTGCAGATGTTACCATAATTGCACCAGAATTTTGGCATCCAACTTGGCCTCTTCAGGAGGTAAACATTCAACTGTAAGGAATTGGGACATTATCTCAGGTGAAACAGAGTGCAAGATGGCTCGAATGTATAGGTCCAGAAGGACAGAGAGGAAAATTAAAACCATATGTAGCTAACATAGCTATGAACCTGTGGGGTTGAGACTTGTTGCAACAATGGAATACTCATATTAACATCTCTCCAATCTCAGAAACAAATCATAAACTAGCACATGTTTCTGAGAGAAGTATTAGAAGGCATTATTCTGAGTGGTCACCAGCCATCCATATTATACAAGAACAGGGCACAACAACTGATGATCTTCCAAAGACACCAACAGCTCTACCTTTAAAATGGTTAACAGACAAGCCTGTATGGGTCCAGCAGTGGCCTTTAACAACAGAGAAACTGCAGGCTTTAGAAGAGCTGGTAGAAGAACAGTTAAATGCTCAGCATATTGAAGAATCAACCAGCCCTTGGAATTCTCCTGTATTTGTTATTAAAAAGAAATCTGGTAAATAGAGAATGGTAACAGACCTTAGAGCAATTAACAAAGTAATTCAGCCAATGGGCTCTCTACAATCTGGAATTCCTTTGCCTACTCTGTTACCAAAAGGATGGCCTCTCATAGTTATTGATTTAAAAGACTGTTTCTTTTCAATACCCTTACAAGAAAAAGACAGAGAAAGATTTGCTTTCACAGTGCATACTTATAATAATTCTCAACCGGTTAAAAGATTTCAGTGGAGGGTCCTCCCACAGGGAATGTTGAATAGCCCAACTCTGTGCCAATATTTTGTACAATAGCCATTGGAAGTGATACGTAAAAAATTCCTAAATCTATACTTTATCATTATATGGATGATATTTTACTAGCCGACTCAAATGCAGATACTTTAGAAAGAATGTTTGAAGAAGTAAAGAAAATTTTGCCTTGCTGGGGTTACAAATTGCTCCTGAAAAGATACAAAGAGGAGATTCTATTAATTATTTAGGATATAAAATAGAGCTACAAAAAATTAGACCAAAAGGTGCAAATTAGGAGAGATAGACTACAGACTCTTAATGACTTTCAAAGATTATTTGGAGACATTTCTCATCTACGAACTATTGTTGGTGTAAAAAATGATGAACTGCATAATTTGTTCAAAACCTTAGAAGGTGACAAGGACTTAAATACTCCAAGAGAATTATCACCTGAAGCTGAGAAAGAATTGGCCTTGGTAGAAAAGAAAGTACATGAAGGACACGTGGATTGTATTGATCCAAAGCTGGATTGCATTTTGGTTATTCTACCTTCTAGGCATTCTCCTACAGGAATATTAATGCAGAGGGAAGATATTATATTGGAATGGATATTTTTACCAAATAAACCAAATAAAAAATTAAAAACTTATGTGGAAAAAAATCTCTGACTTGATTTGGAAAGGAAAATTGAGACTTCGTCAATTAGCAGGAATAGACCCAGCAGAAATTGTCATACCTTTAACTAAGGAGGACATTGAAAAATTATGGACAGAAAGTGAACCTTGGCAAAGAGCTTGCAGTAATTTTTTGGGAGAAGTTAACAGCAAATATCCCAAAAGCGATAGAATTGATCTTATAGAGAGCTGATTGGATCTTGCCTCAAATTGTACGGGAAAAACCCGTATCTGGAGTTTGAACATTTTATACAGATGCCAACAAACAAGGAAAGGCAGGTTACAAATCAGAAAATTTAAGTAAAGTGGTTCAAAGTCCTTATAATTCAGTTCAAAAATCAGAATTGTATGCTATTCTGTTGGTATTGATGAATTTTTCAGAACCTCTCAACATAGTAACTGACTCTCAGTATGCTGAAAGAGTAGTTACATATTGAGACTGCAGAATTTATCCCTGATGCTTCAGAATTAACTTCACTATTTATTCAATTACAAGATACAATCAGGAAAAGGAGTCATCCTTTATATATAACTCACATCTGATCCCATACTGGTCTGCCAGGCCCTCTAGCACAAGGCAATGATGAGATTGATAAATTATTGATAGGAAATGTGCTGGAGGCCTCAGAATTTCATAAAAAACATCATGTCAATAGTAAAGGTTTAAAAAAGGATTTTTCCATAACCTGGCAACAAGCCAAAGAAATAGTAAAGAAATGTCCTACTTGTTCCTTCTACAATCAAACACCATTACCAGCGGGATGTAACCCAAAGGGTACTCAAAGGAATGCAATCTGGCAGATGGACGTGTTTCACTTTGCAGAATTTGGAAAACTGAAATATGTACACCATACCATCGATAATTATTCAGGATTCCAATGGGCAACTGCTTTGAGTTCTGAAAAAGCTGATTCTGTAATCACTCATTTGCTAGAAGTTATAGCCATCATGGGTATACCTGCACAAATCAAAACTGACAATGCTCCATCATATGTCTCTGTTAAAATGAAACAGTTTTTTGCTTATTACAATATAAAGCATATTACAGGCATACCACATAATCCTATAGGTCAAGCAGTTATAGAAAGATCAAACAGAACTCTAAGGGATATGCTAAACAAACAGAAAGGGGTAACAAAAACCCCCAGAAATAGACTGCATAATGCTCTATTAACTTTGAATTTTCTTAATTCCAATGAGAAAGGAACAACAGCTGCAGAGAGACATTGGGTAATAGAAAAAACTACAGAATTAAATCAGCCTCTATACTTTAAGGATGTGCTGACCTCAGAATGGAAACCAGGGTATGTATTACGTTGGGGACGAGGTTTTGCTTTTGTTTCTACAGGAGAAGATAAGCTGTGGGTACCATCAAAATTGATAAAGGTTCGATTTGAACAAGAGAAACCTCTTACTTAGAGGAGGTGATAGTTCATCAACCAACATGAACATCCAATTTAAACTAACTTATACCAGTAACACATGCCTTTTCATTTAATCAGATAATAACTTGCCAAAAAGGAACATCCCCAAAATTAGTCTTGGGGAAAGGTTTTTGTTTTTCTCTTTTAGGAGAATGAAGGTTAAGGAATTTGAAGAACACTGGACAAATGAGACAACTGAAGAAAAGGGACAAATCATCTATCCCAGGAAACAGAGTGAAATGGCGTATGGGTATATATTATCTAAAAAATTTTATGTCTTCCTAAATGTTTGTTTCTGCTTTTCTCTAAAGATTTAACACTATTTGTCTTCTAATAGTCCCAGTTCAATTAAAATTTAAAGCTGACTTTGGAGTTGGAGAATGGCTCTCTCCTTCTTTAAACTCAAGCATGTTGTTAAAAGGAAAATGCAAACTCCCTGTATCTTGCCAGAATAAAAGAGCCATCTTCTGCTATGGGACAGGAGAAAAGCCAAATTAATTAAGGGACTATTCTATTACTAATCTCAACTCTTTTATTCTATTCTGATTCTTTAAACTTTTCTTAAAGTATAAATTTTATATCAAAATTTACAAGGTTAATATATATAGATATTTAGATACATATACATTTTAAACTTTGTTAAGATATGAATGGTCATATAGAATATTAACTAATTCTAGAAAAAAGGCTTCAATTAGCTGCATATATATGTCTTTGTGTTCGAGGAGCCAGAATATTAGGATAAATGCTGAAAGATCAGAGAGACAAAGGAACAAGCCACAGCCACCACCTCTTACCTCACCAACTCCTCAGCCTGAAAAACTCAAGAGGATTTCAATCAGAGAACTCGTGGAGTTGGTGAGGTGAGACATGGCACTGGCTTGTTCCTTTGTCTCTCCAATCCTTCAGCATTTACCCCAATATCTGGTTTTGGGGTTTTTATTAAGACCATTTAGGAATTCATGTTACATTTGGCATCCAACTTGTGGGGCAGGAATTCATGAAAAAGTCACAGGCTCAGTCCAGAGCTACATGTGGCTGGAATCTACCCTGCCTGGGCTGGGAATCCCTACTCTGCTTGCTAAGTTTCTGTTGCAGCCTCTCTGCAGCAAACTCCCCATGCCCAGGCTCCAAACACACCAAAATTAGCTGTTTTTGCATGTTTCCCCATACAGACAGCTGGCTTTCTAGTTTCTCCCCTTTGGCTTTCTCTAGACCTCATCGTCAGGCTGCTGTTATCTGAATCATCACTGTCAGCAGATTTGGTGAGTCAATTAAGATTTCTTAAAGGGGGACATTAGCTAAAAGAAAGTTTTTTCCCACATTAAAAAAATGGGAAACATTTTTATAATGGAAGGCATTTGATCTCTGTTTGACTAAACATTAAATGGTCTGACAACGGAACAATTAAATGAGAGAATAATTAATGTTGGTGGCATAGATGTAATATCAATTATAAATATTATTTGTTCGATCATTTTTATCATTAAAAAAGTTGGTTAATGCCGGGCGGTGGTGGCGCACGCCTTTAATCCCAGCACTCGGGAGGCAGAGCCAGGCGGATCTCTGTGAGTTCGAGGCCAGCCTGGACTACCAAGTGAGTTCCAGGAAAGGCGCAAAGCTACACAGAGAAACCCTGTCTCGAAAAACAACAACAACAAAAAAAAGTTGGTTAATATGAGTGCCAAGATAAAAGTTTTAGAAAAACTTGCTAAAAGAGATCTTAGAGATATTCAGACCCAGACAGAAGAATTTAAAGGAGAACCAATCTCAACATTGCATTATAAGGTTACAGAGAAACAGCCTAAGGCTTTTAAACAGTCAACCTTAATCTTTCCAGTAACATTACAGGAACTGCCCAGTGATAGATATCCTCAAGGCTGTGTAAGAGCTGACTGGACTCCTGTGCAAATGTTAGATTTGAGGAGATTCAAAGAAGCAATAGTCTGTTTGGCATCCACTCATCTTTCATGAAGCAACTGTTAAACTCCTGGTCAACATGTAGTAGAATTATCCCTCAAGACTGGAGAGATTTGGTTACAGCAGTCTTAGAGGCTGGTCCCCAATTACAATGGAGAGCCTGGTGGAAGGATGAGGTTAAGATCACTGAACAAAAAAGTAGAGCTAGAGGTATGGAAATTTCCCAAGATCAACTTCTTGGAGAAGGTGATTATGCTGATATACAAAGACAATCTTTATATGATGACCACATCCTAGCTTTATGCCAAATGGCAGCCTTGAATTCTTGGGACAAAATTGAAGAAGTAGGAAAGAAAATTGAGTCATTTACTGAAGTTATACAGGGCCCAAAAGAAACCTCCACTGATTTCTTACAAAGAATGAATTCAGCAATAAATAGAATGATACCAAGTTCAGAAGCTAGACAAATATTTATTGAATCTCTGGCTTTTGAAAATGCTAACACACAATGCAACAGGGTAATAAGGCTGTTAAAGGCAAGATCAGCATCCTTGGAGGAAGGGATATAAGATACAATTAATATTGAATCTCGTGATCATGATGATGCTTAGATAGGAGAGGTGATTTCCAGAGGTTTGAAGAAAAATCAAAAAGTCAAATGTTTCATTTGCAGTAAACAAGGTCACCTAAAAAGGGACTGTGAATAGGGCATTCCTAGAAACAATATTTTTCCTAGGAGTAATCCCAATAGAATGCCCCTCCCTTCTAGATTATGCAGAAGGTATGGTAAAGGCAGACATTGGACTAATGTAGATCAACAAGGGAGAGTAAAGGTAACCCTTTGCCATTGGGAAACTCCCTGAGGGACCTGTTGCAGGCCCCTATGTCAAATTCAGTTCAGGCCTTTCCTGTCATCACAAAAGAAACTCTTTGGCAAAGCAATTAAAGTATGTAAGAAACCATACTGCTCTAGATGATAGAACAACTTTAGAAAATAAAACAAAAATTTAAGAATAAATTATAAATCAAAATTGACAAAAATTGGATTTGGAAACCCCCCAAAGTTAGGGTTGGGGAAAGGTTTTGTTTTGTCTTTCAGGAGAATGAAGGCTGAGAAATCTGAAGAACACTGGAAAATGAGACATCTGAAGAAAAAGAACAAATCATCTAGAAAATATGTCCCACGAAAAAAGATTTTCTGCAGTGAGCCATGACCATGCCTAACAGTAACTTTGAAGTCTCCAAAAGAATGATGGGACACCACAATGATGATTCCATCAGGGCACTGATAATGCCATTCAGTTGACAAATACCACCCCAAGATTGGCTTTGGACTACAAACTTCTCAGGACAGTATTGAGATGACTAGCTAAGATGATATAGCCTCAAAGACTACTCCAGTCAGGACTTGACCATAATCCTAAATTTTATTTGCATCCCCATAAGATTACCAGCACCCCCAATCAGCAGGAAGTAGCCTACAAGGCTACAACCACATTCCCAAAAAATGGATTATGGATATTTGTCTTTGTTTAGTGGTTGGTTAAAAATTGTTATTGGTCATAGTCAATCTCTTTCTAAAAGAACAAAAAAAAAGAGGATATAGATAAGAGGTAGATTATTGAATCTACTCTGAAAAAGTAGATCTAGAAATGATAGGATAAAAGGTAGATTATTGAATCTACTCTAAAAAGAAAAAAGGGAGAATGTAGATATGAAATAACAAAAAGATAGATTATTGAATCTACTTTTAAAAAGCAACTACTAGTTTTAAATATTTTACATTGGATTGGATTTTTGTATATTGTATACAAATTTTGTATATTGATACAAAGTTTAGATTAATTTTGTTAGAGCATTCTGTAAATACATTTCTAATCTTGTTCAAGGTATTGTACCTATACAGTTCATTTAACAATCTAAAGCAAATTGCTAGTCCTTGAAAGTTATTATTAGCAACTAATTAGGATATAAAGAAATGAAAGTTAGTAGTTATTACAATCGAACTTGTGGTCATATTAGGTATGTTTTCAAGGTCAAACAGATATATTTTAGATAAATGGGTCATCTTCAAACACTTCAGAAATCTACAGAATATGACATTTAGGATATTTTAATAACTTAGATTCTTTTTTATGACAATGAGACATGTCTGCTCCTGGCAGCACTAATCTTCTTCAGAGAAGATGATGGGCATTGCAGAAAACTCCATATGGAGTTTACTTTATTTGTGGCAAAAGTTAGCCATTGGGCAAGAAAGTGCCCTTGCCTCAACTGTTGACAGTATGCTGTCTAAATGGACAAGCAGGACGCACATAAAAGGACTGCTGAACCTTGCCAAGACAAAGTAGGACAGCCAAGACAAAGTAGGACAGAAAAACCTGTTTCACTGAAAAGTCTGTCATATATGCTAAGCCTATAGGCCAAAGATGGATGCCCCAGTGTTGCAGAGGAACCTTAGGTGACTGTCCAGGCAGCCAGCTGTTTCTGTCATTTCTCACATTTTTTTGGAAGTCACTTGCTTGTACTTTCTGCTTACTTAGGTAATATTATTTCCTTCTTAGGTCTAAGAGAATTGAAGACTAGATAGTTATAGTTTTCCTTGTTAACAAATTCAAAAAAGAAACTCACTAAAGAGGTGTAAAGTACGTAAGTTTGAAAGACATCAAAATATAGTATTTGGTTGATAATACAAGTTAGGATAGAAAGTAAATTAGGTACAACATTTTGGACTCACCAAAATAGGATAGGTAATGAAGTATTTTCTCTGAATTTGTCAAATGTTTATGGACTGGACATTGTTAATGTGATTCTTGACTGTATATATTGTATATACTTATTGTATATAGTTTTTCTTATATTATTTCTTTTATTATTTTAGATGAAAAAGGGGGAAATGTGGTGATGTATTGTGTACCCTAATAAAATTTGCCTGAAGATCAGAGAACAGAACAGGCCACTAGATTAAACATAGAGGCCAGGCAGTGGTGGCACACACCTTTAATCCTAGCACTCAAGAGGCAGAGATCTGTCTGGATCTCTGTGAGTTCAAAGCCATCCTGGACTACATGACATTGACTCAGTCTAGGAGAAAAAAGCAGAGCCAGGCAGTGGTGGCACACACCTTTAACCTCAGTACTGGGAAGCGCACATCCTTTAACCCCAGAAAGTGATGGCTGGGTGGAGAAAGCTATATAAGGTGTGAGGAGACAGGAACTAAAGGCTTTTTGGCAGAAGCATTTCTTTCAGCTAGAGGCTTTTTCAGCTGGAGACTTTCAGGTGAAGACTCAGAGGATTTCAGTCAGAGGATTTGTGGAATTGGAGAGGTAAGATATGGCAGTGGCTTGTTCCTTTGTCTCTCTGATCTTTCGGCATTTACCCCAATATCTGGTAGCAGGGTTTTTTTGTTTTGTTTTGTTTTTGTTTTTTGTTTTTTTTTTTTTAGCAATTCATGTTACAAGCTAACTTGACTGCCTGTCTGTCCACCTGTCACCCATCAAGATCTGGATGGAAACCCCCCTAGTTCCTGCTCTCAGACCTAAGTTTCACCTTACAGCTGTAACATCTTTGATCTCAAAACCTGACTCCCAACAGCTCCTTCCTAGCATTAGTTTGGTTCATTATCTTACTTATTCAGACTTTCTCAACACACTTCTGAAAATTCTTGGACTTTACTGTATTCTCTTTAACTTGTATTCGTTCTGTAACCCATATATATGTGCATAGAGATACATAAATTTACTTACTCTGTGGTGTGTAATATGTGATGAGAGTTAATATTAGCAATTACAATAGAAATAAAAAACCATACATTTGGTTTGGCCAGGTTAGCAAGGTATGAGGGATCATATGACAAATTGCTGATACTGAAATAACCAAGCTTTGTGAATTTATTGTTATTAATACATTCTGACATTGTGGAAAGACATAAACAAGTTCATATATGTTTCAAGTGTAGTCCCTAACAGCACAGAAATAGAAACACAATAGAAATAATATCCTGACTGAAGAACTTCATAGAATTATTCTAGAAATATAGATGTAGCTTGAGTGGTACAGTGTGGCTGCTGAGTTAGCCTCACAGGATACCTACATATTGGGATACAGATAATGCTACAGAGCTTACAACAGTATTGTGGAGTTAGTTTTAAGATACTGTATGACCTATAATCCTAATGTGTAGAATACTTAAGGAATAGTTAGCAATCTACAAAGGTAACAATCAATGCTTATGAGTGAGTGGAAGACAGGACCACTGGCTTCCCACTTCAGCATAGGCTCCTTGGCTACATCCTCAAGTCCAGCAGTCTCTGGGTACATAATTTGAGCTTATGGTTATTTGCTCTGACAGTTGACAAACTTTGGGCCCTTCCTCTTAATTTGGGCCCTTGCTCCTTGATAAAGCTGCTGTTCTGGAAGCCACCTGCCAAGCAGGTGACATGTTGGGTTTCTCTGAGTGTTGTTAGATTTTTTTCCTCAGTATTTGGTTTCAAAAATGATGATCATGATGTATCATAGTGAATTTCTTGTGTTTTATGCTGACTGGGGCTTGTTCATATCCTTGAATCTATAGCTTTATGTCTTCTACAAAATTTGGAGGTTTCAGATACAGTTTCTTCAGGGTCCTCAGCATGAGTCTCTCCTGAAAAACGATAGTTGTGTGACAGTTGGAACTCCAATTCCATGGGACTTGAGGAGAGTTCTTTGTCTCTCAGTCTACCTTCTCCTTGTTCATTTTTATATTGCATATATTTTATATATATATATATATATATATATATATATATATATATATATATATATATATTCCAGAGCTCATCAGTTTATTCTCCTTTGACCAAGGGTGTCTTCCTTCTGCTTTTGAGTTTACACACACCAAGGTTGTTGTGTCTGCAGCTATAGCTATTTTTTCCAAGATCTTTTCTTTTCTTATTTGCTTTCCAGTGTTTCTAGTAGCTCAGTAAGAATTCTAAGACCATTACTGTTTGATTGTTGTCTTGTTCCTACTTAAATCCTCTTTTGGAGACTCAGCACACAGTCAGCATGCTCAAGTTCAAAGCTAGCAAATGAGTCACTGGCTCACTGCCATTATGATGGTGCAGGGGTAGTAGGTGTATATGTGAACTCCTGACTCTGCTCTTTCTTCTGCCCATCATGCTCCAGCTCATTTAAGATGCCCTACCCCAGCTGAAGAGGCCAGGGGTGTGCCTGTTCCTGCCCAGGGAGCCAGAAAGCAGATCAATCCTGGAACTGCCTCCTCTTGACTCCAGTGTGGAGACAAGAGCTAAACAGCCCCTCTCTGCTTGGGTCTTTGACCTATCCCAGCCTATAAGTATAATTCTGGTCTATTGTGATACAGATACTGATTCTCTTCTGGTCTTAATAATAAAATAATAAAAAATGCTATGCCTAGCATGAGTGAAAATGGGGAGACGTCTTGGTTGGTGAAATACTCTTCCTGCAAGCAAGTGGACCTGAGTTCAATCTCGGAAACCCAATGGGAAAAGAAAAATAGTGGTACATACCTTACCAGCACTGAAGAGGCAGATATAGCTGGGATCAGTGGGAATGTCTGGTCAGCCAGGCTTGCTTACTTGGTAAATTACAGGTCCGTGAGAGACCCTGTCTCAAAACCAAGTTGAGCGACATCTGAGGAACAACACCTAAGGTTGTCCTCTGGATGCTACATACACATGAACCTGCATACACATGTTCCCATGCAAACACACACACACACACACACACACACACACACACACACACACACACACACACGTTGAATTGTTTGTTGTTTACTTGTGTTTGTTTTAGCTTTTAACCGAGATAGACATTTTTCAAGATTTATTTTTTGTAATGTGTCTGTGTTTGTGTTAATGAATATCATATGTGTGAAGGTGTCCATAGAGGCTGAAGAGGGTGTTGGATCCCTGGAGCTGGAGTCACAGGCAGTTGTGAGCTACCCCATGTAGCTTATGGAAAGTGAAATCAGGTCTTCTGAAAAAGCAGAAAGCACTTTTAGTCACCAAAAGATGTCTTTAATTTCAACAACAAAAAAGAAGGTGTTCTTTCTTTTGCTTGCTTGTTTGCTTGTTTTTTTCTTTGTGTGTGTACATGTGTATGGACAAGTAGAATTGTGGTTATGGATATCTGTAGAGACAGCTGGCTTGATACATGGGTACTTGGATCTGAAATCTGGTTCTCTTGATTGAGGAGGAAACTCTTTTAACCACTGAACCATCTCTCCAGCCCTAGATAAACATGACTTGATGCATAGATTATTATAAAAATTTTGTCATGTCTTACCTTCTTTGGAAGGAAGCTGAGCCTAAGGAAGATAGAAAGACACCCAAGTCAAAGGCCAAGTGAAACATCCTAGCCTGAGCTCTTGTCTCCAGAGCACAAGTCTTAAACATTCGTGGTGAGTTTGAAGTTATCCAAAAGCAGTATCCCGAGGTCTGACAAATTCTGTTCATAGCAACACATCCTCTAGCCTGTGACCAGCATGGGCTTCCAGGGTCCTGTGAGGACAGTTTAGAACCTGAAAGACAGCCTAGAGAAAGAATCTATGAGGGAAACCAGCTCTGCAAGTCAATTCCAGTGTGGAGCAGGAGCCCAAAACACAAACAGAGAAGGGGAGAGGGAGAGAGAGAGAGGGAGAGAGGAAGAAGAGGAGAGAGAACTTATTCCAAGGTGTGGCTTATGTGAAATCTACATTCGTGAACACTTCCCTGGGCCTGGCTGGCAGGTAATATTTTATTTCCTCAGAGGATGGACACCCATTTGAGATTTTGGTGGGTCAGAGGGAGGATTCTGGGGTTAAATTTACCTGAACAACAATGAGACTTGTGTCATGTGAGGTTCCAGGGCTCTCTTCAACATGCACAAGGAAGCAGGTTTTCAGCTAAAGATAAACAGACCCTCCCTGTGGGTTTAGTAAGCTGTATTATCTGCCTGATGAAAATGGAAACATTAGCATCCTCTTACAAAGCAGCCGAACGTCACCCTATTGTTCTCAGATTCTCCCATGGTAGAAGTAGAATTGTTAAATTTTCTAAGTCCTTATTTATTTATTTTTTATTGCCTTTCTCCTGCACATAAAAAGGTTTCTAAATTCCTTGGGGTTCCTTTGAGAGAATGTAAATGTATTTCATCACTCAAACAAAATGAAACCAATAAAGAAGCAACTACAGGGAAGTGAAAGAATTGTGGCTGCTTATACTCAGAAAGGTTGATGCAAAACACTTTTCATGTCTGATGAATCCCTGGTGCTGGGAAGGAGCTGCAGTATCAGTCAGATTGTGGCTGAGGTGTTGCTGTTACCCTCCATTCAATGGGACGCTAAGAAAGACCTTTCCCTTGCCTTCTTGCTAAAGATGTCTTCCCTGGAAGGTCTGTGCTGGTTTTAGAATAAGACATCACATTGTAACTACTTACCAATAAAATCTAGAGTGATCTGAAAGTAATAAACTTTATTGAGCATAGGAAGGATCAGGGACTTTAGGCTCATCACCTAAACAACTCACCCAGTTTTCTTCAGAAAGGTGGGAGGATATATGTGTTGAGTTACAGTTTGACTCTATAGTTGGGCTTGGAATCCAGAAGGGGATAATCTGGTGCACGTGTCATTTGTAAAGTTCAATGGCACAAAGTGTGTAGAGCCCTTGAATTATGGTGACTACTGCAGGACCCATAATTATGATCTGGATGAGCAGGAAGTCTAGTGGCTGGTGATCTGGGGATACTTCCTTGGGTAGGACAAAGGGCAGTCAGACATTATATGACACTGAGCACCCTCTGAGACAATGAAACTGTCACAAGACCACCCTCACTTGGTCCTCATTTTAGTTTTTAGTTATCTCCTGCCAATGTGGGAATTGTCCTCACCTTAGCCTAATGACATCCACCCAAGGGAGTGAGGTATAGGCTGGGCTAGGATGCAGACAGCAATTGGTCTGAATACTGAGTTACTTGGTTTGGGTTGCACGTTTAGTGGATTCCAGATCCTACAGTATACATTGTGTATATAGTAATCAACAGCATAGACACTTGCTTGGCATAAATAGGGTTGTTAATCCTGCTATTTCACTCCTGGGAATATGAGTAGATAATTCATACCCTATCATAGAAACATTTCCACTCCCAATGTTTATTGCTGCTTTATTCACTATAGGAAAGCATTGGAATCAACCTAGTTGTCTGTCAACAGATCAGATGAATGAATAAAGAAAATGTGTGCGCGTGTGTGTGTGTGTGTGTGTGTGTGTGTGTGTGTGTGTGTGTGTACTATTCAACTCTGAAGGAAAATTAGATCACAAAATTTGCTGGAAAATACATGAACTTAGAATGTATAATAATAAGCAAGGTCACATAATCACAAATAGAAAAAAATACATGTGTCTGGATTCCTCATATGTGAAACCTAGACAATTTTGTGTGTGTGTGTGTGTGTGTGTGTGTAAACAAATGCACATATGGATTCAGTGTAATGTGAAAAACAGAACAGGAAAGAATAAATACTAAGGGATGAGGGAGGACTGAATACACCTAACGAACACAGACACAAAGATACTGCTTTTCTAGTTCTAATAGTGTCTTGGTTAGATTTTCTGTTTCCATGGTTAAGACTCTGACCAAGAGCAACTTAGAGAGAAAAGGGCTTATGGAAGTTTATAGCTTATAGCCCACCATCCAGGGAAGTCAGGTCAGGAACTCAAGGCAGGAACTGATGCAGATGCCATGGAGGAGTGATGATTACTGACTTGCTTTTCCTGGCTTGCTCAGCCTGCATTTTTAAAACTACAACTCAGGACCACCTTCCCAGAAGTGGCATTTCTCCCAGTGGACTAGGCCCCCAAAACAAGTAAGATAAACAGTAGTTTAGCCTCAGGTAACTTGTATCAGGCCTCTTTGCTGACACAGGCTAAGGACAGTCCTCAGAGACCTCAGGGTTGCACAAACCAGCTTGGAAGACACAGGGAAGCAGTGGTTCAAGTAACCCAAGGCACCCTTCTCAGACAGATGGATCATCTGGAGTTCTAAGTAACACCACTTATTTTAGATACTTGCCAGAGAGGACTAGAGAATCCTGGGCTTTGGACTTGTTACTCTGAGAGAATTGTCTGAAATGAATCATATGTAGCTAAGCTCCTTGGATTACTGGGGAAATTATCAGGATGCTAAATTGAAGCAAAGTAAAAAGTAAAAAGCCATTAAGACTAAAGTCATTTGGGTTCCAGAGCACAGTGGTGTCAGGACACACTGAAGACTGGTTTTTAAATACTCCTAAAGCTCTAGAATACCAACTTTACAAGAAAAGAGATTTTATCTAAGTAATTCTCAGACATTTAAACTGTTTGAATATTTGCATAAATAATTACTTTCAGTAACTCCCAGTGGTAGTACTTTCAGTAATATGTTCACATTATTTTCCAGCGGTTGTTGCTAATGAAAGTGAACTGCATTTATGAATATAAATTATTAAGATTAGCCAACTGATACATGGCAGCTAATTTTCAAGATACTCTCTGTAAACACATAAACTTGTATTAAATATTCATATAATCATTGTGATAATTAATCCATAAAGCAATTATAGCTGAAATTAAATTGTCTTATAAATAACCAAATAAAGTAGGACTTTAAAAGCCAGGAAGGTAACACATCAACTTTTACAACTTAACATAGCATCATTTTAACTCTGCTAATCCCAGCTGCACATAGTAAAGCAAAGTCCCCACCTTATTCATAGGTGTATAGCTACGTCATGAGACTGGGAGGGGACCATGGTCCTCTGTAAGAGGATTTTAGAAGAAAGCAAATGATGCCTCCTGGCCAGATGCTGCCTGGCATTCAGTCTTCAGGCTTTGCCTTTCATCCCTGTCTTGGACCAGGTGAAATCAATAGTCCCCTAAATGTCCACTGAAGACATGGCTACAATGTCACAAGGAAAGGATGGGCAGGAGGAGCATCAAGATCCAGTTGTCTCTCTCCAGCCAAGATCCTCTGTGATGAGTCAGATGGCTTAAAGTTCCTGGATGCACTGGGTGGTTCCAGGCTTGATGGGAGGGTCTCAGTGTCCTGACCTTCCTCTGTAGGGAGACTCTAAATAGAAGGGTGGAGAGTATCATGAAATGCTTATCCATTTTGTACAGCTTTGGGTACGTTCCCACTCTCTCCATCTGATGTTCTGCTTGTGGGCCAATCTCTCTGCATGGACTCCTGGCCTCACCCTTCTCTGCTCACTGAAGCTCATATTTTCTTCCTTGTTGCTGGCAAAGAAGTATTTTTATGTTTCTGGATCCTCTGCCCAGAAGCATTTCTGTCTTTCCATAAGTCCTGGTGAGCTTTCTCCAGTGAGACTTCTCTAGGCGAACAGTTGATATTTACAGTACCTTATAAAATTTGGCAATACATTACTATATCAATGTGGTGATGAAGATACTATCTTTGTAGTAGAGGATAGGGGATTTAAAAAGATTATTGTAGCATATATTAGAGATAATTTGGTAAAACAATGAGTTAAATTCAATTCTAATCTGTAAATTAAACTCCATGCTTGGGTCTTTTTCTTCTCCTTCCCCTCCCCCGCCCCCCACTGCAACCTCCTTCTCCAAGTCTCTGGCTCTGGCTTGTCTCCATATCTTTCTGTCTGTGTTTCTCTTTCATCTCCTTCTGTCTTTCATTTTGTCAGATGTATATATAGGAAATGTGCTGTGGGATGTTCTGTATGGCAAATGTGTTGCTAATTAGTCAATAAATAAAACACTGATTGGCCATTGGCTAGGCAGGAAGTGTAGGCAGGACAAGGAGGAGAATAAAGCTGGGAAGTGGAAGGCTGAGTCAGAGAGACACTGCCAGCCACCACGATGAAAAACAGCATGTAAAGATGCCGGTAAACCATGAGCCATGTGGCAAGGTATAGATTAATGGAAATGGATTAATTTAAGCTGTAAGAACAGTTAGCAAGAAGCCTGCCACAGCCATACAGTTTGTAACCAATATAAGTCTCTGTGTTTACTTGGTCGGGTTTGAGTGGCTGTGGGACTGGCAGGTGTCAGAGATTTGTCCTGACTGTGGGCCAGTCAGGAAAACTCAAGCTACAAATGGCGCCCAACATGGGGCAAGAGTTTCCACCTAAAAAACTGAAAAAAAAGATTCTAAAACGGAGCTAAAAACAGCTTCCTAATTGTCTCTCTCAAATGAGCGGCAGCTGCTGGTTTGAGCTACTGGCAGGTTCCTAGCGTGCATGCATGCTCGACCTGCAGTATGGTGGGAATGAGGCCTCTGCAAGTGGCACACTAAGCTGTGTGGAGGATTTAGTCTTTGCTAGTACAAAAAAAAAAGAGGTTTCTGGGCTACACGCTGCTTTGATAGAAGCATAGACCCACTATTTCTGAGAGTTGATGGCTCCCAGAGCTGGCGGAAAACGTATCACTGCCATGTTGGGAAGCTGAAGTGGGCGGAGCCAGCAGCCACAGCGCCAGCGCCGTTTCAGGCTTACAAGGCTACAGTTTAAAGCAATAGGCTCAAGCTAATATAAAAAAATAAGCCACGTAAAGTTGGCTACCACACAGAGAATCTGGATTATGTTCTCTTTGATATTCGTAACTAAAGAAAAACATTTGATTACAAAAGCTGTTGAGTTATGCCAAAATGTATATTTTAAAGGTACCTTGACTTCAAAATTTGGATGTAAGGATATGTTGCTTTGGAAAGGAGGCTCTGCTTTTGTTCCCACAGAAAGCCAGAGGCTATGGATTTGTTCCAGATTAAGATACATCAGGTTTGACCAGCCAAGACCCCCTGAAAGGTCTCCAATGACACCATGGCCCAGATGATCCAACATCCAGAACCGTTTCAAGGCAACTGGCTCAGACGATACACCCTCATGGACTACTCCATAATCCTAAAATATTCTTTGTGTCCCCATAAGATACAGTGCCCCCCTCCAGCAGGAAGTAGTAAGAGAAGCTACGCCCAAATTCCCAAATATACCAAGCTGACTTTGGAGATGTGTAAAGGTTAAAACCTTCCTTTTTAAGAAAAGAAAAGGGGAAATGCTGTGGGATGTTCTGTATGGCAAATGTGTTGCTAATTAGTCAATAAATAAAACACTGATTGGCCATTGGCTAGGCAGGAAGTGTAGGCGGGACAAGGAGGAGAATAAAGCTGGGAAGTGGAAGGCTGAGTCAGAGAGACACTGCCAGCTGCCATGATGACAAACAGCATGTAAAGATGCCGGTAAGCCACAAGTCATGTGGCAAGGTATAAATTAATGGAAATGGATTAATTTAAGCTGTAAGAACAGTTAGCAAGAAGCCTGCCATGGCCATACAGTTTGTAACCAATATAAGTCTCTGTGTTTACTTGGTCGGGTTTGAGTGGCTGTGGGACTGGCGGGTGTCAGAGATTTGCCCTGACTGTGGGCCAGTCAGGAAAACTCAAGCTACAGAAATGTCTACAGATAAGCAAGTTAGTATAGTCACTACCTTTTGATGTATGATAAGAACAGCTAAAATCTACTCTCTTAGCATATTTTCAGTACAAAATACAGTGTTACTAATTCTACACATTAAATCTCTAGACTTATCCACCCTGAGAAAGCTCATACACCTTGTCTCACTCCCTATAATCTAGCTCTAGAGCATATGGCATTTTCCACCCTTCCCTGAGTCCTGGTTAAGGTCACTTTTTATCAAGCACCACTTCCTCAGTAATGCTAAAGACTTTTAACTTACTCCTTTTCACTAAAGAATACTTGACCAAGTAGAATTTAAGAGAAACAAACAAACCACTATAAACAGTAGAGATGTGTCATCTATCAAACATATGTGTAGCTGGAGTTTTCCTGGTCCTGCCTGGCCCATGGTCAGGACAAATCTCTCTCACCCACCAGTCCTGCAGCTGCTCAGACCCAACCAAGTAAACACACAGAGACTTATATTACTTATAAACTGTATGGCCGTGGCAGGCTTCTTGCTATCTAGTTCTTCTATCTTAAATTAACCCATTTCTATTAATCTATACCTTGCCACATGGCTCGTGGCTCACCGGCATCTTTACATGTTCTCATGGCGGTGACTGGCAGCGCCTCTCTGCCTCAGCCTTCCACTTCCCAGAATTCTCTTCTCTCCTTGTCCCGCCTATACTTCCTGCCTAGCTACTGGCCAATCAGTGTTTTATTTATTAGCCAATCAGATCAACACATATAACATACAGAACATCCCACAGCACATATGATGTCTGGAAGTGGGATCAACACTATCAAGCTGAGCTTTGCCTTGGGGAAAAAAAACCAGCTTCATCTGTAAAGAAAAATAAAATCATGATATTTGTAAGAACATAGATGCATGGATGAACCTGGAAAAAAATGTTATGCTATAAGCCAGACATCTTTGCAAATGTCATAATGAAACCTATTACTTGGTACGCTAGCTAAAAATTAAGAATAAAACACCCCAGCCAACTGTGTATATTATATTGTGCCTGATCTTTAGCTTGCACCCTGTCTTGACAAAGAAATTACATATTACTTGTCAACTACTCCTAGTCAAAATTCACATGTGTATCCTTGTACCATGCTCCCAATTTTGTATAAAGTTCCCCAGAGAAGCTGCCAAATTACAGTGCTCATGAGATCCCATACTCCCTCTCTTGAGCTTGCCTTTTCAGACTGTAACACAGGTCTTCCCAGTTCTTTACTGTGTTTCCTCTCTGAGCTTTTTCTATAATGGTAACAGGAACCTACAAACACTGAATAGAGGTCTCTTTCTGTTCTTTTCGTCCCCAGGAAGCTCCAGCCTTCACCATGGGCAACAGGCTCAGAAGACAAGCCCTGTGGGAGTGGAGACCGATGCACCTCAGAATTAGGACTGCAATCTAACCATGCTACTGAAGAGCTCTGAAGACTCGCAGGCTGTCATTAAGATTACATCCAACCTCTCTCTGTGAGTTCGAGGCCAGCCTGGTCTCCAAAGCGAGTTCCAGGAAAGGCGCAAAGCTACACAGAGAAACCCTGTCTCGAAAAACCAAAAAAAAAAAAAAAAAGATTACATCCAACCTCACTTGGTGTTCTCACAGGGACATCTTTGGTGAGGAGAGTGAGCCTCAGAGCTGGCCAGAGGTTCACTTCATGCCTAGCTTCTTAAGTTCAGAAGAAGGCACAGGTATTGTGTTATACCCAGACATTACAGATTCAGAGTATGTGAATTGTAGTATTGCAGTATGCTAAAGCCTGTGGTGACCTCACCCAAATGATCTCTTCTCTCAAACACCTCTTGAATCAATTTTGGGGTGTGAATCATGTTGGGAGTTTAATGTCTAGATGTTTGTGGCTAATTAATAGGTTACTTATGTAAAAACTACTATCATTGGTCACTGACAGTGCTAGCCCATCTTGACATATACGGGTCCCCTTTGGTCCTCTCTGACATGTGTAGTTCTGTGAGGATGCAGGGCTGTCCCTTGGAGAGTACTGAACCTGAAGTGTGAAAGGTACAAGTGCTATCCCTATGAAGGATGAAAAGAGCTATGAGACTATGGGAACAGTGCTCAGGTGCAGGGTGGAATTCTGGTCTCCAGTACATGGTGGACTCAGCTGAGATGGAGAGCTGAGGTTGATCTAGTGCCTGTGCACCAGCAAGGGTTCCCTGGGTGACACCACACTGCTTTGCTAACAGACCATCTTGCCTTTGTGGTGTGCTCTCTAAACTACCTCTGGTCTTTAGAAAGGGCCTATGTCATGGGTAAGCCGAATCAGCACCTTGTCATGGTACTGATTAACCAGTACAGATTCGAAACCTTGCCATGTAGCCCACAGACATATCTGGCTGGTTCTGACAGCTCCCTCTGGACTTCTGAACTAGCTATTTTTTAGAACTGCAGCTATGGAAGCGAATATGATTCTGCATTTTATTTCCCAGATAACGTGCTTTCATGAAGACACTCAGTTCTGTTTGGCTACCTTCACTGCTGGGGTTTTCTAAGAAGCCGTGAGTGAAGCCTGGAGCTCCACATACCCCAGTATCAACTATTTGTGTGCAGGATACTAAGGAGAGAGACCCAGCAGAAGAACTCCAAGGATCCTGCTAGTTAGTCCATAGTCTTCATGCTGATCTGTGCTACTTACCTTAGCCCTGAGGGAGAGACAGAAGTCTCTCTACAACTATAGCTAGAAATGGCGACTGTTAAAGCGATAGTAATTTTGTCTTCTTTGACAAGTTCCTGTATATGTGCTCAAACTAAACTAACAGTGCACTTTTCAGTTTTAAAGCTGCACAATGCCCATTATGTGTAGTAGCAGCCTGAACCACTTAACACACAAATACCCAATGCTTTAAAAATGCCAATTTTAGAATGCAATTGGAAAAAATTGCCATTGTTCATTTGCAAAGAAGTAAGTCAGTAAGCCATTTAACTGGTTATGAAGTAGTAGCCTTAAAAGCTGATTGGAGCCTTGCTTACAATCATTTTCTCTTTGAGAAAACATTTTTGCTTAGTGTCTTCTGAGAATGCTAGTGAACAGCTGGTCATATTTCTGAGCAGGAGATGAAAAGGAAATATATTTGTGTCTCTCTGTGTGGTTGTAACATGGGCATAATAGAGTGGTCTTTCTTACTTTATTTTTTAAAACAGGATTCTATCATGGAGCACAAATTATTTAATGAGACACCTCAAAATGTGACATATTTCATTGGTGGATGGCTTGTCATCAAGTCTTTCTAAGGTTAAGTTTGCACATTTCACATTAGCATTAAATATAATCCTTGGAAGTAGAATAGATTCCAAATTTCAGATGGCAGTGTTTCAAGATCATGATCAGCATCAGGGGGAGCTACATCATGTCACACACTGAACATGGCCTCTGACCAATCCTGTGCTGAAATCTGAATTTGGACACACAAATGACTCACATGGATCTCTGCTTGGAGCTGATTGGAGAGAAAAAGCCAAAGAGAACACTAAAAGAGTACCTGTCTTTGTGTTTTTGCTATCAGTATCCTTCAGTGGCTGCAAACTTTAAAGTAAAGCTTACCAGCTGAGGGCCTATGACACTTTGCTTCTTTGAATTTGCATGCTGCCTTACATTTTGATAGACCACTGGGATTTTTTTTTTTAAGATGAAAATGTCACATAAAAGTGGTGGTGAGTGTTGCTTGGTTTTTGGGTTTTTTTTGTAAATTCTCAAAAAAAAAATGAGAAAATCTGGTCTTCATGGGGCCTCTGAATATAGAATAGGGGCCTTAAGTTGAGTGGTCATCACCTTGCCCACACGAGAAAGCGTGGCTTCCTTACCTTACCCCAACACAAAGAGGGTTTAGTATGCTGGTTAGTTTTATGTCAACTTGATACAAACTAGAGTGATTGGAAAGAAGGGTGCCTCAATTGAGAAAATGCCTCCATAATATCCAGCTATGGTCAAGCCTGTAGGATATTGTCCTAATTAGTAAATGATGTGGGAGGGCCCAGTCCATTGTAGGTGTGGCAACTCCTGGGTTGGTGGTCCTGGCTTCTATAAGAAAGCAGACTGAACAAGTCAAAGGGTACAAGCTAGTAAGCAGCACTCTTCCATGTATCCACTTCCTGACTCCAGGTTCCTGACCTGTTTTAGTTCCTTTCCTAACTTCCTTCAATGATGAACAATGATGTGTAAGTGTAAGCTACAGAAACCTTTTCCTCTCCAAGTTGCTTTGGTCGTGGTGTTTTATCACAGCAATGATAACCCTAACTAAGACATATGGCTTCCTCTTTTCCTACCCACAGGAAAAGCATGGCTTTTCAACTTTTTCCTTCCATGGTGAGGATATGACTTTCCAGCTGGTTTTCTTCTAAAGGGGCCTAGTTATTAGTCAAGTATCCTGTTAACATCATCTGCCTTCCACAGGTAGGTTTGAATTTATTATTTCTGATTCATAGGTGGCTTATTATAATTTACAGAGACAGACTTCATATTGACTTATAAGTTGCCAAGCACCCATCTGTCTGTGTGGGAATAGGAGAGTATGTAATTATACATGGAGTGAAAAGAAGAGAGAGAGACAGAGGCAGACACACACATACAGAGAGGGAGGGAAGGAGGGAGAGAGAGAGAGAGAGAGAGAGAGAGAGAGAGAGAGAGAGAGAGAGATTTGAATAGACTGGCCCAGTCTATCACCACTGTTCTAGGGTACCTGATCTTGTCAATACCATTCTCATAACACTGTCTGAACCTCTCAATGAGTAGATCACACATGTTACCATCTCAATTTCTTCACAAGGAAGCTAGAGTGGAGGGATGGTCTGGTTTATTCTTGCTTGGGGTTAGCATTGCAGGATGATGGCTTTGACTTCAAATCCACAGTGATAACCCTGTGGTCTGTCCATGGTCACACAGGCTCTTCCAGTACTTTTCAGATTGACAGAGTGCAGTTTGTCCACCACTAACCTAAGAATACAAGGTGCAAAAAAATGCCACATGTAAATTTTCTTTATCTTCACTTAAGAATAGAATTGAACTTGTCACTATTTGATTCAGAGTAGCTGTCTGGGGGTCATTGTTTGTAGCTGTTGATGTTGACAGCTTAACTGATATCAACATTTTTCTGTCAAGAAAATGAAGTAAGGTGAACTCTTTTTCTTTTTTCAAATTACAACAGCATCTGAGGAAATTGGTTTTATGTAATTGCGAATTGTAGACACTGCATGTTATGTTGGGAGTTTAATGAAAAACCTCAGGAAAGATGCATTTGACCTTCATTTTAACTGTAACTACTCTCCTGCTTGTTGAAATAGGAAAATGTCTTGGAGAATCCAGTTCCAGTGAAGTAAACAGATCTCAACATGATTTTCATGGGTACCTTCCTAGTCCTCAGGATGACTCAGGACCCCTAAACTGCCAGTCCGAGGTGTTGTGGCAGGATAGAAAGCCCCACCCTACTGGGCCCCCAGCATTCATTTGCTACTCCAACTCCAGAGCATCCTCTTTACTAAACCCTTGGGTCATTCACTGGAAAATAAAACAGAAAGCCATTTCAAAAGTCAACCAGCATACTGAACAGTTAAAACTCAACATGTGTCTGAGTAGAAAAGCAAATAAAGACACTCTAAGGTTACACTCAGGGTGAGGGTCAGCCTAGAGGTTGTTGGGGCAAGACTGCCTAAAAAGAGGAGATGTTATCCTGAGGATGTGACATGGCCAGCATCTGCTGAGGTGTCAGCACAAGTGATGGAGAAGGACATAGAGCATGCAGATGTGACAAGACCAAAAGGAACAGAAGAGCCAGAACAGGGAGGCTGCACCAGAAGAGGACTGTGGCTGTTCAACACACAAAGGCATTGTGTCATCTTTCCTCCTTCTAGAACATTCCAATAAAAGAAATTTTATATAGTCATCTAAAAATGTGCTAGTATTCAGAAGAAACACCTTTGTCAGGCCTTGTTTATAGGCATGGTGGCAACACATCTTCAGACTATTTACAGGGATGAGTGGTTATTTGATTATCTTTCCTAGGGTGAACTAAAGAAATGTCTCATCACCCCAGATAGAGAGTGAATAGAGAGACCAGAGCAAGATTTCTATCCAAGTCCAACTTGGTGAGCCAGTGAGTTATTTTGGAGTTACTTATAGGATTGTGGACACTTCTCAGGTATCTGCAGCACATGGAAGTACTACCAAGCAACTGTTTGCTTCTATATAACCCACAAAAGGAATGGGGACTGTTGAGGATCTCACAAGTATCTCCTGACACACATGAGACTCCCTTCCAGGAGGGAATGTTGGCTCCTATGGGTCCTCACAGGAGAACATTCAAGATGGAGATGATTGTGCCTGACCCCAGGAAACAGCTAAACTACAGTGGCCTAATTAAAGAGATGCCTGTTTATTCATCTCATTCATGGTTATTCACCTCATGTCATAGTGACAAGGTTTCGCTTGACTGACCTCCTGTGAGTCTTCTGGAACAGCTATTCACATTAGCATGGCCCCTGAAAGGCCTTCATGGGAAGAACCCTCACCTTTTTGTGGACCACCTTCCTCCGAGTAAACACCCCACACCCCTCATCCATCCCAGTTGAGTGCCCCCCCACTGACTGAGTGGCCCTCACTGCTTCCCCAAACTCTGGCAGCACAAAGATCACATTGTCACAGCTGATGAAGAGGATGTTTATACAGAAGTCAAATTAGAGTAAGCTTGTACTCTGAACCCCAAGACAGCCTACAGGAAGAGTGCTACTTCTAAAGTGAGGATGTAGGGCACTGAAGTCTTCCACTGTACCTGTGGGCCCGGGCCCTGCAGTGCCACAGTTGACTCCAGTTCCTTTCTAGAGACTTGTTTCTGGAGGGAGTGGTGGGAGGGTTAACATACCTTGAGACATCGGACTCATGCTGTGGGCAAATCAGACCATTGCGTTTGAATTTGTGCACCTTGTTCTTGATAGTCCCTCCTGCTAGATAAGCATTTGACCCATTGTCCATTGGAAAGAAGGGATTATGAACACATATGAAGGAAGAAGAGATACGGAAGAAGGAAGGGGGAACTCTGGAAGTATGCTATGCTGTAGTTTACCAGGGAGAGGCATTCTATACCTCTGAATTCTGCATAGTTCACCAATTATTTATAGAAACCTCAGGATGCCGACATTTGTCACCATTTCCAGACAAGGCACCCTCCTTAGAACTTCATCCTTAGTGTTGTGAGAATATGGCTAAATGGAAACCCCTTTCCACTGAAAGCCTGGACAGAGGGTGAGGGAGGCTTCTGGGGAATGCTTTCATTTCCTGAAGACGTTGTGAGTAAATGGGGTATGGGCAGCAGAGTCATACTGTTCTGGGATACTGATTTTGCAGCAAATTCTTTGGTGCGGGGAACATTTGCTATACACAAGGAGAACTGAGTAGTTAGTTGTTACATTTTTTTTCCACAGTGAAGCACTGAGCCCAAGTCCTCCTGCTCAGGGGTGGTTTGGCAGCCTTTAAAATGCTACCCGTTTCTGACTCAGACATTCCCTTTCATGATACTCTTATTCACTGTATTACCAGGAAAACATCTGCACTGCCTGGGCGGGGAGCTGGGTTGAAATTACATTCTAGAAGAAAGGACATGATATACTCTCTGTAGGAAGTGTCACGAAAGAACTGGGGGATAGTGGTGATAGGAACAAGTGAAAGTTTGTGATTGTCCTCATCTGTTTATCTGTGTATCAAGAGCTAGCAGGCCTCAGAGCACAGCAGAGGTTTCTGTCTGATAGAACTTGCTGAGCTTCTGCATCTGCATCCTGCTTGCTGCTATCTCAGCTGACTTCCTCTGCTCGCTGCTCAGGCTGCATGCAGGTGAGACAGACTGCTGCCAGCATTGGTTTGTGAAAACATCTACATATTTCAGTCTCTCTGGAATATTGAAAATTGCAGGGATTCAGGGAAAAGAGCACCACAGGCAGAGATGAGAGCCAGCAGAGACAAGGGAGGGCTCAATGAAGGCAGGGCACTATTAGGACACCAGAGGGGAGATGCCAGACTGCCATGGCCTTGGAACCATGGAAATGTCTCTAGAACTCAAGTACCATAAGTATAATTACATTCTACATCTGCTCGTTAGTTTCAAGAAAGGGAAGAGGTTCACCCTTCAAAGTGTTCTATAAGCAATCTCTCTCCATTTCTGAGGATGGAGCACACATGACTCAATCATTTCCCATAGTTTCCACTTCCTCACTCTAGCCCACTGAACATTAGAACCCAACATCTGAGCTGTAGGAAAATATAGAAGAGAAATCCACAGAAGCCTACCAGAAGAGCCAGCTCCCATGAAAAGGCAGAGTAAGGAAATCCCCTTGCATTGCCCCATATAAGAAAAAGGCTGGGAAAGAATCTGTTATTACTGATTAGAATCTGAATATGCCCCCCTAAAACTTATACATTAGACCTTAAATCATAATGCAATTATGTCATTATGTCTGGATTGGGGCAACCACAAAAGCTCATGTGTTTAAGGCGTGGTATGTAGTGGGTAGAAAAAAAACTTTAGAAAAGTAGGACCTACTTGGAGGAAGTAGGTCACTGGGGGAGGCTTGGAAGATGATATTTTGTAACTGGTCCCTTCCTTTCTGCATTTCTGCTTCCTGGTCACCATGATGTGAGCCCACATGGTCTGTGGTATGCCACCCACTCTTACCACAGACCTAGACTCTCCAGCTGTAATCTATGAGACAAGTCTTCTCTCTTGATTTTCTCAAGTACTTTGTCATAGTAACAAAAGGATGACTAATACAGAAGGTAAGGCCTCATTAGACCACAATGGCAGAGCCTCTTACAGAAGAGCTAGCCCTTAACACCTTTATGCCTTTTAGTCATGTGAGAGCAAAGCACCTAGGCACCATCTTGGAAACAGTCTGTCTACGGTGTTTAATATAGCAGCGTATAGAAGCTAAGGCATTGCCCATTCCACCTGCACACTATGCTCCATTAGTCATCTCAAGTTTCCTTCCAGAAATGTCCTGATGTGTAGATGCTCCAGTGCCTGAGTTACAGGTAAAAGCCAATGGCACCATTGAAACTATCTGTGGCAATACTATCTGTAGTGATATATTGTGTACCCAAGAAAATTCCATGGGGATCAGAGGACAGAGCCAGCCACTAGATTAGACATAGCGGCCAGATAGTGGTGGCACACACCCTTAATCCTATCACTCAGGAGGCAGAGATCCGTCTGGATCTCTGTGACTTCAAGGCTACACTGGGAACAGAGCCAGGCAGTGGTGGCACACACCTTTAATCCCAGCACTTGAGATCTCATGCCTTTGCTTGGGAAGCATACTCACCTTTAATCCCAGGAAGTGATGTTTGGGCAGAGAAAGGTATGTAAGGCATGAGAAAACAGGAACTCACCCTCTTTAGACTGAGGATTTCGTAGAGGTAATAACCTGTGGCTGGCTTGTTCTGCTTCTCTGATCTTTCAGATTTCACCCCAATATCTGGCTCTGGATTTTTTGTTATAAGACCTTTTAAGATTCGTGTTACAACTATCCTCTGCAGGAGTCCTCAGCTGACCTTGCACTGGTGGTTTTGAGGCTGGATTCATGGGGTGATGACTGAAGGGTGTGCTAAAGGGGAAAGTATGTGAGCATATGTAGAAGGATACAGGCACATGCATATCTACTCAATGTAAAATTTCTGGAAAATGACTTTTCTTTTTTGACATATACACCTACAAAGGAAATGTATTTTGTATGAGAAAAATCTATGACATTTAAATCCAAGGATAAAGTGTAAGAGTATAATTTCGTAAAATCCCATAGCCAGAGGAAGCTCTGAGTCTAACGAAGAGAGAACCCTGGGCCACAGGATGAGTTCATTGGCTGAGCAAAGATGTAGCCAGTCTATTTGTAGTTGCATGGAGATTTAAAAAACCCATAGTTCCATTATAGCATGAACATTTGACTTAGAAAAAAGCAACAGCTTCATCGCTGTACCATGTGTGCTATTAATTTAAATTGCTTAAATGCATTTCTCATGCATTAGTAATAAAGCTAGACTAAATTACAATCCTTAATTTTTTGCTGATGTTTTTATTGCACTATGATATATGGAAATTTGCAGATCACTGAGAGTTTTAATTCATCTCTTTCCCTTGTCAGCCTCCTGGGACAGGAAAAAATAACAGTAAAATCAAATTCTCCTGGCATGTTAGAATGACAAGCCTTAGGAAGGCAACTACCTAGTTTATAACCTTACAGCAAAACAAACAAGGGAGATTTATAATTTCCAGTGGGCTCTACAGCAATTTATATCTGTAAACTCTTTTATGTCATGAAACATCTTTAAGAATAAACATTTTCTAATGTTTAAAGTAGATTTGGATTTGTAGAAAAGCTACAGAGAAAGAGTGGAGAATTCACACAGACCTCACACCCAGTTTCTAACATTACTGATTGCATTAATATAGGGCACACAACACCCCATTAGTGAATTAGCTTTGAGATCACTGTGAACTGAAGAACAGACCATTTCAGATTCCTTTATTTCTTTCTGGTGTGCTGTTGTTCCAACACCCCATGCAGAGCATCAGAGGACAGGAGTTCCACTCTCCTCTCGGGTTCCTCTTATTTTCAGTCAGCACTGCTGTGGTTTGGATACAAGTGTGCCCATTCCCCATGGTTTATGGGCTGAAATTTAATCCCTGGTTTGAGGTATGAAAAGGTTTGTAACTTAATCTGACTCTGGAGTTTAGAGGTGGCATCATTGGGGTGATCAGGATTGTGTGGAGTCGTGAAGGAAACTCCATGATTGCATCTTTATGAAGATGGAGACCACATATGCATGCTCATGCTTCCTGTCCCTCGTCAGGTAGTGTCTTCACTTTCTCATGACTCTTTCAGCAAAAAGTCATCACCAGGTGCTGCCTTTGACCTTAGACCTTTGGAAACTTGAACACAAATAAACTTTTCTTTATAATTTATTTGACTATGGTGTTATGTGGCAATGGAAAGCAGAAAAATATAGTTCTTTAGGTTTAGAAATGCTGGTGATTTTGTATTATGTCTCTAAATTAGATTTTTCTGATATTTTTCATGCCTCATCAGTGGGATCGTGAACTTCGGGGGGAAGATGGAGGAGATAATATCCTATTGAGGACAGTGCTTCTAGTGAGTCTCAATGATGACACTGACCATGCCCTTCCCAGAGTCACGCTTGTAGGTTCTCTATGGTGAAGTCATGCCTCAGCCCACCCTTCCATATTGTCATGCAGAGGAAGTCTGAATGTACAGTTAAGAGCTGAGGTTACCTGTGTGCAGTGCCACCTGAGCTCTGTGTGCAGAGAGGCACACTCATTATACAGAATCCTTCCAATAATGCTCTATTTTACATTGACTTACATGGTATGGTATAGACACATTTCACACACACACACACACACACACACACACACACACACACACACACACACACTGCCCCCCATATCACCCCAAATACTTCTCCATACAATAATTCCAGTTACAAAATGAAGCTGCTCAAGGTTGGGAATGGGCTGAGCACATGCTCATTCAACATTCACTTGTTACAGCTTTTAATACTCAGAATTCAAGCATAATTGTAATTCACATTTAAGCATTCATTTCAAAACAAAATTTGAATGTTTATGAAGAATGAGGAGGCCCATATTGGATGAAGTGGCGGGGCTGGGCAATGAGGCTGCAAATACACTGGCCCTGGATTTGGCATTTGGGGGTCCCTGGGGTTCTGAGCATGAAGGGGCCAGTGAGGGAGGAGGTGATTCTTCTGAGGGACACTAATACAAGCTTTCCAGAAGCTTACTGGGCAGGGCAGAAGGAATGAGTGAGAGAAAGAGGGAAAGGGGAAGCAGAAATAGCTAGAAACCTTGTTGGGAAATGAAATATGCACTGCATGAACACAGCCATGGTGGTTAACTGTTCACTTTCCCTGAGCATGCCTTGCTGCAGCTCCCAAGAGCTCCTTCCCAAAGGAGGGATCTGTGATCAATAACTGTCTAAGTCCTTCTGGGACAGGTGTGTAGGATTTTTAAGGAATCTACACACTCTGAGTTTAACAAGAAAACAGCCGTTTTTAAACAATGCCTCCTCAGGAATTTCCCAATCCATCTAGCTGTGAGCCTGTAACGCTTGTTGATGCTCACAGTCTGTGCTGTGTGGTGCCCCTGGGAGACACATCCAGTATGGTACAGGATATGACCAACATGCTGTGAGGCGTCTGACAGAAGATGTGTGACCAGAAAGTAAAAAATGAGGAGCTGGCAAGACCCATTCAAAGAGTGGAATTTGAGAAAGAGCCAAGGTAAATTTTCACATCAGGAGAGAAAATACAGGTTTTGGAACCCTGAGTAGGAGAGGGCACAGGGGAGACAGAGCTGCCAGGAACCTTGGCAGGCTAGATACAACTGAACTTCCTGCATCCCATCGGTTTCACGAGGGACCTCTTACCTCCTCACAGAGCCTTTACTTGTTCATGAGAATCCATCTTGTGGTCCCAACCCAGCAAAGACTCATTAAATACTGACTGTTTTTGTTACTGCCTTCTCAGACTTGCTTAGAACTAAAATGCAATTCAATACAGAATATTCTAGAAAACTCAAAAAAGGTAAGATTTATTTCTCATTGAAATTTGTACTTGAAAATTCAAACAAAAACCATCTCTGACTTCTGGCTTTATTAGAAGTGTGGAGCCAACACCAAGGCACTGAGCAGCTATGTTTGTGGCAAGGTTTCAGGACCTGATTCCTAATTTGTTTGTTTGTTTGTTTTTTGTTGTTGTTGGGTTTTTTTGTTTGTTTTTTGGTTTTGGGGTTTTTTTTTGTTTTTTTGTTTTTTTTTTGAGAGAGGGTTTCTTCACATAGTTTTGGTGCCTGTCCTGGGTCTCGCTCTATAGACCAGGCTGGTCTTGAACTCACAGAGATCCACCTGGCTCTGCCTCCTAAGTGCTGGGATTAAAGGTATGCATCACTGCTGCCCGGCCCTAATTTATTAATGACAGTAATTTCTGTCTTTATGCAATTTTTCTCTAATCTCATTTAATGAGAAACAAAATCAAGTAAGCTAATTACCAAATGGAGATATGAAATAGAAACATCAAATCTGTACAAAAAGTAATACTTTAACATAACTTCAAGTAACATAAGAATTTTTGTAAACAATAATGCTTTTGGATGCAATTAAGTAAAATATGGCATGAAATAAATTAATGTAAAATCATCAAATTTAATTTACTTTTTCCATTAAAAATATTTCAGTTATTTCCCAATTAGATGTTTTTCTGAAAACATGTAACATTAAAGAGGTGGTTTAAAACTTTTCCTTTGTATGTGTTCTTTCTTTCTTTCTTTCTTTCTTTCTTTCTTTCTTTCTTTCTTTTCTTCTTCTTCTTCTTCTTCTTCTTCTTCTTCTTCTTCTTCTTTTTCTTCTTGGTGGTGGGGGGCTAGCAAGGCCATGGCACACATGTGGGTATCAGAGGGCGACTGTGGGATTCGGTTTTCCTTCTACCATGTGGGTTCCAGAACCTGCCCTGCTTTGGAAAATGCTATCAGCACTCACTGTTTCCATATTGCAGAATAATCCTCTGTTGAATGAATAAATCCTCTGATATCTCCTGATTTCTTGGCTAACAGTGTTTTCATTGATCACAACCTAGGAAGCAAGGAAGAGTGATGCCTGATGTACGGAAAACAAAGAGTGTACCACTGACAGAGGCATCCTGTGTAGCAAACCAAAACACAGGATAGACATGTAAACTAAAACGAGTTTTAAATTTGTGTTCATGAGATCACAGGAAACACTGTAGTTCACTTTAAACTGTAAATGTATAGATTTAATGCCTTTCTTTAGTATTTCCAGAATAGTTCAGATTTCTTCAGCAGTTTCCTGTTCTGAACTTTTTTCTCACAGGACTTCTTGTAGTTTAATCTCTCTCAGAACATACTGGCTACCGTGTCTGCTTGAGGGATTTTGCTCTCTGCTCAGTGAACATTTGTTGTTGACTTACTATGATCCACCTTAGCACCATGAGCCAGAATGTGAATGGGAATTTTGTGAAGCAAAGGTCTCTGGGAACTATCCCCCTCTGCTATGCTAAGCATAGGACATCAGCTCCCATGGTGAGATTTATAGTATAATCCAAAGCAAGAGAAAAGTTCTGTGACAATATCTAAGATCCAATGTGTTACATATCTCATCTGTGTGACCAAATAACAGACAAAGAATAATTTCATTGAGGAAAGTTTATTTGGGTTCATAATCCAGGGTTTAGGGTCCATCCACACTGGTAGGGGAAGCATGGTCCAGAAGCAGCTCACAGCTCCGAGGGGGGCAGGAACTTGCTCACATCTGGATGGCTCAGAAACAAGAGAAGGGAATATGGTGCTCAGCTTTCCTTCTCCTTTTTCCATTTTTATTCAGTCTGAGGATCACTCATGTGCAGGGTCAATTTTCCCTCTTCAGTTAAACCTTTCTGAGGCTGGGAGCAACCTCACTGATAGACTTAGAAAAGTAACTCCAGGGGGATGTCTCAATCTAGTCAAGTTGACAGTGACCATCAATCCAGTGAACATCAGTTGTAACGTGAGATATGTGAGCATCACTGGTGGAATGCTCTGATAGCATCACACAAGGTTCTCCTTAGCTTTGACTAAGCATCATTTCCACCCTGACACAAGCCAGCTGTTATATCTGTATTGTTTCTGTCAAAATCAATGTGACTTCTCTCATTGCCCCATAACTCATCAATAGATCTTGGAAATTTGCTGTGGTGTCTGATGGAGATTTTATTCTTGAGCATTTCTCAATAACACACACACACAAGATCTGGGAAGATTTTGTGAATGATGGTGTTACCGTCAGAATGCACTTCTTGAAGGAAGCAGTGTGCTCTTTTGTTAGCGCTAAAGAGCTGATAGTGTTACAGAATTAATGTATCTTCCCGGTGAGAAATCACTCTGCCAATTTAGAAATTAATAAAGAAAAAAAAACCTCTTCAATAATAGCATGTTACTGGTTCTGGCTAATGCACAAAAAGGGACCAGCCTCAAAGAGAAAATTTTACCAGGTTATATGGGCTGTAAGCTCACACACTTCACATGTGCTGTTATCCGTAAATCTCCTTCATGTCCTGGCCTCAGGTTACACTTTTAACAATTTAAACAGAGACGGGAGACTGCAAGTCTGGACACTTGGGCAGATGGGAGATTTATAGAGAAAAGATATAAGAAGAATTATTTTTTAAGCACACCAGTGTTTTTTGTTTTGTTTTTTGTTTCTTTTGAATAGTTGTTACCTAGGGTCATCTTTTCTACCTGGCAGAATCATGCTTTTCCTGATAAGAGCACAGGGAACTTGGCAGATTATAGCTTAAGTCTGTGACCCTGTGCTGCCCCCTTGAGCTGCCCATGTTCTTTCATATGAGGATGAACCTAATGGCTTGCCCCCCTTTGTTATGGGTATGGAGCCTAAGTGGAAGTCAATCTTGGTGAACAAACATTAACAGAAATGATTTCTCAGCAATCCTAAACTTCAATTATGGTACAATTTTTTTCCTACAGTTTCTAACAAGCCTGATTATTATACTACTTATCTTTCTGTCACATGGGAGGCAGTGCTCCTTTAGCTAAATTCTACTTTGTATAACAATATTTCCTAATCAAGTTTATTAAATCCTTTATAGCATTAATTTTACTACTTAAAGTTTCTCCTGCATCAATAGGACATAAATTGTGGAAACCCCAATTTCCATGGGATTATTCTACCTTCTTTCTCTGCCAGAATCTCAATAGTTAAAATCAGGTAACAGTGTTATGGTTGAGAGTTTACTTCTCTAATGCTTAGCTGCTAGTACAAGCTAGATTTGTGTGGCTTCCTTCATTTTTGTCATTGAATAATGACAAATATATACTGTTCAAAGAACAAAGACAGTACAATATTGATGATGAAGTATGGAATTTCAAAGGTCTAGAGACTGTAAAGCAGTATGAAGTGGAAGCTGGAAGGATAGTGATGAACTTTTTAGGTGGACTGAGTGACCAGAGGACACAAATCAAGACAGTAGCCATGTGATGTAAGACAGATTAATAGACACTATTCCAGCTGAAGCATGCATAGGTAATTTGAATGATGTATAAATCTATGAAAAGCACAAATTGCCAAAACTGATGGAAAAACACAAAATAAAGTCAAAAGATCTTGAAATGACAACCCATAAAGGATCAAATGGGGAAATGCAGATCAGGCATAGTTACGAACATAGTTAAGGTTCTCTTAATGAGTCAAATCCCACAGGAGAATTAATGCATCAGAATGACTGTTGCTTCAGGTTACACAATTCTCAGACTATGTGGTCTTCAGCCTTTGAAAAGTCACTTGGGATAGATTGCCATTGTAACAGGTTCTACCTACCTCAGGAGATTTAAAAACCCTATATCATTCACGATGTGAACTTACACAACCCAGGAATAGTGCACATCTTTCTTTGCTCCCTAACACTCCTCTGTAAGCTCCCCTGCTTTGAAGACTCACATGATCTCAGGCTCCCTGTTGCATTGCTTCCCTGGGCATTGCATACACAGAAATTTTGCCCTATTCCTAGCCCTGAGGTGCTCCATGCCAATGGTTGAATTTACAAACAGAAGGATTGAAAACAAACATTAAAAACTATAAAACAAAACTTACAATTGAAAGTGTTTTTAAATCAAATATATAAATGTAGTAAAATATTTTGCATATGTGTATTATACATTCTTGGTAAAGACACATTTAGACAATTAAAAAAGAAATATAATCATATTTCAAGAGTCTTTAAAATATTTACACCTTCAAGTCTAATACTTCTACCAAGAATTACTATAAACTTGAGAAAAATAGAAATACTAATATGTAAAGATCTTCAAACTGCATAAATAATTTAAGAGGTTAGAAAATATACACATTGGGTACAAATCAGAGCTTAGAGAACTCCAACACTGTGGCTAGCCAAGAATCAAACTCCACTTGAGAAGGAGACTGCTTCCCTCAAAGGTTGCTTTGGAATGAAAGCCCCTGCATGTGTATAGAGCTGCATGGCTTCAAGGTTAGCTGGGAATTCAGGATCAGGCAAGGCTTTGGAAGGGCTAAAATGAAGGACGCAAGGCTTAGTAGGCTGGTTCTGCAATTGTTTTTCTGTCTTCTCACCAGGTGCCTACAGGGTCCTTTCTCACCCTTCCCTTTCTTTCACTGTTGCTATGCTTGTGGGGCTGGCCCCCTGTCATAACATTTAGAATTACAGCAGAGCTCATGTGGAGCTGAAGTCAGTGGACTTCGAGAAACCAGCCAGGACGGGTCCAGAGACTAGCCAGACTCCACTGTACTGGGTCCCTGCCTCCCAACACAGCATCATCCCATGTCCTGCACCAGCCCTTCTCCAGGACACTGTTCTTTGCCAGTGACACCACTAAGAGGTGGCCCTGGCTCTCAGGAGACTGCAGGCCAGGCTACTTTGGCAAAATCTCTGCACTTCCTCCCAATGAGAGTGTATGATTTCAAGAGCACACTGTAGTTTACTGAAGCAGATGGCCTGTCTTGTGATGATGGTGGACTATGGTGGACACTGAACTTCATCTAGTGCATTTAGCTCTTAAAAGTAGTTTATTTTAAATGATTTTTGTGTACTCTTAATGAAAATAAAAAGCAGTAGGTTGCCTAAATCATTTTTTTATAAATTACAAACAAGAATGACAATTTTAGCTTGGAAATATCACTTAGACTTGAAATACATTTTAAAATTAAAACTATGGCATCCATTGACCTCTCTTTTTATACAACTATCACTATGATATCCATGCAACTTAGGAACAGTCAAGCCAAATTTAGTTTCTAAGAACTAATGAAGTTGCAATAGATATGAATCTGTTTTTATATTAAGAGCTCAGAAAATTGCTGATGTTATATTTAGTGCAGCTAGGCATATTTAATATTTTTGTCTAAAATAAAAATTATTTACACACAGTTTAACAAAGGTGTTTAGCATTTAATTATAGGGAGTCTAGCATTGAGAAATACGACTTTAAATTACCTCTATGTTGTCATGCTTCTGCATAAACATATATAAATTTCCTTGTAAATTAGTTTTTAATGATTTATTTTAAGTATGAAATTAAAATTTTGATGCAGCTTCATAAGCAATGAGATTGAATGAAAATCCCTACATTACAAATGTAATTGCTGAAATTGCTTTACTGGTAGGGTAGTGAGGGATGTTGGTGTGAGGCAGATTCCCATGCTTTTTGGTATAGAATGGAAGAAATTACCATGACACATTGGCAAAATTATACTAGTTAAAATTATTGATATTGGTTCAGATGATTCATAAAACATGCCAGGCATGGTGGTACAGGCTTGTATTTCCAGCACTCGAGAGGCAGAGGATCAGGTGGCTTTCTCTAAGTTCAAGGCCAATTCAGTCTAGGCAAGAGGTTGTAAGCCAGCCAGGATTATATAATGTTTTCTCAAGAAATATAATAAAATAAAAATATGTAGAACAAGTACAGGAAGGGCAGGGTCATGGTTTTGTTCATCATCTTTGTCAATAGCTCCTGTTGGATGGGTTGACCTGAAGTGGGGGTAGGGATTTTATAGGTGAACAGAGGGGAGAACAGTGGTGTGTCCAGGTCTCATGTTACCATATTGAGCACACCCATGGCTGACTCCACTCACTCCTTATGCTCTGGTCTTCAATGGAAACTCCTGGCTTTGGAACTGACCCGCTGCATTCCTCATATATTCTCTGGAGTCTCATTCATTCTCCCCTCTTCCTGCAGGCCAAGGCGAGCAAAGCAGAGCTTCTCTTTGGGAATAGCACAATCTACCTGAATGTTGTATTTTTGTCTGTGGTCTCTCAGTCACTCTCCGACTGTTGTTTGTGATAAACAAAAGGAAACAAGAACTGGAAGTTAAGCAGACATTCATGGCTTGATAGGAATGGGTATCTTAAGAAGACAATTGTGATGTTCAAGCCACACAGCAAGAAAGATGGTCTTTTGGATGTTTCATGGGTGCATTTTTCTCATACGTTTCTTTAGTTTATTAAGTAGGAAGTGAATGGTGGTTTAGCTGCATTGGGTAAACATGGTTATAGACTGTTTTCACTGAATCTGGGACGGGAAAAGGTAGCTGAGCTATTCTCAGCAGCATCTAGCTTCTTCAGCAGAGATGAAGATGTGTGGGAAAAGCACTACCACCACCAGATGCATGGGTCATTCTGACAAGACCTATATATCCCCCACAGAGACATTTGAGCTACCATGTATTTCAGAGGCAATCCATTGCAGCAGCAAAGAGAAATGAATGCCAAAAGTAAATATTTTAAAAGATTTTTACTTTTAAGTATGATCATTTGTGAGTCTGTATCTATGTAGGGACATGTATAAATAAACACAGTTGCCCATAGAGGTCAGAGTTTTTATATTCCCTGGAACTAGAGTTACAAGTGATTGTGAGCTACCAACATGGGTTTTGGGAATTGAACTCAGATCTTCTGAAAGAACAGTACATGTTGTTAACCACTGAGACATCTCTCCAGCCCCAAAAGTCACTTAACTTTATGGTAGGTAAAATCATTATACTGGTATGTTAAGATTAGAATGGGCTCTGCCTTAAGTGATTACCTATTGTGCAAAGCAGTGGCTTTTCAAGAATTTGAGAGTCTTCATTTTGCAAGCAGCTTTTAATTTCATTTTGAAAATAGAGGCTGCCTGACTGAACACATGAATGCCACCATCTATC
The DNA here is from genome assembly GCF_007827085.1 of Peromyscus californicus insignis. Classification (NCBI taxonomy): domain Eukaryota; kingdom Metazoa; phylum Chordata; class Mammalia; order Rodentia; family Cricetidae; genus Peromyscus; species Peromyscus californicus. Next base: position 527,775 of record NW_026294492.1, on the reverse strand, counting down.
TGGTACCATCCATGCTGCACAGGCTGAAAAGTGACTTAATGCTGGGAGTAGAAAGGTATCACTTATAAATTTATCAGGATGTTAAGATTGTAGGGACACATGAATTTATTAAAATTGTATCAGAGGAAAACAGGCCTAAGAATTTCTCAGACATGCAAGACCACCAGAGTCAGGAAAGGATGAAACTCCTTCACATAGACCCCATGAAGAAGAAGACACCTAACACTGCTGTGAAAACAGTCATCTGACCACTCACAGCAGTCAGAAATGGGAGGTGTTCATCCCCACACTGTCCCCTCCCAAGTTCAGGCAGAAAGGCACCTGCACCTGAGGGAAGATTTGTGGACATGGTGTTCATAGGACTCACGGGACATTAGAAATACCTGAACAAAGCTTATCTCCTAATTCACTTCAGTGGATTTCATAATATGTTTTTTCTAGGCAGAGATAAAACAGCCTGGAAATGCTCAGCTGAGCCCAGAATGCTTCATCCCTGAAATGATACAGCCTCACATCTATTCACCCATGACAAGTTTTGACTCTGGAGTTTCATTCTTCCTTCAAGAATTAATCCATGGGAGCTGAGATGGATGGTCGTAAACTTCTGCACGCATCTCTTTGCGTGCACATGTAACAGTGTCTCAGGCTCCTCTGAAAGGAATGCATTCAACTTAAATGGCTGGATTTGTATACTCTTCCCTCCTTCTAAGGAGGGCCTTTTTTTCTTCCAGATGAATGTTCCTCTTAGGTAACACGTCCACTTTCTATCAGTGAATAGAACTATTTATAAAATCATGTTTCCAGGCTAAAAAAAAAGCCTATAACCTTGTGTCTATAGTTCAGTGGAGAGGGTAAATGCGGCCATGAAACACAAGAGACAGCTGAACATTTGAGAGATTCCAGAAAGCTTCTCACTGGCAGCAAGGATTTGTGCCTGTCAAACTGTGAATAGGATAATAGCGTTGGGGTCGGAAGGGCTCCTAGTCTCTGTGCAGGAAAACTCAGGGTGAGGAAGACTAAAACAATGGCGTCCCTGAAAGGCAGGCAGTGGGTAATATGGATCCTGGTAGACTCGCTAGCTAATGAGATCTAGGGATCCACTTGCCTCTACCCAGCCAGCTTTGGGTTACAGATGTGTGCTACCATGCCTGGGTTTATGTGGGTGTTAGGGGATCTGGACCCAGGACCTCAGGCACAGCAGGCACTTGCTGATTTAGCCATCTCTCTAGCCATATGGACGTATACTTTACTTATGTAGTTATTGTCTTGACTTGGATTTAAATCAGGAGTGGTAGTGACTCAGCTCCATGCACACCCTACAGACCTGGAAGATGGACACAGGCAGCTGGGCCCTTTCTTAGCCTGAAGACAGACAGTGTGGATTACTGTGTCACTTACTTTTACATTACTATGACCAAAGTATCTGACAGAAACAACCAGCTTCAGATGAAGAGTTCAAAGCATGAGCCTGTCAGGGACATTTTAAATCAAAACCATAACATATACCATTACATTCAGCTCCCAGTGGGAGAAAAGTGTGTTAAAATCCTTCCTGGTAATGATATAATTCTAAGCCTGAGTCTCAGGGATGGAAATCTTTACTTTGCTGATATGAAGTCAGCAGGAATAAAGATAAAGGCCTTCTTGACTCATCTGATGACTTACCAAACGAGAACATTGCTAAAGACATTGCCCAACTCAGAAGGAGGTGTGCAGAGCAGTGTTGCTGAGGTAAGTAAGTGTAAGATTTGAGGATGTGGAATGTAATTGGTGCAACACCTTGATGCCACAGTAGGTACAGAATTACATGTACTGTTTACTTTTCTACCAGCAGATGATGCTTACTCTTTGTTTGACTTTCTTCCTTACTTCTTGACTTTTCTCTTTCTAAATTTTACTAGTTTTGGGGAATTCATACAACACATTTTGATCATATTCACTCCTCCTCCCCGAACTCCTCCCAGACCCAGTCCCTTCTCTACCCACCTTACTTTGTACACTCCCTGCTGTTTTTCTGTTATACATTCCTATTACACAAAGCTTTTGGGCAGAGTCCCTGAATTTACTACACTTACCATGTAGTGGGAAGAATGCTGTATGACAATGGGCTATGCGGAGTGTGATCAGTTCCTGGAACTAGGGTATAGGAGCTGCTCAAGAGGAACTGGCCTCAACCCAGGGGTCAGCAGTCCATGTTATTGTCCAGGTTAACAAGGAGAGAGAGAGAGAGAGAGAGAGAGAGAGAGAGAGAGAGAGAGAGAGAGAGAGATCAAGGAAGGCAAGGAGGGAGAGTGTCTAGAAAGACCTACAAACATCTCAGTCTGCAAAGAAGGGGACCTGCAATGGGAGATGATTCCACATGATTTTTGCTCACAGAGCATTATCATGGCAACTTGGAGACTCAAAATTGCCAAATTATTTGTGGAGAATCTGTCACTGTGGTGGTTTGAATGAGAAGGACCCTCATAGGCTCATACATTTGAATACTAGGGCCCCAGTTGATATAACTGGACTGTGGAATACTCCCTTTGTACACTGTAAAGATTTGTCATTCAAATTGGTTTAATAAAATGCTAACTGGCCAGGAGCCAGGCAAAACGCATAGCTGGAACAGCCAAACTGAGAATACTGAGAGGAAGAAGTATGGAGTCAGAAGAGATGCCAGCCAGTCTCCAAGGAAGCAGGACATGTAGAAAATGAGATAACAAACTATGAGCCACATGGCAAAGTACAGAAAAGAAATATGGGTTAATTTAAATGTAAGAGTTAGGTAGTAACAAGCCTGAGCTATTGGCCAGGCATTTATAATTAATATTAAACCTCTGTACTGGTTATTTGGGAATTGCCAGGCAGGACAGAAACTTCCACCAACATAACTGTTTGGGAAAGATTAGGAGATATGATCTTGTTGGAGGAGGTGTGTTATTGGGGGAGGACTTTGATGTTTAAAATGCCTATACCACTCCCAATTATTTCTCTCTGCCTAGTAATTAAGGATAAGGATATAACTGATCAGCTACTGCTCCAGCACTATGCCTGCCTACCTGCTGTCATGCTCCCCATCATGATAGACAGGAACTCTAACTCCCTGGAGTTGTAAGGCCCCAATAAACTCTTTCTTTTGTAAGTTGCCTTTGTCATGATGTCTTATTACAGCAAGTGAAAAGTAACTAAGACTTTTTACCAAAGTTTAATATGGGGCCTTGAGAAGAACACTATCTTAGTTGGGGTTTTATTGCTGTGAAAAGACACCATAACCACAGCAACTCTTATAAAGGAAAACATTTAATTGGGGCTGGCTTACAGTTCAGAGATGCAGTCGATTATCTTGATGGTGAGAAGCACGACAGCACACAGGCAGACATGGTGCTAGAGAGGAAGCTGAGAGTTCTATATCCAGATCAGCAGGCAGCAGGAAGGGAGAGTGACACTGGTCCTGGATTGGGATTCTGAAAGCCCAAATCCCATCTCCAGTGACACAATTCCTCCAACAAGGCCTCATCTACTCCAACAAGGCCACTCCTCCCAATAGTGCCACTCCCTATGAGCCTATGAGGGCTGTTTACACTCAAACCACCACAAACACCAAAGAAACAATTAGTGTTTCATTATGAAGAAATTATGTACAGAGATTTTCAGATTCTGACTATGCTTCACGCAGTCTGGAAACACTCCTCACTTAACAGCTTTCATCTGGTTATCCCATCATCCCTCCCCCCCATTCTGCAGAATATATGAGATCAGCTCACTTTACAGGCAGCAGCTTTTAGCTGGGACAGTTAATTAGATTGCTAGGGAGGAGAAAGGATGATACTGGAGACAGTGGGTCCTGTCAGTCTGACTCCTGGCTCCTGTATCCCTGAGTCACAATGACAAAGCTCCCTTAGGTCAAGGCATCTTTCTCTGAGCTCTCTAGATCTGAAGCCAGTCAAAGTAACATATGCTTTCAAAATTTTTGTATCTGTACATATAGGAGTGTCTATAAGCTACATTTTAATCACTGGGAATACCACATCATTAAAATTGATCATTTCTTTATTTACAACTGTAATAATTACTGATGAACTTGAGCTTTCCTTTATTTCCTGCTTTGTTCTGGATTGATTCTCTTTAAATAATTCTTTTTACATCCTGAGATTATGTCCTGATGTTCTCTAGATGACGGATTTAGACCTAACGCTAAGTGGGCCTGAGTCACTCAGCCTCTTGGGTGACTTTTTCCCTTTTTTGTAGTGAAAGAACTTGGGGAAGACAAACTTTGCTATATCCACCTCCTCCTGACTTCTTTGGAGTCCTGGGTAGGAAGATAATCTCAGGTACTTACTTTTACTAGAAAATAGTTCTCCACATTCATTCACAAATGCCTAAGTTCTATATATTATTTGCCTGTGTTCCTTAGAAAGCAAATGCCACTTGTATTTGTTAGCTTTTATTAAAATCCCATCATGCAATTTAAAAACATCACATGTTTACCAGTCACTGAGCTGACCCTATTGGTATCAATCACTTCCCCACTGATAGTCCAGGAATGTCTGCCATATATATTCCATGTTTATATGCATGTTATCTTCACTGTTAATTTGTGAGGTCCTCAGCTTAAGCACTACATCTCATTCCTCCTTATGCTCCCAGACTTATCAAAGTAGCTCCAAAGCAGGTGATAAATTTGTGAATTCATGAATTCTCTTGGGAAACGCAGTTATTTATTGGCAGATAATGGGTGCCTTTTGCAGGAAGGACAGTCCTGAGGACTAACGGACAAGCAGACATATATCCTGTCTGACCTGGATCCCATAGTGGAGCAGCATGGTAGGTGTCATAAGAGAAAACAATCTCTGTAAGTGTGAGGAGAGAGTTCATGTCACAGCTCAGAGCGGAAAGACGATTACCACTGGGGGCATTTGGAGAAATATGCTTAGCTGGAAGAGAATGTGTAGAAGGATCTACACCAGCATCTTATCCAATAACCAGTTTGTCTTTTACAGGCTTGGGTGCTGACACAGGAAGTGTCTCTGCATGCTCTGGGGCTTTAGCCATGTTGAAGAAAGTTCCGTCAGCCCTGCTAGAACAGACTGATAGGTAACCATGACTTGGTGAACAGAACTACAGGTAGTTAAAATGTCATTGAAGAGGTTAACCAGATATGGAAGATTCACATGTACTTAGGGCATTTCTATACAACTATCTCATATGAAACTACTGCAGTCAGCAGAGCTAGCACTCAGGTGATGGAAGATTTAGTCATGGTGACAGTACGATGCATGTCTGTTTGCTCACTTTATTAACGCTGCCCTGAAAGCCAAGTGTCATAAGTGTACCTTACTGTAAAAGTGATGGTGTTTGCATTTCTCATTACTGAAATTGAAACATATTATTTTAAGATCCATTTCTGCTACACCAAAAGACAACCAAGCTCTGCTTGTGTACTTCAATAAACTTCCCTTTTCATTACTGGGCATTAATTCTACAGCTACACAATGCTTTGACCTTCCACATATGACTCCAAGAAATGAATTCCAGGAGGCAAACATAGATGTCAGGGTTTTCCAGTGCAGTGATAGAAGTATCTGTTCCCTGGGAAACAGTTCACACAGCCTCTACAGAAGGTCCTTCAAGTCCTGGGTTGAAGGAGAACATTTTAAGTTTCCTTTCTGACTCCAAGGTCCTGTGGAAGCTTATGTAGATTTTCATTCCTATGAAAATGGAAAGTAATGTAAGATCCCACTAATAATAATAATCATTTTGTGACTATGATATTATAATCAGAATAGTTCTTTATGAGCTTATGTTGATAAAATTATAATGATAGTTTTCTGAGAAATTATATTCACACTTCTAAACAACTACTGTCTAATTAATTAATGACTCAACAAAGACTGAACAACTTCTTTGTGCAGGTGAAGGGGGCACAGGGAAGTGCTGGGAGCCAGATGGTCACGTTCTAAAAATTAGACAAGAAAGACAGCAACCAGTTTACAATCCTTAGAAATGATGAGCCCTTTACTGAAAGTGCCAAGCTGACTTATAGACGATGTGGTTAACTAGCAGATGCCAAAGAGGGCTTTGTGCATTAAGTGGAGCTCTCAATTAAATGAGGGCCCAGGTAACACAATCTGTACAACCAGTTCTTGTTCAGAAATAGATTTCCAAGGTCAGTGTTGAAGAAACCTCTGAGAAAAGTGCTGAGTTTTCTGTTTTTCCTTGTTTTGCTTTTTTAAAAGCAAGAGTCTTGCTATGAGCCGCAGATTTGCTTTGAACTTGAAATCAAACTGCCTCCACTTCTCAGCAGCACTGGGATTAGTGCTACTATGACAAATGCATACCACCAAGCCCAGTGAAGAGATTCTTTTGATTCAATCAATAAAAAGTCAGAAAGGCCAAGAAGGGAGTGAAGATCACTGGCCCTCAGACTTGAAGATGAGGTCTGGTGTCATGGTTGACCTGGGAAAGGGTGTGCAGAGTGAACCTGCTCTCATCAACATTGGCTCCTGCATGCCTCCAGGTATCCTTAACATCAGGACCTTTTCTGTACATTCACACAGGTGGAACCACCTAGATGCACACTTCATGAAGAAAGACATCCAGAAACAGTATGAGCAGGCAGACCCAGAGGTCACTGAGCAAGGAGATAGAACCCTCTGGCCTGAGTCACCATGTCCTGAATGGCTCCCTCAGCACTTCCTGTAGGATTGTCTCTTCATGAGGCTGCCCTTCCTTTCCAGATGGAGGCTGGCTTTATTGTCTTGGTTCTGTGACTGTATACCAGATAGCAGATCTGCCAGTCCCTGTGTTTCTCTTTGTAGCAAGTGTGCTGGCACGATTACAGAAATGAGGGAAGTTTTCCAGGGCAATGTGATGCTCAGAGTTTCATTTCTCTATCTGGCTACAGCCTGACTCAAGGCAGAGAATGTGGACTTAAGGTTCATGTAGTGCCAGCTCAAGCTGGTCTGCACAGTCCCTGCCTGAAAAGTGGCAGCAGCCTCACTGAATCTCAGTGTTTCCAAGTCTGTAATGAGGATCCTGTTGCTCAAAGCATAAGAAGTCTACAAGCCTGAACACTGCTTCAGAGTTCTGGGGCTGCTTCAGAGCATGCCAGATTTCTTCACTGAGAATATCAAACTTGGCACTGGAGACCAACTTCAAGGAAATAGCATCGGGATTATTCTGAACAGCAATAATGGCTGGTCTTGGTCTGAATACTGACAGAAGGACTGACTGATGTCAAGTCAGAACAGGCTTCTGAAGCTTAGTGATACACATCTGGCTCTGTGAGGCTCACACCCAGCCAGGACTCAAAAGACTGTTTTCCCCTTCTCAGCTGGGGGACTCCTCATGGCTGTGCTCATGGGTCCTCAGCTGCATTCTCAGCCACAGAGCAGGGACTGGTTTCCATAGCCATCAACAATCTCATGAGCTCCTCCTCTCTCATGAGGGTTAAGTTGATTTGCAAACTCACCTCCAGTCCTCCATCCCTAGATCTGTGTCTGCAGAAGAATTTCTGGGGACGCTGTGAAGCTGCGGGAGCTTTGCTTTTCTGTGATGATAGCTTTGTTCAAAGGATGGATTCAACTTTAAGAAGTTTGTTGCCAGAGGCAGCAGTTTCAAAGAATTTGAAGTTAATAAGACTTTCAGCAAAGAGCATGGAGGTAAGGGCAAGGACCCTAACAGCAATGTGTGTGAGGAGCCAACGGTGCACTCCTGGGCATGCAAGCTGACCTCTTTTGGGAGCTTGAACATCTGCATCCAGGGTATTCAATATCTATGTCTCCAATGATCCAGAGGATACCCAGCTTGCATCAGAGGCTGGAACAAGCATTAAAGGCCTTGTCCTGCATCTTACTCATCTGAGTGCCAACCATGGGCCACTTATATATTCACTCAGGCCACATTTACTAAGCACCTACCTGCACCTAGCCTGAGTGCTGGGGATGGAGCTATATTGCTAGTCTTACATGAGGAAGAAGCATACCATGAGAGGCATCAAGAGAAAAAATGGTAGGATGGGTGATCTTCTGAATATGTGAGCAGACACCAATAATAAGCAAGCAAGGATAGAGTTGTCCCGGAATGGCAAGAGGGATGAGAGGGACATTACAAGTCATGGCTGACTAAGAAGTTCACAGTCAAAGTCTTTTCATCTTGTAGTGCTTTTGTTCTGCCTTGGTGTAAGAGTGATGGTGGCCCCATAAAATGAGTTCAGAAGACTCCATCCTCTTCAGGGTTTTGGAAGAGTATGAGAAGGATCGCTTCTTGAGTGTTTGGAAATCTAGCCATGAAGATGTCTAATTTTCTTTGAGGGAGACTTGTCAATGACTCAGTCTCTTTACACTTATCTAGTTTGTTTTGGTTTCTTCCTGTGCTGTGATTCTCTTTCTGCAGGTTGTGTGCAGAAGCCTTTCCACTCTCAGGGCACCCAGCTACTTATGACTGTCTCTCGCAATCCTTGTATGTCTTTGCCACCAGTTGGAATGTTTCCTTTTTCAGTTCTGCTTTGGAGTCTTTCCTTTTTCATCTTAGCCTTGGTAAAGTTTTGTCAGTTTTGTTTATGTTTTAAAGAAATAAACTCTTTAAACTTGACATGGATTCTTTGTTAAGTACCAGAAAATAACAAAAACTCAAAATTGAGAATGGACCCAGGGGAGCCTGGAAGGACAATGGGGCTAGATAGAAGGGCCTCCTGACCAAGTGGAGGATTTGGTTTAGACAATAGTCTAAGGCCTGTGGCAAGGCATTACAGGTATGAACAGAAAATAATATCTGATGTAGACCTGAAGAGCTTTCTGACTGTTCTGTAGACACAAGGTCAGGAGCAACCACAGACTTTTCTGAATGCACATTGCCCAAGGGAGCTGACCCTTTTCCTGAGGTCAAGTTTCTTTCTTGGTTAAAATAGTCTTTCAGATTTTTAATTTATCTTCGGACTTCAATATTTTAGATGGAAAGTTAAAGTTAATAATCCTTTCATCTAAAGAAGCTATTTTTCAATAGTTATACTTTCCAAACTTATTACAGAATATTCCAGATCTCTACCTGGGAGAAAGGACTAGCTTAATTTAGTGCCAACTTACATACAGATTATTTGCCTACATGTCTCTGTGACTCCCCATCCTTGTCCCTCATACCACAAGTGACCTTATCCAGTTTGGCCCCAGAGCTGGCTGTGTCCCTTTTCTATCATCTAGATATTTATTTTTATACCACCTTTTCTCAGTATCAATAATGTCTTGAGAATATTTCCTTATGGAATTCTGCTAATATTTCCAAGCTACATTTCTACTCATCTCCCTAAATAGACCCACATGTCCTCAGAGACACACCAACATTTTAAAACTTACCAATGAAATATGCTCAAATGAAGTTAATTACCAGTAGCCTTTTAATACTATAAGATGCAGAGCCATTCCCTATATTTCTGCACTTATTCTAACAGATTCAAAATGCATTTTAAAATAGATTGTGCATTTGGAATAGAATCAGAAAAGTCACATGAATTATTTTGACTGACAGATCCCTTTGGATTCATCTAGACACCCCTCCATCACAAGACAAGCAGCCAGCCACTGGTAACTTAGCATCCCATTCACAGTCTTTTGGATTCACATTTCCCAGGCTTGATTTTTAAAAGTGTTTTGTCTGTTCCTTGTATTTCTAGTAAGTTGGGAGGTCGAAGTGTTCATTTCCATTTGCCCAGGCCATTTCCAGCAGGACAACAGCACTGGTGATAACACTTCCTAGACTCTCCACAGAGTTCTGTTAATTCTTTACACATAACAACCCCTTCCCCTGACATTTGAATATCCATACCCTTTCCCTGTTTATTGGTTAAAATATTTCCACAAAAAGAAAACTTCTTACTCTCTGGCTACCCTAAGGTGCATTTTCTTTTTACACAAAAGGCAGTATAAATGCTCTTTTTGGTTCTATTTTCAAAATTATTTGTTGTTTCTCTAGCATGCCCCCAAAGTGATCACAAATTCCTTTGATCTGCCATGTTAGCTAGGATCATTAATAATTCATGGTGTTTTATGTAATGGAAGTACTTGGAGTCCCCTAAGGTTTTTGTCATTCTTAATGCTAAATCATTCAATCCTTTGCCTGGGATGCAAAATCATGTGGTATCATGTGTACTTTTCCAGAAAGTTCTATCAGGTAAAAGAATCACACAGCAAGGTACACAGCACAGGCAGCCAGGACAATGGATTTTTATGAAGCAAGCTCAGTCTTGGGGCAGCAAGACCGAAGAGAGGTAGATCATGGTCAGCACTGTTAGTCCTGTCACCTCAGACCAGCATAGCTGCTGTCCTACAGGAGGGCCAGCACACTCCCGTTATGCCTGCTGGTGCTATGTCCGTAAATGGGGTCAGATAGCACACCGGCCCTCATGTCCCCCTTCTGTGGCCAGTGTTCTGTTTGTGAAGTTCACCTACATGAGGTCATATAGTTATACAAGTTTCTCCCTGCTCTTTTGCACTATCCCATGGTGACAATAGAGGATGGCATTGTCACCTCACTCCCTAGGGACTTGTAGTTTCTTCTGCTGTGACTATTCTGGGACATGTCCTCTGTGCCTTACACCAGAATCTCCTTGAGAGCTGTGTCCTGTGTTTTGGGCTACTGGTATATCTCCCCAAAATAGATCAGCTAGTTCTCCAAGGAGCATAGATCCTTTCTGCAGGAAATGGGAACTACACACCCCAATACTCTATTTTTATATTTAGCTGAAACTTAGAAGCAATTCCATCCAACGAAACTATTCACAATATTCAGAAAAAAGCAAAATGTGTTTCTTTACCTTTCAGCCTGCTTTCTCTCTTATCACTTTGTGAATGGGAATAGCAAGGACCATTAAAAGAGAAAATAATGTCCCTGGCTTGAAAGGATCAGAAAGGTTCTCAAATTTCAAGCACAATATTAAAAATCCCATGTGCAGTAACACATATGTCTGTGTTTCTACTAAAAATAAGTTGAATACTTATCTCACAATTTATATTAACTTTTAAAATAAACATTTAAATCTAAGATTTAAAACCTTTTAAGCATCAAAAACCTTGAAAACATCTTCTTATAGTATCAGAAATAGGGAACACTTCCAAGTATAAATGGATGTAGAAAAATTGACATCCATAATTTAATTATTTTGAAATGTGCATGGTTCCCAGAAAGTGGGCAAACCATCAGAAATGTTGCTATCAGAACAAACTCAGTTTTCTGATACCCACAAAGATTCTATAATAATAAAGACCAGTAATTTAACTACAGACAATCCAAATGGAAGCAGAACCAGTTCAGTGGAAAACAAAATAACGAGAAAGCAGTAAGAGCTGTGTTAGTCAGGTTCTGTCTCTCTGACAAAACCCACAAGAAAATCAGTCTGAAAGGATGAAGTGTTTACTTGTTTCAGTTTCAGATTCCAGGCATGGTTGCTTGACTCCCACCGCTTTAAGCCTGTGGCAAGTGAGAGCATCAAGACTGGGAGCATGTAGTGGGGCAAAGCTGCTCACTTCTTAGTCAAGAGAGAGAGAGCGAGAAAGAGAAAGATATCTCCCATTATCCCCTTTAAGAACACACCCCTAGTGACCCGGACCCTCCTCCTTACTGCGACATCACACACTGGGCACCAAAACTTCAACACCTGGATTTGAACTACCCACTAGACCCAAGCTGTACAAGGATGCTTATCCTAACTAAGAACAAGAAAGATTCTGAAGTAATGAGTTCTGACATTGCTTCTCAGATTAGGTGTAACTGGATCAATTAGATCCAGTTACAGATTTTAAATATCAGTTCTCCCACATGCTGCAGAAAGAATACTTGACCTTCATGAAAATACACAAACTAAGTAGAAGTACCAATTGTTTGATGTGATAACTCAACTGTCTTGAAGTTTATTATACAGATGCAATTCTGCATGGTCAAAGAGACATAAAGTGGGGTTTTTTGAAACCAATCTCTATGCACACTTCAATGAGGTACTGCTAAAGCAAATGATACCACTGAACAGAATATCTCCTTCCCTAAGACTGAGGAGTTCTGTGCTACTGAGAACTCTTTCAAGATGTACTTGTAGAGAAATACAAGGAGGCTTATTTCCACTTATACCAAGTGGAAATTTGAAAACAGAAACTGAATGTTCCATAAATAATGTTACGTACACCATGTAATAAGTTCTGCATCAAACATGACCTAGCCTGGTCTATGTATAATGTTGAATTCACAGTGCATCCCAATGTGTAAGGGAGGCATGCTGTGTATGGCACATGGTATTCCCCTGCTCACTGTCTCAGTTAAGGTTTCTATTACTGTGACAAAACACCATGACCAAAGAGCAAGTTGGGGAGGAAAGGGTTTATTAGGCTTACACTTCAGCATTACTGTTCATCACTGAAGAAGTCATGACAGGAACTCTGCTGTGGGATGGTCTGTATGTCAAATGTGTTGCTGATTGGTCAATGAATAAATCACTGATTGGTCAGTGGTCAGGCAGGAAGTATAGGCGGGACTAACAGAGAGGAGAATTGAGAGAACAGGAAGCTGGGTGAGGGAGACACTGCCAGCCGCCATCAGGACAAGGAAGATGTAAAGTACCGGTAAGCCACAAGCCACGTGGCAAGGTATAGATTAATAGAAATGGATTAATTTAAGCTGTAAGAACAGTTAGCAAGAAGCCTGCCACGGCCATACAGTTTGAAACCAATATAAGTCTCTGTGTTTACTTGGTCGGGTCTGAGCAGTTGTGGGACTGGCGGGTGGCAGAGATTTATCCTGACTGTGGGCCAGGCAGGAAAACTCTAGCTATAAATGGCGCCCAACAGAGATGGATTCTGGAAGCAGGAGCTGATGCAGAGGCCATGGAGAGGTGCTGCTTACTGGCTTGCTTACAGTTTCAGAGGTCCAGTCCATTATGATCAAGAAGGGAAACATGGCAGCTTGGAGGCAGACATGGTGCTGGAGCTGAGTGCTACATCTTGCAGGCAATGGCAAGTCAACTGTCTGTCACACTGAGGGAAGCTTCAGCAAAGAGACCTCAAAGCCCGCCCCCACAGTGACACACTTCCTCCAACAAGGCCACACCTCCTAATAGTGCCACTCCCTTTGGGGGGCATTTTCTTTCAAACTACCACACCCACATAAACTAAATATATACATATCATTTTATCATGTGTTCAGAGTGGTTCAGTAATGACTTAGAAGACATGGAAAAGAAAGTTACCTTCAGATGTGAGCAAGTTGGGAAAATATAGAATGTACCTAAACACATCTCTCTCTGTCTCTGTCTCTGTCTCTGTCTCTGTCTCTCTGTCTCTTTCTCTCTCTGTCTCTCCGTCTCTGTCTCTGTCTCTCTCTCTCTCTCTCTCTCTTTGTGTGAGTGTGCGTGTGCGCGTGGTGTATGGAGGTTAGAGGAGGACATTAGGTGTCCTGCTACTTTCTACCTTATTTCCTTGAGTCAGGGCCTCTTCTTGAACCTAGGGCTCATCATTTCAGCTAAACTGGCAGGCCAGGAAGCCCCAGTGATAGATCCTTCTCTCTTTGCTCCTTACAAAACTGGGCCTGCTGGCATATGACCATACACAGCTTTTTCCACCACGTGTTGGGCATGTGAAATTTGGTCTTCATATTTGCTCAGCAAGTTCTCTTACCCACTGAGGCAGCTCTCTAGCCACTAAACTTTTGCAGTATGTTTAGTTTTGTGTCAATGAAATGTTTAAATATATTTATATATTTTTGTAGTCCTGCTTTGAACATGGCTGTCTGATTGATTTATATAAGGAGTCATGGTCCCTGGTTCTCATATCTAATTACCTACTGCAAGAACCATCTCCTGGAGAGATCTACCAGGAGTTCCTCTACGGTTGCAAGACCTGTTTAGAGTGTCTGACTCAACTACCAGGACACACTGCCCAGGGTTACAGAAGATATAACTTGGTAGATAGGTTCCTGACCTCATTTTGAACATTTCTAACAACCCACAGAATAAACCAACTCCAGGTATTAGCCAACATAGCCATGGATATAGGTAATGGCTGAGAACTGCACATTGCTTATAGGAGGTTGTATGGTCCTTAGTTTCCTTAAAATCAGGATAATCGTGTTTGTTTCCTGGATCATCTTTCTTAAATGAAAAGCACAGTAGTACCATTGCTCCACACCTGCAAAAGAACCATTTGGCTGCATTCTATACAAGACTTAACCTACTACACAGCTAGATGTTTCTGTCCCAAGAAAAGTTAAGATAGCAGCATCTCCCACAGCTGACTATTACCTCAGCTTCCTGAGACCCATCATGGACTTTCTGTGGCTGTGGGAGATGAAAGACAGGTAGTTAGTTCCAGGATATCTGAAGAGCTCTAGGGACCCTGAGGTAGAAAGATGACAATCTGCAGGGCAGAATTCTAGAGGAAAAAGCTAGCCCTTTGCTTGGCACAGGGCTAAATCAGAAACCTAGCAGAACTTTATGCAAGGCCCATGAGGGTCTTAGGGGAAAAAGCAAATCTTTGCTCAGGAAGATTGTATAACCAGTGAGCTCCTGTTCCAGATGACCTTCTCATTGGGCAAGATATCCCAAGACTGACAAGATTGCCCCAGACTTTGTAGGGAATAATTATTTGAGTTAGGAATGCAGTCCTTTTGAACCGGATCTTTTGAGAGTGATGGGTATGTTCAATGTCCATTCTCACTTTCTGGTTCTTCTGAGGGCTGTCAGAGAAACCTCTGTTAGTACTGGTAGAAACAGGCTCATATTCATTTTGCCCAGTGCAGGTGCCTGGTCTTCTCTGTTCTGAGTAGTATCCCTCCTGTAGAGTGGGCTCCTGAAGTGATAGGCCACTTTCATCCCCTATACTCTATGTGATCAATATTGAGTCTGTATCACTGTGCTGATACGGTAACATGTTATGATATGAAAACAAAAGAAATGAGAATAGCCCACACATTTGGAACTGGAGAAGCATAGCTCCTTTATTGGAAGCTCTTAGGCAGAAGAAAGCTAAAACTTATCAAAGGGTGATCAGATTAGCTTGGCAATGGGAGCAGATGCCCTTTGCTGACTCTCTGGAGTAGGATAAGTTGTTCATTGGCCATGGGCATAGCTTCAGTGTTTTATTTCTTGTGTGCAAGCATCATCATCTTGTGCTTGCTGTGCTAACAGGCTTATCATCTGAAACCACAGAGTCAATCAGTCATTATCTTTTGTGACTCTCTTGTGTTGTGGTTTAATCTGGGCCTGATCATGGTGTTGAAGAACTGTAAGTGCTTGAGCTGCTCAGAGCACAGGGGTGGGTAGAAGAAACACATACTCACTCTGTCAGTAGGCTAAGTTTATCTGATGATATAGTTTTTGACAAAACATTTTCAAATTATCAACATGTCTACATCCAGACAAAGCTAGTAGAATCTGATGCTAGGGTTAAGACAACAGGTAGAATCAATGCAATATGATGACAGAGGTCCAGCCTTTGTTAGTGTTTTTAGCAAAGTATCAGGGTTACAGATAGTTGATGTTTTGTCTTTTCCTGGAATGCTTTCCAGTTCCTCCCAGACTTCTGTGTTGATGAGACTTTCCAAGTTGGCTTTAGACCACTTGCAGATGGTGACACTTCAGATTCTATCTAATCTGGGGAAGCCAAGGCTATGGTAGCTGATTAAGAAATTAACTTCTATACCCACACAACAGACTGCTGGCAGTGGTCGAGAGACAGCCCGAACTGACCTACTCTGGTGATGGGATGGCCAAACACCCTAATTGTTGTGCTAGAAACCTCATCCAACTACTGAGGGATCTGGATGCAGAAATCCATGACTAGGCCCCGGGTGGATCTCTGGGAGTCCAATTAGCGAGAATGAGGAGGGTTTATATGAGCGAGAATTGTTGAGACCAAGGTTGGATAAAGCACAGGGACAAATAGCCAAATGAATGGAAACACATGAACTATGAACCAATGGCTGAGGGGTCCCCACTGGATCAGGCCCTCTGAATGGATGAGACAGTTGATTGGCTTGATCTGTTTGGGAGGCACCCAGGCAGTGGGACCAGATCTTGTGCTCATTGCATGAGTTGGCTGTTTGAAACCTGGGGCCTATGCAGGATTGTTTGGCTCGGCCTGGGAGGAGGGGACTAGACCTACCTGGACTGAGTCTACCAGGTTGACCTCAGTCTGTGGGGAAGGCTTTGCCCTGGAGGAGATGGGAATGGGGGGGGGGGGGTTGGGGGGAAGGTGAGGGGGACGGGAGGGGGGAGAACAAGGGAATCCGTGGCTGATATGTAGAACTGAATTGTATTGCAAAATAAATTAATAATTAAAAAAAAAAAGAAATTAACTTCTTATCTTCCAGATCTGATATGGTGATTTTTTATCTTGTATTAAATGGTCACTTCATGACATGATATAATTCTTATCAGTAGAACCCTGTTTCCAGGTAATGCTATATAGAAAGGAAATATACAGATGATTCAGGATGGCTTTGCTGAGGATGAGGCACGTTATTAAGTGAGAAAACCCATTGGCTGACCTGGTAATCAGAAAATGGATGTGAGCATGGCCTTTTCTTAGCCCATAGTTCTACTTTAAGAAAATGCCTTAATCTGGGTAATTTATAAGGAACAGAGATATATTTATACTACATTGTTCTAGAGGCTGAATGTACATAATCAAGGTACAGACAGGTTTGATGTTTGAAGGCCTATCTGTGTTGGCAAGTGGGGACCAGACACTCTTCTTGTCCCCTATCACAAGATTGGAACTTCATCTGAAAATGAACTTTGTCTGTTTATCTTAGACATTTGTATTGCCCATGTCCCTGATTTGTCCAAGGGTTGCTATAAATGAGGACAATACATGCTGGCTAGAATACCGACAACCCTTCATTTATTTTCATGGAAAATGTTTGTGAATTTGAGAGAAACTGGAGACTCTGGAAGTCTGAGGTGCTTGGAGAAACAGAGTCTTCCTTGGGATAGAATTATCCTACAGCAGGGCTATCCCTGGGATGGATAGTGTGCAGGGCCTAGTGTAACTTTGGTATACTGCCCAAACTTGCTCTTCTGTGCAGCCTTTCAAACAGACACTGCAACATGCACAGTGAAGGTTGTCATGACACCTAGATCCTCATATTCTGCACAGTGATGTGGCCATATGTTTAATTCCATATCTTATACACAGTATATACACATAGATTTTTAAACACTAAAAGTGTGTATATACATATTTGTTCATTCCTGACCTATTTGCCTGATACTTTACTAAAGCTAAATGGTAAAGTGATAACCAGTCCAATACTTAGAAATCACAGCTTTCATGTTCAGAAAAATGTTGTAAACCCCTGTTAAATGGCTTTTCATTTTCTGCAGCACTATTTAAGAAATTGAATGCCAGATGTTTACAGAGTATACTATAACTTGTGTGGAGTTCCATTCATGGTGATATTATGTATCTTTTATAGAGTCCTTTGATTTCCTGTGGACATTAAGGTATTATGCCAGCTGGCTGCAAAACCAGGCGCCATCCACTGATACTTCCAAAAGCCCACTTATGCCTTTTTCTGTAAGATACCACGTGGAACAATGAGGGCAGTTTTAACAAGTTCCACGAACATGCTGTACATCCTGCAATGAACCTGCTCATCCTTTAGACAGACACAAGCATTACTTCACAAATTATATTAATCTAGAGTTCCCTGGATCTCTTTAACATTTCATGGATTAAGGGAACTACACCAGTTCTCTTTTCCTGTACAGCAGTACTATATTCTTTATTACCACTGGGTATCTACAATAAGATCAGAAAAAGTTTTAATACAATAGGTATATTGTTCTTATTTTTCTTTGAAATTCTTATTGACAGTAAAAATAGTATCATGAGATTTTAGTCTTTTCCTTAAAATTTAACAAGCAGAGGAGCTATGGCTCATAAGGAAAGGATAAAAGGATAAAATTCCTGCCTGGGGTAGTGTTATAATGAGCCTTCTTCCAGGAAACTGAGCAGCTCTAGTCTTACTGAGAAGCCTTCCTGGGACTGCAGAACTCCCAGACTGGAGGTGGGACCCAGGAATTGCTGCTATAGATAAAGGAAATTCAGGGACCACCGATAGGAAGCTTCCTATCCCAATTGATCTAATTTTCCAGGCTTATTTTCATTAGCAGGAAGAGGAGGGGCATGAGGGCAAAGTTCCCACTCTCCAGTCTCACATTCTCTGGCATGAAACAGTGAGATTTCTGCACAGTGGAAGGGTAACAGTGTGGACTGGGAAGTCTCCTTCCCTGATTCTCAGGACACCTGTTACCACCGTGATAGTTCCTCCTCCTGATAAGCAGTCTGAGGTCATGTGTGGCAACAACTCCAGAAAGGAGAGGGGCTGGTCAAATTATTCATGGAATAAATGAAGGCTGAGAGATCCACACCAATGCAGGTACTCAGACACACAATTGGAAGGAGAAAGGCTGGCTGCATGTAGATTCCTGCAAGGTGCAGGCACTGTTCCCTGGACTGTCCCCACACCACCCTGTGCGTTTTATATTGGAAGCTATCCTCCCCATGTTCACTTCAGATGAGCTTCTGTGCTCCCAGTGTTCTGCTCAAATGACAAACTGTCCTTCCAATCCTCATTTCAGACACATTGTGCTCCCTGTGCTTATCTGAGATCAGTCTCATTATGGGCATTTGCTGTCACAATTTCCAGGAGGAAAATCAATGAGGGGGGAGAGTTGCAGTCTACCTAATGCTATGGACTTTCTCAGACACAGGGAGGTACAGGTGTGAGTTAATTAGATGTTCATGTCTGATTGAGATAAAAGGCCTTCTTTTGAGAAGGAAGTGACTATGGAGTATGTTTGTACTACCTGGAAATTTTTGTAAGCTCTGTTTCACTTTTCTCTCAGGGTGATGTGACATAAGGAACCTGGCTTGAGCAGCAAGAAAAGGAGCAAGCATGGCACCTGCCTTCTCTTGATCTGGGCATTTGGCTGATAACCCTGCACTGCACTCCTGCACATATATAATTATATATAAATGTGGATAGAGAGGGGTTTAGATTTTAACTAATTCATAAATTTTGCTTCTATTTTTCCCCAGGCATGAATGAAAAAGTAAGGCTTTGTCTTAATCTATTCATGTCCCATGTGAATTTCAGATGGAAAATCGATAAACAACAGATCTAGAATGTGGCTCCGAATGAAAGTGCAGGAAGGTATGCTCACAGTTGTTGCCAGTGATGAATGCTCTTGGAATACAGCACTCTTCATTTTCTAAGGAATATTTTTTCATAGCAATCTATTTATAGTTACTTTTAAAATAAATATTGTTATTATTGATTTATTGCTTTAGATTTTAGAGCCAATTAAAATTAATATTAAAATTCACTAGGAATAATGCTTATATCATTTTACTTAATAGTTAATACAAATGTTTGCAAATGTAAGTACAATTGTTATTTCTTGTACAATGTTAATATTTTTATTTCTTTTTATTGAATTAGAGCCTTGACAATTTCATACCTGTATATAATGCATGTTGGTTACTATCTCCACTCAACCTTTCTTATTTTGAAGAAATTTTTTATAACTACAATGACTATAAAACTTTGTCATTAAAACTGAAGTTTAAGAGCTAAGAAACCAGCAGGAAAGCTTCTGGCTGCTGTGTTGCCTGACTGTGCAATGACTAGGTGATCAGTGGGTAGGCTTTGCTCCTGGAGCTCTGTGGTCAAGAGAAAGGAGCTTTCTTTATGCCGCTATAAATCACACTGTCCCAGCCAGAAATGCTGGGTGCAGGGAGGGGATATGCTGAAGGAGTACTGTAAATTCCAGCAGCAACTAAGTTGCATTTCTTAGCAAAATAGGTCAAATTCGTTCAGTTTGATGGACACCAACGTGCTTTGTGTTTGGAACATCCCTTGTGGGCTTGTGTTCTGAACACTGGCTCTCAGAGGTGGCACCATCTTGGGTGGCCATGGAGCCCTCAGAAGGTAGGGCTTAGATCACAGAAGTAATCGCTAGGGGTGGACCTTGGAAGGTTATACACATCTTATTCTTTTTGGTTTTTTGAGACAGGGTTTCTCCGTGTAGTTTTGGTGCCTGTCCTGGATCTCACTTTGTAGACCAGACTGGCCTCGAACTCACAGAGATCCGCATGGCTCTGCCTCCCGAGTGCTGAGATTAAAGGCATGTGCCACTGCCGCCCAGCCCACATCTTATTATTTCTGCCTCACTCTATTTCTCAATTCATAAATTTAGGGGAGGAAATTTCAAGACAGCATACCATTTAGACTAGTGTTGTTATTGTTGAATGCTTTTAGCCAGGTTTATATTGAGAATCAGAAAGGTTCAGAAAACATGCAGTTTATTCAGAAAAAATGGTGTACCTAAAAATGTAGCTAGAAAATAAATGTCACCCAGCATCATGGATAGTAATAAGAGAGTCATGTTTTTGGATTATTTTAACCTAGTTTTAATTGACACACAAAGCAAAGTACCATGTGAGTTTTCAGTACACATAGTAGTTTCCAATCATGTAGCATTCCCATCAGGAAAAGGAGATCTGGGTTTGGTGATATATGCATGCAACCTCAGCATTTGAGAGGCTGAAGCAGGAAGACCATGAATTCAAGGCCAGTCTGAAGCCTATAGTGAGATCCTGTCTCAAAAACTCAAAACAACAAAATAAGGAAAAATAAGAGAAAAACATGTCATATTTCTTTACTGTCATAGCATAACCTAGTCCTTCTCCAACCTAGCTATGG
Source organism: Peromyscus californicus insignis (assembly GCF_007827085.1). Taxonomy (NCBI): domain Eukaryota; kingdom Metazoa; phylum Chordata; class Mammalia; order Rodentia; family Cricetidae; genus Peromyscus; species Peromyscus californicus. The sequence continues at coordinate 507,045 of NW_026294492.1, read as the reverse complement.
TCTTGACCTTTGGCAAATATCCCCCTTCTCTTGATCTTTCCTTTGAATGAAATCCCATGACTTTTTCCCCAGTTGTGTTTCACTTCACAGTTAGTGCTATCATTGTGCATGGAAAGTCAATCACAAGCTTCAATTTCAGAATATGGTCGAGGTCATTCTACAGAGTTAATGTATCACCCCTTCTCCTTCAGAAAGGTGATGCACAGAGAATGGGATTCCAAAGGGATCCCTCTTTAAATATGAACTATGCTTTTAAAAATATCCACTACATAGGTTAATGATGTAAAATGGCTGGTGTATCGGCCCTGGGAAGTGAAAGCAATACAGGTGCCACAGCTTTGGTAATACCCTGGGGGACAGTCCTAGACCAAAACACCAGCTATACACTCTTCTTTCTCTGAGTCCCTCCCCCTCTGCTATTCCATTTCTTTACTTCCTACTTTGCCACAGCTATTTATTATGAATTTTAATAATTATTGCTCCTCAGGTTACTGAGCTGTGTTGGTTCTTCCACTGTAGCCATGTGACCAAGCCTTAGGTAAAATTTGCAAGTCCTTGAAATAGTCTACGTTTTTTACTGGTTCCTCTCAGGGGACTTCTTCCCTGATATTCTCCTTCTACTATGTACAAACATCCTGACACTTCAACCTTCAAAGTCTCACCCTCCTTCTCAGATAGTCTTCAATTCTGTGCAAATCTAGAGGTTTTTAGTCAGACTTCCTGACTGGTCCAAAAATACAAATTAATGTTGACTTACCATTAAATTAGATATTTAAATAGCAGACCCACACTTTTCATGGATAATTTTGTATGTGATTATTAGTCATCAAGTTAATGCGATTCAAAAGCAAATACTGGATAAGTAGGAATTGGTGAAGCCTATTGGTAAAGGGCTGTGGTTCTTGAAGCTGGAAATCCTTAAGCAGAAAACATGGCTCATGGCCAGGAGATGTGACCTCTAATCTCTAGGTCTAAAGACATGACTTAACACTTCTCAGAGGGGTTCTGTTCCTTTTGTCTTCTTATATGTATGGCAGTGTCAGCAAGGCTCATAGTGGGCTATGAATAAATCATTCTTGAATGATGAAATAAGTGATTGTTCTGCCTGTGTGGGTTTCATAAAATAGCATGCCTAAGGGAAATATATAGTAGGAATATATTCTGAATCATATCACGGAGAAGGAGTGAGGCTGCACTCAAGATACTCAGCACTGGACAGATGGGATGGGCAACAGCCTATTGCTGTTCAAGTGTTCTTACAGTCTGGAGAGGGAATATATACTGTTGTGAAATATTCCTTATATTGTGTGAAGATGTGTCACTGTGATTGGTTTAATAAAGAACTGAATGGCCATTAGCTAGACAGGAAGAGTTTAGGCAAGACTTCTTGGGACAGGCAGCTCTGGGAAGAAGTAAAGAGGGATCTCTAGTCAGATGCAGAGGGAGCAAGACATGCAGGAAGAAATGTAAAAGCCACAAGTAAGGTAGCAAAATGTAGACGAAGACAAATTTAAGCTATAAAAGTTAGTGAGATAAGCCTAAGCTATAGGCTGAGCTTTAATAATTAATAAGTCTCTGTGACATTTTGTGTGTGTGTGTGTGTGTGTGTGTGTGTGTGTGTGTGTGTGTGTGTGTGTGTGTGTGCTGGTGGCCTAAAGAAAAACTTGTGTACACATGATGCCCAACATCTAGCCATGTATATCCATATAAGGTCTCTCAGGTAGGCTCAGCCTACAAAGACTGCCTGCAAGCTGGAGCCAGTTGCCTGAGCCATGTGCTAAGCTGAGCCTCACCAGTGACTGACATAGCAGTTTGTCTCATGCAATCAGAGAACACAGCAGATGCTTAGTACAGCCAGGTCCAGACACACAAACTTCTAAAAAGATACAATACACTTATAATATGTACATAGGCTTAAAAAGGGAAAAAATGTGTACAGTCATAAAAAAATAAAGTAAGTTTATGCCAGGCAGTGGTGGTGCAAGCCTTTAATCTCAGCACTTGGGTGTAGTTGCAGCTTCAGTGGTTACTCTCAGTAACATGTGCAATACTGGTGGTAACTTAAAACGAAATGTATGGGTTAAGTCATTCCTTAATTTTCTTTATTTATTTTCAAATATTTCCTTTTGGGGAGAAAAGTTCTCTACTACTTCACAGACAAGTTAAATATCAGATCACTAAAGTTCCTTGCAAAAGAATGTGCAGCTAGGCATGCTTATAGCATGTATCTCAGGAGGTGGAGGGAGGAGGATTGCTGGGAGTTCAAGGCTGCTGTTTGCTAAATAGTGGGACCATGACTTCAAAAAGTACATTTCAAAAACAAAAGAAAACTGCATCATATCTACGGCAGGCTGTGCTTCCCTGTCGCCTAGCTAGTCTCCTTTGTCTTGATGTGTAGTTGGCAGATTTCTCCTTCCCAAGTCAGCCAGAAGAAACAAGCAAGCCACAGAGTGAATATTCTAATGATGTTGCAGACAATATGACACATTGGATGAGGCGTTATCTGCTCTGGTACATATTTAGCTGTTGGACATGTCCATCTCTAACTCTTGGAGGTATTCACTCCAGGAATTAGTATGGATGTTTATAATCTATATGCAGTGCTTGAATTATCACCTTTGCTGACACAGAGTCCTTCCGACTCCACCCTTCCCTTCTCAGCACCTGCTGATTTTTAACACATTCTGTGCAACCCTGACTGGCAAGTCATCTGACTAGACATAGATCCGTGATTACATTTAAATACAAACCCTGCCATGTGGCAGATTATGATCAGACTCATCATCATAGCACTGGAGTAATCAGAAAGCAATTATAAAGAGGTCAGTAAAGTTGGTAGCCTCATGAATTCAAAATATCCTGGTAAAAATGTGTGTTTCTACATTAAAATAGCTATTCATAAGTCCTTAAGGTATCAATAGGACAAAAATAAGAAGAAAATCATAGTATTGTGGGTCGGGTTGTCCACAAGTGACAATTTTAACACATACCCTGTTGAACTTAAATCATCAGCTGCAGTGTGATGTGAAACTTCTCAACAGAGATGCAGAACTTGGCAAAGACTGTGAGATTTTTCCTAGTCTCCTGTGCCTGCTGTATTATAGCCATCCTCCCTAACTAAGGTCCTCTCCACCTTACGTTAGTATCTACCCCTTTACAATAAAACCAATTCCTTCTCTGTTTTCTCTGGTTTAAAAAGCTTGGCTCAACTTTAGGAACCCAAGGATAATATATACATATTTTAATAGATGTGGACTTCTGGAAAGGTGTAGCTTAGGTTTGAAAATCACGGAGATCTTCTGTGGTTTGTGGCTGCTGTTCTTAGACTGCTCTGTTTTCTAATGGAGCCCTCTCTCTGCCCTGGTGACCATCGCCTTCCTTGCCAATTCCTCAAAGGTGGTGTCTGTTCTGTCGCCTGTAATCTGCACTCCTATGGATCCAAGCTGCTTTCTGGACTTTGAATTTTCTCTGAAGGACACCGGGATGAAGAAGCACCTGCAGAGGACTTGCAGAGCAGAGGTGTGTCCTGAAGCATGGAGGCCCTGCTCCCTGCCCTCTTCCTGAAATGTGCTTCCTAGGAACTCCTGGATTATGATCTGTATCTTCTGTACTTTCCCCATCCTTCCAGCATGGTTCTGATCTTCTCATCTCATTGACTCCATGTATATGGATTTTAATTAATTAATTAATTAATTGATTAATTAATTAATTAATGCTGTTATTCAAAATTCAGAACCAATTTAGTTAACTTCTCTGCACTCTCCATTACTATAATACAAACATGCACACACACATACAGAGAAAGAGAGAGAGAGAGAGAGAGAGAGAGAGAATATGGTCCTCATGAGCCTTCACCTGTTTCCTGAGAGGCTATGTCAGTTGAATGAGCTCCTCTTAGTGAGTTGTTGTTCCTGGTTTTGTGTGCCTTCTATGGTCTTCCATGCCAGAAAGAGTCTACTTTAAGCTTAGTTCACTGGGAGAAAGAGTTAGTAAGTTGGAAAACAACACCATGTATCAGATATTGGTTGGACTGAGACTATATAGTAGGTGTCACATGACCTTGGAATAAAGACTCCAGGAAAAATGAAAAAAAAACAAATCTATGAACATTACTGGCTTTGGGATTCTGTGTGTTTGAACTCTAAGTTGTTACTTGAGAATTGTGTGCTTCAGACCCTTCACACCACATGTGACTTTGTTAAGTGAGTCCTTATTAAGCCTCTAGACTTTCTAGAGGATGGCAGCCCCTGGATGAAGCAGCTGCGTTGGAGGAAGGAGCTATCAGAGGAGCCAGGTCATTGTGGGGCATTCATAGGCTTTGGACCATTGAAAACCCATCATTTGGAGAACCTGGTGACTGTTTGGGAATCTACAGATCTTTAGATTCAAGATTCTGATGAGAATGGAATTTTTTTCCAGTCAAAACCACGATGGACTATTATTCCTCAGTGCATAGGAGCTTAGAATTCTAAGACCAGTCCCCAAACACCTGAGAAATTATAATCTGAAGAATTGGGTGCCATCTCTGAACAAACCCCCTACCCACTGCCATGTTGTGCCCTTAGGAAGACTGTAGAACTAAACATCTAACTGTAAGACTCTTCCCTATTTCATGTACCTACTGTATTCTAGCCATCCTAACCAGTGCCCACTACTTTTTATATTAGCATAGAGTTCACCACTTGAAACTGAAACCAATCCTCTCCAGTCTCTAAGCTCAGCATTGGTTCATTGTGGTATTATGCAGTGACTTTGTTTCTGATATGCAGCCTCCCCCTTCCATTTCACTTCTGTTGGATTTTCACCTGTAACAGAGTCTCTCTAGCTTCCTACTCCAGCCTTTCCTTCCTGTGTTTACTATGGTTGCTGCAAGATGTCTCACCAATGGGATCTTTCATGGTCCCACCCCCTGGTTCAGTATCACCTACTGAGGTGATAATACTGAGGTATAGTATACTGAGGTATAGCAAAGGAGCCAAAATGCCAAGGTTGCTCAGAGCCTCAGTTTCCTCTCCTGAAAAGGCAGTACTGACCATGGCTGCTCATGTTCATGCTTGGCTTGTTTCCTTGTGGAGGAGCTTACAGAGAATATGGCTGATGAGCACATCACGTTTTCTCTATTGAGCTAATATGTGGTGGTATTGTGTTCCCCAAAATATTGTGCACCCTAATAAACTTATCTGGGGTCAGAGAACAGAACAGCCACTAGATACAGAGGCTAGAAAATGGTGGCACTCACACCTTTAATCCTAGCATTCCAGAGGCAGAAATCTACCTGGATCTCTGTGTGTTCAAGGATACAGCCAAGCATGGTGACTCACACCTTTAATACCAGAAAGTGAGCCTTTAATCCCAGGGAGTGATGGCAGAAAGCAGAAAGGTATATAAGACGTGAAGACCAGGAACTAGAAGCTTTTGGTTGGTTAAGCATTCAGGCTTTCGAGAAACAGTTCAGCTGAGATTCATTTAGATAAGGACTCAGAGGTGTAGCATGAATGTTAAAGACCCACGTTGGGCGCCAAATGTAGATGTAACCAACCGTCTTATTAAATAAGAAACACAGAGCCGATTCAGAGAAGAAAGCCAAGAGGTCAGAACTAAGAGCCTTACCCTTCCTGCTTCAGCCAAGAGAGCTCTCCAAAAGGGGGCTACTTCCTGTGTGTATGTCTTTAAATAGTCTTTCTGTTCTGCCTTCTCATTGGTTGTAAACCCAAACACATGACTGCCCTTGTCAATGCCTGTCTGTAGAGACTTCCAGGTCTTCTATGGTTGGGATTGAGATTAAAGGCGTGTGTCTCCAATGCTGGCTGTATCCTTTTACACACAGAGATCCAGAGGGATTTCTGTCTCTGGAATGCTAGGATTAAAGGTGTGTGCTAACATTTTCGAGCCTAAGTATCTTGTGGCTTTTCTGTTCTCTGACCCCAGATAAGTTTATTAAGGTACACAATATTTTGGGGAACACAATACCACCACATTGAGGCTTCCAGTCTAAGGAAACAGGATCAGCTGAAGAACTGGCGAGGTGAGGTAGCTGTGGCTTGTTCTGCTTCTCTGATCTTCCAGCATTCACCTCAATAACTGGTCTCAGGTTTGTTTTTATTAATAAGACTCTTTAAGATTCCTGCTACACTAATGAGAAACCATTGGTGAACAAAATCAGTCTTTGTGTTTGACTTCCATACAGACTTGTTTGCTTTCATTTCTCAGTAATGCTTCATGTATGCGTGTGTATGGAAGAGCACACATGAGCACACATATGCACAAGGCATATGAACATTTATTCAAATTCACACACACGCACACACAATCTTAGGAAACGGTGTTGACTATGCCCTACATATCTAAGGTCACTGGGCTCCTCACTTTCTCTAGATCACAAGAAGAGCTAGGTAAGATGTCTATGAGATCATGCAGTCTTGCAGTCTGGTATCAGAGCACCTGATCTTACCATCATTCACTACAAATACATTACATTTTTGTATAATTTACACTGTGCTTGCCCAAACACTAGTAAACATTAAAGTGCACAGTACTAGAGAAAAACAGGTGGTCTGAACAGTCTTGGGCGCCATCTACAATGCTAGAGTTATGTCCTCCATCCCTAATAGACTTGTGCCTCTTGGTAAGCAGAGATCTATGGGCTCCTCTTCCCTGCCTCCCATCTGTTTTTATTAGACTCTACATGCTTCACAGCCTCAGATGCAGTTAGGAGTAACTGTTGTCTCCCTTAGTTTCAGGGCCCAAGTCAGAGCCTTGTGTATACCCTCCATCACGTGGAAATAGCATTATTTCTGGCTTATTTTTTCTTCCTATTCCATATAGATTACACTCAAGAGTTCTCATAGTCCAGTATACTATAGAACTAATGTCCTTGGATCTTATGAAGTAAATTCTTAATAATCCATTTCCAATGAAGTCCCTGCCAGTTTTCCAGATAAACTTAAGACATTTAGTCTCCTGGAGCACTCTGCTCCAGAAGGACATGCAGCTTGCTAAGTGTTGCCACACCCCATGGCATAACTTGTTATCTACTTCCTTTCACTTGTGACTTTGAACCATCAGGTCAGAGTATTTTCAGGGCACACTGTCCATCAAAGACAGGGCCTTGTCTGAAAAGACTTCCAGCTTTAAATCCAGGGCAAAGGAAGGGCTATGGTTTCCAAAGCTACAGACAGGTTCTCCATAGCTGCAGGCCTCTGTCTCTCTGGATGGCTCAGGGCCTAGTGCATGGAAATGTCCCCTCAGAGCTCACAAATTGACCCACATGTTTGCTGGGTATCCATGATACCTTCCTCCTTAGACAAGCAAGGAACACTGTTATGATCACAGGGAGTGTCACAATGTAGACAGACCAACATTCATTTAGTAAAATAAAATAAAAATTTATAATCTGCATAATAATCAATTTATAAAATGTGAAAGCAGCTTTAGAAATCAGTTAGCTTGTTGTATATTTACTATTAATTATTGATTCTGTCTTAGGGATACCATGTAACTTTCTTAAGATAGTACTATACTTTTATCACTTTTGTTTTTAAAATATGGTTGCTATTCAATGTATATATTATAAACATAAGTGAAGTATGTTTTCAATCCTGTAACTTCTAGGGAAGAAAATCATCTCATATTTAGTGTGACACCTATCAATAGTTGTGATATAAATATCCTCAGCAAGTAGTGGCTTAAATACCCCTTGGTCATTTATTTTGCATACAGGAAGTGTGGTCTGTAGGGAGCTGTCAGAGAGGAACGTCTCAATGCTGTCCATGTAGCTATGTCCAAAATGATAACCTCCAGTGTCGAGCTGGTGTGACTGGTCACCAGTGGAGAGCTCAGCTGAGACTTTGATGAGGGCTACTCCTTTCTGGATCAGCACTCCACAGGACTGTTTGTGCTTCCTTAAAGTGTGACCCCTAGAGTCTGGAAGCAAACATCTCAAGAATTAGAAATACAAGCTGGGGTCTCATGTGCTGGGCTGGAATGTTGTTTTATTTTTAGTGAACGATTCCAGTTGTCCACAGTAGTGGAGCCTTCTCCCATTTAAGGGCAGGTGAATTTTTTGTACATGTCTTGGGAGAGGAATTTAAGGCATCAATGAGATTTTTAAATGACTATTTGTTCCCTGTAACAGTCTTTGAGATCCAGACCCTTTCTCAGCTGAGGTCTGTTATTCAACCTAGAGCTTATATAAACACGTAAGTTCTCATATCTCCTCAAAATACAGATTTGATTTTGCTCAGATAATGTACCCAAGACAGAGTTGCTGGCTAGTGTGGTACTTTTGGTTTTCATAGTTTGAGGAACCACACAGTGTTCCACCAGGCTGTACTAGATTATACTCCCAACAAAAGTGTGTAGGAGGGGGTTCTCTTCCCCCCATTGTCACCACACTCATCCTCTATTTTTCTAATAAGATACCCAGATCTTCATACAATAGGAGTGCTCTTGAGAAACCCCATGCAAGCCAAACCTACCCACACAATTGCACACTTAAAAGAGCTTTATATTAAACAAAGTTTTAAAATTTCATCTCTAAAGTAACTAAGAACAAATTTGCTCTTGATTTCTTCAAACATTCTTTATGTCACTCACTTCTTTTCTTTTCATTTTTCTTTATTAAGAAATTTTCTACTCACTCCACATACCACCCACAAATCCCCTCTTCCTCCTCCCTCCTCCCACCCTCCAGCCTTCTCTCCCAAGTCACCCCACATCACCACATCCCCCAAATCAAGGTCTCTTATGGGGAGTCAGCAGAGTCTGGCACACTGAGCCTAGGCAGGACCAAGCCCCTCCCCACTGCACCAAGGCTGCCCAAGGCATCACACCAGAGGCACCGGGCTCCCAAAAGCCTGCCCATGCACCAGGGACAGATCCCGATCCCCCTGCCTGGGTGCCCCCCAAACAGTTTGAACCAAACAACCATCTTCCATATCCAGAGGGCTTAGTCCAGTCCCATAGGGGCTCCATGGCTACTAGTCTACAGTTCATGGGCTTCCACTAGTGTGGCCAGTCGTCTCTGCACGTCTTCCCATTATGATTCTGATGTCCCCAGTCTGCAGAATCCCTCCTCTCTCTCATTGATTGGATCCAGCCTGGCGCCTGGCCATGGATCTCTGCATCTGCCTCCATCAGTCACTGGACAAAGGCTCTATGATGATGGTTAGGGTATTCGCTAGACTGGTCACTAGAGTAGACCAGTCCAGGCACCCTCTAGACCACTACCAGCACTCCCAGGTGGGGTCATCCTTGTGGATTCCTGAGAGCCTCCCCAGCACCCTGCCTCTTACTGTTCCCATGATGTCCTCATCTATCATGGTATCTCCCTCCTGCCCTCCCACTCTGTCCCTGTTCCAGCTCGACCCTCCCACTCCCCAATGTTCTCGTGTCCCACTCCTTGCCCTCCATCCTCCCACCCCCAGTTTGCTCATGTAGATCTCCTCCACTTCTCCTTCACAGGGTCATCCATGTGTCCCTCCTAGGGTCTTTCTCTGTTAGCTAGCCTCTCTGGAGCTGTGAGTTGCAGTCTGGCTATTCCTTCCCTCACATCTAGTATCTACTTATGAGTGAGTACATACTATGTTTGTCCTTCTGAGTCTGGGTTACCTCACTCAGGATGATATTTTCTAGATCCATCCATTTGTCTGCAAATTTCATGATATCATTGTTTTTTACTGCTGAGCAGTACTTCATTGTGTATATGTGCCACATTTTCTTTATCCATTCTTCAGTTGAGGAGCATCTAGGTTGTTTCCAGGTTCTTGCTAATATGAATAATGCTGATATGAACATAGTTGAGCATGTGTCCTTGTGGTAAGATTGAGCATTCTTTCGGTATATGCCCAAGAGTGGTATAGCTGGAAGACTTACTCTCAATTTTCTGAGAAATTGCCATACTGATTTCCAATGTGGCTGTACAAGTTTGCATTCCCACCAACAGTGGAAGAGTGTTCCCCTTGCTCCACACCCTCTCCAACATAAGCTGTCTTCAGTGTTTTTGATCTTACCCATTCTGACGGGTGTAAGATGATATCTCAGAGTTGTTTTGATTTGCATTTCCCTGATGAATAAGGATGTTGAGCAATTCCTTAAATGTCTTTCAGCCATTTGAGATTCTTCTATTGAGAATTCTCAGTTAAGCTCTGTAGCCCATTTTTTAATTGGATTGTTCAGTATTTTGAAGTCTAGCTTTTTGAGTTCTTTATATATTTTGGAGATCAGCCCTTTGTCAGATGTGGGGTTGGTGAAGATCTTTTCCCATTCCTGTCATTTTGTCTTATTGACTATGTCCTTTGCTCTACAAAAGCTTCTCAGTTTCAGGAGGTCCCATTTATTAGTTGTTGCTCTCAGTGTCTGTGCTACTGGTGTTATATTTAGGAAGTGGTCTCCTGTGCTGATGCATTCAAGACTACTTCCTGCTTTCTCTTCTATCAAATTCAATGTAACTAAATTTATGTTGAGATCTTTGATCCATTTGGACTTGAGTTTTGTGCAAGGCAATAGATATGGATCTATTTGCAATCTTTTGCATGTTGACATCCAGTTATGTCAGCACCATTTGTTGAAGATACTTTCTTTTTTCCATGGTACTGTTTTGGCTTCTTTGTCAAAAATCAGGTGTTCATAGGTGTGTGGATTAATGTCAGGGTCTTCAATTCGATTCTATTGGTCCACATGTCAGCTTTTATGCCAGTACAAAGCTGTTTTTATTACTATAGCTCTATAGTAGAGCTGGAGGTCAGGGATCATGATACCTCCAGAGGTTGCTTTATTATACAGGATTCTTTTAGCTATCCTAGGTTTTTTGTTTTTCCATATGCAGTTAAGTATTGTTCTTTCCAAGTCTGACTCACTAATTTTCATAGCTGGTCTCCTTAATCTAAAGCTCTTCTTGCGGCTAGTAGGCACAAACTTATCAACCCCTGGCAAGAGAACCACAAGTTGAATGCCAGGGAACTGGGCTACTCTTGCTTGGTGGTTGTTGTTTTGAGTGACACCTAAATAAGTCTATGCTTAATCACAAGTGTTTTTTAAGTCTTTCTGACTCTTTTTCTAATTCTTTCCCTTCTAACCCAATACTAGCAGTCTATTTAAAGGACAGGATCTCAGTGTTTGTTGAGCATGCTTTCAAAACTTTTACCCTGTTTGATGGAGGTAATGTTATTGGTAGATCAGAGGAAATATCACATTGATGTGTATTTCAATTGAACAATTTGTGCTGTATTGAGGAGCAACTGGAAGTGACTGGAAGAATATGAAGTCTATGGTGATTTCTATATACTAATTGCACAAGGATCAAGCCTGCCCCTACAGTATCATCCTGGTTGGGTCATCTCCCAGACATCCCTGTGTAGAATGGAGGCACAGCTAACACATCTGGAGTTCCTCACAGCTCAGGTATAAGTGTAGGAGAAAGAAACACTGGACATTGACATTATGGGCATTGTTATATAATTACTGTCTTTACAGTGCAAAAGCATTTTAAATAACTGCACTGTGCTCTGGCCTGCGAACAAATAACTGGGAGTGCTCTGGCCTGTGAGCAGAAAGAACAGTGTGAAAATCACCACTCTTTGCTCATGACTCCATGAGGTATCTCATAGCTACTGCTCACTCACTGGGAAAAATCTCAACTGAGCTGTTAAATTGTTCACATGTCATCATGCAGTGCACACACTCCCATCTAGGCATCAAAGACATTTTGAGAGATTTTTGTCAAAATCCTTGCTGAAACCTGAACCCACTAACATTCTCCAGGTCTATCCTTCTAAAATTGGGACTGGCATCTGAAGCCAGATAGTTCCTTCTCACAATGTAGTAATAAAGATTCACATGTACTACAGGAGCCAGAGTGTGACAGATCCTAGAGACTCAGTGATTTTGGACTGTGAGTCCTGTGGGAATTTAGCAGAGGAAATAAATCATGGTTAAATCTGTCAAGTGAAAATACTAATATAGCAGAAAATGAATCTTTCCATAGAGGGAAGAAAGTAATTTGGAAAGTGAAAGAAAATGAATCTTAAAGGGAGTGTGGAAACATTAGCAGATGATGATTTATAAGTCACTGATGGACCACTCATTGACATCAACCCATGAGGAGCTCAGACCAGGAGTGACTAACCAGATAGGTAGCTTATAAATACTCTTGCAACCAAGCAAGCATTCTGGTCTTGATACTGTAGGGAAATCTAACCTCTAAAATGGTTTGAACAGAGGAGATACTGATGAACATGATGCTATTGAGCCCTGGAAATGCATAGCATGTGCATCAGCCCGAGTCTGGAGCCCTAGAGAAAAGCAAGTAGGATCAATGAGCCCATTTGGAACACACATTGTGGGCTCTTCTTGAATTTGGCCCATGGAATGCACCATAAAGCTTAAATAGCATTTGAACATTGCCAATCTACAAAGTACAAAAACAACAACAAAAATCACATAGCATATTCACAAATTATTTTAAATATAATTTGTATTCAAAACACATCCCTGAGGTGGAAATGAATAAATAGGAACCTTCAAGATCTTGAAACTCTCTGGCAATGAATTGCAAGCATAAGTGCAAAGGAATATTTTTGAAAACAATATGCTTATATTATCACATGTTAAATTATTTAAGAAAATCAGAACATAGTGCATCTTGTTTTCCAGGGTCCTGGAAACGTCCCTTTTCTTTCCTCTCAGAGGAATAAAAGGAAGCTCTTCCAAAATAAGTAACTTCTACTTGCAGAAAATTAGCAGTCTGTCATTGACATTATGGGCATTGTTATATAATTACTGCCTTTACTGTGCAAAAGTGTTTTTAAATAACTGCACTGTAGACTGTGTGTCATGCATTGAATGGAACCACAGCCAGAAGGTCTTTCAGAGCATAAAGACTCTGACAAAGCCCTGTGTGCCTCTATCCAGGACCCCCAGGGTTTGGTGGTGTGACATGCAGGTTTCCCTGTGTTTTTTGCTTGGCTTTATTAATGCTGGTTTTTGCCACTCTGTGATATAAGTTTCTCTTTTACAAGAAGATGGACATGTGGCTGGATGTTCAGGTTCCCTGTACTAAGCTAAGAATTCTAACCCATAGATTTCAGAAAACACATCTTCACAGGAAAGCATCTTTCTAGCAGGCATGGAGCTTCAACTTTAAATCTGGGTCCCAATGTTTGAGGGAGTGTGGTGTTTACCTACCCCTTGTCTGTTTGTCATCAGTAACTCTTGATCACAGGGGGATTGCCAGAGTGAGATCAAGTAAGTGAGCAGCATCTTCTCTTCAGCTTCCTATTGTACAGGTTAGAAGATGAAGGAATTGTCATTCTTAATACCCTGCCTCTTGCCACATTCCATCCAGTGCCCTTTCTCACTAGAGACACTGCTATATCCCCAACCAGTGCTCCGATCAGGCTACCCCCATACATGGACTACCTTGGCCGGCAATGTCCCTCTTGTAGTGCTCTCATGCACCATCACCTGCTGCTGAGCTTCATGGCCGTAAGTCCCAGCAGCTCGTCTGACCTGGCATTTTCTTCCTCTGACTTGAAGCTATAGATTCCCGGCTCCTCCAAGTAAGAATGCTCTTGCTTCCCACCTTTGCTGTGCAAAGGTGTTTTAAATAACTGCCCTATAGACCATGTGCAGGATAGAACCACAGCTAGAGGTCTTTCAGAGCATGAAGACTCTGACAAAGTCATTCTCTTTTACCCAGGACCCTCAGAGTCTGTTGAACATGTGTTGTCTCTGTCCATCTCATTCCTTGCTCAAGACCAGGTACCTAGCTTATTTCAAATGACAAAAATAACAATGTGGAAAATGGCATCTTTCCAATTATGGGAAGTCAGAAATATCCTGAGTTTCACAAGCTCTCTTCATGGCCACACCCTCTAATTTCCCCACTTATGAGTTCACTATAATCTCACAGAAAGATAAACAATCTTAGGATAAACAAATTACATTTTATATTGATAAATGAAGCTAAGTATTGTTATGTAACTTATGTACATCATGCAAATATTATGAAAGTCAAATGTTTGTATAAATGCTGATGTAAAGAACCAGCAGCAGGGCTGCAGAGATGGTTCAGTGGTTAAGAACACTGGCTGCTCTTCCAGAGGACCTGGGTTCAATTCCCAGCACCCACATGGCAGCTCACAACTGTCTGTAATTCCAATTCCATGGGATCCAACACCCATATACAGATGCACCAATGAAAATAAATAAAATCCTTAAAAAAAAGAAATAATCTAAAAAAAAAAAAAAAAGAACCAGAAGCATGTTTAGAGGAGGCCACAGATTTGCCTGTGTAAACAACAAACTGGAAGATAATCTCAAGTTTTATATAACTAAGTTTTTTTCTCAACTGCCATTAAAAGCTGTAGAAATAATATTTTATCCAGGGCACATCAATAGCCATAAGCAGAACACGGATTTGTCACAGTGGGCACTCAGCAGACTGGGTTTGTATGGCTGGTTCACAAAGAAACCTTTGGCAGGAAACCTGAGGCACAAATTGCTCTTCCTCTGTCTCCAGCACTTCAGGTCCCTCATGTTTCCTACCGTCCCTGCTTGTCCTTGATAGTAGTTCAACAAACTCAAAACATTAAGACAGGGTTACCTTTTCCTGGTGGATAGGAAGTATAGTTAGCATCCTTCTAAGAGCTGACAACGTTACAAGAAGGGACGTTGATTCAGTGTGTCCTGTTGAATACCAGACCTCAGCTTGGTGTGAGCTTCCTGGTGCATCCAACATTACCATTGCCATGTGTGGCAACTTGCATCTGATGGTCTCCACTGCTACCTGTTGCCTTGGGCTTCCATATGTATGTGTAAACATTCTCAGATCAAGAGGAATCCCCTGGTGTTTCCATACCCAGCTCCCACCCTGCTGATTTGCCTAATTTCGTATTGTATGTGAAGGAATTTACAGTTCCTGACAATTTCCTGGCATGACAGCATCACACTTTACCCACCATTTTACTGTTAGTGAGCACCCGGGTGTTTCCACTTGGCCCACATTGTGGAAGATAGCTCTTTGCAGCTTCATGTACAGGAGTATGGCAATTGCAGGCAGCAAATTTGCTTTTAATTTATATTTATATCACTCAGTTAATCATTAGTATCCTTCTGATGTCTCTTGAAATTAATTAGTCCCAGAGCTATTATTACCTGACTTTTCATTGCAGGAGTAGATCAGGGCCCGCAATCATGACAATAATGCTTTTGAGAAATCATTTCTTCTCCTATGAGCACATGAGCTACTCTGCTGCTCCAGTCTTGGCATGCAATGGATCATTTGCATTCAGTGTTGCTATCCATAGTTTTGCTCTGAATTTGATTAGATTTTGATTTAGATTGCTGTCTTCA
Source organism: Peromyscus californicus insignis (assembly GCF_007827085.1). Classification (NCBI taxonomy): domain Eukaryota; kingdom Metazoa; phylum Chordata; class Mammalia; order Rodentia; family Cricetidae; genus Peromyscus; species Peromyscus californicus. The sequence continues at coordinate 491,694 of NW_026294492.1, read as the reverse complement.
TACAGGAATGTATAAATTAATTAAAAACATAGTTTCTACTATTATCTAAAATAATGGACTTATGACATACCCATCAGTATGGATTGTCATATGTTTTTCTTCTGTTTCATTTTCAGGTTTTTTTGTGACATAAAATAGTTAAATGAGATGTACAGAAGAAGGGAAAAACCTCATTAATAGCAAGTTTTATACTGTTATTTCTGTTCAGGTTATCAAATTCTCATGATATTTTCTGAAAGGAATTTAGCAAGAATAAGCCCAGTGTTGATTAAGCATAAGACATTCTCTACTAAATAAGCCAAGCCAAAAATTACTCCATAAATCTTTCATGTACTGAGAATAATTTACTGTAGAAATTATCCCCTTTTATTAAAATTAGACAAAATTTAATAAAGCATGTGAAATGCATGTCTGCAGAGGTCTAATGCAATCCTGACTTGTATTAGAGGCAACTGTTTATGGAAAATGTACATCTTTTAAATTTTACATAGAAATGTCCAACACCAAGAAGGATAACACTAATCTCACAAAATACCAGTGGAGATATAATTGTAGTACTTGATATCAAAACTTACTGGACAGCTCTAAGAATATGATCAGAATATTTATCCGATGGAGAAAAAGCCATCTAGATCAATAGTTATTTAAAACTCTCTTATATGCAAAAAAACTAATAGACTCCAAAAATATGTCCATATACATACAAAAAATTGATTTTTCACAAAGTCATACAAGTGAGTTGATAAGAAAAAGACTGTCTTGTTATCTAGGGATGATGAAAGAAAATGGTAATGACTTTGTAAAGAAAACTTATGAGAAAAGATCTACAACCTTGAAGTTTGACAATGATTTATTTGAGTGTACAAAAGCATGTGCCATAAAAGAAAGAAATAATGAAACATTCAACTGCAAGAAATTGAAAAAAGACTTTGGATGATCATGTTTAGAAAATGCAAATCTGACTGGGTAAATATTTGAGCAGTGAATATCTGACAGATGTTTTCAAAGTAGATGAGTTCTTTCCACTTGATAAGATTATTCTAAATGGATAGAACTTTGAACTGATGCATCACCAAAGAAGATATGCAAATATCAATTAAGCACATGAAAATACATACAGCTCTTGTCTTCAATAAGGACTTTCGATGAGTTGTTTTTAAATGTTTTAGTGTGTGTGTGTGTGTGTGTGTGTGTGTGTGTGTGTGCTGCTTGTATGTATGTCTGTGTACCAAGTGTATGCCTGGTGCACATTGGAGGCCAGAAGAGAGTATCAGATCCTCTGGAACCGAAGTCACAAACTGTTGTGAGATGCCATGTGGGTGTTGAGAATTAAACCCAGGTCTTCTGGAAGAGCAGCTAATACTCTTTAACTGCTGAGCAATCACTCCATCCCCTTTAAAGTTTCAATGAGATATTACTACAATTCAGTAGACATGAATTAAACAAGATTAGCAATGCCAAATACTAGACAAGAAGTAGAGACACTGGACCAATCACAAGGCTGGCAAGAGGGAGTTAGAATAACCTCAGCAGATTATACAAGTCAATATGAACTTACCTCATGGACTGCCTTAATATTCCTACACATGTACCTGTGAGAATGAAGTGCACATTCTCACAAGGGTTCTATAAACACTCCTATGACAGTTAGTCATACCCAGCATGTTCAGAAAGTGCAAACAACTGGTGTTTCCTTCAGCTGGTGAGTGAAGACACAGTGAAAGCCCATGTGATAGGGAGCTACTAGCTCTTAGGACATGGACCAACATAAGATGCCATAATGCATTATATAGTTGAATGTTACTGAATACCAAAAACTAATTCTTTACCATCCCAATGTATTGCATTCTGGAAAAGGCACACCTATATCATCAGTGCTTGGTGGATTGGTTAGTAGGAAGAAAATGCAGAGGGATAAGGAGCACTTTAAGTTGGAAAGGTCCTAGATATTCCTGGAGGAAGCATTAAACTTTGTTCAAAACTCAGCAACCTGAATTCCAGAATGAGATGTGCTTGTTGCATAGAAAACTCTCTACCCTAATGGCCATAGGTTATAGCTCAGGAAATCACCACTGACTATTGAATTGTCATTCAAGTCTTCATTGTGGTCCTTCATTGTCTTAATCCTAAGGTCAGGCAGGGGGTCTAACATTGTTTGCACATACTGAATATGGGCTGAGTTAGCGGGGTGAAAAACTGATTAGATCATTGGATAAATGAAAAACCACCTCCTAAGTCTGCAGTTGGGTGACAGGGAAGACCTCTGATCCTGGCTCTCCCATCCCCACAGCTCTACATGTGTGTAGACCCTGGGGAAGTAGGAGTCACCATGCTGGCTTATGTCAGCTCATACTGGCAGAGCTGACTCTGGAAGCCTGACCTGGACCCACAGATAGAGAAATGTCCCTACTTCATGGCAGGAGAATAGGTCAGAACTTTAAGGCAGCAAAGACGCTATATGCTGCTAAAGATACAGCACCCCCCCCCTGGTCAGGAGTGTGGGTGGCCTGGAAGAACTGAGATGGCTGGGGACTGGCTTGCAGAAAATGGGACCCATAGCAAGGTCAGTGAAGAAGTGACTCCTGTCAGGGTCCCAAATGATCTGATACTGAACTCCTGACAGAGCCACACTTTGGTTTCAGCCTGCAGTACCCTAAACAGAAAACTCAGGTGAGCCTACCCAGCTTCTGATCCATGGGCCAAGAAACTAGTGATTAAAGCTGCTGTTGGGGTAACTGTTGCAGGACTTTTGGTGAATGAGCAGTCATTCCTGAGAAGAGAAACTGTCAGCTGGAACCTTCCACACTGTTTCCTGGTGTGTTGGGGCAGATGAATGGCAGGAAGCAGAAAGGTATATTCTTGTATAATATTAGCAGGACCAGCCTTAATATTATACATCCCAGGGGCTCAGGAGAGAGAACTACTAATGGCGAGGACTATTTTCAGGAAATAGAATCTCAGCACACCGAGCTCTATAGTCCACTTGCTTTAATTCCTCTGGCATAACATCCTTTATACACAGCTTCAGTTCTGTCCTCATGTCTAGCTCCTTTCTTGCCTGATTTCTCTCTATATTTATCTACTGCTTCCTCTAAGTTCTATCTTAATTCTCTTGTCTTAACTCTGCCTCATCTAGGTCCTTTTCATCTTGTTCTTTCCCAGCTAGTACTTCCCCATCTGACTCTTCCTCACCTTCCATCTCGTTCCTCTGGTACTCTCTTCTAGCCCTACAACCTAGTTCTTCCCCATCTCAGTTTGTTCCTCACAAGTTCTTACCCGTCTAGTTCTCCCATACTCTTTTCTCTTCTCTCCCTTGTGCCCTGGAAGTCCCAGTATATAAAGGGAGGGTCCGACCTAAATTGTGTAAAGCTATTACTTAAGGTCCACCTCTCCTAGGCGGAGTCTCCTTGTGGAATTTAAGTCAGGAGACTTGCAGGTGGGCTGCTATCATTGTTAGTCCTCGGAAGTTGGGCGCCCCCTGGGTGGTGCTTCCTGTAGTCCTTGAAAGTGGCTAAGGGAGATATCTGATTCCAGAGAAAGCCTTTCCTGAGGCAGTTCTCCAAATACCTGGAATGTGTATGTCCAGAGAGTGATCAGTCCACACTGTCAGCCCTTCTTAGGGGAAAGTCAATTGGGAAAACTATGAAGGCACACATGATTTTCCTAACAGAAGACAGCTGATATATAACAAGCCAAGTAACATCAAAAACTCCTTGGGATTTGGCTTCCTCTGGAGGAATTCCCTGATTCCTCCAGGTAGTGACTTTGCCATAACCAGCTGAGTTCTTATGATATATTCCTGTGGCCTGCAGCAGTATATAAGACGTGAAAGCCAGGAACTAGAGCCTGGTTAAGCTTTTAGGCTTTTAAGCACCAGTTCAGCTGAGATCCATTTGGATGAGAACTCAGAGGTTTCCAGTCTGAGGAAACGAGATCAGCTGAGGAACTGGTGAGGTGAGGTTAGTGGTGGCTGGTTCTGCCTCTCTGATCTTTCAGTGTTCACCTCAATACCTGGCTCCAGGTTTGTTTTTATTAATAAGACCATCTAACAATTCATGTTACAGATGAACTGCTGTGGGATGTTCTGTATGGCAAATGTGTTGCTGATTAGTCAATAAATAAAACACTGATTGGCCATTGGCTAGGCAGGAAGTGTAGCGGGACAAGGAGGAGAATAAAGCTGAGAAGTGGAAGGCTGAGTGAGAGAGACACTGCCAGCCGCCATGATGAGAAACAGCATGTGAAGATGCCGGTAAGCCATGAGCCATGTGGCAAGGTATAGATTAATCGAAATGGATTAGTTTAAGCTGTAAGAACAGTTAGCAAGAAGCCTGCCATGGCCATACAGTTTGTAACCAATATAAGTCTCTGTGTTTACTTGGTTGGGTCTGAGCGGCTGTGGGTCTGGCAGGTGAGAGAGATTTGTCCTGACTGTGGGCCAGGCAGGAAAACTCTAGCTACAATGAACATGAGTAAGTCAGGTGCTGGCCAACAGCCCTGGCTCTCACAGTACTTACAGCAATGACTGAACTCAGGACAGAACTATAGCTCTATCTCCCTGCCAGGTGGTTGCTATCTATAGAGGCAATGTTTTCAACCATTCCTGCACCTTTCATCACCAGGGAAACACTTTGCAACATCTGTACCTGGACTTTGATTCTAGCTGTTTGTCTAGAACAGGACCTGAGTGTGGGTACCTTAGGAATCTGTAGTCTTGATAAAGAACATTTCCTGAATGCAATAATTATAAATATGTTCCAGAAGAAATATTAGAAAATAATCCTATTTTCTCCATGCTAAGCAGTCTTCCGAAGAAAAAATTTAACAGTCTTCCAAGTGTGTGCCACCTTGAGGTAGTAGTTTTCAATCGTTCACTCTGATTTTCCTTCATATACCCCCTCATTTTTTCAGATGTTTAATGTTCCTTCCCACAGAAACATTAATCTCTCGCTGCTAGGCATTGAGGAGTAACGTCAGATTGCTTTCCTAGTTATAAAAATCATTCAAACACAAATGTCCTTAGCAGTTCTATTCACCTATAAGCAACCTAGATACCTTTTAATATAGTATTTTTTATTAATTCTTTGAGAGTTGTACACAATGTATTTTGATCTTATTCATCTCCAACTCCTCCTCCCTAAGTACTTCAGAATCTATTCCCACCTCCCCACTCCCTCCCAACTAGGGATCATATCTTTAAAGAAAACTAACTCTCCATCCTCTAGAAGACTCAGCTTTCCATAACTCCTCAGTTAGTGCTGAGGTTCCTGAGCCCCTCAACCCCTTCCATGCTAGAAAGTTAGATTAGCATAATCTTATGCGGGTCTTGTGCAGGCAACTGTGTTTCAACTATTGGTTAGTTTCCTGTCCTTGCTTGATAAATGGTGTTTGATGTTACTTTTCTATTAAAAAACTCTCATAAAAACTGTTATGAAAACCTCTCCCCTCTTTTCTCCCCCAGGTTCACCCCTCCTCTATTTCCCTTCAGGAAAGGGCAGGCCTCCCAAGGATATCAACCAAACATTGCATATCAGGTTGTAATAAGACTAGGCACAAACCCTCATATCATGGCTGGATGAGACAACCCAGTGGGAGGAAAAGGGTCTCAAAATGGTTTGAGAAATATAGTTGGAAGTTTTCCTGTGTCCCGCCAGGTCTGCATCCACTCAGACTCAAGTAAACACACACAGACTTATATAATTAAAACTGCTTAGCCATTAGTTCAGGCTTACTACTGACTAGCTCTTACATTTAAACTCAGCCCATTTTTGTTAATCTATATGTCACCATGTGTTCCATGGCTTTACCTGTGTGCCATTACAAGCTGCTCCCTGGAAGGTGGGCTGGTGTCTCCTGACTCAGCCTTCCTCTTCCCAGAATTCTCCTTATCTGCTTATTCCACCTATACTTCTTGCCTGGCTACTGGCCAATCTGTGTTTTATTAATCCCATGTACAAAAGCATTATCCCACAGCATTTCCCCTGTTTAATTAAAAAGAAAGATTTTTAACTTTAACATGTAAAATTACATATAACAAAACAATTATCTAGCAAGAATTACAGTTACAATATCTAGTCTATTTGTATTTGGCAAAATTAAAGAAAATATTCTATCCTAAATTTGTGAGTCTAAAGTTTCATATCTAATTTATCTTTTATTATAACCAAGGAAAATTGTAACTACCTAGTCTTCAACTACATCAAAGACCTCAGAAAAATATGATATTACCTAAGTAAACAGGAAGTGCATTGTAAGCAACTTCCAAAAATCCAGAATGATGGAGACAGCTGGCTGCCTGGACAGTCATCTAAAGTTCCTCTGTAATGTTGAGGCATCCATCTTCAGTCCATAGGCCTACAGTCTCTCAGTCACTTCTCTCTGTGTCCTGTAGAATGTCTGGCAGCTTCTTCTGTGAAGCAGGAACCCAAAGGACCATTTTGTTTTACAAAGTTCAGTGGTCACCTTCCTATGGGTCCTGCATGTCCAGTCGATACAACATTTTGTAAAGCAGTCCAGGCAAGAACAGTTTCTTGCCCAAATGGCTATTTTTCCAAGAAGAATGGTGTTTGCTGTGTGTCTTCAATGCCCATCTTTCTCTTTGAAGTAAATTGGTGCTGCCAGGAACAGATGTGTCTCACTGTCCAGAAAGTTTAAGTTTTTAAAACATTTTAAATACCATATTCTGTAAGTCTTTGAAGTGTTTGAAGATTACCTACTCAATTGAATTATATCTATGTATATCTAGAAAACTTAACTAACATGACTATAAGTGTGATTATCATAGATGACTAATTATTAATCTGTATTTCTTAACCATACATTATAATTTAAATGAGTTACATAAACATTATACCTTAAACAAGAGTAGAAATATACATACAGTATAACAAAATTAACCTTAAATTTGTATCAATAATCTAATATCTATACCAATTTGAAACATTTTAAACAAGTTGTTCTTTAAAAGTAGGTTCAACAATCCACCCTTTTATCCTATCATGTCTACATCCTATTTCCATATCAGAGAAAACCCCTGCTCCCACTGTTAGGAGTCCCACAAGAGGACCAAGCTACACAACTATAACATATACTGAGTGCCTAGGTCAGACCCATGCAGGCTCCCTGATTGTCAGTTCAGTCTTTTTGAGCCCTGGTTAGTGGATTGTATGGGTCTTCTTGTAGTGTCCTTGACCCTAAATGAGGGAATTCCCAAAAGAAAACTTTACAAATATTTTGTCTTTCTTTTAAAAAAAAATCAATAGCAGTGTACAAATATTTTGTCTTTCCTTTTTTTAAAAAAAAATCAATAGCAGTGCCTCAACAGCAAAAGAGCCCATAATCCACTTTTATTAGGAAATGGAGTACAGATGAGTTGGGCTTAAAAGAGAAATCACACCTTATAGACAGATACCACTCCAATATAAATTGACAGCAAATGGATATAATTTTATGGAGTAGACACTTGTCTTTCTCATCAAGTTTCTAAAATATATTTACAAAGGCAGTGATGTGTCAGCACTTCCTAAATATTCTCCATTCTCTGGCAGTGAATAGAAGCTTACCAGTGCTCCTGATCTCCACAATTAGTTACCCAGCATCAGAAACAGGTAGGGTCTATAAAGAGCCAGTCACTCTGGGGAAGGTGTATAGATACTGAAAACTTGCACAAGATACCAAGGTTTAACCAGGAGCAAAGGCTCTCCCCTTGCAGAGTCACGGAAATTGACCTACAGTAGTTCCAGTTAGATACCTGGAAGCAGATGTATCTGTTGGGGAATATTATTTTAAGGTATATTAATTTTGTTTATTTTGCACTCTGTGAAGCTGTGTTGTTGTGTCTGTCTAAAACACCTGATAATCTAATAAAGAGCTGAATGGCCAATGGTGAGGCAGGAGAGAGAAATAAGCAGGGCTGGCAGGCAGAGAGGATTAATAGAAGGAAAAATCTGGGAGAAGAAAAGAGGAAAGAGATCAAGGAGCCAGAGAAGGAGGAGGACCCAGGGGCCAGCCACCCAGCTACACAGCAAGTTGTGGAGTAAGAAATAAAAAAGGTACACAGGAATAGAAAAGGAAAAAGCCCAGAGGCAAAAGATGGATGGGACAATTTAAAGTTAAGAAAAGCTGGCAAGAAACAAGCCAAGCTAAGGCCAGGCATCTATACAGAAGAATAAGTCTCCGTGTGTGATTTATTTGGTAGCTGGGTAGCAGGCCCCCAAAAAGAACAAACACAAACAACATGTGTCCAATCTGGATGGGACATCTGAGAGCTTCCGGCTCTTTTCTTCCTTGGACTGTCTGTCTGAGGCTAGTGTGCTCTTTGGTCAATCTCATCTTTGAGTCCTTAGGCAGTGATCCTGAGTTCTCATGTAGAGTAGGATGTAGATATCATGATGGTCAATAGGCCTCCCTCAACTTGAAAGAAAGCTAAAATGAAACTCAATTTGGTAGACCTGGTTCTCAAGTCAAGTTTCAACCATAAGTTGAACAACTTATGTTCATAGTAATTAATTCAATCTGACCTCATATCTCTGGGAGGGAGAGAGCTCTAGATGAATAAAGCTGGCAATGTTATTCTCTCCTCTGACTTACTCTGGCAGGCCTCTGTTCCATGCCTAAGTTCAGGAACAGGATGTCTCCGGTTGTATCAATGTCCCTATTGTGGTGAGGAAGTGCTGTCCCACATGAGTCACCTGTGAATAACTTTTCTATTCAGATTGTCTCAGGACATGAATCCTGAATCTCAGACCTGGAGCAGGGCTCAGATCTGGCACATGATCCAGCCTTAGAAAGGATATCTAGCTCCTCTTACTTCTGCATTAAGATGACTCCAGAACACGGGTTGTCATGGTGACCATTTGGCATCTTACTCTAGTGAGCTGTACCATGAAAACTCTTAAATATGGCTGTGACAGGAATACAGATGTGACTTGTAGTTGTTTATTTTTCTCTTTGGCTCTTTTTGGGGGCCCACCACCAAGCTACCAAATAAATACACATGGAGTCTTACTCTTTCTTATGGATGCCTGACCTTAGCTTGGTTTGTTTCTTGCTAGCTTCTCTTAACATAAATTAACCTGTCTACCTTTTGGGCTTTTATCTTTATCCTATTCTTTACTTCTTACTTTGTGGCTTGCTATGTAGGCTGGCCCCTGGAGTCCTCCTTCTCTTGCTCCTCAGTCTCTCCTCCCAGATTTCTCCTCCTATTTATTCTCTCTGCCAGCCCCAACTATCCTTTCTCCTGCCTTGCTATTGGAAGTTCAGCTCTTTATTAGACCAATCAGGTGTTTTAGACAGGCATAGCAACACAGCTCCACAGAGTTAAATAAATGCAACATAAAAGAATGCAACACATCTTTGCATCATTAAACAAATGTTCCACAGCATAAACAAATATAATGCATCTTAAAATAATATTCTACAACATGGACTCAGGGTTGAACAGGGTCTCCTGCTGACCTGGCACCATTGTGTTTCAAGAATGCATGAGAAAGAGCAGGACTGCTTACAAAGGTGATCAGGAAACTGGACCAGACACATGGCAAACAAATAAAACCCAAAAAGATCACAGAAGAAAACCTCCCACGGATTCACTCGCTTCCTCCACAAAAGCAGTTTCCCTCCCTTTCAGACTTTCTCATGAAGCCCATGCTTCCTCCACTTCAGTGTGTGCCCCGGGATTTCCCACTTTGTCATCTCATTAAAACAAGAGAAAGACCTGTAGCTACTAACTAGGGAGTCTCCAGTGTAAATTATCTCAGCTAATATTGTGTGAAACATCACCTAACACTGCCATCCAACCTGTGCTTCAGTCTGTATTTGAGCTGCTTCTCACCAATTTCACTTAGCTTAAATTGCTACTATGAATTAAAGTATATTGATTTTCATTCACGGAATAATTAGTTCCAAAACTTGATGAGCTTATATTACCAACCAGTCTATCTGTTCACAAAACAGGACAATTAAGTTTGAACACAAGATGTTGAGGCAAGAAGTTCATTTTGTTTTAAAAGTCAGTCATTTCGCCAGGCAGTGGTGGCACACACCTTTTCCCCCAGCACTCTGGAGGCAGAGCCAGGCAGATCTCTGTGAGTTCAAGGCCAACCTGCTCTACAGAGCAAGATCCAGGACAGGCACGAAAGCTACACAGAGAAACCCTGTCTCGAAAACAAACAAACAAAAAATGTCAGTCATTTCAATGAGTATCTGGAAGACTCAAGCACAGTATCCTTTTGCCAGAAAACTGACTTGGTGGCTTATACCTACAGTTGATGGGTGGTCACAGACTGGTGGTCACTTTCCTACAGTGATGGGTGATCGCACAGATAGGCACCTGTCCACTGCAGCTGAGTGAGATGTTGCACTCCTGATCCTAGTTACCACTCACAAGATGCTTTTCAGTTGCAGAAATGTAAAGAAAAGAACCCATTATTTCCTTCATTTTTTTTTTCTTACCTTGTGCCATGTGCAGGTCCTGACATATTACACAATAGACTAAAATAACATGTCACCTCACCTATGGGAAAGATGGGATAAGTTAGGCTGAATAGGGAATCAAGCTCAAGATCTGGTCTGGATGTCTCCTTTTCAATTGGTTTGTCATGTCACCAGGCTCTTGTATACGTTGGATGCATTTTCTAAGGGAGCATGGGAGGGAGAGTGCAGGGTGCCAGTAGCTCCAACGTTCACAGCCCATACTTCCTCCTTTCTATAGCCCCCGGCGACACACCCCACACACACACGCCCCTCCCCCACACATACTGCCTTTGAGCTCAGGAGGCAGTTCTGTGATCAATTTCCTGAGCTAGCTGTACATGCAGGCCAGGGATGCAGATCCCTGCTTGGGGCCTGATCCGTTCCCTTTGGTTAGGATCTGGGTAAAGCTGACAGCTGATTGGTGAAAGTGACCAAGCATGGCAGAGCACTGCAGAGGCCTGAGGGAAGGACTCAGTTAAAATGGTGTTGGTAGTTTGGGGTTTAGTTGGAGGGAGATGCTGGGTGTCAACAGGGCAGAGTGTCAGGGGACAGCAGGTTCCAGGAGTAGAGGGGTCTCTGCTAGTGACCTGTTGCTGCTCACTATGATGTGAACAAAGTCACTCCCTCTTTCCCTTGCTCCCTCTCTTTCCCCTCCTCTTTCTCTGCTATGGATACTGGGACTCTTTCTTAGCTTATCTTTAATACCCAACTTAATATCCACTTACAAATGTATAGAAATAGTCACCAAAGTGATCCCCAAAGTCTAGTGACTGTTGGTTAGAGTTTTTCTATCTCTTCTACTGTAAGAAACATGGTGTGTCTTAGGCCAACAGAGGATGACAGACTCATTTCATCCTAACTGTTTATATGGAATATCCCAGATCATACTAGGTAAGTGACTCTGGAGGAGAGAGGAGCAGGCCCCTGAGAGAGACTGAATTTAGAGTTGACAGCGGATTTTTCCTCACTAAGCAAAGTAGGCGTATGGGTATTACTTGGAAATTAATGTCAGCTAGGGATGGTGATGCCTTTCAGGATCAGGCCACAGCCTATGGCATCTTAAGGTCAGTTTGTCAATTTTCCTGCAAATGTATAAAATACACAATCAATTTCATTGAAAAATAAATTAAAATCAATTACAGTGTTGTGAGATAAATGGGAACTTGCTGCTGAAGAATGGTTTAAAGATAATTTTGGAAACAATCACAGCAACTTCAGTTTGAATAAATATTAAAAAAGAACACCACGCGCTTGCAAAAATTGCTTAAGCTCCCCTCTTTCATCCTTGTCAGCATAACTGCGGCTGGTTTATTCACCACTGACTCATTAAAACAAAGCATAGGATTCCTCCAGAAACACATCATCACCTATCAGTAGAATTGATGTTCCATCTTAGAGGAGATAAATTAATGAGCAAGATGCCAGCTCATTTGCCATTTAACACCTTAAACATTGATGTTCAGGCATTCCTTTGGAGTGAGAGCACAGAGGGCTGTGAGATCACTGTTTCATTGTTATTCTTACTTGATTAAGGGTATGAAGATCAATCCCCACGGCTGTAAAGAGCTGTTCCCTCTTTCAACTGCCTGCCTGAAAGTATTACTGAGTGTCATACATAACTTAAGCCAATATGAATTTTCCCTGGCCTACATATTTATATTTTATATTTATTTAGTATAATGTTATATTTATTAAAATGCCCAAGATTCATTTTCTACATCTAGTTTCCATGTTTTGGCTTTTATTCTGCTGTCTTTTGCACACATATCACTCTGTTACACACACTTGACTGGAATTCAGGGGCAAGCTCACACCAAATATAGTGCTACTGAGCCCTCCACTCACTAGTTCTCAAAGCAAAGTTCTGATGAATGCACATCATCCCTACTTGGGGACAGAAAGTCAATTGAAAGTTCATAAGAGAAGATAAAACAGAGGAGAGGGGGAGAAGGAGAGGGCCAAGGGCTGGGAGAGGAAAGGTAAAGAAAGGGGAAGAGGAAAAAGATGGGGAGTGAGGGAGAAATAACGTTCTCAGAAAGTTGAAGGAGCACACATTAAACAGCACAGGTACACGTGCTGCTCACAATACCACACCGCGTACTTTATAATGTGGTAAAACACTATACCAAAATTATAGGGACCTACATTTTCCCCCATGGGACACAAATAGTAATATGCTTTTAAAAACATATAGTGGGATCTATGTAGCAAAATTCAGTCCTCTGTCACATTACATTTACCATGGCTTCTCATTGTTTCAAAGAAGGGGAAATTGGTGGGTGAACAGGAAATAGAAAGCCTATGCGTATACAGAAAAATTTACTCTAATGATTGTAGCTAATGAGGGGACATATAGACTATGTCTGTTTTAGATTATGTCTGTTTTTAAATCACACCATTTATCTAAATTCAACCAGTCATTTAGCATACTTAATAAAAACTGACCCCATTTTTTGCTTTGTGTGAAGGCACAGACTTTCTGTTTTACTTCATATTATTTTGGTAAATGTTTTCAACTATTTTCAACTACAGAAGTAACCAAATAAACTTCTTAGGTAGGGTTTTATTTTTGAGATCATTTATATGCAAGAGAAAATATTTAAGCTATAATGTTTTGTAACAGGAAGTGAGACACAGGAAACATACCATAGTCCTAAATGTGCATTATTTACACACGTGCAAGGAAAACAAACTCTACCCAGATTGCACTGTATAGCAGTAATCCATGACTGTGAGCAGAGTCCCATATTTCCAGTATTTTGTACAAATTATGGCAAATCCCACTGTGGGGTCAAATAGAAGTGTACATTGGATAATAATGACCCACCCTATGCTCCACACACCCGTGGCTTGCCTTTTAAACTCCTCTGAAGTGAGAACTCTTTCATCTGAGTCTCAGCTCATTTTTCATCCAGTTGTATAACACCACAGCAAGGGATGACAGGTTCTTCTCTTTCCTGAGTTCCTCCCTCTTCCTATGCTGTTGCTCCTGACTGCACCAGGAGTCGCAGAACCTGGTAAGGGTTTTCTGTTTAACCTGGATCACACATTTTCTGTCACTTTGTGCTTTAGCTATTCCAGTTAGCTCTCAGGCATTTTTGCAGAGTCAACTGTCTTACTTATGAGGCAGAGTCAAGAGAAGTGGAGGCTTCCGATAACTTTGATGCAATTTTCACTTGAAAGTAAACTAATTATCTGCTTACAAATGAATGACATCATTCCTTTGCCTTGATTCCACCTACACTGATAATATTTTGATTAATTAAAACTATGTGCATGATTGAGTCCTTATGGTTTGCTTGTTCTTAGCTCGTTTCTTATTTTGGCTCTCTCTAGTCTTATTGTCTGCACTGTCTACTGGATGATGGTGTAGAGCATCCCAGAAGTAGGCACAGACTTTCAAAGAAGAGAAAAGTGACCAAAACATAATGTTCCTTATTCTCCTCCATGTACTGAAGATTTCTGCTTGAAATTCAACTGCTATTTCTATTATATTCACTATTTCCAAAAGGCAGGTCTTAAACACTCAGATTTTAAATAGAATACAGTGTGTGTGTGTGTGTGTGTGTGTGTGTGTGTGTGTGTGTGTGTGTGTATGCATGCACACACGCTTGTGTGCACACGTGTGTGCATTGTATATATACATCTCTTTCAAATGTCATTCAGCGAATGCATCAACAACGAAAACAAAGCTTCTCCACTCCTCATATTAAACATGGAAGATGTTTAAAAAGCATACATGAAATATTTATCTTTTCTTTGAAACTGAGTACCTTTTGAAGAGAAATATGATAGAAGGAAAAAAGATTCTACAACCTTTGAAAGAAAATTGTTCCTTAAGGTGCTTAGAAAAATGATGGGTCTATACTTTTAAAAACAAAATTATGAAAATTGTCTCTATCTCAGAGACAGGCTGAAATTAAGGAGGTTTTGAAACCCCTTCAAACAGTTCTTTTATAAGAAAACCCTAATTATTATTTAAAGTAAAACAGCATTACTCAAAATCCTTATCTTTTAAGCACACTGTTTAAAGTGAAACCTCAATCAAGATGTAAATGTAGAGCTCCTTGTCTACAAAATCACCTAAAGAACAGAGTGCATTATGCAATTAACCCATGGTAACTCAGGATCAGAGTTCAATTTTGTGCCCCTGGGGTGAGAGGATCAACCTCAGTCTTCCCTTAGATGTCTGGAAAATTTAGGATCATTTCACCCCATTAATGTGTTTCCCCCAAATATGTAAAAGAAGATTGTGGGGTACAAAGTTCCCTGAGTCTCCACTTGCAGCTGATACCTCTGGTGGTGTGTGTTAAGGACTTTGGGAATTGTGTGTTTCACTTTTGGGATGAACTACAGTAAACAAAACTACTAGTTTAATTTCATATTGGGAAACATCAGAAGAAATAGTAGGAAACTGACAAGAATTCACTGCTTGAGCAACGAGTTCTGGGTGCATTTAATAGGCATCATGTTTTTTTATTCATTTTCTGTACTCCAGATGAAAGAAAGTCTTAGCCAGTTGACTAAAAATATAACAAGTCTATTGAACCATCAAATTACTGAGGCCATCTGTGTCCGAATCTGATGGGGACAGAAATGTTTGAAGTGCAAAGGATGATAATCATGGCAATTAAGAGTTGATGGGAATTATAGTGAATCCTCCAGCTTCTGAACATGCCACTCCGTGTCTGTTTGTCACTAGAGAAGTAGTGATGCTCTGCCAATGAAAAGATAACATAGTTGAGTTTTTTTTAATAGATGTAATAGCCAGAGAGACTTTTGCTATCTTGTGGCACCAGAACAAGGTGGGTGAAACTGTTGTCACACAAACATTTTGGAGCTGAAAAAAAAAATACTCAGTTTCAGAGTTGCTGATTGATGATGCCCAGAAATACTTACATGTCTCTATGCTTAATCTTGACAAGTTTGATTACTTACATAAACCAACTGCTCTAGGATGTAGCAGCTTTTGGAAAGGCTCAGCCCTAAGGTTTTCAAGGGACCCCACACTGCTACCATTGTCATTGCTCTGGGTTTCACCTTTTGCATCAGAACTTGCACAGAATCACCTATAGGACCCAGTCGGTCACAGTCTAACTCAGTGAATTTGTATCAAGAAATACTTGTGTGCCGAGATCAGTACTAAAATGCCCTCAGACAGAACACTACACTCTGCCAGATATTGGAGGATTTGTGGAAGCAGAGAGGAGCCCTTACTTTACTTTTCCAAGAAAGTTGCATGTATCTCAGAATCTGTGTATAAAGGACACTTGTTAAAATGTTAAGCTCAGTAATACCCCACAATTTTTAGGAAATAGTGATTAGTGAATAGGATTATTGCAGTGAAGGAACTGTTGAGAAACAAGGTAAAATTGACAAGTTTGTGATATTCTTACCATCTGCTGGAACCTTGGAAGTCAAGACCTGTGCTGAAATGGATTCTGTTTACTATGTCATGGCTGTATCTATTGCGCCAGGAATTTATAAAGAATGTGTGATCTATGACCCCTGGTAGCCAGAAAGTGAAGCAGAATGCACATGGTAATGTTGGAGTCTCCTTGGGTGACGAAGCAGACACAGAGGAAACAGCCAACCAGGTTACCCAAACCTCAGATAACAAGAAAGCATGTGCATTGTCACCGGAAGTAACAAATTAAGCTGAAAGCTACCACTTTGACAAGCAAGTATTAACTGGACAGCATGCAAATGCACACTCGTACAGAACCATGCGTTCAGTTTTACATCTGTAAACACATACAACTGGACATGGGAGGTGTTGGCTGGTTCCCCTGCATAAAAAGAAACTGGAATTCTCAAAGTGTGTCTCTGGGTGTGCTTTTGAAGTAAATTGTAACACTTTTCTCCTCAGTATGTACGCATTCAAGATTGCATGCATGGGAGTTCATATGAGAGAGGGGGGTATGGATCCCAGTCCTTTTGGGGAGCGGGGGACACGATGTCTAGATCCACAGATCACGGAGAGCCCAGCTCTAACAGATTCACCTCCACCACACCTCCTGCATCTATTACCTAGGGAACAATGTGAAAGTGGGTAAGGGAAGATTATAAGATCCAGAATACCAGGAAGTCTGCTATGAAACTGTCTGTCCTAGAAATGGCTGCATAAAGAAGACTGGAACAGTGGTAATGCCAATGGACATGTTAACATGGAAGTGGAAATTTTGTGGCAACTAATGACTGCTGGAAGAAGGAAAGGTAGCCTCTCCCAGGGGTGAGCCCCCTTGTTGGTTATCCAATGCAGAATTGTCAGCCTTGAAACCATATACATACAAACAACAAAAACAGACTCAACAAGTTGTATGTTCATGCATACATATACACACATGTATGTAACAACAGTAATAAAAGAAAAAGGTTATCAGCTTGAGAATGCAGGAGCATGGGATGGGTTCAAGGAAGCATAACTGGAAAGGCCCTGAGAGGGAAACAGAGGGATAGAAAGTGACATAATTCAATTTCAAATAAAAATGCATTTTTAAAGCCTCCATCCCACAGGAAGAACTGGTAGTAATGAGTGTAGAAAGTTGCATCCTTGGATCAGAGCTGTTCATAGCTGGGAGATTTAACATTTACTAAAGAGGTTCTAGTTACCCCCATTATTCCTGGAGATGAGGAGGAGGTAGTGGTGGTTGAGGGTATATATTTATACCACAAAGACGTTCAGGCATGTATTGGTCCCCAATAGGGAGAGGTAGAAGTTGTAGATTTCTGAGCAATGTGTCAGAGTCCTTCTTGCCCACTTGGTGCAATAGGATAGGTGTTTGCTGCCTCTTCATGCAGAGTGTCAGTCCCTTTCCAGTGAGACAAGCCATCCACTACATTGAGGCAAGCTGCATGGGCTCCTGCTAGCAGCCTTCATAGCATTTTTCACAAATAAGTTCCTGAAGATTAAGATACTTCATACGCAAACTTATTGTCTGGCCTGTCAGGGAAAAGCCTTCTGGGAAACCAGAGTATATGTTAGATGGTGTGACCCAAGCTCAGGATGCTCAGTTTAAGTAAATCAACAAGTAACGTCAGACTCAGGTATGATGAGGCTGGTCACACATGAGCTCATGTGAGAGGACTGTGTGAGGAACTAGCTCATGCCTAATGTGGAGGCTGTGCCCATTTGAAGGAAAGCTGCTGCAGGACTTCCAACTGTTTTGTCATGGCTTGTGAAATCAGAGGTGACTAACTGGCTTGTCTGTTGTGAAACCTGCATTTGATGTGGAAGCACAGAGAGAATACCTTTCCCTACCACACAGACAGCTGTTACAAAGCAGCAGTGGAGTCCCCTCCAAACACATGCCACTGATGATTGAATGGAACTAGTGCTTGGTGACTTATGTTCACTGCCTCTAAAGTTTGCAGTAACAGTATGATAATACATTGTACTGATAAGAAAACTAAGCTCCTTTGATTTCATGACCTCTCTGGGTTGTGAAGGACAAGCATACCATTTCTAAGAAAAGGGTGTGTTGTCCCATCTTTTGCAGGCCATAAAGTGATGAGTAGAATTGTCATTGTCTCCTCTAGAGAGGACCAGGAAGAACCCCATTTATACTAATTTGGTGATCCCAAATGAGTTAGCATAGAAGGTTCAGCAAATGTGTTGGAGCACATTTATATAGAGGGTATGGTGTTCTTCCTCAAGACATCTCTGCAAACTCTAGGTAAAGTGGATTTCACTTTATATTGCATTTTACATTTAATATGAGTCAGATCACTTTAATTATACTAAGGATCAAATTGTAAGTGACACTCCATAAAACTTTACTGTGGAAAGCCTGCTTTCTGTGTAACGCCTTCATTATAAGTGGCCAGAATACCATAAAGTCATGGTAGCAGCCACAGGTCACAAACTCAGGGTCCATGCAGAGATTAGTCTGGGAGGTTTCCTGAGTCTTCTGCAGATGGTTCAAACACCTCTATAACCTTCCAAAGAAGACACAAATGTGATTTCATGAATTAGAAAACAGTAATCAGAGAGAACAGAGACTAAGCACAGACACGGGAATGCACGGACAACAGCAGGTAGAGAGAAGTGAGAAAGATGAATAATAAACAACTCCCCTCAGAAAAGAGATTTGTTGATGGATTAATTCAAAGCTAAACATTTGAAGGACAATTAAAATAGCTATGTGGAAAGCATGGCAAAGGGCAAAAATATCAACAATAAGGGGAATCAAATGAAGCAGGGATGGTGTGGTTGAAAGATTCAGCTGGAGATAGCTGTGACTTCAACTTCTCATATTTAATAGCATCTTCATAAGATGGACCCCCCTCTAAGAACCATGAAACCCACACTTATGTTTATAAATGGAACTTTTCCATTCTATGATTGCACTTAGATGATTTTATAAACTGCATTTCTCAGTTGAAATATTGCATGTTCTAAACATACACATTGGAGCTTTTTTTAACATTCATGTCTAACAATATATGGTGTTCCTTTAAGAGTCTTTTTTCTAATGATTTCTTTTTTTCTTTATCCTCTCACTAAAGGCTTTTATTCTAAAGCAGACTTAGCCATATACAATAGGGACTTGGTCATATGAAAGTAAACAGTGAGTGAATCAGAAATAGTCAGGTAAGAAAGATAAATGCTGTGAGACTTTGAGAGAAAAATAAAGGAAATGCAAAAGCAGAATAAGCAATATATGGGCTGTGAAAGAAGCTGGACCATACACGGAATTGTGTCCTATAAAGATAAGATAAAAAGAGTCAGCCTCAGGCAAGGGCAATGTGTAGAAGACATTGGGTAAAAATGTTTGAGAAATTGTGGATTTTAAGCACTATAAAAAGAATGCTACTTTAAAGATTACCAGGTAGCAATCCCTTAATGTTCAGTGTCTACAAGTCAGATGAACATTTGTGTTCTCATTGGAGAGACCCCTCCTTATTCTAGTTTAGAACAACGCTACTTTTGGATAAGATCACATCTTCCTAAAAGACTCCAGAGCAGTCTTTGTCCTGACTGTTCCTGCAGACTCACCTGGCCAGCTCAGCTGGAGCACAGGCTGCCACAGGAAGCAAGTGGGACTTTGTCCTTCAATTAGTGTCTCATGTGCCATTGTCCAGTAAGGAGGCTTAAATGAGTTTCCAGTTTAATGGCTACCAAAGGGCGACAAATTAGTCACTTCATTGCTTACAATTCTGGTGATTTTGACTGAGTACAAATGTTATAGGGTGCATGGTTTCATGGTGCTTGTATTGTTCTGAGCTTCTTATTTGACAATAATGATATTATATGTCCAGGATATCAAATTTCATTTACAAATGGACACCAGACATATATTGTGAAAAGAAATCATGACCAATTAACTAGAGATTGTAATTGTTATGTGAATTACATAAATAACCTAATGATGACATCAAATGCCAGGGTCTCCAATGCTTTCATTCACTTCAGAAGATTCTTTGAATAGAGGCATTACAGGGAACCCATTCCCTCAAACTTCCCTTCTACATATCTTCCCCCCCTCTTTGGTTTACACTAGGGTACAATATCCCTTGCCATTTTCCTCATTTGAATGGTCAGATGAAGTATGAAAGCATCATGCAGGCCTTTCCATTCAGTGCTGGTTTTGAACAGAGCTTATTTCTGTTGGAGGCTGCATCACACCATAAGATCAATCTATGGCTGGGTTTTCAGTTGTTGTTAATCACTCCGAGCCTTAAGATTTTATGTAAATGGCAAAGCTGCTGGGAGCATTCCTGTGCATGGGAGTAGATATTAGACGGACAGTACAGGAGTGAAGTTGAAAAAAGGGGTCCTTCAGCATTGTTGGATCTCACACTCACCTCATGCTGCCCTGTTGAAAAGACGTTGCACCAGAAATGCCAGGGTACCCGCCCCCCTACTCTACTATAAGAACTTGACAAATGAACATGTTCTGAATTTGGCTGTGCCCTGTGTGGCTCTCTAGATCTATTTTCACTTTGACTTGCAGTTTTTCATAGTCTTTAAAACACAGCTTTCACCTCAGAGGAAGGAAGAGGTGATTTATTCTGGAGCCAAATATGAGTGGCCATGGCCCAGGAACATGGATTCAGGTTGCCCTAAATAACATATTCCAATGTGTAAAAGGTTTTATGAAGTTTTTATAGCTACATAATAAAAGGAAATCATAAATCAAGGCACTTTGAAAATGCATTGGTAGAAACTTTAGGTTACTGCCAGATAAATCTGTGTTATACGTTTCAGGTGTTATCTGATGACAGTTTTAGCTTTTAGGTTGTTCGAAGCTAATAATCTGTTAAGTTAATGCATCCCAAAGGATTTAATTTGATAGTAGCAGACACAAAAGGGACAAGTGGATATTAAAGGGAATAAAAATAACCCAAGATAATTTGACTGTGGATCTGCATCATTCCAACTTTCCAAGATCAGAATGTCCTAGCCAGTCCATCAACCTTGTAGAAGCTTCAGCACAGTTGTCACTTTTCTCTAGGACAGTCCACAGAATATTCTTTTCATTGATGCTTTCCCAGTTGTGCAGGTGGCAAATATTGGCTTAGTTGCTATTTTGCTTTTCCCTTGTATACTAGATTAAAAGAACTCTATACTTAATGGACTTGAATTCAATACAGCCAATGATACTTTGCTTTCAGAATTCTATTTCCTAAAGTCATAAATATATTCTTGGTGTGAAACTGTTATTCTTTTTTAGAAGCTCCCCCATCCCCAGCCCTCACTGGCTCTGGCTTTATGTCATGTTTACTACTTAAGTGCCTTCTGTTGGTGCCTGGGTCTTTGCTTATGACTCTGTTTCCATATGCTGTAATCTAGACACTAAAGCTTAGTTTCTTTTCCTATTTATTACTTGTCTAAGTGGATCTTACCTTCTAAGTGATTTTCACCTTAGTCCTTGCTGTTCATAGCCCTGGCTTTGGGGGGCATTGATTTTCTATAGATTTCTATAATTACTTTGTCAAATACTGTAAGTATCTTGTTATAATTTTTATTGAAATGAGTTCACTCACTTTATCCACCATATAGTTTTCTTTTTATTTAGCTGACTCTACTACATTACAATATAATTTTATATTCACTGAAAGTAAACACTATCAATATTCTCAGTAAAATTTGCTCATCCTTTGACAAATTGATTTTCAGAAAACATCTTTGTTCATATAAATATATTAAAATTACATTTTGATGTACATTTCATGCTTTACATTGGTGATGTATTGAAGTATATATCAATGTATCAATTTTATATCAAGTTTTCTGGTTATGCTCTGCTGTTATTTCTAACAATGTACTTATACATTTCATTATATTGATAGTATTTCATTGTGTTGGTATGATGATTGATCTCGATCACCACCTTGAGATTTAGGATCGCCATGGAACCACACCTTTGAATGTGTCTATAAGAATGTTTTCATGTCTTTTTAAGGAATACCTATGTCTTTTTACGTGTTTAAGAACCATGACCATTGTTTCCTATGAACCACATGTTCATGTTCTTTAATTCTCATTCCTCTGGACTGTCATTTGGGGCAGTGATGTGGGAGAGAATGTGCCTCTGCAATCCCATCCTTCTGAGTTATTCTCTATGATTTGATGATATTGTAATATGAAATTTTGTATTTTACATGTGATGTTGGTGAGACTTATCTTAGGTAATCAGTTGTCTTTCAAACCTTTAACAGTTTATTATTGATCTTGGCTGGAATTCTGTGTGAGACAGTTTATGCTTCTGTAATTTTGGGGGTTCGAATTTTGTCTTAGTTACGAAAGCCTCCTCCATTTCAGTCATAAACATTTCATTCCCTTGTGTTTCCTTCTGTAGCTTTCATGACTTATACTCTAGTGGTTGGTCTGACTAAAATTTCTTTTGGTTTGAGATGCAAGGAAAACTTTTTTTCCTGCAAGGTTACTGAGTTATTGTTTATTAAATAAGATGTTTTCTCTACTGTTAAACACATTTCCTCTCTAATGCAGACAAAATTTTTATAGGATTTGGATCCTGAGATGGATAAATGGCTCAGCCATTAAAGTCTAGGCTCACAACCAAAATGGAAGACATGGAACATTTCTGAAATTTCATTCCTCTTCCACTGATGTGGCTTTTCATACAATAGTAGCATACTGTCATAGTTATAGTAACTTCAGACTGGCTCTCATGTGACTCCAGTTTCGTCTTGAACATATTTACTTCTTAAATTTTTCAACATAAAATTTTCACAGTCATCTTGCTTAGGCTTGAAGATAAGACTCATTGATATTTACAGAGAGCAGTATTTTACTCACATCCTAACAGAATAAAGAAGAAAGGAAGGAAAGAATAAAAGAATAAAGGAAACAAATTCATACATAGTGCATTCCCTTCTGATTTACTGGTTTTTTTTTGCATGAACAGTATGTTCTTGTTTATACATGTTTATATATTCATAATACAGAAATATAGTTACTTCCATATACTTTTGAGTGAATATAAATTGATTCCATGTCTAAGGGGCCAATTTGACAAATATTTATCAAAAGTAAAAATGTAAATATTCCTCCATTTAAAAATACTGTTTGTAGAAATTTATTCCACAAAACATGCTGACGTGTGTCCTGAGTGACATTCATAGAAAGGCATATATTGCATGTCTTTTTAAATTATCACCTCCTGTATAAAGCACTGAATGGGGATAATTTAAGTGTCTATCAGTGGGGGAGTGATGTAGAGATTAATTGTAATTTATTCAGTTGAGTATGATAAGGAAACTAAAATCAATGAGGCAGCTCAGCATGTTGGAAATGAAGTAGTCTCCTAAGTCTCTGCTGAAGCGAAGGAAAGATTCAGACTAGGCAAGATATCATTTGAGCGTGTGTGTTTCTATATTGCACACAGACACATTCACACATGCACATGCATGCACACAGACACACTCACACACAGAGACACACTCACACACAGACACACTCACACACACAGACACGCTCACACACAGAGACACATAGGCACACAGACACACTCACGAACACAGACACATAGGCACACAGACACACACACACAGTCACACATGCAGAATTTGAGAAAAGAGATTGACTTAGAACTCTCTGTGAGCTGAGGATGTCCTTAAACTCTTGACCTTCTGGTTCCAAGTGATGGGGTTCTAAGGATGTGTGCCATACCAGGTACTCAATAACATGTTTTAGATGTAATGGTATAGTTGACATTACTGGAGGGCAAATATGAAATCAGGCTCATAAAATTACCTTTCCTAATTCAGGCTGTCAAAACGAACAGCTGATTTTTCATTTTGCTTTGTTTTCAATTAACAAATGAGCTTGCTGCCAAAGCAAAGCAAAGCAAAATAAAAAATGAGAGAACTACTTGTCAAAATTTGAAACTTTTCTCATGTTTGGTTGTGTGAAAGTGGCACAATAAACTCTTGTGCTAGCATTACCTTTTATAGCACACGTATAAAACTGAGCAGACTCACCCACAGTATATTTCATTTCACTTCAAGAACAGAATCTGCAGCCAACCATTAACAAACAGCTAAGCAGTTAAGAGAACTTGCTCTTGCAGAAGACCTGGGCCAGATTCCCAGCATCCAAAGGGAAACTCACAGCCACAACCGTAATTTCAGTTTCAGGGAATCTGATGGCCCTCTTCTGATCTCTGAGGGGACTGCATGCACGTGGTGCACTTACATATAGGCAAAGGACACACAAAATGATCAAACAAACTGATTAAAAAAAAGAGTATAGAAGAGTTGAGAAACTATGAAACTATTTGAGCTTTATACCACTGTTTTCAAAATATAAAATAAATAAATAATTATTTAACTTTTCAAAAAAAAAAAAAAAAAGAATGTTTTCAAAAAATGTTTAGTTAAAGGTGTAAGATTCACACTAAATATTGCAGTACCAATTGGTGGATGAGTAACAGCATCTAATACTCTCTGCTTTCTGGCTGTGAATGTGATGCTGCCTCAGGGTCCTGATGAGGTCCATGCTCTCCCTGATATCATGGCTGTGTATCATCTTGAACTGTAAACCAAAACTAACCCTTCCTTCCTTCAGTTGCTTCTTGTCAGGTGTTCAATCATTTTAATGAGAAAACTAACTAATACAGTTGATTTTCCTGTTCACTAAAGTGCCCACACCCTCTTGGACAAGGTGACCCCAAAGCTGACATGAGCCCACATGAGGTGCGTTTTCCTCATTCCAGAACACTGTGACTGAGACTGGCCACGCATTTTTATCTGTAGATTTATTTCAGAGTAAAGGCCAACACTTTGCATTTTAGGGCATGATTTTAATTTTGTTTTCCTCATTCCAGAGCACCACAGCCAAGACTGGCCATGCCTTTTTATTCTTAGATATATATTAGAGTAAAGACAAATGTTTTACATCTTAGGACATGATTTTAGTGTTGTGAAAAGTGGATTTTATCTTTGTCTACATTTTTCTGGTTTATTTTATCCATTTTGTCTAAAGTTCATCCAGGCAGATGAAATGAATTTTACTTTGTTATTGTGAGTTATGAAGAATAATAAAATTATTGATATTTTAATGTAAAACTATCTTTGTCTAAAGTTCCTACTGTAAGAATATATACAGTTGGGCATGGTGGTACACACCCCAGCACTCAGGAGGCAGAGACAGGCCAACCTGGTCTACAAAGCAAGTTCTAGGACAGTCAGGGCTGCAGAGTGAGAGATCTTGTCTCAAAAAATCCAAAATCTGACAGAAATGTATATGTAGTGTCTCCTCCTTCACAGTCCTGCTCCGTTTACTGATCATTTACTGTTGAGGACAACTGAAGAGGTTTTGTGTGGTCTTCTCAGTAAAATAGCAGGCAGGTATGTGAGAGTCCTCTGTGGGACATCCCGGTTTTCTACTTTCTACTTCTATATTTGTTTCCTGCTTCTACTCTCTTGGTTAATTTGTTTTGTTTTAAAACCCATTTTACATGAATATTTTGGCTCACTTCTAATTTATTGATATAAACTTCCTCCTGTATTATTTAATGATATGTCAAAAATTTAATACATTTGTTACTATTTAATTCTAAATATATTTCTACTTCCATTTTGAATTTATTTTTGTCTGTGAGTTATTTAGAAGTACATTGTTAGCACAAAACCTAATGACTTATTCTATTTTATTGTTTTGCTTGCAATAAATGTCTATTTATTTCCACATATTAGAAAACACTACTAAACAATAGCAATGACTTCTCACTTATATACCTTGACTGAAGACAGAATGGATTTTTATTAACATATACTAGAAGATTGATTATTTTTAATTATTGAGCATTGGTTTTAATGTATTCTTAATTAAATGAACAGTCGTAGTTCTGATGTTCAGATTTGTTATGCCTTGGTTGCACTTTATCACCTAGCTAATTAATAAGAAACAATTCATATTTTGATGGTGAATTTTTCAATATCAAGGATTCAAAGGTGACAGATGTTAAACAGAAAATAATAAATAATGTAAACAATGGAAAGAAGACTAGGCATATACTTCACTTAAGCATACAAAAACCAAGAAACAGGAAGGGATAAATTCAAAATGAATCTCTCTGGCATGATCTAGAGGGAGAGAGGCCAGACAGCAGAAAACAGTGCAGGATCCCATTCACATTTCTTATAAAGGCAAAAGTAACATGACTTGGGAGCCTGTATGATTTGGCTGGTGGTGGGAGAGAGAATGACTAGTAAGGAGAGAGGAACTGAGTGCGGTACCTACATCTGCTGTCTTGGTGAGACTCACTTTGTGGCATTACTCAAGTTGCCAGTTAGGCTTGATATACTTCTGTCTTCATGTTACAAATGAGAAATGTTATAAACTTCCCCATGTCATAATATAAATCTAAAATACCACAGTGCAA
Source organism: Peromyscus californicus insignis (assembly GCF_007827085.1). Lineage (NCBI taxonomy): Eukaryota > Metazoa > Chordata > Mammalia > Rodentia > Cricetidae > Peromyscus > Peromyscus californicus. The sequence continues at coordinate 465,367 of NW_026294492.1, read as the reverse complement.
AAGCACCTTACATATTCAGATAGTTACATTGCATGAACAGTATGTGCTTGCACCTTCTCAGGCTAGGCTATCGCTGTACATACAGTTTCAGGCTTGAGTGAAACTAGTCAGTGTTTGGAGATATCTCTCTCTCTCTCTCTCTCTCTCTCTCTCTCTCTCTCTCTCTCTCTCTCTCTCTCTCTCACACACACACACACACACACACACACACACACACACACACACACACATGCGCGCGCGCGCGCGTGTGTGTGTGTGTGTGTGTGTGTGTATGACAGAGTTCAATACTGGGTGTCTTTTCACCTTATTGATAAAATAGGATTTTCACAAACCCTGGAGCTCTACAAGTTTGTTAGACTAGCTAGCCAGGGAGTCTGAGGGATCCTCCTTTAACTCCCAGTGCTGGAATTATAAATGTATTGCCATGCCTGGCATCTCACATGGGTACCAGGACACAAACTCAGTCCTCATGTTTGTATGGCAAGCACTTTAATAGCTGATCCACCACTCCAGACCCAGGAACAACATTTTTCCTTAACAAGCATTGAAATGTCTCTTCTAATTATGAATGTACTTAGGAAAATAGATGTGAGCTAGTGAAGTGGCTCAGCAGATAAAGACATGTGATGCCAAACCTGATGACCTGAGTTTGGTTGATCCCTTGACTGTCCTCTCTCCTCCCCCTTCTCTCTCTCTCTCTCTCTCTCTCTCTCTCTCTCTCTCTCTCTCTCTCTCTCTCTCTCTCACACACACACACACACACACACACACACACACACACACACACACCTCTTTCTCTTTCACATACACATACCATGTCACTTGAGAGCCTACACACATGCACACACTTATAAGATAGATAGTTAGATGATAGATAGATAGATAGATAGATAGATAGATAGATAGATAGATAGATGTTTAAAATTTCAAAAACTGGATGTATTCATCACCAGAACTGGCCAGAAATATCATTATCATGGATTTCCCCCAGTTATATCGTATTATATATTATATTATAGCTCCTGCCCAGCTGCATGTTATACAATAGTAGCTTGTACAACATTGTAATGAACCTGGGTATTCTGTGATGGAAAAAGTAAACTGGGAAATTTAGGTGATTACCACACCCCCAAAAATGGATTACTTGAAACTCATAATCAAAACTTACAGGGGAGAGCATGGTACAATCCCCTTATTAACTTTTCCCACTCTTATCTCATCGCTCTCTGTAATTTCTCTCAGCCTTTTGGTATATTAAAATTGCTTACTAGGTATAGTGGCTATGTTTACAAAAAATACAACTTCCTTTTTTCTTGAAAGACATCAGGGACTATCGTTGTCTAGATTAACTAAGCGTGTTCTTCACAAACTGCTGGAGGACTATACAAGGGCATGGAGTCTCCTTTGGGCCCTTTCCCTGTCAGTTCACTTGCACATGATCAGATTATTTAAGGACAGCTTTATAAACTTTGAGATGAGTATCCCGAAAAATTTGTACTTTTATCATTAGCATTTTTCTCATCTGTTCTGTTTGTCTACATTAGATATCTCGTTTTAAAGTCTTTCTTTTGGCTTAGTAATGTGCTATATGTCTTAACACTTTCTTTTTGTATTTTATTTGGGTCTGTAGATTTTTTAAATATTTTATTAATAAAGCTTTGTGATTATCATATTTTTATTATATTATTCATATATTTTAGATTAAAGATGCCAGTCACACTAGGAAACTGATCTGACAGCACAGACACTGGGCCCATAGAGTCACTGTCTCCCAGGAAAACCGCAGGAGTGGAGCAGACACAGGTCTAACTGCCTCTCGGATCACACTGTACTACCAGTTTGGTCAGGGAGTCCCAGGACATCTGACTAAGGGTTACAAGCATGAGGTGTGGAAACAAGGACCCATGGGTGTGTTGGAAGACATTACTGGCTGATTAGAGGTCTCAATCTGCCATAGCCTGGCAGCATTCTCTAAGCTCTGCAAAATGAAAACTCCCTCCCTCCCCAGAAAGGCTTTCTACTATCTACCTGCCCTTATCTGGAGAATGTCTCTAGGTCTGGAGGACTGACCTTATCTAAAATCTGTCCCTAAACCAGATACCTGATTCATCTTCAGCTTGACCTTTGGCACAGATCCCTGCTAAGAATATTTGTGCTAGGAGTTCTGCTACAGTACCCTACTGCCGTATACTAAGCCTTGTGATAGGAGTATGCCACTTAATGTAAATTAGGGCTTGTCCTTCAGCTCCCCAATCCTATATATTCCTTATATTCTGGAGTAAAGTTGAGCTGATTCATGGAAGTCTATCTCCCAGAGGATTGTCTCCATTTGTGCTCATGGGCTGCTTACAAAGCTTTCTGTCTCTTTCCCCTCTTGAATTGATGGCCAACAGGCTGAGAGGGAAAAAGGACCCCCACAGGGTGGAAGGGCACACCTTTCCAGGGTACCTAATCTAGACTTGTATCCAGGAGCAGTGTGGTAACTAGTAAGCCCTTGACCCGGTCTTAGCAAGCTAGTCTCCTTTCAGCCTGGGCACGAGCATTTGGAGCTTCTGTAGATATTAGATACAGGCTCTATACACTCCTTTAGAAGTCCCTATTCATAAATTTGGAACAATATATGATATTTGTAGATTAACTTCAAGATAATTTATGAATGTGGGTATATCTTCCTCTTTTTCATGTATATGCTAATCCTCTGAGGCTGAGTCCTACTTAACATCTTTACATTGGTTTTTAGGTTGTCAGTATCTTTGCTATCGTATTTCACCATTAAGTATTGCTAACATAGTCTACAACTTATTTTAGTATGCAGGTCTTTCTCTGGACACATTACTTCAATGTTTACAGTTTCTATCTAAACACTAATCTTTTTACCAATGATAATTTTCTTTCCTTGTAGATATCACATTTCATTACTAAAGTTTCCAATATATACTCTCTTTTTTTTACATTTTTTGAGATTATAATTATATAATTTCCCCCTTTCCCTTTCTTCTTCCCAGCTCCTCTCATGTACCCACCCCAATTACTCTCTCTCAATTTCATGCTCACTTTTCCTTTCATTGTTGTTATGTGTGTGTGTTCCCAAATATATAAACACATTGCCAGATCATATAGTCATATAATATTACCTGCACATACACACACACACACACACACACACACACACACACACACACACACACACACGTATGTATATGTGTGTGTGTGTGTGTGTGTGTGTGTGTGTGTGTGTGTGTGTGTGTGTGTGTATACACATATATATGTTTTCCGGGATGAGTATCTGGTATTGGATAACCAATTGCTGTGCTTTTTTCTGGGGAAAACTATTTCTTGATCTCAGCATTCCTTAGTTGATTATAGTTCTTTTTCTAGGGGGTCAACTTCAGTATATGTTTAATAAAACTATTGATGGTGGAAATAGTCTAATTTTCATAATAAACAGAACATTAATTAATTTAAAAGATGCCATTTATGAAGTTGTGATTAACATCATCTACCAAGCAAGAGAAATTCTTGTCTATTTCTGGTTTATAAAATCATTTTTCCCAGTACATTTTCTGAATCTATTAAGACAGTCTTACTTTATTATTTAAAATAGACATTGTTTTGTAGAACATTTTTAAGCTCTTGGCACAATTGTGTGGAGGTACAGAGATTGCATCTATGAAGCCATGGTAACCAGCCTTGCACACAGGACCAGCACATGAAGTACTTGCCTGTCTCCACATCAGTATGTGAGCAGTGGCAGAGAGCATTGCTCCTAGGGTAGGGTGCATCACCTGAAGTTGTTCCCTGCAACTCAGATGTTCACTGTATTTATACTGAAATGTCACTGCATTTTTGCTCCAGGATAACTTAAGGCAAAACCATTTTACTCTACAATACAAGCCATGAGAAAGTAAATATGATGAAGTTAGACACAGAAAGCACTATGCCATCTAGGTATTCTCCCTTTGGGGGGCTGACTTCTACACTGTTTCTTGACCCTGATATCTACTGTTCCCCAACACACACAAGCCCCAATATCTACCTTTCTTCAGGCCCTGCAGTCCACCCTCCCCCAGATTCCTCTGGATAACCTTCTCAAGTCTCTACCACTCACTTGCCTCCAGGCTCTGATGGTGCTCCTCCCCTGGTACCTTGTGAAGAGTCATTGCTCATACTTTGCCACAAATGTTTTTCCCCTCAGCTCCTCAGGAGAATCCTGGATCACTCACTGTTTCCTCAATAGGGCCTTCTGGCCCTTTACTCACAGACTCAGCCTCTCTACTGCAAGGACTTCCTATCTCTTGGCCCAGCTGTGCATTTTCCAGAGTCCCATCTTCTCCTAGTACACTGTATAGACTGTGCCTCCCTCCACCTTGCTCTTCCTCACTACAGAGCTGAAGCAGGTGAGTTCAGTGGTCACAATTTTTCTGTGGCTAGTTTTATATCTGGCACCTGAAAGGCCTTTGACATACTGTAGGCTCTGAATGAGGGGTTGCCCAATGAGCAGATGAGTTGCCAAGTGAGTGACAGGCCCAGAGTGCTAAGTTCTTATTTGTCAAGGACTAGTTTGCTAATCTATTAAATACATGTTGAAGCATGGTAATAAGTTCTGCTGAAGAGTTCTGCAAGATGATTTTAAAACAACTTTACTAATTGTTTTATTGTTTGTTTGTTTTCTAAAAAGAAATTACATATCCTTTTTAAAAACAGAATTCAGCGTTTAGAGCCATAAGAGGTACATTTGAATCATGCTTCATTTTATCCACATACTGTGCATCCTAAGCTGCTTAATTTCTGCTCAACTCAGTAACCTTAGACATGTGCATATCTCAGACATTGTGTGTAGTTCTGAGGAACAGATAGAATAATGCCTATGAAGATGTGAGGCACAAAGGCAGTATTTTCCTCCAGTGCTTTTGTTAGAAAATAATTTCATTTATCTACAACCCCTTTCCAATTCCTAGTATATAGTCCAATACTATTCTAATATTTTCTTTAATAAGCCAGGTTCAGGTAGATTTTAAATTTAGAATATTTAACATATTTTCTTGGAAGTTTTATTAGTGACATCAAAATGTTTGCATGCTTAGATATCATAAGGGATTGTCTGCCCTTGGTGGGTACAAAGTTACGACCCACATGTCTGCATTGCTGTGGGCCATGTGACAGTGTGTCCTTGCCAACATGGACAGTGTGACCTGCATGTCCCTGCCACCAAGGATGGTGTGTCCCAAGTCTTCCAGCCCCTTATAGACAGAAATCATCACAATCTTTCCAAAACCCAAGTACAAGACTAACATTAAATATTCACAAAAGAGGCTACACTGGAGGAGTAATTTACAAACTTGTGCATGAAAATGTGTCATTTATAACTGATCATAGACTCTATCCCTGACTAAAGCTGGCCCAGGTGGTTTGTTACTGTGCAGTTTATTAGGTGTGAGCAAACGAGGAACCAGACGTCTTAAGAAATAACTGTCAACAGATCCATAACCAGGTCATGCCTGGAGAGAGTCATGGATTAATGATCTGTCACTTTCAGTAAATACATGTCTCAAACCCCTGGACCCATAAGTATTGCATTGAAATTGCATTAAGCAAGGAAGGCATTTAATATTTGTTGATATGCCATCTAAAAATAGCAAGGTGTCAGTTCAAAAGAACACCATTACCTCTCCCTGTCAGTGCTCTGACTTCTTCAATAGAATGCATTCCCAGTTACAGCATTCCCTGTAACATCAAATAACAGCAGTGTTAACATGCATAATAATGTGAGCAGGGAAACCTGAAATACCCAGGAAAGCAACCTTCCTGGGATGGAGGGTCCTGAGGAGTGATTGCAGCAGAGACCACCCTCATCTCTCACCCCTCCTGAGTAATGCTGACATGAAATACAAGACCTCATACTCACTGATCTGGATCCCAAGTTATCTTGGGAAGGCAGACTTGAGATGATATTTGATAGGGGGATGCTAAGGCTAAGCACAGAGAGGAACAGCCAGTCACTTTAGAGTTTTATCAGGCACAATACAGATCCTGAGGAACCTTAGTCTTCAGGACAGGCATATATGAGCCTCTTGTATAACTCTAGCCATAGGAGTCAGGTGCTTATATTGGAGGTCGCATATTCATCATTCATTCCATTTTTCTGAGAACGCTCTATTCCCCTTTGTTACAGGAAGTATTCTGAGGGTCAGAACTGTAGGTAGGAAGTCTTTTTTTTTTTAATTGGTTCCCAAGTATACATCCTGCCCCTGTCCTCCTCCAGGCTGCTCTCGGGATATTCATTTTATCATTGGTTCAAAGTGACATTACAGTGGCATGGCTTTATGGGCGTCCTGTTTCTTAAGGATGATATCTATGACATCCAAATTTGGAGATGAGTCTTTTCATCTCTTTTCAAATTGTATGTTTAGAAATGTTGCTCACTTATTTGTCCAAACATCTTTGCTGCCTGTCTGCCCTCCCCTTCAGGGACACATGTCACTCTAAGTAGTCAGTGTTGTTCAGAGATCACTAGTGTCCTATTTACTATTTCCTCAATTTTTAGCTTTTTCAAAATTTTGACTGATTTGTTTGCTTTATCTTTAGATTTAGAAATACTTTTTCTGCAGAGTTCAATCCTTTAAAATCATATCTAGAAGATTTTCCACATCGGGTTTCTTATTTTTTTTCCTGTTTGCACAGTTAACTTGGGTTTTAAAATAAAGTCTCTGTCTCTCTCCAATTTGTGCATGCTTTTCTTTATCTTTCTAAGCAAACTCAATGCTGTTTGCATAACTGATTTTATTGCCCTAACTCATGACCTCCATTACAGGTGACACATTTTATCTATTTGCATTCATTGATTTTCACTGTCATTTTACATTAATATGTTTCTGTTTCTTTGCATGCCTAGCAATTTTTTATTGAGTGTCAGCCATTGCAAATGTTATTTTGGTTGCATCTTGAATACGTTTTACCCTGAAAATGTCCCTGAGCTTCATTCTCAGGCTTGTACATAGCTGTTATTCTGATATTACTTTATGCTTTATGAAGTATAGCCAAACTATATTATTTTGCCTATTTTTGAAGCATTGCTTTTGGAACTACCTTATCTTAGTTTCTGCAAATTACTCTGTTTCTGTCCATCTAAGGACTGGCAGTCATAAAAACCACTCCCATTTGTGCAATATACAAATTCTATTTCTTCATTTCTTTTGAGTGAGCTGACTAGTCCCCAACTCTGGCCCAGGGCTGGTAGCAGACTTTCCTCTCCTGTGCTATTTTCTTGGATGGCCTGCAACAGGCCCCAGGCTCCTCTTACTGAGCCTCTGGCTTGTTGCCTGTTCTACACCACTAGCTCCAGCTGCATGTCTGTGTCATGACCTGGAGGCCCCCTAGGAACAAGTGGAGCTATACAATGTTTGCTCATTTTTAACATTAGGGACCTTTTCTTGTTCAGTTCTTGATCTCCAGACCTCTCGTTCTCATGTTATCTGATTTTTAATTTGTTCAAGAGAAGAAGAGTTATTTACAATTTGTATATCAGGAATTAACAAACCCCACAAAGTGACATTAAAAGGACATAGAACAAAGATCCTTAATAGGGAAAATGTTGCTGAGGGTCGTGGGAGTATACAACAAGTGACAACTAGTATTTGACAAGTCAACCCACTAGACATATAATTCCCTGATGGGAAGCCCCACCTGGCAAAGCTGTGGGGTCACTGGCTGTGGAAATTGGTGCCACCATTATACCTCTCTATAAGAACAGCTGTGGGGTGCTTTCCACAGCCCTTTGGTAGTGTATTTTACATCTTGGGGTACACATTTAGCTGTGGAGTTCTGTTTAAGCTGTGTGATTCTGATGAACAGAAATATTACCAGAATATTTTTCTTTACTGACACAGGAAAGTAACAGTATTCTCAGTCTCAAAGACAGCCTTTTACACATTTTGCAAAGACCTTAGAACTAGTCCAGAACAGACTAAGCTGCCCCTATAGAATATATGCAAAGACTAATTCCCAGGTGTTGTTTATTGCTAAATCAAGGCCAGGCTGTTTACATCAAGATATAGTCCTTGCCGTAGCTCCCTTTCTGCATGTACCTGACTACTCAAGGTTCAGCCAATTGTTTAATTTCTAGGATCCCTCACCAACTTAGAGCTATGTGCATGGGTCAATGTGACATTACTAGCCTAAGAGAAACTATGTGTCTTATCTTGTGTTTTGAGAATGGGTAGAGCCCTGAAACTGTAACTTTTAGTTGTCCAGAGTTTGGTTGTGAAGGAAGAGCAGTGGCAGTGTGGAGAGAGATGGCTGTGTAGAGCTTTGTGAGAGCTGCTGCAGAATGTGAGTGAAGCGTGTGTGTGAGTGTGTGTGTGTGTGTGTGTGTGTGTGTGTGTGTGTGTGTGTGTGTGTGTGTGCTGAGTGAAAGATGAAGAAGAAGCATGAAGAAGAAGCATGAGAGAAGTGTGAGGGAGTGAGTGGGTGAAAGTGAATGAGTAAAGAATGAGTGAATAATCTAGAAGTATGTGTGTGTAAATGAGTGTGAGAGAGAAAGCTGTATGTAAGAGCTGCTGCTATGTAGAGGAGCTGTGCTTAGGAACTATGTAAAGTGCTGTACAGTGAGAGAGCTATGTAAATGAGATGTTTAGCTGTGGGTGTGTGGAGGTTTGTAACTGTGTGGAAACAAGGAAGATGAAGTTGCATAGAAAACAGATGTAGAAGAGAAATGTATGTAAAAGATAGAGGTGTAGACATGGGAAAACAGATGTAACTGTGTATAGAGATGTATGGCCGTATGTATGTAATGAAAGACATATAGCTGTATGTATAGAATGTAGCAATGTAGAGGTATGTAGCTGTGTGGAGACAAAAGAGTCAGGGACCATTCTTAAGAGAAAGTTATCAGAAAGCATGTGTGTTTCCTTATTTTACCAGTCAGACAGAAACTTACTTCTAAATACCCTCAGATAGAAAAAGTCTAGCCCTCGCCACCTTCATGGATTTTCTTGCATTACCCTGGAGGTGGCCTTGGAGCAGGTTTTCCAACAGGCCCCCAATAAAACATGAAATTCAAATATGTCAGATTAAATCAATCAATACTGGCATAACTCCAGCAGAAGCCTATAGAACCAAGGTAAGCAATAGTTTCAAAGATGTGGGGAGGACAGCAGCCTGGATTGTGTGAATTTGGGGTGGGGTGGTAGGGGAAGGGACAATGTAGAAAGAGATAGGAGATTTAAAGACTCTGAGAACATAGGCACCTATGAAGAGATTCAACCATTACAGGACATAAGGCCCAGTAAGACACACCCTGGAGGACCAGACCTGATGTTACTTAAGTCATGACACAGAGTCAACTCTTCAGTTCAGGATGAAAGAACTCTGCCTGAGATCACAGGAGCTCCATCAATTCTGACTAACATGCATCTCTGTCACAGGGACCTGTGCCTTTCCTTCCCACATACAGAACATAGGTGTCCATGCTCACTCTCATTGGCACCTTCCCCTTGAAGCCTTGTGGGTCACAGAAAGCCTTGACAGTATGGTAGATCAGTAAGTGCAGGAGGGAAATTGCTGTGTGTGATTCACCTTGAGGCTCCTCTACAGCAAACCCAGGACCTGGCAGTACTGGTGGACACCACTTCAAACTAGACTATGAATGTAGGACAGGGGCCATAACACCTGTCATACAAATGGTGAATGAGGACTGTGGGGAGGCTGGAAACCAAGGCCTGGCTGACATGGAGGACAGCTATTGAAAGTATAAGAAAGGCTTGAAGGCAATAAAAAAAGTAAAAAAGATGGCAAAACGTACAGTTCTTACATCCAAACTGCTTTCTATGACTTTAAAACAAGCAAGCAAAGTCAGGAAGAATGCCTATAAATAATAATAACCAGTATTGTAAGAGGCAAGGACAGAGACACAGATGCACCTCCTATTAGCATGACATTCTCTAGCCCTACTCTCTCAAGGTTGATGACTGCTATAGGGTACATCACACTGTTATTGTTATAAAAGTGAAGATGAGATGCTGACAGGAGTTAGGACAGGGTGGGGTGAGAGTAACCAGAATGTACTATATACATGTAAGAAAATTGTCAAAGAACACATTTAATTAAGAAAAAAAATTTAGAAAAATGTTCAAAAGTATGCTTTCAGTTATCAAAATAGGTACCTTTAAAAATAAATATTTTTTAAGGTATAAAAGTAAAAGGTAGCATTTTTTACCAAGATGGTGGCACACATTTTTATTCCCAGTATTCATGCTTGGGAGGCAGAGGCAGGCAGATCTCTGAGTTCAAGGCCAGCCTGGTCTACAGAGTGAGTTTCAAGACAGCCAAGGCTACATAGAGAACCCTTGTCTCAAAACACACACACAAACACACACACACACACACACACACACACACACACACACACACACACACACCACAGAGAGAGAGAGAGAGAGAGAGAGAGAGAGAGAGAGAGAGAGAGATTTCTTCTTCCTTGACCTGATTGAACATTCCATAAATAACACTATTGTCAACTATTTTGTAACTCATGACTAAATAATGTATCTCAGCATACTTAGCTATCAGAAAGCATTTCCAAAAGAAAGCTACTATGGATTTAGTTTAGCTCCTTTCTAAAAGTAAAATACATATTGCATCTATAGTTTTGATGTCCATATCCTCCTATAACAGAGGCAAACATTTTCCAGAGATGGAAATTCTGCTCTGTCAACTTTCCAGTTCTCAGCGTCTTATGCTTTTCTTGCTGGATAATGAGACCCCACGGTGAAATCAGTGCTTGGAGGAAGTGATGTCCCTGGGCTACAGACCCATGAGTTCCAGAGACATACATTCCCATAAAGGCCCCTTCACCTACGCAGGTCCTGTTCCATCCCTTGAGTCAAAGCGACACATACATAAGCCACATCTCTTAAAGTGGAACCACACATCCTGCACATGCTGAGAATTATACATCTCAGGGGAGTATTATTCCCAGATTGTTTTGTTTTAGCCTAGTCACAAGAGGCCATCTTAGTATACCCTGGCATACTTGTAGAGTGGCACCCCTTTCCATTTTATAATGTTGTATAATTTATCCTGCTGATTACCAAGTCTGGTGATTTTTCTCCTAAAATTTTGCTATTAATAATGACATTACAAACAGCTTCAAATATTTATATAGATACAACTCTATGAATGCTTTGCCAGACACAGTTATAGCATATTTTCTAAGTCAAAGTATGAGCTTTGGGTTGTGAAGGGCAGTTCTGTACAGTTGCCTTATACATTTATACCATATGAAGTGCCCATAAACCAGGTCTGAGTCTGTGCCTCCACTCTTAGTCAGTACTGTGTAGTGTCTACAACCTCCCAACCACTGTGGAAAGAACAGTCCCTCATTACTGTCTTAGTAGGTGGGGAATTGCAGACCATTGACAAAAGTAATATTCTATGCTATAGGCTTATCTTCATTTCTCCTGTGTATTATCACACTTTCTGTGTTGTATAAAAAGGGTGTGTATGCATGTGTGAGAGAGTGGGGTATGTGTGCATCTGTACCCATTCATGTGTGGAGACAAGAGGATGATTTTGGTGTCTTACTCTGTCATTACTTAGCTTATTCCATTGAGAATAAGACTGGAGCTAGGCTGACAGTCAGCCAGCTTTGGCGATTACCCTGTCTCATCGTACACAATGCTGAGGTTACAGGTGCCAAAGTTAGTTTCCTGTTGTTGTCATAATGAACTACCGAAACTGGGATGACTTACAAAGCAATAACTTATCTTAGTCAACCAAGATCAGAGCCTAGCTGGGCCTCACCTTGGGAAGACCAATGTCTGCTCAGGTACTGGCAGAATCTGATCCTTTATGGTTGGAGGACTGAGGTCCTTAACTCCTTGCAGATGGCCTGTGTTCTTGGGCTTGGGGAAGCTTCCCTGGGAAACGGGATGGGTCGCTCCCTCTTAGGATTGCTCTTGTTCTGTTCATCCATTGTCTTCTTATTGTAGCCAAGGATGGACTCCTATGTAAATGGATTAGACCCACCCTGGTAATCTGGAACAAATTCCCATCTCTCAGTCATCACAGGCAGCACATGTGGCAAAGCTCTGTAGTCACACCAAGCAAGCTATTCACATTCCAGTTTTTGAAAGGCAATCATTTTTATGAAATAGGATCTCAATAGGTATTTCAGACTGCCTTGGAAATCTAGACCCTCTTACTTTCACCTCTTGTGCAGAATTTGCAGCTTTGATCCCCCACAACTGGATCTGCATCAGTCTTCTTCACTGAGAATTCACTGAGCTGTACTAACCTTCAGTTTCTCTGTATTTTTCTTATTAAAATAGAAAAATTAATTGGTATGTTTCCTCTTTCTTCATTTAGACTATAGTTTTGATAAACATGAATTCTGAGGATTCACTATGTTGAGAACTGATAGAGCATTTCAGTGCCATAGGCTCAGGGCATGACAAGGCAATCATTATAATTTCATAAGCTGTAACTATTACTGTAAGTTTATTATTATTATATTAGTCTCTCAAAGTGACTATTTGTATGCAATTTTCTTGTTACTGTTTGTTAGCATTCAGCTTGGAATTTTAAAAGAAAAATGGTTTAACAATACAGCCTCTTCAAAGAAAAATGAGAGAAAATTTTGTCTCCATCACTAGCTCTTGGAAGGGTGTTTCCTCTAGATTTGTGAGTCAAATGAAGTATGCTCAGAGAACAGCAGTCAATACTGACTGTTCATTTTCTATGGCATCTTAGACTTTGCTCTACAACTACAATAAAACATGTGAGATAGGATATTTTGAGGAATAAATTTTAATTTACCTACAGTTTTAGAAGTCAAAAGCCTAAGATCAGGCATCCCCTTGTACTCAGCCTTATAGTAGATGGCTTCATGACAGACAGAATAATGGAACACTGGCTCATGATGGATGGTGTCATAGTAGATGGATTCATGGTGATGGAGATGACATCATGCTAGATTCATGGTAGATGGATTCATGGCAGATGACAGATTATGAATGGACTCACAGAGGATGGTATCACGGCAGGAGCCTTTTTGAGTGGCAGTGATCATGTGATAACACAGTAAGAAAAAGAGACTCAGGGTGAAGTTCATTCATTTTATAACAAGTTACTCTTACAGGAACTCACTAGGATCTGAGGAAAATGACATTCATTTTTTATAAAAATCAACCCATCTAAACCTTGATTTAACTGAAGCCTAAAGAAAAGCAAAGATGAGAAACATCGAGAGATTTCTACTGTATAAGTCTGGAGCACAGGACTGAGCTAGGGCAGGATTTTATGTGTCTCTAGAAAGCTGCAGCATACCTCCAACTTCTTATATCACATGCTCCTGTCAGTATCTTGATGAGACGTTCCCTTCCCTAATCTGATGAGGACTGAACCTTTAAATCCATGGTGCCATTGAAGCTCTTACTGGAATTTGCTTGTTTTTATATAGTAGCTGTACTCAATAAATCAGGTAATCATTAAATAAATGATCATTATGCAAATTTGTGAGAATAAAAGTGAGTACTCAAAAGCTGGGCGGTGGTGGCGCACGCCTTTAATCCCAGCACTCGGGAGGCAGAGGCAGACAGATCTCTATGAATTCGAGGCCAGCCTGGACTACAGAGTGAGTTCCAGAAAAGACTATAAAGCTACACAGAGAAAACCTGTCTCAAAAAACCAAAAAAAAAAAGTGAGTACTCATAATTTCATTTGTGGTATCTGGTTTAGGAAGATTATGTCCCATGATGAGGACTCAGCTCATACTATTTGCGGCTTGCTGATATCTTCCTGGGTTTCAGCATTCCCAGGAGTTTCTAGGGAAATGGAAGCTGTTTCCCATACTCCTTTCTTCTTAAAATCAAAAGCATTTTCTATTCAATCACTAAAGATTATAAAAATGAGTTTGTGGATTTCTTCATACCCTCTACCCATTCCCCCAGTGCTACTTTTTTCTACAACGTTAGCAGAATCACAGACTTATCAGAAGCAGATGATTGACACCGAAACAGTACTGCTAATTAATGTGTCAGTCTTCTGCTAATCCTACCCAGTCACTCATGAATGACTCTCTGGACAAGATCCATCCAATGTAGTTCCTCAGTTACATGCCTGTACCATTCCTATACTCATTTAAAGTCTGTGAAACTTCACTAAAAGGGGTGCAGCAAGGTACAATCAGGAGGCAAGACACTATGTTCCCTGACCTAGGATCCCTGGTGTTACCAAAAATCAAAACTATAAAAAAGTGCAATCAAAGACGTGAAATGCTCCCTCTGATGTACCTTCTGTACCTTTACCACGGCTGACCTACCCCTCAAAGTAAATGCTTGCAGCTCTTCTGCCTGTGTTACTATTACTTGTTATGCAAACAAAGAAACTTATTTAACCTATGCTGTGACCAAAATCTTCCATGATTTCCATCTCCTAAACATGAAAACTAGTCATGGAAACTGATAGCCCTAAGTTTCCTGTCATGTGGGCATAATCCACTGTCCCCTCTTCATTCTGTTAGTGATTCCTGTGTCTCTGTGGACTTATGAAATGTAAGAACCCATCCGTGGCTCTGGAAAGAATTTTACTTCTGTGGAATTATCCCAGGACCTCATCAGTCCAGGGCATCAGAACCACTGCCTGAAGTCAAGGTCTTGCTCACCTTGTTGCCTGCCTGTGAACTAGGTGGGAAAGGGCTTTAATATGACACAGGACTCTGTACACAGACTATAGAAGGCAGGCTGGCTGCTTTGTACAATTCTCCCCAGTCTGCAGGGTCTGTCACCTAGGCTACTAAACATGGCTGCTGTCCTGGACCCCACAGAACACTGCCTGGGTTCTGGCCCCGTGAACATACACTTCTGAACAGCCAGGCATGGTTGTGAGGAGTGCTTTGGAAGTCAGCTGCCAATTTATTTCTAATAGCCCACATTATCAGTGAGGCACTATTCCCTGTTTCAGCACTGATTGCTGAAGCAGTCCTCTTTCATACTCTCCATTGTAGCTGGGAGAATGGGCAACTAGACATTGACAGTCTCCAAAGTGCTTTGACCTGTATCTTTTCATTTGTTTGTTTGTTTGCCACTCTAATATCATTTCCTGTTCAGTTTCTGGGAATTAATTATAAAGGAATGCTTTGGGTCTGAGGAACACTTCTATGTATCCTTGATTTGGAGACATGTCTTCAAGTTTCTGGTTAGTTCTATCATGTAATTTGTAGCTAGAGAATTACAGTGGGATAACAGTATCTATACATTTTGCTGGTTTTTTGTTTATATTAACTATTTTTATTATAGGAACTGACTGAGAATTGAGTTTTGAATGATGTTCTTGTTAAACTTAGTTTTCTTCTATTTATTACTATTTTTTACTTGTAGTTTAGGGAATGGAATGCTTATCAGGCAAGCATTCTACCACTGGGATACATTCACAAGACTCCTGGTTATTTTTATTGTTTATATGGAGGAAAGCTAGTGTTCTAGAAGAAGTTGGACATATAGAGTAAGCTCTTTGACATTTCTTTTCCTTTTGTGTTTTAGGGAGACTTCTCTCTCAGAGCTGAGAGTTTCACTTAATAGTTTTCTTCTTCAGGAAAGCCCTGGCAGAATTCATCACTCTGCCTGTCACTGGCAGCCCATCACCTCACCAATGTGATTTGGAAAGGATTCTGCATTATTTCATAAAATGGCAGGTCTTGGTCTGTACACATCTCTGTAAATAATTGCTGGCTCATGAAAGCTGATATCTCCTTTCATTATTGCCTCCATGTCCTCTAGAAAGAGCTTATTTAGAAAAAAAACCCTCAATACCAACACCCCTCAAAGAATGTGTAATAATCCCTGAAAAGGAGGAAAGAGAGCAAGGAAACCACATCCTGGAATCCAAGATAAGCACTTTACGTGAGTGGTATTTTATGTCCACCATTTAGATGGTTACAATGTGAGTGATGCTATTTGACAATGGAGTTTAAAAGATAAGTTTTGCTATGTGGTGTAATCCTGCTACAAGATATAAAAGGATTCCAGCCCTTATGATGGTTAAAGTCTACCCAGTGATTATGGCACACCCTGCGTTATTTGAACAGCTAGCTCAATAAACAAACATCAAGCCCCAAATATTACTAAAAGCAATAGTTTAAGCAGAATTTTAATGAATTTTATAAGTTTATCACAAATTGTGAATATATATTCCATTTTTCAGTACTAAAATTTCCAGTAAAGACAGATACAAGGTTTCATTGATGGAACACATATCACCCACCTGCAGGAGATACTCAGTCATCTTTTTCTGTTAGTTAATTCACATACCAATGAGAGTGGAAGCTCACAGCTCAGCATGTATCTGGCTTCCCAAGTCATCATTGTCATCAAGAGTGTTGACTCTCTGTGCTCTGTCGAACTTTGTGGAGCAGTGTACAGATTTTCAGCAAAGCCTACAACTACTGACTCTAGTCTAACAGGGATGGTTTTGGAATAGCCAGGTAAAGTGAACATGTAAGCCTTGGGGGAATTTAAATTCAAACTATAACACAGCAGTTTTCAATTGCAAAACTATACGTAGGAAGCACTGAGAGACAGCTGAAGGACAATGGTGCTCTCTGGTGATTAGAATACACACTTATGTGGAAGATCTAGAAGGTACATTATTACGCAGCATTTGAATTATTACTTTGAAAAATATGAGGACTTAGTCCTATACCACTTTATATAGAACCTATCGAGGTTGTTTTAGTTTCATATTCTGTTGCTCTGATAAAATACCCTGACATAAGCAACATAAGGGAGAAAGTGCTTATTTAATTCACAATTCCAGGTTAAAGCCTATAGTTGCAGAAGAGTCAAGTCAGTAGGTACTTGAAGAAGCTAATCACACTATATCCACTGTCAAGAGCAGAGAGAAATGAATTGATGTGTGCTTGCTTGTGCTCAGCTTACTTCCTCCACTTATACAGTTCATGATCCCCTGACTAGAGAATGGTGCCACCCACAGTGGACAGACAGGTCTTCTCACAAAATAATTTAATCAAGATAGTCTTTGACAGAAAGGCCTACTCAATGCTTCTCAATATAGATAACATGTCATTGAGAGTCTTTCCCAAGTAACTCTAGGTTAAGTTGGCAACTAAACTTTAATTGTGAATAAAAAAGTAACACTTGAGCCAACAAGATGGCTCAGTGGGTATAAAGGCACTTGCTGCCAAGCCTAGAAACTTGAGTTCAAACATATGGAGGAATGAGAGAATAGAATCCTGCAAGTTATTCTGTGATACTTTAATGATTTTTAGTCATGTATTTTTTAAATGGAAAAGTTTAAATATGTGATCTCACAATAAGCACCGAGGAGGCATAGAATCTACAAATTAAACTGAAAAGTCAGTTTAGTTCTTAGTGACTGTTATCTTCTGAGAAATGCATCAGTTTCCTCCAGAACAGAGGAAGAATAAGAGATATAATACTTTAGTCTAGGTAGGTTGCTCTGGGGTTAAAAGAATGTGCTGCTCTTGTAGAGAATGAATTTGGTTCCAAGCACCACGTCCTGATGGTTCACAACAGTCTGTAACTGAAGTTGCAGGGGCATCTGATACATCTAGCCTCTGAGGGCATCTGTACTCATTTGCAGATAACCATAAACATGCACATAATTAAATAATAATTAAAATAATTATTTTTAAAGATTTATTAATTCAATTAAGCTAAAATAAATATTACCTAGTACACTAGTTAGCTCAATAGATGATCCATCATAAACTATTTTAGTATGGTATGTGGTAGAAAGTGTCATGTCATGAAACACCAGCCAATAAGGACAGAAACAATGGACTTCTAGGAACATCGGGCAGCCCATGGGCAGTATAACAGCAGGCATTGGGAAGCTGAAGGGCCCTGCTTTAAATGGCTTCACTGGACAATAGAAAATTCACATGGGAGGCTTCTGATGTCACTCCCACATTCTAAAGTAAGAAGGTTCTAACTGGTATCTTGATACCTTTCTTGTTTCTAAGCAAATGTTCACTGAGGTAATCTAGTGGGACCTACATACACAGTGTGCAGCTCAGCATACAGTTCTTTGCATTCAGGATCCAGCAGGACTAAATTCTAGAGAGATAGGGGCTGGAAGATAAAATGGGAGTGATGATGAGAGTAAGAAGGAGGAGATATTCTGCGTATCTCTTTGAGCAGCAACTGCTTCTCACCAAGAGACCATTGATTCTATATATAGTAAGTTGTAGAGTGTGGGTATCCCTTCTGAGCCAGATTCTTCACACTGGCAATTTAACCCTTCTTCTATTCTGTATGTAAGCAACCCCAAATACAAGCCAGGAACTTTCCATGGCTTTCTACCAAGTCATTATTCAAATGTCTCCTGTTCTGCCACTGAGTGATTTGGGACCTCTTTAAGGCTAAATTCACGTTTTTTTAAAATGGGCTTATCTGCCACTATTTCAAGATTTGGAACCTTAAAAGTATGGGTTTATCTACCTTTTTACTTCTAACCCCAAGCCAGGGCACTCATCACGTATGAAAAAAATGAATGGATGAGAAGAATGTGTGATGGCAGACAAAGCTCTTAGCAGAAGAAGCCTCTGAACATCTTGGCAGAGCCCCAGGCAGGGAGCCCAACCAAGGATGACATTTCTAAAATATAATATCAGTATATTTAAGATTTAAATTTTTATCATATTAAAATTATACCTGAAAAATCTTAACCTTGAAAAAGTATATTTTAACATAGAAACAACAAAAGAAAAGTTTACTATGTAGATGATATACTTGTAATTCATAGTTTTACCTCAATAATAAAAATGCAGTTTTCTCCCCCAATGACTCCACCGTTAAAGGCTGTAATTGTTCATTTTGACACTGGAAACTGTTATGTTAGAGGCAAAAAAGAAAGAACAACTTTACTTCATCTCCTTGTAAAGAAACAAGCTGTGATCATGGGAAAGGCTACTGAATGAATCCTGCAGTCATTCTTGAAGATTTAAGGCTAAAGTTTTTGCTACCCCATATTGTTGATACCTTCCCTTTGTGAGATCTCTATACTCATGTGCAGGGACTCCATGACAGCCTAGCATACATTCCTAACTCCCAGCTTGTGTGTGTCCATGCTCAGTTTTCCAAAGATGACTGTGAGACACAGTATAAGGCTTTTAGGTGAGTGCAGAAATCTGATTGTTTTGCTGTTTCTGTTGTAACAGTTCATGTGATGTTATTATGATAAGTCTTACCTGACTTACGACCATCTGAGCAACCCTAGATGAATCCCATAGCCCAGTCATCAAGTCCAAGGGGGTCATGGTATGCAAATGAAAGATTTCAGTGACACCAAAGATGAGTGGTGTAGGATCCTGGATCTCTACTGAAGTCACCTAATCTGCGGTGTCATAGTAAGTATTAATTATAAAATATCAGCAGGTACCATGCTCTGGGATGCCTTTGCCTTTGTGGATATGCTTCCCCACAGAGAAATCTACAACTACATAGTGAGGAACACTGCCTGGAAACAGGCTTGGTCTAGCCACCACAGAAACAATTGAGTGTGACTCTGTTAGCCATGCTGCATCCCTGGATGGCAACAGTTTCAGATGGAGTCACTTCTCTGAGGAAGAGATAGCTGAGACTAACCATAGCTTATTATTGTTATGTAGCTGTATTATTATTGTATAGTCCATTATTATTACATAGCCCACTCCACAGCGATACAAAACAAACTCTACTGAGCTTACCAAACCAAGAACCTGCTGGGATGTGTCTATGGGCTAAAACACCTGCCTGGCAGGTACAAGGCCCTGCATTCCATTTCCAGCATTGAAAAAAGCAAAAAGATAATTGACTTCACTGCATGACCTAGTTATTAATTTATATTCAAAGCTGCCATGTTTCAGGCCCAGTAACTTTACTAACCCACAGAAGAGGGTTGATTTTGGCTTGCAGGGTTGAAGAATAAAGGGAAGATAAGAAGATAAACTACTGGCA
This sequence comes from Peromyscus californicus insignis, assembly GCF_007827085.1. Taxonomy (NCBI): domain Eukaryota; kingdom Metazoa; phylum Chordata; class Mammalia; order Rodentia; family Cricetidae; genus Peromyscus; species Peromyscus californicus. The sequence goes on along the minus strand of NW_026294492.1, from coordinate 445,394 downwards.
TGTTGGCCAAAGAGTAGAACAAAAAGAGAGAGGATCATGAAACAAAGTCATCAATGTGCACATGGAAAAGGCATTCTTCCTGACTTCACATTGGAAAAAGATCTGTACACATAAATTAACAATGCCACTAAGCTTAAGAACACATAATTGTGGATTTAAAATCATATAGAAATTTTAAATCCCATAAATTTTAGGGATCGCTTACTGGTGAGGATGTCTATGAACCACAGAGGCCTCAGATATGATTGCTGTAGCAAGTTCACCTGTCTGGACATGAAAAGCACCAGATACCTCTCTTGGTATCCTCATGTTCCCAAGCAGCTTTCCCAGCATTCCTGAGGCCAGGGTATTTGGGAGCTTTTTGACTGTTCACTCTACCACTCCTCATCAGAAATTAGAATATATTTATTTATTTATATGTGTGTCTGTCTAATAAGCTAGGTGCTGATAATGATTGCTATCAATGATATGCTTGTCTTAGCTATTTTCATGCTATGTTATAATCATCCTTTAAAATGTATGTTTAATCACATAAAGAAAACATGAAAGATTAATGTCTCTCTATAGTTGAAGGCAAAAAACACTCATTTTCATCCTTTGCTAGAAACAGTTACTTCTGGAAGGATCTCCAGCTGTTGGGCTCATTGTCCATGCCCCCACAGAGTCTGCCAGAGATACAAGGGAAGCCATCCTTTCAAAGCTGGCTAATAAGAATTCTTTGGAGCCCCATGGCTATGTCTCTAAGATGAAGTATGGTAAAAATCCTTACTTTAGGAAGGTTCCCTGCCATGACTGCCTGGGACCACTGGGTACTGCATTAATTTGAGACGCTCATGCACAGGCATGAAATGAGGTGGAGTGAGGTGAGGTGGCTGCTTTGAGATCAGAAAACAGTTCAGCATTTAATAGTTAAAAGTCATATGTTTTATGATGACTAAATTGTTTAAAACAGCACATTTCTAGAAGCCTGCCAGTATGCCTTAAGAATCAGGTAATGTTTGACATGTTTCATGAGTAACTGACAGCTGTAAACATTGATTTACATATCTGAGTTAGAATCCATTAACTGAAAATATACACTAAAAGATAAGACTCGCTAATTAATTCTCCTTGGGTTACTTTAAATTTGTGTCTGACCTCAGTTTATCTCTGTGTATGGAGTACAGACCCACCAAGACCTCTCATAAGGGACAGTAGGAAGGAGTCCTGGATGGTGACCTTGATCCTGCACACTGCACTCTGGTAAAAACACAAAAGATCTAAGGTTAAGATGAGAACAGAATGCTGTCCCCATGGGCAGAAACCTTCTTAGGAACTGTGACCCCAGGAATGAACGCCACTGTCCTAGGCCTGCAACTCCAAAAACATCACAGGATGGTACAGTCTCTAGCTGTCTGGTCTACTTTTACTTAATTTGAATAAATGGGAATATCTCCACCTGGATGCTGTCTCCCATATTGTAGAGCACACACTAGAAATTATGTCAGACTCACCCTGAGTCTTTTATTTAAGAATGTTTAACTATCTTACATATACTTCTTCCTGGTTTATTCCTAATAGCTGTTCATTAATTTCTTCTTTATTCCTAGGGTTATAATCCCTGTCTTGTTCAGTAACCCTATCTAATCTTTTAACAAATTGTTATTAGAAAGAGTGTGTGTGTGCATGTGAAGTCCAGAGTATTGTGGAGTCAGGTCTTTCCTTTCATCTTTATATGGGTTCTAGGGATTGGACTCAGGTCACCAGGCTTGCACAAGTACCTTTAATCATTGAACCGTAGTCTTACTTTGACATTGTCTATCATGTTACCACCTTTATTGAATCTGAAGCAGTTCCAACTTAAAACTGGATGTTTTGTTTCTTAACATGAAATGTAGCCCTGAATAATAATCTGGAGGATGACTGAAAGCAAGGGCCTCTCTCTGTGAAATCTGACCCCTCTGCTGTTTCAGACTGCTGTTCCTGGCACTAGATCCCACACCTCAGAGATCCATCTTCTTGCTACCAGTGCTGTTTGTGCAAATGCAGGTTGATGACAGGTCGTTGGCACCAGGGCTCTTCCTGGTCTGGAACAAGTCACTCCTTCCATTCTGACTCTGTGCCCAGTGTTATTATAGTTGTTGCTTTGTCCTGAGGACTTTGCAGGAATGGTGTGGCTGATCCTAGCCATGGTCTGATGTTGAGAAGACAAGTATGAAGCAGAGCCACTGTAAGCCGATTTCTTAGGTCTTATTTTATGAGTGGAGAAGAGGTCCAGAGAAGTCTTTTCTGGGACAAAATTATGAATGACTTGCAGAAAATGGGAAAATTCATAAGAACTCTGACTCTGAGATGAAATTCTTCCTCTTAGTTCATGCAATAGCCTATCAGCTAATAGTTCAAAACAAAAATCTTATTTTTTACTTATTTTCTTTTTTTTTTCGGTTTTTCGAGACAGGGTTTCTCTGTGTAGCTTTGTGCCTTTCCTGGAACTCACTTGGTAGCCCAGGCTGGCCTCGAACTCACAGAGATCCGCCTGGCTCTGCCTCCCGAGTGCTGGGATTAAAGGCGTGCGCCACCACCGCCCGGCTACTTATTTTCTTTTAAGAATTCGTCTCTAGCTCAAGTTTCTTCATAATTACTATCCTCACAGTGCCTGACACTGCCTCATAATTTAATTTCCCCATGATTGTGCACTTTCCCTCCAAACAATGTGCATATGGAAAGCTTATTAGCATTTCATATCTATGTCAGTGTCAAAAATGATGCTTCTACTTCCTTACCCTCTTTTGGGAACCTTCTGGTGCTGCACAGGGGCATCCTAGTGTCCATGCTGCTAAAAAGTCACCTTTTAGTCACTGCAAACCCAGCCTTTCCATTCATTCTGATGATAGAATTAAAGAGCAATGAAGATGTAAATGGGAAAGTCAAACATGATCAATAACTGAGCACCTTCCATTTCTCTGTGGAATATGGGTCTCCTTGTCACAGCTGAGACTCCAACACCCCCACACACACACATACTCCTAGATGCTAACAGTGTTACATGATGTAACAGGCTTCCTACTTTCCTTGGTTCTTGTCTTAATCAGGAAGGTGTTCTGGGTTTTGACTTTTTTCTGTGTTTGGAACAATGGCTTTGCCCTGTGTGCTAGTTACATGGTGCATTACACGGACAGGTGTTATGGGGCCATATCAACCTCATACCTGACATCAGCATGACCTGGTTGTGGTGTCATGTTCTTTCTGCCTCTGCTTGCTTGCAGCATTGTGTTGAGGATTGTGCTTCTGTAGTTACAGGGCACACTGGGCTGCACTCTCGTGGGACCAGTACCAAGTTGTGATACTAAGATAATAGGATGAACTTGGGAGCATTCTTCTATTTTGGAACATTTCATGAACTACTGATAATAACAAAGTTTGGTATCATTTGTCAGTGAGACTCTCTGAGCCTTGAAACCTTTTAACTAATAATTCTGTTTCTGGTCTTGTGATAAACTACTTGATTGCTATTTCTGGAATTTGTCTGCATCATCTGAGTTAAAGATTTGGCGTAGGCTGCTTAAATATTCAAATCTCCAAAAGTATTACAATAGATCGGTGTTATCATAAATATCTGTGAGTTAAAATAAATGCACACCAACGTAATTTCATTAGATGTAAAATTGTTTAGTTATTTACCATTCCCAGTGAATTTAATATTTTATCAAAATGTTTAGTTATTTACCATTCCCAGTGACTTTAATATTTTATCAGCATGTACTAACATTTTTATCTCTAATGGCATTTTCATCTGTCTCTACGTTTTTAACGCGTATCATTAAACAGTTATTTTCTGTCAGGCTCCTTCCCATAGCATCTGAGTTATTTTACCTTCACCCATGTCTGATCTCCTCTCATATTCAGCATGTCTTTCTGATACAGGCTATTTTAGCAGGTAGACAGTGGTTTTCCTTATTTCTTTAATTTACCTTTCCTAGTTGGGAATAGGAGGAACACTGTGTGCATATTTGTCACCCTTATGTCTGTGAAATAATCTCAGTCTTTGCTCATTTTCCCATTTCTTTGTTCCTCTTGCATACTGTGAGAGTTTATAATACATATTATACACAAGCTGTTTTCAGGCATGGTACTTCTCCAATCTGTAGTTCATCTTTTCATTAGAAGAATGAAGTATTTCATAGAGCAAATATTTGATGAAGCATAATCTGTAGAATTTGGTTTTAGTATCTAGTCTTAGGACTGTTCACCTAATTCTGGCTGCTGAATACTCTATGCTTTATTCTGAAACATTTATACAAAAATATTTATCTATACACAGCTGTATAACTTAAATATCTCAAGACTTGTGTTAATGTTTATTTTGAAGCCATGGATAATGCTCAATTGCCCAGCACACACATTCACACATATTGATACTCAGCAGAGTAGAACACACTGGCTCTTTATCACAAGGTCAAAATTAAAACCCTGTGAAGAAGCACCAATTGTCCAGGACAAGACAGAGAGAGCATTTGTCAATGAGTGTGACCAGCTCAGCTGTCAAACTTCACGGAGATCCTTCCCTGAGAGTGCCACCTGCAGCCAGTGGCTGACACCAGCCTGCACCTCTGGATTCAGTGTTTACTTGGTGCCAGAGATGGTGGGACTCATGATAATCTTATTTCAAGAGGTAAAAACTGCCATATGACATTTGATCTTTGCTCAGATAACATTTTTATTGTTTTCCCCTACTTTCTACTTTCCTAAATCAATTATTTTATATATGTGTGGTCTCTGTGTATCCATAATTTAATTAACAAGTACACCATGTATAATATATGACAGGAATGGAATTAAATGAAAAGTAATGTCTATAGAAAGAAACATTCTTTTCTCTACTTTAAAACTATGTCTTTCTCATAAAGTAGGTAGAAATGTGGTATAATGTCAAGTCATTCTGATGTTTTCTACTGGTAATGTTTTATTAGTGATACTATTTTTAAGAATTATAAAATTAGCATTATTTAATGATGTTAATGCAAAAACCACAGGTTTCATATTAAAGGGAATTTAGTTTACTCTGGAGACATTTTACATGGCCATGGCCTGGAACATGGATTTAATTTACCCCCAATTCTATGTTCCAATGTAGAAGCTGTAGTGGGTAGCCATTCCAGCTTTGATCTGGAAGTTCCAACCCCCATTGAGACTTCGGCAACTGTCACGCCTACAAGGCGGGGCGAAAGGAGGCGCCTGGGGACCTGAGATCTGGATCGGCGGGCTCGCTCTCTGTTGCGGGACCCTGGACTGGAGAGGTGTACCAAGCAGAGCTCCAGAGAACACCGCTGGACTGCGATACACCTTCCCCAGACTCCGCGACCTACCTATCCCTTAATTTGTAAGTTACGCCATTAAATAAATCTCCTTTTATCTACGTGGAGTGGCCTTAATAATTTCACCAATAAGAAGCAGTTTTAGAAAGTTTTTTTTTACGGAACAAAGAAAGTCATAAATCAAGGCAAGTTTAAAATACATTGTTGGGTTCATCAAAGAGGCAGTTATAGCAAGGTGGGAGCAGATTTTTTTACAGTCCTAGATGATATTTGATGGCATTCTTGGGTTTTGTGTTGGTGGAAGCTAGTGGTCTGCTAAGTTAATAGATTGCAAAAAAAAAAAATTGATCCATTAGTCACAAGATGTTAGGTCAGACACAGGGTTGTAGGCAAGTAATGGCTGTTCTGGATGCTTAGAACCAGCCCAAGATAAAGTGATAATTCCTGGGACTGGCATTATTCCAACCTCTCCATGGTACTGAAACTCTAATCAGTCAGTCTCCATAGACACAATAGTTTTCATTAACAATATCAAAGAATACAGGTTAGTAATTTGCCCCCACCCTCTTACAGGTACTTATTAGCTGTGTGTTCTGTGTTATATTTTAGAATAATCCTTGTCTAGTTAAATAATTCTCTTGCTATTTTAATTAAACTACATTTTGATGACTAGATTTCAGGTCCAGCTGTATTATTGGGACATTGACTTTTTTTATTCAAGTACATGAGTTGTAGGTTATTTTAATCATTAATCATTTTCAGCCCTCAGATATTTCAGCAACTCTAGCAAATCTACTTTTTCCTAAGTCATCAATGAATTCTCAAATCTGACAGAAACTAAATGACATAATTCTTCTTTTCAGTTTTTTCTTTTTCTTTTTTATTTAGAAATTTTCTATTCATTTTACATACCAACCACAGATACCCCTCTCCTCCCTCCTCCCACCCCCAGCCTCCCCCTGCCAACACACCCCCCATTCCCACCTCCTCCAAGGCAAGGCCTCCCATGGGGAGTCAGCAGAGCCTGGTACATTCAGTTGAGGCAGGTCCAAGCTCCTCCCCCTGAACCAAGGCTGTGTAAGGTGTCCCACCATAGACACTGGGCTCCAAAAAGCACCAGGGATGGATCCTGATCCCACTGCCAGGGGGCCCCTTAAGCAAGTCAAGCTACATAACTGTCTCGCCTATGCAGAGGGCCTAGGCCAGTCCCATGGAGGCTCCACAGCTATTGGTCCACAGTTCATGAGTTCCCACTAGTGTGGTTTGGTTGTCTCTGTATGGTTTCCCATCATGATCTTTATGCACCTTGCTCATAGAATCCCTCTTCTCTCTTTCTTTCTCTCCAGTCTTTCAACTGGACTCCTGGAGCTTGGCCTGGTGCTTAGCTGTGGATCTCTGCATCTACTTCCATCAGTTACTGGATGAAGGCTCTATGATGACAGTTAGGGTATTCACTACTCTGATTACCAGGGTAGGCCAGTTCAGGCACCCTCTCAACTATTGCTAGTCTAAGGTGGGGGTCATCTTTGTGGATTCCTGGGAACTTCGCAAGCACCCTGTTTCTCCCTATTCCCATGGTGTCTCCCTCTATCATGGTATCTCTTTCCTTGCTCTCCCACTCTCTCCCTATTCCATCTCAACCATCCCATCCCCTCATGTTCTCATCCCCCATCCCCTACCCTCCATTGCCCCATACCCCCAGTTTACTCATGGAGATCTCATCTATTTCCCCTTCCCAAGGCAATCCATGCATCCCTCTTAGAGTTCTCCTTGTTAGCTAGCTTCTCTGGAGCTGTGGGTTGTAGTCTGGTTATCTTTTGCTTTACATCTACTATCCATTTACAAGTAAGTACATACCATGTTTGTCCTTCTGAGTCTGGGTTACCTCACCCAGGATGGTATTTTCTAGTTCCATCCATTTGCCTGCAAATTTCATGATGTTATTGTCTTTTGCGGCTGAGTATAATTCTTGAAAACTTATCCACAACACCAACCTCACTCTTCTTTTTTGAAAGCAAAACTAAATGGAGTTTTATAAACTAGGAAATGAGAGAATTATGTTCATCTTTCTGCCCTTAGTATTATTTAATATGTCCAGTTAGCTGCTTAGGTCAGCGGTCTGAAATTGTTTCCTCAGATCACAGTCATGGCTGGAGGATTTGTAGCAGGATTGACAATTCTGGGTGGAGGAACAGCCTGGGAGAATTTCCAGGATTATTGGAGATTCACAAGAAGTCTGAAAATCAGAGACTACCTTCTCTACTCAAGTGCCTTTCACATCATGTACCCCATACAAAAAAGACCCCAATCTCTGTGCATATGTGTGTATAGTACATGCCTAGCGGTTATGTATGTATGGACACAGGGTGTCTTTCTACATCCTGGATATGAATCAAATGCACTGTGGAGAGATTTTGTTTTAAAGAATCAATAGGAAATTTATTTCTTTTTTGTTACATTTATCTTATGTATGTTTTGCTTTCTGTGCTCAGGAAATTAAGAGACAATCAGAAATCAACCTCAAAGAAAATCCTGTCTGGACTTCTCATCTGGAAAATGCCCCCACATTGGTAAAGAAACAAAGCTATACTTGCACAGACTTTTCCAGAGGACAGACAATAAGAAAGAATCCACAAACAAAATTTTGAAGACCTAATTCACTACACCTGAAATCCTGGAAGTACCACGTAAGACAGGACAGAACAATCCAATTCTTCCTTGACATATTTGTGCAAAATTCTGAACTGTATCTAACAGGTCTCCACGCAAAAGAAAAAACCTGAAAAAAATTACAACACATCATGACCATGCCAGATATTCTGGGATCTAAGTAGGGTGGAGCATACAGCAAGGAAAAGCTATAAAAACAAAGTCAGTAAGACCTAAAAAAATAAAATTGTGGTAAGGAAATCCAAGATCTGGCCCCTCTCAGAAAAGCAGAAACACAAGCAAATCCATCAACATCATCTTTGTGGATGTTCTAGGAATATCAATGCCTTGTAGCCAAGTATAAAGTATTGATGTAAGTGAAGGGGACACACACTTCAAAACCTGCCCAGCCCTCCTGCCTTTCAGGCTATAGGTAATAGAGATTATAACTGAAATGAATCTATAGGCAGTTATTGGTTGCTGGGATGGTGAGGGAAAGACATTTTATTCAGTGGTGTAACCACTAGTTAAATTTCTCGTGCTTCTGTAAGTAACCCTAACGAAAGCCATTGTGTCACCAAAACCAAAACCAACAAAAGAAAAACACAAAAATAGAAGGGTGGGTAGTTGGGAAGAGGATCAGGGAGAGTGGGAGACAGACAAAGGTAGTAGGGGTAAATACGGTAAAAATGCCATGCACACATGTATGAAAATGTCATAAGGAAATTCATTATAAAACCACTAATACCTGCTAATATAAATAAAACACTGACATTAACACAACAATAAACTGGATTCAAATAGCCCTGTGTTATTTTTAGTCTCGTTATTCCCACAACTGTTTTACAGGGACGTTGCAAACCTTGATTCAAGAGCTGAAACGTGTGAACACAGCGCAGCTTCTCTATCTGATTGTTTTTCAATTTTCCTTGAATTAATGCAGAAAACTGAGCAGGAGATTAAAAGACTACATTAAGAGAAGGGACAATAAGTACTGTGAAAATAGATAGATGTTTTTACATAATAAAATACAGGTACAAAGTACAGGAATATTAATTCATACTGGGATAAGTATTTTGCCTGAAAAATGTGTTTGAATAAATTAAACTATTAGGAAAGGTTATATTCCTGTTATGTTTTCTTGTATTTCTATAACTATCTGTATATGTGACCTATTTTCATATATTTTATTTAAATATAATAACTTGAAAATGTTTTAACTGTTTTTCTTTTCAAAATAAAGGAAGTACACTACAAATTATGTCTTTAGTTTACTTTAAATAAAATATTCACTTCAATGTTGAAATATAACCAAATAAATCAAATAAAGTTTAAGGATTAAAAAGTAAGAAGGTCTTTTTCCTTTTTTATTTTTAACAAGTAAATGCTGGTATTACCTACTCTTGAAAACCTAACAGAATTAAATAAAACAGGTTATTAAAGTTGTTAAGTTGCCAGCAGAGCTCTGCTTATCACTAGGACCACCTCTCTGGAATCAGCCTATGTCAAGCTATTTTGAACCACTGTAAATACAGTAATCAAAGCGCTTTAGGAAAGACATTCAAACCACACAGTGGGGAGATCAGGTGAGGAGACACACTGATCTCCTCACCACTGTCATGTTGGGGATGTGTGAAAGAGCTGTGGATGGCCCCAGTCTAGTTCGAGGACAAGGAGACCTGGAATTCAGTGGGCAATAATTGTTTTGCCTCACTGCCTTTCCTGTACCCTGATGGCACACTCTGATATGCCTGACCAGAAGAGAGGAAGAGAGGATCCAGGTAAGTGCCATTCCTGGTACCTTGCCTTGTCAGTATGTGGTAAGGTGACCAACCACAGCTCAGCCCCAGAGAGTTCTAAGAACACAAAGTGGCCATAGCAAAGCATGTGTTGAAAGAATGTAGCACAGCCTCTTTGTACCTCTCCCTTTGTGTACCACGTTGCCTTTGGACTCTTAAAGCCCAGAGACTTTCTCTGATATTTTGCCAAACTCTCTCCTTCACCATCTTGCTAGTTGGTCCCAACCAACTTCCTAAAGGACTCTGGGTCTATCTCCCTGAAACACTGAAGAGGAGAGATAAAGATGTGTGTTCTGCTGTGGAAGGCAGCCTGGCCTCTATTTCCCAGTGAGCCTAGTAGAGCCTGTTTCAAGCTGATTAGGAAGTTCCTTCCTCCTACCTGCTTAGCAAGACAGTCTTACCTGTCTGTCTTAGTTAGGCTTTCTACTGCTACAATCAAACACTATGACCAAAAATCAAGTTGGGGAGGATAGGATTTACTTGGCTTACATGTCCACATCGCCAAAGGAAGTCAGGACAGGAACTGGATCAGGGCATGATCCTGGAGCCAGGAGCTGATGCAGAGGCCATGGAAGAAAGCTGCTTACTGGCTTGCTCCTCATGGTTTGCTTAGCCTGCTTTCTTATAGCAGATAGGATCAGTAGCCCAGGGATGGTACTACCCACCATGGGCTGGGCCCTCCCCCATTGACCACTAATTGAGAAAATGCCTTACAGCTTGATCTCATGGGAGGCATTTCCTCAACTGAGGCTCTTTCTTCTCTGATGACTCTAGCTTGTATCAAGTTAACACACTAAACCAGCCAATATAACTGACCCCTTGTCAACTTGACACACAGACACATCACTATTAAGCCACAACCTTTCCTTTCTTACTCATTCCCAAGATCTCACATTAAAATCATGAATAATTTGTAAAGACAAACAGTCTTTACAAATGCAAACAATTAAAATTTCAGTCTCTTTAAAATATCCAATCTTTTAAAAGTTCAAATCTTTTATCTGTGGGGTCCTTTAAAAATCAAAATTAAATACCTTTTTCAAGAGGGAAGAACCAAGGCACCGTTACAATTTGAACCAAGTGAAATCAAACTCCAACAGTATAAATAACTCAATGCCCAATTATCCAGGATTTACTTACGATCTTTTGGACTTCTCCAAAGGGCTTATGTCACTTCTCTGGCTCCACCCTCTGCAGCACACAGAACTTGTCTTCTAGGCTCCATCTGGCTCCACTCCACTGACGATATTTTGGTAGTTATCCCATAGTACTGACATCTCCAAAAAGCTGGTCTCTGGTGCAACTGGGCTGCACTTTCACCAATAGCCTCTCCTAGGCTCTCTTCATGGTGCCAAATCTCAACCTTTCTGCATGACCCCTTCAGTCCTGGGCCTTCAACTTTTACTGAGGCTGCACCTTCACCAATGGCCTCTCTGGGCCTCTCACAACGCCAAGCCTCAGCTCCTCTTCAAGACCCCTTGATGCCTTCAAAACTAGTACCACCTGGGTGATGTTTATACATTACCAAGTCCAGCCACCAGCACGAGGTACAAACTTAGCCACCTCTAGAACACAGCTTCTCTGTGCTCTCAGGAAACACTTCCCAGAAGATTTCACCTCAGTGATTCTGGTCTTTTCTTAATCACCCTAGCTTTAGTAGATCTGGTATCTTGTTAATTACAGATGATTCTTCAGCTCCAGCTAACCAGAACCACAGAATCTTAATTCAAAATAACAAATGGCCACAGAGTAAACCTGCTTATTGGCTTGCTTCACCTGGCTTGCTCAGCCTGCTTTCTTAAAGAATTCAGGATCATCATCCCAGGGATAGCACCACTCACCATAGGCTCCCTCCCCCATTGATCACTGATTGAGAAAAAGCCTTACAGCTGGATATCACAAAAACATTTCCTCAACTGAGGCTCCTTCCTCTCTGGTGACTCTAGCTTGTGTCAAGTTGACATACAAACAAAACCAACCAGCTGGTATACTGACTAAAGGAGGTAAGCTCAAAGCTTGGCCTCAGCCAGCTCTCCCTGGGTGTTCTAAATTTTCCCTGACACCACCCTGGAGTTGTGCCACACATCCAATGCCCACTCATGTTTCTACACATGCTTGTAGCTATTATGTTAAACATGAATTGTGAAAGTCTGATAGATATGGGTACATGAGGTACATTGTATTTTTTTTTTAAGAAACTTAGTCATTAAAGACGGAACATCCGGCAGTTAAACATTTAGCACACAGCACCCTTCTGTTTGTGGGGTGCCAGCATGAAGAAACTGAAATCCAAGGACTCTGTTGGTTGCCAAGGCCACATAGCCTGTCAGGGTGACTCAGTTCATTGAAATCCCAATCTGCATGTGTGAACCCAGAGACATCTCATTACTTCAGTAAAAGAGTGACTATGATCTCAACATCACTACTACCTCCTGTAGTGGAACCTCTACATGTATACACTCATGCTCTTGCCCAGGAGCTCAAGAGAAACACTTTTAATTCTGGTTTTCTAGATGAGGGACTGGGAAAAGGCATTTATCCACAGGGATGCAGTTAATAAACTAGTAAGTCAATCCATGATCCATGAGGAGATGTGGTCCCAATACCCATTTTCTTAATACAATTTGAGAAACAACCTCTACCAGGCTTTTTCTTTAGGGCCACTAACCATCTCTCAAATCATGACACAGAGACTTATTATTAGTTTTGAATGCTCGACCTAACTTAGGCATGTTTCTGGCTAGCTCTTTTAACTTTAAATTAACCTGTCACTCCTTATCTACACTTTTGCCTTGGGGCTTGTTACCTTCCTGACTTCTGTGTCTGTTACTTTCACTGCTTCTCTGTGTTTGGCTGGCTTCTTGCCCTGGATGCGTCCCTTGTTCTCTCCTCCTTCACTCATTTTTCCTTCATTCCTCTTTTTTGCTCAAGCTTAGATTTCTACAGCATAAACAAGTGTTACACATCTTTGCCTAGTTAAAATAATATTCCACAACAACAACCTTATAATAAAATGCATAAATGTGTAAATTTAGTTAGTCATCAACTAAGCATTTTCAGCAAACTTTAATAAGCCCAGGAGCCGGATTACATAAACATAGAGACTATAAGGTGACAGTTCTCTAGATGGACCTAGTGGCACAGGCAATCCAGCTACTGAGGAGGCTTAAGAAAATTTAAGTTCAAGTCCTGCTCACACTACAGAAAAAGTTCAATGACAGTCTAGTAAACTCATTGAGATCCTGTTTCGAAATAAAAAGTAAAAGGAGAGTTAAAGATATCACTCAGCATACGCCTATCATGCACAAAACCCCAGGAATTCTGTCCTCCTTCAGTAACACTGTCCATCCTGAGGAACGAGGAATTGCTGTTCATCCAGAAGAAATACCATCTACTCTAAGAACACTCTCTTCACCCTGAGAAAAAACTGTCCACTCTGAGGAAATGCTGCCCACTGTGAAGAAACATGTTTAGCCTAAGGAAACTCTGTCTACTGTCAGGAAATGATGTTCAAGCTGAGGAAATAGTTTATTGTGAAACATTGTCCACCGAGAAAACTTCCCACTCTGAGGAAACTGTCCACCCTGAGGAAATTCTGTCCACTATGAAGAAACACTGCTCACCTTGAGGAAACACTGTCCACTTGAGGAAACTCTGCTCATCCTGGAAAAAGGCATGCCTGAAGCTCTTCTTTCCCAAACATAGGACCCCTTCTGCATACGGAAGTGCTTGCTAGGTGATGGGGAGCCCCCAGGCCTGCTTTCTGCCCCATCCTCACCCTAGACTGAGACCTGTTGAAGGCAAAGACTGTGCCCTCTAATTTGAGCGTAGCTACTGCTCAGCTGTCATTAGATCATCCTTTATGTCCAAACAGAAGAGGATTCATGTCTGAAATTGGTTTTTGCTGCCTCTAAAAAGCAATGTGACCTTGTTCAAGTGACTGTGTGGCCTCTGCTTGGGAGGAGTTTAGAAGTGATGAGTTCTAAATCCCTTCCCAGGTTGAGGATTTTGTTTGAAGGGGTGAAAGGAGCCAGTGGGAATGATGCTCAGCTCCCACTCACCAGCTCCTTGGTATGCACATTCCTCCTCTACATGCCAGGAAGCATAGAAGAGCTGCAGGTGTGCCTCTCCTGCTGCTTTATCCTAAGCACCATCACAGTGGATCAGGCTCTGCCTTGGACAGCTTCCCTGCTTTCAGTTTCAAGCTGTTCATACACGATAGACACCAGATAGCCCCTTATTTAATGAGTCAATTAGAATAATAATCTGACCTTGAGGTCAGATGAAAGCATAGAATTTCACAGGAATTGTTAAAGAACAGTGAAAAATATAAAAATATACTATTCAAGGAACAGAGGGGAGAAAGGAAACTGTAACCTGGACAGGACATTTTAAGACTGGAGATATCCTTAGAATGAATGGCCATGGCCCAGCAAGGGGCTGGACATGGTAACAAAGCCAGATCTCTACAGACATCTCCAGAGGAATCTACACCTAGATTATTTTTATTATTGACTAATAAAATACTAATACAATATTAGGAAGCTAATATCTAGGCAAATCATATGGGTACACTGAGAAGAAATAAACATGTTTAAAGGGAAACTATGTTTTTTACTTAAAGATATTTTGAAATTTGAAAACCAGAATAAACTATAGTCTGTTAGTTGCTTCACATGGATGAATGATACCATTAATTTTTGATTCATCATGTATTGTTGCAAGCTTAGAGTCCAGCCAGGACTCATGCAGTTCTAAGTACCCAAGGAAAGGTCAAACCCACTGGCCTAGGTCCAGAATCATAGAATCACCTGCCATTAGGAACAACAACCATCTTCCTAAGACACAAGAAACTGGGAACCTCACAGAGTGGGAGGGTGGCTGGATACTGATGTTCTAAATAATTTCAGAAATTAGGTTACATTGAATTGGAATGGAGTTATAATTTATGAGGGGGTTCCTACATGTGGTGTCATATTGAAATTGCTCATCCCATTTCCTATGTAAAATTGTAGCTTGGGGTATTTGAATATTTCCAGGAAAGGGTACAAGGGACAAAGCTGGGAACTCAGTGCTTTATCCTCTGGGGTTGCTGTGATAAGAGACATGATGACAGTAGACTCTGATCACTTCGGGTTACATGAATGCAGAGTTAGATTTGTATCGTGGCCCTGGAGCCTTCATGATGATGCCCAAGAACAGCAGAATGGAAAATGGGCAAGCACTACTGGGAGACCAAGTTCTCAGTAGAGATCTGTAGGGTGTTGTTGCAAAAGCAGGAGAGAAAGTCAGTCTCTGCCTGGGCAGTCCCAGCATCAACAGAACACGGGAAAACTGAAAGCAGTTTGTAGAGTAGAGGTTACTTTTGTTATGAATTGTTGCTTTGGTCTTAAACATTAGTCACTGAGTCTTCTGTAAACTACATGGAGGATGTCTTAGTTAGGTTTTCATTGCTGTGATAAACCCCATCACTAAAAGCAGCTTGAAGAAGAAAAGGTTTATTTCAACTTACTTCTTGTAGTCCATCTTCCAGGGAAGTCAGGGAGGAACTCAAGGCAGGAGCCTAGATGCAAGAACTGATGGTTGCCAAGGCCACGGAGGAGTGCTGCTTACTGATTTGCTCCCCTCAGGTTCCTAAGCCTGCTTCCTTATAGTACCCAGGACCAGCAACCCAGGGATGGCACCACCCACAATAGGTGGGGCCCTTTCACATCAATCAGAAAATGTTCTACAGGCTTGCCTACAGCCTGATCTGATGAAGGTATTTTCTTAACTGAGGTTCCCTACTCTCAGATGACTCTAGCTTATGTCAAGTTAAGATGAAAACTAGCCAGCACAGAGGCAAATCTATGTTACATACATGAAATTAATAGATTTAGCAATCTACGTAATGAAATTAGATAAAAAGTAACCTAGTACAGTCAGCCAGTTAGAACCAACATCCAGGAAGGAGACACAGGAGATTCAATCGTCCCACACCAGGACATCACTGCTGCACTGAGCAACAGCATGTACACAGAGTCTCAAAAAGTCATCTGGAGCTAGCTAAATAAATCCCAGAGGGAATACATGCTGTGTTGTAAAATTCACATCATCTAGTAATTTGGTGTTGGGAAGGGATTGTAATACTCACTTTAAAAGAAAAATCTTGTTTTCCTTTTAACAGACTTGTTGCTTTTTGTACCTCTTGCTTTTGAGGCAAAGCAAGTAATTAGACAAAGCTGGAGAGGGTGGTGTAGACACACTTGGAACATGCAGTATAGACAAACCTGGAGTGGTAAGAGAGGAAAAACCTGGTAGAATAGACACTTCTGGAACAGATGGCATAGACATGCCAAGAGAGGATAGTATAAATACACCAGGAGCAGGTGGTAACAACAGGCCTGTAGCAGGTGGTATATAGTTGCCTGGAAAGTGTGATATAAACAAACAATTGAAGCAGGTGGTGTAGACATGTCAGAAGCAGGTAGTGAAGAAATGCCAGGAGAGGGTATTGTAAACACATCTGGAATTGGTGGTACAGAAATGCTTAGGGCGGATGGTATAGACATTTGGAAGAAATAATTAAGCAGTCCAAAGTGATGCTTCTTGGATTGTGATTGGGGGATGAATGAGGACCTGGCCCATTCTAACTTACCCACAGCCTCTTTTCCAGCACATACTGTCTGGGGAAAGAAAGACAGAAAAAGATGTGAGTTGATGTGATCAAAACAGCACAGGATATTTCTAAAGGTGTAGTCTGCCAGCATCTACCCCAAACAGATGGCTTAGTGAAAATAAAGAAATGTCATGGAAGGAAAAACAGAATGTAACCCATTCACCTGACAACTCTACTAAGCATCAGACGTATTCTCATAGAGGGAGTATTTGCTCCCCAAAAATAAATAACCCAAGTATTCTAATAGGTTTTCTAAAGACAGCTGCACTTCTCCACAGTATTGAATCCACTGTGTCCTCCTGGTATTCAGAAAGAAGGAAGACCCTGCCTTTCCCTAGCTTGGCCATTTTCCTTTCCAATTAAAAAACCTCTAACTACAGTTTTCCTAATTTCAGGTAATAAAGGCCACTATGGACTAATTTTTATGAGTACACTTTGACTCCTAACACAATTATATATTGCTAATATTCCTCTGTTGAGGGACTAGGGCTATAGTGCTGTAGTGGGTACTTTCCTATCATGCTCCAGGGTTCCATTCTAAGCACTGGAGAAAATAAAATCAAAACCAAACCAAACCAAACAAACAAATCCTCTCTATATTGACCATGTTTATCCCCAGGGATACCTGAGCGATGAAATTTGAATTAGAACCTGATGTCCAAATTTGAATGTGGAAATCTAGTTCAGCTCTTTAAGTGCTGCAGTGACGTCAGAGCTTATGAGCATTCAGTGTTGGTGTTCCTGTGTGCCATAATATGCAAATCATCAAAGGAACTTACAGATTTTCTGATGTCTTCATGTACAGATTCCCTGCACTCTTTTAAACTTGAACAAACAAGCTCGCCTTGTGTGAACTCTATTTAAAATTTCCCTAGAAGACACAGATCTGTTCTGGTATATGGATTGTTAAATCTTTCATAAAAAAGACTCAAAAAGTTTTATTTCTACTTCTAGTAGAAATAAAGCACCTCTCAACTGCTCCCTACAGAGGAAGACCTCTTAAAGTGAAAAAGATGTGTGTTTGGTGGCCTAGCACCCACACAGGAAGGCAGGACAGGCTGCACTGCTGAAGTCACACTGTACACTACACAAGAGAAGAGAGGAGAAGGCAAAGGGCCATGCTCAGCAAAGGTGACTTACAAACACCCTGGGCAGGTGATAGACACATGTGCAGAGATGAGGAAACAGGAACAGGTAGAGGACCACTCATTCTTATATAGGTATACTTAGATAGTCTGATACAAGAAGCCACTGAATTATGCCTGCCAGGTTCATGTCTGCTACACAGAACAAGGAACACTGTCCCTTGAGGTGGAATAAAATAAGAGAGATGTCCTGATTTATTACTGGTGAAGACAGCAATTTATTTCCAAATATAGACAAACAATTTCCATATGGATATCAAGATAGTACAGTGGAAAAAAACTCATTCAAATGCAAAAGGGCAATATCACAAGAATTATTGGCAATAAAAATTCTCAGTATTTGAGATTAATAAGTAGTGAAGAACTTGAACAACATTACAGAAAACCATCAGTGACATTAGAATAGACATTTGTACCCAGGAACACAGAATGGTGCCAGGGTAGCACACACTCCAGACTCCAAAACAAGCCCAACTCAATATTAGAAAGCTTAAATCTTATAAAGTATTTTTCTGACCATAATAGAATGAAGAAATCAACAAAAGAAACAAAGCTCAAGAATTCATAAATAAACAGAAATTAGACAGCATACTCCTAAGCAACCAGTGTGTAAAAGAAAAGAAAAAATTCACACGGACAGTTAAAAAATACCATGAAATGAAGGAAGATGAGGCTTACCAAAACTCATAGTTCATAGGAAAGAAATATTATAAGGAAGCTTTATAGCTGGAAAATTCTAAACAAAGAAGAGGAAACCAGAGAGAAAGTAAAGGGGAAGAGGAGAGAAAGACATGGAGAAAAGAGGGGGGGAAGGAGTCCCTCAACTATCAGTTAGGAAATAGCCTTTTGATTATGTGTTTTGGCCAGCATTTTAGAAATTTTATATAGTTTTACTAGGTAGAAATCAGGCATTTTAGGGGCCTTGTAAAATTACACATTACAATTCTTCAAACTACTTCAGCAACATTGGATACTTAGCTATTAGAAAGCCAGCCATTCAGCATTAGAAAAAGGCTGGCCACAGAGCAGCTGGAGGCTGCGGCAAGGTCAGGGAAGCTTCCTCCGGCCTCACTCTGTGACTGAAAATGTAAGGACAAGAACCCACTTCATCCTGGCTGTGTCCTGCTGACAGTCTGATTTAGATGGTCGGGGGGAAATGCATTTCAAGTTCAATGCTATTTAGTTTTCCAGCAGACAAACTCCGTCAAACATATTTGAAGGTTCAGCACACACATTGAATTTCAGATGCCTCTGAAAAATAATGTGTGTGAAAAGTAAATCTGTTTTACTGTGATAAGATCCAACTGGCGATTTGGTAAACAACATTTCAGGGGCTGGGTCCCTCCCACACTAAACACAATGTTGTTCACCTCGTTATCTAGAATATCTATAAGAAATCCCACTGTCAGTTTATAAATCTCTCAGCTAGCCCACTGAAATAATCAGAAAAGTTAAATGATCCTTTACTCTGTAGTGAAGAGGAAAACTCTTGGATATAATGGGGCTCAGGCAGTGCTTGTCTCTTGAACTTAATTGTCTTCTTAATGTGCTAGGGAAGGTGAGAGAAAGGTCCTTCATGAAAGACTTAATTTAAATCAATAAAACAAACTAAGAAAATTCACCTTTTCTTCATAAAAACATGATTTTGTAGTTTTAATTTCTATATATTAATTATCTAATGGGTTTGATTATGACATTTTCATGTATGTATACAATTTATTAATTAGGTCATATTCAACCCAACTCTTGTTTCCCCTTCTACTTCCACTGCCTCCTCACTCTTCCCAACTAGTCCCTATGTCCCTCTTCTACTTTCTTATCTTTAAGAAACAAAAGTAACTGCTTTTAATTGATGAAGGTGAGCATGAGAAGATAGGATGGGCATGATCTTTCCATAAATGAGAAGTCAGTGGCTAGGAGGAGTCAGCTGTGGAGTAGCCTCTGGCCTGGAGGTGATGGGAACACACTCAGAAGCAGAAGTAGATGTGTCCCTGCAGTGTGACTGAGGGCAACAAAAGGACTCTCTTCCTAGCACTGAGGCCTTGGAAAGTCAAGCTTCCTGAAGAATGGAGAAGACACTCTGTCCCTGTCATAGAAGGCCATCTTCATGTTTATGTGCCTCCTGATTCAGGAGCTGTGACTATGACACCCTACTGACCATATTTGGCATCACTGAACTTTAGTTTTATGTCACTTTGTTTCTTCTTGCCTGGATTCTGCTTGGCTCAACAACTCTCTTCCTGAGCTGTGCCTCATGGCAGCACCCAGATTTCCAGCAAATCCTGATATTGGTGTGGGCACCATTGTGTTTACCCTCCCTTGAGAAATTTCCTATTCTTTGTCTTTATCTCTCCAAACTTTAATTTAGTATGCCTCTTATAATCACATTGGCCAACAATATCACCTACTATTCAAGGAAAAAAATCATCCTTATAATATTGCTTTTTTAAATCTGGAAAAATACTATATCCTTCTATTTTGAGGACTTTCTTCACCATTATCATTTCAGTTTTCCCTGAGGAGGTGCTATGTGCCTGCATGCTACCATAGGAAAGAATCGGTATTGCCCACCTGTGAACCCTGTGAGTGACAATGATGACCAACCTTGCATACACGCCCACTGGTGCAGTAGTGGCACGTTATGGGAGCAATCATTCACTTTCTGGTGGGATTCACAGCCTTCTCCACAGGTTGAAATCCATACCTGGCATCATTGTCTAATTAAAAAAATA
The DNA here is from genome assembly GCF_007827085.1 of Peromyscus californicus insignis. NCBI lineage: Eukaryota > Metazoa > Chordata > Mammalia > Rodentia > Cricetidae > Peromyscus > Peromyscus californicus. The sequence continues at coordinate 425,117 of NW_026294492.1, read as the reverse complement.
TTACTAGGCTGGTCATAGGCCCTAGAGGAAAACTATTGCTACTACCCTGCTAAATGTACAGAGTGTCAAACTAACTTCTAATGACTAACCATTATACCCATAGATCAGTATATCTCTGAATCCTCATCAGAGAAGCCTTTGGTTTTTGTTGTTATTTGTCTTGATTTGTTTTATTTTATTTATTTTATTTTTATAGTGGATAGAAATTAACAAAGAGACCCACAACTAGTTAATGTGTAGAGAAAAAGAGACTTCAGAAAGCTCCTTCCTAAATGGGACAGCTATACATACCTACTTCCTCCTAAGGCTCAGGGATCATTGTGGAAGAGAGGGCAGAAATATTAGAAGAGCTTAGGTGGTGGATGACTACAAAGAAATGGTGTTTTCTGGACAAAGCAGGATAGTTACACGTAGGAATTCATGTCAGTCATGCCAATACGCATAAGAACTGCACAAGCTCAATGTAGACAACATCCTAGCATGTAGAGGAGAGGTGGGCAGGAAGTCTCACCCCTAGTGGAGTCATTTTCTTTAATGGTGAGGCTCCTGGCTCATCAACCAAGTTCAAATGGAAGTTCACACCATCTAAGAGTATATGGGTGGCACAAATAATACTTAATAGGTTTCTTTAAGCAGAAAAAAAAAAGGACACAAATTTAGGCAGATAGGGATGGGGTAAATCTCAGAGAAGTTTGAAGAAGGGAGTGATTATGATAAAAAATACATTGTATAAATGAACTAATAAAATAAGAAAACAACAGCAAAGATCTAAGAACTATAGACCATCACTTACGGTGTATTTGAGGGTATGAGGGTATTGGCAATAAAGTTGAATAAAAGAACATCTGTCTATCATGCTCAAAGTCCTGGGTTTGATTCCCAGCATTAGGTGTGCGCATGCACACACACACACACACACACACACACACACACACACACACACACACACACACATAGGACACATAAATAAACAAAGGACAAAGTGCACTGTGCTGTCCATTGTTGCTGAAGTTTTCCTGCCTGGCCCACAGTCAGAACAAATCTCTGTCACCCGCCAGTCCCACAGCAGCTCAGACCCGACCAAGTAAACACAGAGACTTATATTGGTTACAAACTGTATGGCCGTGGCAGGCTTCTTGCTAACTGTTCTTACAGCTTAAATTAATCCATTTCCATTCATCTATACCTTGCCACATGGCTCGTGGCTTACCGGCATCTTCACATGTTGTTTCTCATCATGGCGGCTGACAGTGTCTCTCTGACTCAGCCTTCCACTTCCCAGCTTTATTCTCCTCCTTGTCCCGCCTACACTTCCTGCCTAGTCAATGGCCAATCAGTGTTTTATTTATTGACTAATCAGCAACACATTTGCCATACAGAACATCCCACAGCAGTCCATGATGAGTAGAAAAATTGATTAAACAGATCTCAGAACAAGGAAAGTGTGATAGAAACTGAGGTATTACATTCAGGCTGGGGCTCTAGTTCTGTGGTAGAATACTTGGAAAGCGTGGAAGAGCCCTTGGGTTCAACCCTGAATACTATTCTGAGGAGTCACATAGTGATATATGACCACTTTTCAAAGAAAACACTAATATTAAAAGTGGGGCATCTAACAACATAACATCAAGTTATTTGTGGGAAAAACATCAAGAGAATATAGATCTGTCCATAGTCTATTGCTATGTTGAGCAAATTTAATACCGCCACTTCAGTAACTGACAGATTTAGAGGGCAGAGAATCAGTAAGGATACAATTTAAATGAGAAGCACAATCAGAGTACTCCTCTGAGAATTAGCAAGATGCCAAATCACAAGTCAGGAAAGCAAGAGCAGCAGACATTAGTAAAGTTTATTGTTAAGAAAAACACAACCCTCGCTAGAAACAAAGCAAGAAAATAAACTAGAGAAAGCAAAATTAGTACTTTCACTATTTCTCAGATAATTCAAAGATCATAAAAATCTAACTCTATTTCTCCCATGCTCTTCTTTCAATAATACCATTATTTTGATTATTCAAATATTTTAATTACATTGACCATTGTTTTGAAAAATGAATAGTTAGTTAATAGTACCACATGCTTCATACTGCTCCTTGCCCAGTGTATCGTGTGTGGGTCACTTTCCCTCCACATGAAAAACATCACACTGTATTTCTTTTCATTAAACTTCAATGTTCTCTCACATATTGTTTACCTGTAAGTGAGTCACCTTTCCTTCCTGTCTAAAGGGGATGTTTCTGTGTGTGAAATTGACGGTTGGTAGCCACCTTTAGGACTTTGGAGGTGTCATTTGACCTCCATTATTAGAGTCATTCGTTTTTTATCCTTCTGATAATCGTGCATCTCTGTCCCATTCTCTGTTCTCTATATTATCCTTTCACTTTGTTTGTTTGTTTGTTTGTGTGTGTGTGTGTGTGTGTGTGTGTGTGTGTGTGTGTGTGTGTATGTCTGTTCTACAATGAATCAATACTAGTTAACATTTTTTAGATTTGCAACACTTGACCTTAAACTTGAGAGTTTACTTTGGTTTTCTCACAAGCACGTCAGGATTTTACATTGCTTACTGTATTGTCGTTCTGTGATATTGTGACAAAACAAAATTATATATTTGGTCTCTTTCCCTGGTTCCTGATGCAGAATGCCTAAAACTCTCACAGCTGCCTGAGTGGTAGCAGTAGGAATATTTTTGTTATTTATTCTTATCATGAGATAATCACCTTTCACTTATTTCTCGTTATGCTAATGAGATGGCCCTGAGTGCCTGAGGATGGGCTGGTTGCCAAGAGAACCACCATGCAAATCAAAGTTGGACTTCTCAGCCTCATCCCAGCCCCAGAACAAAAAGAAGCCCTAAAATCAAAAGCAGCCACTAGTGGCCAACCGTTTGGTCAGCTTCACTCTCGCTCAGAGCACTTCCAGGTGCGACCTTTGAAAAGAGCACCCCATTCGACAGGGGCAAAACCTAGTGAACTTGGCACCTCTCCAGGCCTATGTACCTGCTATCAAGGGCGTAGAGAAGAGCTTGGGCCTTAAGTAAGGTTACCTAAGGTGTGGGACACCTCCCCGGAGAACCTTCCCAGACTTCTCAAAAATGGAGATAAAAGGAGAGGCTAGGGGAGCTTGAGTCCAGATAGCAGAGAAAGAATGGTGTAACTTGCAAGAAGGAGCAAGGTATGGAACTGGGAAAATAACAACCCATCTCCCTATGTCTTGGGCTCTTTGCAGTAAGCATGAAAACTGGATTCTGCCCAGGATAATTTGAGCCTTGGGTTTGAAGTTTTCTTATGCCTTACTGGGTCAACTGAAGAAGAACTAATTAATTAAATTCATTATTGTTGATCTTAACGTTGCAGTTAAAGGCTTTTCTACATAACAGGAAAACCAGGGAAGGTGTTCAAAATAAGAGACAGATATTCATATTTATTACAGAGTTTACCTTTCAGCTTTTGTTAGCCCTAGGCCAGGATACTTTTATTTGCTATCATCACTTTGTTCTCTGCTGTTATCACCAGTTTAAAGCCCCCACTGACAGCTTGTCTTAACCCCAAAGTTACAGCTTCCAGCTGCTCTAATAATTCATCAAGAGGCAGACTGAGGATTGCTAAAATGTGAGTGCTTAAAATCTTAAGCTGTGTTTTGGAGAATCTGGTGCTTGGTCTAATTCCCAAACTCCTTGCCTACCCCAGCACACCAGCTTCTCGTTTGTTTCTTTACAAAGAGGACAAGAACCATGACCAAGCACAGGGATCTCTGCAGCTCTAAGAGACATTTTGGCAAACTGGCAAAATTTCAGAACCTGGGCAAGGTATATCTGGAATCTCTGACTTTATGATTGTAAGGGACAGAAAAGTAGGTGAGACCTTCACTTTGTTCTTGTCCATCCATCTTCAAATTAACTAGAGGACTCATGTGTTCACTTTGAGAATTCCAGTTAAGAAGATAGGGCTCAAAAATATTTTTTCAAAGGAAGAGACAGCTCTTTTCTTTGACTGCCAGTAATCAATAACTGGTCACTATGTTTCCAGGACCACTTCCACCAGATCAGGCTAGAACACCAATACCAGTGGCAGGACAATGGACATGAGTCCTGCTCACGTCTGAATTTAGGAAGTCAGCTGCCCCTAACAGTTTTACCCTGGAGGCCCCAGAATGTGCAGGGACAATGATTCATGGGGTCTTCCAACTCTCAGAGGCAACCAGACAGGAAAAATAAAATTCCAATGAGGGCCTCAACCCTCTACTAGGTGAAAATATTCATGAGAGATTTTCAAGAAGGAAAAGTGAAAATTATTTTAAAAACTTGAGCCTGGCAGGAGGGAAGATCTGATACCAAGGACCTACCAATATTCTGCATTAACTTTCCCTTTTTATTCTAGAGTGAATACTTTATATCTGAGTTCTATTCATATCCATAATGAAAAGTAAATGTATAAGTAAGAAATTTATATAAATAATTTGAATACTATTATAAAATAAGACATAATGGGTTATAGAAAGGAAAAAAGTGTGGATGCTCCCATAAAATAAATGGAGGTTGTTTCAGAGAATGCAATCCCTCATGAAATTGAAAGAAAATCATACCCTCAGAAAGGAAACAGAAGCCTGTGATTTAAGGCTATTGTCACAGATAAAGCTTCCATGAAGCATGTAATGCACTCTTTTCATAAACACTCTCCATGCTCGTGTGCAGATCTTATGAAGATGGGTTAAAGTTAGAAAATGGTGAAATTGAGCTTCCTGAAAATTCATAGAAAAAGGGGAAAAATATATCCTTTAAATAATATGATAGAAATTTCAAAATCAAAGGGAAGGGAAATTTTCCCACATGCTTCTCTTTTGCTGAAGGTTTTCATGGACACACTTATATGACATATGGAAAGCACACATAAGCCCGAGGCTGCCATCAGGAGTAAAGACAATATAGTTTTAAATTATTGTGCATGTGTATGCCTGTAAATAAATATGGGCTCTGTTACATCTTTGGGGAAAGTTTTGTTTTGTTTATTTTAATTAAAAATGTATGTGTATGTATGTATATGTGTGAGCTTATTTGGTTTACATGCACCATATGAGTGCAGGATCCCAAGAAGACTGAAAGGGGACACTGGATCCCCTAGAACTGGAGTAATAGATTATATGTTGCCATATGATTGCTGGAAACTGAACCTGAATCCTCTGTAAGAGCAGTAAGTACTCTTAGCTACAGACCTATCTCTGCAGCCCCTACTTTTTAAATTTTGTTGTTGTTGATGAGGATTAAAGTCAGGGGCTTCCACCATGCTGAGCACATGTTCCCAATCTGAGCTGCTTCCAAAAGTTGTCATAATTCCTGAAGAGATGATGCTTGTAAAAGTCTAAAACAATCCTAGAATTAGTGTCTTTTTTTACCATTTTGTTCACACTAATATATTGGTTAATTAAAGAATAGAGAGTATACTAACTGGTTAAAACAATAATAAGATGTACTATCCAGAGCCCAGCCCAGCCCTGGAGACATTAAGGCTCAACACAGGAGTAAGATTAAAGAAAATGAATAGACTCATAATACTGTATTAGTCAGGGTTCTCTGGAGTAATAGAACTTACAGAGTGAACTCTCAATATATAGAAAGACTTACAGGCTATGGTCCAGCAACAATGGCTGCCTGTGAATATAAGATCCAAGAATCCAGTAGTTGTTCAGTCTACAAGTCAGTATGTCTCAGCTGGTCTTCAATATATGCCAGAATCTAGAATAATTAGGCTCTAATACCAGGTAAAGAATGGGCATGCTAGTGAGACAAGAGTATGAATGCAAAAAAACTTTCTTTTTCCATGTCCTTATGTAGGATTCCAGCAAGAGCAAAAGCTTCCTTCTTCCATGTCCTTATGTAGGGTTCCATTAGAAGGCAGGGCCCAGATTAAAGGTGTGTCTTCCCACCTCAAAGATCTGGATTAGAATTGGATCTTCCCACTTCAAATTAAGCAAAAATCTCTCACAAGTGTGCCCCTCCATATTTGGGGTTTTAGTTAATTCCAAATGTAGTCAAGTTGTCAACCAAGAAAAGCCATCACAAATTAGTACCTTTCTATTTATTGATGAAGTAATCTCCTGAGATGGTAAAATATACATTGTAGGTGCATATAAATATATGTTACTCTTTTTCTGCTAACAAATTCATGGCATTCTAGCTGTTATCATAAGATGGGTAACAAAATGCTAGTAGTATATTCTCAGAGCTTCTGATTTGAGATGCTGATTCCCAGTTGTGTAGTATATAGAAGTTGTCAAATTAAATAAAAAGTTCCTTCTATTGTCTAAATTTTTATCTGATTTGTTGAGTGGTATAAATTGGATGGCCATAATGATGACTGGGGTTTCCTAAGGGCTTTTGTTTTGTGAGACCCCTTAAACTATTCTGAGGGCTGGGGATATGGCTCAGTGTATATTAGCACTTGCTGCATAAAACTAATGACCAGTGTTTAGTTACTAAGAACCTATTTAAAATATTAGCAGGTATCTATAATCTCACAGCATCTATGATATGGAAAATGAGAGGTGGAGACCAGAGAATCTCCAAAATCTCAGGGGTCAGCTAGCCTATTTTACACAGTAGCAAAGAGACCCTGTCTCAAACAAGGTGGAAAGGTGAAGACCAACACCCAAAGGCTGTCTTTTGACATGTTCTCTGTGGTACTCCCCAACCCCCTCACACACACACATACCCATACTCACTCCTCCACACAAATATCCTGAGACCCTTCCAGATGGAGAATTAGGAAAAGTCTGTTGGCTCCACTTCAGATTTGGGGTCAGAAGTGGTAGCTTCTGACTGTTGCCCCTTGGTGGTACCATTCGTGGGCAGGTCATGGCTCTCCAGTTGCAGCTTCTTGGGCACAGAGTTGGGGTGCCCAGTGTGTTCTCCCTTCAGCATTGAGGTTCTAATCTTGTCTTCATTTGTGAGAGATGTTCACACAGTTTATATTAAACTGTACACATGAAGGGCCATCCAGTTCTTACAAGTAGGTGTTAAGGATTATGGTACATGAAGCGTTCATGAATAAAATATGACATCACATTATTTCCTGAGAAAATGTGAGACAGCATTGAACTTCCAATGAAGAAGAAAGAAACTCTTAAACTCTTGGCCTTCTGCATCCATGAATATCCAATTTCCCCTAACAACATCATCTGAGTAGGAATATATTATGCTTGTGTCTCAAAGGGCTAATTCTAAAAAGCAGTACATGTGCCTTTGTCTTTCAGAGTGCTTAGTGTTATACCACGGTGACATAAACAGATGGGTATATGATATACCATGACAGTTTCTTCTGATAGTCCCAAATCCAGGGACTTCTGTTTCTCTCACAGCCAAATGGGTCCTTGTTCAAAGACTGCAGGACCAAAAGTAGTCCTGGGAAGTAAATACTACCATCCCATCAACTACTGACTTGTTACCTCTACTCAAGTCCCATTGTACCACGACAATTCTATGATCCAATCAAGTTGTAATTGTTTTTATCTTTCTTTCCTTATCCTATGAAAAGAAGGGGAACCCCTTCCAGTAATGCAGGGATTTAGTATGCAGGGGGCTATTATGGCATGTTTAAATATCCTGATGACATCTAAAATATAAATCAGATATGAGAACTACACAAAATCATTTCCAGATCCATGTCACCCTGAAATTGCCATCTAGGTACCTTTCTTGGGAAGTTCCTAGAAGAAGTAATCTATCAATTAGAGTAAACCCAGGGAAGGGGCCAACCAGAGAAATGTAGGAGTGCCAGTAGATGATAAGTAAAAACCTCAAAGTGGCAGCTGGATGCTTGTCAGTCATATGGCTAGTCCAATCACAGATAGAAAAGAACTCAGAGGGCCTAACCAGGGGCACACCAAGCAGATAATTGTGTACACATGCCACAGCCTGCTCAGATGCTGTGGAGCCCTTTCTATGTGGGGTTCTCACTCATGATGAGCTGATCATGTACCCATAACATCAGAGGGAGCACATAACTTATCCAAATCCAGGGCAGTGGTCAGGATCTATGGCAGTTGAGATACATTGTGAGTTAAAGGCCACTCTGAGTCACAGAACAAGACTGTTTTAAAAATTCAAAGAACAAGAAAAAAAGGAAAGAAAGGAAAAGAAACATAGTGTTCTGAACTTGGGATATTTTTCAACTATCTTTAAACTCACACTTTGCTTGGAAGTCACTGAGCAGCATGTGAGCAAAGCCTCTTCCTGTCTAGACAGGAACCTGCATCAAAGCGCTGGTCTCCTCCTTCCTCTGAATATCACTAACCAATGATCGTTTCCATCTTTGGTAATTTGGAAATGTCCAGGATATTGATGTATTGTTCTTGTGATCTATTGTGTAACTGGTATCAAATGCCTGGTCTCAAGTTTCAAACTTTTACATTTTGGAGAGAAGTAGGCACCAACAGATAGAAATAATTTTTATCACCTCACTTATTTGGCATGGTAAATGAGGTGATCCACCTCTTCCCATCTTTGGCCTGGAATTTCTTCATCTGATCAGCTTTACTAATTATCTCCATACTAACAAGCAGTAGAGCCAATACAAAGCCTTGGTATTCTTCTTCAAGTTTTCTTCATGCTTACAGTTGGATTTCATGTATATAACTCAGGTATAATATACAAAAAGCTGTGTTTTTTCCATGCGCTGGTTAGATTTCATCAACTTGACACAAAGTGGAACCACAGAAGCCCACAAGTTTAGTTTGATCCCTGATATAAAGAGAGAACCAATTCCACAATAATGCCCTCTGATCTCACATTCATTCATTGGCCTATGTACATCCCAACACACAATAATAAATGTAATATTTTTTAAAGAAACTAATATTTTGGAGAGGTCTTGTCAAGAATAATAAAAGGTAGAATAAGAAAGACAGGGGAGGAAAGAAAGGACGAATGTGGACCAAGCAATTTGGAGGGCGCTGAGAACATCACAGGGTGTAGGTATCTAGCAAAAACTAGTTGAGGATTGTTCTAGTTTGATTTCTCTTTCTGTGATAAACACTTTGCCTTCTGAGCCTTTTAACCAGCCCCTTTCTTACAGCCCACTGACAGAGAATAACACTTGTGAGTGTCCAGTGGTGAATATACATGCCAATAAAAATTCAGTAGGAACAAATTTATGACAAAAGAGAGACTTCATTTCAAAAGTAGTTCACAATCTGGGACTTGGCCTTTGGTAGGGGAGGAAAAGATATGCCAAGAAAAAAGAAGGGCTAATCTGCAGAGTTACTTCCCAGGTTTCCATCACACATTGTGAAAAGGAGGGATGGCAGCCTGTGGAAGACATTTTGCCTTCTTCAGGTGACATTTGGATTTGATTGAAGGTGACAAAAGGGACTTCCTACAGGATGGAACAGTGTGGTATGGGACCTCATTGGAGAGGGGTCTGGTGACTTTCTGAAACCCGTGTTGAAATGTTTATTGGGGTTTAATATAGAACTCAATAAATAAATGTGACATAGTATTAATATTTTTAACAGTTAATCTAAACTTGAACAAGGAAAAATTGCTCACAAGTTAATCTTAGCAGCCACAAAAATAAAATCCAAAATTACATGATGACAGACATCATAAGTCTGTCTCACCACATGAAACCCAAATGACTTCGTGGCTGGCTTGGTGCCTCTTCAACTGGAGTTTGCCTGTGGCTACAGGAACCTGCATGGAGTGTGGATGTACAATTGCCATTTGTGTCATGTAAGAAGAGAAAGAGTTAAGAATCTAACCCAGGTCTGTCTCCCTGCTATGGCACAAATATCCACTTTCTTTCTGAAGAGCTAATATTCACCTATATTCTCTAACACACTGGAAACTATTTAAGGTAGATTTACACCTTCCTCCTATGGCTTCTTCACAGGATGTAAAAGAAATACAAGAACCAGGTATGTTGGAAAGCAAATAGAAGACAGCAAGGTAAACACACTTACATCTTCAGTAAAAGGTTTACTTACTAGGTAACCCATGGATCCAGCCCAGGATGGAAGATCTCTGTAAATAACTAGTGGATTCAAAACCACAGAATATAAAGATTACAAAGAAAAGTATGAACCTGGTCACATGGCTGAAATGGGAATTGGATGTAGCTTCTAAAATAATGCTCTAGTCCTTAAATCTCTTCCAAGTATAATATACAATATGCTGTGGTGTTCAGAGTACCAGATGAACCACGATAGTGTAGTTAAAAAAAAATAATGCTACTCATCAAATAAAAGAAACAGTTATCTTCATAGTATCTATCATAGGCAAAAAAGAGCTGAAATATAGAATGCAGGTCTTACAAGTTGAAAAGAGATAAACAGAAGATATCCTGGGATAATTAAGATAAACACTTCGGTACTGAAAAATATAGAAATAGTTGCTGTTGTTAAACAAAGGCCATGAATCTATAGTGCAATGCAAGACATTAAAGGCCTTTTGTCAAATTGTTCAAGCAATCTTCCAGAAAGCCTATCAATGTAGCTTACACAGAATTATACTAATATGCTATATGGAGATCAGGCTATACCTTGTTCTAAGTAACTCCATTCTATCTGAAGCAGTGGCTTTCAGGCTGTATGTTGCCATGAATAACTTCATTTTACAAGCAGCATTTGTCTTCATATTGAAAGTAAATGCAGGGGCTGGAGAGATGGCTCAGTGGTTAAGAGCACTGGCTGCTATTCCAGAGGTCCTGAGTTCAATTCCCAGCAACCACATGGCGGCTCACGACCATCTATAATGAGATCTGGCATGCAGGCAGAACACTGTATACGTAATAAATAAATAAATCTTAAAAAAAAAAAAAAAAAGAAAGTAAATGCAGAAGCAGGATGATTCTGAATCTCATTGTGAACATAGATGCTACCACTTGTCCAGCACCAGCCATGAGGCACAGATTGATAACTACCCTTTAAAGTAAAAAGTCCACTATAATGAATTTATCGAGTTCCATTGGAAACACATGGGCACATGGGTATATTAAACACACATCAAAAAAGAGGGGTAGTGAGAACTTATTAAACACATTAGACCAACAGATATCCTCACTTACACTTCAGAAAAAGGACACATAGAATAACAATGACCCTCCCCCCAACCTATCATCATGAAGAACGATAGAAAGACAGAGAAAATGAAAGGAAATGGGAAAGAAAAGGAGTCCCTGGGACCTAGTTTGCCTTTCCTACCAACTGAAAGTCAAAAATAATTCATAACAAACAAGGCCAAAATGCCAACAAAGATGTGTGTTTTCCTAAGCACATCTCAAACAAGGATACTAAAAACAACAAATGAACTGTGCTTACTTATATCCAGTAAGTTTTATCTTGAGTTTTGCCTATTAGCACTCCCACGTAAACCTAAACTCCACCTCATAAATTTACCTTATAGTTTCCTTTACAAAAGGAAACGCTTTTAGATAAGAGAAATAAGTAAACTAAATTTAAAAGAACATTTATTTATATTTAACTTTTAAATTTAATTTAAATTTTAAACCTTGCTCAATCTCTAAATCTTGTTCTAAATTACATCATTTGAGCAATGTAACTTAGGGAGCTACAAAATCATAAATGTAGCTATTTTAAAGACATCTAGGTTTGTCTCTATTAAGAGGCCAATATCCATTTCTTGGGATGGTATACTGTCCTTTTCCTAAGTACATAAACTCACTAAGTTTGCTTGGCCCTTGCCTGTCCTGAGGCTTTCTCTGACACAGTCAAGGATCCCGCCCTGCCTGAATGTAGGCCTCTAAGAGACAAGCAAACCCCATGCCCTGCTGCTGTGAACAGCACTTGGCTGCATATTACCACTGCTGCTGACTTTTTCTTTAAGGACTTCTCCAGCATCTGCAAAACAAGGAGCAAAGCCTCAGATGAAACCAGTCTTGCGACACCTTAGCTGAAGACTTCCAAATTCCAGACCTGTAGAAAGTAAATGTGTATCTGTTGTTTCATCCGCTAAGCCTGTGGTACTTTTTCATGAAAGTAACCACAACAATGAAGAAGGGTATCCAGATCATCAGAGACAACTCTTAGACAGGCCAGAGACCGACTGTGAAAAGCTCCATGCATGTAAACTTGATGACGTTAAGAGCTGATACATGCACCAATGAGAATTGTACTACCCGTAGGTTCAATTCTGCCAATTATGTTTCTATAGGCACACAAATTTCTGAATACCAATTCCTGTCAGAAAAACTGCCCCATCATCCAGTGAATTGCAAACACAAATCTGCATGTTAAAAACTCAGGAACAATCATCTGCTGATTTTGCTCACAATTTCGTAGCTTAGATACCTGCACCATCCATCCTTGGGTTTTGTCTCTTTTGTGCCCCATGAAAATTGCACTTACGTCTTAGTGAACATGATGCAAGAAGACATTCTAGGACCATTAATCTAGTAAGAATGAGTCCTGATTGCTTGAAGTGAGGAGGAAATTTTGTTGCAACTTAACAAATGTCTCTAAAACTATATTTCAGTTATATAGCATTTATGAAAAATAAGTGGGATGACAAACTAATCACTAAGTCCAGGAAAGTGTCGAGTCATCTCCAGCCATCCCTTAAATGTTAGAGAAAATAACAAGTAGTTGGTGTGAGACAGCCAAAACCCTGAAGGTCAGAGGGAGCAATGGTTTCTGTGGTAACAGAAGAAGTGGTCATGAGAGAAAGATCTTGCCCTATGCTATGTTAATTGTGCCCTCCCTATGTAATTTCTTGGGAGGAATGTAATACAGGCTGCCATGGTAGTATCTGAGAACATACTTTAGGTCCTTCTGTTAGTGATTGTAGCCAGTGGGAGAGCTGTGTTCGACCTAATAGAGAGAAAAAGACAAGTGCCCTGGGCATTAGAAGTTGAAATTTTTTGTTTACATATAAATATGTAGGTAAAAATGTCACCTCTGTGAACTTAGTACATGTTTCTTCCAAAACAGTATAAGCACAGAGAGATAAATCTGGACCCTGCTGTTAGTGACTCTATAGTAGATGGAACTGTGGTTATTGGGCTATGCCTTGCCTTGGGTGACTTCATACTACAAACTGAAAGTTAGCTCCATTTTAAAGTGCAATGCTAAATCAGAATGACTCTACATTTTGTTTGTACACATAGAGACCAACACCTTTCTAGCCTCAACCATAAGGCACAGGCTGATAAATAACTTGTTCATGCACGTAAATTCCATCTATGAGCTTACTGAAATGTATGGGCATTTCCAGGAGGAGAAAGGCCACAAAACAACTCTTTCCCTCACTTTGCCCTGGAACAAAATGGCCTTACAGTCAGAATACTTTTGTCTGTGAAACAGGAAGCAAATCTACCAGCACCTGAACTTGGGCTTGCAACCTCCAGAACTGGGAAAACACATGCCTGTGGCAATATATGATAGCAGCCCAAGCTGATTTCACAATGGGTACAAAGAAATCAGTAGACACGTTGAGCCAGAGATGGAAATCAGGTAGATGGAGACCTATACCAACATGACCAGGAACTGGCAGGCACACATATATATTCACAGGCTTTTACAAACAGCAGGGGTTTTCTATGGTGTTTGGGATCTTAAATGCTCACCCAAGTCGATCGGCGGAATACTGAAGGTTTGATATTCAGGCTCTGGAACAACTGAGAAGTGTGACTTTTAGGAAGTAAAGTCTATTAGAAGAAAGTTATAATACCAGGAGCTTGTCTTTTCCTTTTTGTCTTTTTGCTTCCTGTTGTCATAATGTGAGCAGCATTATTCTACCATGTGTTCCCACCATAATGTTTAGCCTCAACAAGGCCTAAAGCAATGGAGCTAGCCAATTGTGAAATAAAGTCTTTGTGACCCTGGACCAATATTAACCTTTCTTCCAAATAAGTTGATTTTCTAATCATTTTCTTTTTTGCCAGTGAGAGCTAACACATAAACCAGGTGGCCAAACAGAGCTCCTACCTTGGCCAATTTCTTGTTGCTGCCAAAATAAATCATATAAGCCTCATGGCTACTGAAACCTAGGCAGGTAAATCTGGCTCCTGGAGGCAAGTAGGAGAATTTCTTCCACTGCAACAGTCAGGGCCCCACATACTCGGCTGTGACCCCTGCCTTCTAAAATTGGCAATAAGGATAGGACTTCTCATATCTCCCTGTAGCAATGATCTCAACTTCCCCTCCCCCACTGAAGAATCCTCCTGAAAACGTTGGCCACCAGGAAGATTGGATGACCTCTTTCTGTGAAGTTAGTTGACCAGTAACTTTCAGCCTATCTGACCACTCATGTTAGAACATGAGTTCCTAAGGACAGGGTTGATTCTATGGAGAAGACATTTTCTGTTTACAGTACTGTAGCTGAAGTTTTCTCCAATATTATTTTCTACTGTGTCTTCTACACACTCTAGAGCCAGGCAACCTTTGTGCTGAACCCCACCTACTATGATTCTGAAAACATCCTTGTCCTTCAGTGAAGTCTGAATTCAGTAAAAACTAGTCCAAAGTCTAGCTCCAACAGGCCTCTATGATCATGATTCTACTTCTCTATTCAATCCACCCTTGTTTCTTTGCCTGGCTTCAGTGGGTACTCAAATGACATTTGACTAAGTTCTTCTGGGACAGGCAGAGGCACCAACTAGAGAGATACTATCTTCGTTCAAGCAGTATATAGTTCAGTGACTTAAAATTACACACAGTGAAAATAAACTAAGAAAAACTACCACAGTTTCACCTGTACCCATCATTTCCTTTGTTCCCCAAAGCCCCCACCTGCATGGCATTGCCTGAGGTGAAGAACAGGGCGCTCAGCAATCCAGAGCAGGAGGCTGGGGCTGGCAAGGGCACCACCCTGGAGCCACCAAAGGCCTGGGGTTTACACACAAACATTGACAGAGCTGGTCACCACATACTGGCTTTCCCTCAATTTCCTCACTTGAAATATACCAAATACCCAATAACATGTTGGTGCATTCTAACCTCCAATCATAGATTCAGGCATTTTTTTCCTATTTTGGGTCAAAGCGAGAAAGAGAGAGAGAGAGAGAGAGAGAGAGAGAGAGAGAGAGAGAGAGAAATACTCAAATACAGAGGGTTATGATCAACACATCTGATTGCAATGGCTGGCTCTGGCTTCCCAAATATGTTCTGTAAATTCTGGTGATAGTACCACTTGATAGTAGGGAATGAGACAGGAAGAGGATCTCCTCCTTGTGTCAGTATTGACTCCATTGTCCCAAGAAAAGGCAGTGACTGTGTGGTTCCTTCTATTCTTTCTCATTTTCTCTTAAGGAAGAGCCTATTTGTTAATATGAGGCAGTTTTACAGAGGTGTGCCTGGTTAGATATAGTCCTAGAAACAAAAGTGAAAGCCTCTCCATGGGCTGATTACTAAATGAACTATCATATCTGATTTTTTGTCCAGTCTTACCCATACTGTCAGAGGTACTGAGGGTGTGAAAATAAATGACAAAGATTGGTGAATCCATATGAAAGGTTCATACGTACTGAGAAAGACAGAGATAAATAAACTAAGACTGTGGGATATGTCCTGCTTGGTGTTTATGTGAATTCCTTCATGAGCACTGAGATAGGAGCATAATAAAATACTGTAAATATAAGATGACAGCATGCAGTCAGATTTGTTAGATTTTTTCCTCTATAACCTTGTATCTGCAATTAACCAATTTTTCTCACAAGCACATTTTAAATGACTAGTTTTCTAAAGTTGATCTATGACAAAAGAGTAAAATAATGTTGTGTTTATCTATTCCATAATCCTCAATAAATATATTTAATGGTGCAAACTAAAAACTTTCACTTCAATAATTAAACATATGAAAGTCTACTTTTCTTTTTTTTAATTTTTTATTTTTATTTTGCAATACAATTCAGTTCTACATATCAGCCACGGATTCCCTTGTTCTCCCCACTCCGGCCCCCCTTACCTTCCCCCCAGCCCACCTCCCCTTCCCACCTCCTCCACGGCAAAGCCTCCCCCGAGGACTGGTAGACTCAGTCCAGGTAGGTCCAGTCCCCTCCTCCCAGGCCGAGTCAAGCGATCCTGCATAGGCCCCAGGTTTCAAACAGCCAACTCATGCAATGAGCACAGGACCCGGTCCCACTGCCTGGATGCCTCCCAAACAGATCAAGCCAATCAACTGTCTCACCCACTCAGAGGGCCTGATCCAGTTGGTGACCCCTCAGCCATTGGTTCATAGTTCATGTGTTTCCATTCGTTTGGCTATTTGTCCCTGTGCTTTATCCAACCTTGGTCTCAACAATTCTCGCTCCTATAAACCCTCCTCATTCTCGCTAATTGGACTCCCAGAGATCCACCCGGGGCCTAACCATGGATCTCTGTATCCAGATCCCTCAGTAGTTGGATGGGGTTTCTAGCATGACAATTAGGGTGTTTGGCCGTCCCATCACCAGAGTAGGTCAGTTTGAGCTGTATCTCGACCATTGCCAGCAGTCTGTTGTGGCGGTATCTTTATGGATTTCTGTGGGCCTCTCTAGCACTTTGCTTGCGAGGGTCGAGGGAAAAAGAGCTTGGGGGAGCGGGAGATCCCAGCTGGATCAAGAACAGAGAGGGAGAACAAGGAATAGGAGACCATGGTAAATGAAGACCACATGAGAATAGGAAGAAGGAAAGTCTACTTTTCTTAATCGTAGAAATGTGTGATAGTCTGCATGTTGGCTTGTTGGAAGGCAGGTGCTGCCACCTAGTGCCCAGTAGTATGTGGCAGCCCTGCATGCAAAGCCAGAGTGTTCTCTATCAGGAGTCTGGCTTCGGGAAGAGCAATCAAATAGTCTGGTCCTCTTGCAGGAATAACACCAATTGTTATCTTAAGCACACTATTGCAAATACAGAGACAGAATCATAGTTTGAACTTCTAGATGTTTTGACCAAGGGTGTGTGTGTGTGTGTTTGTGTGTGTTTGTGTGTGTGTGTGTGTGTGTGTGTGTGTGTGTGTGTAAGCAAAATTGAAAAGCTACAACTAAGAATGGATGAAATGTGAAACAAAAGAACAAGGGTAGTAAGAACATAGGAGGGGCAATGCTGTTACTGGAACATAATCCCTAAGACAAGCAATGTACAATCTCAGGAAATGAGACAAGTGGGGCACAGGAGAAGACTGAGGGGTCTGTGCCTCTCACTCGGGGCTCATGGTTTCTCCTAAGGTGAACTATGTTCCGTTCTTGGTATCCCTCTTGTTGCTAGGACACAGGCCAGTTCACCTTCTATTTTGTTGAAGCAAAGTGCACAACTGAACAACAGACAGAAGGAAAATGCTGTTTTGAGTGTTTCAACTAAAAACGGAGGCCAGTGCCAGCAAAGGACGAGGCCTAATGCCAGTGGTAGATGCCAAGCCCAAAGAGCGTTGGTGATCAGATGACCAAAGAGGTAGGGCCTGCGGGAGACACAGGTGATCTTCGGGGCTCCTAAAAGCAACATGGTGACAATATTAACATGATGGTCTTTCCAGGAGCTCTTGCCTAAACAGTCTTGTCATGTGTTCACTGAAATTGCAATCTCTTATTTCTCCTTTGAAAAGTTTAATTAAAAAGAGTGGTGTGATCAAATACTTCATTGTTAAAATTTTGTAGCTGAAACTAAAGGAAAATTGGGTTGTAGGTCAGGGCAAAATACTGTGTATCAGCACAAAGAATTGAACTAGGATCTTCCCCGAATCAGATTTCCAGCAGATGACTGGTAACTGGCCTGTCACTGGTATCTGGTATCTGGCCTGTCACTGGGCCAGATACCAGTCAGTGGAGATGAAGTATCATAATTTGGCATTGGTCAGAAGCACTTCTATGGGGTCTGACTGTCATCCAAGGGAGGCACTGAGAGGCAGTGGGTGCCTAGCCCTCTGGAATCTGCTGAGCACAACTTCCCAAGACATCCCTGAGATGGAATCTCTAGACAGCATTCCAAAGCCCCACTTGCACGACAAGACTGAGAGAGTACTAAGCCGGTGAGTAGAAGACAACCTCTAGAGATTGCGGTGGAGACGCATGGTATCTTCCTTGATCCTCATAACTAAGCACACTGGGTAGCAAATCATTGGAAGAGACACAGAAGTGTTCTTAGTCTTATGAACACTTCCCAATATGCTCTCACTTACATCTCAGGGTCTTCATCTGGCTTTTCACAAGTCCTGGAGATACCACTTGGCTGAGAGGTAAGAGCTTGTAGGGCAAGGCCATCAGTAGTACTGGCTTGAAATGGCCTTAGAGCAGCTCTAGGACAGTAACAACACGAAATTTACTTGGGAACTGTGTGGACCACAGCAGATTTAGCCAGTAGTGCACTAGCAAGGAACAAGTTAGAATAGCTTCTGGTGCAAGGAGGATTCACAATACATGGAATAAATAGCAAGCAAGGCTTGAGAAGCTTTTATGTATTGTAAGGGTCCAAGGAAACACTGAAGGACTCAAATAGTACGTAAAAGCAAAGATCATTTACAAATATTACAGCATATACGGGGACGTTCACCTGTACAAAATGGTGATGATTCTGAGAGGAATGTGCAGGCTCCTTTTAAGCACCGCTAAGAGATGTTTCCGGGACAGTTAGGTCATTTCATACATAATTGGTTAAGCAAGCAGCAGTTACACTAGTATACTTTTAATTATCATTTTTGGACATACTTGCACAAGCTTGGGCCAGTCTGGACATAACTCAGAAGGGGGCTGCTGGATTTGTTCCTGACACATTCTGAAGCTGACCTAACTTAGGCCTTGCATTTGTTCTCTCCCCTGTCCCTGAATGTAAGGGTATTGTGGATAAATGGCCCTTTGTGGGAGAGATACCTGTTTTGCCTTTCTCAGAAAACTGAAATCTAAATTCAGTTGTGAGAGTGGGAGAGTTTAACCCCTCCAATATGGCTCAGAGTATGGCCCCTGAGTAGGAGTGTAGTGATAGCTCTCTTGTGACAAGTGGGTTCTGACCATGGCATGGGTAACCATAACATGGATGACGATGATGGCATGCGTGTTTCCTGAACAGTGCAGTCACAAGCCTGGAGACGTAGACATCCTCCATGGTCTCAATGGATGAGACACTTCAGACTTTGGGGTAAGAGGACTCCTTTCCCTTCTGGATTCTCCTTAATTTCCCCCTTTCTATCCTGCTTCAATAAGGACTTCTAACCACCTGGTGGAACTGAGATAATGATCAACCCTTCCAGTCCTTGACAAAAACTGCTTTATTATGAATATTTCTTGCCAATCTACCATAATTATTCCTTTACTTAAGCCTACTTTTGATTGTCCTGAAGACAGATGTAGGGAAACTGAACTCTATGGTCCTCTTCCCAATGTGGCTAAAATGATTAAATTCTTATCTCTATTTTTCATCATTACTTATCTCCTTACTTGGCACATCAAGATAGTGGCTGAGCATAGCCTATCAGGACTCCCTGAGCTACAGGTTTACCCTAAAACTCATCTAACAATATAAACAGAAGGCAATGGAAAGTTTCAGCCAAGATATTTGAAACTGTGAGACAAATATACATTTTCCAGGAAAATATTGATTATCAAAGTTAATAAAGAAGCAAGAGCTTAATTAAACAGGAAAAATCTTCAAAGAACTTAATAGCTCTCATCTAAAACATAAAGAACAGAGAAACAAATATTTAGTGGTATCTTCTCCCAAAGCTTTGAAATCATGTTAATCCCCATACGAATTCATTCATCCATTCAATTATTTGGTGAATGTACACAGGTTTACTGTGTACTGTGAACCAAAGGCGCACTGGAGACTGGGATAGGTTTTACTCCTGGGCTTGCATAGCGAGAGAGAGAGAGAGAGAGAGAGAGAGAGAGAGAGAGAGAGAGAGAGAGAGAAAGGAGGAGGAGGAGGAGGAGGAAACAAACCAACAAAGGAAGGAAGAAAAAAAGTGTATTGTACCAAGCTTTTTCTTTTAGGCCACCAGCCAGCTCCCAAATCATGACATGAGACTTATTATTAGTTTGAATGCTCAGCCTAGTTTAGATATGTTTCTGGTTAGCTCTTTTAACTTAAATTAACCTGTTTCTCTTATTCTACCTTTTGGCTCGGGGCTTATTACATTTCTTTCTTCTGTGTATCTTACTCTCACTGCATTTGCCTAGCTTCTTGCCCTGGATGTGTCCCTCATTCGTGCCTTCTTCCCTCTCTTTTGAGCCTAGACTTCTCCTCCTATTTATTCTCTCTGCCCTGCCAGCTCTGCCTATCCTTTCTCTGCCTAGCTATTGGCCGTTCAGCTCTTTATCAGACCAATCAGGTGCCTTAGTCAGGCAAAATGAAACAGATGCTGCACATCTTTACATAATTAAACATGCATCCTTATATCGTTAAACAACTGCAGCATAAACAAAAGTAACACACTTTTACACAGTTTAAGTAATATTCTGCAGCATAAACAAATGTAACACATCTTTGCCTGGTTAAACAAATATTCCACAGCAGTGTATAATTTAATAAACAATAAAATAAGCACATGGCAAATAGGAAGTAAATAAACAATATGGGTAAAAACACTGGTGACATTAAACCATGTCCTGGGTTGAACAGGTATGAGGAAGTGCTAGCCAGGACCTATAAGGATAAAATGTAGCCTAATTACAGTTCTTACAGGTGGGATTATGTATAGATGAGATTGTGGGAGGTTAGGCTGGGTCCAAACCCAAAGAGGAAAGAAGGCCTCTGCAAGCTAAACATGTCTTGGAGTGAGTGTACCAGGGCCCTCAGGAGCTGGACCCATTCATCAGCCTGGAACACTGACCTCCAGGAACAGGGACCCTTCTTTCCCTCCAAATTTCCACCAGACTTGCTGGTACCTTGTTAGAGCAGCCCAGTGAACCAAGAAAACAAATGAAGAGGCTGAGAAAGTAAACGAGAGCAGCTGAGAAAGCCAGCCAAGTTCTGGATGACTGCAAGGACACCACAACATGAGACACAGGGCTAGGGAACAAAACTGAACGGTGCTGAGAAAAGAAGAAAGGCCGTGGAAAGGAAAGCTTCATGGTTGGAGATTCTGCAGGACCAGACCACAGAAGGGTCAAGAGGCCTCAAGAGCAGTGGACACCTGTGAAATGTTCAAGCAAAGCACTTTTTAAAAAAATCTTGTCTTGTTAAAAGATATCTAGTTGTGGTATACAGAATTGTCTGTGGGACAGAAGCCTGTGGCAGGAGCATCGTACAAGGACAGAAAAGAGATGCAATCAGACAACGAATCTGTAGACTTCAGGTATCTAGAAAAAAGACTCCTCATGCGCTGCCTGGGAGGAGTTTGGGCTAGGTCCTCCAGAAAGCAATTACTTTGCTTAGCAATGTGTACCTATGGCAGGATTTCCTTAGCCTAGGAATTCAGTCACATGTAAACACTTGCTTTTATTTCCTTAATTGCAAATTGATCTTCATGGCTGGGCCCCAACATGACGGCAAAGCAACTGCAGTTACTCCTTGTTTCATATCTTCACTGAAGTCAGTTCACAAAACCATCAGGAATAATTAGCCCTCAGACCAACAAGAAAACTCCAGCCTGGCACATTAACTTTAAGCAAATGATGGTAAAGCTGAATGGGGAGACCCCTTATCCTGGCAGGGTGCAAACATCCTGTGCTCCTTAAAGCAGAACTTTAAGTCACACTCAGATGGCCTTGAGACTTCTTTCCCCCCCTTTCTTTCTTCCCTTGGTAAAGATGGGGGAGGACATGTACCTGAGAAACAGAGAGTAGCCCAAGTCTGAAAAGGACAGGGGGAGGCAACAGTGACAGCCTGGGAATGTCTCTGGGAGAAAGGAGGAAGACAGGTAGGTAGTTGCTAAATGGGGTGAAGGATATTGGACCACTGCATCAGAGTCCATTCCACAACCAAGTGAAGGAGATAGGCTATGACTGTCAGTGTTCAGACCAGTGGAGATGGGTTATGACATCATTGTTCACTTCACACCATTAAGTGAAGAGCAAGTACAGATTGTATAACAAGGTGCATGTGCAGATGTCATAACATACAGACTTAACACTTCTGAGTCCTCATTTGTTTACACAGGCAGTTAGGAGAACTTCATGCATGAGCTAAGTGTGCTTAACAGTATTAAAACCACTAAACAATCCATTGCCAGTCCATGTTCATGGGCCTGCCACCATCTCTGAGTCAACAGTACTCATTCTTGTGAATGAAGTCAGATGTACTTTGTAAAGAATTTCAGTGTAAACATGTCTTAAATTGTGCACTTGGAACTGAGTTTAATTATTATTTGAATATTTTCCCCCAAGATTGTGCTATGGTTAAATATGGCAAAAGTAAAATGATCTAGGCCAGACTCTAGAAGTCCTGGTCCAGCACTGGTTACAACAAAATCGGTCTAAGCTGAGTTTCATTCCTCCTCATTCATTCATCCTCACTCAGAGCATATTTTCCCTGCCTGCTGTAAAGCTTGCACGGGAGTCACCACAGTCTTGGGTCGATGAGATGACTACTGTGTCCATCCTACATCTGTGGATGCACTACCCATATGCACTGGGTAGGGATGCTTCACTATGCCATATGGGCACAATGTCCATCTCTAGTTTGTAGGATGCGGGGGGGGGGGGGGGGGGGGGGGGGGGGGGGCGGCGTGTGTGGAGATGCCTTTAGTCAGCGTCCATGTTGGGTCTGTGGCTCAGATCCTGTGTTCAGCCTAGGTGTGTGGGACCAGGAATCTGTGTCCATCCAGGATCTGTGGGATGGGTCACCGTGTTCACCTAGGTATGCAGAGAGGACAGTGTCCATTCTAGGTATGTAAGGCAAGAATTCTATGTCCATTCAGATCTAGGGAGCTAGATAAATCCTGTATCTGTGGGGTGGAAGTAACCTGTTCACCCCAAGTCTGTAGGGTCCAAATGCCGTGCACACCCCAGGTCTCTGCTGAAGGTGAAATATCTGTCCTAGATCTCCGAAGAAAAATGCCACATTCATCCTAGGTCTGTGAGGCATGGACACCACGTCCATTCCTGGCCTGTAGGGCCGAAGTCGTGTCTACTTCGTGTCTGTGGCACAGACACCACTGGCATCCCATTTCTCTGAGGAAGAACCATGTGAACTGTAGGTCCATATGTATGTCTATCCAGCGTTTGTGGGACCTGATACTGTATTCATCCTGAGTCTTTAGGGTGCCCATGCCATGTCGTCCACCACGACTCTGTGGGGTAAGTCATTCCGGCTCTGTGGGAAGCACAGACGCAGTACTCAGCCTGGGTCTGTGGGAGAGACAGGGCACCGTATTCATCTGGGTACGTGAAGCACGGAAGCCGAGTCTGTACCGAGGACGTTGCATCTGTCCCGGGGCCGTGATGTGGACGCTGAGCTCATCCCGATTCTGGGGGACTGACATGTCCACCCCAGGTCTCTGAGAAGCATGCTGTATTTATCTCGGGTTTGTGTGGAGGTGGGCCGTGGTCCTTTCCAGGTGTGGAGTGCAGATGCCCGAGATGATCCCGCTTCTGCGGAGCCAACGCCGTTTTCACCCCAGGTCTGTGAGGGAGAAAGCTGGGTCCGTCCTCGGTTGTAAAAAGTGCGCCAATTTGCCAGTTCATTCCCGGACTGTGTTGCAAGGGTCGGACTCTCTGGGCCCAGCCGCTGGCTGTGTCTGTGGAACCAAGCCACCCTCAGGAGTTTGGGAGAAAGAGAACTAGGCAAGCACTTTTACACTTCTTACAGAACTCCATTAATGTAATAATGAAAGTTGGACCTCTTTAAAAAAAAAAAAAAAAACTCTCGCGAGAAGAGCTAAATTCCAGGTTCCTACCTGTAGATCTCGCGAGACTAGGCGACTTCTCTGGCTGTCGGAAGCCGCGGACTTCTTCAGGGTTGTTGGTATCCCCCGGCGTGATGCCCTCGCCGTTTCTCGGTCAGAAGCCTTCCCGGTCAGCATCCCCGCGGTGATCATGGTAACTCGCAGGCTCTGGAGACTGGACGGCGCTGGCGCGTGGTGGGGATTCGCTAGTTCTTGTGTGGGACTGCGCAGGCGCGGGCAGGCTGTATCCTGAAGCCGCGCTGTGGCTCCGCTGGATCGGGCAGATCCCGGGGTGCGCACCGGCAGTCCCCCTGGGTCCCCAGCATGTGCCCACCGTGGGCTCCGCTGGCTGGAGGAGACCCCGATGCGCAACAGGCAGTCCCCTGGGTCCCAGCACCGATGTGCCTACCCGGGTGGGTCTTGGCAGCGTCAGCATACATTGCTTTCTCTAGCAGGCTCTGGGCAGGACTCTCAGTGTGCTGCCCTTCTGGTGTGGCACAGAAGACACATGCGGTACCCATTAAGGGCACTGGACTCCAAGCAGTCCTGAAGAGCTTTTGGCCTCCACGCTCCAGAGCTAGCGTGGGGAAGTGCTAAGAAGACTGGGCTAGGAACCAAGTATCAAGTGGGGACAGTCAGAAAGATTTGGGCCCTGGAGTATGACACTGATCATCCGTAAGGCCCCGGAGAACTGATGAAGCGCTACCTACCTTCATGTTAGGATGTCTCTCATTCCAGGCCTTGATGTGAAGACCTTCCCTTAGGCAGCTTCACATGCCCCTAGTACATCCTCTTGAATAGATCAACTTGACTTTACTCAGCTTGTTAGTTTAGATAATAAGCCTTTAGATTTCACCCAGCTGAAAAAGAATTGTATTCACCAGTCAAAAGAGGCAAGTGGGCGATGGTTTCCATTCTGTGTGCTCAGACTTTAAAATCTTTATATGAAATCTGTGGATGTGTTTGCAATTGAAGCATTGTTGTTTCCCCTCTCTTGTTCTTCTTTCTTCCACATGTCTGGGAGGCAAAACTCAGGGGAAGGGACCAGTAATTCCCGTTACCCACAGGAAAGCAGTTTTGCAGACATACCTACTCCCCACCCCCAAGTGTCTAACAGTGTACTAACTGTCCTCACAGGAGACTGACTGGACAGAGCCGTGGCTCCTAGGGCTTGTCACCTTCCACCTGCTGTGCCTACTTCTCACATGCTTCTCATCACAGAGGTATAAACTACAGATTGGACACTTCCTGTGCTTAGGTGAGTAGGAGAAAACCTTATCCCTGTGCTTTGACTGCTGTGATATTGTCCTGGGTTTGTTTGTGTTATGTTTTCACAGGGCTCCCAGCGCCTTCCATCTGTATGGAAATCATGAAGTAGGCTTGGACATTAAACTTGAAAGGGGGTCTTCCTTTTGCTTCAGGATGGCCAGGAAGGATGTGGAACATCCTATGTACTAAGATTTTGATTCTGTTATGCTGACTCTTACACAGATAATTTCCTGCTTGAGTTCAGTCCTGGATGGCATGTCTTTCATGCAGTTGTTTTTCTCACTAGGCTTAGTCCCACACTGCATACTCTGGAAATTAGACTACAGATTAAACGACATTCTCTACATAAAATATATTTCAAGTCAGTTTTAAAGATGATGGCTTTAGAAATTGTGGGAAGGGATTAGGTTTACAGAATTGAGGAAGATTACACAGAAGCCAGGACACACAATGAACATCATGGTACTTGGCCAAATGTGGACAATTAATATATTAGGCCCCTCAGACAGGTCAAAAGGATACTTAGTAAAATGTCAGTAAGAAAATATCAGTAATATCTGGCTGGCCCAGGCATGAGGTCTGCCCCAAATGCAGACAAGTGGGCAGAGCCCCTCAAATATAGGGTTGAAGATGGGTGGGAAGCTGGATCATAGGCCAGACACCACAGTCTACAGGAGCTAAGTGGTTCCAAGGCTGAGTAATTACAAGTATAAATACTTGACTTTTGTGGACAGTGGAAGGAGGAGGAGGTTTTGCTTGGTAAATGGAAAAAACTGACTTTAGACTAATTGAATCAGTTGACTGTGCGAGGTAGGACATATGATCAAGTAGCTATCTTAGAAAAATGAGTGAAGTGCTGAATATTCACATTACAGAAATGATGTCCCTTCTTTATTTGAAATTCTTTTCCTGAGAAATGTTGGGGTTACATTGTTGAGCAAAATAGACTTCTAAGCTTAATGCAACTTCCTTGGGGACACCCACATTCAGTAAATAGCTTTAGATGTATTACAGTTGTGCTGTTACCAGCTGTATGATCATTTTGATGAGAACTGAACTGAGGGGTGCAGTGGAATATGCTTCAGAGCCTGGTAAGAGTTTCTGCAGGCAGTGTAGAGGCACCAGGTATGAGCAGACAAGAGGGCTTGAGGGGACTGCCTTGAAAGGTGGAACAAACTACAGACACTGCTCTATATGCCTTATATGCTTTATGGCTCATTAAAATCTCAAGCAACATAAAAACATCAGATTTATTTCCTTCATTTTCATAAATGCTGAGGCTCTGAAACTGAGCTTTCCACCTGGATTTTGGTGGTCCTGCCAGTGCAGAACAGCTTCATCGGATTTTCACTAAGACCCTTGGCATCTTACACGTGTTGATCTTTTTCTGATTTCCATTAAATGGGCATATTCTATAACATCACACTTTCATAGTTCTTACTCCATCAAAGCTAAAATGGAAATTGCATTTCTTGGCAAATTTTTTGGTGTTCTGTTGCTATATGTAAAAAATATATTATTTTGTTTTATAATGATTGTGATTGGTGATGAAATTCTAATATAATTTCTATCTTTTCTTAGTAGGGTTAGTCTATTGTGCTGAGTATATCAATGAAGTGGCTGCAATGAATTGGAGGTAAAGTCAGCTTTTCGTGCTCTTGATTAGGTCTTAGAGTTTCCTTCTGCAGTAGTATTATCATCTGGAGCTTTGTAAAGAAAGCATGAAACTTATAGGGAAATTGAGGATGTCAGGAATTGTGGCCACATAAATATTGAGCACCCTGTACATATAGGTTTAGGCCTTAAGAAACAGGCAGTTAAATATTTTTGCTGTTGTTAACTGAAGACTAATAATTTTATTTTATTAATAAAAATAAATAGTCAAGAGAATAGTCAAAAGCTCCTCATTGAAACTAAAACAAAAATCCCACTACCACTTTTGGGATAACTCCTTATGGTCAGGGAAACCTTAGAGGCTTATAAAACAGTGAGATATTTTAAGAATGGTGTAACTGTTAAATGCACCACATGAGCTCTTAAGGTGCTGGCCAATAAAGTTATGATCTGTGAGAAAGTATTAGGAGTATTATAAAGTAATTTGAGTTTCAGAATTCAGAATTTATTAGGGAGTAAGTGGTGCCCTTGAGACCTTTCCCCTGCCCTCTCCCCTTTCCTCTTAGAAACAGCCTCCCTATACCTGGACAGTACCAGAGTCTCCACAGTCATCGCCCTGCTTTCCCAGTCCCAACCCTGGCACCTAAGTTGTCTTAACTGAATCTCCTGTCTCAGTGCAGATTACTCCAGACATTCCAATGTGTCCCTAATCACTCAGAGAAAGGCACAGAACTGTATTGATGCCCATGGCCTCTGCTGCAGCCCCTCCTGCTAACCCCACAGCCACCTCAAATTTGTGTTGATCCCTTCTCCAGGTCAGAGACTGATCTTGACCTTTCCCCGCCCATAGATTCCCATGTTCCCTGCTTTGTTTTGATAAGTCAGACTAGCATTCTATCTGAACTACTTCTTCTCTCCAGAAGGTAGGTGTTCTTTAAGAGTGAATCTGTAACCCGTAGCTCATGTAGCAGGTTTTGCAGTCACTGTTACTGAGTCAGTGAAAACAGCTATCTAGCATATTTCCACATTACCAAGAAAGAAATCCCCATAGACAGCCGCTACCTTCTGCTGCCTGGCTCTTTACTCTTGTGCAAGTTGGAATCATGCAGCCTTCAAATCTCTTACACAGAAAGGCAATTCTTCACTGAGATGGCTGGGAGCAGAAAGTACTAGACACAGTACTTTCTTAAGTAGCTGTAGCAGGAATGCAACTCTTACTCTGTAATTTATGAGAAACATTGGACCTATTTCTGTGCAGTTTTGAGAGTTTAAGTCATTGTGTTACATACAATTGATGCAAACTCTTCAGTGAACCCAGACTCTTAACTGCTGTTCTTCTGTTACCTCCCAGGACTGAAAGTCCAATAATTATTTTTGTTTGTTTGTTTCTAAAACAGATTGTTTGCAAAATACCAGTATTTTGATTCCCGGGGGATGTTCATATCTATCGTGTTCTCAGCACCACTGCTGTTCAATGCTATGGTCATTGTGGTATGTATGATACAGATTTTTTATGTCCTGGGTTTCTTCAGTCATAAGCTTTCCAGTTTTAATAATGACTTCAAATGATTTTAGATTATGTGGATACAGAAGACTTTGAATGTGATGTCTGACCTAAAGAGCTTGCAAGCAAAGAGAAAGGAGAGAAAAAGGAGAAGAAAAGAAGAATAATGCCTCACTGTTGCTGTGGACCTTGTTTTTCCTACAACTTGGTTGTTTCCAGCTGTAAGCTTCACATGGCCCAGATGTCCTCTGTCACCTGACTCATGGTTTGGAAAATGGTTCTTATATTTTACACCCACAAAGATGGAGGCCTCACTAAAGCTGTTTCTTAAAAGAGCTAACGATGTCACCTTAATGTATGTTGAATGTGGACCCACATTTGCATGGTGGGAGCTTTCTGGTTTAGCCACAGGAAGAAACTTGCACAGCTTTTCACAGTTTGCTGGTAGACCTCATTATATAACTAGAGTTCACTCAATTTTGAGTGTGGAAACAAAAATAAACAGCGCCATCCTGCTGTGGCACCACTACCTACTCACTCTCCTGTTTCTACCCTGTAGTGGTCGCTCTCAGTTAAGAGTTATTTTGAAACTGGGCAGTGGTGGCTCACACCTTTAATCCCAGCATTTGGCAGGCAGAGCCAGGTGGATCTCTGTGAGTTCAAGGCCATCCTGGGCTACAGAATGAGTTCCAGGAGAGGCACAAAGCTACACAGAGAAACCCTGCCTCGAAAAACCAGAGAGAGAGAGAGAGAGAGAGAGAGAGAGAGAGAGAGAGAGAGAGAGAGAGAGAGAGACTTTGATGACATTTGTCACCACAGATGGGCATGGTACTGGTGTCTGTTGGGTAGAGACTAGGATGCTGGACATGGTACTGGTGTCTGTTGGGTAGAGACTACAGAGCACAGGACAGCCCCATCATGGAATATTGTTCTGTATATAATGTCAGCAGTACCCTGGCTGAGGGAACTGTGGGACAGGTTTGGAAAAGAATGCAGTATATCAGTTCCCATGAAGCTAAGCCTCTAAAGAATCGAGTTGGGACTATGCCACTGAAAATGTTTTGTTTAAAAATACTAATCTAGAATGGGAGCTGTAAAGTCAAGACTCCATGGAAAATAGTATGTCAAATGAACCATTTGGTTTTGTTTTTTCTGGGTACAAAATTATAAATACTTGCATACTCGGTGAATGACTTAGTTGTTTCTACACAGACTGTGACAAGTGCAGACCAGTTCTTCCTGAGTGTCACATGCTGGGGTTTGTCGAGCACAGAGAAGGGCTTATAGCTTCTCTTCTGTTTTCTCAGATATCCTTAGTGTTTATGGAATCTGGAGCAATAAATCTCCAGAAATTGCAAATGACTGGAGACTCAGAAACAGTATTTAATACTGGGAATTCTGTAGACTCTTAGCTTTAGTTTAAAGAAATAATTTGTATTTTCTTTATTTAATAGGAGTTTTTTCCTTCCTAAATGAAACATTCTTCAAAGTTCTAAAGTAAAAATCTAGATAAAAGTATTTAAAAGGTTAAAAGTAGACAGTTCGATAGATTACAGTTATGTTCTTAAATCCAGATACTCAGTTTTAAATGTTTATGAACTCTTAGTAGAAAGCCTACTGACTGAATTGTGAATCTGATAATCCTAAGGTGTGAGTTTGTGGCTCCTTCATGAAGCCACTGCAGCACTTAACCTAAATTGTGTTCTCATTTCTTGATTTGTTCCATTTTTACATTAAACTAAAGTACCAAAGGAAATAGCATAGTATAGTAAGTCAGTTTTAAATTTAAAATCACACTGTTAAGTCATGGACATTGCATCTAAGGGTATATCTAATTGTGTGATTCTGAAAATTACTGGTTCAGGTTGTTCAATCATTTTTATGGTTACAAAGGCATTCACAATAACATTGATTAGTTTCACAGAAAATAAGAACAAATTGGTCAATTATATTTGGTTAGATAAATCTGAAGCAGGAGAGTGTCAAATAGGTCTAGAACTCACCAACCAGATCTGTTCCCCTTGACCTTTGTGTCCAAAGCTTGTGCAAAATGGGTCAGAGAGGGGTTGAGTAGCCTGAGTTCTGGCTTTGTCCAGGGCAGCTTCATGGGTGTTGGAGAGACTAGAGAGGAACTAGGGCACTTGTGGATTCTGTACATTTTAAGACAACACTTACCAATCACACATTGTTTGGACTGCCTGTATTTGGAACCATCCAACTTAATCTATTTTTCTCTGATAAAATAGTACAAAGGTATTGTTTACTTCGCCATGTGTTGATATTAATACTATAATAACTATGATATTAATACTATTAATATCTATGACCTTGACTTTTAGGCTTTTGTGCCTTGTGTCTGCATATGTGGTTGTGGATGCACATGTGCTTTACTTTTTTTAAAAAAAAGGAATATTTTGGGTTGGAGAGATGGCTCAGTTAGTACTTTCCTTTTAAGCATGAAGACCTAAGTTTTAACTCACTTAAAATTTGTGCACAAATTATAATCCCAGTGCTGGAGATGTGGAAATAGACAGATGTCTAGAGTTCCCTAACCAGCCAGCCTACTTGGCTAGCTCTAGGCCAGAGACTGTCTCAAAAATGAGATGGGAACTTACAGGATAGCTCAGTGAGTAGAGGTGGTTGCTGCTAAGCAGTACAGTCCAAGTTCAGTTCCTGGAAAACCCACTTGCTGAAAGGAAAGAACCAACTCCTACAGGATGTCCTCTGACTGTACACACACACACACACACACACACACACACACACACACACACACACACAAGTAGATGTTTAAAAAAAAAAACATAGTAGGCATTCCTGAGGAGCAACACCTGAGGTGGTTCTCTAGCTTTCACACTTGCATGAATATTGGTACACACATAACACATAAACAAATGTTTTGTATTTTATGAAACTCACACTCAGTGGCTAAAATTATACTTTGAGGAATTGTCGTAATATTGTCCTTATATTAAGGAAAACCCTGCAAGCCAGAATTATGAACAAGCAATTGGGTTTGTCAGTGCAGCTCTGAGGATTTTACAGATTTGACCAGTGCTGTGTTCACACTTCTGTACTGCAAGGTTCTCAGGCAATCTGAGAGACATAAGGAAATATTCTTTTACTGAGTAGTTATGGAAAGCAAAGGCCTGTGATAACCATTTTACACATTCTACCTATTAAACCTTATGTTTGTTGATTACTGCGCATTACTATACAATAAAATATGTTTGATAATATGCAGTGTGCTTTCCCTGGTGTGTGTGTGTGTGTGTGTGTGTGTGTGTGTGTGTGTGTGTGTGTGTATGTGTTGAATCTAACCTTGAGCCAGGTTTCTCTGTAGGGCTGGTTTCTTGGTCTCTGCCTGTGTTTCTCATGCTGCTGGAAATGCAATGATGTCAGCATCAGTAGAGGAAAGTCAGTATGGAGATGTGTAAATAAGAAAACCATATGTGGGTCTGTTATTAACATCCTATGAGAAATGCAGTGGCGAGGGACTGTGATCCTCTTCTCTCTTCACAACACATCCCTGTGGACATGAAGTGTTCATAGGCCTGCTAAGATTCAGAACAAAGCTTCAACATTCTTCAGCAAATATTGGAGTCTGGCACACAACTGACTCCATTCCTGAGGGCCAAAACTGATGACTTTCCTTGGGTAAGGACACTCACAGAGGAGCCTCCTGGGTACCTTAAGTGGAATGTTGGGTCATATGACATTCTGCCAACCAGCCTATCCTTTATGAATATTTACTGGGGTCAGCTGTGGTCAGGGGGTGCCTGTCCCACATCCACTGATTCATATGGCAGATAAGGAATGGGCATCTAAGTGCCAGAGACTGTCAAAGTGGATATTATGAACCAGTCATTGGAGACAGTGTTTTCAGATAGTCAAGTTTATGCAGTCATTCTTTGGTACCCACAAGGAACTGAGTCCAGAATCCCTTTCAGATACCAAAATCCTCAAGTGCCCAAGTCTCTACCTAAAATGGTATAACATCTGCACAGAACTCACACACATACTCATATAGTTTAATCTTTAGATGACTTAAAATATCCAATACAATAAAAACACTATGCAAGTCATTGCTATACTTTTTCAGGAATGATAATTTTTAGAAGTAGCCATTCATGTTCTTCATAGATGTAGTTTTCCCCTTGAACATTTTCTGTCCAAAGTTGCAGGAATCCAAGCACATGGAAGCCAAGTTGAGTACTGGAAGTGCTCTGGAGAGAGCAAGTGGTGCAGGAGGCTCTTAGCAGTATATTGTAATTTAAGCAGTTCCTGAAGGGAGAAAATGGTGGGACCATGTAGGGTTGGGACAAGGTACAGGCAGCCTATGTGAAGCCAATTTCCGAACCGAGGGGCCGCAAGTCCCTGAAACCTGGAAAGACTGGCAATCCTGACTGACACGGATGCCCATGACAGGGCTGTTTAGGACAAAAGCATGGCCTGTGTTGTAGCCTGCGTTCAGGCTGTTCTGGCTTGAGCAGGCTGAGAAGGAAAAGGAAAAAAGTCATGAGGTAGTTGGCAGGGACTTAAAACCACAGATATGATGTTGCTTCTGATGCAGACATGAATGGGGTAGTGGGGTTCTATGTGTTCTGGAAAAAGATCAAGTGTTTCTTAGTGGACAACAAAAGCATGAAGCAGATGTGGAGGAGCATAGGTTGGTGGGAGGGACCAGTGAGGCTGTTAGAGACTAGCGGAAAAGGTATCCAGGGCCAGACCTGAAGGTAAGACATGCTGTTGTTCAGAGGAAAGGGGGTTGGTAGTCCTTGATTAAGCAATGCCTCAGCCATATGGCCTTGGCTGGAGCCTGTTCCATAGATGTAGGGCTAGAATTGTCACCAATGAGACATCTTGTCCAGCTGACTGTTGCTGCCTTATTCCTCTGCAGATTTTTTTTCCCTTTTTTGTGATCTATAATTGCATTGTGAT
Organism: Peromyscus californicus insignis; assembly: GCF_007827085.1. Lineage (NCBI taxonomy): Eukaryota > Metazoa > Chordata > Mammalia > Rodentia > Cricetidae > Peromyscus > Peromyscus californicus. The sequence goes on along the minus strand of NW_026294492.1, from coordinate 392,053 downwards.
ACATCTAGGTTTGTCTGTATTTGTCTTGTATAGTTAGTTCTCAAGTTATCAATTTTGGAAATTTCTAGCTCATTTTTTTTATATAGTATCCATTTAGAAATATATAAAATGTACCAGAAGCTGAGCTCCAAGTTGCAGGCAGACAGGTGCGTTCTCTCTCATAGGTGAAGAGGCCTCTGTAAAACTGGTGTCTAGCATGGCCACTGACTTGAGAACTCACACTTTATCCACCTGCAGTATGCCACCTGCCTGTGTTGTGTTTCAGAAGTTCCTGTAAGCTGCAAGTAAAACAGCAGTGTAGTTGGAAGTTTTCCTGTCCCACCTGGCTGGCAGTCAGGACAAATCTCTCCCACTCATATCCCCCAAGTAAACACACAGAGGCTTATATTAATTATAACTGCTTGGCCATTAGCTCAGGCTTATTACTGACTAACTCTTATGCTTAAATTAACCCGTAATTCTTATCTATGTTTAGCCACATGCCTTGATACCTTTTCTCAGTTCTGCCTTGTCATCTTGCTTCCTCTGTCTGGCTGGCGACTCCTGACTCAGCCTTCCTCCTCCCAGAATTCTCCTTGTCTGCTTATCCCACCTATACTTCCTGCCTGGCTACTGGCCAATCAGCATTTTATTTATCAACCAATCAGAGCAACACATTCACAGCATGTAGAATGACATTCCACAGCACAGCAGCTCTGTGTATATTGATTCCAGTTGCTGTCGATATATTGATTTTCTGTTTTTTAATCGTTTCTTTTTGTTTCTAAAACTAGTGTTAACTCCATGTAAATGGGGTTCTAGAAAAGCAGAATGTCTTAGTTTGGGTTCTATTGGTGTGATAAAACACCATAACCAAAAGCAGCATGGGGGAGAAAGTGTTTATTTCATCTTACTCTTCCACATCACAGTCCTACATTGAAGAAAGTCAGGGCAGGAAATCAGGAACCTAGAGTCAGACACTGAAGCAGAAGCCCAAGAAGAGTGCTGCTCACTGGCTTGTTCCTTTCAGCTTGCTCAACCTTGTTTCTTATACAAATCAGGACAACCTTCCCAGGGATGGCACTGCTTGCAGTAGACTGGGTCCTCCCACATCTATCATCAATCAAGAAAATGTCCCAGAGGCTTGCCCCACAGGCCAGTCTGGTAGGGAACATTTTCTCAATTGAGGTTCCTTCTTCCCAGATAACTAGCTTGTGTCAAGTTGACAAAATACCAACCAGGACATAAGACCAAAGGGAATCTATGCCTATAGGCTTTGTTTCCTTGATACTCTGTCAGGCACGTTTGAATCACTGGCTCCTGCATCTTGCTTGTGGGCTGTGTCTCCTTCTGTGGCCTTCAGCTGACCCTCTGCGTTACCTCTACTAAGTTGTAGCTCCTGTGATGGGTTTGGACCTCCTGTTTTAGGAAACCAGTCAACATTGCTTGTGTCTTTAGCAACAGAAATGAGTTATGGTGCCTTCTGTGATTGGAGGCAGCTGATCTGTGTATGTATCTGTCCATTTCATGTGAAGTAATCTCCGAGTCCCTGACTCAGGATATCTAGTGCTCTTGACTCCACACTGCCCCATCTGCTTGGAATTTTTGCTTGCTATTTCCACTCTTCACCCAAGCTCACCTATGCTGTGTTATTTGAAACATCCAGTATGTTTGGACAGGGGGCCGTGGTCACCATCATCTTTTTCTGGAAGCCTATCTTCTGTCATGTAGCTTTTCAGTCACTTCATTATAATACTTCTGTTATATAACCTGATTGTCAAATACTTCATAGTGACCAAACCAGGTAAGGCCAACCCTACTTAGCCAGTTTCTGGTGTGAAGTTGCAGTTATGTACTGATTGCCAATATAAATGATACAGACACTTGTCACCTTCAAGAACTACCTTACCTTTCTGTTATTGGCTGGGGATAAATTCCTGTTTGTCAAAATTGCTTACAAAATAACTTTTTATGGCAGTTATTGTTACTGAAGTATTGTTAAGTTAGTATTCAAAAGGATATCTGGGCATCAATTATACATGTGTCCTGGGATCAGTCTCCACTTAGTCACAACAGAAATGTTTTGTGATTGACAGGTAAAATCCCACTGTTTATTGTATTTCCTTGATTATCAGTGAAGTTGTTTAACATTGCCTTTCTCTCTATAGCCTGATCACACATACGCTTCATATTGCAATATAGTCTTTACAAATACACTGCTAATTTCATGTCAAGATCAACAACAGATACAAATGCATTTGTCTGCTTTGTCTTTGAATTTGACCTGTGTTAAAGTTCTATAAAATGCATAGTTGTATACTTGAGCCACTGAGTAGATCTTAGGACTGAGCCTCTTATCCCTGAAGGCTGAAGGTGTCCTCTTCATCACAGTCCCAGACAGGAAAAGGTAGAGGGATTGAGGAAGCCTGTGTGGCATCCTCTCAACTGTCTTGGGTGTAGGGTCATGGTCATGCTCAAGCATCTGCTTGGAATATTTCATGGGATCCATGGATGAACAACACTATACTTTCCAGGACCAGCTCCAGAACACAGCATTTCAGTGGCAAGAATATCTAGAATCCATGAACTTGATTACTGAAGCCATGATTTTCTTTCTTGTGGGTTTATTTGCAAAGAACTATATGTTTGCCCATGTAGTCACTCAGGCTAGTCATTTACTTTTAGATCTTCTCCATAAGTTTCAGATATGATAATTACAAAGTCAATAGAAATTTCAGGCAATGTATTTTGATAACATAAAATTTTATCCAAAGATATGTCAAGACATTTAGTGCACAGAATTGTTTTACTTTTGAAGCAGGCCAAATGAATGCCTTGATGGGATCTTGTCTTTCTTCAAGTGTGACTCTTATACTTAACTGATTCTCCCTTGTTTTAAATTGATAGTCCTCTAATTGGATGCATGTTTTCCATAGGCCTGCAGTGGTGTGCAACAGTGGGTGACTTGGAAGTCATTCGTTCCATAGAGGTCCCTATTTCTTAGACTGATAAAACAAAAAATGTCAAGTGCTGAGTAGAGCCTCTGGTTCTGCTCTATTACTTACTTTCCACTTAACCTCCAGAGGGCGCCAAAGCTCCATGTCACCTACCGTCAGACACTTGGCAGCCCAAGTTCTAGTTACTGAAGAAAACGTCATTCCAAAAGATGACCTAATATTTTTTGGTTGAGGAATATCTTCCAGAGCTAAAGGAACTCGACAAAGAAAGGTGATTTGTTTTTTACATTTGAACCGGATTAACAAGCACATTACATAGCATAATATGCTGTGCATGTGTACACAATGTGCTGTGTATGTGTACACAGCACACATACAAAGCACACAAATTGACTTTTCCATTTCATTATCGAACAGTGATCTTAAAATAGTTTTATCAAGAGAAGAAATGAGAGAAAACATGAAAGAGATGATGCCATTTCTTAATACATGATCTCATATGACATTGAAATGAGTGGGGTGGTTGCTCCGCACCTGTGCTTGGCATTGAGGTCCTGGCATTGTACAGGAGGAAGATGATGCCTTGCATGAAAGAGCTTCTGCCTCAGGAACTCTGAGCAAAGCATATAAGTTAGACATTGAAGGAAGATAAGACTCCTGGAAGCTTTAGCTTCAGGCAGATATTCAGGCTACTGGGAACATCCCTGGTCCTTCAATAAACACAACGCTGAGGACTTAGGAACCTGCTCAGGATTACTCTGTCCTGGTGTCCCATATTTCCTACACATTGTGCCTTCAGTGCACAGTGAGCACCAGTGCTGTTCAGCATTAGTTCTTCACAGTCACATTTGAACAGCTTCAGAGAGCCAGGTACAGACCACCCTTATCCTCAAATGCTTAGACCTGCCATTCCTAGACTTTAGGGTTGGGTCCATTCCTGGAAGTGATGTGGCCTGGGGAACAAGAAACTTGGGCTGGAGCAAAGAGAAAGCCTTGCAGAAGGACCCACTCTTGGAAGCCAATTACTGAGGCCACTGTGGGGATGCAATGGAAGGTGACAAACAGCAAGAAGGGAAGAGGGGAGAGAGCAAGAGCAGAAGAGGCAGAGAAAGCAAGTTCCAGGTCTAGCTGGCCAAAGGAAATGGGGGATGCACTAGAAGGCAGAAAGATTGCGGCCAATAGAGGGCAACAGCTCAGTTATTAGCACAACCAATATTCATGTTTACATCTATATTCCATTTAACGTTTTGCAATAATTCTACAAAACAGATACTTTGATTATCTGTAATGTAAAAAAAAAATAAAAAGGGAAACCCAGAAAGAAAAGTGGTTTCCATGCTCAACCCTACCATGCTGGGGAAAGAGAGCCTATGGATCTGCATCTCCAGAGCTCTTTGCACAGATCCTGCTAGCCTTGTCAGAGTCTGAGTTACCTTGTTCAGTATCCCTGTTACCTTGGTGCCTGTGGCAAAGACTGAGGTCTACCCATTGAGCCACAGCCAGGCCTTCTTTCTTCCTCAATTTTAACAGCCCAGAGTCTGGCTAGAAGCCAAACTCTCACTGGATTCCTCTAGCCCCAGCTTCTCCTGTCTGTATGTGTGTAAGACCCAGTCCACACCCTGGTGCCTTATAGTCAAAGTCATTTTTCCAGAGTCAGTTGGACCTCAGCTTTGGGCTGAACAGAACAGTCTAGAATCAATTGTGCTAGTAAGGCAGATGCCGAGAAGCTATAGACCTACAGGATGGACCAATGTGGGATCCTTCTTCCTTCCAGGAAAGGTTGGGGTCTACAGGGAAGACAGGATGAAGTAACAAAAATAGATAGATTGTCCAAACTACAAGCTTAGTCAGGAGAAGGCTTATGTTTGACTGAGAGAGAAAGGGAAAGGGAGGAGATAAGAAAGGGAGGATGGTAGAGTAGAGTCAAGTACAAGGTTACCCACTCTAAGTGACCTCCAGACATCTGGAGGGAACACTAGTTCACACAACATTTCTTCTGAACTTGGTATGGCACAATGGATTCTTTATTGACCTCTAAGGTTAATGTTTAAGCTCATGGCAAAGTATGACTCACCTTCTGGAGATGTCATTTTCCTTTAGTCCCATGATTATCTGATGTGAACTAAAACTGGAAGGCAAATGACAAATGGAGTCTCCTCTCTGTAGACTTGAAGTCCAGTCTTGTGTGCTTCAGAGAGCAGGATGCACCTGGGAGTTGCTAGGTGTCAGCTATGGTATTCCTTTAAAGTATGGTGCAAGTTTGAACTAAGTTGTGATTTAGGGGAAACTGCTAGGAGCTCTGGAGAACAACACAGCCCAAGGAAGTGAAAGCCAGCAAATGAGAGAAACAGGTTTGTTGTCTGAGTCTCCCCTGGGGTCCCACATGTCAAAGATATTCAGGGTTCATTGTAGTGGCAGATTAATGACCAAAACCAAAGGGAAAATATGTATGATTTGAATTTTCCTCAAGATTCATCTTCAAATAAATATAAAGAAAGTGAACATTGCTTCTCTTGTTTTAGTAACCATAACTATACTAAGAGATGATGACAGAGGAAGTTAGAGTTCAGACTGTAAGCTCAAGAGAGAATCTATTCCCCTGGAGTGTTGCCAAAGTTCAGCAACAGCAACAGTCTTGAGTACTAATGTTAATTTCTTTGAAGTTTATGGGTTGGGTTTTTTGTTGATTCTCCTGCAGCCGGCCCTTTCAGATCTCGGGAAAGGCCCTGTGCTCACTTGTCCGAGGCTGGTCAGGACAGCACAGGCTCCCATCCAAAGATGGCCTTCCTCACTGCTACTGTGTAACACACAAGGCCGGCCTCAGTGGGTGTGAACAATATGCTCTAAGCTTCTCATGGACTTGCAGTTTTGTCAACAGCTTGGCTTTTCCCAATACTCCAAAGCTGATGGCAGCAGGGCATCCAGGCTCTCCACTGCTCACTCCCAGAATGGGGTGAGGGAGGTTAGCACTGACCATCATAAGGGAGAGCTGGGCCAGGAGCAGGTCTTCCTTCACAACATGGAGTCTAAATTCCAAGAATGAACATCCCAAAGGACAAGTGCATCAATGTGTCTACACTGCTCCTAAGCCCTAGAAGATCAAATCCATTACCTACCCAGTGGTGTCACTGACACCCTTTGCCCACTCAGAGCTGCCTGTCCACCCTTCTAAAACTGAAGCCCCAAGCTGTCAGTCGTTCCTAGACTCTATGAAGCAGTGCCCCCTTATAACCTTGGGTGGGGCAGTCAGGTCTGTCTATTGGAATCTGACCTCCCTGACCTACACAGCAAACATATCCTCTCCCTGAAGCTCAGTGACAAGTTTGGCCTCTGCTTAGGCAGACCTCTTCAGAGGTCAGGGAGTCTGCAGACTAGTGCAAAGCATATTTTGGTGTGTATTCATCTTGTGAGAAAACAGTGTACTGTGTTTTATTAAACTTTTACCACATTTTAATTTTTCTTTTCATAAAATAACATCCATAGGTTGGCCCAAAGGAAAAATCTGGACATATTGCTATTTAGGGACCAGTGCACTAGGTCACACCTGAGGGAAGGGAGCTCGGGAGGTGTCTTTGTGTGTCCAATTCCTGATGTCTGATCCACAGACTTCTACATTCCATTCTGCTTCCTGAGTTAAAACTAATGGTTACAGCTGTTCCCTCACTGTTTCAAGTCCCTACTATAAAACTAAAACAAAAAAACATTGGAAGGTGGAGACGGCAGTGGAGAGGTTATGGGTAGGGTCTGAGCTCCAGTCTGTACTTGCTCACTGTGAAGACAGTCAAGGCTGTCCCAGTAACCTCAGCCAGGGCCACAGTCTCTGCTGCAGAGAAATATTAAAAATTGCTTTGTAAGAAAGGTTGGATAAGGATATTCTCAGGGAAAAAAAAAGAAATAGATTGTACAAAGTTCATACAACATGAACAGTGCTGTTGTATGAAGATAAGTCAAAAAGTAAGAAAGGTTGAATAAGGATATTCTCAGGAAAAAAACAGAAGAAATAGGATGTACAAAGTTCATACAAAATGAGCAATGCTGTTGTATGCAGGTCAGAAAAATAAATAAAAGAGATAAAATTTGAAAGGAAGAAAATGAAACTTGTCTTTAATCACAGATGGTATTATTTTTTACTCAGAAACCCCTGAATAAAGCATATATAGATGACATGATAAGACAGTTGAGGGAGATGGCAGGCTACAATATCAATGCCCACTGTCTATTTTATTTCAAAAACAAAGTCTTTAAAGGTAGCCTTATAAAAGTGTGTTTTATGATCTATTAGTCAAAATATTACTTTCATGGAAACCAATGTAAAAATGTGTGAGATTTTAGGAATAAAATCACAAACATGTTTTTTAAAGATGCAAAGATGAACTGGTAGAAAAGAGTCCACAGAAAGATTTCATGTCAAAAATGAAATATCCCCACATGGATCTATAGTCACTACAGCCCAGGGGAAAGGGCCTTTGAATTGGATTAATATCAACTCCAACAAGGGCCCAAACTGAGGTTCTAACAGCATCAGCAGGCAGATTCCCCACCAGATCCCAAACAATTTCACAGAGAATTAAGAGAAAGATGGATAAAGCTGACTGCCTACACTTAAATTATGAATTATTTTTTTAAAATTTTACTCAAGAGCATTTGGAAAGGTAAAAGACTGGTAATACATAATTGGCAAAAAGAATTCTAGCCAAAGTATATGAAGAATTTCCCCCTAGAATTCACAAAAAAGTAAAAGTGGACGTAGGGGAAAATCACATTTCCTGGAAGCGCTAACCAGGTGGTGATTAGAGTACCAGACAGTCTTTGGGCCTCCCTGGGGCCATCTTCTGATCTGCTGAGCATTGTCAAGTCTAAAATTGTGAAATATTTGCAAAGATGAGAAATGAAAAGAAAAGGGTGCAATGCACTTAGCAGACACCCTGGCCAAGCCTGTGGTGAGGAGCATGTTAGACATTCCTGGAGGAAGAGCTGTGGACCCCCATGGTGCAGATCTTGTCTGCAAAATCCTTACTGGTCTCTTCTCAAACCAAAGGTTTAGTGACTGGAGATGACTCAGTTCTGTAGAACAATCTACCCAGCTATAAGCTTCACCACTGTAAAGTCTCAAAGCCAAACTATGAACAAAACTAAGTCGCAGCAGAGCCTGCACAGGTGCTACCATTCACCAGAAAACAAAACATGACCAAAATTAAGCTTCAGGTATACCTTGTTGATGCATCCTCTTGGGACAATATGGTAAAAATAAGAAGTCTATGGTTCTGCCTGCTGCTCATTCCTGGCAAGGGGGGACATATTTTGGGTTTGAGGTGCACCTAATCTTCCTTCATCATTTTTATGTGATATGTATCATGAAGTAACCTGTTGATCAAAATAACTATTAATTACTAAGTTGAAATATAGTGCTGGTGGGATTAACATTGGTGGGTGAGCATTTTCTGTAACATTCAAGAAATAATCTTCTTAGGTTTGGAAAAGAAAAGAAAAATGAAAACCAAAGCCAGAAAGCAGGAAGTGAACACAGCTGGACAACTCACTCAGCATCATCCTCTGCAGCCAACAAGCAAGCACAGAGGTCACCGTTTGCCAGACTTTAAGCTGCAGTGACTCAGGGCCTGAGACTCTGGGGCTTCCTGGTCTCCAGGGTAGTTCTAGGGCATCCTCACCAAGAAGGCTTCATCCCAGGTAGTGGAGAGGCAAGGGTCTGCTACTGATACAGTTCCAAAGAACCACGCCTTTCATATCCACAGTGCGGTTGAATGTTTTTCCCCACATGGGTTTGTCTCATGTCAAGCTCCAGCTGCTCCTTTATCCCAACATCTGCTCTGCCTCCATGTCTTGCACAGAGGAAATATCTCTCCTTCATTTTGCTCCATGAGAACATTTATCTTCTGGGGATATCTTGCACAGTTCTGCCTTTCCTTCCCTTACCCAATCTGGAGTCTCTTGGATCCTCTGTGTCTTCTTCTGTCCTATTCTCTTTGGGTTCTTATTGCATGCTTCTTCCTGGTTGCATGGGCCTCAAGTAGTGATGCTTTGGGTCCCTTGTCCCATGTAAGTCCACAAAGTCAGGTTTGTCTATCCTCTGATGTCCCTACAAGGTTCAGAACAGAGATATACAGCTGACCCTGTGACTCCAGCATACAATTTCAGTGTGCCTCCCTGTGCCTTTACCTTTCTTCCATCTTTTTAATTCCCTTCTTTCCATTGACGAAATACCCTACAAGTCACAGCCAGGGTATCTCTCCTTAACTACCTGGGCTGTAAAGTCATGTGACTATGGATGTTGTAGTTTCTTTAATAAAATATGATATATGAGATGGTGCATTTACCTTTTATAAGCAAAAATAATTCATTTGGTGATGTGTGCCTGTTTGCTTCGTAAAACAGAGGATACAAAGTCAAAATCACAAAGCTATGTTTGAAGGAGACTGGTTTTTTGTTTGTTTGTTTGTTGTTTTTCGAGACAGGGATTCTCTGTGTAGCCCTGGCTGTCCTGGAACTTGCTTTGTAGACCAGGCTGGCCTCAAACTCACAGAGATCTGCCTGCCTCTGAGCGGTGGAATTAAAGGTGTGAGTCATCACACCTGGCAGGGACTATGGTTTTAATGGCCCCTCGGACAGGAAGGAGCCTATGGGGACAAGAGCTGAGATCCAGGAAACCTCCTGCCAGCCAGTACTTCAGCCTGAGGCACAAGAATCATTGCACTGGCTACACATCATTCTGAGTACCCTGGCAGCTTCAGGGACACCAGGGTAGTTACAGGAGCTCTATCTCTCCTTCTTGTCATCTCAGACTCTACCAATCAGTGGGCTGGGCCTTCTGAGGACTGAGGGAAATGAGCAGGAGGACACAGAGCTGGGTATATCACAGTGCTAAACTGAGACAAGTGGCCAGGCTGGTTTGCAAGGCCTAAGGGGAACCAGAAGGTACAATGCAGGAACTCTTTCTGGTCTCAGAGGTGGAACTTGACCTCAGGAACTGGGCCCACTGGCCTCCCACAGCCACGTGATGAAATCAAGCTGGTACTGACTTGGTTACTTCAGATTTACCTTTATACCCACCAGCTTCCTCTGGCTGTAGTCTCCCCCACATGTCCTCACTGGAAAGCAAAACAGACCCTGGGTTCAATGTCGAGTCCTTTTAGAAACAGATGTGTGTTGAGTGGCCTGAACGTGCCAGCATGTGGCATTAATTTAGACTGCATTCACTCTGTAATTGACCCTTACTTTATCGACAATCAGGCTGACAATACCCCACCCCCCTGAGTTGCTAAAATATTTTAGAATCCATTCCAGAAAATCACTTTCCCAGATTTCTGAGTAGCAACTGTTATTGATTTCATTGCATTCACCCAAGTAAACAGAATATTTTGAATACTTAATACGTTTCCCATTATTTAGCATCACACAAACCAGATAATGGAGGCTTGTAGCGAATGAGATTCGGTAATAAGCCACATTGGCAAATCATCCTGGGCCCATCCCGAAGCCAGTTCCTGGAGACTCACAGATGTGCAGGGCTCAGGTCTGGGAACTCTTTCCTTCATAGCTCAGGGACATGTCTACACTATAGTCGACACAGCTGTCCTACAGAGCCCTCAGTTGCCAAGTGCCACTAATGAAACTCCAAATAAAGGGTCAGCTGAGCTGGTCCCTCCTGGCCTCCCTTCATAAACAGAGTTCTGAGCTTTCTTCCATTTGACATCTGATGTGGAGATGAACCCCCTCCCTGAGTTTCAACAAGGGCCCAGGGCACAAGAACATTCACAGAGTACAGTTCAGGGAACCAGCAGTGACCTTACTGCCATCATCATGACTGTGAGCATGTGCGTCCCAAGGTGGAGCAAGTTTTCAGTGCAGCAGGCCTGTGCTGGCTCCGAGCTGCTGGCAGGTGGCAGTCATACTTGTGAGAACCAAGGGCTGAGTGAAGGAGCCATGGATGTGCCCTCCTTAGGATAACTCCTTTCTAGAAACAGGCTGCCCCTCTGCATTTGGTAACACAGCTACAAGGACTTTTGCTGAGGTCAAAGAGTTTAACATGCTTACCCTGTTGCTGGTGCTTCTGCATTGTACATTTCTCAAAACATCAACCTCAAAATCATCCTGACATCCAGATGACTTTGCCTCCTAACACTGTCCAGGGTCATTCTGGCCTCACCACCCTCCATGGCACTCTGTCCCCTTAGAATACCTTCAGTGATAGTCTTGGATGTTATATGAGGATGGATAGTCCCAGTTATCAGCAACACAGGATAAATAGAGGATTTAGTTTTGTTCATGAATGTGCCTTGCTGCTCATCTCAGCTTCCCCAGCTTCCTCCCTGTCCCAGTCTGACAGAGCACAACATGGATCACCTGCCTAAGACATACACAGCCTTTGCCCAGAGGCCAAGTTGTTAAATCTATCTCTTGATGCAGACGTTCTCAATCAGCACATGGGTGACCCAGAAGGTTCAGGCTGGTGGTGTGTCCACATGGCCCTGGGGAACAGTACAAGTAGAATGTGCTCTACATTTGATAACCAGATTCTGCCTGTTGAATTTGTACTTTCCATTTGAATATTGGTAAAATATTTTACCTCTTTTAGAAAAATCAGTTAATTCCTTCTTCCCATACAGTGTTGCAGAAACTTGGAAAAATGAAAGATTCATGAACTTGGAGTCTATCATCCTGACATTACTTGATAAATAATAGTCCATGTTATTATAGCTTTAACCACTTACAGTATTTAATTAGAATATTTTATAAAAATACTATATCAAACAAGAATAAAAAACTAAAATATTGATTTTTTAATATTTACATCTAATATTGCTGCTTCTCTGACCTCCCCAGCGTGGTGGGAGCAATATCCAAGCAACTTTCACAGAGAACTAGAGCATCTTTGATTTCCTCAATACAGTAGAAAGAAAGGTGAAGCTCACAGGTGATACAGCAGAGCCAGAGCTTCCCAGAGCACTACTAGTCCACAAGTCTTCCCGCAAGCCTGTGTGAAAGCTGAGAAAGTGGCTTTTCTCTCCCAGGACAAATGTGCTTGGCCCAAGGCCCAATTTTCTGGAATCTGGAATGACAGTGGTATTGATTGCTCAACAATCCTGTGGTTTTTGAGAGCCCAGGATTGAAACTAAGGTGTGTGCTTCCCCCAAGGTCTGCAGGTATGTTGCACTTAATTCATTAAGGGTACTAGGATACAGCAAGAGGTTGCAGGAAATGGGAATGGCCACCATCAGCAGACTTGAATCTGTATCTATGGGCCTATTGCTGAGGCTAGGGTTGTTGAGAAGGCCCTCCATTCAGTGTGGATTTTTTTCCAAATCAAGGTCAGAGAAGAATGCCATAATTTTAGTTATGCAATTGTATGAATAAACACACAAGTGTTTTATTCCATGTGGTCACATATTTCATGTAGAGAAAAATATTCTATACACTTAATTTGAATTGAGTTTTTTATTTATGAGGGATCAATTGACTGGTGATATGGAGCACTTAGAGTTTCAAGTCTAACTTTCTATGTATGTGAGAGCTGAGCCTATGGAGGCTGTTCTTCGGGAAGAAAGAGAGCGCTAAGGGATTCTGGCCTAGATTATTCCCCACCCCATGCCTGCAATGTAAATCTGTTCTGTGAATAGAAATGTCTTAATGTTTTGAGAAGTTCAGGATAAAATGTAGATACTATTATGATAGGAAGTCCGTCAAGCCATCACCAAAGCTCACATTATCTTATGAATATGCAACACATTGATGCTGGCAAGATTTAGTCTTAGAAAGCCACTTCACTTCCTGAGAAGCATTTTTTTTTCTATTTGCAAAGTTGACGACACTGTGCAACCTACTTCCCTTGTTGTAGGAACTTATGATAAGATGACTCACAGGCAGTGAATGACTTCACCAACTCTCTAAAGCTTGACCAGCTCAGTCCAAACAAAGCTCATCCAAGAGACAATGGCAGGTGCTTCTGACCCAAGAGTTCTCAGTTTTCAAGTCCTCCTGCCAGGATCCTCTACACTAGCTGCAGGTGAGGAGCAAACAGATCAGGGAGGTGCTGGAACATCCAGGCCATAGGTCTGAGAGCAGCACAGTTATTTGTGTTTTCTCCCCAACCTAATTAAGTCAGTGTCCCAGTACCCAAAGAGAATGGATCAGGAGTAAACAGCAGTAAGTTCTATCAAAATACAGCCCTAGAACATGCACCACAAACCTTAGTCCAAAGATTCATATACCATACACATGTTATATATGGAAACACTGGGAGGCTAGGGAAATTGCTTTCTTTCTCCTCTTGGTAAAGTCATATTTGCACAGAGTATTATATTTAAAAAGATACAGTTGTAATTATCTTTAAACATTGGGGACTTGGCATTCTGTAGTTTTTGTTTGTTTTGAAGTCTGGCAGGTGCATAGATTTAACACATACTCGGCACTCATTCGGAAATCTGACATGTAATCAGATGCTCCCTCCAGACTCTGGGATTGTATCAGGTATCCGTGTGGTCTTCAGGGAGGATCCTGCTGAAGTTGCATGCCAAGAGAAAGAGAAAATAAGGAACCAGTCTGCACTTTCTAGGATAGAAGAGTTAGTATGTAAGAAACTTATAGGGAAGGTGGGGAAGGGAAAAAACAACAAACAGCCAAGTGCATGGAGCCACTTTAACAACTTTGTCACAGAAACTTATAGACTCTATCGGCATGTTTTGATAATTTGCCTAAAATAACAGAAACAGTCATCAGGCTCTAATTCTGAACATGGGGCAGAGATCTGGCAACCCACAAGGCTCACACTGATACCCAGGCATTTGGCTGAGTCCTGGCAAGGAGATGGCTACTGAAGGTGATGGATAATGGAGTCCTGTCTTTATAGCATGTCCAGAAGAGACATGTGTGTACTCACGTCACACTTCTGCAAACCACACCAGAATTAAACTGAAATCTGATCCCATGATGGAGGAGGCAGAAAAGATGTTGTCTGAGTTAAGGTTTCTTTTGTTGTGAAAAAACATTGTGACTATAAAAAAAATAAAATTAAAAAACCATTGGGGAGGAAAGAATTTATTTCAGCTTAGTTTTCACATCACATTTCTTCACTGTGAGAAGTCAGGACAGGAACCTCTGGGCAAGAATGGATGTAGAGGCCATGGAGGAATGCTTCCAATGTTTCTTACTGCTTATTTCCCATGACTTGCTCAGTCTGCCTTCTTATAATACCTACCAGCCAAGGGTAGCACCACCTACAGTGAGCTAGGGATTCCCATACCAATCAGCAATCAAGAAAATGCACTACAGACTCACCTACAGGCAAATCTTACAGAGGCATTTTTCTTAATTGAGGTTCACTCTCCTCAAACGACTCTACCCTTTGTCAAGTTGAATAAAACTAGCCAACACAGATGTGCTTTATCTCAGGAGCACTGTGCAATCCACAGTGTCTCTGGCCCCTCCTGTGCGTAGGGTAGAGACACACTTTGGCTGTTGACATTCAACAGTCCTAGTAAACTGAGTCAACTCTAAGCTGATGAATGGAAGTCTTTGGGTTATATGAACTGATATGGGATAGAGGTGAGTTGGGAGCATTTGAAGTCAGACATCAGCTTCCAGATCCCATCATAGTTCTGAAGTTCAAAAACAAGAAGCCTCTCCCCAGATTATAGTCTCTAGTCATACCTCCTATCTGCTCTCAATGCTCAGAGGCTTCAGTTATCCCCCTCTCTGTACTTTGCCTGAAGCCTCCCTGTCATTGGCATCCCAGCTCTAATCCCCAACCATGGCAGCCTTCCCATGTGTTCTCTTTTATGGGTCAAAACTGGCTTGGACCTTTGAAGAAATAGGATAGGTGTGACTTCCTTAAGTTTCTGCAAACAGCTTTGCTCCCAAGATTTCTATCCCTTAAATCCTTAGTAGTACTATATTTTATTTATTTTTTAATATTTATTTTTGACAGTTTCATACAATGTATTTTGATAAAATTCTTTTCTCTGCCCCACCACCTCCCAGATCCTTTTCTACCGCCCTATGCACTCAACATCATGTTTTTCCCTCTCTTAAAAATGTACAGAGAGAGAGACAGAGACAGAATAAGAAACAGAGATAAGAGAGAGAAAGATAGATAGGGAGGGAGAGGAGAGGAGCCCAATTTTTGTTAGCTAACTACTCCTGAGCATAGGGCCTGTTCTGGAATGTAGTTGATATACCCAGATTAGCACTGTATTTTAAACATGGTCTATCCTCTGATTATATACCCTTGAATGCTCCTCCTGGATCATCCCCTGTGCTTCCTACTGCATAAGGGGATACTATATTAGCCTAGAACACAAGGAAGAGCTTCCTGTCCAAGCCTGCTAACTGAGGAACAGTCAGTAGGTGTTGTAAATATGCTACTTGAAGGACTTGCAAGTTGGTGTTTTACCATGCAGCATGCATCACACTTGTCTAGGTCCTGGTGGGCAAGGTGTCCTTTGTTTTCAGCGATTTTCACTCATAAACTGCCCACCCATCCAGACCTTTCTTAGGTCACTCAGGATTACATTTGAATGTCCTCAGTTAAATCAAGCAATCCTATGCTTGGGACAAGAGATACTAATTGTCAGATGGTGATTCAGCTCACACAGGCACCAAGCTTATCCTGGAATTAATGAGTCTGTGACTCTGCACATTTACATGGGTCTTCACAGCCATGGAGATAATTCTGATTCACAACTTCATTCTCCTTTCCTAAGAGGGGATTCTGTAAACTGTGTTAGTTCCACTCCTGAGCCTTCTGGGCCAGCTTTGCAGAGGGAGAGGCAGGGTAGAAGTTGAGTTGTTTCCATACTCTGATTCTAGTCATGACAGCCATGAACATTTCTTTTACAGTGATAATTAGCTGATAAAATTTACAGACTATCCTTTCAGCCTAGAAGTCTAGATATCCATTTGGACTTCACTTTGGAGATACCCCTTGGATAAGTCTAGGTGCAGGACCCACATATCACACTGGACCCCTCTCTGCTTTCGGCCTGTAATCCTGTGAGTGAGGCTAATCAGAGTCTTACTGTCTCACTCAGTCATGTCTGGGATCTGTAATTGAGATCCACCAACCTCCACTCTGTGCTCACCTCAGTGGGTCATCTAGAGTAAGACATGTCCCTCTCCACTGCAAGATAACCTGCTCTGATGAGTAACATCATTGCATGGCCTACACAGGGCCTTGAGACAGGGCAGGTGAACTCTTTCTATAACTTTCTTTATAATCCTTCTGAATGGGTACCCACTTTGAGGGTGACTCTTCCTTTGTTAAGGCAAATAAAAAGCTTGAGAACATAGATCTCACAGAAATGGATGGCATTGGAATGAGCAAGCAAAGAATACTCTCCACAGTATCTGAAAAGAACTGGTTTCTACATGGTACTTCCTCAGGGTGTGTACTACAGGTGCACATCATGTCCCCAGGGTCAAACTGGCATAGCTGAATGCATTGCTGGGGAACCATGATCATTTCTTACATATGGACCTTAGTGACTGTACCAGGGACAAGGCTCCCAGCATCATCTCTGGGAATGCAAATTCCAGCTCATGAAACAAGAGACATCCCGTTAGAATGAATTAAGAGCAAGTCCTGGGTGAATTATGGAGTCCTTTTAAAGAAATGACTGTTTTATTGTTAAAATAAATAGTAGCCATTCTCATGGTCCAGGACATTGCTAAACACCCACTATATGTTGCAATTAGGGAAAATGATGCTTATATACCTGCCTGCCAAGGTCTCTACACTTCAATCAGACCCAGTATAGTCCTTAGCTTCCCCTAAAAATTCCTGAGGCCCTCACACCTGATTTGTTCTTGTTTTTGCATATCTAACAGAGTTACTGCCACACCTCTGTTATGGTTTCTTGTCAGATGGTCTCAGTGAGGTTGTGGTGATGGTTTTATTTCTGTCTGCCTCTCCAAGTGTTCTGTGCACTGGAAGAGCCTGAGCTGCGTGCCAGTACAGTCCTGTGCAGGACAAATTTACAAAGATGCCTGCAGAGAATTGAGTGTGCAATTGTCAGAAGTGCTCTGCATACTGCTTTCAGAGTTTCTCAGATTCATCTCTTTCTGTATTCATGTCTTCTGTATACTGATAGGTTCTCTACCTCTATCTGATACTACTGATCAATCTCTCTTGCTTTGTTGTATTGACCTTGTCAAGCTTGTGTCACAGTGGTCCTGGTTCTGTATTCAGTACATAGCACAGCTCCTGGCACAGTGAAAGTGACTCTCATAGGACCAGTAGATCCCTGTTCAAATCTGGTGTGTGTACATTTGTGTATATGTATGTATGCATGTGCATGAGTATATACAAGTACATACATGTATAGCTATGTGTGAACAAGTCAATTTATGTTCTATGCTGGTGTGATTATATTAGACATATGTGTACCTGTATTGTGTGAGAGTATATGTACACATATATGGGTGTGCACACAAGTGACCATGTATATCTATCTGTGTGACATTTTCTTTGGACATTTTTTGGAGACACATCTTAAAATGTCAATCTCTGAATTATCATATAAACACAATGTGTTAATACAGAAAGTGGCCAGCACCAAAGTATAACTTTAAAAGATGCTACATAAGCTCAGGAGCTTTGAACTAAGAGCTACTCTGATATTTTTTTAAAGACTCAGCCTGGGTGTGGTTAAGTCTGGACCTAAAATTCCATGTGATGATGCTGAGCTGTCTAAGATTTTGGCTGCAATAATGATCAGTCTACCTGACTAGTCCAGTGAGGCCTTCCATCCACACTTTGTATTCCTTGATAAGGCATGGAGACCAGAGCCTCTTCAGTTATTAGAATCTAAGAACCAGAGCACCCTTGAGATGCTGGGTTCCGGGAAGAGATCTGGGTTTGGTCAGCCTTTTGTACGTGCTTTTCCTCCTTTGAAATTGGGCACTCTTATTCCTGTCTGAGCACTGTCTGTAGTGAGTGTACCTTACAACCTACTGCATTTTCTAGCCACATTATGTGGGCCAAGTCCAGAAAGTTTCAACTCCTGTATTTTGGCTACTTGGTGCTCTGTATCAACTTGGGTAGTGCTGGGTACCCTGATGGTGAGCGTTAAAGAAGATAATTGCTTATTCTGAAAAAAATCAACATGTGAATCTGCCAGAACTGTAAATTTTTTATATATGGATTCCTGTATTTAGATATGGAGGCTAGGATATGAGAGGGGTGGTTTCCGTGGCTTCTAGGGCCAAGAGCAGGTCTGGAAGAGGAGTTGATGGCAGCTCTTGTTCAGGATCCATCTTACCTGAGACACACGCATTGATGAAACTGAAGCAAGTGTTTCTCATTATTTATTCCCTCTGAGGCCTAGAACTGCCAAAGAGAGGGACATGACCAGGGTCCCCACAAAGACTTATCTTTATTTTTAATCTTTTAATATGCTTTTATTTTAAATAGAATTACATTGCTTTCTCCCTTTTCTTTCTTCCTTCCAAATCTCTTATGCTCCTCACTCTCAAATTTATAGCTTCTTTTTATATTATTATTATTATTTTACACACACACATATGTATACACAATGTATAAATACAACACACTGAACCCATTTTTGTTGTCTATGTGTATATGGTTTTAGGTCTGACCTCTACATTGGACAACCAATAAAGGCTCATTCCTGGAAGAGGCTAATTCTCCTTCTTTCAGTGGTCAGTTGCTCATAGTTCTTGGTTAGAGGTGGGACTCCACAAAATTTCCCCTTCCATGTTAGCGTCTCCATTCATTGCTCTTGTTTATGCAGCTGTTTCTAGGGAGACACTGTGTCACAGCCAACTTCCTGATATTCTGGTTCTTACTCTTTCCACTCCTCCTTCTGAGATATTCCCTGAGCCATAGATACAGGAACTGTGATGTATATGGATCCATTGGGGCTGGATTCCCCGTGATCCATTGCACCAAGATGTGGTTTTCTATGATGGTCTCCATTTAGTGTAGAGGCTTCCTTGATGAGCGATGTTAGCTACACTTCTCTGTGGGAAGAAGGATGAGATTTCGACTGCAGGAAGGATTAAGTTGAACTAACAAAGTGGAGGTAGAAGATTCCTTTCGAACATCCATTACCTCACTAGTCCTGGGAAGCTATAAAGAAGGGATCAGCAAGATACAGCTGATACAAAGTGGAAAACAGAAAAATATGGAGAGGAGAGAATGAGGTCAATACAGACCAAGAAGGAGAAAAAGGGACAAATAGTAACAAGATTGTTTGATCGTACATCACACACACACACACACACACACACACACACACACACACACACACACACACACAGAAATTTAAGTCATTTGGGCTGGCAATACTCCCCATGAGAACCATAGTCTAGCAAAACCCCAGTACTAGGCATGAGAAACCTATCCCATGGTTAGTCATGGTTGTTCAAGTGACTCCCCAAATAATATAGATTATAGATGTAGCCCTTGGTTGCCTCCTCTCAGGGGTTGAGGGTAGGCTCTTATTGATGAAGATACCACATACTTCAGACACAAGACAAATGATTTGAGCTGAATCTGACCTGCAAGCCTCATTCCTAAGGTCTGGACTTCATAGTTACAGCAAATACTATGCAAGCTGCCAAGGGAAGGAGGCATTTAAATAGCCCTATCCAGCTGCAACACCTATGAACCATGACAATGACCAGCATGGCAAGACATGTATAAATGTGCAATAAGTGGTACTCACATGTCAGTAGTAACAAACAGTTGTCTAATTGGACTTACGGTCTACTCACAAGACAGAAATTATGCCTGGTTCTGGAAACCAAGGCATTCCTTAATTATCCTGTACTTCCTTATTTAGAGCAAAAGGTGGATTTTATTCTTGAATTTTTCTCTTATTTCTGTGGAGGGAGTGCCATGGTAGAGCTGCCAGCAGGCTTGTCAAGTGAACAATCTTTCCATGCAGCACACCCTATGCCACACACCACATGTCTGCCCACCTCTACCTGAGCTTTGTCCATCTGGGAAGCAGAGATAGTAAAGAAATCCACTACCTTCTGTGTTCTAGGAATGTCTACTTATCAAGGCCTTCCTCCCCTTGGGTCCCCAAATGAGACTCAGGACCAGATTCAGATCCTCCACTACCTCACAATAGCAACCTAATATGACTAGGCACTTCTCAGAAAGTTGAAGCCCTCATATTTCATTCTCACTCTCCTGACCATCAAACAATGAAGAAAAAAATCAGTTGCTTTGGAGAATCCTTTGAAGAAGGGCTTTCTTCGACCAGGAGGGACAACAGGCAGCACTGTCCACAGGTGAAGATTTTCTCAAGAGGAGTAGCTGGGTTTCTCTTCCGGATTGCAGTGACCCTTACTTGGGTGACACACTTAGCTGATACTTTGATACTACCATGGCCATCAACTTTCCAGTACAAACGCAAGGACAAACAAGACCACAAGACTCCTGATATTTGTTGTACAGCCCATCCCAGCTTTCTCCATCCTTCTGTAAATTACTTTGGATCCAAACCTATTTTCCTCTTCTGGGCTGAGCAGTGAGGTGCTGTGCAGACTCAAAACCACAGGGGGTGCTAGAGGATTTCTCTTCACATATCCTCAAATCTTTGAACTTAAAGGTTCTTGGGGCAAATTCACTGCTTCTTCCAAGATGCTTTTACACCAATGCTGGCTTTCTAAAGCACTCTGGGCTGTGTTTTTATTTGTTTGTTTCTCATCGTTGTTAAGGTTTGATTGCTTCTGAGGGAACAAATGGAGTAGTTGTGAAATCTCATGTAATCCTCAGTGCCTCATGGCTAGAAAGATGTGGAATGCTCCTTCAGGGTCCCCTGGGGTCCGTAGAGCCAGGCTTTCAAATGCTTGTCTACCAGGATTCCATGAGTCTTTCTCAGCACCACGGGGAGCATGTCTTTCCTTGCATTTTCCTCTTACATTCAGACTGCCCTGCATCAAAATACACTGCATGCTGAGATTTTTCTGCATGCTCTTCTGCCCTGACTTGGGGGACTTCAGCTTGGTCAGTCTCACCCACTACACGTCTCTCACCATTTCATTCAGTCCTCACCAATGGGACACAGAATGAGACTTTGAGGATGTGGTGGAGGCCTTTGACCCAGGCAACATCTGATGTGAGGGAGGGAAACCTGTGTGGGTCATTAGGGATTAATTCCCTCACATTACCTTCCAGGGCTTGCAGATATGCAAGCCAGCTCAGTCCATATGCCACTTGATTGCTGCCTGTATTCTTAGGAAAGAGAACCTGGGCACTCTCTTTTCTTTTCATAATGCTAGGCTTTTCAGTCTTTTTTTTTTTTTTTTTTTAAAGATTTATTTATTTATTTTGTATACAGTGTTCTGCCTGCACACATCCCTGCAGGCCAGAAGAGGGCACCAGATCTCATTGCAGATGGTTGTGAGCCACCATGTGGTTGCTGGGAATTGAACTCAGGACCTTTGGAGGAGCAGCCAGTGCCCTTAACCTCTGAGCCATCTCTCCAGCCCCAACACTAGGCTTTTCAGACTCACTTTTGAAAAGATAGACCATCCAGGAGGTAGACAGACTCTCACTCATGCGCTAGGAGGGGAATAAGCAATGAGGCTGTAAGATTTGACCACCATCACCAGCTGTTAATGCGAGCACAATTCTATTCTGCTTTATTGCTAAATATACTTCAGTTCTTTTCACAATATTATATGAACATACTTATGAAGTAGTGACATGCTATGACATGAAGTATTATTCTCTCTTTATCAAAGCAAAATATATTTGCTTTCAGCTAAAATTGTCATTTAAGACATCACTCAAGAGTGGGATTTAAAAGCACTTTAAAGAAAAACAATTTTGTATGTAAAAGGAAACAGTCATTGGAAAATAAGCTAAAAATCTGAAATTATATGTAAAAACAATTTAGCACAGTGAGGCATAGTGGTAAAAGTCTGTAATTCTAGCACTAGGGAGGCTGAGGCAGGATAATTGCAAGTTTGAGGCCTGCCTGGGCTTCATAGCAAATTTCTGTCTAAAAAACAAGCAAAAATACTTCACAGCTCATCTGCAATAGTATATTTCATGTGTCAGTAACAATACTGAAAATAGCAGATTTAAAACATTAGTAATATGAAAGTAAACATACACAAAATTAATGTTCTAAGTGTCTGTCATAAAAATACTGAACTCTAGTACTTTGCAATTATTATAAGTAATGGGGTGCCTGGTTTGTACTTTGTTCTGATTGCAATAAAAGTTAACTAAAGGATAAACTTATGTATCTTATCACCTCATATTTTACACAAAGTAGAACCATTCAAATAGGTAAGTGGGGCAGTTTCCGGCAGTCTTCCTGTGGGAATACATCAGGCTGTGGAGCCTTGTGACTCCCTCATTAAAGCTGATGAAAACTCAACTGTGTTCATGTTTGCTGCAAACATATCCAGTCCTGTTACAGCGAGACTTCAGACAAAAACCATACATATAAGTAGAAAGTTCCACAAGTGATTGTGGAAACGATGCAAATGATCCATGTAACTTTGGGATCAGTGTGAGAATTCAAGGTCTGAGAATAAACAGTAGATTAAAAGATCAATATAATTCTAGAATGAACTAGAACCCAGTGTACCTATTTGCTTTTTATTTTGTTCTCCCCTTTTTCTCCCTTCTTCTTCTCCTTCATTCCCTTCTTCCTGCTCTCCCCATCCCCACCTCATGATCTCATTTAAAGCATACTTTTATTGTCTCACAATCAAAGGTAACAATCACCAAACCCAGCACAAAGTGCCCTGAGTCATGCAATCAAGGTAGAGATCTTAGTTATGAAAGAGTTCCTTTTGAACTTTTTACCATTTGAAGTAGAAAACGTACATGTATGCATTTGTGTACAGCCACAGATCCTCATCGCTGACTTTTGCTGTCTGGTGACTTCAGTTCCAGAGATGCTACATGGCTTTCCATGCCCACCACCACCCACAGAGTGCACTAAAGCCACAACCCAGAGGAGCTGGGACACCCCCCCCCTCCCCGGGGTGAGGACCCTATCTCCCATTTCCCTACACCTCCCCCAAATTCAGCACCTCCTTTAAGGATAGCAGATACTTGAATTAGCACAGTGTTTCCAAAACATCCCACTGAGATTCTGTATTTGGATATCATGTGTGTCTTTCTCTGAGACAGGTTCTGGTGTATCCCAGGTTATCTCTGTGGAGCTGAGGATATCTTTGAACTTCTGATCCCCCTTCCTCCACTTCCCAGATGCTGGGCTTGTCTGTGTATTCTGTCATGCCTGGTTTATGTGGTACTAGGAATCAAACACAGGACGATGCACAGGCTAGGCAAGCACTCTACCAACTATGCTTCTATTTCCTTTAATTATAAAATGAAGAAAATCAGAAGATTTTTCAATTTTCCTAAAAATTAAAAAAAAAATCAAATTTCCTACTCATATATAATTTGGCATGAGAGAATCTTTAGTACCTTTAAACACAGGTGCCTCACTGGGGAAGTTATTTCAAGGTACTCCTGGCTCTAGCCAGGCTGTGCATGCTGGCAGCCAAGGCTTTGTAGCAGAAGCCAACGGCTGCCCATGTGAGATGGAGGAGTCAGCGCTGAGCATAACCCTGTCCTGTGAGTTTGGTGAGCTCCTTGTCCCACCATGGTTCTGTGAGTACAAGCGCCTCTGTGCAGTGGGTGATAGTCTTGGACACAGTGGGTTACAGCAGCTTAAGGAATGTCAGTATTAATTCTTAAACAATTTTTATTTTTCTCTTCATTTCAGATTTTTCCTTCCCTTCCTTCCCCTTTTGTTAGCTTTAACTGTTTGTTATGCAGTCTAGTGTTTATTTGCATTTCAGTTCCAGGTAGTGAGGGCTGCTGTAATACAGTATTTCCTTCCAGATTAATGGCTTTTTCCACCTGAGTATAGGGTTGCTTTTTCTGTGAAGGAATTTTATTGTATTTTTTTATAATTACAATGCATAGATTTAATTCTTGAGAATAAGAGCCACTTGCTCTGTATAACTCTTCCCTTAGAATATGTGTTGATATGAAGTACTCAGTTTTAGTTATAATTTTTCCCATTTTGGTAGGGAGAACAGAGAAGAGTCACATTCCTGACACATCTCAAGTACACAGTTACCAAGCTGAGCACTGGTCTCTGGAATTGGTCATCCCTGCCAAAGAGTCTGTGCACTTTGCTCAGCACCTCACTCAATAACAGCCCATGAACGTTCCCATGAATTCCACCTCCTTCCATTACCAGTACAAGTTAAATCATGCGATGTGTGTCTTCCTGTGCCTGGCCCTTTTCATTTGCACAATGTCCTCTAGAGTCATCCATGTCATTGCAGTTAGCAGGGTCCTTCATTTTCACAAGCTAGACAGCAATTCTGCACACACACATACACACACACACACACACACACAGAGAGAGAGAGAGAGAGAGAGAGAGAGAGAGAGAGAGAGAGAGAGAGAGAGAGAGAGAGAGAATCACGTTTTCTTTATCTGCTTGAGAGTGATGGACACTTCAGTGATCCTGTTTCTTGGTTACTATGAATAGCGGTGCAACGCACATAGAACAAAAGTGTCTTTGAGATGCAGACTTCATCTCTTTTGAACATACATGCAGCAGTGGGATTATAGGATCAAACAGAACTTCCATTTTAAAAATATTTTTTGAGTACCTTCTGTCCTGTTTTCCAAAATGGTTATACTATTTCCTATTTCTGCCAATAGTGTTCATGAGCTCTCTGTTCTTCACATCATTGCCAGATTAATTTTTCTCTTTTTGGTGACAGCCATCTTACTGGAGTGAGGTGATATGTCTTAGTTTTCATTTGTATTTCTCTGATGATTGGTGATATTGAACATCTTTCTTGTACCTTTGCTATTGGTATGTCCACTTTGGAAAACATCTCTTCAGATCTTTTGCCTATTTTTAATCAGGTTGCTGTTTTTATTGTGTGAGTTCTTTATTTATTTTAGATATAAGCTCTTCACCAGATTGTTGGGATACAAATATTTTATAGCATTCTACAAACTAACCTTTCATGTTGTTCACCGTACAGAAATTTCTTGTTATAATCCCACTTCCTTGTTTTTGCTTTTCTTCTCTGTACTCTGCTTATCATAGGCATTTTTTCTAAGAGCAATATTCCTTTATGTTTTCTTCCTAGGTTTTTATGGTTAAGTCTAATGTATTTTGAGTTAATTTTTGTCTGTGGCATAAAATACAACCTTATTTTTTGTCTTTCTTGCCTGGTGGCTAAACAGCTTCTCTAACATCATTTGTTGAATAGACTCTTCCTGTGTCCAATGTCTGCATGAAGGAGTAGTTCACTATATATGCACAGGTTTGTTTCTGGGCCCTCCCTGATTTTCCAGTGCTAGTAATACCTTACTGTTTTGATTATTTATGCTTTGTAACATGTTTGAAATCAAGACGTGCAATATCTCCCATTTTATATTTTCTTCTCAAAACTGCTTTGCCAATTCAGTCTTGTAGTTCTGGATGAAGTTTGGAGTTATTTTTCTCCATTCTGTGGAAAAATATCATTGTATTTTATATTTAGTCTTAGATCTCTTCAAGTAATAAATAATTACTAATTCCTAAAGTCACACTCAAGTGTGCTGTATTTAATTATTGGTGAGTTGGTCTCTTATGAAACTAAGTTTCAGGAATGGGAGAAGTTTATTTTGTTCACCACTGACTTCCTTCTGCATGTAGGAGAGAGGTAAACATTTGTGGCACTAATTGCTTACAGCAGCAGAGTGTTACAGCTGCATTTTTTGTTGGGGAAAATCTCTGGGAAAATATTGAGGTTCTGGTAGCACACAATCAGCCCCTGTTTCTTACTTCGTAGCATCTGCATAAATACATCTATAAACATACACATGGGGACAGTAGATGCTTACTGAGGTCAGCAAGACCTGAAAGTTCTCAAAGCATTAATCCCAGAGATGCTGTCTGCTCAGAATTTAAACACAACACTGAAAATAACCACAAGTCATTTTTTTTTATTTTAAGTGATAATACACTGTACTCAGTAAGAACATTCTGTTGATTCAAGTTGTTCTGATCAATTGCTTCAATTTAATGATATAAATATGAGCTTCAAATTAGCACATTCACCCAACTTTCACTTTAACAACCAATAAACTAGTTAACAAGTTATTTGAGGGAACTCTCTGATACCTCCAGAGTCAGTCACAGGGACTTGCTGGGCATCTTGATTACTGTTCTATGTCTTGAGTATGTGCACAAGTTGCTATATACTACCATGTTAAGGCACTGCTGAAATGTTCAGTGACACTAGAGCAGCTACAAGGGTGTAGGAGAAAAGTGTTGGTCAGTTCCAGCCAGCACTGGGAACTTTAAGGAGCCGACAATCCTTGGGAGCTGTGGTGTGTGGTCTGCACACAGTTCCTGGCGTGTGTGCTTGTCTTGATGACTCTTGAGGAGAAGTGATCCTGAGACCAGGACTCCTTTGACTCCATTCTTCTCACATTACAAGGCCCATCTGTATGAGAGTCCCAGTGCTGGAGTCCCAGCAAGCCTGTGAGAAGAGTTATGTTCTAATTTCACAAAGGAACAAATGTATGCTGCCAAATATAATCAGGAGCAGATTCTTCTTGAGAAGATTCCAGAAACCAGGGGCTTAGAGGAGGCGGCAGTGGGGCTACATCATAGTGATTGGATTTAAAATAACAGCAGTTACTCATATTTTTAGCTGTTCATTCACTCAGCAAATGTTTATTGAATGTGCAGTGCAGGAAAGGGATTTTGAAAGATTCTTACATGAGAGAATTCTGCTTCATGTTTAATTGGATTGATCAGAACTTGCAGAACCATGTTGTAGAAATAATTAACGTTGTAGGAAACACTTGTTTACACACTCAGTTTTCTGAAGGACTTTCAAAGGGGTTACCTGTTCTTCTTTTCTGTTTAATCCAGACACCATGAAGCTTTATAGGAGCAACAACACTAATCATCGCTCATAGCCTAACATCATCCTTACTATTCTGCCTAGCAAATACTAACTACATACGAATCCACAGCCGAACTTTCAGTACAGATGTCCTGGTAAGTAAAAAACAGATGAAGAGGCGCCACTCATTGTCCATCCCTACCCTTTGTCTGCTGATTGTTCTTTATATTTCATGTGAGTTCTGGATGTTTGATCTTCACTCTTTTTTATTGTGCCACAAATTGTCTTCTCTTAAGCTATGATTATGGGTAATGCCAGATCTCACTGGGTCAGAGCAGCCAAGACTCTTGGAAACAATTGGTAAGCTACATGCAACACTGCCCAGTTCCTGGAGCAGGGTCCTCAGTGGAACTTGGAGCAAACTTTCCTTTCAACACTCTACTCTGTGATAAATGTGGAAGTGATTAATATGGCTCCTGACAGAAGTATAAATTACTCAGTCTAACTCAACAAGGATGTGGTAGTCACCCAATGCCTATCTCTGCCCCTTACCTGGGGAAAATTCACTCCTTTCATTGTTGCAAGTTTAGAGAAAATGGGTTTCAGTGCCCACCATGACGACAGATATGAGATGATGATTTCCATTAGTGCTGTAAGGCTTTTACAGCACAATTCACTTAGGCACAGTTTCAGTGGTACTTGATTAGAAAGTTTCAGAGCTTGCCCATGATCTCAGTGTTCTCTTTAGCTCTTTACTCGTGGGGCTACTTCTCCTAGATCCAGTATTCCTGCCTACAGAATCAAGTGTGGGTAGTGAATGTAGAATTGTGATTCCACCTCATGTTTTATTGGCATCCTTATTTAAGTCCTCTGTTGGAGGAAGCTAAAGGAGGTTTTGTGGAGAAACCCATGCCCTTCTGCCCTTCATCTGACTGCTTCCCTCAGGGATTGGATGATCACTGTACCAGGAACTAGGTCACATCAAGATGGTGGAAACCCAAACAAGGTCAGCATTGAAGAGGTCATGTCTTGAGATCCCCAGGGAGAAGAACATAAGCTAGAATTCAGTGTTTTCATCCAGCGTCTAGTCATTGTGAACTAAATCTACATAAAAATGTCTATTTTTACTGTTTGTATCTATAAACATGGCTAGTTTTGGAACAAGTCACACAGACATGAACCTGTGACTAGTGACACATGTTTCAGAAATTTGCATGTCTTGCTCAGATCTCATATCGTTAGCCTTTTTATGCATCCATATGGGCAACCTGAAAAGCAATATACACATTTTATACGCACAGTATACAAACACACCCATGCACAAGTATGCACAGGTGTTAGTTAGGGTTTTATTGCTGTGAAGAGACACCATGACCACGGCAACTCTTATAAAAGAAAACACTTAGTTGGACCTGGCTTACAGTTCAGAGGTTTAGTCCATTATTATCATGGCAGGAAGCATGGCAGCATGCAGGCAGACATGGTGCTGAAGAGGTAGTGGAGGCTCTACATCTTAATTCAATCTTCAGGCAGCAGGAAGAGAGTGTGACATTGGGCCTGGCTTGGGCTTCTGAAACCCCAAAGCCCACCCCCAGGGACATGCTTCCTCCAACAAGTCCATACCTCCTGCTGGTGCCACTCCCTATAAGCCTATGGGGGCTATTTTCATTCAAACTACCACCACATGAATACTGCATTGTGGGTCTGCAGCTCTGGAGAGTATTTATAAGGAATGCAAACCACTCATACTCACATAGCTCTGCTACTGTGAGCCTGCTGATTGTGATTACTGGTCTTCCCTTACTTCTGTCAGATGTTTCTAGATTTCAAGGTCACCTAGGGTCTGATGAAGACAGCGGCTTTCATTTAGCTTAGGTAAAACCAGACCACTGAGGCAAATAATCTTTAAATGTGCATACCCTGTTTCTGTAGATCCAATTGATAGAAATGAAGGGTCAAGGTTCACTCAACAGTGTCAGCTGAGGAGATTCAGAGAAGAAAAAAAAACATAATCATACCACAATCAAATCAGAGGTCCCGGGATAAGCCTCATTTCTGACTGGCATATGAACAATACATAATGAGCAGCCACATGTGGACTGGTTATGGGGATTCAAGCCATTCCTTCCTGCCTGAGCCTCTGTGAGAGCTCACACCTGGGGAAGAAAATCCTGTTTTGTATTCCCATTATCCTGTCCTGCCTCCCTATTCTGTGACTTTCTGTCTAACACTCTGGTTAAGCATCCATTGTGTGCACTGAGAATTTAGAGGTGGCCATGACCTTCAACATCTTTTTCTCTGAATAAAGCTCTCATAGGACATGGAAAGTGGCAGCAAGAGTGTGTAAAGGAAGGTAGTCGTTGGCTGTGAGCAAAGTTTTATCAGAGATAAAACAGGTGGAAAGTTAATATTCATTCCAGAACCTTTTCATTGGGCAGAATGGCTACAGAAGTCTCTCTGAATGAGATAATGCCTAGAATGAGGATCTCAAAATGGAAGAAGCATCTGGGCAAAGGAAAGTCAAGAGGCCTCTAAGGACACAAGCTGTGTGCTGGTTGTGGGATGAATAATTTGGTTGGTCTGTATCAACCTGAAAATATAGAGAAGTGGCAGGTACAGAATCCAGCCTGCAGGGGTTGGAGACGTGCATAAAGGAGCATCTTCTGCTTTCTTCCATGTCAGATGGAGATGTTTAAGGGGCTCAGTGACACGATCTGAATCGTGTTTTGGATGATTATTTACACTGTAAGATGAGAAAGAATCAATAGTGGGACTTTAGGACTAGACCTTCTAGGACACCTCACTGCACAGGTGTCTGTGCTTTGATGTGGGAAAGTAGACAGGATGAGGGTCAGGACTGCAGGGTGTTCTACATGTAGAACTGGTCTGCATGAATCCAGGAAAATCCAGGAAGAGGGGAAGGGTACAGCTTGATTGGGGGTTTGGTGTATCATGTGTCACAAAGGAAGCAGGAACTGTTCTAGAAGGAAAGTAAAGAGAAATGGGAGGAAGACAGAGCACATGCAAGTTACTCTTGTTCCCTTTGACACCCTGGGGACCTGACTTGTAGGCAGAGACCAAGAAAGGGCAAGAGTAGGTAGCAAAACCCTTGGTGGTACTGCTGATCCTTCATGTGCCCTGAACAGCTACTGAGCTGGGAATTGTCAGGCAGCCCAGGTGGGGTTCACAACCTGATTCTCTTACTGCAGCACAGTCACCAGGGCCTTTGACAACATTGTTCATCTTCCTAATCATCAAGACCTTCGGCATTTAACTGGTAAATAGCTAAATTCAATTAGTTCTCTAGGCTTCTGGGAAACCCGATTTCCCTGTCCTCTGCACTCTGCATAATTTCATTTGTTGTGCTCTTTAGAATTTCTAAGGATAATATATAAAGACACTAAATGAAATGAGAAAAATAAAAAAATAAAACTAATTATTAAAGGTTTCTGTAGAAATCTATCCCAGTCTCAGAACTGGCCCCAGGCCCTGGTTGATTGGAGGAGCAATCAGGAGGGCCAGTGCACGGTTGTTCAGGGCATGTCTGGGTGATGTGAAGGACTAGGCATGGCTCACCTGCAGATCCCATACTTAGAGATATAGAACTCTTTACTGAACATATGGCTGGCCCAACAGATAGGTCCTTCTCAAGCTGCAGGAAGCTACCCCAGGCTTATTTTGGAAATGTGGCCACTGATCCACCTCATGACATTATAGGGAGAATGAGTGACCAGCAATCTTATTATTGTTTTTTAAAGTGCTTTGTGGAAATTGGTAATAAAAAAATCTAGCTAAACTGGCCATCTGGGCTCCACAGTTGTTTCCAATCCCAAGTCCTCATAAGAACACCAGAGCCTTGCAAGAGGTAACCCTAGAGACTTGAGAAGCTGCCAAAGCCACTGCTATACCTGCCAGTCTGCTTGTTCTTCATTATACAACCCACCCTCCCTAGTACCAATACAGTTACCCACTGGGTGGCCAGAGTTACACTCAGAACTGCTCAATAGCCCAGCAGCCTTCCTAGTGGCTCTGATGACTATGACACACCTCCACAGGCCTTCTCGCCCAGGAAAGAGTCAGCGGTCTGAGGATCTCAGAGAGCCTGGGTTCTGCTGGGAGATGAAACTGGGATCTAAAAAAAAGTTTGTTACTGATTTCTGACTCCATGATGGAAGTGAGTCAGATGCCATGCTACACACTCAAATTGTTTTTGTTCTTGTTGTTTTGTTCTCTCTTTTGATGGAGATGCTCTAGAAGGTCAGGATGCCCAGAATCTATGCAGATGGCCGTGAGATTGTTCCTAGCTCTCCTTGAGATCTTTCAGCTGATTTCCTTACATGAAGCTCAGTAGTAATGCCTTTCTTTGGGATGTGCCATTGTCAGTGAAATGCTCACACAGTTTAACAGCTCCAGATACCTTCCTTTTCTACTCCCTTTGTCTTTAAAATATTCTTTCCTATATAAAGGGACCTTTGTGCTACCAAGAACTTAGTGATCATGTCAAGAATGGACACAAAGGTCTTTAAGTTCTGATTATGACTAAGCATAAATGTAAAATGATTAACTTCACCAGAGTTATTCTTATGCAGGTATTTTAGGACAAAATCTGAATTAGTGCTACTTGGTTGTCTCTGATGTGTCCACCAATGTTCAATTTTTATTTAATGGTTGAAATACAACCCAAGGTTTTCTTATTTCCTAACCTTGTAAACATATCACAATGCATTTCCCCTCCAACTTATTTCTAGATTGTTTTTTATTTGGACAGTGAAGGGTAGGAACAGAAAGTGACCTTTCTCAAAGCCATACAGGCAACCACAGATCTAATAAAGGCAAAATTCACAACAGAATAAAGCAGAAAGAGATACAGATTTCATTTTAGTTTTAGCTGAAACACTGATTTCAGCATCCCTAAGGTCTGATCGCCATGGTCATAGCTAGTGATTCAAAGGGAAAATAATGCCTTGACCTTGTGGCTGGATGGTCAGCAAGCTGAGGAGAGTCAGCCTTTGGCCCTGCTGAGCCACATGAAGTCCCATGCATCATCCTCAGTCGTGGGGGCAGAGACTGCCAGAAAGACGAAACAATTCATTAAAGACCAGGCTGTTGCCACTGCCTTATGTAATGCTAATCCAAATAAATTAAAATTGGAAATGACATTTCTGATAGTCCTGAAGCACAGTGTCAATGTTTTACTTGAAGTTATTTAGCACCATATATTAACAGTTAAGTATTATGTCTGACACCATGAGAGTCACTCATATGAAAAAAGGGAAATTAGCTTTGCCAGATTCATGTAGAACCAAAGCAAATTGAGTTTTTGTTCATAGGCACCATTATTCTTTATTCTGAGATGATGAAATGCTCTTTAAAATCTTCCTTAACTCTGACAGCAAATACTGCTAAACATTTGTATTGTTGTACTGACTGGGGTTGCTGCTCCCTGAATTAGTTTGCTTATGTTGTGAGTGCCCAAATTTGAAAAAAACACCATAAATAGATGATGATGCTTATCCTGTGTGTGGTGATACTGTGCATTTTCATTGAATTAATTTCTATAGTGATACACCATGAATGGAAAGTGGGATGTAGCAACTTGTGAGAGGTGAATGCTGCTCTACAGAGCTGTTTTTATGGTTGTAGATTCAGGGAAGCTACAGACCTCCTAGTGAAATCAGGTCCACAATGATTGGAGAAATTAGATCACATGTGGTGGTTTACTGTGCCCCATCAAAGAAGACCCCACTCATCGGCTCTTGACACATGTCCTGGTGGCATACTCCAAGGAGATTCAATTTCCACATGGTGTGGGTCATGCAGAAGCTCAGCACTTGCTTCTCCTTCAGAGTAATGCTTCCCCTCTCTTCTTGGATATATATATATATATTCTTTCCATAGTTGATCCTCAAAGTACAGGAAACTCAGAGTGCCCCAGTGACTTAAGACTTCCCAGGGACATATCAGGGGCTATGTGACAATATGTTCATGCTCCTGGATTCTTCTGATTCTTAGTGGCAGCTGCCTGATCACATTCAGCAGGACTTCATCTCCAGGGGAAGAAACATTGCCGTGAGTTGCCATAGGTTTGTGACACAAATAATCTACCAAGGATGCATCCTCTCCTGCCTACTTTACTCTGGCCATGTTCCTTTCCATAGGAGTCATCCCTTCTGC
This sequence comes from Peromyscus californicus insignis, assembly GCF_007827085.1. Taxonomy (NCBI): domain Eukaryota; kingdom Metazoa; phylum Chordata; class Mammalia; order Rodentia; family Cricetidae; genus Peromyscus; species Peromyscus californicus. Next base: position 359,054 of record NW_026294492.1, on the reverse strand, counting down.
TGACACCTGTATGTGGAACTAAGAACTTTGTGGTATGTGAGATCCTCTTTTCCTGGGTGTACCAGTTCATGGGGAACATGATCTCCTCACCACATCAGCAGGCATAAGCTTGTTGTGTATATGTTTCAAACTTACACCTGGGGTCTGGTGTACCTGGTTGGGTGCACACTTAGCCAGGGAGAGAAGGTGACTTGACAGATGGATATAGGATATGTGATGCCACATACTCCTGACCAGAGCATTCACATGGGATTTACTTTTTCTTGGCTATGGACATCTGTGTTCCAGAGTGAATCTGCATGGTGGTCCGCAATGGAGTCATCACCATATGCTGTGAAGGTGGGAACAGTGACAGAGGATAGTTATTAACCATCACAACAGAGAGGTAGAGATGAAACCTTAGCAATTTGGCTCCAGGCTCTTAATTGCTGAGTTTAAAGTGATAATTTAACATCCTCAACAGGAAACTTCAAGAATAACACAAGGTCTTCCTTACAGACATGGAGCCTGAAACATGTCCCCAGGTACAACCCTTTATTTCCTTGTTGCCCAAATGTCCTTGATTAAGGACAGCTTTCTCTCCTGATCTGATCAACTGGGGGATGGGTGAGCCCCCCATGATCTGTTTACTCACAGAAGGTACATCACAGAAACTTAGCACTATGAATGCCCTCCTTAGTATCTGGGAATCTCTCTGGATATCCCCAACGTTCAGAAAACAAGCCAACTACAGTTTGATTGTGGTCTAGTATGGGAGATGCACTAAACAGCACTGTTTGCTATCCTCTGTAAAAACAAATGCTTGAATCATTACACAATGATAGAAGTTTTTAAGATGAATGAGCAATTTCTTATTACTGCTGAATAGATATATTCACTTAAGAGTTCCTGTTTTCATTTTCTTTGGGTTTCTTGTAATTTCAGTTGAATAATCCTGTCTTTCCTGAAGCATTTATATTTTGGGAGCTCACTGGACCGTAGCTCCCCCACTTTGCCCCCCCCCAGCTGAGGACCGAACCCAGGGCCTTGTGCTTGCTAGGCAAGTACTCTACCACTGAGCTAAATCCCCAACGACCATAGTCCTTGAGTTACCAGCCCAGCTGACACATCACTGGGAACCTGATGACCTTCTTCTTCAGATTGTTGATAGTGATGTTGAGACCAACTCTGGGGGAAATCTGGGGGAATTCATCATCACGTGGAATCTTTCAGTCCTCCATAGGTCCTTCTTCCTACTGTTGGTTCTGGGGAATAGTGCATACACACCTCCAATCTCTCCTCCTGGCACATTTTTTTTCCTGCCAGTTCATACCACTGTAAAAATGCTGATTTTCCTTCATTTAGAAAATGTGTAGGTGAAAATAAATTTTTAAAAAGCCACAGCTGAGTGTTCATGGCATATGTAGCCCACTTACTGCACTGTCTACAGGAACTGCCTCCTCACTGGGGACGCTGAGAGTCTCACCTTGCCAGCACTCTGTATTGTGAGAGCTCTGCGCTGGCACTTCATGCTCATGCCTGTTGTTTCACACATGTTGGCATGGTGGTGATTTCTTAAAGTTCCTCACTTGGATTGCTCCACTCTTTAAGATCCACCAGGCTGCCTTGTTAAATCTCCCAGTAGGCTCAGTTTCCTCAGTGCCCCCCTCGCCAAATGTGCTGGTGTGATTTTCTATTTCCTTTATAATTTTACATGTTTTTCTTATTTTCTTGGTGTGCAAAATGATTTATTTTATCATAACATTTTCATTTCTGCGTATCGTTGGACCTTGCTCATATTTGCCCTTACTGTTCTCTCCCATTCCTCCCAAGTTTCATCCATTGCATTGTTAAAACTGGTATTTCTTTCTGCTATCTGAAATAATTATTTCAGTTCTCCTAACTAATTTTTGTATGGATGGATATTATTGTGTAGCATGCAATCATTTGGTAGAGTTTTACTTAATTGAACTTTGTATTTTGATTGTGGCAGGTTAGCCACATAATCATGTTATCTACAGTAAAGATTGTCTTACCCCTACCATCCCAAGTCTCATTCTTTGATTTACTTTGTTTTGTCTTATTCCAACATGATGATAAATAATAGTTAACCAGTGTTATTGGGATTTTCTCCAGTGTTCAAGAAAGCATGCCATCTGATGGCTCTTAAATTCATATTCTAAAATTTATTAAGATTCCAAAGAAATTTCATCTCTGTGCATCACTGTATTTGCTGTGTAAGAAAGAGAAACTGAGATTTAAATATATATATATATATATATATATATATATATATATATATTTTTAACTAATTTAAAATGTAAAAGCATCAAGAAACTCATTAAACACCAAAATAAGTACCATGTTTTTACAAATATAACCAAGTTTAACAGACAGTCCTGCCTTAACTGTAGCTGTTATGTGCCAGCTGAGGCCACATCACTCCTGGTCTTTTTCTTGCCATATGCCCCTAGATCAACTGAATTTCAGTGATCTCTGCTTATATAGTTTGGTGATGCCATTTCAGTCATATGAAAAAAATCTGTTTATCTAAACTGTGCTGATTTCCAAGTGTTAACAATGAATTTAATTTTGTAATATCAAAATATATAATTTTTAACATCTTCACCAATTTCTTTCCAGTGGGAAGCTTCTGGAGCACAGTGGTGGGTATAGACCCTCTAAAATCCTGGTTTTTGTTTGAAGTTTGAAGTTTAACCACTGACACCTGACACTATCTGGATTTCCTTAACTAGTTCCTTCTCTTTAGTTTTTGGGTGAGACAGTCTAAGAACCCACACAGTACAGTGGAGTTGCCCTGTCAGTCCTTTCCACAGGCAGGGCCAAGTTTATGGGAGCCAAAGGAGATGATTCCAACTAGAAAGACACAACTCTCTTTCCCTGGGTTGACCACTCAACTTCCACGAGTAGATGACGACTCCTGTGTGTCCGCCCACACCCGTCACTCTATTTTCCACATGTACTCAGACTTTATGGCATAATAAAAACAACACTGCTTCATCAGTGCCATCCTTGGGTCAAATTAACAAAGACAAGTCACCATGAAGCTGACTCAGAGTGGCAGTGAACAGCCCAGAGTAGGTCAGAAGTTGTTGCCTCTATCTGCCCCCAGGACCATCATTTCCACCCATTCCTTTTTGATTGGTTGGTGTTTGTTTGATTCTGTTTCTGAGCAAATATGCACATAGTAGGGAAAAACAATATCAGAGTGTTACTATGAAAATAATTATGCCTTTAGGAGTGTGGGTCTGTGGTACCACGTTAGAAAAACAGGTCTTGTTGATGTTAGAATTTACAAATATTTAAAATTAACTGAAAGAAAGTGATGTGCAGTTGTGTTTCATTCTTTACTCTAGGAATCAATATTTCATTCATAATGAAGATAATTTGGAAGATAATCCTTTTTCCAGTGTTGTGGTTTGAATGTGAAATATCCACTCAAAGGCTTATGTTTGCGACATTTGGTTCCCAGCTGGTGTCACTCTCTTTGGAGGCTGTGCAAACTTTTGAAGAGCTCTACTGAAGGAAGTAGGTCACTGGGGCAGGTTATTGAGGTAATAGTACTCCTAGCTCCTTCCTGTCACACTTTGCTTTCATCTGTCAAGAAATAATTGCTCCCAACACACTCTTCTATTTTCGTGGTATCTGGTCAAACACATTGGAAAAAGCAACCATAGCCTGAGCACTTTGAAACAGTGAGCAAAACAAATCCTTCTTCCTTAAACTTGTTACAGTGACACAAAGTATCTAACATACCCAAGTAACCAAGTTGTACTGGGGTAATCAGACCTGGAATGTTTGTTTGGATCACCCTGCTAGGTGGTTGAGTATTCTAGTCTCTGTAGGGAGCTATGTGTTAATTTCTTTTAAGACACAACTGTGTCCAACCTATAGTCCACAGGCTACACATACCCCAGGATAGGTATGAATGTGCCCCAACACAAAATTGTAAACCCACTTCAAACTCGTGTGTGTGTGTGTGTGTGTGTGTGTGTGTGTGTGTGTGTGTGTGTGTGTGTGTGTGTGTGTTGTGTTTGGTTTTGGTAATTCCACTGCATAGATGTCCAGATGAACTTTGTAGATGATAGTGATGTCACAGTGTCAAGATTGGACACACCTGAAAGTTTCTGACTTTATCATGATGAATTTTGTAAAATAGAAACTTAAAAATAGTTTTTAGATTTTTCTGTGTGTGATTTGTATCTCTGGAACATTCCTTTTATTTGTAGCCAATTACCTCATGCTCACTCTGGCTCCTGACTGGCAATGGACACTGGGGTCAGGCATGCTGTCTTACCCCAGTCTCCAAGTTTCTCAGTGCCTTTGCTCCTTTATTTACTCTCTTATCCTCATTCAAACCTCACTCTGGTGTCTTGTGGTAACTAAGGCTTCACGGAGACACTGTGTGCTGTATTCTGAGTGTATTCTAGAACCTCCCACTCCCTTAACTGCCTGTTCTTTTTATTTGACTCTTAATTTCATCTGATGAATTTTGATAATTCCATCGTTTCTCATAGATTGTTTTTTGAGACTTCCTTTCACTTTGTCACATCTTACATGTTATATTCACTGTGTCCCAACAGCTCCAGCATGCTGGCTAGTGGAATGTAGGGAAGTGAACCTTCTGTCTTAGGGGCCACCTCCCTGACATTCCCCAGGGTGAGAGCCAATTCTGTCCCTATGGTGAAGGTGAGACCATGGCAGGGCACATGTGAATTGGTGGACTTATCTACTATGGACTACATACTTGCTCTCTAGTGGGCACAGGGCTAATGAAAAGACCAGAAGATCAACTTGTCCTGTCCTTCAGGACCCCTCAGCTGGTAGCTACCTGCCACAGTGGGTGCTGTAGGTGAGGTATTGGGGTGTGTTTCTCACACAGTTGTTAGGAGGAGCTGGCAGAGAGTGAAAATGAACAAAGTCCTCAGTGTTCTGGAGGCCAGAAAGGGACTTGCTCTGGTGCTGGGTCATCCAGAGGCTGGGGCTATTCTCTGCACATTGTGAGGGGTCACTACATCTGCTCAGTCACCGACCTCTCTAAGTTATAGGGAAGCATGATAGCATCTAGAGTTTTCTCAGAAGAAATTATGGGCTAAACCCTCAAGTACTAGACAGAAAAACTGCTACTCTGTATCCAGTGTGGCCTGAAAGATCTGTGTCTTTCTGTGCTAACCATGGATATGATGTCACAATACTCACATCAGGAAAGTCCTACAGATCCATTCTGCAAATCTATGTGACAGTGTCCACCATCTGGTCCTGGAAGAGGGTCAACTCAAGCTATGGCTTGTATCACCCTAGATACCACAGAGAGCAGAAACGAGGCCCAAACTGCCCAGGTACTGGAACTTCTAAAGTACTGTGCACCACCCAGGCAGAACTTTGTGTCCAAGTCTGAGGAGATCTTTCCATGGCACTGTGTCTGTAGCTTTATCTGGAATGCAGTTCTCAGCATGCCTGGTTTCCATGGATGTAAATGCCCAGAGAGGATACAACTGTATCATTTTCAATGTTTTTCATAGAAAATCCACAATGAGAAAATGAGAAATAAGAAACACAGTCCAAAGCCCAGTTTCTTCCAAACAACTGGAGTTCTGACACAGGCACTTCAATCAATACATTCTTTAACCTAATAAAGTGACCATTTTCTGTCTCTACAAGATGTTTGCCCAGTGATCCCAGTAGTTAGTGGGACTGGGAACAATAAGAGCATCACCCAGCACAAAACAGCTTGGGGCTGCTCCTTCACATCTGGCAGCCATCAATGTTGATATCTGTATTAACGCATTGGCTCAAATTAACATTCCTGCCAGTGAACCAGAGCAGTTATTTTTAACTGGAACAGATGTTTTGAGATAAGAGAGATTTTCAGGAGGGAAGGGAGTTTGCAAAGTTGTTGCACGGACATTAAGCCCAGCAGACCAGGTCAGTGAGGTCGACTCCCCAGGCAGCTCTTCTGGAGTAGGTCAAGCCCTACAACTGTGTATCCTTGACCTCAAATGAGAAGATAGGCCTAATTCTGGGGTAGCCTGTCTGCTCTTCTGGAGATACCACAGTGTGTATCCAGAGATGGTGTCTAGATTCTCCATAGCTTATCTTTAACTGTTAACTTCTTACCTTTCACACTGATAAATGGGGCAGGAAGACAACAAAGCTCTTAGAAAGTGAATAATGCCATCCTCATCATATAAAAGCTAGTGGTAACCGGAGGTTGGAGAGGTTAGTACAAGATGCTCAGTATGAAGATGATGCAAAGCTGAGCACCTCCCATGAATGTGGTGCTGTTGACCATGAAGCTGAGGTTACCAAGTCTCTCCAAGCCATGCAGGACCAGTGGCAGCCTATAGGTACTATGTCTGTAGACAGTTTTGCCATCAAACATGACAACAGAAACACATTTTTCCTGTCAGATTCAATGAATCTCAGAAAGGAGCTACCATGAACATTCTAAGAAATTATATGGAATTGTTTCCCTAGAATAGTTTTAAAATATTAAAGAAAGAAGTAAACAAGCAAACAGAACAAAGCAAAACCACCCAAAAGAGGTTGGTGGATTTTTCTTTGTCTTAATAGTCTTTCAAGGAATTTTGTAAGAAGTCTACATTTTGCCAAATTAAAATAAAACAAAATAATTATTTCTTAATAAACCTGCACATATTCCCAAAGTAGACATGAATGCAAGGCAAATGACAAAGAGGCAGAGAAGAGAACCAGGAACCATGTGTTTCTAATACACTTTTATGAAGATTCTCCATTTTCTGTGTGCAAAGCAGTTATGTTCCTCAATCATACCTCGACTATCAGAAGTCAAGGAAAGTAACAGTGGGTCAGTGCAGCTTTGGGAAGAGTTAGATTAGGAAATGTGTGGATGCAGTTCATTAGGCTAAGAAATTCCCAGTCACCTCATAACATGGACCACTCTACCTCAGCATTTATCCACAATTCCAGTAGAATATCGGTCAGTATAACTGAAGCTCAGCCTACCTGCTCAGCCCCTCTCCCAGGAACTATTGAAGCCTCAAAAGGCTATTTCAATTTCCTCCTTTTAACAGAATGCACAATATTCCATAAAACCTAAAAGGTTATATTTACAAATCCCATCCACCATTTGAGAGCAAATATCCACTTCTACATATTATTCAAATTTAATGTATTCCATTTAGAAGTGGCTCTTTTTAAACCTTTCATCAAATGCAAAGTTTCTAATCATTGTCATGAAGACAGAACAGCATTCTTGACAAAACACAGACTGAATAGATCATGATTATTTCCAGAACCATAAACTTTAGATACTTGGCATAGAGGGAAGACTATTACTTTAAAACAGAAAGGAGGAACAAGCATGAGTCCCACGTCCTTTCTTTGTATGGATTGTACAACCACTGCGATGTCTCACCCACTGGCCTGTGCCTGTCAGGTGACGTAGTTCTGTCCCTCTTCTTGGGGCTTTGTGCATGTGTGAGACACATTACATTCCTGTCCTGGGCCATGCAAATGAAGACACCATGACACAGAGATTTCTGACCCAGTGCTACCACTCCCTGAGTACTCGTGCTTGACTTGCGTCTTATCTCAGGGTTTCTGATTTCCTAGACATGCCTGCTTTTGTGTCTTGGCTCTTGGCAGATCTGGCACTATCTCCTGTTCTGGCAACTGCAGCTGCTACAGGTGCAAGTCTCCATTTCTTCCTCCATGTTCCAGGTTCTTTTGTGACATAAGTGGCTTCTACTTATCTCCATCCTCTACAGAGTCCTGTTAAAAAACAATGGAACTGGAGAAATAACCTTTGAATAAGAAGTGCAAGGAGAAAGGTCTAGAGATATGGCTCATTTGGTTGAGCACTTGCCTAAAATGCATGGAGCCCTGCGGATTTTAGAGAATACTCAGCATTGTATAAAATGGGGCATGATGGTGCACACTAAAATTGCAGCATTTGGAATATGGAGTCCTGTCCAGCTACATAGTGAGTTCAGACTTCCAGAAAACAGGAAGGGGGAAGCAATGAAGGAAGGAAGGAAGGAAGGAAGGAAGGAAGGAAGGAAAGTAGGTAGGTAGGTAGGTAGGTAGGTAGGTAAGCAAACTAAACAGGGTGAAGATATGGAATACAGAATGAAAACTCTGACACCCTTCACTAATAACCCCAGTGCTCACAAAGACTATGTGGCAGCTCAGGCTGTACAATTCTTCCTTCCAAGGTTCAGCTTTTTGTTTTCTAGGTGAAAAATTTCAGGTGATACCACTAATTCCAGAAAACAAAAAACAGACTTGACAGCCCTAAATTCTTAGTTCCTTCAGACTTAAAACTCTTACACATGGCAGAAATATATACCATTCTTAAGATAAAACTCAAATATGAAAATGTTGCAAGATAAGGTTGCTCTGAACTCTCCTAAATAGAAATGATTCCTATTATTCCTTTAGATGAAATATGAGAAAATTCTGATATCATAGCAAGGAGTCAGATTTTGTATGAATGTAAAAACAAAAACAAAATAAAACACTAGTATAATATGTTTCAATTAGTATAGTTTACATTATTTTATAGTAAAAACAATTTCTGTTTATTATAGAAGAGTAAGAAACTACATAATAGTACACTAAGATAAACTAAATTCAACCAGTATTTCATTGCTTAGAAATAATTGCTGCTAAAATTTTGGTGCATGTTATTTCAGATTTTGCCAAATTGTATATATGCACTAAATTTTTCAGATAGGACTATTATTTTTTAATCATTTATTCAACATTTTCCCAAAGACATGGCTAACATTTTTCTCTGTGAGGTTGCAGTTTATGAAACTGTCTAACAGATTAGAGCTGACTCTGCAGATTTAGTAGAATGAAGAATATCCATGAAATCCTATAAGCAACTTTGTATCTCTGCAAGCTTAATAAAGACTAGCCAGAGAGCCCTACAAGGAACTTCAGGAGGTCTCTGCTGCTGAGTCAACTTCAGGATGTGGCCAGTATAGCTGTAGTCCTGGTGACAGGGTACATGTTGGGGACCTGCCACAACCTGCAATGCAGAGAGGTACCTCCTTTCCAGCTTGCCTGAAATGAAGAACCCCATGGCTCTTCAGTGGAGACCTCTGACACTTATCTAGACTTCTCACCACAGTCACTAAAGGTGTGAGCACTTTTAGTTTCCGGCCTGAGTTTATCAGAAATTTCTTGGTAGCCACAGGAAACTGAAATAACAAAGGGCACACATAAAGTCACATCCAGGAGCTTCTCTGGCCTGAGAGTATAATAAGAAGTGGTTACTTGGATTTGGACCCCAAGGCTTCTGGGAAGCACAAGCTTCGCAGACTGAATTCTGTCTATAAACCGTTTGTTTTGCAAACAGAAATGGACACTAAAGTAAATGCATAAGTGAGAAGAAAGTCTAGTGTTCAAACTAGAGAAGTTCCATTAGTTAAGTCCCTAACATTGCTGTCCAGAGTGCCAAACCTCATCTCTCCCTACAAGACTGAGGACAGTGCTCAGCCCATCACAGCGGCCAGAGAACCATCTAGAAACACAGAAAAAAAATGAGAATAAAACAGGAGTCCCAGCCATCAGCCAATCATATGCACTAAGGCAGCTAAAACAGTCAGCTTGAACTTTTCTTCCCAGAATTTATGGGTCTTTCTTAAAAGAGTGACTCAAAATGAAAGAAAGACCACTTGGAGTCCATGGGAGAGTCTTTAAGTGCCTAATAGTCAACATTCCAACTGTCAGAATGTTGCTGCCACAGGACCTAGCTAGCCCCTGAAAGGTACGTTATGGTAAGAAAAGGATTTACTAAACAAGTAAGAGGAAATTAATGTGTCAAGCAGGCATTTTCAAATCCAATGCAGAGGGTAGAGGATTAATGGGGCCAGAAATGTTGTAGCTCAAGGTCCTGGACTACCTGTGGTAGCCTCAGCCATGGGCCAGCAAGATTCCCTTCCCTGCACATGGCATCTATGGTAGAAGTTCCCAAGATACAGAACAAGATTGGCACAGAACCCAGGAAAGCCTTAAACAGATTAGGAGACATCCCCAAAGGAAGACTATCTCTACTCAAAGTGTCATAGCCAAAAAACCTGGGAGCAGTGTTTGGGCACAAGTTTCTCTGGTGATCCACTTTGAGACGAGGAAAGAGCTCAGATAATTAGGCTAATATCTTCTGTCTAGTTTATGGTCAGAAGACTAAATCAGGCAGAATGCTTGCTAGGAATTCAGAGAGCTACAAGACACTGAGGCTGAGCCCGTAAGGGGAAGTAACCCTTTGGCCAGCTGTTGTGTTTGATCTGCCTGAGAACCTCATAAACCTCACACAACCTGTGTCAAAAATTCCTATGAGTTTTGTCTAGCCAGAGGTGGTGCCAAAGTCCTTGGCAGCACTTGGAGAAGCTCAGGAGGCTTCAGGCAGTGGGGGAATGGAGTTGGGGGCAAGGTACCAACCAGCAAGAGAAGACCCTTGACAGTCACTGCAAGACCATTGTGCCCCAGTCGGAATAGAAACATAACAATAAGAACAATACACCATGAAGGTAAGCTATGTACAAAGATGTCAAAATAGGTGTTATCACATGGGAGGAACAGAGACTTGAGATGATGCTGGCAGCTGACTAGAGACCACTTAACCCAAGGCTACCAGATGTTTTCTTCTACCAGACTTGGCAACCTCACTTTATTCTTCTTCAGCATCATGAAGTACAAAGATGGACTGGATCAGGAGAGTGTGGCCCCCAGGATATTGTATGGCAGGTCTTTTTTGATGCTGTAGAAAGGCTGTGGTGGTCTATAGGGCCAAGAGCTATACCTCTCTCTAGAGCCATCTCTTTAGGCCACTTTTCATCCCTCTCAATACCTCAACAGTCAAGGATACAGGGAATAAACAGCTATCAACATGGTCCCCAGCATATTTTTGCTTTACCAGCTGGGTTTGTGTGAATAATGTGGCCAGCTGCATGTGAACAATGTATGCAAACAATGTACAAATGAACAAGGCAGTGTGGGGACAGAGTGGGGAGCTTCATTTAGTGGCTCTGCATCAGCAGATGTAGCAATGAAGAGGACAGAAATACAGTGTTGTTGGGAGCACGTGCCTGATGGTCCTCAGAATGAGGGTGACAGCCAGCCTGGGTAAACTGCGCTGGGGCATTTGCCTAAAACTAGGGAGAAAGTTGAAGAGCACTATGTCTGGTTAGTAGATGAAAAGTTACTGTGGATTTTCATTTCTGCTCAAAGCAGATGTTAGGAGCTCAGCCCAGAACCAGGGTGAGGAATAGGCCCTTAGCCACTCAGAAAACTGTTATACATCTCTCAACTTAACAGCATTTCTGTCTTTCTATCTCCCCCAGTCTCTGTCTATCTGTATGTATGTATGTTGTATATGTTTGTTTACACATATATAAAACACACTACTCTCACACAGCAACCTATAACTAAACAATGGTTATTTTGAAAGTAGTAAAACAATATTTTATTGATTGATCTTGCTACATTTAGAACCACTGAAATTCATGAATATCCATTTCCCCAGTTTAAAATGTAAACTCCCATTTTTGACGTAAGTATTCAGTTATTTATGGTTTTGTTTTTGAGACAGGGTCTCCTATAGCCCTGGCTAGCCTCAAATTTGTTATATTATCAATGGTTGATCTTAAACTTATGATTATCTTACTTCTACCTCTCTCTTTTAAGAGCTGGAATTACAGGCATGCACCACCATTCCTGGTTTTATGTGGTACTGGGGCTAAAACTCAGGGCTTCATGTATGTTAGTCAAGGACTCTACCAAATGAGCTACATTCATTATACCATGCTCAGAAAGCCTGGGTGCTATGGGTGGGAGTCGCTTAAATCCCTGGTGTTTTTGAGACGCACTTTCTTAAAGGACAGTGTGCCTGGGTACTGTCCTCACCCCCACAGGCCTTCACTCTTCTGCTGTGGCCTCTTCCCTCCTTCTTTCCAGTGAATTTCTGTTTCTATTGAATCTAAGAGTATCTTATTATGGAAACCAAAACAGAGTTGACTAAAGAAAAAATACTGTGCCTGCCTTGCTAGAATTGTCCATTATAAGATCAAACTGGCTGTGATGTTCTGTTTGTAGTTTTTTGTTTATTTGGGTTTTTTTTTTCATTATTGTTGTTGTAGAGCTGCAGATTGAATCCAGGGCCTCACAAATGCTAGGCAAGCACTCAACCACTGAGCCATATTCTCAGACCTCTTTTTATTTTGAATTTTGAGATAGGGTCTTGATGCCCTCAGGAAGATATTACCTAGAATTTCATGAAAAGGTTCATTTTCCCCATTGATTTAAAAAAATTTTTTAAAAAAAGCAAGAGAAGTAAGGTCTTAGTACTCAACCAGATTTTATTGAAAGTGAAAATATATACACACACAAGCTCATGCACAGCAAAGCACACAAAGAAACAGACTCTTTCAAGTGGGAAAGGGACCCAGAGCTGGTATCCTAGTATGGTTGGAGGGTGTGTGGGGAGTTGTTGAAAATGGGATGAGTTCCATTTCTCTCTTGGAATTAGATGGTTTGAGCTATGAAAGGGGATTAGATAATATAGACGAAGACAGAGAAGGTGATTGACTCTTATCACAGAGGTCCTTCAATGAGATTTGAATAATTACATCTGGATGAGGAGTGCTGGAGGAAACTCATGATCAGGGAAACCCACCAAGTCATTGTCATAGAGGAGAAGAATCAGGAAGTCTTCCATCTTAAATATGTAAGGAAAAGTGTGTTAATGTACTTAGTGCCTCTTTTTCTGGTCTGTCTGCCTACCAGGGATTGGACTCTTAGTCTCTCAGTCTCACTAACTTACACAGGCTGGTCTTGAACTCACTCTGTAGCCTAGACAGACCTTGAATTTCAGATACTTCTGTCTCAGCCTTCCTGAACCACCAGGTTGGACTATTTCTAGCCTTCTGAACCCAGTAGTCCTGGTAGCAAATCATTGGATGCTATAATACATGTCAAACATTCACAGGACTACTTAACATGTTAGTCCTTAACAGGACTAGTTAACAGGTCAACTTTACTTCTCTGCTATTGAACAGTCTAAGTCCAGGCAGTTCTCATCACGACCATCAGGAGGTTTCAGAACTCAAGGAAGGGGCCTGAAAAAGAACCACAGGCTTCTGTCTAGAGCATACATGGTACTTATACAGAAGCTGGTGTCATATCCCTACCTCATCACAAAGGAGATAGGACTAGGGAAATCATTGCTCATAAACTATGTAGCTGAGACGCTCTAAATCCCAGGACCCCAAAATCTTCATGTGGAACCACAGCTGGCCCAGCTCCAAAACACACTACAGGAAAACATCAGGAAAGGATTCTATCACATTTGCCTGAGGGTTATGACAGATGTTGAAATACAGGTTTTTCTGAGGTCAAGGAGTAGAGAAAAACAATGACTTTATTTTACAAAACACAATGTCTGAAAATTTCAAAAGGGTTTTAATAAATATACAAGTATGATTCTTTCAGGATATGACAAACTTTCACAGATAAAGAGACTGTGAATCATTGAGCTGATTCATCTACTGGCTTTAAGCAAGGCTAGAAACGTGTACTTTAATGCAATATGGATAAGGCTGTGTACTCAATGACCAAATTAACTTAAATTCAATCATAAACTTCAAAAAAAGAGCCACCCAAATGTACCCTGTGTTCAATGACTGAACTATTACCATCCAATTCAGACATGAGCAATACTCACCCCCTGTTGACTCAGAGTCTCACAGCTGAGCCAAACAGTAATCTAGGTTGGAGGGCAGAGTGCTGGGCTATGTCTCAAGCAGGCTGCTTCCTAAACAGGCTCAGGAGACTGATACTCCTGACTTTCAAGGTGGTTTTTGAAATCTCTACCAATTTATAAATCCAAGTTCCTTTATTTTAGCTCTCTGTGTGTATGTGTGTGTGTGTGTGTGTGTGTGTGTGTGTGTGTGTGTGTGTGTGTGTGTAGAAAAGAGAAAGCATATGTATGTGTTAAGAGAGAGGAGAGAGAAAAGAGGAGAGAGAGAGAGAGAGAGAGAGAGAGAGAGAGAGAGAGAGAGAGAGAGAGAGAGAATATATTTTCTCATAGTCTTCAAACCATGGATCTTCCTGGTATGAAATCCCACTGTTCCATGGCAGATACTGAAATAGAATACTGTTTTTGCCTTTAGTACCAAGAAGGCTGTGGGTACTCTCCCTGCAAGACAGTAGTATCTCCTAGCCACATCTGTGCCCAGGTAGGTACTTTCAGATTTTCCCATCCAGAAGATTCCATTTGCAGAGTCCACAGTTCATCCCTGAATCAATACTCCATGGCCAGAGTTATCCTTTTCTTCAAGGGCCACAGAGACATCTTTAGTGGGAAATAAGTATTTTGAGAAACATCAATATCTAATATCCCATTTCATCTTTCTCATGCAAAAACTCAGTTCATTGTTAAAGAAACAAGTTATTTAATAATAATGTATCAAACATTAAAAAATAAAACAGAAAACAGCTGAATCTAGCAATTCACATGACAAGCTGACCTCAACCATTTAAATATTATTCAAATAAGAATTTATTTCTTCACTCCTTAAAATGTTTCCAGAGCATACTTATTGCAGAGGCGCCCTAGGATCATTGTGCAGTCAATTAAATGCAGTAGCATCTGGGATCTTGTTGAGCAGAAGGAAGGATATGAGGTTTTTCCAAGACTGAGGATCAAGGTGGACCTCAAAAGCATATTTGTCTAAGGCATGCTCATCACTGCATGGTCCTGAGTGGACTGCCTGAGAACTCTGTGACTGCACATCCCACAGAGTTTTACATCACATGAAAGAACATTCCAGGGAGATACCGGAATAGCTTTCTTGATGCTATGACAGAGTATCTGACATAATCCACTAAAGGAAGGAAGGGATTGTCTTGGCTCATAGTTTCAGGAGATACAGACCACCATGGCAGGAAGTCATGAGGTCAGGAGTCTAAGCCATGTAAGACAGCTGGACACATTGCTTCTGTGGTCAGGAAGCAGAGAGAGAAGAATGCTGGGACTGAGGTATCCAGCCACATGGATTTGGAAACTACTATATTAACAGCTTCTCCAATGTTCAATCAGCCATTGTTGGATGACCCAACATATTGTGGAAGCCAACAAATCCCCTCTGAAATATATTCATTAAATTGCTTTTATTCCTCTAGGAAACCCCAACTAATGCAGTAAATCTTCCCTTCATGGTTAAACATTTCTAGAAGCAACCACATGGACATTGCTGGGATAACCATCACAGATACACACTGTTCACATGTACACCATACACATGAAATATGTGCACATGTAACATGTACTATGTGCAGACTAAGCCCCTTTTTCCACATACTTGCACATTACACTATAGATGAGAACCCATGTTTAGTGGTTTCTCTGAAGGGATTCAGTAGCCCTTCTGAGGTCTAGTTGTGTTTCTGTCATTAGTGTGTGGGAGACTCAATTCACAAACTCATATAATTCATGGTATCTTGGGTCAGGAATTTGTGAGATGTTAATATTAGATGAAGTCATGAGTGTGGAGCTCCCTGGGTAACATTGGTGGCTTTTTATGCAGAGGAGAGAACTAGGTGGGTGTACTTGCCATGTGTCCATGTAAGATATCCCCCTGACTAGGACACTATACAAAAGTTTCACCAGAGGCCTGTGTTGGGCTCTTGAACTTCTATGCAATAAACAGACCTCCTTTCCTTACAGATTATCCAGTTTATGTTCTGCTGTTAATAACAGCATAAAGCAGAGGAAGCCAAACCCTTGACTACATCATACTCACTGTGGACCTTTAGGTCTACCTGGAAAGGGGAACATCTCTCAGGCATTTCTATTTGGCCCTGCTTTCCTGTGTAGTTCTTTGCCCCAAGTTGCACTTTGGGGTTTGTACAAAATCCATCTCCAATATTGTCGAGATTTATCTCTGCCAGGGCCATAATTCTGTATTGTTAATGTCAATAACATTACATTGACAATCAGATCTGAGGTCACTGTATCTGCACTGGACCAAGTTCTTTCTATCATACTTGCCTCTTAATCTAGCATACCCAGTAGATCTGGGTGTTCTTAGCGTGGACTTAAATGGGCTGTAACCTTCACAGGGAATGGCTTTGAAGAAAAATCTTTTAACTCTCTCCACCTCTCCCAGCTCCACATTGGCCTTCTGTTGCTCTCACCACATGGCCTTTCAATTTCTGGTTTGCTTGATACTAACTTCTCTTTATATTTTCAAATCGTTCTTTATAAATCAAAGAACCACTAAATATTGTTCATCTTTAACATGTCCATAGCATGCTCAAATCATAACTGTAAATTACATGAACTTTCACAATGCACTGTTCATATCAATAAATAAAATAACCAGAACACTGGCCTCTCTCTGCTCTCTCCATATATACTCCTCTAAGGCAAGGTTAGATTTGAGGTAAAGCTGGATTGTGCCCTGGATAATGTTGTACTTTTGTTTAGTTTCATCTCTTGTGGGTGGTAGATGGTGACACCCATCAGAGCTCAGCCTTCCCTGGCTGTGCTCAGTATATTTGCCCTCAGGCATTTGTCTGTTGAGACTCATTTGGGTTCTTTTTCAACTGGATATGAGCTCCTGCATAAAGCCTATTCTAATTTGTCTTGTTTTCACATTTTATTGGAAAGGCATTTGTGTGCTAATAGTCCATTGTTATGTTTTTATGATACTATCACTGTTGTTTTATAATGCATTACTGTGGCTGAGTGACCTTCTGCAGACTTTGCAGGTTACTGTCCCCTACAGCTGAATCTATTTAAGGATCATGTTATATTCTGCCATGAGGGTATTGCAGTGACTCTGGACCTGTTTATTGAGAAGGCTGCAATAATCACCTAGTTTTGAATCTCTTCATTGCTTGTGTTTGTGGACTTGTTTCCTAGTGAGGTGCTCAGAGCTCAGTCCTGTGTCCATCCTGGAACCAGTTCTTTCCAGCCAAGTCTACATCATCCCCAAGGTTCTCCTCCAGGATTTTAACTTTGAGAGTATGTTAGAATTTTGCATTTAACCCATAGAACACACTGCAGAAAACTGACTACTTCAACTCAAGGCAACCTTTTTTAATTTTTCAGTTAATATAGTCTGGATTTTTCAATAAACATCTGTGCATCATTGTTGGATGAATCTCTATATAGGTAGGTTTGTTAGAATCCTTTCTGGTTCTCTCATTATTCACTGTTCTTGTTTTGCTTTGAAGAGCAGGATCTCTAGGTGATGTCAACTATAGGTAGTGGGGTAGACCCTTCTGCTCTCATCTCTATCTAGGGCTGTTCATACTGGACATAAACAATGACAACTGGTTCTGGTAGAATTGCTCTTTATTCCTAGCTGCCCAGATCTGTTTTGTCAATTATTATTAGATACTACATTTTAGAGAATATTCTTCCCTATATCAATGCATATAATTTTTCTTTATTCTTTTACCCTGGTAAATTATAGGGTTTTTTTTCTTAGAATGTTTAACTCTTTCATGTCCTGGCTAAACTGTGTGCCTTTTGTGTTAGCTGGAGATGGTTTAAAGCCACACAGTACAATTGTAGTTTTTTTTTTTGTTTGATTGTTTTTTATAAAACTGCCTTTTGCCTGACAGTGCCTGCTGTATGGAATGTGAGCTGAATGGCTTAGGGTTGTGGTACAATATTTGTGATTTTCATCCTGCTGGTGTGAGTTTCCTCTTCATCTATAGCCATGCTCTGTGCTCTGTTGTGATCTCAAACTAACTGTCCTGGTATGTATGCCCACATCTGTTTATTTCTAGACATTTATGTTGAACATATGCTTCCTGTAAACCACATGTAGTTAAGTTGCTACCCCCCTCATCAGAATAAACAGCTTTTTCAAGTTTGTTGTATAGTTCCTATCATTATAAATTGTTTTCATGAACCACGATGATACCAGAACTCAGGAACTGTTCTTCTACACCTTCAGGATTTCAGAAACCTGCCATGGTCCCCATGTTTCAGAACTGGCCCAATATTGCCATGTGCATCAGCCCTTAAGTGCTGGCTCCCCACAGATTCCTTGTCCTTTGGAAGCTGCAGTGCACTTGCATTTAGCCCTAGGAACTCTCTCCAGCGTGTCTAGCTAGATGACAAGCACATCGTATGCATCTTTTCAAATGCTACTGGTTAGGATGTTGGGCCTGCAACTACTGTAAGGAATAGAATTTCTTGGTCACAGAGTGTGGTGATTTGAAAGAAAATGGCCCCCCAAAGGGAATGGCACTATTAAGAGGTGTGGCCTTGTTGGAGGAAGTATGTCACTGTAGGGCAGGTTTTGAGGTCTTTTGCTCAAACTTCTTTCAGTGTGACTGACAGTCAGTGGACATCCTGTTGCCTGCAAGATGTAGTACTCTCAGCTCCAGCACCATGTCTGCCTGCAGGCTGCCATGCTCTATGTCATGATGGTAATGGACTGAGCCTCTGAAACTGTAAGCAAACCACTCCATTTAAATATTTTCTGTATGAGTTGCCATGGTCATGGTATCTCTTTAAAGCAATAAAAATCTAACTAAGACACAGAGTATACACAATTTCTCTACCCTTCCTTCCTGGCCTGTGCTCAGCTCTCTGTGGTCTTGGTACTCACTGAAAGTATATGTTTACTTCTAGCATATACTATACCATTTAGGGGAAAAAATGGTTCCTACATGAAACCATCTGCTTGTGCTTAGAGTTAATACCTTGTGTTCAATGAAACAAGCCAGACTCAGAAATACAAGTACTGCATGTCTTCTCTCAAATCTAGATTTTTAACTTCAATTTTTTAATTAAAAGTTTTAGATTAAAATAAATCTACATTACTTCCCCCCTTCCATATGCCCCCTCAAATCCCTATCATGTCCCCCTCACTCCCTCTCAAGTTGATGGTCTCTTTTTTATTATATATACAATATATGCACACACATATACATATTATATATAGTATATACACACATATATAAACATACAAATACAATCTGCAGTATCTCTCCTCTCTCTCATCAATTGGATTCCCAGAACTCAGCCTGGTGCCTGCCTGTGGATCTCTGTATCTGACTCCATCTGTCACTGGACAAAGGCTCTATGATGACAGCTAGGTTATTTGCTAGGCTGATCACCAGAGTAGACTGGTCCAGGCATCCTCTGAACCACTGCCAGCAGACCAAGGTAGGGTCAACCTTGTGGATTCCTGAGAGCCTCCCCAGCACCCTGCCTCTTCCTATTCCCATGATGTCCTCATCTATCATGGTATCTTCCTCCCTGCCCTCCCACTCTGTCCCTGTTCCAGTTTGACCCTCCCATTTCCCTATGTTCTCATCAGCACTCCTCGCCCTCTGCCACCCCCTCACACACACCCAGTCTGCTCTTGTAGATCTCATCCACTGAGTTCCGGGAATCCAATTGATGAGAGAGAGGAGAGATACTGTAGGCAAGGGACATCGAGATCATGATGGGAGGATGTGCAGAGATGATAGACCACACTAGTGGAAGCCCATGAACTAGGGACTGGACTAGGCCCTCTGGACACGGAAGATGGTTGTTTGGTTCGAACTGTTCGGGGGGCACCCAGGCAGGGGGATCGGGATCTGTCCCTGGTGCATGGGCAGGCTTCTGGAATCCGGTGCCTGTGGTGTGACACCTTGCACAGCTTTGGTGTAGTGGGAAGGGGCTTAGACATGCCTAGGCTTAGTGAGCTGGGCTCTGCTGACTCCCCATGGGAGACCTTGATTTGGGGTATGTGGGGATGCGAGGTGGCTTGGGAAAGAGGGCTGGAGGGTGGGAGGAGGGAGGGGTCTGTGGATAGCATGAGGAGTGGGTAGAAAATTTCTTAATTAAGAAAAATAAAATAAATAAAAAATTAAAAAATAATAAAAAATAAATAAATACAATCTGCTAAGTCTGTTCAGTGTGGCTTGTGTGTATATGATTTCAGGGCTGGATTTCTATATAAGGTATGAAAAGGGGAAGAAAAGATATAAATAGAGATGAGGATAGAGAAAGTAGTGGGATATATACAATATGAGTGTAGAAGTGGGAAATAATTGGACCACTCTACATGTTAGATAAGTGCTGTGGGTTGTATAAACTGGACATGCAGGACACATAGGAAGGTGACCATCAAAATTTGGTGAAACAAGGTGAGATGGTCCTTCAGGTTCCTGCTTCACAGAAGAAATTGCCATACATTTTGCAGGACACAGAGGAAAGCGACTGATGAATTTTGCCAGTAGGCAAGATAATCCTTCAAATTTCCTGCTTCACTAAAAAGTCTGCTAGCACTGAGTGGTGGTGGCAGCGGCGGCGGTGGCGGCGGCGGTGCACGCCTTTAATCCCAGCACTTGGGAGGCAGAGCTAGGCGAATCTCTATGAGTTCAAGGCCAGCCTGGTCTACAGAGTGAGATCTAGGACAGGCAACAAAACTACACAGAGAAACCCTGTCTTGAAAAAAAAAAGTGTCTGCCAGAGACTCTAGGCCTGTAGGCTGAAGATGGATGCCCTAACACTGCAGAGGAACTTTGGATGACTGTCCAGGCAGCCAGCTGTCTCTGTCATTTCTAGAATTTTGGAAGTTGCACTTACTATTTACTTAGGTAATATTATATCCCTCTGGGGTCTTTGATGGAGTTGAAGACTAGATAATTATAATTACAGTTTTCCTTAGTTATGATAAAAGGTAAATTAGATATAAAACTTTAGACTCACAAATATAGGATAGATGATAGAATATTTTCTTTAATTTTACCAAATACAAATAGACTAGATATTGTAACTGCAATTCTTGCTTGTCAACTGTTTTGTTATATATAATTTTACTATGTTAAAGTTAAAACCTCCCATTTTGATTAGACAGAAAAGGAGAAGTGCTGTGGAATGTCTTTCTGTATGCTGTGAATGTGTTGTTCTCACTGGTTGATAAATAAAGCTGTTTGGCCAATGGTAAGGCAGAATACGGTTAGGCGGAACATTCAAACTGAAGAAGGGTGGAGTCACAGCAGATGCTGCAAGCTGCCACTGGGAGAAGCAAGATGTGAGAGAACAGGTAATGCCACGAAGCTATGTGGAAAAACATAGATGAATAGGAATGGGTTAAGTTGTAAGAGCTAGTTGCTAATGAACCTAAGCCATAGGCCATATAGTTTGTAATTAGTCCCTGGAAAGTCTGTCACTGCCTTTGGTTCTGAAATCCTCTCTAACCTAATAGATTCATCCCTCTTTTAGGGATGTCCTTTAAGAAACAGTCTCGATGATGAGGTTAGTGCTTGCAAAGTGACTTTTATTTTAGCAGGATGAGCCTTAGTCAAGAAACACATGACAAACAACAAGAAAACATCTGATGTCACAAGCAATGGGAACCACAGATCCTCTGGGATGACAGGCCATCAGGCAGCATATGAGCTGTGTTCTCAAACATGTTATCCAGAGTCTGAAAATGGTAGAAATGTTTACTTCTGGCTCTCATGTGCAATTTCTTTTAAATTTCTCAAAAATAAATTATAAACAGGCTCCAAACTTTGTCCCTTTAAAACTTCCTTAGTTAAAACACTGGAACAGTTAGATAATTTTGGCCCCATCCTTAGAGGCTAGGGTAAGAGGCCTCACTGTCCCAAGGCTGAACTTAAGACCAGTCAGGGCAACATATATAACTGTTAGCTGAATGGATGTGCTTCCCAGCTTAACCACACACATAGAGCCTGCCTGCTGAGACTTTTGATAACATCTATAGATTTACACAGTCTCTCTACATACATTACACACATTTTGCCAAGAGAATCATGAAAACTGGATATGAGTGAACACTAGTGTTGGTGAAGTTCATGAGAGATGGGTTGCTTGTCAGATGTAAATTCTAAAGGATTGTGGGTCAGCTACCTCTCTTAACCTGAGACAGAGAAAATAGGACTTTGTGGCACTCTTCTTGGTCCCTGGGGATTCCCTTCACATGGTGAACAGCATCTGTTGCCAGTAACAGCCACTCCCTGTGGCTGAAAGGGCTCTGTCATGAAAGGGGATGGAAATGCCAATTTCCTCACTTGAGGCTGGGGTGATATCACAGGGTTTTCTTTTCTGAGACTCTCTCATTCATCTAATTTGGTTAAAAAGTTATAGCACACTTTACAAGCTCATGACCACACTGTGAAATTAGGTTATTATCATTATGAAGGTAAGGAGACCAAGCCCTGGTTCTGCTGCCCATTGTAACATGGGCCTTGCTTGAGAGTGAAGGCCTTTGCTTTTGTTACAGTTGAAATAAGGTACCCTGTGTTGATTCCTGTTGTGGAGAAACTGTGTGGTGCAACTGGGCATGTGCACCATAAGCCAAATGTGCACAAAATCTGGATTAGATAAGAGTCAAATTCCCAGGGGGCCTTCTTTGGCCTGAATCCCACGAAGTCAGGGGTGTTCAGAAGTCCATGAGAAGAATATTTGAGTCTGTCTTGCAGAAGGCATGACCATAGTAACACAGGACTCTTGTTTTGGTTACAGAATCAAAATCTGAATGGATACCATGTAACCTTGGAAGGCTCTGTTCTTGGATAAGATAGTTGAGTGGGCATAGGTACTGGTCCCCCTGTGCTTCTTGTTTAAGAGGATGTCATGTGGCTTGGTAGTGCTCTGTCCTAAATGTTTTGTAATGTCATGGGGTCTATAGAATGTCATGGTCCTTGACCATGTCTGATTCCTATTATGCTAATTTCATTCACAGAATTATTCACAGCTTCTATATCCCAGGTCCTAGCTAGTCATCCTCAGTCTTGGACATATGCTACGGAGGGAGCTCCTACTCTCAATTTGTAAGGAAATGAAAATACATTTATCTTCCATACATTCAGGACATCCAAATGTGACTCTTGTATGAGGCAAGAACAAGTTGAGAGTACAGGGCAAAGGGCTTTACACCTAGCAGGGTGCGGACACAGGGGCCAGACAATCAGGAAACTGGATCCTGAAATTGTAACATACTCTCATGCAATGATGTAGATGAGGAAGCAGGATTGCAAGACCCACTAGTTTTCCTATAAGATCACAGGAGTGGATCTTTGCAGACAATTTATTATCCATGTTGTGGTGGTTTGAATTAAAATAGACCCCATAGGCTCATATATTTGAGTGCTTATTCATCAGAGAGTGGAACTATTTAAGAAAGACTTGAATAATTAGGAGGTGTGGCCTTGTTGGAGGAAGTGTGTGACTGGGGTGGACTTTGATGTTTTAAACCCAGGCCAGGCACAGTCTTCCCCCTTCTCTGTCTCTGTCTCTGTCTCTGTTTCTGTATGTCTGTCCGTCTCTCCCTCTCTCCTTCCCTCCCCTCTCTCTCTCTCTTTCTCTCTCCCTTCACTGGAAGCAAAAGAGTTCTTCCACAGTCCTCTAAGTAATCCATGCTGCCTGTGCTCTTAATATACATTCTGCTTTATTTTTCTATTTTAAAGTATTTGGTCCAATGTTGAATAAATAGCCATGGATATAATTTACCTCTATTATAGCTGTCAAGAAAGGCAATTTTAGACATCAACATGGCTGAATTACAGAGTACCTAGAAGCCCGGGAAAGTATTGTTTGGAGCATTTTCCTGAGAAGGTTGGGTGCGACTCTAAAGGGACCAGGAAGGATGCTCCCACTGTGTGTCAACACTGCATCATGGGCCTGAAGAAAATAACTATAGAGGGTGAGTTGGTGTTTCTCCCAAAGTTGGGGCATGCCTGTCATGCCTGTCTTACTTTGACATCACAAGCTTAGCTCCCAGCCTATGTCTGAGAGTTACTGGACTGAGTCTCACTACTCTCAACCCAGAGTCTTCACAATATAGCTCTCTGTTGTGGGCCTCTCCAGAATTCCTGCTCCATAATCATCTGAGCCAGTCTTCCAATTATGACTCTCAGTATGTCCTACTGATCATTTCTCTGTAACCCCAGGCAGTATCCTAGGGTGGAAACCCAGCTTTCAGCTGTCCTTTCCTTCCAGCTCCCAACTCCCTGCAATAGAAAACACTGAATTCCAGCCAATTACATCCCGTTGTACTTAAGTTTCACTGGCTGCTTATGGAATTTTCCTTCCCCCAAAACATACACTCATAATTCTTCTTTTGGCCCCTCATTACCAACCTCTAATTCCTGGTCACAGCTTCCCCATGAAACTTGTCTTGCTGGCAAGTCTATTATGAAGCCTCTGAGCTCCTGCTCCCATTGTCCATCCCAGGTCTAATATCTGCCATGTTAATTGGAGCTGCAAACTGTTATTTCTACCTCCACTTTGAGGAATAAAAATGGCATTTACCTATTTCCATACTTATCTGAACTTCTCCAGACAGAGTAACAGTGCATTGTATTCGGCTTCCTTGCAGATAATAGACTGTTTTCTCCAAGTTAATTGACAGAAGATAAAGGTGCTCCGTTTGGACAACTCAGTTTTTAGGAAGAAAGGACACCATTGAGAAAAGTCCCATGGGATAGAGTACCACACTAACAGGTGGTCCATGAAGGAGCTGGCCAGACAATGTCCAGCTTCATGATACTTTTGTAACAAGTCAGGGCCTCTCATGGCTGAAAGCAGACAGGAACCACTAGAAAGGGTGGCCTTTCTGTACACTCAGGACTTGAGGGATGAAGGTAAGATCGAAATAGTTGAGAGGAGACCCATCTCTCATTCTAACACTGGACAGGAGCTACACACTGCAAAAACAATGTTAAATAATGCTAAAATTGCTATTAATGTGACTGATAAATCTTTATTCTAAGTACTTCTTTTGATGTTTATCTTCCCTTACATAAGCTAAGATATTGGAAGCTGGAACAGTTTGGCTTTCCTAGCAAACAGCTGCTAGTCTCTTCCCTGGTGCCCTGGATACCTTGAGTAAAGGAATTTCAGTAAAGCATCTATCCAAACTACCCTATGCCATCACTGGTCATTGTGCACACTCTATGGATAGCCTGACTAAGCTGTACTACAATCACAACTGCTTGTTGCCAAAGCATGATTCTAACTCCTGGAGGCACAGGCCTAGCAACATGCATTTCACATAGCTTATGCCAGACTCTGAAATCTTGTTGACCATGAAATTATTTCCACCTTGGGTGGGGGGGTGCTTTTTTTTCCTTGGGAGACTAACAGAAGTCTATGTGACTGGTATAATGTCATATTTGGAATGAATTTTCATGAAAGTCTGATATGATTGGTGCAAGCACCCTTTTTCTGGCTATATAAGTAGGATGTCTCCCTCAGTTTTTGAGACTTCAGGAGACACCGTATAGTCCTGCATGCCCTAGGTTTTATAATATTACACCCAAAAATGTCTTCTCTCAAGTGGTCTTCCACCACTTGGTTTTACTCTCCATTATAATTAAATTAAGGTTATAACATGAATCAAGAAGCAATGACAACAATGACTGCAATAGAGACAATGTCCATAGCAGTTGCATCAATGGTGACAGTGGTAGCAATGGTATCCAGGGTAGATGGCATGGCAGTAGCAGAAGGCAGGAGTGGCAGCCACCCAGTAGAAGCAGCAGTGGGGGTATCAATAGTGATGAGAGGTTCCTGATAAGTTTCATACGGTTGCTGGGGCAGAAACAACAGAATAGAAGTGGCCAAAGCAATGAGGAATGGTAATAGTAATGAGAAGCAAAGAGAGTGTAGAAAGCTCTGACTAGGGGGTGATATAAGGCTGTCAAGAGCTAGAGAAGAGACACTGTATGCCATAGTCACTGGAAAAATTCCAGAGTGCTAACAACCTGTAAGGGCCAAGAGCCTAAGAGATCTTGGTCCCAGGAACACCTAGAACTGCCATAGGCTGAGGAATCCTCACTTCCTAGGCCTATAAATGAGCTGTAAATCTATCATTCTAGAGTTAAGCATCCCAGTAATGCAGAGTTGCATGCAAACTGCAACAGTAGAGGGTGCCACCTACTACTACTCATAGCTATCAGAATCTTCTCTGCCAGAAACTGAGGGTTTCAGAAGTTGCCAAGGATCAGTACTGCAGAGGCTTCTCGTCTATCTCCAGTCCCTAGCTAGATAACATAAAAACATAAGCCAAATGATTGGTAACAACAAGAATGTAATTTCAATTAAGTGAGAGTTGAGAGACTATATTGTTACCAGATCCATACTACAGAAATACAAAAGAATATTTCAGGACAAAAGAAAATGATAGAAATTGAAAATTTAGTTCTACAGAAAGGATTAAAGAGGTTTGAAAGCATAATAAGTATGGGGGTTGCTACTGGAATTGTATTTTATTTTCTCAAGTGTTTATAAAATCAACTTAATGTTTAAAATGAAAATAGATGGTATCCTTTGGGAGCTAGCTTATTTTAGAAATAAAATCTATGACAATAATAGCACAAAAGACAAGAGGAGGCAGAGAGTGGGGTAAGATCTTTATATCATACACAAAGTGTTATGTTACTTATTTAATATGTTAATGTAAGTAATCATACTAAAAAATCCACTAAGAAGAAAAATTAATCTTAGATTTAAAAATATTAAAAAAACCAAAATGATTGCTAAAACAAACACAAGAAACCCATAAAACCAACAAGCAAACAAAACTAAAATAATCTAAAAGAAGACAGGAAATAAGACCAAGGAAGAAATGGAAAACAAATCAATGCCAGATGGCAGACTTAAGCCTAGTCATATCAACCAATAAATTATATAAATAAACTAAATGCTGCAAATTAAAGAGACTCAAAGTGGATGAAAAAGCAAGCCTCAAATGCATGCTTTTAAAAGGAAACAGATTTTTAAACCAAAGGTACAAATAGGTCCATAGTAAAAGACAGGCAAGTATATAGCTCTCAGCACTAACATCAAGTTTACTGGGTATTCCAATAATACACCATCATGTTACTGGAGTCCTAGCCCAGAGGCATTACTCTAGAGGATCTCAATTTTAGGTTCAGCTACTTGCACCAGCAGCAAATGGAGAAATAATAGTGAAAAGGCAGAAAGGAATTTAATCAATATGGCAGTGTTAGGAAGAGGAGGAAATCAAGCATCTCAGCCATATTGATTCCAGACATAAGCTACAGAATCTGAGCACAGGAGAAGCATTGGGGCAGAGAAAGTTCTGCATAACCAAGCAACTAAACTGTGGTTTCACAAGATGTCTGTCTTCTGGGGGATTCTTATGTCCTATGGGGACAATCTGGTCCCCAAGAGATGATTAAAGCTTTTTGGAGTAATCTAATTGTGGAGTGATTTGAAAGACTCTGCTGTACCTGGCACCCATGATAATTGAACCCATGATAACCAATTTGTAGACAGCCATTCCTTGAACAATGTACATGCCTACATGTAGAGTTGCATAGGTCTCTGACTCAAAGTTCAGAAGACAAATGGAAAGGCAGAAACTCCAGGTTTCTATCCTGCCCTTCGATACCTTGTGGGGCTAAGTGGGGAGTCAATGCTTTTCAGACAAAGCAGAGTTTAAATCCATTTTATAATTAGGAAACTATAGGAAAATCAAATATCACTCACAACAGGAAGAAAAATTCTCAATAACAGGTTGATTTTCCCAGAGTAAACAATAGATTAAAGCAAAATCTCAGAACCTGTGGATCAAGAGGAGGAATAAATATGCAAATCCTCAGTTTAGAGTTTAATACCCATGTCTCATTAATTAGTAGAAAAATTAGACAATAGAATCACCAAAGATAGAGGAAACTTGAATATAACCAGTCAATTTGATTTAATTAACATTTTTATTCAACAAATCCCAAAAGCACACTCCTTCCCCCATGAGTCACTGTTAACAGACAGCAAGCTGACTATTAAACAAAACCCAGGAAATTTCAAGTGATGGAATTCACAACTGGCTCTTATATACATCCTGAAATATTAAAAAATAGTTAACTACATGGTCCCCAAAACTCATTGAAGTTAAACAGTTGACTTGTACAAGTAGCTGAAAGATTAAAGTGTAAAGCGGGAAATTATAAAATTTTAACTTAAAAGGGGTTAAAATTCAATACATCAAAACTCTTGGGATGTTGGGGACAAGAAAGAGTAGTGGGGACAAATCAGAACAAGCGCAATGACAGATTTGTGACAATGTCACAAGGAAACATCATCTTGTATACTAAATAAATTAATTTAAAAAGTTTCATTCTGTGTTCTTGGTAAATTTAATTTTAAATATTTTATAGTTAATTTGTGCTTTGTCATGAGTCAGCATGTCAGATGGTGGAGGGAAAGGGGAGGAAGAAGAAGAGGAAGTAAGGAGAGGGAGTAGGAGGAAGGAAAGGGGAAGGGAGAATTGTAGACACTTGAAAGATGTAACCTAAAAAGTTGAACTGTGAGCATCAACTGAATTCAGCACAAATACAAGACTTTAGCCTTAGGCCAAATTTAGAATAAAACATTGAGGGCTAAGGCTCTGGGGCTCTGGTGCGATCTAGACTTCCTGAGGGGAACTTACGTTTCAGTGGACAGCCATGTTCCAGGAGCACTGGTGCAGCAATAGTACTTACCTTAGAAGCATCTTACCGGCCATAAGCCACAGGTTATAGGTAGAGCTCTAACAGGAAAGAAGTATGAGCTACTTTTTTTTTCTTTGTGTGTGTGTGTGTGTGTGTGTGTGTGTGTGTGTGTGTGTGTGTGTGTGTATTAACGAGAACACTGAGTTCAATTAGTGTTGCCTATGCGTGCATGGGTATGGAACTGCCCACTAAGGCTTGGGCAACCTATTATCAGTCATGTCCCCAAAGAAATGTGACTTTTCCTCCCTCACCAACCATCCACTGTCAGTAACTCCTCCACCAAGAAGGGTATCTCTTTCCCCTTCTCCCATTCATGTTGAAATTTTTGACTGGCTTGAAATTATATATGTCTTATATAAGTTGAGGGGGGAATTGGAGTCAGGGGAACTAGGGAGAAGTGGAAGAAGTAAAGATGAACATATGTGGACATATGTGACCAAAATGCATTCTGTGTCAAAAATGTCAAAGAATAAATTTTTAAAATGTATATGTTAAACTCTTAACTGTAAAACATGTTTAAGTAGAATTCAAATCTACATTATCTATGTGATTTTAACAGCCAAAATGTATTTCTGTAAGTGAGTAAAGAATTGGTGCAAACCATAGGACTACAAACATGCAAATGTAAAATTACAAGGGTACAAATTTCTTTTTTTTTTTTTTTTTTTTGGTTTTTCGAGACAGGGTTTCTCTGTGTAGCTTTGCGCTTGTCCTGGAACTCACTTGGTAGCCCAGGCTGGCCTCGAACTCACAGAGATCCGCCTGGCTCTGCCTCCCGAGTGCTGGGATTAAAGGCGTGCGCCACCACCGCCCGGCTTGGTACAAATTTCTATACACAGAGAACTGTGGGACTACAGTGAGGTGAACAAGCTCATAATAAAACTTAACCACAGAGACTAAAAATAACTGAGACACCAGATAAAGTAAAAATAAAAATTAATATTCCTACAAATTTTTTAAGTGCTAATGCAGGTGGAAAGAGACTTAAAAATGATCACCAAAAGTTCTCAGGCACTGGAATAGAATTTTTATAGCATTTCCAATTGATAATAAAAAAGAAAAAAATTTAAAAAGTATTTTAGAAAGAAAATGTAGACTCATTTATAGAATAGTTGAATGAAATTATATATGTCTGAAACAGTGTATCACTTGTAGCCTAGGCTGGACTAGAACTCACTTTGTAGCACAGACCTTGTTTATGTCTCCTCAGTAAAAGTCTGTCACACAGCACTAACCTGATGGTCCTCCTAGAAAAGCCTCCTGAAGGCCCATGGCTACCTTGATAGGCCTTCCCAAGAAAGCCCTTCCTCAAACCAGATTTTTCTAAAAAAAAAAAAAAAAAAAAATCCTCTTTAGGACATGTCTAGAGTCCTCTTCCACTTCTGTGAGGTGAACCAGATTGGGACTTGAGGTCCATTTCCAGAGTTTACCTCATCTGCAGGTTCGTTGATGAGTTTGTCTTTATCTCCAAAAGAATTTGGGCTAGAAGTCATCTGTCCAGATAGTCAGAAAGCCTTTCAAACAGGAAGTGCCTGAAATACCACTGGGGAGCACTCTTCTTGTCTTCCTACTCCTTCTCCATGGGGCTTTGAGCAGCTCTTTCAGCAGTACAAAGGCCTGGCATGGAGGGCCTCTACAGGTTGGGGGCAGGACTCAGCCTTTCCTGAGTGAGAACTTCTCAGCACTCACAAATAAAGGAAAAACTTTTTAATTAGCACACAGCTGTAGCCTCTAGTTATTTCTTAAAGAAACCCAGCCCTGATCAGAAACATCTCGTGGTTTATATAGGGTTAGGCATCATAGTCTCATGGTCGTCTTATGGTGATCTTTTTATCCTTGCCCCAAAAGAGATATTTTTTTCCCCAGAACTAAGCAAGTTTTATAGAAGCTGATATTTGCAGTTTCTAGTTAAGACAGTTTTATCTTTAGCAAACAGAACTTGCTGTCTACATGGATATTGGTGGTGGTCACTTCTTAGTGGAGACAAGCAAATGTTATCCTTTTCAGAAAAAGTGGACGGGACAAGCAGGTTTACAAAAGCAGAAGTTGGTAGTTTAGTGTTAACTTTGTTGTCTCAGATTAGAAACAGTTTCTTACTTTTTTCCTGTCCTTATGTAACTTAAGTAAGCTTGTTAATCATACTTAATTAATGTTTAGCTTGCTATTTTCCTTTTATTCTTCAGTGTGAGTAAACCTTCACCTACATTCCTATTAGTAACACCAGTCAAACCCCCATTGTTCACTAAGGTGACTTTGGTACAACTGTCGCTTTGGTCTTTTGTGGGTTCTCTCTCTGGGGTCAGTAGATATCTGTCTATGTCTTCCTGAGAAAAATCTGTAATACAACAGAAGGCCATAGTGACAGGCTGTGGACACATCAAACAGGATCTCAAAAGAAGGTGCAAAGTTCATAGAAAACAACAGTTGCAAAACTCCAGTATAACATAAAACACAGATCACACAAAATTCTGGTCATATAGGTTATACAAAAATAATTCTGCACCTATGCACACTCTAGGAACTTTTCAAAGTATCCCAAGCAAAGTAGAAGAATTGAACATGACCAGAGAGCAAAGACAGATTATTTATGAAGAAATAATAAAATGAAATATGAAGAAATAATGAAAGTAAAATTTTTATTATCCATAGTGGTGATTAAAAGACAGCATAATGGTATCTGTAAGTTATGAAGGAAAGAAAAGACCATCTTATCACTGTGTACCCAACTGGATTATCATTCAAGAGTTAACTGTACAAAACACATTGTCAGGTAGTTAATTTGATACTCTCTAACAATCACCCAAATAACCCATCAAAAAGAAAGAATTTCATTTTAAAGTAGACAAGATGGAAGAGACTGAAAGCTTTGGAAGAATGATGGAATATCACTTAAGTTGATTTGGGGGGCTGAAGTGATGGTTCAGCAGTGAAGAGCGTGGTTGCCTATAACTCGAGCTCCAGTGGATCCAACATATTCTGGCCTATGCAAACACTGCAGACATTCACTTGCACAAATCAACATTCTAACACATACATTTCAGAATAAAACAATTAAAAATAAAAATAAAATATTTTACAAATTGGTTTTTATAATGAAATTATTTTTAAAATATATCACATTATAGGAAGATGAATAAACTATAAAAAAACCTTATGAACCAACAATGAAAGTAAGAGAGTAAAAGAAACATCAGTGAAAATAGATCTGGAAAAAGAAACTCACACTAAAGTCTTCCAGATACACAATCCAAGCGTCATAGAAATAAGTTCAAACATACCAACTTCTACCAAAGATTAGAAGATCATACTCAAATAATTAAATGTGAAATTATCAATTGCAAAGCAACACTTTTAAACTGAAAAATGGAAAAGAAGAATTAGAACAAAAATATTAAGTAAAGATTCAAAGAAATAGATTTATTACAAGAAAATTAACCTTAGTTTAAATAAAGAATAAATTTGAAAAACTGATAAGACTGTATACTGATAATAGAAACAAAAGGATAAAAGAACATAAGCTCCAAAGTATCTAATAATTTCACCTCTAACACATAAAGTAAAACTAACAAAGTTATGCAAATCCGCAAAGGACAGTTGAACTCAAACACTCTGAATTTAAAAGTGCAATAGACTAAAGATGTGATTTGATTATTTAAGAGCAAATAACATATACTGACTTTATATGATTTTCTTTTATATTTGTATCTTTTCCATTATCACAATAAAATACTCTGATAATAGCAACTTAAGGGAGAACAGATTTATAGATATAGTTCATCATGGTGGGATACTCAAGGCAGGAGGAGCTTGACATAAGTGGGTCACATGACATCCTTAGTCTGAAGCAAAGAGCAATATAAGCATAGATGCTACTGCTCAGCTTGCTTTCTTCACTCTTACACAATCCAGGATCCCTTGCCTAAGGAATGGTGTCATTCACAGTGGGTGGATCTCCCTACTTCAATTAACATAATCAAGATTATTACCTATGGGCATGCATAGAGGCACAGATGAGCATCTGCCAAATGATTCAAGATTTTATCAAGTTGACAATTAACACTAACCATCACATCTTACTTGAATTGTTTTGCAAAATGGAATCTATATCAGGCAGAAAAAACAAATTATAAAAAACTGGAGATACAATTAAAAATCAATATATAACAGAACTAATCAAAAATTATTTAAAAAGTGACAGGAAAAAAATGGAAAGTCATTATTTAAATTATTATTAGAAGGACTTGAGTTTGCAAGTCTGGTTACTAATTGAAAGGAATTTGAGATTCAACTAAAATGGAGATGAAGTGCCAGAATTGGAGAACACAGCTGTGTTAGTACATGTTTCTGAAAGGAAGCTCTTCTCCCAGGGACTATATATGTAAGGAGACTCCTCTCAGATAGTATGGTGAGGATTTCCTTGCTTCTCCCAAGCTGAGGCTGCCATAATTCTGCCCTGTTAATGCAAGAAAAAATATATTTGTAGGAAGAAAAATGGAATTACATTCTGCTTTCAATGTTTTTATTTAAATGATTTACAAATTGTAAGTTTTGTTCTAGATATCTAAATACAGTGTAATAAAATAGTAGACATAAAAAGTATCAGTTTGGCTGGGTTTAGTGGTGCATGCCTTTAATCCCAACACTCAGAAGGGAGAGACAAGCAGATCTCTGTGAGTCTGAGGACAGCCTGGTCTGTAAAGTGAGTTCCAGGACAGCCAGGGCTGTTACGCATAGAAACTTGTCTCAAAACAACTACAACAACAGACAATTCAGTTTGTGATAGAGTCTCCTTTACTCAGTATGTCTTCCTGTGTTTGGGTCTGTGAGATGTCTCAGAGGGTAAAGCACCTGCTGCCAGTTCTTACAACCTGAGCTGTTTAATTCCTGGGCCCTACATGGTGGAAGCAGGACACCAACTCCAGTAAGTTGTCCTCTGATCTCCTTACCTGAGCAATCACACACACACACACACACACACACACACACACACACACACACACACACACACACAAATAAATAGATAAATAAGTAAATAAACATGTAATAAAATTGTTTTTAAAAGATGAAAATGTTTATCACATAATATAGAATAGACACCAAATAAAATGTAACTCTTTAGAAATTATCTTGTTCTCTTTGCTCCTACCAGATGCTGTATCATACAAAAATCACTGCTGAGTCTTTTTATCACAAGTCAAGGACTACTGTAGGACAACATTGTATTTTGTTTGTAATTAGAGATAAATATTAATTGAAATCTTTGAACAAAAACCATGGATCTAAGAGATTATTCCAATTACTTTTCTACTGACTTAAATTCTACCTTCTAAAGGCACTCTGTATTTCATTTCCTCAAAATTCAAGAGCAATGGTATTTTTATCTCCTGTCAATAATCTGTCTCATTTATCTTTTTCCATTGCTTGATATTTTGTAGAACTCTAGGGGAATTGTGTTTTGACTTCATTATACCCATTCATTATGCATTCAAGTCCTCAGCAAGACCATATCAGGAAACCCCAAAGCACAGAGCCTTTGCTGGCTTGGACTTAGGCTTCTGATACCATGTCTGAATTATGAAGTATTTAATTTAAAAAATTCCTCACAGAGAAAATAAGGATTCTATTTGCAATCCACATTAAAAATTTAGAATTAATTATTTCCTTGCAGTTTCTAGGACATTGCCTCATGAATAACTCTCTTTAAAAATACTGTATCTCTCATTCTACCCTTGTTCTTTATTCTCCAAAGGGTGAACCCTAAACTTTTTGCATAGAAAACAGGCAAACATGCAAAACCTAGTAGGGCAATAGAGGTTTGTAAACCATTATAAGAGAGGGCATTCTCAAGCTGTGGTCATTATTTTATTATTCTTGTCTTAATATGAATGTAATATCCTCAAAGATGTCCACTTACTATTCCTTCATTTTTTTTAAGTGATAAGAGATATGTTTTCAGGTAATAACGTCTCTGAGTTTACTGGGCTAGAGAAGGGCAGAGTGGAGGCTCAGTGAACCTCATGAAAGGTGACACCTGTACTTCCAACACCACTAGGACTGTGTGCTGCACAATGATTGGGGTCTGTGGTAGTTTGAATAAGTATGGCCCCCACAGACTGCAATATTTCAATGCTTGACCCATAGAGAGTGGCACTATTAGGAGGTGTAGCCTTGTTAGAGTAGGTGTGGACTTGGAGGAAGTGTGTCACTATTGGGGCAGGCTTTGAGGTCTCATATGCTCAAGCTATGCCCAGTGTGTCAGACAGTCTCCTGCTGCTTGTGAATCAAGATGTAGAACTCGCAGCTCCTTTCCCAGCACCATGTCTGTCTACATGCTACCATGCTTCTAACCATGATGATAATGGACTAAACCTCTGAACTATAAGCCAGTTCCAATTAAATGTTTTCCTTCATAAGAGTTACTGTGATCATGGTGTATCTTCACAGCAATAGAAACCCTAACTAAGACAGGGTCTGAATGAGATTAGAGATGCACATGTTCTCACACTGTAAAATACTTATTTTCTTTTTATTTGGACATAGAAGAGAAGCAAGGCTACTTTTTCTTGTTTCTAGGATTTAATGTAGTAAAGATTTTTACAAAGATTAAGAGGTGAAGAAAATCCTCTTTGGTAGGCAGAATAAGCCCAGAGACAGACAGTGGAGCTGAGTGACCTTGGGCAATGAGGAAAAATACAAGTACAGACCAAGAGCTAGGCAGCTTCCAACATCATAGGCCAGTGGCGGGGGTGGCGGGAGGTTGACATCTACTTTGAGATATATATGAAGCCAGAACAAAAGGAAGACAAGACCTAATGGTGGAAAATCCTCTCTTGGGTTTTGTGGTGAGAAGATGATGAGAGGGCAAAGGTGACAGAGAAGCATTTTGACCAAGAAGGTCATGGTGTGGGCCTGTGTGGCCAGTTAGTGGGATCTCACTAAGGAAGAAGGGCAGTGTGGCCTAGGATTCTGGGGTTGCCGGGAGACAGCATAGGCAGATAAGTAGTGGAACAGACCATAGAACGAGAGAGAGGGAGCCTTTAGTTACCGACTTGGGTGAGCACAGTGCCATCTTCCAGGAAAGGTATTGATTTCACAGTTCCTGAGTGGCTTGTGCTGCTAAGAGAGATGCCATGGACACTATACCAGGGCACTAACCATAAGGAACACCATGGACTTCATGTTTCCACACAGTAACCAGGAGAGATACTATGGCCTCCACATCCCCAGACAGCAACTGGGAGAAATGCTATGGGTACCATTTCCCTAGATAGCAACCAGAAGAGATGTCATGGACACTGTGTAGTCCACAGATGATGAACATGAGAGATGTCAAAAACACAACACCCATATACAATGATCAGAAGGTATATTGTAGACACCATGTCCACAGAAAGTAGTCAAGAGAGATTCTGTGGGCTCCATGTCTCCAGGCAGTCACCAGAACAGATTTCACCAGAAGAGATACTGGTTTCATACTTCTTGAGGGGCAGCTTGACTCTGTCCTTCCAGAACCCCAGCTTTTTCCCAACTTGAAGGCTATTTATTTTTGAAGTAAGAGAGGAAGTTCTGGTTAATTGCAGTCAGCATGTGGAGGTGGTCTTGGAATACGGTTCTAATCCAAATACCACCTCCTTCTAGAGCTTACCTATGAGCTGAGCACAAGCCCCCTGATTGCTCAGGCATTACTGCCATCTGATCTACAGCTGAAAGTTTGCATAGCAGAGATATGCTTACTGTTAGGGGAGAGCCACCTGCCCAACTGCTACCAAGACTTTGAGTACCAAAATCATGTGGGAAGACTTACATGTGAGGAGGAAGCAAGTCCATCAGTTTCCTGCTGCCTAGGACCACTTAGCAAAGAACAGATAAAGACTAGGAGCATCACAGGACAATCCTGATGTACAATTTCAAGGCATTTACACTTCTTTGAATAGTAACAAAACACAGGACAGTGAAGACCAACCCCATTCAGTTGAATAATCAAGCAAAACTGTAAAGATCCAAGGCTTAGGCAAATGTAACATCTCCCATAAATGAATATACCTTCCAGTAAATGTCTTGCAAGACAATCTCTAAGATAGAAAACTTAAAAACAAAGAGTTAAAAATGTCCATGGAACTCAGGAAATTTTCATAGTTGGTTTTTAGTTTTCCTACAAATGTGTGTAATGATTCTGTCTGCGATGTGTGTTGGAACAGTTTTGAAAGTTCTTGTGGAAGACAAAATCAAAAGCAATGCATGTGACTGAAGTTTTAATCTAGATAATCTTAAGAAAAATTTGAAAAAAGCAGAAAGGATACTGTGTTAAGAAGTTGATGCAAAGAATCTTTGTGTTTCAAATGCCGGATACTGAAACATTTCTTCAGCTGGTAGACAGATACACTGCTTATTTGGCTAGTAAGGAAGATTACCTAATCTTCTTTTTCATTCCTTCCTCACATTTTTAAACTGGGACTGGAGGGAGGTAAGCTGGAGAAACCAGTACCATGGCCAGTGGTGAGGCTCTTTTAAAAGGGGAGTTTTCATAAATGTTGTTTCTGGCAAGATCTGTGACTGTTACTTCCCTCTCCTGTCTGTCAGGATAATGTGTAAAACCTGTTTCCACACATCTCCTAGGAGAGCATTCTGTTCTTTGGATATGCAGTGACTTTTGTCATTTAAAACTAATTGGTATATTTCAAACCAGTGCAGGTTGCAGCACTTAAAGTGACATGTAGATGTGGATAGGCTCATGATCCAAAACGCCCTGACCCATCTGTACTCACAGATGCCTTTGTCCTTGGGGGGTGTCTGGAAGAAGTAGAGGCTGGGGATGAATGTCATCCGTCCTGTCCAAAAGGGTCTCAAGTCTACTGTGTGTTGAACATGATCTTAGTTAAAAACTGACAGTGATAGTGATTCCATTTCTGAAACTGAGCTAAAATTAAGAATCTGATCGTTCACTTTTTATTCATTTGTGCTTTTAACTCACATTGAGTCAGGTATGGGCAGCACAGGAAAACTATTCTACCCTCCTTGACACACATATGAAATAGGCCTAAGCAAATGAAATTATACTGACCTTGTGGGGGCAAGTGTGTTTGTATGTGGGCATGCTGTGTATTCCTGGATGTTGAAGTATGCATGTGTGTGCATGTATAAGAATGTGTTTATGCAGGCATGTACATGCTGTGCATACAGCAGGGAGACAAAGACTGTGAATGACTGATTCACATAACTGTGTGAGTGAGGTATTGTGGAGTATTATCTCTATCTGTAGTCTCGCTTAAGTTGAGAGTTGGGCGGGCTGACATCAACATCCATTGGCCTTCTATAACGTCAATATTTATAGATGGCCTGAAGCATACCATTGAAAATTACACCAAGGTTCAAGAATGAAGAGACAACACAGTATTAAACTTCCTCCTTCAATCCTTTCTACCCCATGTCTTGATTACAGCTTATGTGGGGAAAGCCAGAAAAAAATTTGGGGAAACCTCAAATTCCTTAGTTGAAAAAACATTGCCTTTATAAAACATGAAAAATTAAGGCAGCATCCCCCCCCAAAAAAATCATTTTTTCTCTGTGCTGAAAAAAAATTTACATGTTGTATTACAAAAGAAAACTTTGTCCAAATATAATATGTATTATTTCTGTGCAAGATTATGTGTTTAAAATGTTACTTTTCACAAGTATTACGAAAAATACTTTAAGATAAAAATTAGAAAGATATCATATTATATCTTGGTCCTAACATAAAACCCGTGATGCTATGCTTAGAGAGACCCAGCTGCCAGTTACCCAACAGTACCACTAAGAGCCAATGTTTGTAGAACACACAGCACAATGCCATTTTGTTTTTATGTATAGAAAGTCTGAGCCAGGATTCATATAAAAGTTCCATTTCTTACCTGGAGTCATTTATTTTTTTTAAAAAAAATACTTTATTTGTCAACTGAGCACAAGAACATATATCTGAGGCATACACAGGATAATGCAGGCCCACCTGGGGAACAGAGGCCTCACCTTGGTGTGTCCCTGTTTCCCACTCTAGACACAGAGATACATGCTGCTGCAGCAAGTTCCTTGTGTGACAACTGTAGGGAGTCAGGCTCTGTACTGTGTGCCTCCCAGTTGTGCCTGTTCTGCCCCATTCTCCTGGGTGTCCACACACTTAGGAACATTTATGGCTCCAATCTACACCATGGTTGTGGTGTGCCAGTGTCTGACTCAGTGCTGTCTGGGGACTGAAGTAGGATTTTTCATAAAGGACAGAAGGGAGGGGCAAGGGCTGAACCCACTGCTCTGCTTTCTGGCTGACAGATCCAAGCAGACTGCACTTGTGTCTACAGAGCCAGCAAGGACAGCTGATAAGCATTTTCTTCCCTGAAGGGACAAAGAATCTGGGAGAGAGAAAGGAACAACTTACTTGCTGTTCAAACTCTTCAGGAACCTTCACTGTATTGTTCTAGAACCAAATAAAACATTGCCAAATGTATAATAAATTCAGTGTTATAAAAAGCAAAATGTAATTAACATATTTAAAGTATGTATTATTGGTATTCACATTCTTGTTTGTTTGTTTTTGAGACAGGGTTTCTCTGTGTAGCCCTTGCTATCCTGGAACTTGCTTTGTAGACCAGGCTGGTCTCAAACTCAGAGATCCACCTGCCTCTGCCTTCCAAATGCTGGGATCAAAAGCTTGTGTCACCACCACCTGGCTGGTAATCATATTCTTTAAAAAAAGCACAAATATTAATTTTGTTAAAAGTACAACAGACATAATACACTGAAGAACTTTGAATGTGCTACCCTTGCCTCCACAGAAGTTTTATTATCATTTGGAACACTCCCAAGGGTTCATGAGTTGATAGACTGTCCCTGGATTGGCAGTGCTATTGAGAGGTGAATGAGCCATCAGAGCACCAGCCTCATGTATAAACTAATCTACTGATGAATTCATAGCTGAACTGACTTTTGGAAAACATGGCCTGGTTAGAGGAAGTAGGTTACCAGGGCATACTTTTGAAAGACACCTTGTCTCTGACACCTTCCTGCCTCTTCTTTGCCTCCTGGTGGCCATGATTTAAGTTGTTTTTCTCTACCACATGCTCCCACCTTGATGCTCTGACTTACTGGCACAGTTCACAGAGTAATAAACCAAGTGACCTTGGGATGAACCCTCTAAACCAGTGAGCCAAAATAAACATTTTCTTCTTAAAGTGATTTCTTTAAGGTTATTTGTCACCACTCTCACACATTCCTCGAAAGGGCCATCCACATGAACTCCAGGCAAGGAATCTTCCTGAGGATTCTCCCAAGGGACACCCAAGCTCCTCTGTCTCAGGAGCTAGACTGACTTCACAGAGTAGCCAGAAGAAAAGTCAGGGTGCTGATCATGTGGGGAATAATTGTTGCTGCAGAGTTACACTGAGAAGTGATAATCCATTGCCACAAATGGAGGATGGAATCATCTGAATTGATTCCCCAGATCATCTGCCCAGAGT
This sequence comes from Peromyscus californicus insignis, assembly GCF_007827085.1. Taxonomy (NCBI): domain Eukaryota; kingdom Metazoa; phylum Chordata; class Mammalia; order Rodentia; family Cricetidae; genus Peromyscus; species Peromyscus californicus. The sequence goes on along the minus strand of NW_026294492.1, from coordinate 319,080 downwards.
ATTTAGAGTACCCAGTCACTGAAAGGACTGGACATTTGCTGCATTGGTCACAAGTTAATACTTCCTATTCTACAGGCAGAGTTTCCTCTGTACACCATTTGTGTGGTAGAACAGGCTTTGATTAAAGAGTTCCTACTGTGGGATGGTCTGTATATAAAATGTGTTGCTCTGATTGGTTAATAAATAAAACACTGATTGGCCAGTAGCCAGGCAGGAGGAAGTATAGGCGGGACAAGGAGAAAAAGAATTCTGGGAAGTGGAAGTCTGAGTCAGAGACACTGCCAGCCGCCGCCATGACAAGCAGCATGTGAAGATACTGGTAAGCCACGAGCCACGTGGCAAGGTATAGATTTATAGAAATGGATTAATTTAAGATATAAGAATAGTTAGCAAGAAGCCTGGCATGGCCATACAATTTGTAAGCAGTATAAGTCTCTGTGTTTACTTGGTTGGGTCTGAGCAGCTGTGGGACTGGCGGGTGACAGATATTTGTCCTGACTGTGGGCCAGGCAGGAAAACTCTAGCTACAAGTTCCTGTCAAAAGTGGATGTTCCTACAAGTGTTTGTGGGCTTCACAAACTATAAACAACCCCAGGTGTTCCCAGCCTTATTTGGTCTCCTATTTAAAAAATATATATACTTACAGTAAATGAAAATTTTATAGTAATAATTGTCTTTATTCTTTCCCAAAGTATTTACCTCAGTGTAGTTATGACTATCCCAGTGATAAGTCCCCTGTTCTATCATTGAATGACTGTCAGTGCCTGTGTTAGGCAGACTTCATAAATGAATTTACAAATACTACTTGTTTATAAGGTATTTTAAACTTTTCATCATTTCTTCCAAGATGAGTCTGGATGAAGGAGAAGGCAACAGGAAAGGAAAAAATGCACCTTCATCATCCATCACACAGGTCTGTCTCTATAGGGCCTGTGAGAAGACGCACAGACACAAGTGATGAGTCTCTGCAATTCCTCACACGATCCCAAAGCCTACAGAGATATTTGCCAAATGTAATGTTATAAATCTTCAATGACTAACTCATGGCTTCTTGATCACCAGGGTACAGTGATCCTTGCTGGGGAAGATAGACTTATTCTTGAGTAAGGAATGGTCTCCCTAGGAAGGAAGCCTCTATTTAGCTGACCTGGGAAAGGTACCACATGGTCTTCTACTGAAAATTAAACCACAAGCACCATGAGAACTGGGATCAGTTGGCCACATATGCCCATCAAGGAGTATTTCCTATGAGTGAGGTTTGCAAGGTCTTCTCTAGATGCCACGAGCCAGCTTTGGATTCTTGACAAAGCAAGGAAGGTATAGAAGCTAGGTTCAGGACAAGGTGGAATGATATCACCTCTGGTGTTTCATGAGATTGAACTGAGAATGAGTGAAATCATCCAAAGCCAAAGTTGGAGTCTGAGAGCCAGTCAGGACTTGTATCTCAAAGTTGCCTCACAGGCTCAGTTATGTTCTACTACTCAGCATTGCTGCAACGGCCTGACACTTAGTGAGTCTTCCAAGGAGCCTTCGCCATGATTGCCAGTGCAGGAGTGAGAGTTGGCCAGCAGGACTCTTTCCCATTGAAAATAAATTGCATCCTACCACTTGGGGTGAAATAAGAAATGTTTGCAAGGGATAAACTTTTGAAATGAGACCTAGGTGACATATAGTACATTCCTACATGCTGTGGCATGTCATGGGAAATTCTTAATAGCTGAAAGTAGAAATTAGATACCCCAATGATCCATATGCATGAGGAGCAGCCATGGTCCAAGCATATGGTAGGGGCATATCTTGTGCACATTGCTTATTTGGGACTACATCTTATTTTGGCATCCAGACAGACCTCCAATCAGGTTGAATTAGGCCGGTAATAAATAGGTTTGCCTTTCTGTGGAGCAGAATAGCTAGCTGGCCTAGCTTGGGGCAGGTGGAAGGAGAGGAAGTCACCATTTTATTGCAAGCTGTCTTCAGAGAATCCTTAAGCTACACAAAATGTATATGGGGACTCAGAAGCTTCAGCTTTAAAAGGTGCACTTTGTCTTCTGCATCCATTGCATCGCAACGTAAACATTTGTAGCTTTCTCCAGGCAACCACAGTAGAATAGAACAGGGAAAGTTTGCTTTATTTATATTAAGTTGAGAGATTGGTGCTACTTGTTTATTGTGGAAATGTTTTGTTCATTCATCAACTGTAATGAAAGCCTCAATGGACTATATATATCAATTTACTAAGGGGTGCTTTCTTTAGCAAAGCTATACTACACCAACTAGGGACCAAGTGTTCAAAAGCCTGAGACTGCGGGGGACATTTTTCTTTCAAACCACCACTACAAAGTAAAAGTATGTAGTTACAAAGATTGTTTCTGTACTTTTAAAGATTAATCAAAACTTAAGCTTTTTACAAAAAATAAACTTTATTATTTTAAAAAACTTAGAAATTAAAAATATTACCCATGGAAATAACCAGACCAAGGGTCTATAATATGTTTCAATAAGCATAAATACAATTATGAAGGAGGCTATTAAGCTAATTGTGTCTCTAGTTCTATCTCAATCGATAGAGCATAGGACTCTTAATCTCAGGGTCGTGGGTTCAGGTCCTACATTGGGTGCCACTTGTAATGAAAGACTCAATGGTCTATATCAATTTATTAAGGGATTCTATGGGGAAAACAGATTCATTGATACAAAATGAAGTGACGCTGTTGCCTCTTTGTCTCCCAGGGAAAGATGGGGAAAGCTCCAGATTAGGTCTCTGAACCATATGCCAGGAAGCCTTCCATGTTCAAGAGCTCACAACCCCTCCCCTTTCCCTTTGAAGAGGTCACATAGGCAGGCAAGAAGCACCACCTCTATCAGGCCAGATAACGCAAAGTCATAGGTAGAGCAAATTCCCACTGTATCAAATATTCATTGAGCCCCATTTTCCAGATCTCTAAGATTCATCATGGCATAAAAACAGACAACATGTGTCTTGAGCAACTCTGTTCTGTTGGCTGAAATGGTAATAAACAACTAACATATGTGGTAAAAAGTCATATAGTGTATACCAAACGGACTGGTGCTGGAGTTTTTGTTTTGCATTTGTGTGTGTGTGTGTGTTTGTGTGTGTGTGTGTGTTAAAATAAATGGGAATAAGGACATGGAGAAAGGGCATAAGCTAGGCTGCTATCCTAATTGGCCTGATCAGACAGCTTCTTGGGAATATAACATACCAGTTAAGATTTTGATAAGATAATGTTGAGAAAAGGGGGTCCAGATAAGGGGAACAGACATCACACAGCTCTGGGATGGGCATCTTTCCCAGGAGACTGATCAAGAAAGAAAAACTGGTCATAGAGGATTGAGCCAGTAGCAGAGCACGGAAGACATAGGGTTTGTACTGCCTTGCCATAAGCCCAGCGAGATAGAGGACAGAAACAATTTTATCAGGAGGGAACTGGGAGCCTCACAGGGTTTCTAAGCAGAGATGTGACATATGACAAAGTTTCAAGTGTGCCATCAAGCTAAAGAGCTACAAAGGGCAAGGGTGGGGCTAGAGACAAGCCATGGAGCTTCGGTTGTGAGCATTCTGTACTCCAGGTCAAGGTGGCTAAGATGAACCATGAGAGCTGTAGCTTGAATATGTTTGAAAAGTAAAGCTGGTAGGAATTTCTCAAGGATTAGAATTAAGGTATAAAAAAAATAAAGATTATTAATTCAAATGTTTGACCTGAGCAAATGAGAAGTGGTATTAGAATAATCCAGTGTACCAAAGGTCCTGGACTAAGTTCTTGAAGGTGTCATGCATGTGTCTCTATGCGTCTTACTTCACTTGATGTGGGTGAGAGCTCTCAGACTTGGTCCATCCATGGATGTGGCTGTGAGAAGAAATAGCTTGTTTACCTTAATGCCAAATACCTCTAGTTCATTGAGATACCCACAGGTATCTCAAAAGCATCCTTTGTAACTGTGCAGCTACAGTGTGGTGTGCCATAGCCTAGTCTCTTGGATCCTCTGGTGGCAGATAGTATCTTCTACTGGATGGTGCCCTGTACTAATGGCACCCCCTGTAGACAGCACCATCTGCCGATCCCGCCCTCTACTGACCTACACAAGCAAGATTCATACTATAAAGTAGACTTTTTCTTGCTTGGATATCTGAGACACAGGATGTCTATAGATACTGGTGGAGGAGGCTGTGAATGGATATTCCTTGTGTGGGGAAATAGCAAGCTCACTTTTAAACATAAGTTCTTCAGGTATAGACACCAAGCAAGTTCCTGGATACATGCATGGAAGTTTGGGGTTACAAGGACTTCATAATATAGAAAAGTACAATTTCAATCCATGAAACACATCTCAGTAGATACATTTAGTTGTTTTAATTTCAAAAACCCATTTTCTATAAAGAAATCTACAGTAATAAATTAATGTGGTTAATTAGTTTAAAATTTAAGACTCTTCTTTTTATGGATAATATGGAAAGTCATGGCTTAAAAAAATAAAAAGAAATTGCCTCATGATATTTGAACTTAGGAATACACCATACTCTTTAAATTTTCATGTTTTTGCTTCCTTTCTGAAGGGTGTTTCATTTTCAGCAGCCACCTGTATAAATAATTCATTGTCTTTAAAAGAGCTGGAAATACAGCACCTGACAATAGACAGTTTGGGCAGGAAGACGAGGAGCATGCTTGTTATAAAAAGGTTTGGCCCTAAGGCTTCATGTTATGGTGAATGAGACATTCTTAAATCAACAAGGTATTTTCCTTGAAGGTCTCAAGAAATCACAAAATAATATTCCTCTTACATGAATTCACAAAGAAGTAAAATGTACAAAATACACACTACCTGTGTTTCTGTGAGAAGACTATTTTAATCTATATTGATCTTTTAAAGTCAGACTGGTTTGTTTCTTTGTCTCATGAAAACTAAGCACAGATATGTCTGTCAACTCATCACTTCAAATGTCTTCAGGAAGAGGCTGGGCACTTATGAGTAGTCAGCACAGAATCTACAGATGAGGTGGGAGCTTTTGGGGTGTCAACTGCTGGCTGACAAGGGTAATCAATGACTTCTGGGTCATTCTGGACCCTTTTCTGTTTATAAGGCAACAGCAGTGAAAATCCAAAATATCAATTGGGTTGCTTAAAAACTTCCTCTACATTCCCTAAGAATAAAACCAGGCAGAAGAAAAGACAGTAGAATGAGTAGCAGCATCTCCTGTCCTGTTTTCAGGGCTCTGTGAACAGCTCAAGATACTGGAGATCATGGGGAGCAGAAGAAAAGGAGATCCAAAACCCCTGACCAGTTCTTTCATGCACTGCATGAGTTTTCTACATAATGTGCCTTCCAGAGCAATAGTTAAGATTCTCTGCAAACATTTAAACAAGCTAAATAGGTGAGGTGACTCCTTAGAAAACCTGAGCCTTTTGTTCTCCTGACACTGTGTTTCTAGATTGGCATTTGCTGACAACATCTTCCAGAGTGATTTGCCAGAGGATGGGCCAAAAAGAAATGGAAAAGCATATTACCATCCAAACCAAACCCTAGGAATTGGGGAAATGTTCTAAATCTACTCGCAAATGAGACCAATGTCTGGCCAACAAAACTTTCTACATCTGGCTGGTTGTCAGTGATGAGAGAAAGAAGCAGAGCCACTCATTTCCACAAGAGTGCAGAAAGCATGAGGCCTCAGGAAGGCACATATGCTATGGGTCTAAAGGTTACCTGTAGAGAAGCCAGCAGGAGAAACCACAGTGTGTCCAGTAAAATATCACATCATTTGTCTAAAACCCATTGACTATGATATGAATGAACGTAGTCTTATGAAGCCTGTGTGTGAATCCTTCGATTAATCTCTTCTATCCTCCTATTTTAGAACAAACATTAAGCAATAAATACCCCCAAACAATCTCCCCGGGGCCATCATGGTTCAAATATGATGTGACCCTGAGAGGCTACCAGGTTAAGACAAGGAGACAGTATGCTCCCAGCATTGTTCTCAAAACACCATGTTTGCACACAGTTGGTGGAGATGCTAACACACTACACACACACACACACACACACACACACACACACACACACACACACACACACACTTTTATCATTCTCTTTGGCTTATTACTAGAAGAAATAATACTGTTCCACCTAAGCATTTAAAGAATTAAATATAATTAAGTGGAGGATTTGTACCTTCCTTAAAGCAACCAGTCCTGCCTTCAGGTATGGAAAGTTCCTGCTGTGTTCTGACTTTAGGGAGATGAAACACCTGGAGGATCTTCTTGTCAATGAGGAACTTGCTACTCTCCAGGCTCAAACTGCATGCTCATGAGAACAACACCTGGCAGAGGAGACAAGGCTTCAGCTGGGTGGAAGGCACAAAGTAATTACACATTTCCACAATTCCTCTGTATTCAGCCTCACAAGAATAGTTCCTCCACGTCCAATCCCATTTTGACAGTTCTAGTCTGGCTTCCTGTAGAAACATTATCACTGGATCACAGTTCAACATATGCAATCTACCTGCTCAAAGGATGTTGTGCATCTGTCTAACAACTGCCTCCAGAGGTTTTGGTGCCCTTTACACACAGAGCTATGCTATAATCCTGTCTATAGCTAATATCAAAGAAAGCACTAGGAGGAAATCCATATACCCGAGTTTCCTCAAATCAACAAACATCCCTGTCTCTGTCTCAGCCTGTTTCCCTCCTCTCCTGCCCTTCATTTTTCTTATCCTCCTGGTTCTTCTTGTCCCTCTTTTCTTCCTCCTTCTCTTCACCCCATGCGTCTATTGCCACTTTAACCAGCTGGGATAGTCCGTCCAGCCTCCTCCAGCCTTTCCAAGGAAAATTGAACACATCTTAATACCTGATTGCTAAGAACACATTTCTTAAAAACATTGAGCTCACATCTTTTAGAAAATAGTAAGCAATTAATAGGATTCTTGCAATGGAGGGACTGCTAAGAAAATCAAGGTAAAATTGACAAGTTTGTGATATTCCTATCACCTTCTGGAACCTAGAAGTCAAGATCTGTGCTGAAATGGATTCTGTTTACTATTTTACAGTTGGAACAACTGTACAAATAATTCACAAAGAATGTGTGGCCTATGACCCCTGATAGCAAGAAAGTGAAGCAGAATGCACATGGTAACACATTGGAGCCTCCTTGAGTGGAGAAGCAGACACAGAGAGAAAAGCCAACCACACTACCCAAACCTCAGATAACTTAGGAAAGCATGTGCAGTGTAATAGATCAAGCATGTGGAATTAACAGATTAAGCTGAAAGCCGCCACTTTGACTCATAAAACAGGCAAGTATTGAATGATAGCATGTATGTGCACACCCATACACAATCACACATTCAGTTTTACATCTGTAAACATATACAACAGGACATGGAAGGTATTGGCTGGTTCCCTTGGATAAAAGGAATCTGGGTGAGTATAGGAGGCTAATATTTTGAAGTAAATTGTGATTGTTTTCTCCTGAAGCATGCGTATATTCCATAACTATGACATCATCCCCAGTAATTTAAAAATGTATATGTATATATGTACATCTGAGTGTGAGTGTGTGTGTATGAGAGAGAGAGAGATCTGGACCCCAGTATTTTTTCTGTAGTAGTGGACACAGAAAGATGATCTCTTGGGACAGCACAGTTCATAGCTGGATCATGTCTTCAATGTGTTGTTTGTCCTCTGATTCTCAGTTCTATTGTGTCAATATACCAAAGCTTTGTAGTAACTTTTGAAATAAAACAGCATAAATTCTCCTACTTTATTCTCTTTCAATATTAATTTTGTTTCTGAATCATTTCCATTTCCATATAATCTTTAGAATCAACTTGTCAAATTCTGCAAAAGAAGCCCACAGAAATTAGGAAATCAAATTAAATTTACCAATCACCCTAGAGAATATCACATAATCAACAATATTAAATTTCCCAAGCTGTGAGCATTAGGGATTCTTTTGCATATTTGGATTGCCTGTAATTTTACTCAACAATGTTTTATATTTGCTTATTACTTGAGTCTTGTAGTTTTAAAATTAACTGTTTCATTAATTTGATACTATCTTTATAGAATTTTTAAAAATTTATACTTTGATCATTTAAATCTATTATGTAATATATTTGTATGTTGGTGTATAAATATATCATGAAATCTAATTTCTAATTTATTGTAGAATTTTTTTAGAATTTTGTACATTTAAGGTCATATTATTTGATAGAGGGAGACATTATGGGGTAAGGGATAAACCTGGTGCTAGGGAAATTCCTAGGAATCCACAAGGACGACCTCAGATTAGAGTACTAGCAATAGCAGAGAGGGTGCCTATCCTGGTAATCAGATTGGTGAATATTCTAACTGTCATCATAGAGCCTTCATCCAGTAACTGATGGAAGCAGATGCAGAGATCCACAGCCAAACACCAGGCTGAGTTCGGGGAGTCCAGTCAAAGAGAGGGAAGAGGGATTATATGATCAAAGGAATGGGAGGGAGGGTCAAGATCATGATGAGGAAATCTACAGAGACAACTGAACCAAGCTTGTATGAACTCACGAACCTTAGAAAGACAGCCATGGAACCTGCATGGGACCAGACTAGGCCCTCTGCATATGGGAGACAGTTGTGTAGCTTGGTCTGTTTGAGGGGCCCCTGTCAGTGGAATCAGGATCTATCCCCGGTGCATGAGTTGGCTTTCTGGAGCCCATTCCCTATGGTGGGACACTTTGCACAGCCTTGATGCAGTGGGGAGGGGCTTGGTCCTGCCTCAACTGAACCAGGCTTCGCTGACTTCCCATGGGAGCCCTTACCCTTTTGGATGAGGGGGTGGGGGATGGGCCGGGGGTGGGGAAGGCTGGGGGGAAGCAGGAGGAGGGATGAGAGGGGATCTGTGGTTGGTATGTAAAATGAATTAAAGAGTTCTTTTAAAAAGATCATATTATTTGCAAATAAATGTATTTCTTTTTCTTCTTTTGTAGCCTGGATTAGTATTTTATCAGGAAAGAATACTGAATGCTGTCAATTATTTTTAATATTTGATGATATGTTATACGGGTTTTTTTTTCTCTTTTTTAATCAGTATGCTGTAGACAAATTTCTAAACAGTCTTATTAAATAAGAAACACAGAGCCAATACAGGGTGAAAGCCATAGGAATCAGAGTGATAGCCACCAGATAACCTTAGCTCACCACGTCTTCAAAGAGAACCAGCTTCTTCCTGTCTAACCAGCGCCTTTATTGCCTTGCTGTTCTGCCTTCTCATTGACTCTTAACCCAGCCACCTCAGTTCCTTGTCACTGCCTGTCTATACAGACCTCCAGGTCTCTGTGGTTGATACTGGGATTAAAGGCATGTGTCACCACGCTTGACTGTGTCCTTGAACACACAGAGACTCTGCTTGCCATGTGATCAGATTAAGGGCATGTGCTACCACTGCTGACTTCTGTTTATGGCTGGCTATGACCTCTGATCTCTAGGCAAACTTTATTTATTAACATACAAATAAAATATCACCATAATATGCTGTGTTATTCTGAGTTTGGTATGTCAAGCCAACTTTGCATTCTTGTGATAAAGTCCATTTACACTTGGTGTATAATTCTGATTGTGTGTTGCTGCATTTGATCTGTAACCTCTGTGGAGGACTGTTCATTTTCATGAAGGAGAATGAATATAATTTTTAATTACTTCTGGTGTCATTCTCTGGTTTGGAGATCAGAGCAATATTGGCTTCAGAAAATTTGGAAAATGTTTCTTAATGTAATACTTATTTGGAAATTTTTGTGAATTTTTGTTTTTAATTGTTCTTAAATGCCCAATAGATTTTGTCAGTAAAGTCTGAACCCAAGGAAGTTTTCAGATTACTAATTCATCTCTTCATTTGTAACAATTCTACTTAGTTTGTTCAAAGTCTGTGTTTTTTGTTTGTCTTTTTATAAATATGCACACTTAATTCAGCCTATGTAATTTGCTGGAAGATAGAAGTTTGTACTGAATTCCTCAGCCCTTTTTTCCCCATTTACCTATCTGGTCTTTTATGATCTTTCTTTCTTAAACTGATTTAAGTTTTCTAGTTTTTCTTGTTTTATCAATTTTGATTTCTTTAAAAAAATACTTTTCTTATTACTGTATTTATTTCCACAATAAATATTTATCATTCCTTTTGTTGTGGTTTCTCAGTGTTGAAATTACTGGATATCTTCTCCAATTTCAAAAAATGGAACTTTACATTATGATCTGAAAATAAGACATTTTAAGGCTGGAGAGAATCCTCCCTAGAAACCCCTACCCGCCATGCTGGCCCTTGCCTCAGACCTTTGGCCACTAGGCCACTATCCTGAGAGGTACACATTTCTGTTGTTCATCAGCCACCCAGTGTGTGGTGTGTTTGCCATAGCAGCAGGAACTGATTAAGGCTGTGCCTGGAATCTCTGACTGTTCTTCATCCTTCATTATCTCTCCCCTTTCTTTTCCTGTGACTTGACACAGCTGATGTGTCCTCAAGTGGATATTCTTTATTCTGCCAACTAAGGCATGTAGTCAAGTCTTTAGTGAAGATTTTATTTCAGCTATTCAACTTTGCAATTGCAGAATTACATTTCTTATAATTCCTTCCTTGATGTTGATAATACTATATTTGGAGAACCATTGGTTTTACATGACATTTACTGCTGAATTCTCTAGGCATCATCATCTTTAGTTCCTTTCAGAGCATGTTTTACTTAGGTCTTCATCTAGTAAGTACATTGATGGCCCTCTCAGGCTAGGTTCTTCTAGGCAGTTTTTCTTCCTGTGTTAGGACAATGCCTTCTTGTTTCTGAGCATGCCTCATAATGTTTTGGTTTAAATGCATGTTGAAAATAATTTACCAACTTGGAAATTGTGTAGTCTAGTCCAGAGATTGCTCTTATAATCATTCCATGAGCCATTGCTAGTTTGTTGGTTACTTTTCCAGCCCAACTCTGGAAAGTTGGCATGCCTGACTGTGTGACAGTGAAGTCATGCTCTGTTACATAAGGTCTTAGCCAATGACTGGCAGAGTCTGTTGTATTCTTTATCAGCAAGTCCAGTGGCCAATGAGTCACTGTGTGTAACAGAACACACCTTGAGCCTTGTCTATTGCAACCATCCATGGGCCCTTCCTTCCTCCTGTGTAGTTCTTGAGGGCATCCATAAGTGAGAGGCAGCTCTTATTAGATCTCATTTCTGAAGTGAACATAGACTGGCACATTCACACAGCCGGCTACATCTCAGGAACTAATAAATGGTTTTTCCGAACTTTGTGGAGATCTTGTGTCCAAGTCTCTCTATCAAAACCTTTGGACACCTTATCATCCTCACAGGTTAGGACATTATAAACAATGTCCACCAATTATTTTTAATAAATTCCACAGAAATGAGGCAGGAAAATTCCACAAATATTTATAGTTATTTGAAATGGTTTATATATGTATAGGGCTTGCCATGAAAATTTAAACATCTTCAAATTTATCTATTATTTTTCTATTGCATTTTGCTTTTGAATTGTGGAAGAAAATTATTTTTTATTCCACATTAAAAGGTAATGCAATCATATTTCCCTCTCATACACATGTGGTTTAACTTTTTAAATGGTGTTTCCTGATACAGTTGTAGTTTATTCTTCTCTATGGTGAGGGATCAAAGGTCCAAGTTAGTCTTTGTCTAAACAGCTAATAGTTATTAAAAATGTTTATTAAGAAGTCCTTCCCTGTTTCCAAGATGCAAGATAGTATTTCTAGTATATGATGGAGTGGTGTGCTTTGAGATATTTCTAGAAATGCTTTTGATCTTACTTGCACCTGTGTTTCCTGACCCATTCGCCAAAACCATAACATTTGAACATAGTGGGTTTGTGGTGTGTCTGAACGCTCTTTGTAGTACATTGAAAAACAGCACCAGTAATTTTTTTTCCAGTTTTAGTTCAATTTGTTTTATTTGTATTAAAAGGAGCATTAGGAACAATTGGTTTTCTTCTGATCCTTTCTTTGACATTTCTCAGGTATTGCTCATCATGTGAGGCATGTTGAACTTTCCCATTTAACTCATTTCTTGGCTGTGTAGCTGTTTCTTTTGAATTGAAACAGTTCCCCTTGGAATAAGGAATGAGATGTCACCCATGCTGGGATGGGGAGTTTAGAAGTGCAGCTGCATGAGTCATCCATGCTTGGGTAAGCAACCCTGAGTAGGAATGAATGAAGTCCTAAGTGAATGTGTGTTATTGACAAGAGCATAGCCATGTCAAGTATCCCAATGCCTCAAACCCCTAGGAATGACAAGGCTCTCCTTTAGTCAGACTCAGAGGAATTGAAAAGCCTTCCTCTGCTCTGAGTATAGATGTTGACCTTATATACAGAAACTATCAACTGCAGCTTCCTCCTCTCAAATGACTGCAACCTGAGACTGCTCCCCTAACAGAAACCTCCTACTGAGGTTAGCTAGCCACCTCCTCATTGGTGCTATACACAATAAATGTGAGTTTCTGGGCTGCTGCTGATGCATCTCCATCAGAGCACATGGTCCACTTGGTCCTAACTCTTCCCCAACATCCCAGTTAATACCTAAACCACATGGTTTGGGACACAACCTTTCACCCATGCTCCCATGAGTAATTCTGAACCCATGCCCCTGTAATTTACCCCCCAAAGAACTCAATAGCTCACCAAGCAGGACTTAGATGGAATCAGTTTTATTTTGTTTTGTTATCTTTCTAACTGAGGTGAATAGAAATGGTATCCTCAAGTAGAAATAATCCCACATCCTGTTCCACCCTGATGCTCTTCAGTCTCAGGCCTTCAGGAGACACATTGATATACACCCCCACCAACCAACACATGACAGTCTTCATGGTAACTATCAATGAATGAAGCTCATCTCTTCACTCTCTTCTGTGAGAACTATTGAACATACAATTCCTTAAGTCCGTGTGTGCTTAAAACTTGAAGAACAGCTCTGGGGGATGTAATTTTTCTCCCTGAACTTTCTTCCTTTGAGTTCATATGTTATGTTACACTCTAATCTTGTCTTGCTAATTCCATTGCCTTCTAAATCATCTCAGCATGTTACCAGCGGCTTTCAGGCTATCTCTGTCTCTCTCTCTCTCTCTCTCTCTCTCTCTCTCTCTCTCTCTCTCTCTCTCTCTCCCCCTCTCAGTAATTCTGTATTATTCTGTTGACCATTCTGGATAAAATGCATAAATTAATGTTATCTATCAGTTTGGAAGCCTTCTTAAATTGTGATCTTACAGGTTTGTTCTGTTTCAGTCACAGACTCCAATTCTATGTATGTTGTTTCAGCTATTTTCTCTATGGCCAGTTCTACATTTTCATTGACTTTTTTCACTGTATTGACCATTTCCTTAATGATATTCAATACATCTTTGAAAACTGCAATTAAATCAATTTTCTATAGGTCTCTTTAATTTATTTTTATGTGTAAAATATTTTTCTTCCATTTCCTTTCTGAATTCAACAAACTTTTTTATTTTGTTTTTTTCATGTTAGTGCAAATAAAAGTGCTGTTTATGTCTAGCACTTTTTTTGTGTCTCAGATAATTATTGAGGATAATTATCTTATTTTGAAATAATAAGTTAAAATTTTATTCTACTTCATGTTTCTTTGGAGGATAAAGGGGGACTTAGCATTGGTTTTGGCTATTGATTTTAATGTAGTACTTTCAACATAATTAATATATCCTCTTTGATTAATTTTTTGGGGCTTGGTGGCTTGCTAAATTCCTAGCTCAACAGCACCCTCTTCTGCTCATGTGGGGTAGTGTATGTCCCGCCTAGATTTCTGATGCGAGTGAAGGTGAAGGGTATTGATTTTTAAAAATTTCCTCATCCTGTGGCACTGTAAACTCTCCCCAGCTTCTATGGTGTAGAGCCCACACAGTACCTCTGCCTTCCCTTACCTAGCATTCTTCCAGAGCAACGCCTTTTAAGATTGATAGCTTACAACCTGTCATAAGGCCACCCCCTGTCACTTCTCTGAAATACCAGAACACCTCTCCATCATTGTTACACATGAGTGATGCTTCTCACTGTGATGGTGATTTTATGGCAGCCGGAATTCCAATTCCAATAGATTAGCTTTTTAACATGTCTGCTCACTGCAAAGGCTGGTGAAGGAGTGTGAAAGGTATGCATCCCCTCTTTTCCCCCCTCACAGGTAATTATAAATTTGAGCAACTTCTGTCAGCCCATATGTTGAGAGTGTATTTCTTTTTACAAACATTTATCTTATGGTTTTATATTTTTGAAGGTTATTTGGGAAGATGAAAATTTAAGACATTGCTGTTATTCTCAGCAGAGTATTTTTTTTAACTCAATATGTTACTTCTGAAATTTTGTTAATATTTTAAACTTGCATTAATTGTAAGAAGTTTCTATTGGGGGTACAGGTCCTAAAAGACTGTGTATCTAATGTATACAAGCCCCTGTGTCCTATCACCAGCTCCCAAAAGAAGACAGAAAAAAGAAAGAAATCATTAAAGATAAAGGCAGATACTTTGCAAAATAACAAATACCAATAACCAATGGACATGAAAAAATTATTCAGTGTCAATAATTATTGATGTCAAGTTAAAACAGTGACAGACATTCAATTTTTTATTGAAAATGGATTTTTTTTTTTTTTTTTTTTTTTTTTTTTTTTTTTTTGGTTTTTCGAGACAGGGTTTCTCTGTGTAGCTTTGCGCCTTTCCTGGAACTCACTTGGTAGTCGAGGCTGGCCTCGAACTCACAGAGATCCGCCTGGCTCTGCCTCCCGAGTGCTGGGATTAAAGGCGTGCGCCACCACCGCCCGGCTGAAAATGGATATTTTTTTGCACAGTATATTCTGATCATGGTGTTTCCTTTCCTAACTCCTCCTAGATCCTCCCCATGTCCCCCCAACCCAAATCTACACTTTTTACCCTCTCATTACAAACAAAAAACAAAAAAAGACAGAAAGAAAGCAAACCATGGACTACCAAAGCATCATTCTAATTAACTCTAACAAAAACCTTTAGTGAGAGTTAATTCTTTTATCCCCCTCAGCCCATCATTCACTGAGCTTTCCCAGTGTTGTTGAGGCCCCCAAGTCTAATGAACACACACTTCCATTCTTCTCTGTTAAATGTGCACACACATAAATGCACAGGTGCAAATATACATGTGTACTCAGGCACACAGGCATACCCAGACACACACACACACACACACTGGCATACTCATACACAAAGTGCACAGAGGTACACACATGTATGCACTCATGTATACACAATGCATATACACAAGGATTGTGCAAAGGCGTACATACATGCATGCACACACATGAGCATACACATACACAGAGTTACACATGTGCACATGTACGTACACATGCACACTCTAGGCAATTCATGTGCCTTTATACACTGGCTCATGATACTCTGATTCCTTGAAACTGCTCATAGTATTTTCTGTGATTCGGCATACACTGGTTAGTGAACATGATTAGTACATACAGTCTCTTCTCAAAGCTACAATAGGAGTTAATTAGAAACATAAATATACAAAACAAGGAAAATAAATCCATTAAACAATTACAAGATTATGACAAAATTCTTATATGTCTGGAACACTATCAATTTAAGCACATATTATCTCCTTTTTAATTAGAGGATATTTATACTACTCTGAAAATAAGAGAAAATAATTTTTACATACTGGATATACAGAAAAAACAAACAAATGTGAGAATACTTTAACACATTGTCTTCTGTCTTTATTATTTAAGGAAATGAAGCTTCCTTTATGTTCCTAACACCTCTTCCTTTGTACTCCCAGTATTTTCCTAATGGGATGAACGGTGCACTTTGAAGCTGCTGAGTCATCTCATAAGATTCTCAGTGTTTTAACTCTGCATGTGAGAGGAAGTTGACATAAATAGCTATGTATGCAAATGCACACACATAGACATGCACTGCTCTTTGGGGCTTCTGTGTGATATTATACCGAATAGCTTGATGCTTCTTCCATCTGTTTCAAGGCTGTGGATATTTGGCTTTTTCTGACTTTTTATCTTGCAAACCATCCTTTGTGAGAACCTATGGCCATGCCTCCTCATGCACAGATGAGCACATCCTGTCAGAGGTTAACCCTGGGCCTTATCACTCATGTGTCCCCCTGTCAGCAGACAGAGATGTGTTGGAGCTGAAAGCTACTTGTTTTTTTTTTAACTTTGTTTTTTATTTATTCTTTGTGTCTTTCACATCATGTATCTCAATCCCATTTATGTACCCATCCCTTTGTATACATACTTTGCTCTTGCAACCTGCCCCACAAAATAAAATAAAATTTAAAAGAAAAAAAATGAAAACAAAGAAAATAATCTTGTCATGGAACCTGTAGTGTGACACAGTGAGTCACATAGTTTACCCTTTTATCCATATATCTTTACTTGCAAGTGTTCATTGCAGAGAGACCTCTGGTTTCTGCTACACCACCAATACTGGGCCCTCTTTGGGACTCCTCTTGGATATCCTGTTGTTGACCTATGTCATGGAGATCCTGCAGCTTTGAGTCTGCAGGACCGACCCCTTCATGTGCTCCAGCAGATCAAAACCAGGGTGTGCTAACTCATAGTTCTGGGTCTGAGTAGTTGTAGGGTTGGTCAGCCTACCAGCTCTCCCTCATCCTCAAGACCATGGTGAGCTCTCTGTCATTGTCTTGGCTAGTTTACCCCTTGTAGCAATGGGCAAGGGTGTGTCCAGTTCACCTGCTCTGAAAGCTACTTGTATTGTCCTTGGTCAGTTCCCTGTGACAATCTTGACTGGAAAACCTCTGATATTATTCTCTCTCACATGGAACAAGAGTAAGCCTTGTCTCCCTTTCAGTTGACATATCTTAGCTATAAGAACAACACAAACTGGGTATCCATAAAATGCTGACAATAAGAACAGCTACATGATCCACCCGCCTCCCCCTTAAGAGGGCTATGGAGGAATTTGGCATCTATCTAGGTCTCTTCTTGATGGGTCCAGACCTGTCTTAGATCAGGCCTATACATCCAATGTGAGTGAGCTACATCTTGCTCAGGGTTTCTCTGTCAGACAGATTGTGTTATGTTGCCCTGCTTACCACCCTTTGCACAAAGGTAAGGTGTCCTTGAGGTCAGGGGTCAGCAGAATTTCCCGTAGATGTTCACCTGTAAAGATTTTGGATCCTGTTCATCTTCCCATTTCTGCTATGTTTCCTCAGCTTAGCTTCTGAAAATTAGCTGAGGACACTTGGGAAAGAAGATGAAATAAGGTCCAAGCATATCCACCACTGGACCTGAACTTGACCTGAATCATATATACAACTCAAGGAATTAAGTTTTCAAATCACACTGTCACATAATGTGTACTAAGAAATTCCCACTTTACGGAAGTCTTTAACTCAGCCACACCTCTCAGGATCAGAGATCTACAGCACCACAAATCTGGTAATGCCTTTCATCTCCATTATTCTTAAAGCACTGAATAATTTCCTCCAAGTTTTGTGTACTTTCTTCCTCTAATTTCGTTAGCAATGCCCTTTGCATGTCTGTGTGACTCTTGGGAGCTGAGGTGAGGGGGGCCCCTCCCTTGCATTAGTTTCTTTTCCCTGTTCAGGGGACAGAAGTGCATTGTTCTTGTAGGATTCCCATCCTGGGTGTGCTGACAGCCTTAGCTAGACGGTGTCTGTATCCCTGCAGGCCATTCCTGGGCCCTGACAACTGCCCTCCCTCTTGTAAGTTCACAAGTAAACTGATCTCTTCCAGCATCACTTAGCCAGTTCATGCCAGAATGTTAAACCAAGTCATCACTATATCCTATCCTAACCTGAAACAGCCCCCAACCTCGCAGATCAAGAATATGTGATGGACAAGTCCTGTCTACTGTTACTCTCCACTGTCACTCAACACCTTCACAGGATTTGTGAACAGAAGGCCCCAGTTACACATGTCTTTTATTAAAACAAAGACATTATGGGGCTTAAGGAGTGTCCTTTTTTTCTGCATTCTAGTAGCGAAATCATGACCTGTAAGTATGAAACTTAAACTTGATTATTCTTTAAAAGTATGGCAGAGTGATACAAAAAGATAACACCATTACAGTGATGTGGACTTTGGCATTGGACCCAGCTCTGCCATCAAACACCCTGTTAGCCCCAGGCAAGACAAGGCTCCTGTGCACTCCAACTTTCTGCTGTAAAAATACCCCATTACTTCCTGTCCTCTGGCGATGAGCCACAGTTGCAAATGAGCTTAGAGACTAGAATCAGTACCCATTCAGTCATGCAAAGAAATATCCTCCATATTTGACATGACCAGTGAGTGCAAAGGCCATGTTAGAACCTAGGGCAGAGGCACCCAGCAGCTAGCCCAAAGCTTTCAGCAAGCAGTGCAGGCCATCAGGAATTCCCAAGCCCTGTGATAGATCTTGGCATCACTCCATTTGCCTCTGTCCCCAAGAAATGCCACCAGCTCACAGTATAAGTATCTACCATATACACAGCTCCCATGACACACACACAGCTTCAATCCTCAGTCCTGGTTCCTTGGTCCACTGAGCTCTTGCTATGGTTTAGATTTACATGTCCTCACACTATAAGGACATAGGACCTTTGAGAGGCACAGTGGGGACTCTTTGGACATTAGAAAAATACACTGAGAGATGATATTGGACCCTAGTCTCTTCTTTCTGTTTATGCTCCAGCATTAAGTGAACAACTCCACTTGACCACATGCTCCTGCCATGATATGCTGGTTCCCCCAGGGTCCTAAAACTATAGACATTATCATAGATTGAACCTCCAAGACTAACTGGTGACACAGTCATCTTCCTGGAGATCTGTGACCTGCCACCCATCTCCTTTACACTATTCCACAGGCTTTTGCTGAACTCTATACACCACATTCATCCAGTAGATTCTAGACATAGGGATCCTAGTCTTGTGTTCCTTGAGTCTGGGCCTGTCTATATCTCAGTGCCTCATTTCTATTTCTACCGGTAATGATTACACTGGTTGTCCTCCATGTCATCCCAAAGGAGGGTATCACTTCTTTGAGGCTCTTAAGGATCTTCTGCATCACCCCTGGGACCATCACCCCTATCCTTCTTCCCCTGACTCCCAAATACTTGTAAAATAATCCAGAGCATCTAAATCACATCTTTTCAACCAACCCACTATCTTCAGTTTAACTTTACCTCAGAAACAGTCCTTGAGACTCAAAAATCTGGATAATGATACCTGCTCTCCAGACTCTGCTCCCTTTTCAAGGCCACTGAACCATAGACCGGAAGCTTCTGGCTATCTATAATGATCACTTCTTATGGGGCACCACAATCTGGTCACTCTGTATCCTTCCTTGTGGCTGTCTGTTTCTTTCTTTTCCAGTCTACCACTTCAGTATTTCCTCTACACCCCTCAGCCATAGTCCCAGTTTTCACTGTGCAGTTCAGGATGTTCATGCACAGCCTCATGCCAACAGATAACTGACTCTCACATGATCTAGTCCACCTGACATCTGAATTTTCTGGTGCAAGCCTAGCAGGTACTTAGTTTGCTAAGCATGGAGGGAGAGTTATATGCAAGCTCCACCCTGACCTCTCCTGTGTCTTCTTCCTGACCCTAGGTTGCCCCTCTCTAGAATCTCCATGCCCATCCCACTCAACTGTTGCTTCTTCACGAGCCACATAGTGGATAAAGCTGATCTATTTTACATAAAAATTAAAATAAAGAACTTCACTGAGTTTGGAGTGTTTCTGCTGCCAATTTTTACAGATCATTCTGCAGCCAAAGCAAATAGACTCTGCTCAGTTACTGTTATAAGGTCTCTTTCATGGGGCCTTCAGAGTCACCGACAACCAGCTCAGCTTCCATGTATACCGAGCAAATAAAAACTGAAATGTGCTGGGCGGTGGTGGCGCATGCCTTTAATCCCAGCACTCGGGAGGCAGAGCCAGGCGGATCTCTGTGAGTTCGAGGCCAGCCTGGGCTACCAAGTGAGTTCCAGGAAAGGCGCAAAGCTACACAGAGAAACCCTGTCTCGAAAAACCAAAAAAAAAAAAAAAAAAAAAACTGAAATGTTTAGAACAGCAAAATGCAAAGGAAGCTAGGCACTGGGGCACAAGTAGCATATGCGTCTGAATGGGTATGAAGAAGGCAGACCCTCTGGTATGTCACTAAAAGCCACTGTCTGAGCATGGACAAGACACACATGGAAAGCTGTTCTATTCTCCAGGACTTTTCAGAAAAGACAAATTATAATCACAGCAGCCAAAACCAGATCTTTTTCCAGAGGAACTGAGGAAAAAAATCCCAGGGAACCCCCTGATCTGAAGTACCATTACTAGGCCCTATGGAGACCATCACACATGTGGGTTTCCCCCAAGGATCAAAAAGGCCACCTACTCCTACCTAAGCTCACAGATGTTGTGTAGCTTTTCCTAGAGGGAAAAAAGAAGTGCCATTTACTCAGATAGAGAGAGTACACATAGACCAAAGAAAGGATTCCATCCAAGTCCAGAGTGGCGAACTTGAGGTTACTTACATGAACATAGGCATGCAAGGGCACCATTAAGAAGTGCAATGCTTGATTGGCTTGATCTGTTTGGGAGGCATCCAGGCAGTGGGACCAGGTCCTGTGCTCATTGCATGAGTTGGCTGTTTGAAACCTGGGGCCTATGCAGGATCGCTTGGCTCGGCCTGGGAGGAGGGGACTGGACCTACCTGGACTGAGTCTACCAGGTTGATCTCAGTCCGTGGGGAAGGCTTTGCCCTGGAGGAGATGGGAATGGGGGGGGGGCTGGGGGGAAGGTGAGGGGGACGGGAGGGGGGAGAACAAGGGAATCCGTGGCTGATATGTAGAACTGAATTGTATTGCAAAATAAAAAAAAAGAAAAAGAAAAACAGAAGAAAAGAAAAAAAATGGAAGAACCACTGTGTACTTAAATTTCTATGAATAATTCACTAGATGTTATTATTATAGATAAAATATGTATATTTCAAAAGAAACACTGGGGATTTCTAATTGTTCACAGTAAAATTCCATTTGATTTGCAAAAGAAAATTAAATTATAAAATAAAATTAAAAAAATATAACAATAAAAAAAAGAAGTGCAATGCATGGCAACTACATTACAGAAGAGTCCCACAGTTTAGCTTTTACTTCCTATATAACTCCAGAGATGGAAAGGCCTCCTGAAGATCTCCTGTAGGTCACACGACTCTTGGGCCTCAAGATTCCCACCTTACCCTACTCTCTCTTCACCAAGGAACATTAACAGGCTTGATCTCATGATGGTCTTGTGTAGGTGATTTCAGCTACTTTGACTCAGAATTACAATGATCATATACAACTCAGAAGAAAGAGATAAACAATAGGGCTGTAACAGGACACTGGACAGCCATGTGACCACCTAGTAAGTACATAGGCCTGGAGCAGAACACAAGGCAAGACACTGTAATCCAAGACTGCTTGGAGATGCAGGACAGACACTATGGCTGATTTTGAGGTTCTGCAGTCCTGGAGGATATAGGAAAAGGTTATTAGAGTAGGAACACTTCATGGTATTGTAAGTTTGGCTGTAGTCCCTAGAGAGACTTACAGCCTTTTGTGGGATCATCTACATTCTCAAGGGGGTGAGGTGGACTGGGGTGCTGTTTCAGTCGTATCTCCCCAAATCTACTCTTAGTCTAGTGATTTGGCTCTTCCCATGAATTCTACACGTTAACAACTGACACAGATTTCATTTTATTTATATGTGTGTAGCAAACTGAAAAACTATGACAGAAAGTGATGGATGGATTATGCAGCCAAGAAAAGGAAGAACAGGAATCAAGAGAGATCCATTCCTCCTGACTGAGGCAGTGAGAATAGGACACTTCTGTGGCTAGTCTTGAGTTCTACAGGTCACGCATACTGCTGGCCATCAGATATCTCGAGCACTACCAGATCTTCCTTTTATTTGTTTCAAGAATGAATCTGTTTGTAAAGTGTCATTTGGTTGATCCACTTAGGTAACACCAATCTTTTGGATGAGGCTTTTGTTTCAGTGTACTAACAGTGCAGTGATAGTGTTTTTAGGAATTTTTTAAAGCTAGAATTGACAAGTTAACAAATTAATTCCTCCGAATTTTTTGTAAACAGCAGTTAGTGGTAAAGCATAAGAAGAGTACCTTCTTTCACAAAAACAAGCTGGCATCTCAAGCTTTCAGCACAGAGACCCAAAACCATGATGGGGCAGGGTAGTACTAGCGCCACTCCAGACAGAAGAGGGACTCAGAAACATTCACCTTTGATTTAATTAGCATTTTTCAATATGGTTTTTCAATATAATTTTTCAAATTGGTGCCTCTGTGCATGTGTGTGAAAGATGGAGGTGGGTTGGATTTAGCCAGACATGATGGCACATGCTTGCAATCCAGAAATTAATTGGGAAGCTAAGAACCAAGAATCAAGAGTTTAAAGACAGCCTGGGCTGCATAGTGAGGTCATGTGTTAAACAACAGAAAAAGAAAAAAAAAGGAAAAGTAAATACTTGACACAAGAAGCTGAAAATTTAAAGTACTGTGATAACTGAAGAAATATCACATAGAATACCTAATTCATAAAAATGGCTCAGTCCATGGTCTTTGGTGCTGGGTCAAAGTTCTCCCTGGGTGGAAGGCTGAGTGGACACCTTCTATTCCAAGCAACCCTTTTCTGCCTCCATAAACCAAATGATTCCTTTCAAATATGCTAGGAGACTGTCATACAGACATTCACAAAGAAACACAAGAATCTTTGAAAGCTGGAAGATTTTAGCATCTATTCACAGCCACATGCTCACACACCCGAAATACCCACAGCATTACTTGATTAAGGGGGCGTTGCAGAAGCAAAACAATTCCAAACAAAGTCGCTTGACGCAGGAAGTCCCAGTTGGTTCAGCTCCTATTTAGAACCCTGTGACTGAGCTTCTGAGCCAGGATGGAGCCAAGGAGCTGCGCAAGTCAGAGCAGCAGATGTGTCTGTGTGAGCGCCATTCACAGAGCTACCCGTGAGCTGATTGTCCCCTAATAGCTGTGATATCACTGTGGAGCCAGCTGGAAAAAATAGCAAAGGGAAATTTAGAAAAAACTGTGCAGTAGTTACGTTTTGAATTCTGGAGGAATTGTGTGACTAGAGATTTTGCTATATCCATTATACAAGTCAAATGCTTGAATGTAAGCAAAGATTTTAAAGGACATTTAAAGACTGCAAACTAAATTACCACTTTATTTTTAATTTTTCAAATTTCCTAAAGGTTTTCTGGAATCTATTAATATTTCACATATAAAGAGAAGAAATCCAAGTTCTGTCAAACCAGCTTTAGAATGAGCTGAGTGGAGCTTCAAGGAAGACACCAAGGCCAGGTGTTAGCTGTATGATTAACACGTGGACCTGAGTCAGCACAGCCACCTATAAGATTGTCCTCAAGCAGGATGGAAGTAAAAAGCACCTACTTGTCATCCTCCAGGTGTGCCAAGTGACATATCAGGTACCACTTCTCATTCAAATTGGTAATGAGTTATTTCTTGGATTCATCAACCACTGCTATACTGTGCTCAGACCTGTGCTAGGTGGGGATAAACCCTGCTTTGAATATGTAATTTAAGTTGTGAACAATGATGCAGACCTTGTGTGGGTACAAGTTTTTCCATGATGTCCTTTGTGCCATTGACTTTGTTTGGCATTTCCCTCTCTAGTACCATAGTATGAAATCAAGTATAGACATGATGTCCCCAGTGCCATAGCTCTTGGAGACTCTTTTCTATACACAGAGAAGACTCTTCCCTACGCTCCGTCAAGGAGGAGGAAGTATACAAGACTCCTGCTTGCCACTTGCCCTGCCATGATACCAATTAGTTTTCAGCCATATCTCTGGGCTTTGCAGTGGGGCAGAGGACAAAAGGGCTTCAAGGCTCTCCAATCATATGTCATTGTTCAGCTTCCTACCTTTTTAATCACAGTTCTGGAATGACCCTCTCTAACCACACAAAGGTTCTTTTGCCTGCAGAGAAAACATGATTGATCAGGCTGCTCATTATATTGGAAAATCAGAAACCTCAGTCACCAGGTGACTAGAAGTACTCTGTGCTACTCTCCGTGTGTGTGTGTGTGTGTGTGTGTGTGTGTGTGTGTGTGTGTGTGTGTGTGTGGTGTGGGGTGGTCTATGAGTCTCTGAAGGCCACAGGCTGACTGGCTTGTGCATGTCCAGTATGTATACGCAATCCTGGCAATAAGACATACTTTCTATGCTTATAATGAATTGGTGTGCTTTCCTTAGTGATTAAACCATTATGTGAACTTAAACATTTTCCTTTTTTTTTTTGCACTCCCCCAAACAAGCCATTGTTTTCCTAATAAGCATTTGTTTTTTTTATGAAACAAAAGTGAAATGCCTCTTTTCTTAGAAGGTGCTCATTTTTGTGTTCCTCTGTCATCACAGTGCTCTGGGGAGACTCTGAATGCAGAGATATAGGAGGAACGATTCCAAATGTGTTCACCCAGCCTCCAACATTACTTATTATCTCAGACACAGAAATTGTAACTATGAATTTAAAAATGCT
Organism: Peromyscus californicus insignis; assembly: GCF_007827085.1. Taxonomy (NCBI): domain Eukaryota; kingdom Metazoa; phylum Chordata; class Mammalia; order Rodentia; family Cricetidae; genus Peromyscus; species Peromyscus californicus. The sequence goes on along the minus strand of NW_026294492.1, from coordinate 294,476 downwards.
TCCATATGTTTTGGCAATATTAAGATTGACAAATGTTTAAGGAGAAAAATCCCAAACTCAGGGCAGTTGCATGAAGATGGTTCATATCTTCAGCATCATGCACATGTTTAGAGAATAATGTCTGTAGAATCACTTATTGCAAAGCAAAGAAGATCACAAGAGATTAAGTATTTATGATATTTCTTTCAGAACCTGGGACTGGTGAGACTGAATGTGTGCCCTTGGAGACATAAGCCACAAAGAAGGGAGGATGCTCCCAGCTTCTGGTCCAGCAAACACAGCTGTCATCATAGACAGCTGAAATTTACAAGAAGAAGACGAAAAATTGAATTCAAAACCTTCCGCAGGCATTTCAGGAAACCAAGACTATGTACAGGTCAACTGCCACCCTAGAAACTGGAAAGATGGATGGGAAAGGGCAGATAGTCACTGTGCAAAGGAGCAAAAGTTTCCAATGCCAGCATGATAGGAACATGGTCAGAGTGGTGGACTAATTGCTACAGACTGAGATTGGATGAATTAGGAGACAGAAATCCTCTGGGACCAATCAAGAACTCTACCAGGTTCTCTGATGCAGAACGGAGGAAGTAAGGATGGAAGATGGCAGCCCTGAAGTCTGTGCAGCTTCATTGGTCGAGAGGGAGCCTCATCTCTTGGAGAAGGAAAGCCCAACTACTCCTAAGCACCTTCCTGCATACTCTGAGAGAAAGGAACAGGGGGGTACCGGTGAAGGTCATTGGCTGGTAGGATCTTTTGTGATTGCATATCAATTTTAGGAAGTTTTTCTATTGTTATGAGGAATGACAAGGAGATTTTGTTAGGGATTTTGCGTAGTATAGATATTTGGCAACATTAATTATTCTAACTCATGAGTTCATGATATCCTTCTATTTATCTATGCTGCTGATTTCATTTACTAGCATTTTATAATTTTTGGTACAAAATTATCTTAATTAAATTTATCCTAAATCTATTTTATTTTGTAATTATTGTAAGTAAGTTTCTTTTAAAATTTATTTTCAGTTACTTTGTTATCATTATTATATATAAGTGCTATCATTTGACAAAAGCTTAAGAATTACTAGATCAGGAATTTAAAACAACTATGATTAGTTTACTAAGGGATCTAATGGGAAAGTGAACAACTTTCAAGAACAGATGGTAATATAAGCAACAAGATGGAAACTCAGAGAGTGAAGTGAGTTAGGCAGGCAGAAGGGATACTGGGGCAAACAGACTACATGTGGGCTCAAGGCTGTAGCAACCACAGAGCCATGTTACAGCAGGACATTGTGTGACTTCTCAAATAGTCAGTGCACGAGACCACTTCAAATCAGCTGGGACCTACATGGCTGACTGAGATGAGCACTAACTGCCCTCTGCTTCATTACAAGGCATCTCCAAATCATCTGCATGGGAAAACTTGTTGCTCCATCATGTATCTGACACTGTGACACATCTGAAAAAACCATGCAAAGACAGATAAAAGGAGTGAATTCAATTTCCAGAATATCTTAGCCTATTTGTAGAAACTTCCATGGTGTAAAAAATGTAGAAACACTGGGTAGAGGTCTTACCATACTCTTTCTATCTCCAAGGCCTCCCCAGCCTTCAACAACAGCAACTGAAGAGTTGAAAAGAGGAACTACTGAGATTGATGTAACAGAAATGGAGATTATCATGGGTAGCTTGTATGCATATTGCACATGGCTGAGGAAGGACTCATAGACTTTAGGACATTTCCATAGCTTCCAAGCCACAGCTTTAGAAACTCAAAAACAGGATAACAAAAAACCAAAACTCTTCATATAAGATTCGTAGTCAAGCTTCAGAAAACTAAAGACAAATAGAAAATTTTGAAAGTGTCCTGAGATGGACCTTAACCTACAGAAGGGCAAGGATAATAATTGTATCTAGCTTCTATTGCAAAGACACACAGGTAGAGTGAAACAAGAAAGTATTGAAAAAGTCATAAAAAGCACTGGTCTAGAATTATGCTCCCAGTAAAACTGTCCTTTAAAATTGAAGATGAGAGAGATTTTTCTCAAATGAAAATAGATGGATTTAGTGTCTAGAGACCTTCCCAGTGTTGACAGTGCTTCAGAGAGAAACAGAACAGTGTAGTATGAATCTCATACTATGTAAAGTAACTCTATAAAAGGGAAATTAATGAAGGGGAATTTTATGCAGTGGAACTATTCTGCCTCATACTGTATGGTGGATATACAACATAGTGAATCAGTCAAGACTCAAGGGGATGTGATCTCTAACACAGATAATAGACTTTGTATAGTAACAGTGTCCATTTTGAGCCATTACCCATTATGATGGACTTCCAATATAAGGTGCTAATGACAGTGAAGACTATAAATTGTGAGGCCAGAGAAGTATATGAGAGCACTGTACTGTCTGTGTGATTTTCTGTAAGTATAGAACTGATCTAAAATTAAAATCTACAACTCATTCTTTAAAAAGCAAATACAATACATAAGGGTAACACAACTATTCCCTAGGATAATTTACATCAGATGATCTTTCTCCTGGGAACTCCAGGACATTATAAATATTCCTGTGTCTTGGAGAGAAACTCTTGCCTTGTATGCTCTATCATTCTGGCCTGCCAGTGCCCACATATTTGCAGACACATGTATATGTGTCTGACAAAGGCTCAAGACCTTGCGAGAGTATATTATATAACATGTCAGAGAGATCTTGTTGCAGAACTAAAATGGGACTGTTTTAAAAAAAATTAATATCCACGTGGAAGCACTTCATCTCCATTGAATTGCATTTACATATCTCTGCTATTCGGGGAGTGGCCAGGGGGTCTGTTGAAACATTTGGTGATTATTAGGCTTTGGGAGCTAAATTATAAATTTGGCTTCATCACTAGTGGAAATGACAGATGGGGCTCAGATACATATGTCCTTGCTACCCACATTGAACTGCTACAGACTTAGCAAAAATCATAAACTTCAAAAATTGCTTTTAGCATAATAAAGACTGATTACATATGCAAAAAAAGATTCGGGCTGCTTCATCTACACCAGGAACCAGGAATATGAAGGAAAAATAATCTCCTCATAAGAAACAAAGAGATCTGGGTTGATACGTTTCAGATTGTGAGGTGGAATCCCTGAGAAAAACTGTGGAACTTGGAGCTCAAGTCTGTGTGGCTCTCCTTCTATTCTTGCAAAAAGCTCCCTGGCTTTTCAGAAGTGTTCTTGGGGGAGTCCTGTCCCAAAGCAGAGACATAGCATGTCATCTCAGAGATTTCACCCATGGAGGACACCTCAGGCTCTAGATCAGGTTCAGAGTTGGGTGGAAGATGGCGGCAGCAGCTTATGACCTCAGTCCCTCCTTTGTTGTCAAGGCAGCAAGCTCCGTGACTGAAACTCCATGTGTCTGTTTCCTGCATCTGCTTCCTTCTCATCTCTTGAAAACATTCAGGAAACACTACTATGGTACCTAACATGTATGTAGAACTCCGCATACCTGGAAGCACTCACATCCATGTGCTCCATAAACATACAGATGGACAAGTATAAATTATCTACTGACTTTCTGCCTTTTAGCAGCTATAGAGAAAAGGACTGAAAATGATGTGTAAAACACCTTCTGCTAATAGGAAAAACTATAGGGATGCTTCATATGTTTCTCTTCTTGGTAACATAAAGAATTATTTCAACTGTAATTTTAATGTTGGACTCCTAAAGTAGCCTACATTTAATCTTATCTGCACTGTGCTTGTAGTGACCTGCTGATTCAGCCTCATTATATACACACATTCAGTAAATACTAACTTCTGATGTGCCAGCTTATCCCTAGAGGCTCTTATTCCTCACTATTGTTGACTATGATAGTAGCACCACTAAATGGAAAGACTTTTCCTAACACTGTCTTATGAACACAAGCTAGCAACAATTTGTGAAGGCAACAGAGCTGACAACATAGAGAAATCACTTGTGTTTGGGGTGTCTGCATATGTTCTACCTGCTGCCTGATCTCCTGGGAAGCTAGTGGAACTCAATCTGAGCAGATTTTAGGAACCTCTGTTTTCAAGGTCCCAACCCACCCTCATTTCTGAGCACATGTAGGCCACCTGCCTCTTCTGATGTTCATTACAGATTGGGCCAAAGGTTGCTTCTAGACCTTAATTTTGAAGAACCATGTGGCTTTGCAGCTAGTTGCAGGGGAATTCTTGGAGCAGCTCTTTAATATGATGGGGTCGTTATTACCATCCAATCATATTAGGTCCAGGTCATCTCAGCTGCTCCAGAGGAATGGAAAGTTGGAGCATTCTGGAGAGAGTCAAGACCTTGAAAGTGAATCCTGATTCTAATCATGCTGGAAATTTTCTAGTTTTTCTACAGTGCAGTGTGTGGAATGTGGATAAGTGGTCATTCCTTAGAGCAAAATTGACTCAGACTAGCCATTTTAATACTTTGAATTTTATTATTATTATTTTAGCATTATCACATTTATCTTATAAAAATGAAAACATAAAGATGAGAATGGTGCATGTCAACAGACGATGTAATGAACACAGACAGAAATGCATATACCAAAAGGAGGACAAAACAAATAGGTGTTAGGGTCATCTTCCCAGCCCAAGTCAGGAAAGAATGAGAAAGTTGTCCTGATCTTTGTGTCACTCAAACAGAACAGAATACAACTTCTCTCTCCAATGTCTATGCTATGCTCATGATAGTGGCTTGTCTCATTTATTTAGCTATTGCTGGTGGGGCGAGTACTAAGGATACATTCATTTTCCAAATGTTTGTTGGGCACTAGTCATAGGTAAGGAGAATCCCAGTGCTGGTCTGCACCTTCGCAAGGAAGCTACATTGTGCTACAACTGAGAGGGATGCTGAGCCACACTAACTGTGCCTCATAAAAGCAAGAAAGCTCATGCACTTTTCTAGCCAAGTCTCCTGCTTTAGTTTTGGCAGGCAACAGGACACCTTTCGTCCTCTGTAATACAAAAATCACAAAAGTTTAATTTCAAGACTTTCTTTGGAGTTATTGATTGTGGCTGTGCTATAGAAATTGTGGGAAAAGCACTAAGCTGTCTGCAGAAGGCCACACAAAGAAGCCCCAGTCTATGGGCTGTATTGATGGCTCCACAAGGGACAATACTACATTAAAGAAAGAACACATAATGTGTCAACACAACTACCAGGAGTTTAGAAATTGCCTCCATGAGATGATTTTTTTCTTTTCAAGCTGACTGTGCAGCAGGTCCACTGTGGAAGGAATGTGGACTGTTGGAGGGCATGGATAACGATATCTTTCAAGCTCCACATTTAATTTAATTACATGTGTGTTTAGGGGACACCCTTGTGCAAAGGTCTGTACTAGGAGGAATACAAACACAAAGTAGTAGTGTGAACAAGCTCTAGGGGCCTCATAACCTTTCCAGGAAGTTAGGTTATAGGGCATAATTACAACAGGGGTGCACACTCTGACCTCAGTGGGGCACCTCATGTCCTGACACTTTCAATTAGAGAGATCTGGCTTTCACTCAGTGACATTCAGGATCACTTTGTGGAAAATATAGCATTTTGAGCCAAAAAAAATTGGAAATTTGTGAAAAAGTGATAAAACTAGAACCCCAGGTTAATATAAACAGAACAATAACAGCAAAAGTTACAACTTGATTGTAGCAATATTCCAAATATATTTTATTGGCTCATTATATGATATCTATGAGGAGGAAGTTTCTACAAACATTTAATGGAAGAAACCAGTGGAGGAGGCTCAGATTTTCTCACAGACGTTTATTTATTATGTAGTACTATACAAGCCTAGATCTTTTGCAAGGGGAATGATTTTTTTGCCTCTTTTTATATATATGACAATGTCTTTTGAAATCAAGGATAAAAATGGCATTTTCCAATAAAGAAAATACTTCTGAAAGTCTCATGAGGCACGTGTATGTAGAATAATCAGAAAGGGGGATAAGGAAATCTATAAGAAAAAATATAATCCACATGTCTTGGTTACTTTCCTTTGTAGCTGTGACAAGATATTTGATAAGAAGCAACTTGGGAAGGGAAGGATTACTTTTGCTCATAGTGTGAGGGTATAGTCCATCATGCTGGGGAAGTCATGACATCTACAGCAAGATATACCAGTTCACAGTACATCCCTAGTCAGTCATTACAAAGAAATGAATGCTCATGCTAAGCTACCTTTATCCTTTTTTATGCAGTCTGGGGCCCTAGCTCATGGGTTTTATGCTGCCTGTATTTAGGGTGGGTCTACTCACATCAATTAATCTAATCTAGAAAACCCCTAAGAAACCTGTCCAAAGAAATTTGGCTTAAAGGTGATTCTAGATTCTGTCAAGTTGATAATCAATGTAAACCATAACACTAAGTTTCATAGCCACGAAGACAGATTGGCATTGGCACTGGCAATGATATATATATATATATATATATATATATATATATATATATATATATATGGGCTTCTGTGAATATATATATATATATTCACAGAAGCCCATGAACTACTGAGGCAGAAGCTTGTGCTGATGGGACAAGGGTTACTGGGAACAGGTCAGGGGCTGCTAGAGATGGGGCAGGGATGTTGGGATGGGTCAAGTACTGTTGGGGACAAGGAAGAGGATGCTGGAACGGAGCAGGAGCTTCTGGGTCTGGCCAGTGCCTCGACCTGTGCATCTTGTATCTGGAACCCTGATGAGAGGCCACAAGGAATGAAGAAATGACAAACACACACATACAGAAAATCTGGGGTGAAGTGCGGTGCATGCTCTTATGGGTACAGCACAAGGAGAGGGGTTAGCTAGTCTCAGTAGGAGGTGTGTGTAGGCAAGAAATCTCAAGCTTCAAATTATCAGGGAGGAAGCTGCAGTTGCTAGTTTGCATACACACTGGTCACTCCTTCTCATTCCGACCTCCAAAGAAAGATTTGTTGTCTCTCTGAGCTTCACTAAGGGTAAGGCTTTGCCACTGCCATGGGGCTGAGGCAACAGAGCCTTTGATATAGCTATGCCCATGTCAATAATACATGTTCACTCACCCAGGACTTCTTCAATTCCTTCAGGACAAGGACTTCTGGGGTGGGACAGAGGCTATTAGGGATGTGGCAGAGGCTGCTGGAGAGAGACTCTTAAGTTGTTAGTTCCCATCTTCTATCTATTTCCTAGAAGAATCAAATAAATTATTTTGATCAAAATGTGTTGTGCATCTCAGGGAATGTGTGATTTAATTTGCTTGATGGATTGATAACTGCAGATTCCATATATAGAAAATAGAGCATTGGCCTTTCAGCAAACCCTGGCATTTCATCAAATATACCAATGCATCTTCAAAAGCCAATTAATTATGTGTTCTCAGACAATAAAGAAAATGAAAGGAGGGAGAGAGGAATGAATAAAGGAAAAAAGGAAAGAGAGAAAGGGAAGGAAGTAGAAAAGAAGCAGGAAGGAAGGGCAAGTGATTTGAGCATAATGATGCTGGACAGATGCTTGATTTGTGTCTAGAGTGAGTACCTGACAGTAGATAAAGCTTTACAGTATGTAAAGCTATGGAATGGTAGGTAAGAGCAATGTGTTTGAATAATATGGAGAAAACAAGTCTGTCTCCTCAATTCAGATATATAAAATAAACACTCTGAGTTTCCACGACATTGCTGGTCCACTATACTGTGATGCCCACGTAATCCCAGCTTTTCTGTATGTATGTCTATGTGTCTGTCCTTTCTTCATTCACTCGTTGACCCAATGTCACCAACCCTACTAAAGCCATGATGTAAGTCACGGCAACTCTGCAAGATGGCCTGGTGGCAGACCCAGCATTTATGGAACTGTAGTGCCATTCTTACGAGCATGTTAGTAACCAAGTCTGCTGTCAATAAGCAAGGACTGGCCGGGCGGTGGTGGCGCACGCCTTTAATCCCAGCACTCGGGAGGCAGAGCCAGGCGGATCTCTGTGAGTTCGAGGCCAGCCTGGTCTCCAAAGCGAGTTCCAGGAAAGGTGCAAAGCTACACAGAGAAACCCTGTCTCGAAAAACCAAAAAATAAAAATAAAAATAAAAATAAAAATAAAAATAAGCAAGGACTGGCTTCCACATGCTGCTGGAAGGAGACTCACGTGAGCTGACATGAGCACATGAGCTGTACCATATGAGGGCAGCAATGTGCTTGAGATGTAACAAAGACAACCCATGTGTGTGGCAGGGAGAAATTATTTTTTCTTTTCTGGTGAACAAACTACTGGAAAATACAACCTCCCACATTGGTAGAGCTTCTTCTGGGGACAATTTTCAGCTCTGTGAGTCATATCAGGCATAGAGGTGGGATCCCTGCCACTTCTGATGTTCCTCTGCTTTCAAGATGCCTAAGAGGCACAATTAGAGTTATCAGCCATGAGACACTGAGATGTCAAGGAAAGGACTAGGAAAGAGATAGTATTTATAGGGGAAGTTGAGACTTAATCTAATTGCATGATAATAAATGCAGATTCACAGAATTGTCTCTCCAACACTCATCTTTTCCTTGGTCCTTGTCGTAATTGTTACTTAGCTGTCTGCTTTGGGTAACCGTTCTACTTGTCTCAAAGAATGACAAGGAGCCTGTTACCAGTTCCCAAGGTATGCCACCTCCTAGTATCAGACCACGTGGCTGTGCCTCATATTTCTGCAGTCTGTCTCTCTGCTTGGCCCTTCAAGACATGTGTCATTGCAAATAACAGGAAAACTGCTTTTGTTAAATGAAATAAAAATAAAAATAAAAAATTTTTACAAAGGAGTCCTATTGGTAGCTTGATTATTGAAAGAAAAACAAAAGCATGTTTCTTCCTGTGTATTTTTCCCTTTTTTTGATCTTGATATTACTATAGATATTCAAACAGCTGTTTTTAACTTTTGCTATTTTTTTTATCTCATTGAAAATATAACTTACTGGCTTTTCTGTGGTGCACTTTGGAACACTGTCTGGCATAATAAACTAGGTCATTTTAGCTGTGGGCAAAGACTAAGCAGTGACATGTAGGGATTCCTGCTCCACTCTGGGCATTGATAATCCAGAAGGAGGACAGACTGTGGATCCAGAATCAGTAGAGAGGCCTGCTTTCCTCCAGCCAGTGACCTTAAGCAATTGTTTGATCTCTGTGTACCTCTAAATCTCCAACTGGAAGAAGAATTGGCAAAACTGACAGGATTGAGGGTCAAGAAGGAGAATGAACAGCATTTATAAAGACTGTGTGGAATAATGGCCCTTGACACATAGTCAAAACTTAAGATCTACCCAAATGTAAACTGTTTTTAATATAATTTTAATTTTATTACTGGGATACATACACAGCTAAGTCATAAGCATCTGATAAGTAAAGGAGCCTGAGTAGATCTCAAGGCATTCATGACCAGGGACAATAATTACTCAAGAGACAGCAAAGACTGTGGCCCAATAGAGAATGAAGATTACCTGCAAACTGGCCACACCACAGGAACAAACGTAAGCTGTGAGAGGTAACCATGCAGAAAAGCACAGAGTGTTTGCTACTTAGATGAACCAGAGCATGCTCTGTGGGCCACCTGGCTTTGGAGAGCACCTTATCTTGGTGTTCCTAGCATCATGTTAGAACCAAGTGGACAATTCTCAACTGCAGAAGAGGTGAAAAAATTAATAATAATAATAATAATAATAATAATAATAATAATAATAATATCCTGGGGAAAGGATGTGTAAAAGGCTCAGGTGGTAAGGTGTTCGTTGTACCAGTCTGACAACCTAAATTTGGATTACTGAACCCACATAAAAAGTGTAAAAAGCTAGGAATGATAGCACATGATCTCTATTTCCTGTGTCATGGAAGATGGGAAACAGACGGAAATATTATTAGAAGTTCATAGGCCAGTCAGCCTAGGGTATGCAGTGGTGAATAATCAATGCCCCTTCTTCAAACAAGGTGAACAGTGAGGACTAACACCCAAAGTTGGTTCTCTTGTCCTGAGTCATGTCATATACAAACCCACAGTCACACACACAAACCCACAGACACAGACACAGACACATACACACACATATACAAACATCATACATATAGAGACAGCCCCCCCTTTCTATTTCTCCTCTCTCAACATCCCAGGATAAAAGCATGTAGGAGAGCAGAAAACTATCTGATTTTTAAGTGATTTCATTTACAGCATCTTTAGCTAAAGGACAAGCTTGGGTATCTTACCGACCCTGCTCATTCTTCCCTGAAGCCTGCCCCATGTCTAGTATCCATCCCACCAAGCCCTTTTACTAGCAGTTCTCAGGGAATTCTTCTCGATCATTTTCAGTTGGCTCAGGAAAATTCCACTCCCCATCACAAATCACACTTCATAATTTACTATTTCCTGTATGAATTGTACATATATAGGCTTAAATGCTGACTGTATCTAAGAAAGTTACCCATGTATACTGTTTGTTTTTTCAAATTTTTGTTACCTTTTATTTATTTATTTATTTTGTGTGTGCAAGGGCATACGCATACACTGTGTGTGTGTGCCTGTGACATGGCATGCTTGTGGAAATCAGAGGACAGTTTGTGAGTGTTGGTTCTCTTCCTCCACTGTGTGGGTCCCAGGGCTTGAACTCAGATCATCAGCCTTGGTGGTAAACACCTTTACCCACTGAGTCATCTCTCCAGCATTCTGAACTTTTTAAAATGACTTTGAAAAATGACTACCTTTGTAGGTAGTGCAAGGGCATATTGTCCATACACATACATGTACGTGTGAGCAGTTGTAGGTACACATGAACCTACACCACATGCGTGTTCATATGCAGCTGTATACATACACATGCATGTATACACACAGATATGCACACACACACATATGTATGCACACACAGCCTTACATATCTATGCATGGATATGTGTGTGTATATGCACACACAAGTATACAGACTTATATGTGCATATGTGTCCACACCACATGTATATGTAAACCTTTGTAAACATCAGACCCATTTCCCTTCTCTGTTTATAAGAACATAATAAGTAAAAGTAATATTTATAATGAACTCATTCGATCCAGCAGCATAATCTGGGGCCTAACTTGAATATCTGCTGATGTTCTTTCCACCTTGTACAGACATACCTGGGCCCCAGAATCTGCTGAAGGAAGGAAATTTGTCTTGAGGCCCTTCTGGATCAGGTCCCACTTTCTAGAGTCTTTAGAACATCAGAACTGCACTGCTACAGGATGGCAGAGGCTGGGTAAACGGAGCCCTCATAGTTCAGTTGTAGAGCTGAGCAGTCTCAGGACCCAAGTCCTCAGGCATCAGACCACGTCATATGAGGGTTTGTATCATAGATTACTTATGCACACATGCAGATTGGCTTCGTTTTTAGATGAATGGTGGGCTAGCCTCACTGGGCAAGATGCGTTAGCCTTTCTGGACAGGAGTGGGTCACTGCAAACAGACCTGTGCTGACCTGAATAGTGAAAGTCACTACCCTAGAAGGGTTTTTGCATATGAGACTCTGTTAAACAGAGGTTCTGACCACACACTCTGCTCACAGATCAGCTTTCCCAGGGATGCACCCAGAAGTTCTGAGCATTTGGCACCCAGATGTTGGGATACTTTTTTATTTACAAGTATGTGGGGGAAGCAGATGGAAATCTCTCTAAGGAAAATGTCCAACCTTGTTAGAGAAAAACCTGAACAGCTTTTTGCAAGTTCATCATTTAAACGGATTTTTAAAGCAGCCATATTCCCACTGGAGGTAGCTGAATTAACACTGGTCCCCTAGGTACCATGCAGTTGAATCTGAGGGTATAAGCCACACTATTCCCTCACCACGTGAAGTCCTCACTGAGACATGCTCTAAACATCCTGAGTAATGTTATGGCTTTGGATTTAAACTTTAATTGCCAAATATTTTCTTAGTTTGTATTTTCATCCAAGCTACCAAGAACCACTTTCAGAAACACTTACATGTAGAACACCAGTGTAGGTGGGAAGGAGACTCAGTTCTGTGAGGAGACAGATGGATCTCCAGGAAGGGAAGTGGGTTGATTACAGGAAGAACGTTACATGGATAATGTCCAACCCTGTGGAGGAAGATTTGGACCTTAGTGGTTGGGCCTTAGTGACCTATTGATGCTATACCGTCCTCATCAATATTTACAGGGAAGAGGGGGCATGCCATGAAGACTGACTGCTGTCCTGTCACTCTCTTATATATAGACTTTCCTTATAAAAATTGTCTCTTCACTCTCACTCTCACTATTACTATCTGTAAGTTAACTTACAGAACTCTTTAAAAGGTAAAATTACTGATATCTTTGTTTCATGAAAACATGCTATTCTTCTCTCCTCCTTGTTCTGTCTCCAAAGCTAGCTAGAGGCCAGTTCTCCTTCTGATCCAGTCCTGAATCCAAATTACTCACTGGAGGAATAGAATCACTATTTTAAAAAAAATCTTCTAAGAGCTGCATCAGCTGAGGTGGGTGGGGGGAAGTCTAGTCCCCTAAATGGGCATCTAGGAAGGACACCAGCAAAGAATGTGGCAAGCAAGGTCACAAGGTCATCTGGAGACTTTAGGATAACCTATAGCAGTGACCAAAAATCAGGAGGGCCGCAAATCACAAGGAGCAGTTCGGAGAAGGTTACCGAGATGAGGAAACTGTACAACAGAGCGTAGGCAGCAACTTAAAAATTCTGGGTCAATGCTGAAACCCAAGTAGCCTTTCTGTTAGGGTTCAAAATGCGAATTCAGAGTTGCAGAGAGACAAACTAGGCATCTTACCTGGGCTCTTCTGGAAGGTGTTATGGAGAGCTTGGCCCAAACAAGTCACACAGAGAGTGAATGAAGATGAAGGCAAGGGAAGCCTGAAGCCAGCCTCTCTGCCATCCTGATACTGTGAAATGTGAGGGGGTAAGGACAATCAGGCTAGGGAAATGAGAGAACCAAGGAGGGAAAGAGTGGTCTTGGAAAAGGACTGTGTGGCTCATGGGTGACGCTGTTGATGTGGGCTAGCACCAGTTCCTGGACCCACTGTATTCAGTGTTCTGGAGCTATCCACAAGACTGACTAATGGTTTTGGAGAGTGCTGTAATTGCTGACTGGAGATTGCCTCTTCTTGGATAGTTCTTACTTTAAGGAAAAGCAAGGATGAAGCTTCGTGGTCAGTACCAGCTTGATTTCTCCATGTTCTATGACTCAAGTATGTGCTATCAGTACTGGAAGGTGCTATACACACTACCATCAGTCCTACCCAGATATGAACCCTACAAGCTACAATAAAGGAAAGTGTTGGCAAGACATGTTGCAATAGTAGCAGAAATGTCATAGGAATAACCAACCATTTTCTAATTGGATTTAAAGCATACTCCACAATATAAAACCCATGCCTGTTACTTATTAGAATGTAAAACTTGTATTTAGACAGGCCATAGCCCTTAGGGGAGAATCTATTGCGACTGTGCTGCTAAATGGGCAGAGTATTACACTGATTCCTGATGACTTATTGTTATGCCTATGGACCGATTCGTCTCTCAACACTCATCTGAGAAGCTTCTATTTCCAGTAGATGGTGATTAACACAGAGACCCACAACTGGCCAAAGTGCATAGAACAAGAAGTTATAGAATGCTCAGCCCTAAAGGGAAGAGATAAATATATACGCCCCTGAAAGGTTAAGAAGAGTTAATTGTAGAAGAAGAGGCCGTGAGAGTGTAAAAGCCAGAGCTGATGGATGACTACAGGGAAACATCTGGACACAGCATAGAAGTTACATATATGAACTCACAGAAGTTGCCACACCATCACAAAATCTGTGGAAGTCCAAATTCCAGCATGGAGAGGGAAGTCGGGTATACAATCCCACCCACAGCCATGATACAAATGGCAATTTTTAGCTGCTGGGAGAGGGAAAGATAATTTTCTATAATATTGTATACCCTGGTCACTCTCCAATATAACAACATACATCCAAGACTATTTGGTCAGGGGAAAAAAGGTCTTGAAGGTTTTTAAAAGGGAACAAAGTTGGTAAAAAATAAAAAGAGGTGTCTGAGCAAACCGGGAGAAGCAAGCCAGTAAGCATTGCTCCTCCATAATCTCAGGTTCAGTTCCTGCTTCTAGGTTCTTGCCTTGAGAGCCCCTGCACTGTCTTCTTTAGATGATGGAATGCAATTTATAGGTTAAGATAAACCCTTTCCTTCCCAAATTGGTGTTTCATCATAGTGTTTATCACAGCAACAGAATGAAAGCTGGGGTAGCCAGCCTCCTTAAGTCACTTAGAATTTCTACTCCTAAACCAAAGGAGTCCAGCTTGCTGTCTCTTCTCTCTGTTTGACAGGAACAAACACAAAGTTGAGATCATATTCTACCCAAAACAGTTTGGCCAGGCCCAGCCCATGACAGATGGTGCCAGGATCCCAAAACACAACCCAGAGGCAACCCAGGCCAAGATGTCATTAGGTAGAAAAGGAGACCAGTACCAGAAGCAGCACATGTATGTTTCTCAGTTTCTCCTGTTTTCTTTATTTTTCTGCCTTCCTACATTGCTTTCTATCATGGTATATTATTCTATACCCCTTCAAAACACATATAGCGAGGTGGCTCCCAACAATGGATGCTGAGTCTGGACGGACAAGTCTGCACTGTCCTGTTACAGTCTCCCCATTAAGCATTTAGACCCTGCTTTTCCTATACAGGAACCCTCAAAAATTCATTTTCCACCAATTTTTAAGTTTGCTACCTTTCTTTTTATCTAAAGTGCAATCATTGCCATGGTGGAGGAACTTCTTGAGTCCCAAAAGTGAAGCAGCTGCATTTTAAACTCCACCAAGACAAAACTTGTCCTATGCTAATGGAGGAGAGCAATGGGAGAAGGAATCCGCCAAGGCAGTCAGGGAGGGATGGTGATACAAATGCAGCCACTAGCTGAAGGATAGGTAGTAACGAACACTACTGTCTACTACCAGCTCAGAGATCTCTCTAGCATCCCCACTTCCTATAGCATCCACAGCTCACAGGTCATCACTGTTCCTATCACTGCAACAACCACCAGTGGCATCGTGTCACAGCATGTGTACAACTACCTTTGTATTTTTAATAAAAGCCCTCTGAGTTAGATCTCATTTCTGTCTGACTCTGCTATTAGCAAATGTTTGTTTAAAATTCTCTGTGATAGGAATGGGAGAAACAAAGTGAGCTATCATTGGAATATGGTGTGACTCAGCTTAGCTGTGAGGCAAACATGTTAGCAGATATATGATAAGACAGACTTACGGAGCTCTCAAGCAGAACATAGGTCTAACACAACCTAGGCAGGGGACAAAGCTCCTGAGAAGAGCTCTGGGTATGCAAATACAGAGGAAAGATAGCACTGTGCAGAGAGCACAGCACGGCTTGTGCTGGAAAGTTTTTGTTGTTGTTTTGTTTTTATGTCAAACTGACACAAACTAAGGGCATCTGAGAGGGGGGGAACTTCAATTAAGAAAATGTCTGCATAAGATCAAGCTGTAGGCAAGGCTGTAGGGCATTTTCTTAATTAGTGATTGATGGGGGAAGTGCCATGCCTGGTCTAGCGATCCTGAGTTCTGTAAGAACGCAGGCTGAGCAAGCCATGAGGACCAAGCTAGTAAGCAGCTCCCCTCCATGGCTTCTGCATCAGTTTCTGTCTCCAGGTTCCTGCCCTGTGTGAGTTCCTGTTCTGACTTCTTCTAATGATGAGCAGTGATGTGAAAATGTAGGCCAAATAAAGCCTTTCTTCTCAGTTTGCTTTTGGTCATGGTGTTACATCACAGCAATAGTAACCCTAACAAAGACACTGCTAACACCCAGGTATGGAGTGAGAGCCCACAAACATATGGCTAAGTTCAAGATCGTGAATTCATGATGAGGCAGGTAGTTTGGGTGGGGAGATAGACTGGTTAGGGAAGGTCAGGGCTATGCAAAAGGATGAAACTGCCTACAGAGAAACAGCTGCTCATGTGGGTTTTCAGCTGATGCTTGAAAGCCCCTTTTTACATACCAACAAAATTGGTAAGAGCAGAAAGAGATTCTTTAGAGGAGGGAGTCCAAAACTTCAGCAAGCCTGAGGCAGGGTAAGAACCTACCCCTGAGCAGTCATAGGACATAGCTAGAAAGAATATCTCTAAGACATGTTGAACATGGGGGATAAGAACTCAACAAAAAGAACGAGCAGAGAGCTTTGTGGCTCCAAAGTTGGGAGAGTGACAGGGATGCATAGATGTGACAAAATAGGTTGAGGAACAGGTGAGGCCCTCATTACCAGGATACCTGTTCCCTTGTCATCCAAATATGGTCTATGAGCCCAGAAGAACAAGGCCAGCATGCCTCCCAAGATGACCATGCCTGAAGCCAACCTATGTGAAGAAGGAGACCAAGAGCTATGTGAGAGTTGGTGAGATAAGGAAAACCACAAAGATCCAGCTGTGGTGGTATTTTACTTATACTGAAATGTGATTTTAATTGTATGTTAATAAATAAAGTTGTCTGGGGGTCAGAGCTATTAGAGTCATAGCAAGTGCATGGCGGCGGTGGCGCACGCCTTTAAGGACCTGGAGGGCGGTACATTCAGGCAGTGACGAGGCAGTCACATGTTTGGGTTTACAACCAATGAGAAGGCAGAACAGGAAGACTTTAAAGACAGACACACAGGAAGTAGGTCTTTTTCGGAGAGCTCTCTTGGCTGGAGAGGATCCCTGAATCAGGAAGGGTGAGGCTCTTAGCTCTGACCTCTTGGCTTTCTTCTCTGAATTGGCTCTGTGTTTCTTATTTTATAAGACCGTTGGTTACATCTACATTTGGCGCCCAACGTGGGGCTCGAACCCACGACCCTGGGAGAGGATATTGAAAAATTATGGACAGAAAGTGAACCTTGGCAAAGAGCTTGCAGTAATTTTTTGGGAGAAATTAACAGCAAATATCCCAAAAGCGATAGAATTGATCTTATAAAGAGAGCTGATTGGATCTTGCCTCGAATTGTACGGGAAAAGCCCATATCTGGAGTTCGTACATTTTATACAGATGCCAACAAACAAGGAAAGGCAGGTTACAAATCAGAAAATTTAAGTAAAGTGGTTCAAAGTCCTTATAATTCAGTTCAAAAATCAGAATTGTATGCTATTCTGTTGGTATTAATGGATTTTTCAGAACCTCTCAACATAGTAACCGACTCTCAGTATGCTGAAAGAGTAGTATTACATATTGAAACTGCAGAATTTATCGCTGATGCTTCAGAATTAACTTCACTATTTATTCAATTACAAGATACAATCAGGAAAAGGAGTCATCCTTTATATATAACTCACATTCGATCCCATACTGGTCTGCCAGGCCCTCTAGCACAAGGCAATGATGAGATTGATAAATTATTGATAGGAAATGTGCTGGAGGCCTCAGAATTTCATAAAAAACATCATGTCAATAGTAAAGGTTTAAAAAAGGATTTTTCCATAACCTGGCAACAAGCCAAAGAAATAGTAAAGAAATGTCCTACTTATTCCTTCTGAAATCAAACGCCATTACCAGCTGGATGTAACCCAAAAGGTACTCAAAGGAATGAAATCTGGCAGATGGACGTGTTTCACTTTGCAGAATTTGGAAAACTGAAATATGTACACCACACTATCGATACTTATTCAGGATTTCAGTGGGCAACTGCTTTGAGTTCTGAAAAAGCTGATTCTGTAATCACTCATTTGCTAGAAGTTATGGCCATCATGGGTATACCTGCACAAATCAAAACTGATAATGCTCCATCATATGTCTCTGTTAAAATGAAACAGTTTTTTGCTTATTACAATATAAAGCATATTACAGGCATACCACATAATCCTACAGGTCAAGCAGTTATAGATCAAACAGAACTCTAAAGGATATGCTAAATAAACAGAAAGGGGTAACAAAAACCCCCAGAAACAGACTGCATAATGCTCTATTAACTTTGAATTTTCTTAATGCCAATGAGAAAGGAACAACAGCTGCAGAGAGACATTGGATAATAGAAAAAACTACAGAATTAAATCAGCCTATATACTTTAAGGATGTGCTGACCTCAGAATGGAAACCAGGGTATGTGTTACGTTGGGGACGAGGTTTTGCTTTTGTTTCTACAGGAGAAGATAAGTTGTGGGTACCATCAAAATTGATAAAGGTTCGATTTGAACAAGAGAAACCTCTTAATTAGAGGAGGGGATAGTTCTTCAACCAGCATGAACATCCAAATTAAACTAACTTACCAGTAACACATGTCTTTTCATTTAATCAGATAATAACTTGCCAAAAAGGAACATCCCCAAAATTAGTCTTGGGGAAAGGTTTTTGTTTTTGTCTTTTAGGAGAATGAAGGTTAAGGAATCTGAAGAACACTGGACAAATGAGACAACTGAGAAAAGGGACAAATCATCTATCCCAGGAAACAGAGTGAAACGGCGTATGGGTATATATTATCTAAAAAATTTTATGTCTTCCTAAATGTTTGTTTCTGCTTTTCTCTAAAAATTTAACACTATTTGTCTTCTAATAGTCCCAGTTCAATTAAAATTTAAAGCTGACTTTAGAGTTGGAGAATGGCTCCCTCCTTCTTTAAACTCAAGCATGTTGTTAAAAGGAAAATGCAAACCCCCTGTATCATGCCAGAATAAAAGAGCCATCTTCTGCTATGGGACAGGAGAAAAGCCAAATTAACTAAGGGACTATTCTATTACTAATCTCAACTCTTTGATTCTATTCTGATTCTTTAAAACTTTTCTTAAAGTATAAATTTTATATCAAAATTTATAAGATTAATATATAGATATATATACATTTTAACCTTTGTTAAGATATGAATGGTCATATAGAGTATTAATTAATTCTAGAAAAAAGGCTTCAATTAGCTGCATATATATGTCTTTGTGTTCGAGTCTCTTATCAGTTTTCTGCAGGAAATCACGGCCAGGCCTAACATCAACTGAAGTCTCCAGGAAGAAGTTGGGGCCCCACAACAACAACAATTCCACGTGGACAATAATAACATCATTAAGCTGACAAACATCATCTACAGATCAGCTTTGAACTACAAGGTGCTCATAGCAATTTTGAGATGACTAGCTGAGATGATCCAGTCTCAAAGACTACTTGAATAAAGACTTGAGATAAACCCTGAACTTTGGCATTATACACAGACTGGATAATGAAGGATATGGTTACCTTTCCTAGAATTTGACAATTAACCTAAAATTTTTCTTTCAGGATAAAGATAACTTCGCCCATACCCAGCAGGAAGCAATTTTAAGAATACGACACCCACATTCCCAAAGAGGTGGTGTGGGGCGGGTGGTTTTTTGGTCTTTTTAATGGGTTTTGGGTCTGGGATAATTTTCATTGTTTAGGTGAGTTGGTTACAAGTTGTTATCAAGGGTTAGGATAAAGGCTAAGCAAAAGAGATTAGATTTAAGGTTCTTGTTTAAAAAAAAAGAGAAAGAAAAGAAGAAAAAGACAATTACTAGTTTTAAATACTTTACATTGGATTGGATTGTTTTATATTGTATACAAATTATATATATTGAAATTGATATTGTTAGAAAATGCTATATATATATCTCTAATTGTACTTATACCATTCATTTAACAATGCAATTTTCTGATCCTTGAATGTTATTATTACCAACTATTAGGATATAAAGAAATGAAAGTTAGTAGTTAGACATTACAATAGAACTTGTAGTCATATTAGATATGTTTTAAAAATTGAGCAGATATATTTTAGACAGGTCATCTTCAAACCCTTCAGAGATCTACAGAATATGGCATTTAAAATGTTTTAATAACTTAGAAAATTTTTCTTTTTTGTTATGATTATGAGACATGTCGGCTCCTGGCAGTACCAATCTACTTCAGGGAAATTATGGGCATTGAAGAAACTGTGTATGGAGTTAACTTTCATTGTGGCAAAAGTTAGCCACTGGACAACAAAGTATCCTTGAATCAACTGCTGACAAAATGGACAGACAGGACATGAAACAAAGGACTACTGATTCTTGCCAAAACAAGTGTGGTTATGGCTTTATCAAAAGGCATCTTCTGAGGCCAGGACAATATGGCACCATCCCTGAAGTGGCCTTCGCAATTTGGAAAAGGTACAGTGCCCTTTTCTTCGAAGGCAGCTGAACAGGCAGTGGGCCGATGGCTTCTGATGTGCAATGGAACAGCAGCTGAAACAGTTATTCTTGAAGAGTAACTAAGCTCACGCCTCGCAATAGTAAACTGGCATTTGACAGAGGGATGTGGAGAAGAATGGGATGCTAAGATGAAGCCATATATACACAGCCAAGAAGAATGGACAGCTGAATTAAAAAATCAACAACAATTTCCAGAATTTAAAATCCTGAATCATGACATGACACTAGTGGAATTCAGGTGTTTCTGGTACATGGACTGCTCTCACCCAATGTGAGGTTGAACTGTTGACCTTGTGTACATCCTACTTCACAAATGAGTCTGTCAGATATGCTAAGCCTATAGGCTGAAGATGATGCCCCAACACTGTGGAGAAACCTCAGGTGACTGTCCAGGCAGCTGGCTGTTTCTGTCAACTCACAAATTTTTTGGAAGTTGCTTGCATGCACTTTCTGTTTTTATTTTTGTTAGCTAATATTATTTCCTTCTTGGGTCTCTGAGGGAGTTGAAGATTAGGTAGTTATAGTTGAAGGTTAGTTAGTTATAGTTGAAGATTAATTAGGATAGAAAGTGAATTAGATACATTTTGGACTTAACAAAATAGGATAGATAATGAAATTATTTTCTCTGAATTTGTCAAATACAAATGGACTAGACATTGTTTAGACATTTATTACTTGTATATATTGTATATAGTCATTGTACTTTTGTATATAGTTTTTCTTTTGTTAGTTATAACCTTTTTCTTTTTTTTCCTTTTTATTAAAATAGAAAAAGGGAAATGTGGTGGTATTTTACTTATACTGAAATGTGATTTTAATTGTATGCTAATAAATAAAGTTGTCTGGGGGTCAGAGCTATTAGAGTCATAGCAAGTGCATGGCGGCGGTGGCGCACGCCTTTAAGGACCTGGAGGGCGGTACATTCAGGCAGTGATGAGGCAGTCACATGTTTGGGTTTACAACCAATGAGAAGGCAGAACAGGAAGACTTTAAAGACAGACACACAGGAAGTAGGTCTTTTTCGGAGAGCTCTCTTGGCTGGAGAGGATCCCTGAATCAGGAAGGGTGAGGCTCTTAGCTCTGACCTCTTGGCTTTCTTCTCTGAATTGGCTCTGTGTTTCTTATTTTATAAGACCGTTGGTTACATCTACATCCAGCTATTCTGAAATCAAAAGGGGTGGGCTTATCGAGGTAAAATCAGACAGATGGAGGGACAATAGTAGCAGAAGATAATTTCAATGAAAGAGATAGTGTGAGCAGAGGTGGAGGACAAGAAAACTCAGGTAGTATTGGGGATGTACCAAGAAATTCAGTGTGACTGCATTAAAGCTCTACACAGTGTTATAAAGTAAAATACAAAACAGAGAACAATGGTGAGTCTTGAACAGAATACTATGCAAATGAGGGAAATCAGTTACAAATAATGCAGGAAGTTTATATATGGTAGACATAGGGAGACAGGGTGGGTAGAGAACAGGCATACAGACACCTTTAAGTGATCACTCTTCCATAGCCAAGGGCTCCTGCTCAGAAATTAGTGCACACCAGTGACAGAGGCATGAGAGAGCACTGTGGGGGAGCTATGCAGAATTTCTGTGTAGAAACCAGGGAAATGACCTACAACTCTAGAGAGTGGACTAGGAGCTGGGAGGGTGGGTGAACCCAGCTGGAGTGAAAATACCTCTTAGAAAAAAACATGTGAATTGTCAGATTCTCAGTTAAATTTGAAATTTTGGGCAACAAATGATTTCTTAGTGTAATTTTCCCCCACGCAATATTTTGCCATAGTTAAACAAAAAGTTACTTGCTAGATATCTGAATTTAAATGTTAACTGTTTCGTATTTTTATTTGCAAAATCTGGCAACTCTACTTAAAGCAAAATCTAAAAGCATAAGTAAAATAAAAAATCAGCAAAAATCATTTGAAAATGAAGGTGAGTAGTATTCCAGGAAGAAGGGGGTGGGGGCGGGAGGAGATAAGTAGGAAATGTGAGAAAAAAGAAAGAGAAAAATAGAAACTAAGTAATTTCAATATTTGAAAAACAATCCCAGAAGGAAAGAGCAAAGAAAGTCTACAAAGGGCAAAGTAGTATCTTGAGTAAATTTTAAATAAAAGTCATATATATATATATATATTAGGGCTGGAAAGATGGGTTAGCAGTTTCTAACTCTAGTTCCAGAAGGCCCAACGCCCTCTTCTAGCCTCCTAGGGCACTACATGCAAGTGATACATGGGCATACATGTTAGCAAAGCACCCATACTAACAAAATAATTTGAAAAAAGTAATAAAATAAAATCCCTAATTTTCTGGATTCAAGGTCCTGGTGATTTTCTATAGAATAGAAAGACCTTGGGTCAGAAAAACTCACCATGGCATTTCACGACAAAATAGAGGAAGATGATTATAAAGCTTCCAAAGTATAGAAACAAGGAATGTGTGAACAGATTGAGGTAGAATGGTGCTGGACCTCAGTGAGAACATTGTTATAGATAACCTAGGGCAACTCCAGAGTTGTTCTGTGAGGTCTCCAAGGACATCACCAGAAACACACCACCATGAACACAACATCTCTTGAAAATGCTATTATCTACTGTTCAGCACACTTACATAAGTTTCAGAATCAGCTTGTCAAGTTCCCCTAAAAACCATATGAAAGGCTTGATATTTTTAATTGAATTAATTCTGAAATTTTAATTGATTTAGTAGGTTAATTTGAGAAGAATTGTCAGCTTGAAAATGGTAACCTATTCTACTCTGTGGCTCTTCAGTATATTTAAAGTTTACAGAGCTTATAGTTTTGCATAATTGTATGCCTTGCATGGTTCTTGCTAAGATGACTTCAGCCAAGTATTACAGGGAAATTTTCTAGCCTTTACAGTTCAAATAGAAAGTTACTTGTCTGTTCAGCTTTCACGTGTCACCTTGTATGCATGCCTGGGTATATTTCTCTAGCTGACTGGAACATAAATTTCCTGTTAAGTTTGTTTTCATTGGTTAAGTTTCTCCCAAATGGCTCACACAAACTCCTGCCTGGTAGCCAACAGAGAGGGATGGGGGTTTCCCTCTGCAATCTATAAAAGTCCATGTTGCCTCCATTCCCACTGGGAATGTGCACTTTCAGCCATGAAGATGCCCCTCTTTCAAGAGTCTGCTGTCTTGGCAGACGACAGAATCACCAGGAGAATGGGGTTGTTAAATTCTCAGCACTGGACCACACACTATGCCAATTAAGTGGATTCTCCAGGTGGGTCTCAGGCATAGCAGTGTTCAGTACTCCACAGGTGAGCCACTGTCTGACCCTTGACACTTAAGTGTGATCTTCCAACCAGCAACAACAGGCCCCACCGGAGCTTGTTAAATACGTTGTTCTAACCACAAACTAGCCTTCTCAAATCCAAATGTGCACTTTAGCAGGAGTTTTCATGCATACTAAAGATGGAGGAGCACATCTCTAGAAACTAAATCATGCATCATGTCTGCAGGCTCCCAAGAAGGTCGGGAGGGTTAGTGGCTAAGCTTTTATGGCAAGAAAGAGGCTTTCCTACCCAACACAGGGGACTGTGGTGTTGCTATTGCCTCCAACACAACTGAAGCCTCCAACTACACCTGCTGCCAATCCACTGAAAGATCTATGGACTGCTCTGATTCCAGCCTTTCCTGTGGGGAACTTGGCTTTCAGTTTTCTCTGGTAGTGATTCCATTTGTCCTTCCATTTTCCTGGTTTTACTATTAGGCTTATACTCCCCACACACATCCCACTTTCCCTGTGCATTTTATTCCTTTATTGTTATTTTGTGGGATTTGATCACATTAAAGCATATACCTACTTGTCTATAATAAATCTGAAGTCTTCTGTACCTTGTAATCCTATATGACAGCCACCAAAAAATCACTCTGGGCTTGTCAATTATGTTTTCAAGTCATCTTTTGTTGTTGTATTTCCTCTTTTTAATTGGATATAAGCTCCTTTTCTAGTTTAATTTGGTGCATTTTGTTTTTTCACGAAGAAATGTTTCAGGTCATTGCAGACTTACATGCTGTTAATTAGACATAGAGACCCAACAGGCCCTCATCCAGTTTCTCTCTGTGGTAACACCTTGTGAATTACAGTAAGAAATCAAAACAATGATCTTGACTGGACAGAGTCAAGAATAGTTCTACCCACCAAGATGCCTCCCTGAAAACTACTAGTCTGTAAGCCATTTGTATAATTTTTTTTTACATTATGTAACATTATATATACAGGTCATATGTAACATTGCATTATATGATATATAACATTACACATTATATAGAGTACTGTGCATAGAATTTACAAATGTACAATATAATTATACATAACATTATAGTACACAATGCTATACTCTATATACGTATATATGAAGTATTTTCTGTATTTTGTTTCAAGAAAACTGTATAAACCCAATCACAAAATATGTGACCCTTGAAGTTTTACTTCACTCAAGATAATTCTTGGCTCAGTCTTTTAAGTACTTACTACACAAACATAAAGACCTCAGTTTGATCTGCAATAAAAGTCGGGTGTGTTAAATAACGCCTATAATCCCAGCACTGGGCAAATGGAGACAGGATGACCCCTGGGGCTAGATGGCTAGCTAGTACAGTCAAGTCAATGAGCTCCAGATTCAGTAAGAGACCCTGTCTCAAAAAATGAGGAAACAGATTGGGAAGACACTCAATATTGACCTCTGGCATCACATGCACCTAAACACACATGAATACACACATGTGCACACACACACACACACATACAGACACACACAAAGATAATTCTGTCCATATTTCATCCAGGCCCCCTTCTTCTTGTTCTGTGTTTCTCCCAACATCTCCTATCTATCTGTCTGTCTGTCTGTCTATCTGCTGATCTGTCTGTCTATCTATCTGTCTGTCTATCTATCTATCTATCTATCTATCTATCATCTATCTATCTATCTATTTTCTAACTATCATCTATCTGCCATCTATCTGTCTACCTATCTATCATCTATCAATCATCTAATCCATCTATCTGTCTTTCTTTCCTGTGTGCAGATGGAATGTAATCTCTCTGCTTCCTGTCTGCCAGCCTGGCCTTATGCTGCTGCCGCTACCATGCCATCCAAGCCCTGATGGGGTGTATTTTTTTTTGGAACCATAAGCTAAAATAAACTCTTTTCTACTCTAAGTTGCTCTGGTTCCCAGCAGAAGAATAACTAATACACAGTCCTTCTCTGTGAATTCAGCACTCAGTCATCTCAGTATCATTATCTATAAATTATCTCTCATTATATTAAAATGTTGCTGCATTTTTACTTGGTGAGTAATTTTACCATATTCTGGAATTTCATGTACTATACCAGAAGAATCTGGGTCCTGTTTGTCTCTTCTTCCTAATGGTCAGTGCTTCTGGCAAAGGACAGTGAAGCCTGAATAGATGTTTATGGTTGACTTCCCACAGAAGCCTAGAACAAATGTGCAATCATTTTGCTACCTATTGCCTTTCCATAAGAATGAGGTCCTAGGATACTGTTGAGTGTATTGTTACTATCAGATAAGAAGGAGATAGTAGGACACTAGGCAGTGCCACCTCAAATGACCTGCTTAGGCCCCACTTAGGCCACAGCCAGTGGAGATAAGTGATTCAGCTCTGTATTTGGTTTCTACTGTGATGGGAGATGAGTGGGCATGCTCAAGAGACAGGAATCATTGGGTATGGATGGGCCCCTCCACTACTGGCAGAATCAGGTTACCACTTTCTTCTAAAAAGGAGATGGAGAACTAGGCCCTGTATCCCAGCAGCCCAGCATTAGAGTCTCCTGCAACTGCCCAGTTGTGATGGAGTCTGAGGCCCTCTCAGGCCCTAGCTCCATCTCTAAGAAGTGATGATGGTTATTGGAAAGAGAAAACAGCTTCATCTTCCATTGGGTAAAAACATGTGTGGGGAGGGTATCTGTTCATTCTTCTAGAGAAGAACAAATACTGCTCTTAATTTTCTATGGTTGGTTTATCTGGCCCAATCCATACCCAAGGGGACAGCTCCCTGGAATTCTGCTTTTGCGATGCTATCAGCTGGCCTGGAAGTTTATTCATGACTCACTGGGAGGTTGGAAGCAAAGAGATGCATGGCACTGGATTGTGGAGAGCTATGGGACCAAGGAAGATCAAGAGCTGAGAAATCAAGAGCTACAAGGGACCACTGAAACATCTGTGCTGGAAAGGCTAGAGGCTGAGAACAAGGTGGGTTGTCTCTAGGTTGTTCCTTAGGGTCCAAACCCATAGACTGCCTGTACTCTTCCTTGCCTTTGAGAGATTTTCTGTGGTATTTATGATATCGAGTGCCAGATATTGTAAACAAGAGGACCCAAGAAGAAGAAAACAGCTCTGTCGTAGAGGAAATGGGAGTCCTATGCACCTCTTCTATATTAATGTTTCTCAAATATCCATTTTGTGTTTTCAGCTCTCTGTTGAGTGCATTTGGCTGCTCATTTTGAACACCAGAGCTCAACATTGTGATTGTGGGGTTGGTGATCCCACAGCTAGATGTTTTGGAACAAGGAATTGCTGTCTTCTTGACATCAGCCTTACCATTCACACATTCTACTCTGGCCTAATGAAAAAATGTCAGAACACTTTCTCAAGAGTTTATTGAGGAGAGAGCCTGGCTAGATACTCCAGTCTGAATGTCTTAGCTGAGTGCAGGAATGATGATTTTTCTCTCTTGCTTTATTCTGCATGTTTCCTCCCTCACTGCCCTCCAGCCCTGTCTCAGAATCACTTCTTCATAGGTTACCCATCCATATATATATATATATATATATATAATTTTATTTTTTTTCATTTTACATACCAACCACAGTTCTCCCTCCCTCCCAGCCTAAATAAAGAAATTGCAGATTTGGGTTTCAAAAAAAGTTACCCATCTTTGCCTCAGTTGGAAGACTATCTTGATTTTGTGGCAAGCTGATAGTACCTTTTATAGTTCATGCCTCTCAGAACTCTCCTGGAATTTATCTTGCTTTAATTGTTTTTTGACATCTGTTGGGTCCAAAAGGAGAAAGAGGATCAATGTGTGTATTCAGTCAAGTTGTAAAGTTGCACAAACTTTCTGTAAAGTAGTCGTAAATTTTATGGAGAAAGAATTATACTAATCTAACATTCTAGTCTTCTTGAATATATATGAGGCACTTATTTTTATTAAGATGGCCACTGTGTTCAACAGAAATAATCCTTATTGGCTTATGATGGGGTCCTGTGAGTGTCTGAAGCACAGGCACACCCAGATAACATTGACATTCTGAAGATGCTAAGAAGTTACTTCAGCAACTTCACTGTTGTACAGAGGATGTGTGCTGTAGTTCTGTGTGTCTGTCCTAATAAGGACATTTTTGAAGGAAAGCACATGGGTAAAAATAGGCCAATCAGATCCATCCCACTGCTGCTCACAGCAGTGCAAATGATGGGACAAATGTTAGTTTACAATCTGGATGCAGATGAAAGAGTTCAAGTCTCATCCATATGCACCATCTTAGAAAGTGGAGAAAATATTTGTAAACATCATTATAAACTGGGCACATGACTAGTCAGTTAGATAAAGCAGAACTTGTGATGGTCATGTCTTCTGTGGTTGGCTCACTTCCTTCACCGAGTGAGCCCAACAACAGGTCTGTTGATAAGTCACTACAGAGGCTGGTGCAGCACAACTTAGCGTCTTACATGCCCATCCTGAACTCGTGGACCTCAACTGTGGACTACCTTATGGGAAAAAAATAAAAAAATCTTATGATCAGCTTCTTCCATTCAAAGGACAGCATGTTGAATGTATCGAACACCTCCCTAGATGCAAATGGAGCCAAATAGGCAGACGCTGGCATTGGGTTTATAGTTATCAATATTAGGTAAAATTATAATAAAATTTTCAGTCACTGTAAGGATTTTAATTTAAATTACCTATTTTTCCTTGTAAACAATAGAATTGTATATGGTTCATAGCACTACTGTGATTTATGTTTTAATGACTTTAAAAAAATAACCCTAACTTTTTTTTGATAAGATAGTCACCTTTGCATAAAATAGCTATCTATGGATTAAGACCAAAAGCTGTAGGTTCTAGGAATCCAAGGCAAGTCTTTCTACTGGAGATATCCAAAATAACAGGATAGCCACACCATGACTGCACTCTACTGACTTGCATGGTGACCACACACAGGCTGCTGCCCTATGTCTCCCAGAGTGAGGGAACTCATCCAAGACAAGGCTGCTTGTTATAATGTAATGAGAATGATGAGCCCCAAAGCTCTTTCCTTCTGTAGTTTCTTATCTGTGGCATCAAACCCCAATCCCCTCCCCGGCAGAGCTAGGCTAGAGTGTCTGGCTCACCAGCTTCCTGCCTAATGGATCTTGCTACAGAGATTGAGTGTTTCAGGTTTTATTGCCCCTGAGGGTATGGCTGCTGGATTATGTTCATTTATTCTTTTTCATTCTTTATCTATTATTTACACAAGGAAATATTCCTGTTTTTCTTCCTGAAAATTCTCAGTCATTCCTGGCATTAGAGGAAGAATTTTGTCAGTTTTTAAAAATACCTATTACTGTGTATTTCTAAGCCAACGTATTAAGAAACTTTAGCCCAATCTACTGTAAGCTGCAATTCACAATGTACAGTAACTGAGGCAGCCACTGAAATTACAGATATTGGTAAATGTCCTGTAATAAGAATTGTTGGTGGATCTCTGTGACAGGAGTGCTTTGGGCAGCGTGGAAGCATCTGCAGCCATGACCCCTCCCAAACCACACCTCTTCAATATTCCACTCTCACCCTTTCACTTGCCTGTAAAAAGTTTCCAAAGGTGAGCTCTGCTGCTTGGGGAGTGTCTATAAGCACAGACCTTTGTGATGCTCTCATATACAGAGTGTAGAGAAGCCCAAGGGTGAGAGAGATCATGAGCTACTCTCCTGCTCATTTCCATCCCCTTTCCTTTCTAATAATGTCATAATAGAAGGGACATGCAACCTGCTCTGGTGGGACATGTGTAATTCATACACAAACACTACGATGTTCTTCCCTTAGACAATCTTCAGAAGAGAACTTGCTTCTGCCCTCTCAATCCTTCTTGCTTACCTTAAGGTGCTTGTCCTCCATTCTCTGGGCACACACCTTGCAAATCTGGGAGGACTCTGCCAAACCTGTTATCCTCCTCTCTCTTCTATTTCTTGCTGTCACTGCCCATTCAGGCTGTCCCTTGTCTCCTTAACCCTTTCTTCTCTTCATACCCCATCTTACCTCAACCTGTGTCACCTTTTCTGCTTGTTCCCAGATCTGATAGGAAGCCCCAGTGCAGAGTATGTTCATTGGTATCCATGATGTCAGCACCTAGAGAATCTCAGGTGTGGGAGTGTGACCTCTAGCCTCACACACAGGAATTTTAATTGCTGGCTCCAATATGAACTTCTGAACTCGGTTCACCTAGTGTGCCCTCTATAATGATGTATGCCTTTGTGAGTCATACCTAAACGCTGCATCGCACCTTTCTCTAGGGTGTGATAGTGTACTAGGGAAGGGAACAGCACATGTGAGGTCTGTCTAAATGGTTTTTGTGATGCATGGCTGTGTGTGACTTGCTGCAGCTCCATCAAGCTCTAAAGGAACTGGTGTGCATTCCTATAGATTATCCATCACAGCATTAACCTGTGAACATAAACTTCACCTCTGGGTAAAGTCTACTCTGGGCATTACTAAACTAAATAAAAGAAATGAATTCTGTGGCACAGAAGAATACTCTGTCGAGACAGACATAAATGTATCAGGAATCAATTTTTACACAAAGATACTTTATCTTTAAACATTTAAACATGTTATGGGAAGCCCAGGTCTTCATTCATACATTATTCCCACGGACCATGGCAGAATGCCCCCATAGTCATCACCAGGTGGGCAAAGGGACAGATGCAGTATCTACTCCTCAGAAGTCAGTGCAGGGAGCCTTATAGCACCCTGCTAGTCCCAGCTCAGGCCAAGTACTCTCTGATCTTGTCAGATGGTAGAGTCTAGGCAGCCATTGCCATATAGTAGGAACAGAAGTTGTTTTCAGGTAGAGAATGAGTGAGATGTGGCATAGCTCATGGAAGAAAACAAGGATGAGGCTATGTGTCTCACTGGAAATCCAGAAGGAAAGAGCAAACTCGACCATACCAGACTACATGGTAAAGCACTGACAGTCTATATATACTAATGAGACTGTTGGTAAATCAACAACATGAGGTCATTTGTAAAGGAATTTATGAAGGTACATGCTTTGGGAAAGAGTTTAGTAGACAAGAGGTACTACATAATCAGTCAATGCTAAAAAAGTTAATCTTAAAGGATTAAGATTTGTTTGGGGTATGAGTTTTGTTTATGGCTTGAGTTATAATGAGATTAACTGAAAAAACCAATCTCATTGCTAAGAGAAGAGATGGCTTGATTGTGAAATAATGGTACAATGAATTGCATAGCCATAAACAATGAAGTCCAAAGCCACCTGAAATCACAGAAGTCCATCTTAAGAGAATAGCCATGACTATAATCTGTAGTGCAAGAGTTGAATGAAGTCCTAGAGGCCAGCAAGGTCCCCTTAACAGATGTGAACTGTGGAGCTGAACTCTTCATGGTGTGCCTGAGCAGAGAGTCAGTTTGGAAGCCAACTGCTGATTCACACAGTGTGCTCAGTTTTCCATCACTGAACTAGACTTTGTGACACCACTGAAGCCTGACCATTACCCTCTGCTGGGCTAGAAAAGGGTAGTGAGGGGTGAAGTCGTCCCTGTTGTTTAATCCAAGACTGGAACACAGGTATCCTCACAATGGCTTTGATAAATTCAGAGTTCAGATTTATTTGGATATTTCTCACATCCTGGGATGGAGCTGTGTACAGAGAAAGCCTATAAGGAGCAGATATGAATGTGTGCACCTGGTGAGTCCTTCATTTAAAAATAAACCTTATAGGAATATAAAACCAATGGTTTTTCATATAATAGCCTTTATTTTCAGTTTTCTAATTTTCACTATGTATATTACAAGTGTCTATTTCTTTATTTCGTGTAAATTCAAGGCTGGATGCCAACTGTAATAGCTTTTCTGTTCCAGAACCACAGCCTGAGTGAGTTGATCACCATGAGTTCCTTGAAGTAGTGGGGGACTCACACAAGAGTATCTGACTTCCTGGCCTTGTGATTTCATTCTGGTAAAATACTAGATGGATTCAGAGAGATGGGGGAGTGTGCAAATAGTTGAGGCTGTAGCACAGTTCAGTTATGTTAATGAAAACAGAACCACCCACTTGTACGTCATCCTTCATACCTGTCTAAAGACCTGCCATGGTACATGCCTCTGGAAAATGCACATATGATCTCAGAGAAATCAACCAGCACTGGCAGCTTCAAGATGTCATGAAAACCTAATCTTCTAAATTGGAAAAATTCAACTGATCATTGGCTCTTGGCTCAGTTTAATTTTAATCAAAGAATTTAATACTAACTAGTACTTGGAGATGACTAGCAGCCAAACTTAAATATTTTCTAGCAAAACTGTGTCCAACAGAAGTCAAGTGGCTATTTAAGGTTAAGACCAGGAGTCTAGAAAAGAGCTCTGGTTTCAGGAGTCTCCATTTTGCATGACATCAAATCACTCAGTGCTTTATGATTTTGATGTTCCATTATAAAAGACAGTAGTGTCTATGCCTGGACTTTGCAGTGAGTTTTATAATGCACCCATTTCACCTACCTTTGAGTAATGATCATTTATCTGGTTAGTCAATGAATAGTGGATAAGTAAAAGTTAGTATATAATTTACTTGATACCTGTCTTAATTTCCACAAAGGTTGGTTCCTGGAGCTTGCAGGGGGATCTGATGTTAAACAGCAAGACAACTGGGCACCTGGAGACATTCCAACAAGACCAGAGTCCCCAGTCTCTCATCACAGAACAGCTGTGTAGCTGGAACTCCATGTAATTTGCATGAGGAAATAACTCCACACAGCTTTCCCAGTTTAAGTGGGTCGTTTATAAACAAACTGATGTTACCCTCTCTCTGAGGACATAAACTGGGTGACTTCATTGCTGTCTTGAAGGCTCTGGCAGAGGCTGTGACATATTTTGGAGACACTCCTGGGCCTGAGTGAGTTTTGAAAAATTCATTCATATGACATTGGAAACAAGTTTCTTTTTTTCTTATACAACTAAATAGAAAACAAGTGCACGTTGCACTAAACATTAAAGAAAACGTCCAAAGTCATTAGAAAGACAACAGTGACTGCCAGTCTCCTCCTGTCCCTAAAGGACATGTTCTCACGGGAGCTGGGAGAACTTGCCAAAGTAAAAGCTGTGGGTATTAGGACTCCTACTAGGACAAGAAGGACATTCAATAAATAAAGACATAAAAATGAACACCAAGAAATCTATAAATTGATACAATTGATTTGGCATTCTGTCCAAATAGCTTAATAACTCACAATATGTAAAGATATGAGTTCATGTCCATAGGTAAGTAAGTACTTGTTAATTATTAAACACAGTTAAGATTTCTTCTTAAGTAGGTCTTCTAAGAATACTTCAATAAACTGCAACTAAATAATAAGAGCTAGAATTGCTGTCATATTCATTTATATGTAAACGTGTCCAATCACTATTTAAATTAATATAAAGGTTCATCAAAACACTAAAATGAAACTATGAGCTGGCTGTAATATTCCTGGGGAAACACAGCAAGGAATCTAAGTCAGCATATCACAGAAATATTATCAGTTTAAGTAAAAGTACTCAGTCAATGAACCCTGGAGTGGAAAGCCATTCACTCAATGTCCATGGCCACTATCTTCAGTCTCTGGGCCTTGTTAAAACTCAGACCTCCACCTGACAAAGACTTTGGGAACTGGAGACCAGACATGGAGGGCTGTGTACATGTAGACAGCTCTTAGATACCTGGAGTCACCAGATACTTAAAATTCCTCTTTGTATGTACATTTTGAAAATCACACAAACTTCTGAATTTTCTTCCAGAAATTACACACACACGAGAGAGAGAGAGAGAGAGAGAGAGAGAGAGAGAGAGAGGGGGGGGGGGGGGGAATTTGTCAAACTCTTGAAGAGTTTGTAGTGTGAAGAATTTGTGGTAAACTTGAGGACAGCTGAGTGAGGAAGGTGTGTTCTGCATTGGTAGGGGAGGCCCAATGGGGAGGTAGGATGGATTCCATACTGGGGAAAGGTGGATGGATGATGACAGCAGGAAATGCAGCATTATTAACCTCACACAATTTGTGTGTGACAGGCAAACAACTTTCACTTTTCATGCCAGTTAAGCTCTAACAAATGATAGATTTTCTTCAGTCTGGCACTTGCTGATATCCAAGTAACTAATGTTAGTAAATCACAAACTTTGGCATGATATAAAAAAAGACTAATGGCTGCCCTTAACTCATGAGTCAGTTCCCAAAGGCTCTAAGTCAGGATTTTTTTTCTCCAAGTCGGTCTATGCACCTTTTCCTGTGACTTGCCCTTTTCGGATTTTAGCTCCCTAAGGCTTTCAACCCAGTTTACACCAGTCCTCTCCAGTCAGACCCTCAAGATCTCCAAATTGGCCACCTATTTCTCCTTTCTACTGTGTCTTCT
The DNA here is from genome assembly GCF_007827085.1 of Peromyscus californicus insignis. Classification (NCBI taxonomy): domain Eukaryota; kingdom Metazoa; phylum Chordata; class Mammalia; order Rodentia; family Cricetidae; genus Peromyscus; species Peromyscus californicus. Next base: position 260,668 of record NW_026294492.1, on the reverse strand, counting down.
CACACTCTCCCTTGGCGACCTCACAGCCCTCCCATTTTAAAGCATTCTCCAAAATTGTTCAGGCAACTGAATATACCTGACGTCATGTAGGCAACAACACTGAGCATGTTATTGTGTAGAGAAATATATTCTATTGAAGACTGAAGCAGCAGACCAAAGAATTAAAAAACACACATGGTTTTGGCTGTCAGCAGTCTGTAGGTCTGGCAGCCTGGAAATCTTCAAGTGCAAACAATGACAGGTCAGACACACAAGTAAGAGAATCTTTAAACACATCCATTAATTAAAAGAAAACTTATCAACATCACAAAGACAAAATGTAATTTAAAATAGGAAAGCTTAGTAGAGAGATGGCATTTGGTTTCCAGTCCTGGGACTGTGAGTTAGTTCCAGCAGTAATCTTAGGACCTTCTCATACCCAGTCTAACACAGGTGGGACGCCAGAGGACAACACTTTTCTTTTACTTAAGGATGAGCAAGAAATGAGAAGATCTCTGCCTTCAAAACACTGTGAGTAAAACTGTTTCTTCAAGCTAGTGACTTTGAAGAGTGATAAATAATTTCCTTGCAGATTTCCAGCCTGAGATCAGCATTCTCTAGCACACAGACCCTGATCACATTGACCCAAAGGCTCAAAGGAGTATTTGTCCAAGTGGGCTTGAACTTGATTTACAGCCCAAATATAAATCCTTCCTCAAGAAGCTGGAATTAAACCCAGGCTTAGGGCATTTCCATAAATAAGCATCCAAGAAAGAAGGCCTGACCACAAGAACTTTATGACATACAATGAAGGACACACAGGGAAAACAGAGCAGAAAATTTTAACTAGAAAAGTCACCAGGAAAAAACTTTCTCCCTCCAGGACCCAAGGAAAGCACAGACTTCCTGAAACACTGCACATAAACCTAGAAAGGAGAAAAATCATAAGCGCCTTGAAGTAACTGCCTGATATATACATTTAAAAAATCAAACTCAGTACAGTGAAAGAATATTGTGAGTTTAAAAAATAGATAAATAAATAAGTGGATCTAGAGAAAATTCAGAGAAGATGGAAAGAAAAGTGAAGAGTAAAATGCATGTGATGCTTGAAGTCGAAACTTTTCCTGTATATCTGAAACATTTTAATAATATTCCTAGGCATAATCATACTTATTTTTTTAATTTATTGTACTCACTTGCTGTTGTAAATTGATAATTCCATCACACTCTCTACCTGGCTTATTCACAGTGAGTACATTTGAATAGACTTTTGTTAGACTTTATTTCACTCTGTAGCTTGATAGAAAATCTTTCCAGATGCTAGGGAGATGATTCAGTGGGTAAAACACCACACAAATAGGAAGACTTCCGTTTGATGTAATCCAAGTGCTGGGTGAGCAGAGACAAGAAGGTCCCTGGAATTTGTGGGCCAATCCAGTCCAATCAGTGAACTCCCAAGTTTGATTAGAGAACTTGTATCCAAAAATACGGTGAGACTGGAGGGACAGCTCAGCAGTTAAAGGTACACACTGCTCTTGTAGAGAATCCATGTTCAGTTCCCAGTACCTTTACCAGGTGGCTCACAACTGCCTCTGACTCCAGCTACAAGGGACTCTGGATTCTGCAAGAACCTGCACACAGACACAGACACAGACACAGACACACACACACGAGAGAGAGAGAGAGAGAGAGAGAGAGAGAGAGAGAGAGAGAGAGAGAGAGAGAGAGAGAGAGAGAGAGATTTTCAAAGCAAGGCTAAAGTTGTCACAGTCATCTGTGGGTCACAGTTCTGTCCTTACATCATGTCCAATGAAGACTTCCAGGAGACACAAACACATAATCCCAGCTCTGCTTTATCTTCATAAATCAAGATAGACTTTCAGGTCAGAGGCAGAATGGACATCTGATCTCCTCAAACCTCAATATTCTCTCCCTTGGTGCTTCTGATTTCGCATACCAAGCTCTTTAAATGTTTTCTTTCAAACTTAAATAATTATTTTCTAAAATAAAGTTATGAGTTTTTAGATTTATGTCTAAAATTCTTCAAGATCCAAAATTAACACCTTCATTTATTTCATCATATTCAGCTCCCTTTCCACTGTATTTTTCTCTTTTTCCTTGTTCACTTAGACACAGTTAGGGCTGGTGTGAAGCTATGCCTGTGTGTGAATGGAGCATAAAGGCATGACTTTTTGTATTTTGCTCTTCCAGGGTCCACATTAGATGGGTGTGGAAACCCTTCACTTTTATCACATTCCAAATAAATGTTGTTTTTCCTTTTTGAAATTTTCCTATTAATTTGTTCAGTTTAATATAATCTCAAGATCGCTGAATGAAGGGATTTTTCTTAAAAAGCATTTTTGAAAGGCCACATCAAGCAGATTTCTTGCAATTTTTCCTGTTGTATGAATTTATAACACTGTGAGTTAGATGATCTACTTTGGCCTTTTCCTTGATCTTTCCTGTGACAGAGACTTGTGGCTGGTTTCTTTTGTCTGCTGAAGATGGCAGCAGGATGGTGGATGCAGGAATCTCCAATGTTCAGGAATTATCTTAGAACCCTAAATGGAGGGAATGGTGCCAGAACCTTCTGTGTCTGTCATGCCCTCCTCCCAAGGAAACTGTTCTTTGGACAAAACATTTAACTTATCTTCTCCAGGATCTTAAATGTGTTTATACAAGACCTCAAGTGCAAGTGTCCTCTTTGAACCACTTTATGATGCTTTTTTAAATTATTATTTAATAATCCATTGAATTAACTTTGTGTTGTTCAATATATTTCTGGTTGTAGAGCCCTCCACTGGAGTGTGGTTGACCTACCAGGAATCATATTCTTTAAGAAAGCTGAAATTCTCCCTATCCCATCACACTCCCCATAAGCCATCAACTGTCCATTGCTCCTCAGTTAGGGGTAAAGTCTCATGAACTTCTTCCCACTCCATGCAAGAATGTTGAATGATTTGATCTTGTGCAGTCTTGTGCAAACAACCATAGATGCTGTGATTTGAACCACGATTTATTTATTTGTTTGTTTGTTTATTTATTTTAAATCCCATCCACAGTTTCATCTCCCTCCTCTCCTCCCATTCCCTCTCCCCATCTCCCCTCTGTGCCTCCTTAATCTACTTCTCCTCTGTTTCTCTTCAGAAAGGGACAAGCCTCCTATGGGTATCAGCAAAGCATGGCATATCAAGTTGCAGTAAGACTAAGCACCTCCCCTAGTATTTTGGCTGGGCAAGGCAATCCAGTATGAGGAATAGGTTACCAAGAACCATCCAAAATATTAGGGACGATCCCTGCTCCTATTGTTACAAATCCCACAAATAGAGCAAGCTACACATCTGCCTCATATATGTAGAGGGCTTATGTCAGTTCCATGTAGGCTCCCTGGCTGTTGTTTCAGACTCTGAGTTCCTATGAGCCAAGTTAGATGCTTCCGTGGGTTTTCTTTACATGCCCTTGGCCCCTCTGACTCCTGCAACCCTTCCTCCCTCTCTTCAGCAGGATTCCCTGTGCTTGGCCTGATGTTTGGCTGTGGCTCTCTGTATCTCTTTCCATCAGTTAATGGATGAAGGCTCTCTGATGACAATTGGAGTAGTCACCAATCTGATCACAGAAGATGGCCAGTTCAAGCTATGTATCCACTGTTGCTAGGAATCTTAGCTGGGATTGCCCTTGTAGATTTGTGGGAGTTTCACTTGCATCAGGTTTCTACCTGATTCCTAAAAGCACCTCTTTCCAGTCATCTCTTCAGTACTCTCCTCCACCACCCTCAAGTTCCCATGCCCACAGCCTCTAGTTTTTCCAGGATTGAACCATTTTTAATGATAATATTCATGAGCTTCAATTTTAGGAGGGCAAACTTTGATCAGTATACATAGAAGGCCTATCCTGTCCCTATGGGGTCATTCCTCTGGGCTTGAATGCAGAGCCTGACCCATATCACCTCACCCCCGTTGTCTCCCCCCCCCCCAACACTGGTCTCTACATAGTTCTTTGTTATTTCCATGTAGAAGGAGAGCCACATTAACCATGGTAGAAGAGAGATGCATGGACATATGAGTTTTACAATCTTCCATCTCCTGGAGCCAAATGGACTGAGTGCTTTTGGTAAAATATAATGCAATTGAAATTAGGGAAAATATAGTGTAATTATAATCAAATGCATATAAGTGGTGGAAAAAATAGTATAAATACTTTTTGAGCCATAAAAGACTCAAGGTAATAATAGTCTGTGATTTTTAGCAATATGTCACTCTCAGATCCTATTGTTCCTTATGAAAATAGATTCAATTAATGACTGCCATGACAAAGTATAAAACTGTACTTTGAATTTCCAATAATACTGAGAAATTCTAAAAAATTTTAATAAATTTCTAAAAGAGGCATTCCTTTTAGCCAGGAATGACCTACAACTGACTTCTACCTTGAAAGGAACATTGCCTGGAACCTGGGCCTGGGAAACAGACCTACATACACAGTGTGTACTTAGAACTACAACCACAGGAGCCAAAGCCTGCTAGCATTTGCCTGTGGTCTTCTTATAAATTTTTTTGGGGGAACAGAATGGAGTCTTAAGGTTTTTTTCTTTCTCCACAAAACGTATAGACACAGTAGTCTTTAAGTGACCTGGCAACTAGCCCACTTGGTTCAGCTGATGCATTGTTCACTGGAAGAAGTGCCACTCCCCCCATCTGAGTGGGTGAGCAATGAATGAGAAAGACAAATAGATCCAGGCACTAGTGAGGTCCTTATGAACTATATAATAGAGTGAGCCAAGTCATCAGCCAGCAGTGGCCTTGTTCTCCTTCCCCTAGACTGCTGCCAAATGACAGGTGAGAAAACTAGTGAATGGCAGACTAATTGCTGGATAGTCCAGGGGCCCAAGTCATTTTGAGACTATAATTTAAGGTATACAAAAATGATACATCTGATAAAAATTCCCATTGGAATTAATCAAGGAAGAACCCTAAATGATGTTTTTCACCATCTCATCTCAAACTGAGACAACCACAGCAGAAACCATAGCAGGACCTGGAAACCCCCCACCTGTGTGTGAGCTATGTAGATCTTTACTGCTTGTTGAGCCCCTCCACAGTAAGATAATGGGCTGGAATCTTTATGTAAAGTGGGCCGGTATCTTTCCTTTAACTTCAACAGAGGAAAAACCAACCATTTTGTCTGTAACCCATAGAACTAGACACAAATGCAGACTGGAAAACTTGAGGACAAAAGTCATCTACCTATGGATATTAGTATACAGGTGACATGTAAGAATACTGTGCTAAAGCCTGGTTAAGTAAGAGATCATTATAAGAATCCAAAATTACACACAATCACATCAATTCAAACATTTACATACAAACTTTATCCCCATGAGGGCACATTTTCTTCTAAAAATAATTGCAATTTAGTTTCAGCTGAGATGCACTAGAAGAATATGGAAAAGAAGCACTTAAAATTTACACCAGCATGAAACAACTGAGTAATGGCCCATGTAATGGTACCTAAGTTATAGAGTGGGGACCAGCTTCACAGTGCTATACCAACAACCCACATTTCAAAGCTTCATACCAGCACTTTATTGAAAAGCTGGATAAACAGGGAAAGTGTTTTCTATTTAACCTAAGCCATAGTTTCCCAGTTTCACTTCGTCCACTGCTTATCAATAATTCACCAAGTGTAGGTCAGCTTCATTCGAGTGCAGCTGGTGGGGAGGCAGGGAGAAGCACATTAGAGTAACCCTGTGGGCAATAATTAAAAAAGAATCTGGGCTCCTCAGAAGGAGGCACGAGTCAATCACCTAGGGATGCTCAAAAGAGTGCAAGTGTAATATAAGATGGAGCAGGCACTGGATCTGCACTGCTGAGTGCTTGTTCATTCTGAGGATCATGTGGCTATCTCTGATCCCTTTTCTAGAAAGTTTGTAATGGTAATTATATTGTGAAAGGATGAGAAGGAATATGTTTCATCTTGCTATTTCCCAACACATCCCCATTCCTGTGGTTTGGCTTACCAGAGCTACTGTCCAGAAAGCTTTACAGTAACTCTGAAGAGGGATGTGCCCAGGTCTTACAGTCAGTGATCTCACTTCCTGATCAGGAGGAAATGCACCTTTCCCACCAACAGCCCAGCCCTTGGGGAGGAAGGAGATTCCTCCCCTCTCCCTACCTCATGTACTCAAGTGCTCTGCCTCTTTCCCTTCTTCCCAATAGAAAGAAGTTTGAATGCAATCTGGAGCATAATAGAATGCTGATGCTCCAGCTTTGAAGTGAGTTGGGCTACTTTTGGAAGGTCCCTCATTCATTTTCATCTACATTGAGGAATGAAATATGGGTATCTTCCCATATCCTCATCTTCATACTCTTCCCATCCCCATCCTTATTGCCATCCCTATTAACTCCATTCTACCTTCATTCCTCATCTCATTCCCTGAGAGAATTCCTCTTTAAAGAATACATCCCTGGTAGCCTAACTTCCTCCCCCTAAACCCTATCAAATAACGCTTTGAGATCTCCTAATAGTGTACAGTACCATGGGCCATCAGTATATTGGCTTTGAAAGGCCACTCCAGATGCAATCTACAGCAACAGGTATTCCTGGGTAATATGTTAACATCATAAAAACCTACCTTTAAATTATAACAATCAAGAATGGACTTAAAATTAGAAAGATCAGAATGGAACAAGATCTCACACATATAAACTAATTCAATCTTAAAGTCAATCTAACCTCAGAATAAAAAATTTAAAATAGCAAAAATATATATGGACTCAAAGTAGACAATAACAACCATAATAAAAGAGGCAGAAGCAAATACACAGTGTTCTCAACACTTCAGCATATGTACTGAGACCTGAGTTCAGCCTGTCTCTTGTATTTTAAATCATGGAATGGGAAAGAGCTTCTGTTTCATTCATCTTCATTGTTTCCAAGTTCATCCACAATTTTTCAGGAAATGCCTTCTGCCCTGTTAATGTCATTGCATGCTGGACTGAACAGTGGTATTGGCAGTACAGATAAGGGACCACTCAGACTGAATCAGGGTATATGTGTCTTTTGTACAGAACCTTGAGGTGTCTTTTGAGACTATCTATATACCATACTCTCCATGTACATGTATTATTAATAAGTTCTCTCATTTCAAGATAAATGAACTTTTGATTTCAAGCAAAAGGAAGTTCTAAGGAGAGACATTGAACAGAAGCTAGAACCTGGGGTTCTTTCCTGGTTATGACTCCCACCTGTTCAATACTCCTGGAAATCCATCTGCTCACAGGAGCTCCAATACCATGTCATTTGCCTCACCATCTGCATCAGGTCTTCCTTCTTTGCCTTGATCACAGTGTCTGTGACTATCACCATACTCACCAACTGTATAGCCAGAAACTTGAGACATTTTTCTCCTCTATACCCATGTTTAACTGATGCTGTTGCACGAATCTAGGGACATTTTCAAGCCCTCATGTCTGCTCCTGAGTCAGTCTCATGGCACTGTCCTGGGGAAGACTCTCAAACCATTCTGCTTGTTTGCTCACTTGGAATGCCTTAAAACTTGACTTTCAGACAAGGCTCAAGCACCAGCCAAGCCTCAAAACTGCTTCATGGCTTAGGAGCTCTTACTTCTATATTCTCTACAACCCTCCCTTTCTCTACTTCACTCAGCTTTCTTTTCTGGGTGTCTTCTACCATGCATTTTCCATATTTGTGAAATACAATGGCACCTTGCTTTCTTTGGCTTATTGTGGTCTTCCACTTAAAATAGACACGTAGATATGTTGACAGTATCAATGGGAGGCCAACATGATACATTTGATACCAAGATGTATTAGTCGCTATTTTTAGTAGAAGGTACTATACTAAGTTGGGTTCTTAAGATGTTGAACACTAGTAATAGAACATAAGATTAAGCTCAGGACAAGGGTAAGGGTGTAGGTCTGGTCACATCATCATCTTGAGTGCTGTCCCCTGTATGTGCTGGTAGAAGATGGAATATGGTCACACAACCTTGTGTTTCCTGCCCATAGACAGGCCTCTGAGACTGAAGCAGTGGCCATGGATGTCAATAGCATCTCTTGAGCCCCCTCTATCCTGTCTTGTTCCACCACAGCTCTCCTGATTACAGGAATTGAGTCACTACAAAGGATAGACTGCCATTCCTATTACACAGCAGAAGGCCCTGAGCCCAACACAAGGGTACAGACCCAGGAAGCAAATCTCAAGACCAAAGCCAAACAGGGACTGTGTAAAGTGGGAAGAACACCATGTTCTTGGGTCATTTTGGATGCACATGGGTAGGATACTTGCATGTGAGAGAGGTCAGAGATTTGTTGTCTGGCAATTCAGTTTCCAATTCTATGTGGATAGAATTTAGCAGGTAATAACTAATAAAGAGCTGTTATCAATCATTCAGATTTAGTATAAATTCTTAAAGTGAATGTCAGTTAATCCCAATGCAGCTGTTTTCCTAAACAGTCTTTTGTGAAAGCTCTGGGCTCAGGGGTTAGTAGGCTTTTACGAAGGCTTTTGAGTGATAGCTCAGAGGGACCAACAAACCTTTCTGACCAACACAAATCAGAGGCTAGACTACTCTCCTGCCTTCTTATTCCCTACAGAAGACTGACTTAGTTGGTGATCTCTGCTTGTGTCAAGACCTCAGCTATACATGTGTGTAGTTTGCCCTTCTCCTATGTGCTTGTGACTCTGTTAGTTGCATCTACCTTTTTCTTTTCTTTTCTCTTCCTTTCTTTCTTTTTCTTTCTTTCTTTCCTCCTCCTCCTCCTTTCTTTTTCATCTTCTTTTTTGCTTTTTGTTAAGTACAGATTTAGTTTTAAATTTTTCAACAAGTGATTAGAAAACCTACTTTGTTGGTTCTTAAATTTTAAAAATCCCAATGTCATGTTTCCAACCTGGATTATAAAACTAAAACCTATAAAATGAATTTAAAAATTTGCATGATGAAAATGTTAACATCACATATTCAAAGTGATGTTTTGTCCATAGGGTGGTGTTTTATAACCTTGTGGTCACAATGAAGAACTATTTTTCCATTCTAGATGATAGAACTGCAGCAACGTCACACAGTTCTAGATCTGCTAGTGGCTCACACTTCTGAGTGAGCACCAAGGCTGTGAGTATCTCTGCACAATAGTGTCCACGACCATGCAAGCTGAAGCCAGGGCATGGTGTGTGGTAATCATGGCCTCATCCTGAGGTAGCCAGTTTTCCTGATATTTTAGAGTTGGGATTTGTGGTAGGATATTGCCTTCATTATAAGAAGATGGTAAATAACAGTTCATACACAGTAAATAGGTCAATAGTTAATTTTATAAATAGCAAGTTCCTCAGGGTACTGTGATTGTTTATTAGGAATATCCACATTCAGGTGTGAGACTCTCTACATGCCTGGAACACAGCATAGGTTTTCATGAAAGAAAGGGGACAGCAGCATAAGAGCAAGAGAGAAGGCAGTGAGTCTTCATTGTGACCACAAGGTTATAAAACATCGCCTTCTAGACATCCATGAGAAATGTCGAAAATGTCACTTACAATTCAAATTGATTTTTAAAAATTTATTCTTCTCTCATATATTATATCCCCAGTTTCACCTTTATCCACTCCTCCCAGTTGCTCACCACCACTTCCCTTTTCCCCAGTTCTACTCCTTCATTTTCTTTAAAATTTCACCATGGAAATTTTTCTCCCTTTACCTCTAGCAGCAAAGTGTCAGCATAAACATGAACCTGTCCCATAGATGTCTTCCTCCAATGACCCTGTACTAAGTGACATGCCAGCCTCCCTCCCCAGGAAGCTTGTAATATCTTTCCTCCAGCTGAGACTGCCCAGAGTCCCACACCCTTGTCAAATGTGTCCTGGGGACAGAATACCTCTGGTCAAACAACTGTGAGACAGAGATCTATACATCAGGAGTATTTCATGGGGCTTTCAGTATTTAAAAATGAGATGGGATGTAGTGTGATAATATATAGATAGATAGATACATACATATATACATATACATATACATATACATATACATATACATATACATATACATATACATATACATATACATATACATATATATGAAACCATAAGGGGGCAGCAAATCCACCAACACCTGCTACTTTTCTATTTCTGTTTCTTCACCTATAAACTAGTATTTTAAAAAAACTCAATCACAAGAACTGTGATAAAATAAAATTGCTTGCCTCCTAGTAAATGCCAGTTTCTTTCTGACTCTAGTCTTGAATCTGGACCAACTGTACTCAACCTAGAGCTCTCCTCTTGGTTGACCTCTCTCCTCTTGCCATACACAATGAGAGATCAGCAAAACAACCTTAGCAGAGTGGTATCTTCGTGAAACATCTATGGGCAGAGTAGAGTTCATATCCCCACACATAGTAGAATCTCATATCCACACATTCATTGGGAGGGTGTGTCTGCCCACATAGTGGGGCTCATGTCCATGGATGAATCCAGTGTAAGAATCTGTCAAATGGGCTAGATAGTCAGTAGAACTGACCATGGTTATAGAGATTAAGAGCTTTACAGGAAAACATAGCAAAGAAAATGTGTGGCTTCAGGGTAAAGCCACAGTCAATGTTTATAACAGGAATGAAGATAGTGAACACTCAGAAACATTACAGTTATTTAATTTACTGAAAAGGATTATTGTAAAAATAGATGCAATGTTTAAAATTAGCACTAAATAGCAAGAACTCACTCATTACCAATATGAAATATTAAGTGGTCTGAAGGAGCAATGGGAAGGAAATTATAGAGCCAAAATCACATTAATATCCAAAGAAGATGCTTTAATAGAATTGTGTTTTCCTATTGGAAATGGATCACTAATTAAGAATGTACTAGAAGTGATCTAGACAGATCTGTACATAGCAAATGCTGAGCTCAGGAAGTCAGAAGTGCATTGAAAAACTTGCTGCCTGATCAGGGTCACTGCTATTTTCTATGAAGTGATTTTCTCCATAACAAAATTCTTCCCAAATCTCTAAGACACAAGGGTAAATCTCAGTTAGTAATGTCATATGAAAGCATATGACATTAACAACCCAAATTTAAAGCTCTGCCTTGGTAAAGTTATGTTAATTCAATGCACACTGATTGGTTTATGAACTAATACAGAACTTTTGAAAAGCAATTTTGTTTTTTATTTGTCAGTTTGTGTAAAGATGCCTGTTACACTCTGACCCACTGTGTGGACTTCTGGGAATAAGCCATAAGGAACTGAGTAAATAACCAGTGACTATGAGTTTCCCTTTCATAGGAAAATATGTATTATGTACACTATGTAATACTTTGTGGCTATAAACCATCAGTGAGGGGTTATCACACCTAGGAAAAAACAGCATGAGAACATTCTCTAAAGATAGTTTAAAACAATAATATCAACTAAAAGCTAGCTCTTCCACATGTGTGTTAGAATTTAAACAATGTCCAGAATCTAAAGGTTCTTCTCTCAAACCACCTTTCAGTAGTGCTAGTTCCAAAAAGCTGATGAAATCACTATAGAGCTTCAAAATATACCTGAACTTTCACTTTACATTTGATATACATCCTTTCATAAACTTCTACATGGACTTGGCTCTGAGAATTCAGTAGCATGGGCACCTGCTGTTGGATATCCATCACACAGGGCCCTCCTTCAACACCAGATGCTCACAGAAGCTCCATCCCTGAGGCCACACTCCTGTTTAAATCATGGATAGAGAAAGCTGTGGTAACACCAGAATTACACTTTCATAAAGAACACAGAGTTTGAGTTACTACCAAAAGAAAGAAATTTATTTATGTATATTTTTACAGGTGAAAGTGTGAACTTCTAGGACTTTGTTTGCAAAATGTAGTGTTTGGTTCTGCAATAAATTTTGAATAAGTACTGATTTTCAATAGTACCTTTAAAATTGAAATGTGCCCTTTCCCCAAGCATTAGGTGCTGCTTTAAACAACAACAAAACACAAGATCACTGTCATCCTAGCTGATTGTTACATGAGTGTCAGCTGGAGGCAAGTTTATGTGGGAAAGACGTGAGAGAATCATCAGCCCCAAAAAGAGCAATGGACCTGCACCAGGTGCCAGTGAGTAGGAGGAGGAGGAAGTGAGCAGAAGATCCTGGTGGAGATTCACAATCAAGAGAGCTGAGAGGATGTAACCAAGGCCAGGAGCTACCTTCCAACATAAAAGAGCTGTAGATGTGATTTAAGAGAAGCAAACTGTGATTGACTCACTACAAATACCCTTTTAAAATAGCTTTCATAAAGCCAGATTGAATTTTAGGTAAGTGTTAAGTACAGCAAGGAAGGATCAATCACCAAATGTCTATGGAGCAAAATAAATGGTATTTGACAGGGAGTCAAACTGACATTCTTCTAATTGTCTATTTTTATATTTATTACTAATACACTATAACATCACAATAGTAGATTAATAAGACATAACAATTATCAAACAATTAATAGTCATTAAATATATGTATAGGCTCATTTTAAGTGTTTTCTTCTTTAAAATTTAAAATATGGTCAGATGAAAACAAGCAAGACTGTGTCCCCCCGCAAGAGACGTATTAACATCTTGCCTCAAGCATCAGAGGGTATGATTGTGTTAAGGGACAAGGTAAATTGTAGAAACAATGATTTGAAATGAGCATTTGCTAGATGAGGGTGAGCCATGATTCTATTTAGGGGTACTGGACAAGAAAGAAACATAGGTACAGGTGCAGATGCTATATAAGGAGTGTCCTATGAAGTTTGAGCTGAGGCTGGAGTGACAGCTCCACACCTAAAAAAGACCAAGACAGAGCAGCCTGAAGCTGTAGAAGGTGAGTATCTCAGCCAGTCTGAAAGGAGCTAGCCCTGTCTAAGCTCAACCTCACTCTTCAGGTCACTAGAACTGAGGGAGTGTAAGTTTTGAAGTCTTAATCACCTGGTTTATGTTCAGTTCTCACAGCAGCAATATAAGGCCAATGCAGGTTGAGTTTCTGTTGTTAGTTGTTTTTGCTCTTTTGGGGGCCCACCACTCAGCGCCCAAATAAATCACACATGGAGTGTTATACTTAATTATAAATGCTCGGCCTTAGCTTGGCTTGTTTCTTGCCAGCTTTCCTTAACTTATCTTGTCTACATTTTGCCTCTGGGCTTTTCTTGTTCTCTTACTTCTGTAAATCTTACTTTTACTCCATGGCTTGCTGTGTAGCTGGGTGACTAGTCCCTGATGTCCTCCTCCTTCTCTGGCTACTTCTTTTTCATAGATTTCTCCTTCTATTTATCCTCTCGGCCTGCCAGGCCCACCTATGTCTCTCTCCTGCCTCACTATTGGTTGTTCAGCTCTTTATTAGACCATCAGGTGTTTTAGACAGGTATAGTAGCACAGCTTCACAGAGTTCAAAAAATGCAACATAAACAAAAGTAACACACCTTAAAATAATATTCTACAAGTTTCAGTTATAGAAATGCCCAGGCCAGAATGTTTCAGATTGTGTCCTTTTTATTACATATATAATTTGTATAGGCTTCAATGAATCAAAATCCTTATCCTGAAAGTCTTAAACTCAAATTTTTAAATTGATTTTGGAAATTTTCAGACTTGGTATTTTCTTCCAATCATGACTACTAGGCCTGCATAGTTCCTGTCATTTTTTTTATCAGAGTAATGAGGAAAAAGCATAGATGAAAGAGAAATACTATGGATTAATGGCTTTCAGAGATTAGTTCTGAGAAGCACTTCATATATGACCTATCATTTCACATTTTCAATATAAACAAATGAGATATGTTAATTTACTTGTCAAGGAAAAATACCTTTGATGCTATATACACCTTCTACCCACCTCAATTTTCCTGTTAATGTATGCTAGAAGTATTTCACTCATTTTTATAGCTTTTCACTCACTTTGCTGATATTCAGGGCTTTTATCATACTGAAAAACATGATCACATTGAGTAAGAAATTCACCCCCTGGTTTATATGTATCTGAGCTGACTTTCTAGTGGGCTGTTGCTACATGCCTCATTGTCTCTACTCTTGAGTCTAAGTCTCTGGTGTATGGATTGCTTTCCCTATTAAAAAAAAACAGTGAGATATCTTGCTAGACATTGCAAATATTCCCATTCACAGTGAGTTTACCATTTTTTGTTCCCACTAGAAATGTAGAAAACTCTGAGTTTTACCTTTCAAAGAAAATGGTTGTGTATCAGTTAGTTTTAATTTCTTTTATGATAACTAGGTATAGCATTTAACAGTCATTTAATTTATTTCTCTATACACAGTCTATATGTACTCTTAAGGTATTTTATAGTGTTATTTGTCTTTCAGTTCTATTTTTAGACATCTTTGACATGTCTATGGGATATTAACCCTTCATGTGCTATTAACTTGTAAATACTTCCTCAGTTTGTAATTTTTCTAATGTTTTTGTCATGAAATTATTTTCAATATAATAAAACTTACCACAATTCCCTTATTGTTTATAGATTTGAGTCATAGCTCATAAATTGATTTATCTATGTTTTCCATAATGCTTATTAAGGACTAGTTTCTTCAGGTGAATCTGGTTCATTTTTATTTTTACCTACATATTGTATGAGAAATGGATCCAGGTTTTCCTTTTTACTTAAAATTCACAGATGGAGATGGGCTACATTTGTATTGTCCCTACAGAGGCCATGTTCACAGCCTGCCAACTGGGATGTGGTATCAACATTGCTCCGGACTCTGAAAAGAAGTAGACTGTTAGGCCTCACCTAACTTACTGAGTGAAATATAAATACAGAGGCTTCCTAAGTTTGAAGCAGACTTGAGTTGGGTAAATGATACTCAAAATACAGCTCATCTCTTTTTGTATGTTTATTTCATTAAAGAATAAATGATCACAAATATGTATTGCCTCTCATCAGTGTTGGTATTCTTGAAAAATATTCCATGCATAGCTGGTGTATTGAGTACAGGAAGGCAGGACCCTTCCTGTATTCCAAGAATGTCAAAGTCCAGGGTATCAACACATGAAATACTAACTTTTAGGTTGAGACATTTTCTGCATGGTATAACTGCCATATACTAATTTTGTGCTTCTTTGGTAATAAATGTATTTGTTTCCTAGAGCTCTTATAATGCCATTCATTTGATTAGCCTTCTCCAGTCGGCATGGCTTCATTTAATCCTGCCTCCTAGCAAAAGCTATTTCAAAATTAGGCTATATTTATTGGCACAGGACAATCTATCTTCTATTTTCCTTTTTACTCTTGTATTTTAGTGAAAACAATAATTTGCATCCACCCTATACCTTCCAAATGTTGTTGGGAAACGTACTCAGTCATATGCTAAAGCTTATCATTGACCAGTTCTGTATCTGTGATGGTAAAATTTTACTGTCAACTTTATTTGGTTTGAAACCTCCTAGGAGGTGCATCTTTGAATGAATTTCCAGAGAGGTTTAACTGAGGATAAAAGACCCATTCTAAATGTTGATGTCACCATCCCATTGACTGTAGTGCTAGACTAAATAAAAAGGCAGAAAGGAAAAAGCCATTTGAGAGTTGGCATTTTCCTGTCATTGCTTCCAGATCTGCCCAAATGTGATCAAGTTTTCATTGTCAAAGCTGCTAGACCTTCCATCTCCATGCCTTCCACATTATGATGAACTATATTCCTTGAAACATGAGCCAAAATAAATATTTCCTCCACTAAATAGTTTTTTTGTCAAGTAACTTCTTACAATGATGAAAAAAGTAATCAGTATAGCATCCAACAGTGCAAAGTACTTATCCAAGTCCTCTGCAATATTGTGACACACACCATCATCTAGTACAGTGGTTCTCAACCTGTGGGTCACAACCCCATTGGCAAACCTCTATCTCCGAAAATATTTTAAATCACCATTCATAACAGTAGAAAAATTACACTTATGAAGTATCCAAAAAATAATTTTATGGTTGGGGGGTCACCACAGCATGAGGAACTGAATTAAAGGCATGGTGGCTATGAGTAAGTGTCCCACTTAAGATCCTTCTCCCTGAGTGTTTTCTGTCCTCTCAAGGGTACCAGCCTCATATACTGACTTGTTTTATGACTAGTTACACTCATCTTTTCTACTCTGTCATGATGAAAGATCCCTAAGTTCATGGTGTTTCTGAGGCTTATGGTTTCCCCTTCAGTCCAGATGGATTCCCCAGAGATAGGAGCTTCAAAATTCAGTTCTTCAAGAGTGATATATGAAAGGAGGTCCTTGTTTTTAAAGCATGTGCCTGGAGAAGGGAAAGTGAGCATACACACAGTCCCACCTCCAGATTTTGATGTTGGATTTATTTTCTAAAATAATGCACACTATTTGGAACAAAAGTCTATGACTGGACAATGAGTCTCCTGTTTTCATGGAATTAATTACTCCTATAGATCATCCAGCAAGCTATAAGGTAAGCTTAGGAGATGTACTACCCAAACTAAGTCAATATAAAACACAATGTTCCCTTCCCACTGTCATGATTCTGTCCTTGTAATGGCTGTACATCAAATCATAAAAAGTAAAAATTGAGGGAAAATAGGACTTCACTTTACCCTAGGAATGCATGATCACAATTGCAGGCTTCCTGTTTACCCAGCCCTAACTTCTATCATGTCCATTTGCTGCTCTCAGGCTGATGCTATGATGCTTCCATAAAAGCAGATACTTGCTATCTTCTATTAGAACCCCTCCATCCAAGTCTGTTTTGAAACATTTATTCTATTATGCTATTCTGTACTTTACTCTGAAGCTGTGCTCTTTGAACTAGCTCCTCAGCATATAGATAGATGTATGTGGTTCATGCATATCCCCACTTCTTGCCTTTCTGTCACTGGATGTCCTTGATCTTGTTAGTCTATGCCCTGAACAGGCAGATTCCCCTTGAATGGTAGGGCTGCAGGTTCAGCAAACACAGTTGCCCATGACAAACTGTCAGGGAGGAAGGTTGGAAGGAACATGGTGATTTCTCTCTATTCACTAGAATGCCTCCCTGGATATTTATGCAGGAAACAGGAAGTAGCTTTGTTGTCATTGAGCTAGGGACAGTGACACTACATGGGAGGTTTCATGATATTTGTGCTAAATGTGGTATGAGCCAAACTGGATCTCTACCTCTGTTGTTCTAATTCCTACAGACACAGTTTGCAGTCATGTGCTGAATCTATAGAATTCTGGTGGGAGTGTTTGGACCTGGAGGGCAGGACTGGAAGGGTTGATGGAAGCCTCTTGGGCTTTCTTACCAGAGTAGGTTAACATACTAGGAAACAGAAACACAAGGAACTAACAAAACCCTGAAAAAATATTGGAAGCAGCAGGTCTGGAGGCATCCAACAGGACAGAGGGTCATCAATAAGCTTGGCAGAGCCTAAGAGATATTTTCTGAGTTCAAGACCATGAAGTAGCTCCTACTAAGGTCTTGGTCCCCAAGAAACTTCATGTATGGGATCACTCCCAGCTATCCCAGGCTTCCAGTTTCCAAAACAAAGAATCTGTGTTCACAGCAGAAAGACAGTTACTGTTCTAATCCATCCTGTCTCCATGTCTCTGATGAAGACTTTAGTATAGATTTACCCCAGTAAGGCCGAGCAAAAGAGAAAAGTGGTAAGATGCATACACAGCATGTGGACCTGTAAGTTAAATTAATCACACAGATGGAACCAGACTATAGCAGTGGACACATAACTGGATAGAGACAAACTGAATGCTACTTTATGACTTATGAAACTTGCCATGGAAGGTTTCTAAAACTAAGCAGCATAGAAGATGTGGATTTTACTGGCAATGGTTGTGAGAGACAGCCTTTTAGTCTTGTCAGAAACTATCCATGTTGTTTCTAGATTGGTAAGTGCCATCTTCCTGGGGCTTATTCCTGTGAGGCTAGGGTCTACTTACAGGATCTTAGCCTCTTGCTTTTCTTTCCAATAACTTGCCTGATTTTTTGTTTCAGGTATATTATGCTTTTCTGTTTGAATTTTGATAATTCTTCACCTATTCTGTATTCTTTGTAGATTAAAGATCTATAAAGAATAAACCTTCAACATACTTTGATGGCAAATATCTTCACAAAACTGAAATGAGGTCATAAATCAGCTTTGTTATGTAAAATGTAAAACTTTTATTTACCAAAAATGCCCCCAAACCAAAGACACTCACAAGTTAGAAAAAGACAACTGAAACTCCCTTAGTATTTGCAAGATGATATCTAAGCACAAGGACAGAAGTAAATGATGAGATTCTCAGAGACTGAGTGCCAGCTCTGTGCTGATTTTCATCATCATAGTGATAGATACTGTGGGTCTTCAGTTAACCATTCACTACAGCAAGAAAAATATTTGCAAGCTTAATAGCTCTTGGATAAACATGGGAATAATGACCATGGGAATCCTCTGGAACCCATCAAACAAAACTTCCCAGGGGGTTCACTGTGGCAACTTTCTATGTAGTAAGATTCATGCTCTGTAGAAGAAAGATGAGCTTGTCTAAGACTTAGCTCTATGTGGAAAACAATGTACAGCAAAGACTCAAGGCTCAGTAAATAGACTAGCCTTGCTTCTGGGATGGAGCTGCAAAGCCCTAGTGACTATCAGAAGGCCAGAACCATTAGGAGTGACACTTGGCCAGCCATGTGAGGTGGCTTCCCGTTTATTTTAGATAAGTTGAAATCATGCCAATTTGCCTGCATTCTGTTCATTAGCATCCATGATCAGATGAAGCGGCTGTAACCCAGCAACTTGGGTCCCTCAAGTTGACCATTTATTGGCCTTTTATACTCAGAAGATGATATCTAAGAACTTCAGTGTGGAGGTCATCCACATGCTCCTTGCAATGCAGCCATACAGTCCATCATATAGACAACTTGCACTCAACTCTGTTTGCTTTAATGTTTTATTTTCTCAGACATTCTGAGATTTACTTTCCCCACAGAATAGAATACTTCCTGAGAGAACTACTAGTCTCATCCAAGAAAGTCAGATAGAAGGTGAAGGGACAGGAAAGAAGAAAATTTATTCCTCCAAGCTATATCATGCACTGAAAGAAAAGAGGTTTTAATTGTCAGGAACTTTCTACAACTTTCATTCTCACTTTATAAGAAAACACAGACAAAAGAAAGTTAGTTCAATAAAATTTTTACCTGAAAGTTTGTCTAACAGTCATAAAATAAATCATTCCAACTTAGAAATGAAGAAACTGAATTCTAGAAAGTATAGCAATATGTTTAGGAGGAAAACTTTTTTATGTATTGTAGGTTTCCAACTAGACAAGATATTTTCAGATATGTGAATGTAGGTGTTGATGCATCATTTCAGATGCAGTGAACAGAAGCTGACAAATGACTCTAGAGAGAGGGAAAATGAAGGTTAGGCATAGAAAGAGGGTCAGGTACAATTGTAGACCTGGTATATACATATATGAGGTTATAGTGTAGTGTGGCACAGGTATTAAGTGTAGGTGATAGGTGTAGTACAGATTACATGTAAATATAACTGTTGCAAGTATAGCTGTATGTGTATGTACAGATATAAATTAATATCTAGGTGTAGAAATAGATACAGCTATTAGCATAGGTACGTGGTTAGATATAGGTAAATTTGTAGGAACAGGTGAGGGAGGTGTGTGCAATGTGTGTGTGTGTGTGTGTGTGTGTGTGTGTGTGTGTGTGTGTGCGTGCATGTGTGTGTATGTAGATAGGTAGGTATAAATGCAGATACAACTACAAATGAAAATGTAAATGTTAGTTAGATATAGATATAACAGCGGGCATAGGTGTAGATAAGTGTTATTTATAAGTACAGGTATATCATCTGTACATATCAGTGCAGGTATGGGGCAGGTCTAGGGATAGACATAGATGGTATATGTGTAGATGTGGGAGTACAGAGATCTGGCTATGTGTAAGGTAGTACAGGAATAAATGTAATCATAGATATAGGTGTAGATATAGGTGCTGCATGTGCATACATAGTAGTAAGGGTATCTGGGTAAGTTTAGGGTGCTATAGGGGTAGCAATCACAGATATAAATAAGTATAAATGGTACGTGTGTTGGTATGGGGGTTGGCATAGACATAGACATGAATATGAATAGTAGACACAGAACATAGATATGTAGATGAAATCCTCTTAGAGTTTTTTCAATAACTCAAGAAGGTCCATGTTACCAGGTAGGCTGTCATATAGTTAACAGAGGCACACCTAGGCTGTGGTCCTGTTTGTGTGATGCTGCAGATTTATATCACAGGTTCCAGCTGCCTTCACTCTGTTTCAGCAAGGTGTGTTTGTCAGGGATATTTCTGGTCCACATTTTCATGGTAGTGTTATGCTCTGTCCCTCTATGAATGTCTTTTGTTGTCTTGGTCCTTGCTGTCCAAATGTCAATAAGGCACGTCCTGTTCAGTATTTCTCTCATTCAATAAGATAAAGACATGAAGTACACTGTCATCAAACCAGAGATGACATTAAATGCAAAGTTTAGCAGTCATATAAGAAGAAGTAGAATGCTTTGAAATAAGAACAAATTCTAGCAAAATGAAATTTAACAGGGATAAAACTGATAGTTGAGTTCACAAACCCAACCTAGCAAGTTGTGCCAGTCACAAAAATGTACCTCACAAACTTCCAGCTACGGTATATGATTGAGGACCCTGTTTTTGCATTCTGAAATCTGCGTGAGATACTCAGGACAACCTGTAGTGACTCTGGGTTCTTCTGGCAGCTGTGCTGAACCCACTGGAGATTTCATAGCAGCTTCAGATTTCTCTCTCTCTCTCTCTCTCTCTCTCTCTCTCTCTCTCTCTCTCTCTCTCATCTCTTCTACTTCATTAATCTCTTTGCTTCTGGTCTGAGAGTTCTGAGTCAGATTTCTCCTCACTGTTTTATTAATTTTAGATATATTCTCTTCATTAAAACAAAACTGGAAAACACATATAATTCGATTCTGTCTTGACACATACTTCTTAGAGAACCTGGACTAAGCTTAAAGGTGAAAATTTAAACCACATACACATGTGAACAGAACCACACTTGTACAAACTGTGCTTACTTCGTGATTTTGTACTGTCCCCAGTGGATTACAGACAGGACTCCACAAGTGTTCATCTCAATATAGATTTGACCTACTGTATACCAGGCTCTGTGGTGGGTCAGGTGATGCTGAGAATATCTGCTGAAGCTCCCTTTTTGTTGCTGAGTGGAATTCTAGTTCTGCTATCTCTATGACAACCTTACCAAGCAAGAGAGTTGCCTCTGGCTGAATGGAACTGCACTGCTCAATACATACACCTTGGGTATTTCTGGAAAGAGAGGGAGTGATAATAAAGAATTGTGTCCTAAGAGAAAGGAAAGGGGGGAACTGGAGAGGAGATTTTATTCATTATCTTTGAAAGTGGAAAAAGCAAATGGAAATTCCAGGAAAAATAATGAGCTGTTAAAACGGGGAAGGTTCAATGGGGCTTAGGCAGTTCTATCAGGGCTGTCTCAGGAGGAACATCTGGTAAGAAAGCATTAAAACATGCTAATGGATGCATGGACAAAGAAACAAACTGTTGCAAATTCAAACATGAAATCAACAATTGTCTAGGACCAAAACCATGTCTTTTAGCCACTAAAAAATCCATGTTAAGGACTTAAAGTTATCTGTATAAATAGGCTAATTTTATTACAGTATAGAAGAAATAATAAACTTTAGTTTTAATAGTGTTACAGATGGTAAATTCTCAATTTTTTTTAGAAATATTTTATGTGGTTTTAGTTAAGCGTATCTCTAAAAATAATGTGTGTGGGTATTTGATTAACAGTTAAATTATGTATGCCTAGCTAGAAATCCAAACCTTTATATTCACTGGCGTAACTACATTATATTATTTCAATGTTATTCTATAATATGAGAAACTATGTTACTCAAGAAAATTCAACAAAACACTGCTGAGTCTATATGCTGTGGCATGGGCCCTACTCATGAATTCAGGATGTAAGGGGCTGGTATCACCCCTGACTACAAGGCTTGGGTTCTGGAGAGGAGAACACCCACCAGGATGTTAGGACACATGACCAACACTAGAGATACAGATCAAAAGAATAATTTGCTGTGGTGTGCAAGGACCTCACCATGAAGGGGATTTGAGCTGGTTTGTAAAAGCTAAAAGACCAATAAAGGCAACGATCTCACCTCTGTTATTGTTTCTGGCCCTCCCACAGCTATGGAAAGTGTAGCATTTGCCCACCTACCTCAGATCAGTTGGTCTTGGAAACTCTGGATTAGGTGATCTTTAGAAGATCCCATGTGCCTATAGCAAGCTGCATCATAATATTTAGGAGAAACTAACTAACACTGAACCCACAGAACGTTGTGCTTGGCATAAATTGGATTTGTGGATGTTTTCTGTATTGATTCATGCACTGAAACAAATATTATCAGCCAAGCTTTAATAAGAATGGAAACAATTCCTCAGAAGTCAAGTCCACTGAGGTAGTAGAGTTTGAATATGAGTCCAGGTTTCAACACTCAAGAATTCAACTACATAATAAATGGCCCAAGCACTTTCCATAACAAGGGCAAGCATACTATATAAACACATATAAGGATGTCTGTTGCAATTTGTCACCCAATCCAATGGGACATGACTGGAAATCAGTCATGGTGGCCATTCAGTAATAAGTATTCAGGCTCATAGTACTTTCCTCATTCAAGAGTTTTCAGCCTTACACTCTCATTCTATAAATGAATGCTAATCATGTCCCAGGTGCCAGGAGATAGTGGAAAGGAAAGAGAAGACATGAAGGATGAAGAATAAGTCTAGGCATCTAGTTCCTCCAAAAAGGCTGGCCTGTGACAATATCTCAATTCACACTTCCCAAAATAAACAAGCCTACTAGGACAGAAATATAAGTATACTGGGATTACAGTACTTGTAGCATTATGCTTAACATGCTTTGACTTCATTTTAGTCACTCTCTTCAAAACAACTTTTTCACTAAGTAACTCTTATTTTTTAACATGTGACATTATAATTCTAATCTTCCCTTAACTGACATTCAAGGACATGCTATGGCATGTAAAGTTAGTGATGAAAGACAGTTACTAAACATAACATGTGTGCCTCGATCATAAAACTGAGTCATGGGTGAAAGAAGCAAGAGGAATAGAAAAAAAGGGAATTATATACAATCACAGATCCTGGGGATGAAGATCATAGATGATCTATCTGGAAGTCATGGAGGAGCAGGTGGTGGTTGTGGATAGTGTGGCTAGAGGTGGTAGGTGAATATTGAGGATGGACACTGTAGGTGGTGTGGTTTGAGCTCATTGACTAAGCAGATAAGTTCATGGATAATGGACTAGGCATCGAGTTTTGACAAACACAGTTTTTCTTGAAGACTGAGTTGTTCTCTTTTTGATTATAGAAGTCACTCATTTTTGGTCAAAGAAATAGTAATGATGACCATAGTCATTAAGTTCAGAGCATACACAGGGTCAGGTCCTGATTTCTGTTGATCATATCAAGGTGAGGTTCTAATCATTGGAAATGATTGGGTACCTCAACACAGTATGGTAGTCTTTGGCCCCTTGAATGTGATGGAGAGTGGCAGAACTAAACAGTATATAGAAATTCACTGAGCCTGATATAATGACTGGCTTCTTGTGGGGAAAAAAGTGAGAAGGAAATCAGATGTGAGGCTTCAACAGCTAGCTCAAAATGCCCAAAGTTCTTTCTTGGATAACAATAAGTTATTGTATGCTCCACAGGGACAGAAGTGGGAACAGCATTTTAGAATTTCAAAAAAAAATGATATTAACAGGGCCTACGAGTGTAACTCTATAATCTTAGCTTCCAGGAAGGCTGAGACAAAAGGGCAAAAAGTTCAAGGTCTGGGATACTTAAGGAAACCATGTTAGAAAAAAAGTTAAAAAAAAAAAAAGGACTTGGATGAAAATATGACTCAGTGATAGAATACTTGCATACCATGAGTGAAGCCATAGGTTCAAACACAAGTATCACAAAAAAAGAAGAAAGGAAGATAAAGGGAAGGAATAAAGGAAAGAAAGAAAAAAGAACAAAGAAAAAGAAAAAGGAATCATACCTTAACTACAATACAGATGTACAGAGAGTGTGGTAGAGAATCACCAAGACATGAGAGTTGTTTGACATTGAAAGTGCTTGGCACAACCTCAGCTTCCCAAGCTTGATCTATAGAGGGATGATCTTAATAGCATGGACACCAGGCAATCCATTCTCAACAACAAGCTTGTCTGTGTCCACAGTGTATCCATAGATACACCATAGACAAATATCTACTGGTACCCCACTTCAATACACCTGGAAAAAACCAGGGTATTGATAGCACAAATGACCCGATAGGCAGTATATATCCAAATAAAATTATAGTACATTAAAGCTCCCTCAGGCTCTAGAGAGCCTGGGAAAAGCATAGAAATGTTGGTATGGTGCATTTTGCATCCACTAATATCTGGGCCTTGGGTTCCTTATTAGTAAAAAAGGTGATATATGCCTGGCAGCACTAGATTGTGAGGACAAGCTAAGGACATGTGAGATCATGTCTTTAAATGAATGCTTGTACATTATACATGTGAAGTCTATAACCATCCTGTCACACCAAGCTATCAAGTAATAGAGCTTATCTGTCTCTATTACATCTTAGTCCGAGGGGACCAGGTGAGGGTCTTGGCCAGAGAAAGTACTTGCTATAAAAATATGGTTTACTCGCCGGGCGGTGGTGGCGCACGCCTTTAATCCCAGCACTCGGGAGGCAGAGCCAGGCGGATCTCTGTGAGTTCGAGGCCAGCCTGGACTACCAAGTGAGTTCCAGGAAAGGCGCAAAGCTACACAGAGAAACCCTGTCTCGAAAAACCAAAAAAAAAAAAAAAAAAATATGGTTTACTGAAGTGCAAATGGGCACACACTTTCCCATTTCATATTTGAAGAGGCTGTGCCTGAGATGAAAACAACATGCCCCATTCTGAGATAAGAATCACCCTTTCTGGATCCCCCACTCTGGAACAGACCATTGAAACAGGAAGCCAAACCACTCAAACCCTTCCAGATGCATACTCTGTACTGTGGTTCCTCCAGGCAAAGCTTTTGATTTTCTTTGGTTTTGTGAATTTTATTTATTATTGGGCTGAGTAACTTAGCTTCACGAAGCTAATTCTTCAACATGTTACAGTTCATAGAAGGGGCACATCTGGAGTAAAATTTTGAATCTATCTGAATTCATATGATTTAAAAGTTGCTTGTGACTACTCTAGGTCTTTTGCCTGAAGTTATGCAGTATTTTCAGATCCAAAAGCAAGTATGATGAGTTAGTTTCATAATTTGCCTCAGTCTGAAAATCTTATCTTAGAGCAGTGGTTCTCAACCTGTGGGTTGTGAACCTTTTTGGAGATGGGAAAGTCAAATGACCCTTTCACAGGGTTCTCCTAAGACCACTAGAAAACACAGATATTATGATTCATAACAGTAGGAAAATTACAATTATGAAGTAACAATAAAAATAATTTTATAGTTGGGGATCACCACAACTTGAGGAACTTTATTTAAGGGTTGCAGCATTAAGAAGGTTGAGAACAACTGTCTTAAAGGTCTACACAGCTCCTAGAGTCATTTAATTATGTTTTAAGAGTGAGTAGTGGTATTTTAATAACAATTTAATACTCGAATGAGAATATAAGATTGGAGGTCAAAGACACACATTCATACTCCAGAAACTTTCCTAACTTATTGGTAAGTCATTGAAGTATCCCAGGCTAACCATTCTACAACAGAGCATTTACAAGGATTTTTTCTTGAACTATTCAGAAGAAATGGGAATTCAAAATACAAACCTTCAGCTGTCTAGAAATTCTTTCCATGACTAAGAACCCTTTCCTCTGAATTGGGTCAGCTGGCAGAGCTTCTACAATATAAACTTCCTTACAATATTAAAACAACAATAGTTAGATATGGGGATGCACACCTGTAGTCCCACTGCTTCAGAGGGGGAAGCAAGAGCATGAGGAATTCAAAGTCATCCTCAGCTACATAAAGAATTTGAGGCTTGACTAAGCTACAATAGGAACCTGAATGACGAAGACTAAATCCTATGTGATCAATACAAATCGAGAATGATTTCCTCAGTGATGACTGAGATAAGAAGTCTAGAGTTGAATGGGTTCTGCAATTTGAAGAACAGGCTCATCAAGCAATCTAGAGATACAGCAGTCAACCCACAAGACCCAGAATTAACCTGCTCAGCCACATTCCTGTCTGGTTTAATTTCTAGAATTTCTCTTTTAATAGATAAAGAAATATTCCCATAGATCATAGATAAAGAATTCCTTCTGTATCCATTGACTTCTAATCTTTTTTTGTTTATATATATATATATATATATATATATATTATTTTTATTTTGCAATACAATTCAGTCCTACATATCAGCCACTGATTCCCTTGTTCTCCCCCTTCCCGCCCCCCTCACCTTCCCCCCTGCCCGCCCCCCATTCCCATCTCCTCCAGAGCAAAGCCTTCCCTGCGGACTGAGATCAACCTGGTAGACTCAGTCCAGGTAGGTCCAGTCCCCTCCTCCCAGGCCGAGCCAAGCGATCCTGCATAGGCCCCAGGTTTCAAACAGTTGACTCATGCAATGAGCACAGGACCCGGTCCCACTGCCTGGATGCCTCCCAAACAGATCAAGCCAATCAACTGTCTCACCCACTCAGAGGGCCTGATCCAGTTGGTGACCCCTCAGCCATTGGTTCATAGTTCATGTGTTTCCGTTTGTTTGGCTATTTGTTCCTGTGCTTTATCCAACCTTGGTCTCAACAATTCTCGCTCCTATAAACCCTCCTCATTCTTGCTAATTGGACTCCCAGAGATCCACCCGGGGCCTAGCCATGGATCTCTGCATCCAGATCCCTCAGTAGTTGGATGAGGTTTCTAGCACGACAATTAGGGTGTTTGGCCATCCCATCACCAGAGTAGGTCAGTTCGGGCTGTATCTCGACCATTGCCAGCAGTCTGATGTGGGGGTATCTTTGTGGATTTCTGTGGGCCTCTCTAGCACTTTGCTTCTTCCTATTCTCATGTGGTCTTCATTTACCATGGTCTCCTATTCCTTGTTCTCCCTTTCTGTTGTTGATCCAGCTGGGATCTCCCGCTCCCCCAAGCTCTCTTTCCCTCGACCCTCGCCCTTCACTACCCCCACTCATGTCCAGGCTGTTCATGTAGATCTCATTCCATATCTCTGTCATTGGGCGATCCCCGTGTCTTTCTTGGGGTCCTGTTTTCCAGGTAGCCTCCCTGGTGATGTGAGTAGCAGTCCAGTCATCCTTGTTCTACACCTAGTATCCTCCTATGAGTGAGTCCATACCATGTTTGTCTTTCTGAGTCTGGGTTACCTCACTCAGGATGATTTTTTCTAGATCCATCCATTTGTCTGCAAACCTCATGATGTCATTGTTTTTCTCTGCTGAGTAGTATTCCATTGTGTATATGTACCACATTTTGTTTATCCATTCTTAAGTTGAAGGGCATCTAGGTTGTTTCCATGTTCTGGCTATTACAAACAATGCTGATATGAACATAGCTGAACAAGTGCTCTTGTGGTGTGGTTGAGCATTCCTTGGGTATATGCCCAAGAGTGGTATAGCTGGATCTTGGGGGAGATGGATTCCCAATTTTCTAAGAAAGTGCCATATTGATTTCCAAAGTGGTTGTACAAGCTTGCATTCCCACCAGCAGTGGAGGAGAGTTCCCCTAGCTCCACATCCTCTCCAGCATAAGGTGTCTTCAGTGTTTTTGATCTTAGCCATTCTGACAGGCGTAAGGTGGTATCTCAGAGTTGTTTTGATTTGCATTTCCCTGATGATTAGGGATGTTGAGCAATTCCTTAAATGTCTTTCAGCCATTTGAGTTTCCTCTGTTGAGAATTCTCTGTTTAGTTCTATAGCCCATTTCTTAATTGGACTGTTGGGCATTTTGATGTCTAATTTCTTGAGTTCCTTATATATTCTGGATATCAGTCCTCTGTCAGATGTTGGTGAAGATCTTTTCCCATTCTGTAGGCTGTCGCTTTGCCTTGTTGACCGTATCCTTTGCTCTACAAAAGCTTCTCAGTTTCAAGAGGTCCCATTGATTGATTGTTTCTCTCAGTGTCTGTGCTACTGGTGTTCCATTTAGGAAGTGGTCTCTTATGCCAATGCGTTCAAGACTACTTCCTACTTTCTCTTCTAGCAGGTTCAGAGTAGTTGGATTTATGTTGAGGTCCTTGATCCACTTGGACTTAAGTTTTGTGCACGGTGATAGATATGGATCTATTTGCAGCCTTCTACATGTTGATATCCAGTTTTGCCACCACCATTTGTTGAAGATGCTTTCTTTTTTCCATTGTGCACTTTTGGCTTCTTTGTCAAAAATTATATGTTCCTAGGTGTGTGGATTCATGTCAGGGTCTTCAATTCAATTCCATTGGTCCACATGTCAGTTTTTATGCCAGTACCAAGCTGTTTTTATTACTGTAGCTCTATAGTAGAGCTTGAAGTCAGGGATCATGATGCCTCCAGAGGTTGTGTTATTGTACAGGATTCTTTTGGCTATCTTGGGTTTTTTGTTTTTCCATATGAAGTTGAGTATTATTCTTTCCATGACCTCTAATCTTGCAGTAGTAAGTTTTACTATGTCCCTAGTCTTAAGGTTTTCTAACTTTATTTTGTTTGTGTTTCTTTTCATCAAAGAAGACTAAAAGAAATGAATGAATTTCTGGATTCATTCAAATCACCAACATTAAACCAAGTAGAGATCAATAGCTTAAAGAGATTCAAAACAAATGAGGATATGAAAGAGTGATAAAATGTCTTCCAACTAAAAAAAGCTCAGGTCCAGATGGATTCACAGAAGAATTCTACCAGATTTTCAAAGAAGATCTACAAATAATATTTTTATATTGTTTTAAAGATTAGAAACAGAAGTTGCACTTTAAAACTCCTTCTGTGAAGCCAGCATTACTTAACACCAAACTAAGTAAAGACACAACAACAACAAAAAGAAAACTATAGGTCAACACACTTCATCAATCTAAATGCACAAATACTCAATAAAATACAAACTAAATACAGGCATGTATTAAAAGATTATACACCACGACCAAGTTAACTTTATCCTTAAGGTACAGGGATGGTTCAACATATATAAGTCAATAAATCACATAAATGGGCTGAAGCATGTATAGTAGCATGGGTCCCTGCACTAATCAATTTCAGAACTCCTAGAGCCTAGCACTTTCTAGATCAGATGACTTTTATGGTCCTTAAGTTGTGTTTACTTCACTTAGTTGCTACACTAGGGTTGTTTCCATGGGGCACATACCAGAACCACATGCCAGATGTGCACTCATTTGAGTTTGATTGTCGTCTATCGCTCCTTCTAGGGCATCAGACAACAGAAGGCCCTGTAGGAGTAATGTGGGTGGGTACGAAGACAGGAGTTAGTGGGAGGGTGCTGGCCATGTAGAATGCTGTTCTTCTTTGGCAAGAAATCCTACATCTGAACTGTTGACAAGAGCCAGAGCAGCTGAGCCAAGGACAGGATGCATAAGGCTACAGTCCCTTTCTACAAGTCTGACACAGAAGAATTCTTAACATCCTCCTTGACTAGGATGGAGGTTACATACAGGCAGGGAGATGCCAGCTGAAGGAAAATCATTTCAGTAGGAAACAAGAGAGTAAACATTCCTAGTATTATTGTCTATCTTGAAATATTTAACCCTAAACAGGAAAGGACATTAAAATAGTCAAGCATTCTCCATACCAATTTCCAGAGTGACTGTTGGCATTCCCACCACCAGTAAATTTGACTCCCTCTTTCTCCACAACCTCAACATACTTTTTCTTAGTCGTTTTGTTGACCTTAATAATTCTGAGATGAGATGAAATCTCAAAGTTGTTTTAATTCACACTTCACTGATTGCTTAGGAAGATGAACATTTTTTGAGGTATTTCTCATTCAGTTTTTATTTCTTCTATAGAAAACTCTCTGTTTAGATCCCTAGTTTATTTTTGAATTAGGTCTACTGTTTCTTTGATTCTTTGGGTTTTATTTTATTTCTTTGTATATTCTGGATATTAATCCTTTGTCAGATGTATGTCTGGAAAAGATTATTTCTCATTCTGTGTATTTCTTCTCCATTAATTAATTGTTTCCTTAGCTGAACAGAAGCTGTTTTGTTTTATGACATCCCAGTTGTCAGTTGTTGACCTTAATTCCTTGGCAAATGGAGTCTTTGGTTAAGCCTAAAGGCCTCAACATCTTACTCCACCGAAATTTGTTCAGCAAAGTTCATTACTGCCCATTCACAATAGACAGAAAATGTAAACAATCTAAATTTCCTTCAGCAGATAAATGGATAATGAAACTGTGGTATATCTACACAATAAAATACTATTCAGCTATAAAAAATGATAAAGTTTGAAGGTAAATGGATGAACCTAGAAATGATTATATCTAATAAGATAACCTAGACCCAAAAAGATGAACTCTATGTGTTCTGTATCACCTGTGGTTCCTAGCTCCAAATATATAACATGGAGCAAACATAGAAATGAGAAAAGTATAATGGGGCCGTATCTGGGAGAAGTCTGAAGAGGAATAGCATGATAACGGTAACATAAGGTGGGGAGTGGGAAAATAGTGGGGAGGCTCCAACTGGGAAGGACAAAAGGAAGTCAAAACAGAGGAGGGATGAGGGGGAAATAACACAAGATTATTTGATAAAGCCCCAAAGAATCTTATATTTACCTAAGCTAATACATAATACATTTAAATGTACATACACAGACATAGACACAAACACAGACATACACACACACACACACACACACACACACACACACACACACACACAAACCTTAAGGAAGATATTTGGCATGACGATGCTCTCTAAAGAACCATAGATTAACAAAAACCCAGTACCAGGCTCTAGAAACGTCCTTTTAAATGTTTGGTCAGAGTAGTCCGAGTGACTCACAAAATAGTATAGATTACAAGTGTAGCCCTTGGATTCCCCCCAGGAGTTGAAGGTGAGACTCTATTGCTAAAAACACTGCATACTTAGGACATAGGGCTCAGATGATTTGGGCTGTCTCTGACCTAAAAGCCTCTTTCCTGTGGTCTAGATTCCATGATTCCAGAAAGTATTTGCAAGTTTCCAAGGGAGGGAAACAATTAAACAGCTGCAAAACCTATGAACCAAAACAATGATGAACATTACAAAATGTAGATAAAGATGCAGTAAGGGTCATTCACCTGTCAGTGGCAACCAACAATTACCTAATGGGATTTAAGGCTCATTCAAGAAAAGGGAAATCATATTCAGAACTGGAAACTTAACCGGATTCCCATGGCTAGTTAGGTCATGGACCTTAGAAAAGAATCTACTACCATCACTTTTGCTAGACCAGCACAATTCGTTAGTACATTCTATATCTTATCCTTATACTCACAGATTATGTAACTACCACCTCTCATCAAAGAAGCTTCTTTTTACAGAAAATGGAAACCATCACAGAAAACCACCACTGGACACCAAGTAGAGATCAACATACTGTGGGGAGTCTACCCTCATGGATGTATTTACATCACAGCTCTTGCCTATATAGCTTAGGCAACATTTTTGAAGAGGGAGCAGAAAGATTATAAGAGCCAGAATACCAGGAAGTCTGCTGTGAGACAATCTCCCCTAGAAATGGATGCATGAATGAGACTGGAACAATGGCAATAGCCCTGGACGTGTTCACATTGGAAGGGGAACTAACTTTTTCATGGGGTCCCATTCCTGGACAGAGAACTACTGCTGGCAGAAGAAGAATTAGCTGCAGCCAGGTGAACTCTCTTATTGGTTGTCCATTGTAAAGTGATCAGCCTTGACATCATAACAAGCCAAACCTGACTCAGCAGTTTTATATATATATTTATATTTATATATATATATACCACCTAATATGAATTTCAAAGTTAAATAAGTTATCTTCTATAAGGAACTTGAAATGGTGTCTCACATTTAGGTTTCACTATGTGTTAGACTGTAACAGGCTTAATAAAAAAAGCTCCCAGGATAGGGGAATATGTTGAGATACAGCTGGTTTTCACCTGTCACTTGTAGTCAAAATTTTTCTCAGGTCTTGCCTGGCCACACGGTCCCACATTCCTCTGGTCCTGCCCAGCCCCACAGTCCCTTGACAGCTCACTTGGAGGCTTAATATTATTTACAAACTATATGGCCTATGGCAGACCTCTTGCTAGCTAGCTCTTATATCTTAAATTAACTCATTTCTTTTTTATTTTATTTTTCTTTATTAAGAAATTTTCTACTCATTCCTGTTATCCACAGTACCCCCCTCCTCCCTTCTCCTACCCCTCCCAGCCCTCTTTCCCAAGCCACCTCGCATCTCCACATCCCCCAAATCAAGGTCTCCCATGGGGAGTCAGCAGAGCCCAGCTTACTGAGCCTAGATAGGTCCAAGCCCCTTCCCATTGCACCAAGGCTGTGCAAGGTGTCACACCATAGGCACCGGATTCCCAGAAGCCTGCCCATGCACCAGGGACAGATCCCAATCCCCCTGCCTGGGTGCCCCCTAAACAGTTCAAGCCAAACAACCATCTTCCATGTCCAGAGGGCCTAGTAACAGATCTGGGTCAAGAGCAGGGAAATTACAGTCATAAAGGCAGATTGGGAAATGACAGTGTTAAGCTCTTGGGAGCAGCCACTCAGGCCAATAAGGAATGCACATGGAAAAACAGAAGAAGGAAAAATACGCTTCCACACAGAGAACAAAGGGATGGTCCCTCTTGCCTTGTGATGGTTTTCTTGGAAAAAGTAGGTGTTTAGTGACCTGTTGTTAAAGAAATGAAAATGTGATTGATGATGTCATCATACTCCTATACACAATATCTCACAGAGAGCTCCAGATAACAGATTCCCCAGAATGTCTTAAGCAACTCAACATTGTGAACACACCAAGGCCCCTGACTTCCAGCACAGGATACCAGACAGCCACAAGATGAAATCCTTAGTGCCGGAAAGTAGCTCCAAGGAGGCTGTGGGCTCCCATCCCTTCCCTCTCTACCTTTTCTTTTCAAGGCCAGTTGATCCTGTTGCTCTTTTTCCCTAAAAGTCAAACAATAGCTGTCCATAGCTCTCAAGTGCAACAGCCTATAGATTCTAGATGTTCACTGAGGCCAAGATGACCCCGTTAGGTTCCATGAGAGAGTGCACAACATTTGCTATAGGTGGATCTCAACTTAAGTGTTTCCAAGGTATACTCACCCAAGGTTACTGGAAGATAGAAGGGACTTTTTATGCAATACAAACTTCTAATATTTTGAAAATTAAAATTAAAATTAAAAATTTCAAAATAGTAAGAGATGCATTAAGTGATATGTTTGTCTAAACTCTGTAATAGCTTTCACCAAAGATATATATACCCTTTTTTTTTTTTTTTTTTTTTTTTTTTTTTTTAAAGATTTATTTATTTATTATGTATACAGAAGAGGGCACCAGATCTCATTATAGATGGTTGTGAGCCACCATGTGGTTGCTGGGAATTGAACTCAGGACCTCTGGAAGAGCAGTCAGTGCTCTTAACCTCTGAGCCATCTCTCCAGCCCGTATATACCCTTTTTTTCCTGTTCCTACTGGGGATGACTACTTCTGTTGATCTGTATTTATATCAGAAATTCTATAAGAGTGAATTCTACACCTGATCACAAATCATTCCATCAGAAAACCCCAAGGCAAAGATGTGGAAGCCACAAATATAATGGATCTCTGTAGGGGGGCAAAGAAGCTGAATTTGAATAAGGATGCAGGAACAAGTAGAATGCAGCTTAGAGACACACTCCAAGTAAACTGGCAGGCTACTTGGAGATAGACATATATTAACCATCTTCTGGTAACCTCTCTAGTATTCATCTAAAAACCAGTGTGTGCTTCAAAGATTTTTTTTTTTTACCTAATCTATGCCATCTATTGTCTATATCAAGTCAATAGCAGAGCTTTACAGAAATGAAAGCAGAGGCTGTTAGGATGTGGGAATCTTCCTATGTTCATTTAATGTTTGAAAATGTGATAACTATCTCCATATCTAGCTACAGAATCATCTTCTTAGTCCTGCTTTGCTCAACTCCTTTGTAATAGCTCCATTGGAAACAGAATGCAATAAACTCAAGGATAAAGAAAGGTCCAATAATTGACTCATTCTCATCTTTTCCAGTTACCTAAGAACAGTTTTAATGAGGCCTGCATTTGGACTATTTCACACCACTGACAAAACAAAAACTGTTAGTAAAGGGAGGCCATCACAAGAACTCTTAAAGAACAATGCAAACTTGGGGCAACTTCTATATATCAGTGCCACTGATTTCATTTAAAACATAAAAAATAAGGTTCCTACAATGTGCTCAGTATGTATAATATAAAAACAACTACTATTAGCAAAGAACTTTTTTCATTTTGATGTGAGAAGTTATTGTAGTTCAGATTTCCTGTGCTGGGATGTCCTTCAGAGGAAGCTCTGTGTGTTAGCACCCCATCATGTGGTAATGGGACATATTTGAGACTCTTTGAAGGTAGAGGCTAGTGGGTGGTCCTTAAGTCATTTGGAATGCGTCCTTAAAGGGAATTGTGACACCATAGTCTCTTCCTCTCTTTTGCCTCTTGGCTACAAGTTGAACAGTTTTGCCCTAGCTTTGACTCACTCCAGGCCCAGAGTAATAGGGCCAACTGATCATGACTGGACTTCTAAAATATGAGCCAAAATAAGCCCTTTCTCTTTATAGTTTACTTATCTCAGACATTATTTCATGATGGTGAAGGAAAGCTAGCTAATACAGAAGTTACATATTGTTCTAAGCTCATATGCCTTAAAATAGTAAATTAATCATGTGAGAAAATAATATAATACCTTACATACGCAGGTAAAAAGTGCTAGCCCAAGGACTGTCCTATAGTAAATTCCACTATTTTTACCAAAATATATTCACTATGATCAGACCTCACCCTTGAAAAAAATCACATGGTACTGAGAGTAGTTAGATTGTTATATCTTCACTTAGACAAAGGAGAGTGATACCCAAATGATATTATATATTATATTTTGGCCCCTATCACAGATGAAGCTTTCTTACTTGTATCTCAAAGAAATGTAGTATAGACTTTAAGTTTGTAACTAGCTTTTTTTGAAGTTATCATTTTCCCATGACAGTGTCTCTCCTCTTATAAGTAAATAACTGCAATATTCAAGTACAGAGGGCTTGAGGAGGCATGAAGCTGACTGAAACAGCCTGACAACTCTCTTATAGCTCATCCTGAAGTGAATTTCCTTGTTCACTCAGTGACCCAACCAGATTACAGGAAATGATTTTTCCTCTCTCAAGTCCCTACACAATCATGTGGAGGCAAGACCCCAATAAACACAAACACTGTCTGCTTCAAAGACAAGCACCTCTCAGCACTAGAATTCAAGGCCTTCAGTGTGGATTATTTCCTCAAAGCAGCAAAATTGTTGATCACAGTAGATTCTAGGAATATTATTTGAAAGACTTGGCAAAATTGATTAGTGCATTTTAGATATGACAGACTTGCAGACTGACTTCCTGTTCTAAACACAGGAACTAGAAATACAAAATTAAGATCAGCTGTCACTAGTTTTAAAAATTGAAGTCTGTTCATGTATATGTATAAATAGGATATCTGACTGGATTTTTTGCATTAAACTCTCACCCATGATACAAGCCCTTGTTTGCATTTTGTTGCTGTGGTAAAAACCATAACCAAAAGGTTGCAACTAAAAGCAACCTTGGAGAGGAAAGAATTTATTTGGTTTGCACTTTCTGATCACAGTCTATCAATAAGGGAAGCCAGTCAGGAACTCAAGGTAAAAATATATAGGTAGGAACTGAGAAAATGACCTCACAGACATGCTTACAGGCCAATATGATGGAAGTAATTCCTCTACCGAGATTCCTTCTTCCCAGATGACTTTAGTTGAGGTCAGGTTGACAAAACCTAACAGCACAATATATTTTTTTGTTTCTTGTTTATTCTTTTTAAATGTCTTTTGGGTGATAATTTATTTTACTACACCTCCCACTCTCAAGTTGATAGCCACTTTTTCTTTATTATTTACACACACACACACACACACACACACACACACACACACACACACACACACACACCAGAAAGGGGAGAGAGAGACAGAGAGAGGATGGCAATACTCAAAACTGTTAAAGCCTACCCAGCTCTGAACCCTGTAAGTGACTGTAGTGACCAGCATGGCACAATATGCCCATGTGTGCAATATGCCATGGATGTTATAGTGGTAACCAGCCACTTTCTGAATATCTTTAATGTCTGCTCCATAGGAGGAAATGTATGTATATTTCTGTAAATCTTGCAAAGAACCCATAGTTTGGGAGCACATTGGCTCCAGAGGTGAACCTACTACTATTATTCTGCTAAATGAACAAAGTATTGATTACTCTCTACACTCTTATCTCTATACCTATAAGTTAGTGCAGTTCTCAGATTCTATCAGACAAGTTTTTCTTGGTAATGGACAGTGATTAACACAGAAATTCACAACTGATTGAAATGCAGAGTATAACTATCATTGGAGTGCTCAGCCACAAAGGGGACATCTATATCACCCCCATATACAAACACACACACGCACATGTACACACACACACACACACACACACACACACACACTTAAGGCTCAAGAACTGGAATAGGATGGAAGCAGAAAGATTTTTAAAGTCATAGATCAAGGAAGACTGGAGTTAACTGCTTTCTGGACAGGGTTGCACTCATAAACTCACTGTAGCTCTTGGTGCCTGCACAAGATCAAGCCAGTTAACATTCTGGTATGGAGTAGGAAGAGGTTCATGAGATCCTACCCCTAATTCAACTTATGGCTTCTGAGGAAGAGTCAGTTTTTAAGTATGGATCCTGGTAGATCCATATGTTCCAATGCACACCCCACACCCATGAGTATATGAGTCACACAAATTGGACTTTGTATGTTAAAAAAAATACAAGAGGACAGGAAGTTGGGAGGGGATGGGGAAGTGAAGGGTAGATTTTTGAAGGAGTTATAAAGAAAAAATGAGCATAAATATCATCAAAACATATTGTATGAACCTTTCAAAGAATAAAAGTATGCTTCTTCAAAGGCTCAGATAAAAGGATCTTCCAGGCTCAGAAATGTACACATAGTGATGATATAGATAATTTTAACATTGAAAATTCATGAAGACTGAACCAGTGTGCGACACAAGTGGTGTCAGCAGTGTAGCAGAAGAAGAACTTTCTAGCGTCACCCTTCATAGTAGCATTAGTGTTTAAAACTAACAACTCAGGTATGTTTCTTTCTGAGTCTAAGGTTTTACACAGAGGATCAGTATTCCAGCAGATCAAAAGTCTCAATTTTCTGCATCACTCACCTTAGACTGCTCAGATTGGTGGTAAGAAGTACCCCAGATTGTCATCTCTCACATGTTGTAAAGTGATGGCATAGTGTGAATACCAACCTCGACCAACTATGCAGGACACTGCCTGAGAAACTCATTCATTTCTTTCTGTCATGAATAGCAAGGGACCAGCACAGCTAAGTGACTGAAAGAGGCTTGGATCAAGAAAGAGAGAGCATGGACCCAACGAATTATTCATCAATGAGGCACTGAGGACACCTCATCTGTGGACTCTCCATCTGGCTCATGGGCACCCCAGAGATTGGATGCAGCTTTCCTATACTATTTCTAATCTGTTTTTCCTATGTCCTGCAGAAAGTCAGTTCAAATATCTTAAGTAGTGAAATTTAGGCCATCCCCATGGGAAATGCATAAAATCTTAAGAATTCTACACTTAGAGGCAATAAATACAAATATCCACACTACAGCCTGAGCAAGTCTCGGATTCCAAAGCTCAGGTGGATAATGAAGATATTTCTCCCCTAAAAACAGTGAGAAAAGACCAGAGGAGGTAACTGTTTCTTCAAATATAATCAGCAAGGGAAAACTCAAACTAATGGAATATAAAAGACTAGGAAACATGACAACACCAGAACATAATATTCCTGTAATGAAATCCAAACAATTGAGGATCTATAATTTGTCTGAAAAAACATACAGAGATATTCAATGAAATAAGACAATAACAAGATCAAAATTATAAATTCACCAATGGTATATAATCATAAAGAGAACCAAATAGAAATCCTAGGGTTAAAGAATAAATGAATGAAATGAAAAATAAAAGCACCAACATATGGTGTGTCAAGAAGAAGAAGTGTGTAAGTTTGGAAGATGGTTTATTCAAAAATATGATTGGATAGGGAAAACTACAGAAAATAATGAAGAACTCTGATGATACTAGAAATAACTGGGAAAGCAGACAATTACATTATAGAGCTCTAAGAAAGATAAAGGGGGTAGAAAGCTTATTTAAAGAAATAACTGTGTAAAATTTCCCATATCTGAAGAGAGAGATGGGAATTCAGCATATAAAAGGGAAAAATCTTCAATTATTGTTCTATGAAATCTCCTAAAACTAGAGTTATAGATGACTGTGAGCCTCCATGTGGGTACTGGGAACTGAACCTGGATCCTCTACAAGAGCAACAAGTAATCTAAGTTGCTGAGCCTTCTCTCCAGCTCAGGAGTCACATTTGAAAATGTGTAATTGACTTTCTGACTCCAGAAGACATCTGTCTCTAGAAGCTCATTGTTCTCTGTGTTTTATACATTGTTCTCTGTATTTCCCTCTGATCTAAAAGGCTGTATCAAAATTTCCTCATACACTAAGCAATGTCTAAAGCAACATTCTTTGTGTCCCCTTCATGAGACAACAGGGTTTAATTTCTTGGTGCCCAAAAGTAACCTTCTTCTAGTTTCTGCCAACAGGAATATAGACACATGTCCAGGCAATAGACAGAACAAAGGATTACATTGAAGGCAGGAAGTAGGCTATCTTTGGTTGCCTTGTGGCCCTCAAGGTATCCATGAGCTCAGAACCAAGTTGAGTAAATTGCTCTACAAGGAAACCACTTATGTTTTCATAGCACTCAAGGCAGGTAGGGTACAGCTCCAAGGTCGACTGGACTAGATTAGCAGTATAGCACAGCATGTTTTAGGACAGTGTGAAGATGTGGCTTCCATAGATATTTACCTCTGTGAACTGGGGCAACAATGGCTCAGAGGAGGCAAGAGGACACCCTCCAGTTCCAGGGTATGCAGAGTGACTATGACTTCTTTAAGTAGATCTTCAAGGGGTCTAAGACAAAAATGGAAAAACATTCAATAATAAATGCAATCATATTAAGTACTATGTACATTTGTCTAAAGCTTCACATGAGAGCTCACAAACCACATACTATTCATTAGCTCCTATGCCTTTTTGTTCTGCTTTTCACTAAGAAATTGAGGAAAGCTTCACTAGTTCACTATGAGATAGTTATAGAGAAAATATGAGGGAGGGAAGAAACCTGCTGATTTCACCATCTCAAATGCAACACAAAATAAGATGGATTATTAAAAAGGCAAGGGGTAAATCAGTGACTGACAAGTGTAATTGTGGGACTGTGAGTGTAGAGTTCAGACACATGCTGGAGGTGAGGAAGGAAGACAGACTGAAGACACCTGTTGGTGAGGGAGAATAATGTCAGAAAGATGCCTCTTGGTTCTTCCTTTAGTGACTTGGCCTTCTG
This sequence comes from Peromyscus californicus insignis, assembly GCF_007827085.1. Classification (NCBI taxonomy): domain Eukaryota; kingdom Metazoa; phylum Chordata; class Mammalia; order Rodentia; family Cricetidae; genus Peromyscus; species Peromyscus californicus. The sequence continues at coordinate 220,916 of NW_026294492.1, read as the reverse complement.
AAACAGGGTAGGTACCTTACACATAGCGTTCTTTGATTTTAAAGCCCTGTTCTTAGAAAAATTTGTCTTCCTTAAATTCCTCCAGATGTCAGTGGATTACACTGATACTCGCTTTCAGAAGAGATACATGTTTCCTCTGTGTATCTTCTACATATAACAGTTGTGTTCCACATTACAAGTTGATCCTAAGAGATATGCATGTGTCCTGTGTTCTCTGGACCCTAATGTCTCCATTTCTGAATATAATACTATACATTAAATAAATGTTGAATGGATTTATTTGCACACACTTTTGATTGTGCCATACATTGGCACTCACAGCTACTCTGGTGCTTGCTCAGATAATACTTTGGCATAGATTCCACTGGAGGACTTGCAAATAATACTTATTCTATGTATCACCACTGTAAAAGATTTCTTAGGACTCATCCAGTCTTCATGGCTCTCCGAAGATTATGGTTTCTTGGTAATCTTGGATCTTCTTTACCTTCTTCATAAGTAGTTTTGAAAACGTCACTCATTCTGGGTTATACTGCAACATCTGTCTCCTTTCATATGCTCAGAAATCTTCCACACTGTTCATTTACTCAATAATGTAACTCCTACTCACACATTTAAAACTTGGGAGATTTAAAAAGAAAGGTTTTTTTAAAAAGCCACAATTCCATAAACTCAGCAAGAATTCTATTTTTAAAAACTCATTTACAAGAACTTGAAAAGATTTAATTTCTAGTACCATCAAAAGATGCCTTCAATAATTAGAAAACTATTTCCTTTGGAAGAAATCGAATACAACATATAATTTAATTGCTGTCCATTACATGAGTGATAATGCAGCAGCAAAATTTCAAAATGCAGCTGCTTCATCTAAGCTTTATGATCATAAAATCATGCACTTCAGGACCTAGATTTTTTTGCAAGATCTACACTTAATATCTTAAAAGCCAATCTTTTATCTAAAATATTTTAACTTACATGATCATTGCATTTTTTTCTCTGTTACATAGTCTTATGCCTATGGTTGAGGTTGAATTAGAGTAAAAGTGCTCTTCTAGCCTTCCACTTGCATGGACACTTTGTACTGCAGACATCCTTTGAAAACTCAGCATGCTGAAGAAAGTTGCAACTGATGACCAGTAATGGAGGAACAAAGTCCATACAATCATCCTGAGTAGTGATCCAGGGAATGATAGTGGGTGTATGGGAAGGTTGTGGGAAGGGCTTTCAAGAATCACTGGTATGCTCTTGCTCATGTATACATAAGCCAGCCTAGATACAATTCTACTTACTGTCCAGAGCACCATGGTATCATATCTATGCCCATACAACATTCTAAATCCAAATGTATCCAGTCCAGTTCCAGTTCCATCCAGTCTGAGATGACCTTACACTGAGGATAACACTATCTGTTGGTACATAGGACCAGAAAACCACAAATACCTTGAGATCAAAGCAAGGATGGAAGGTCAATTAACTTAGGTCAATATGGTTCTTAGCCAGTCAGCTAACCAACATGCACTAATAATAGTTAATAAACCATTAATATGCAATTACTTAACTCCTTTATATTTCAATAAGGCATCACCACTTCTACATTACACGTAGGAAGTCAGCTAGTATCTGGTGTCAAGAGCTTCCCACCTGCATTCAGTGATAGAACTAGATTGATTTCACATGACACTGTACTGAGTAGTAAAGCATCCCTAAAGAAATGAAAAACCTGTCATTTTACTTGAGACTTTAGAAATGAACAACTGTCTATACTCAGTAATATTCATAGCATATTGTGTCTAACTCACATAATCAAGGATAATTTGGGGGTTGTAATATTATTAATGCTTCCAGATAAATAATCAATGAATATACTTGTAGTTGGAGCATTTTAGGTTGAATATCATGGGTTGTCTCAGTGAGAGGGAGAAGGAAGAACCTTCAATAAGATTTGATTATGTTTGGTAATTTACAGCGTTTTAATAAGTAGAACTCAGTTTGCGGTTGTCTCCTCTCAGGAAGCAGACACAATTTTAAGATTTGGCACATCATTAAGTTTTACCTGGAGTGGGCAGGACTAGCATAAGCTAAGGGTATATCACATAAATATTTAATTGATTAACACGAAGAAGGGATATTTGGCATTCTGTGGTATGACCAGTGCTCACATTCTGTGTTCATCTGAAATTGCTAGGAGCTCTTTTCTTTTATCTCTGATGGATTCAGCCTGGTGCTGATGCTCTATGGGTGATTTATGTTCAACAGAAGAGCACTTGAGACTGAATACACTGTTGGCTGTCAGGGCAGATTTTTTTTTCTCAAAATCCATAAACATGTAAACATCCATTTTGAGAAAATCCATAAACATCCAAGTAAAGATGATGTCACTTACTTTACTAAACCTAGAGTCACAATGGCCAAGTGTGAAGGAATATGTGGATGGGCCAGGACATTACCAAGATCTGGAATTCAGTGTCATTGTATACTTCCTTGGATGATCTGTTGGTGACACATTCATCCCATGCATCTTGTAGACTCTGAACACTTACGAACTTAAGGAATAAAGAATGGTGGCCCCAAAGTGGGATTCTATGTCCTCTGGTCTTCCAACAGGTCATTTTAGGTCTCTTGTTTTGAAGTTACCCTTAGAGAACAAGAGCTCACTTATCACGTGGATGACCTCACAGTACCCCGTTGAACAGTTAAGGAGCCTCTGTCCGGTCTGCTGTGTCTCTTTAATAACCAACCTAAGCCTAACTCTTAGCCATATTCTCTGGGGACAGATTAGTAACAGGTGTGTTTTTAAAGATTTACAGTCATTCCAATGCTACTCAAAACTGAGAATCACTAGCCTAGGATCTGACAGTAGGTGTCTAGCTTTGCCAACCAAACCAAACCATTTTCTCTGGTTATCTTTATGAGACTCAATTAATAAATGAGCAATTCTTTCCTGATCTATAAGGTGTCCAGAAACATGATTCACAGACCCTTTCAGAATATTGGGTGCTAAAACTGAAAGGCTATTATATCCACCCTACCACTGTCTTGCAGTGAATTCTTATACAGTCTCAGTTCTTTTACCACTGGGGCTCTATGGAAACAGCGTTTAAGAATATTAGCCAGAGATCTGGAGAAAATCCTCATCTGGCAGCCTTTCCAATCCACCAGCAGAGAAACTAAAATTCCCAAATGAAGAACGACCTCTTCTCATGACTCCTGGGTAGCTGGCACCAGTAAAATATGTCCTTCATTCTAAATGGTAGAAGCCACTCTATCCCTAGACACCAATCCTCATTGTCTGCTACCTCCATGGATATTAGCAGACAGGCAAAAAGACAGCATTTGTTCATCTCAAAATCCTTCAGGCAACAGGGGTAGCTATTGCTCTTAAATAAGAACAGAGCTGACTGTTCCCAGAACATACCATTTGTCCCTCAGTATTTAAATTGATCAGGTGATATCCCAATTTTTTTCTCACCTTCAATTTTTAATACAAACTAGGAAGTTATATTTCTGGTCAGAAACATTCCTTCTGTCCACACTTCTCAGTTGTCTGAGGCTTCTCAAGGGAAATTCCTTTATCACTATTTCCAGAATTATATGAGTATTTCAATAACTAAATACAGATGAGTACCAAAATCTATTCAGTCAACATTATGAAGTTATAAGGACCAGGAGTCTCTGGGGTCCTTGTATCCAGTTGATGGACATAGTCATTTGCTGTTATTATTGGAGCTAAGGCTTTGTCTCTGAGACCAGAATTTGTGCATGCCCAGAAATTGAACTTCTGGGGTCCCCCTGAATTCCTTCTGTCATCTTGGTTCCAAGGACATGGATTATGTTCAGTTTCTAATCCTGTCAAAACATCAGCTCACATTTGTTCATCACCCTGTACTTACATCTCCACTTATGGTGTTTATGAAATTGTTTCTACAAGTGTATGAAGATTAGCAAGGTGGTCATCACCAAGTTTTATATATTTTTTCTAGGCTCAGCATATGCGTCGTTTCACCCAGCCCAGAGTAAATGGGGAAACTGATGGCCGGGGAACCTAAAACCTTGCCCACCACCATAAGTTGAATTGAGTGGCAGGGATAGTTTTTGCTCCCAAAGCTTTTGGTATTTTGATCTAGAATGTTCTTAATCTTGGTATAGTGATGTTTATGTCTGAGGATCACTGATGATAAGACATCATTGTTGTAATCTCCATCCTACATGTGGCTTTTGCTTTCTTTCTATTGGGCAATGTCTGGTGATTTCTCAGGCATTTCATAACAACACCTAAGCACAGATGTCTTCAGGCTCCTTTCACTGAAGCATAGAGCTATCTTCTCAGGATCACACAGTCATAATGACCAGAATCCAAGTTCTCCCTGAAACCACACCAGCTTCCCACCTATAGGTTATATTATAAATTTTTGGATATCCATTCCACAAATTTATTTTGCATTTTATATATCCCCCTATTCACCAGCTAACTTAAAATATACCTGAATGGTGATGGGCACTGTGATAAATGCAGAAATACAGAAACACACAAATAAGGCACAGAATAAGCAAGCATGGACCCAGACCTTCAAGATCATACCCCTGGTGTTGATCTGGATTGTGGACCCAGCATGCTAGAATATGTCTTCAGAAAATTCAGAAAGATTGAAAAGAGTGATGCTGACAGGATGCACTTCTAAGAGATTGACTTGACTAGGTATGCACAAATCAGCTCTCTGGGTATGCACAAATCAGCTCTCTGTTTGAATTCCTACTGTCTTAGTTACTTTTCTATAGCTATGATAAAACACCATGATCAAGGCACCTTATAAAATAAAGCATTTAGTTGGGCTTATGGTTTCAGAGGATTAGAGTCCTTGATAGAGGAACAAAAGCGTCGAGGTAGGAATAGCTGAGAGCTTACCTTGATCCACAAGTAAGAAGCAGAGGGAGCTAACTGAAAATTATGGGAGACTCTAAAACCCACCTCCAAGACACACTCCCTCCAACATCATGTCTTCTAATCCTTCTCAAATAGTCCCATCAACCTGGGACCTAGCATTCAAACATATGAGCCTATTGAGGCCATTCTTTTTCAAGCCACTATACCTATAGTCCACCTTTATGGGACACATAGACCTTTTCTCTGAGTATATGTACTTCAACTTCCCTGGAACATATATTCTACTGCTTTGAGGACATGTATTTTAATTCTTCTTGTATGTTCCCCTACATATGTGTACTCTAGGGCTCTGGGTTCTCCCACCACAGAATTTTGATTCTGCTTCATAATCTTTCTAATCCTGGGTCTTGATGGATGTGGCATAATTTTAATAGGATGATCTTTCCATCTGCCTCTTGAGTTTAAACTCGACCTCCTTGTAGCCTCCTACTAAAGTTTGTTGCAGCACTAGGGTATACACTATTTTAGGCTTCCATATTGCAATCTTTGCTTCAAATAATGTGACTCCCCATCTGATTTCAAATCCTAGGGATTATCTTATAGCTTTGAAGGGTACTTTTCACTTTAGTATCCACAGCACTGAGATGATCCCTTGATACTTATTGAAACATTCAATTCATGTTTACTTTTAAATCAGTAATTAAACTTTTTTTCATATGAGTTGAAAATATTATAGATTTAGTTTGAACTGAATTGTGTTTGGCCATGTAGCAGATATCCAGATACTTGGGAACAGAGGTAACAGAGGCCAATTATGGTGGAAACCACTGATCCTCAACAAAAATTCCAAAGACATCAGAAGAAGCAGGAAGTTCACTGAAGGTGAAAGCTAGACAGCATCTGACCTAGAAACTCAGAAGGAATTCAGTAACACATACCGTGATCTTGAAACATACTCAACTTCAAAGCATAAAAATTTTCTAGGAATAGTTAACAGAATTATACTACTTTTAAAATACTTTTTAAAATACTATAGCAAAATTATACTACTTTTAAAATACTTAACAAAATGGTTTGTTTCTTTAATTCTACTTTTTCCAAAAAAAATTAAAAGGAAACTCATAGTAAAACTCTGAAATTAAAGAAGTGATAAAAAGACTTCTATTGTGAAGAGACAAAGTACTATGGCTTTGTGATCTACACAAGGGGAAAGTACTTCATAGGACTCACAGAACATCACAACCCATAGACGCACAGAGCAGGAAATAACAGTGACTGCATGTGGTGGTTTGAATGAAAAAAGCTCCCATAGGCTCATATATTTGAATACTTGGTTCCCAGTTGGTAGAATTTGGGGGGAAGGATTAGTAGGTGTGGCCTTGTCTGAAGAAGTGTGTCATCAGGGGTGGGCTATGAGGTTTCAACAGTCCATGCATGATTCGTGGTTAACTCTCTTTCATCTCTTGCTTGTGGGTCAGAAGTGAGATCTCAGCTACTGTTACAACACCATGACTGTCTGCCTGCTTCCATACTACTTATGATAATCATGGACTAACTCTTTGAAACAGCAAGCAAGCCCCCAATAAACCCTTTCTTCTGTAGGTTGCCTTGGTCCTGGTGTTTTGTTGAGGCTATTGAAAGTCCTTAGTTTTTTCCATGTCACCACCTGAAACCACAACTGTGAAGAAAAGTGCACAAAGTTTAACTTTTTGTATTGCAAAGCTCTGCAGGACAACACCTGGAGGGCACACAGTGACATAAAATCATTAATGAGGGAAGCAGCTTGAAGTCATAATTTTGTGTAGATCATGAGAAAAAAAATCCACTTAGAAGTCATTAATGAGTCTACTGCAATCTGTGCTATCTAAACCCAAGGAAAATACATTATTTATGTCATTCATAATGAAAAACATTTACTTATATATCACTAAGAACATACCTGAGATTCAAATGTTATCATCCTTACATTGTGGACCAGAAACTAACAGTTCAAATTCCTGAAATGTAAGTCCATTGTTCATTGCTGTTTAAATTGGGCTAAAAATGACTTCAGCTCTCATAGGTACCATTTATACAAATTTATGATAAAAATCACATTTATTCAGAAGTTATCAATAGGAGTTTGCCTTCTCATGTCAAATGATTACATTTTTCATAAAATATATAATTATTTTAAAATTCTGATTTCCATATAAATAAAATCAAAAAATTAAAGTAAGAAATCTTATCACCTGAACATGAAATAAAAAGAAACCAAAATGTAAGGTCTTCATAATGCTTGAGTTTAATCTAAAAGCAATGGGAACATTTTAAATTTTTTACTTTAATTCTTTCACTCTAGAAATTAAATACAGAAGAATTAGACCAATATAACAAAATAAAAATACAAATAAAATCTAACAAAGAGATCAAAGAACCTCCCAGATGACAAGTAATTAAAAGTCTGGGAAACAAGTAGCTATACATGTGACCTGTTTTGAGGGTCACCACTCCTTAGGAGGCTCACAATAACTAAATATTTAGAAAAAAATAGCAAAGCTCTTGACAAACCACTAGAAAATGTCTATTAAAATTTCCTGACAAATCTTTTGAACAAAATGTTTAATAACTTTTATATTTTAATGCAAAATTTGGAACCTCAGGACAGTCACAAATGACTGACTGAGTACAAGCAGTATGCATATGATATTTTCCAGAAAAGAAATAAAAATCACAAAACAGCATAAAATATTAACTCTCTGGAACAAAGCTACAAAATATGTACAAGTGCACTAATCAGAAAACCAATAAAATTCTTCAGTGAATTTTAAAAGTACAGAATCAAAGTTATAAAGATATCAGTAATTCTCAAATAAATCTGTACAGACAATGAATTATCAGTTAATATGCCATCAGGATTCATACTCATGCATTGTCCTCTAATTCTGAAATTCATACAGAAATGAAGAAACTCAAAGAACTGAGACATGATTAAAGAAACCCAAGAACAAGACCTACCCACTGGTATTCAGTTTACAAAGCCTAAATATAACCTACTCAGGCTGTATGTTACTTATATGTATGCTTTCAAGGCTAACCATTTGTTATTGAATCACCAATTGTTCTGATTGTTCCTGGGGAAGAATTTTTCCCACTCTCAGCATTCCTTAGTCACCTGTAGTTCTTTTTGTAGGGTTGAGGCCTCGTGGACCTCTCCCAGTTCACTTTGGCCTGTCTATTGGTGTCACCCTCGTTCAGTTCATGTTTGGGTAGTCATACTGGTGAGACTTTCTGAGTATACTTTTGACATTCCTAGGAGACACAATCTCCCAGCAAATTTCCTGATATTCCAACTCTTAAAATCTTTCTGGCCCCTCTTCCGAAATGTTACCTGAGCCTAGATGCAAGAGTGTTTTGTATATGTATCCACTGGGACTGGGCTCCACAACTCTGCATTTTGACTGGTTGTGTTTTTTTGGAGTAGTTTTCATCTATTGCAAATTAATGTTTCCTTAATGAATGGTGAGGACTACACTTATCTGTGGGTATAAGGACAAATGATTAGATTGTTGTTAGGGGTTATGCCAGTTTAGAAAAATTGAAATCTTTGTCTTTTAAAAATATTCAAGGTTAGTGCAGGACCCAGACCAAGAGGCTGCATCTAGTGAAGTCTTCCTGCTGACAGAGTTTTCAGGTGAGTTAGTACCTCACATAGCAAAATACAGGGGTGGTCCATGTGTGTGTGTCCTTTCTGGTCTGTCTTACAGAATCAGTAGGATTTAATCATGAGGATTTCCTTTGCTGGTGTTAACCATTACCCAAGAGCTCCCTTGAGGCATCACAGTTGGATTGAATGTCTATCTTCTTCATACCTCACAGAGGAGATTAATTTCTATTCATAATAAACCATATCCAAAATCATAGCATCACCTCCATTTCATTAGGGTGAAGTCTCCAATAAATGAGTTTGGGAGGCAAACATTTAGTCCATAATACCCTATCCAATTATGGGCATATTTTTCTTTTGTCATTTACTGAAAACAGAAAGCATGCTTTTGAAGATATGGTGAAAGAATCAAGATCTTTGCCATTCTCTTGTACTGTTTATTTTCAAAAGAACAAATGTACTGAAGCTAAAACTTAGACATTCAACTTTTATTTTCCCTAGCTCTTAGTTATACAAATTCAGCTGTAAACTCACGTGACTTTCTGGGGGTGTTCATCCTCCACTTTAATTAGCATTAGGACAGCCAAGACTTTTGCATAAACACCTTGAAAATGCCATTTATTTCATTTCTAAAGGCACTATTTGTAGAACTATCCTGTGACAAGGCCAGCATAGTACATCATTAATGACTTAAGTAAAAGAAAATGTATCAATTAAAGCATGTTCTTTTATAAAAAGATAGCAATTAACTAAAAGCCCACGTGTTGACATTCTCTGCTATTTCACAGCAGATTTAATGTGATGGCAACACCACTGATTTTGGAAGTGAAAATAATTGATGTTTCAGACATACATAGCATTAAAAATAGGATTTTCTTCCATTGGAGAGTTGAGATACATTGTTGACTAAAAACATCCACTTCTATATGCGGCACCCTGAAGGCATCCTCCCCAGAGTAGGACCATAGGGTTCTTTGTCTCCATGGCAGCTTATCCTGAGCATCTGAGCATCTGCCTCAACCAGCTCCTGCCTTGAGATACAGATGGTACTCAGATGAGATAGTCTGGATGCAGAGTCTCACCATACCTCAGCTCTGATCAGATGTTACAGGATAGCAATGCAGACCCATTATATTTAAGCTCATATTCTCCCAAAGCAGTAGGCACAACTAAGGTAATGAAAACCCTGTTTCAGCTCTGTTATGTGGACCAACCTTAGCCAGGTACATACTATAAAGGAAGCTGGGACATCAACAGATATGCCCAGCTAACAGAAACACAATTATAAAGTTCTATGCAGTGTAAGTAAGGGATGGAAAGAATCTTGTAACAGAAAGAGAAAAGTATCAGCAAAGTTTTCATAAAAACTAAAAGTAAAACTGACCTTCATTTTGGAAAATAAAATATCCTTGTCCAAAGGAAGAATGTGGGAGAGATAGATAAACTCATTCTCAGTTCCTGGTAATTGAAGTATAGCATAATTAAGGGAAGTAGGACAAAATATAATTTTGAAGGAGAATAAGCAATCAGGAATTATTTTAGAAGTCAAGTTATTCTGTCAGCCTTCAACAAAATTTGCATGACTCTCATACAAACCACAAACATGTTTGTTGTGTCTGAGCATACAAGATTAGGACTAAATATCCTAGGACCATGTCTGAGCTCTCCTGACCAAGACTGAGCATTCAGAATCAGGAATGAGCACTGAGGATTAGGGATGAGCATCCTGGGACTAAGGGTGAGCATGGAGGAAGGAATGCCATCCATGATCAGGGCTGAAAACCAGGAACAGGGCTGTTATATAAGACAAAGGATGATAACAAGGGTTGAGCAACCTGGGCCAGCATATCTAAGACCAGTACTGAGCACCAGGATCCAGGCTGAGCTCTTGGACCAATGCTAAACATCCAGGATTAGGGCTTAGTATACAAGACCAAGGCTGAGATCATAAATAAGGCTTGGGCTTAATATTCGGAATCAAGGCTGAACATACAGGATGAAAGTTAGAAATCTAAGACCAAGACCCAGCACCAAGCTTAAGGCTAAGCTTTGAGGAACAAATAGGACTTGAAATACTAATCTGTAAATTGGATGGGTTCATTCATTATTCCCCAAAGCTACTTTATCTTCAAATGTGTATTCTCCTGAGAATTAGTCAAAACCAGAAGGGTACATTTCTTATGTAGCTCTTGAATAGCCTGGTATTCATGTTCTAAGTATATTCACATTCATTCTCATGATTCATTTACATGTAAAACAGCTACTTATTTCCAGATTTGTTGTAGTACAATTGGGAATAAAAGAATATGTTTGAATGAACATTGTGGAAAATTGATATAAGTATTGCAAAATGTTTACCATAGTTAAATTGATGAACATACATTATCTTGTGTAGTTATCTATTTTCAGGAGTGGAGAGCTTAAGATATGTCCCATAATAGTCTGTAGTCCAAACCAGTGGAGGCCACTTGAGTCTCTCTGGCTTGGGTATGAAGCTCATTGAGATGGGCTTGATGCAGGGCCTCAGCATAGGTAGATGAAGATTTTCCTTAATTCTTCTGCACATAGGAAACTTCTAGTGGGTTGGAGTGGGCTATGATGGCCTGAGGGAAGTATGATGTTGGGTATGTAGGCCTTTACTTCGTTACCTCTTTCTCTGCTTTGGATTCTACAACCTCTTGTGTCTTCCTTTCCTACCTTTCTAGGTGCTCCAAGGTACTCTGGAACTTACCCCATTGTTCAAGCTTTTCCTGTTCCATACTTCTTCTGTTTGCAATCCCTTGCCAAAAGATAGCTGTTTCTAAATCATTTTTAGAGTTTATGGAAATGTATTAAATAAAACCCATTGCTTAAAGCTACCACAACATCCTTAATAGAGTTCTAGTCAGAGTTTCTTATTTGAAGAGATTTGGGAAAAATAACATTTGTAATTTAAGTAAGGTAGGAGAATATCTGCATCCTAGTCTTCCAGCTGCCATAAAGTTTGATATTTTATTCATAAAAGTAGAAGAGCAAGATTGGAGTCCCTATTTTTCAGAAATTTGATTTTAAACATATAATAGTTGATGTTTTTAAAAAAAAAGTAATAGTTTTAAAAAGTTAAGTATCAATAGATAAATGCATGCCTATACCAAAAATACACTATTTATAAAATAACTAAGAATAATAACAGGTCAACTGTTTAAGCTAAAAAAAATTTTAATAAGGAAATGGTAGCAGATTGAAGAGAGCAGGTAATGTTTGCAATCATACTCTTTATTTCTCCAATAGAACTGTGCACATTTGGTTTTAAAGGGAACAAAAGTAAGTATCAGGGAAGTTCTTCACTTTGCTAGAGCCAAAACCAGACTTATCTTCACGATAACAATGAAATTTTATTAATCTGATTTTGCACCACTATATAAGTACATTTTAAAAGTGAATTTTCAAGTCATAATAATAAGTTTAAAATCCAAGATTTGACTTTATTTTTAGCTGTCTAAACTTAGCCTTAGTCCTCTGGCTGGCTTCATGGACTTGAAAACAAGCCAGTCTCTCTTGAGCAAGAATATCTTCCTTAGGGAGTTAGTTAGTGGCTCAGGAGGTTGATAGGAGGATATGGAGCCTTTCTTTGTGTCTTTCAAGTCTTGAGCATGTCACATTTTATAATGTAGAGAAATATATTATGAGTCGAATGTTGGAGAACAGCTGTATGTGGTTGGATCTATGATATACATTCAGTAATTTTGTGTGGTCAATTCTAGATGAAATTCTATCTAATTAGGAAAGGATGAACTACTGAATTCACATGTACTAGAAATGCTAGGATTTGTCAACATGGGCACATGTCTGTTACATACAGCTCAGTGTTATGTACAAAACCATAGGTTCTTTTCTGGTACCACTGTCCAAGGAAGAGCAGAAGCCACACTGAGGGCATGTCTTCCATGACATTCATAGGAAAACATAACTACACCCAGAATCTCCCTGGTCCCAACTCTATTTGGAAAACTGGTGTATTTTTACCTTGAATAATATGATAGCGAGAGACAGAAAGAAATAATTTTTTTGAATAAACAAATTTTAGAGTGCTGAGATTTTTGGACATAGAACAATTTAGAAAGATTCCATAGATTTACCTAAAAATAATTTGGCCTAATGAAATTTGTTTGGACTGACAACACTAGAAAACCTCTCTCACTTGGATAAAACCCATCTAACACATCACTAATAAACCTAGCCTCATCTTTCAAAACTATGTTTTTGGACAGCAGAACTCCATAACATTGGATAGGATCCACAGTAAACGGATTCTTCCTTGGGCCTTGGTGAGTGTGTGGTCCTTCATCTCATGAAAATCACACAGTTTGGTTTGTTAATATTTATAATTAAATCAAATTCAAAATGTATTCAACAGAATAGATATCTGTGTGAAAGATTAATTTATGCTCAGAATAATTTCTGGACACGCTATTGTTTTCAGAATTAGTATTCTCAGAATACTCAGAATTAGTATTCTAAATAACTCAATAAAAACATGTTATCTTTAGTCTTTATGTTGAAACTGTTTTTCAACTGTAATTGCTCTTACGAGTTGCTCTTGATATTCATTTGTAAGTAATGTATGAAGCAAAAAAGCTCTAGAGGAATCAGTCTGAGACTGAGATTGCTGTCAATCCAAGAAAAACTAGAAGCCTTTAAAAATCTTTCCTTTTACTCCAAGGCTTATACATATCTCAATTAAAACTTCTATCTCTGAAGAAACATTTCCTATATAATCTGAAATTCTTATATTGTGGAAAACAGCATTTCCTAGGGATTAGCTTCTAAATTCCTAACAGAAGAGAGTGTCACTTTAGAACTGAAGATTCTGGGATACTCAGGTATGTGGTCCTGAATGTTGGACAATGGAAATGGTTGGCTGTATAAAGAAGGAAGCAGGACACTAACTGTTCCTTAGAGGAAGATACCTTATTTCAGGTTGGCTTATTTGGAAGCCGTGTCACAAAGCCTGAGACGATGTTGACAGCCATGTATGGGACAACAAAGAAACCCTTATAAAGGTGAATAAGCTAACAGTGCTCATCACCACTCAAAATGAATAAATGCATGTGCTAATGCAAAGATGTATGCGGCTGTCATCATGAGCTAATACGATCAGAACTTCACTTAATTCGTTTGTCTAGCAGAAAGTCTTCAGTCCTATTTATCTTTGTACCCATCCTGTTTGTTTGTTGTTTGTCTGTTTTTAATCTCCAGAGTATGGCCTCCCATTTTTAAAACAATAGTCCTGAGTTGTCTATGGAGCAACCTTCATCTGTTTGGTATTTTTAGACTGAACTTTGTTTCTATCGCTATCTGTCATGGACATGACAACCAGGCTTTCATCACAGTTAATAGAGATTCCTCAGAATATAATACACTAGAGCTGTTCACTGAAAGAATCCAGAACCAATGTGTGAACATTGTCATATATGGACCATCACTGCCTTGAGTTAATAAAACTCCAATCATAATTTAGCTATCAAATTTACCTATAATTTTGGGACAGTCATTTAAAATCCTGAACTGATTTTCTGGTTGCTAGACAGAAATAACAACAATAAACAAAAACAGGGTGTTTCCTGCTTGTTTATCAGAAATGCAAAAATGAACACCAATAGAAACACATACTAAATGTTAAGTGAAAATTTTACCTAAATATTTATGTACTGTTACTCAAAACAAGAATGAAATATGACAAATAAGTATCAACAAGCCACCTATCTATGCACAAATCAAGAACTTCAGAGGTGCCAGGGTGGTGGTGGCACACGCCTTTAATCCCAGCACTCGGGAGGCAGAGGCAGGTGGATCTCTGTGAGTTCGAGGACAGCCTGGGCTATAGAGTGAGTTCCAGGAAAGGTTCCAAAGCTACACAGAGAAACCCTGTCTCAAAAAAAATTAAAATAAAAACAAGAGCTGGACAGTGGTGGTCCACGCTTTTAATCCAAGCACTCGGGAGGCAGAGCCAGGCAGATCTCTGTGAGTTCGAGTCCAGCCTGGTCTACAGAGTGAGATCAAGGACAGGCAACAAAACTACACAGAGAGCCGGGCAGTGGAGGCGCATGCCTTTAATCCCAGCACTCGGGAGGCAGAGTCAGGTGGATCTCTGTGAGTTCGAGGCCAACCTGGTCTACAAAGCGAGTTCCAGGAAAGGCACAAAGCTACACAAAGAAACCCTGTCTCAAAAAAAACAAAAACAAAAACAACAACAAAAAAAAACTACACAGAGAAACCCTGTCTTGAAAAATCAAAATAGTAATAATAATAATAATAATAATAAAAAATAAAATACTGCTTTTTTGCATAAAAAAAGTCAGAGTAAAACTACTAAGTAACCTGCAACTATTTCGCATGCCCTTGAGCTCATGAAATCTATAATGAACTTACAATCTCTATCTAAAATTTAAAAAAAATACAAAAGAGGATCATAGCATAAAGTAAACCTCTGCCTGATTGTCTGCATGTTTCTTAGCTGAAATCTTGCCTTGAAAGACAGAAGAATTCTATGTTTGAAGTGTTAACAGGGAAAAAAAAGGATATTTAATCCAGCAGAGATACCCTTTGGATAGGGGGCAGAAATAAAGATGTTTCCAAATAACAGTTGAGAAACTTTATTCTCACTAAACTTGCCTCGTGCTAAAAGCTAAAGGGAGCTCTCCAGGGTAAAACAAAGAATTGTAAAATAACAGATACACACACACACACACACACACACACACACACACACACACACACAAATACAAATTACTGATGAAGGTGATACCTGTAGTCTAGACTATTGAATGGTGTAGAAATCATCTGTAACTTTACAACAAAAGTTGAAATGCAAAAGTGCTAAAGTGAGTACAGATGGAACAACTTCCTAGTGGACACACAATGTGAAAAGATGTGGACTATGGCGTTAAAACATGAAATGGGGGGAAATCACAGTTTTTGTATGAAATCAAAATTATTATCAGCTTAAAACAGACTTTTTATAACTAACATGTTTGAAGTGAACTTACAGTAATCACATTTTAAAACTATAAAAACTATAGTAGAAACAGAAGAAAAAATAAAGACACATCTATACTGAAAAGCATCAAACCACAAAGAAAGATTTCTAAGAGAAGATGATAATAATGAAGGATCCACAAAGCAGCCAGAAAACCAATAACAAAATACTAAATAATTACTGTTATGGTGTGGATATGAAGTGGTCACCAAAGTCTCATTATTGAATGTTGATTAGCAGTTCATAGGGTTATTTTGAGAAGTGGTGGAAATTTTAGGAGGTGGGACCTAGGGGGAGTTGGCAGTTCCTTAAGCATGTAGCCTTCCAAATTTATAGTTGATTTTTGTATTTTATTTATTAATATACCCTATATTATTTTATTTGGACCCTTCTTCTCTTCCTACTCCTTCACACTAGGATGCCATCTGCTTTGCCACGCCTTCCTGGCCTTTCATGATTAACTTAAATCACTGAAATTACATATTAAATAAATCCTTCCTCTTCTTGTTTCTCTTCTGAATGTGGTCATAGCAACATAAATCCTTTGGGCATCAAATAAGTTGGATCATTACTGTGACTAAATCTAACCATGTTAAGTATTTGGAACTAGATTGCAGGAGGAATTTGGACTAACTCTACTAGAGAAATCTACAATGTTGTGAGTCAAACTTAGTGAACAATTCTGGTGGGAGTTTAGAAGACCAGAATGTCAACAAGATGTGGACAGTGAAGGCCATGAAGTTTCATATGGGAATACAGACTATCTTGGGAATTGAACTACAGGCCATTTTATGTTACATCTTAGCAAAAACTCTATCTAATTTTGTATATGTCCTGAGCATTTGTAGAAAGCTATGTAAGACAGAAATACAAATTAATCTGGAAGAAGAAATACTTAGATGTCCTAGTGTTCAGGCTTTTGCTAGCTGCCTTTACTCAGGTTTATAGTGAGAACCAAATGGGAAAAGCAGAGCAGCAAGACTTGGAAAAACTTGAAGTTTGGTTTAAAATTTCTTGTAAGCTTGGGGCTCAGGAAAGCATTGTTTTTAAGAGATTAACATTGTCAAAAAGAAGTCAAGCATTTTCCATCTTGGCACTAGGAAAGATTCTTTGAGAGAATGTTAGGAATTACCCAGACTCACTCAACTTAAACATATAAAAGAGTAAATTCTTTTGGGGAAAAAAAATCACTTAACAAGAGTATATACCTCTGGGAAATCTTTATTGTTAATATACTTGTCTCAGTCAGGGTTTCTATTGCTGCCACAAAACATCATGACCAAAATGCAAGTTGGGAAGGAAAGCGTTTATTTGACTTACTTCAGCACTGCTGTTCATCACTGAAGGAAGTAAGGGCAGGCATTCAAACATGGCGGGATCCTGGAAGTAGGAGTTGATTCAGAGACCATGAAGGGGAGCTACTTACTGGCTTGCATGCCTTGGCTTGCTTAGTCCACCCTCTTATAGAATCTGGGAACAGCAACCCAGGGATGGCACCACCCATCATGGGCTGGGCCCTCCCCAACTGATTACTAAATGAGAAAATGCCTTACAGCTGGATCTCAAGAAGGCATTTCCTCAGCTGAGACTCCTTCCTCTAATGACTCTAACTGATGTCAAGTTGACACACAAAACCCCCCAGTACACTATATATAATAATGCTTCTCCAGAATCCATCTCACTATGCTATGTCCCCTAGGCATATCTAGAAGCCATTGCAGCCAAGGTATTAGTCTGGTGACCACTGAAGCCAACAATAAATGGTGTCACAGTTAGCTTTAGTTGTCAATTTGACACAAACCTAGAGTCACATGGAAGAAGGAATCTCAAATGAAGAAATACATAGCTCAGAGTCATCTGTGGTTATGTCTGTGAGAGTATTTTCTTATTAATGTTGATGTGAGAGGGACTTGCCAATTGCAAGTTGTGCTACTCCTGAGCAGGTGGTCCTGAATTGTATAATAAAGCAAGCTGAGCAAGCCATAGACAGCAAACCAATAGGCAGCAATATTCTATGTGGTCTCTGTTTCAGTTCCTGCCTCCAGGTTTCTGCTTAAGTTCCTGTCCTGACTTCCGTCAATGATGAACTGTGTTGTAGAAATGTTAAGATGAAATATAAACCCTTTTCTTTAAAATTATTTTGTATATAAATGGCTTTAATTTCCAAATAAAATAATATAGGGTATATTAATAAATAAAATACAAAAATCAACTATAAGATGCCTACAATAAATTCACTTCAACTTCAAGAACACTCATAGGCTGAAGGAGAAAGGAAGCAAAAGACATTCCACACAAATGAAAACAAAAACAGAGCAAGAGAAAGCTGCTATACTTTTGTTAGAAAAAAATATTCAGTCAAATGTGTTATTAGAAGCAAAGAGGCATTATATAATAATGAAGGAATCAGTCCACAAAGAGACTCTAATAACTGTAGTCACCCAACAAGAGAGGACCAAAACAAAAATAGCAGATATTACAAGAGCTGATCAGAGAGATAGAAAGTAAGACAGCAAAGTGATTTTCAATTCCCTGTGTTCAACAATGCACATACAGCGCAGAGACAAACTCAGAAGATGATAAACTTCAATGGCTCTTTGGACCAGAGGCCTGACTGACACATAGCTCTGAGCTGTATCAGAAGTCACACCCCCTAAGCACACAGCACCCAGTGAGTACATGACAAAACCACTCTTTAGCTTGAAAACATATTGGGCAAATTTTGTAACAGTGTTAAAAAATTAGAAATCAGTAACAAAAGGAAAACAGAGAAATTCACAAATCTGTGGAACTTACACAACACATTCCTGAACAACCAGTGTGTCAACAAAATAGAGAAATTTATAACTATTGTGGAGATAAAATGCTTTTATATTCCTCCAGATCTATGGGATGAAGCAAAAGAAGATCTAAAACAAAGAAAAAATGATCTCAGTTAGCCTAATATTACACCTCAGAGAGACTAGAGAAAAACAAGCATACAAACAAACAACTAGCAAAAAACAAAGCCCAGATACAGGGAAAGGAATAAACATCAGAGTAGAAATAAATTAAAAGACTCTAGGAAAACAGTCGAAAATAGTAAAACTAAAGGTTGCTTTTTAAGGATATAAACACAATTTTTAGACTAACCAATAAAAATGAGGACAACTCAGATAAAAATAATAAAATAAAAGAAGAGACATCCCAGTGGCTGCTACAGAAAAGGATCTGCAATAAACAACTATAGGCAACAAAATGGGAGAGCCTAGAAGTACATAAAGCCCTACAAATATACAACCTATCAAGACTGAATCATAAAGAATACAAAACCTGAACAGATGAATTCTTATTGAATTAGACAAATTATGAAAGATCTCCCATTAAAGAAGCTTAGAATTATGTGTTTGCATTGCTGAATTCTAACAGACATTAAAAGAGAGATGAGGTGGTGGTAGCTCAGGGGTAGAGGACTTATATCACATTCACAAGGCTTTGGGTTCTACCAGTAGCACAAAAAAAAAGGAAATATTAAGTAATAAAGGAAGATGAAATCCAGTTAATTGACACATGAGTTATGAAGGAGAATATAAAGCTAATTGTTTTTTCTAGTTTAATTCTGTCACTGATTTGTTTGTTTGTTTGTTTTTGGCAGGGGGAGGTGAGGATAAGTGTGATGGTTTGAATGAAATATTTTTCCATAGTCTCAGTCTTTAAATACTTGGTCCCCAAGAAATGGTACTGTTTGGAGGGTTTAGGAGGTGTGGTCTTGTTGGAAGAAATATGTCATCAAAGGTGGGCTTGGGGAGTTTAGAGAATTGTGCCATTTAGAATTCACTCTCATTGTTTCTTGCTTCTGGTATGAGGTGTGAACTCTCTGTTGTTCCTGCTGCCATGAGTGCCACTTGCTACCATGATTCCCTGCCATGATGGACTTTTATTGCCTCTGGAACTGTAAGACCCTCAAGGCACAAGAATGGTCCTCCCTGAGGACCTCCAACCACCAGGCTTTGCCCACAGAACACTCTAATGGCCATAATGGCCCAACTCAGGCCCTCAAGTCCCAATCAGCTAAGCTCTGCCCTATAGAGTAAAAAGTCCAAGATCAGGCCACAAAAGTCCTACCAATCCCTGAGCTTGCCCCAAGATCAGGTCACAAAGTCCCACCAATCCTAGCCCACCCTGGAAAGTTCTGCCCCTGAGAAACCCTATGTAAAGCCTGTCTCCCTCTTATTTTTTTGCTACTTCTCTCCCAAGCAGAGGCAGTCACCCTCCTGTGTTTTCCCAATAAATCTCTTGTGTGAGGTTTGTTGTGTGGTGTAGGTAGACTTTTCTGTTCCATCAGCCAGCTCCCAAATAACCACACAGACTTATTATTAATTATTAATGCTCAGCCAATAGCTTAGGCATGTTACTAACTAGCTCTTACATCTTAACCCATATTTCTTATCTACATTCTGAAACATAGTGGTACTTTTATTCTTTGGCATATTCATCTTGCTCCTCGCTGTGTCTCCTGGTGACTCCACTCTTCTTCCCAGAGTTCTCTCAGTCTGGCTCCTTCACCTAGCCTCTTCCTGCCTAGCTATTGGCCAGTTAGCTCTTTGTTAAACCAATGCGAGCAACACATCTTCACAGTGTACAAAAACATGGTTCCACAACAGTGTGGTATGACTTTTTGGAATTCTTTGGCTCATAACTGCCAGGGTACCTTTCTCCTCAGAGCTGTAACACTAACACTATTTTTCTATATTTTGCCTCAGGCATGGTTTTTTTATCATAGCAATAGAAAAGTACTTAATATACTAAGTCCATAAAATTATAATTATAGTAAAAGTGAAAAATACATTGTGAAGCTCTAGATTAGAATGGCTAATCTAACTGTAGAAAAGTTCATTGAGCCATATAGACTTGAATATGAATAATCTCACTTCATATTATATTATTTGCAATTTCTTTACAATGAAGTTTTAATTAAATAAAGAAAAAGAGAAACTGGTACTAAACTTTAAATTTAAAAAAAAAAAAAAGGAAAGTTCAAGAGAACACTTCCAAACTTATTTTATGAAGACAGCATTATTCTAATTCACCTAAGTGAAAGGAAACTATAGTTCAATATCTCTCAGGAGATTTAAAATAATACTTGTAAACAAAATCAAACAACATATTAAAACAGTACACATGGGCAGTGGTGGCGCACACCTTTAATCCCAG
This sequence comes from Peromyscus californicus insignis, assembly GCF_007827085.1. Taxonomy (NCBI): domain Eukaryota; kingdom Metazoa; phylum Chordata; class Mammalia; order Rodentia; family Cricetidae; genus Peromyscus; species Peromyscus californicus. The sequence continues at coordinate 200,177 of NW_026294492.1, read as the reverse complement.
CACTTGGGAAGCAGAGCCTATGAGTTCGAGGCCAGCCTGGTCTACAGAGCAAGATCCAGGACAGGCACCAAAACTACACAGAGAAACCCTGCCTCAAAAAACCAAAAAAAAAGGGGGGGAGGGGGATAGAAAAGAAAACCTTAGTGTTGTGAAACAGTACACATTATGGTCTTCTTGAGTTTATCTTTGAGGTACAGAATTGATTTAACATATGAACATTAATATGGCAGCCTAATGTTCTGCTTTCATTTTTCTTGCTTTGACAAATACCATGACCAAAGCAACTTGGGAGAGGAAAAGTTATATTTCATCTTACACTTCCAGATCACAATCCATCATTAAGAGAAATCAAGCAGGAACTTGAAACAGACACTATGAAGTAATGATACTTGTTAGCTTGCTCCCAGGTTCATGATTGGTCAGCTTTTTTATACAGTGTAGGACTATCTGCCTAGGGATAATACTGCCCAAAGTTGGCTGGGCCCTTCTACAACAATTAACTATCAAGACACTCCTCCACAGACCAATTTGATGTAGGTAATTCCTCAACTGAGACATTTCTTAAGGATGACTCTAGGCTTGATGAAGCTATATAGATCACCTATATTAGTAGAATGCAAGACAGAAGACTTATTTTGATCTCAATAGATTCAGAAAAAGCATTTGACAACATTTAATATTATTTTTATGACAAAAATCTTAAAAACCAGGCTTGAAAGGAAATTTTCTCAACATAATAAGCTACTGTGAAACTCACATAGCTAACATCATAATCAAAGGGAAAATTCAGCAATATTACACCTAAAACCTCATACAAAAAAAAGAATGCTCATTCTCACTATTTCTTTTAATATTGTGCTTCCAGCACTAGTAAGAGCTGTCAGATAACAGAAAAAAAGAAGAGTTATCTAAATCAGGAGGAAGAAAAACGACCCTGCCTACATAGGGTATGATTTACAATGTTCAGAAAACTCGGATTTCAAACACACAAATGTTAAACTAATAAGTGAGTTTATTAAAGTTTTAATGCGCAAAAATCAACATCCCAAAACAAGTTGCATCCTTATAGCTATATAAGTTAGTTTTAAAGAAACTGAGAAAAGAGCTAGGTATAGTATATTTTAGCACTGAATAGTTGAGGCGAGAGGATCAGGAGTTGAGGGTAAGCCTGTCTAAAAAGTTAATGAGGCTGGTAGAAGTCTTGGTAGATAATGGCACTTTGCTGCCAAACCTGACAACCTGAGTTCAATTCCCAGGATCCACGTAATGGAAAGAGAGAACTAACTCTCACAAGTTGTTACATGCATGCCATGGCACGCACACTTCCACACACAAAAATATAAGCACAGAAAGTAATCCAATGTATGATATCATCAATAAGAAGAAATAAAGTGATTTATTGGATGGAAATGAAAGATGCATACACTCAAAACTATAAAGTACTGCTGAAAGAAACTAGGGAACATGCAAACGAGTGAAACTGCTTATGAACTGGAAGAATTAACACTGTTAAAATTCCCAGAATAGTCTAAGTATTCTACAGATTAGGAAAATTTCTATCAAAATTCTAATGTATAGTTTACAAATACAGAAAAAGAATTCCTAAGATTTATATAGAGATACAAATAGCTATAAGAACATTATCAAACAAAATACAGAGCTAGATGAAACACATTTCATGATCTCAAATTCTATTATAATGATATAATAATCAAAATATTGTAATGGCATAAAATCAGATATATAGACTAATAGTGCAGAACTGAAAGCCCAGAAATAAATATAACCATTGACAATCAAATAATTTTCTACAATGCCACATAATGAGTAAATCTTTTCAATAAATCATTTTGGGGAAACTGAGTATTCACATGCAAAACAATGAAATTGAGATTTCTCACACACTGTACCCTCCCCCCCCCAAAAAAAAAAAAGAAAGAAGGAAAAGAAAAGAAAAAGGGAAAGAAAACACAAATAACTGACAGCTGAACAGAAATGTTTGTATCTCCCACACACATGATGAAGCACTTCCCCTCATCGGTCAGCAATGGGAATCTTTCAGCTCCAGTACTGAATTAGGGAACACCACAGTACACACAGCTTTTCATTGATTAACATGAAGCATGGGGTCAAACAGCTTGGGAGTCCTAAAAATCCCTTACTGTTCTAGTCTAAGTCTATAGGAGATCAGTGACTGAATCCTATCTTTTCTCCATAAATTAAGTGTGTGAAGGAAAGAAATCCTATGAATCACATCCCTGGAAACTTCAGTAAGACTCCAAGAGCAGGTAGAATTTGAAAAGAAAATCTGTGCAAAGACGGTAGGGGTTCTGTCCTTTCATCTCTGCAGTCATCCTTTTATGGTTCTTATAACACATGTCAAATCCCAAAGGACCTTGATCTGGAGCCAATGCCAGTGGGCAGCTGCACAAGAAGAAAGGAGCCCAGATGAACCATGTGCTTCCACATCCCCACTTCTGTACCATGTGGGTTGAAGGTGGCCCAGCTGTGACACTACTAAATCTTTTTTTTTTCTAGGTATTCTTTTATTTATTTTTTTATTTAAAATTTTTTTTAAGCCGGGCGATGGTGGCGCACGCCTTTAATCCCAGCACTCGGGAGGCAGAGCCAGGCGGATCTCTGTGAGTTCGAGGCCAGCCTGGGCTACCAAGTGAGTTCCAGGAGAGGCGCAAAGCTATGTAGAGAAACCCTGTCTCGAAAAACAAAAAAACAAAAACAAAAAAAAATTTTTTTCATTTTACATACCAACTGCGGTTCTCCCTCCCTCCATCCGTCCTCCTGCTCCCCCACCACTACCTCTCCTCCACCCACCACGCCCCCATCTACTCCTCAGAGAAAGTAAGGCCTCCCATGGGGAGTCAACAAAGTCTGGCATATCAATGGAGTACTACTCAGCAGAGAAAAACAAATGTATGGAACTAGAAAACATCATCCTGAGTGAGGTAACCCAGACTCAGAAAGACAGACATGGTATGTACTCACTCACTCATAAGTGGTTACAAGATGTAAAGCAAAGGATAACCAGACTGCAAATCACAACTCCAGGGAGGCTACCTAGTAAAGAGGACCCTAGGAAAGACACAGGGATCACCTAGCAACAGAGAAATGGATGAGATCTACATGAGCAAACTGGGGGTGGAGTGGGGTAATGGAGGGCAAGGGTCGTGGAAAGCGAGCTTAGGGGAGCAGGAGGTCCCAGCTGGATCAGGAACAGAGTGAGAGAGCAGGGAAGGAGATACCATGATAAATAAAGACACCATGGGAATAGGAAGAAGCAAAGTGCTAGAGAGGTCCCCAGGAATCCACAAAGCTGACTCTACAATAGACTACTGGCAATGGTCAAAAGGGTGCCTGAGCTGACCTACCCTGGTGATCGGATGGCCAAACACCCTAACTGTCATGATAAAACCCTCATCCAGTGACTGATGGAAGCAGATGCTGAGATCCACAGCCAAGCCCCAGGTGGAGCTCCGGGAGCCCAATCAACGAGAGAGGAGGGACCATATGAGCAAGAGATATCCAGACCATGATTGGAAAAAGTACAGAGACAACTAACCAAACTAGTGGAAACACATGAACTGTGAACCAGTAGCTGAGGAGCCCCCATGATACTGGACTAGGCCTTCTGGGTAAGTGAGACAGTTGCTTAGCTTGAACTATTCAGGGTGCCCCCAGGCAGTGGGACCAGGACCTGTCCTTAGTTCATGAGCCAGCTTTTTGGAACCTAGTGCCTATGCTGAGACACTTTGCTCAGCCTTGGTGCAGGGAGGAGGGGCTTGGACCTGCCTCATCTGAATATACCAGGCTCTGCTGACTCCCCAGGGGAGACCTTGCCTTGGAGGAAGTGGGAATGAGAGGTGGGTTGGGGGAAGGCTGGGGGGTGGGAGGAGGGAGGACAGGAGAATTCATGGTTGACATGTAAAACGAATAGAAAATCTCTTAATAAAATTGATTTCTGAGACTCGAAAAAAAAGTTTTTTTTCATTTTACATACCAACTGCAGTTCCCCCTCCCTCCCGTACTCCTGCTCCCCCACCACCACCTCTCCTCCACCCCACCACCCCTCATCCACTCCTCAGAGAAGATAAGGCCTCCCATGGGGAGTCAACAAAGTCTGGCATATAAAGTTGAGACAGAATCAAGCTCCTCCCCACTTAGCATCAAGGCTAAGCATGGTATCTCTTCATAGGGAATGGGCTCCAAAAAGCTCAGAGACATTATAGTAGTTTATTTAGCAATTTTAAAGAATTGAAACATTCTGGAACAAATAACAAAATTCAAACACATTATATGTACATTTTCAAAAAAATAAATCACTCCCAAAGTGCCAGTGTCTGTGGAGTGTCCTCAAATAGATGTGTTTATTCCTGTGCCTGAGGCATGATTTTTCTGCTTCCATCTCCTGGCTTGAGAGTATAGGCAACACCACGGTTGGTTTATGTACTGTTGTGAATGGATTCCAGGGCTTTGTACCTGACAGTACTCTAGCCGCTGAGATATATTCCCAGTCCATTATAGTTCTTGATTACTCAGACATGCACAACTTTATCTTCAACACCAGAGACCTGTGCTTTGACATTTCTGGCTCAGGAGATATCAGGAAAGTATTAGCATCCTAACGACCTGATAGAATGGAAATGACCTAGCAGTGGACACAAAAGCACAAGCTTCAGGGAACCAAGAGAGAGCTGCCCTGCCCTATCCAGTATGATGATGAGAGAGGGTTAGATCATTGCTAACCTTATTTCAGAGCCATCCCCGAGTCCAGTACAAGACCTCTAAATCTTCTCTAGAACTATTAGATCTTTGCAAAGCTGAGTAGAGGATGAGACATCAACAGAGAGCTTGCTACCAGAGTTGTAACCATCCCCCACTCCCTGTACTTTTCTATTTGTGGCTTGTCTCTATGATTAATTAACTAAGATTGTAATCTCATTGATCAGGACTCAAATGATGTTTTCTACAATGTCTAATGTATTGATGGAGCTAACAAATGTCAAATAGCCATTTATATCACAGTCATGTTCTGAGAACTTGTGCTCATCTGCTGATTAGGGATGCTTTGGCACTAAGCCACCAGTTACCTGTGACCTGAAAGAATATGACCCTCTTTAGGGCAGAGTCACTGTCCAGTAGGCTCCAGAGGCACAGTCATCTCTAAACTGTGAGCTCTGAAGTCCTTAAAATCCACAATGTGGCCGGGCGGTGGTGGCGCACGCCTTTAATCCCAGCACTCGCGAGGCAGAGCCAGGCGGATCTCTGTGAGTTCAAGGCCAGCCTGGTCTCCAAAGCGAGTTCCAGGAAAGGCGCAAAGACTACACAGAGAAACCCTGTCTCGAAAAACCAAAAAAAAAAAAAAAAATCCACAATGTGAAAAACACATTTAAAAATAGGAGTGGTCAAGTTTTTCACCTCAAGCACACAGTTTCAGATCCTTGTGTAATGTCTGATGTTGGTCCATCCTCGGGATACTGGTGCAGACCAAGAAGCCTCCACGGTACTGCCCTAGGCTCTACTACCCACCTGATTTCTATATCTAGTCAGATATATATCCCCAACAGTCTGCAGCCCAAGGTCTTTATGTGCTTCTACATTACTTTGAAAACAAGTATGATTCTGACTTAGGCTGTGAGATTATTGCTAACATACCTTTTTTTCCAACTCTCAGTGTAGGTTGCAGGTAAAGCAGTACAAGATGGCAGAAAGAAATGGTTAGCACTCTGCCATTGTAGAAGCTGACTTTTCATCCCCTTAGAGAAAGAAAAAATGAAACAAAGTATATTATCAGGTCTGATTTGCCAGCCTACCTGCATGACTAATTCTAGATTCTAGAATGCCAGACTCTATGGTTAATACCATAAAATGTTAATATCTGTCGCCACTCTCATATTGCAGTTGCCATTCCCTACACATCAAAGACAAATCATCATTTAGAAGACTAGGGTGGTATGTCCTGGAAGTTATCAAAAGTTAATGTGAAGACTTTTATTTCAGCATACATTTCAGCTTCAAATATTCTGGTCCCAAACTCTCCCAGGAGCTCAGTAAATTTCATTAAATAACTACATCTGTTAAAAACAAAACAAAAATGTGAATTATAGATGTACAGACTCATTTCTCAAGCTGGAGACTATTAAAAAATACTTCAAAGTTTAAAAACAAAAAAAAAAACTTCTATATTTGCCACTCCACTCAGCAAATGGACGTATCTGTCTTTGACTGTGTTCATCAGCTCAAGCTAATGGTCTACATGTGAGATTATCATAAAGATTCTATTTTGACCTAAACTCCACATCCAATCGAAGAGAAATACTTGAATTATCTCTACCTTCTGCTCCTGTAACTAATGTTTCCTTTAGTAGTCAAAAATCTTGTATTAAAATAGTCTATGGATGCCAGATGACAAATTTTCAAAACCAGTAAGGAAACAAACAAACAAGGACAGGAGATATGCCTCAGCCATTAAGAGTGCTTGATTTGCATTAAGAGGATTTCAGTTCAGTTCCAAGTTCCTGTGTTGGGTAGGTCACAGCTATCTATAACTCTAGCTCCAGGGCATCTAAGCTTTCTTCTGTCTCCCATTTACACATACATACATGTGCACATACAGATCACACAAACACATTTTAAAAAAACAGGCAGCAAATACATAGGAAAACTACTAATGCCTGATGTTACATTATATTGAGACTTTTAAAAAACATTTTATTTTTTGAGACTATTTTTGGGAAAACTGTTGGTATTTGTCAGTCTTCGTTTCTTTGTGATAAATAATCATTACATAAAATCTACAGTTTTCATCCTTTTAGTTGTGCATCACACTGGCAGTAAGTTCATTCACACTGCTGTGCACCATCACTCACTACCATTCATGTAACTCTAGAACTTCCATCTTCCCAAACCAAAACATGATTTTCCTTAAACATCAACCTTATCCCTCTCTTCTAGTCTATACACTGTCTCCACTAATTTGACTACTCTAAGTAGCTCATGTGGACTCTTGTAAGGTTCTATCCGACACTGTAATATCTTTGAGGTTGATCCATGGTGAATCCTGTGTCATTTCATCTCTGCTTAACTGAAAGCATTGAATTGTGTATGGACACTATATTGCACTTAGCCATTCATCACTGAAGGATATTAGGGTGTTTCTATCTTTGAACTGCTGTAAATAATGGAGCTAGCTGGAACATGGATAGAGGCAGACATGTTCAAGTCTGCCTTTACTCCTTCTGTTGCATGTTTAGAAATATAATCACTGCATTGCATAGTAACTGTTTAATTTGCTGAGGAACCTTGCATTTGTTTTGCATAGCAGGTGTAGAAGTTTACATTCACAACCATTTTGGACACAGGTTCCAATTTCCCCACTTCCATGAAATGCTTATCTTTTCTTTGTTTAACAATAGCATCCTGCAGACAGCATGTGGTATCTCTCATGCAAATTTGATTGGAATTCCTGGATGATTAATGACATTAAGCATCTTTTCGTGTTCATCTTATATCCTGGGGGGAAATGACTACTCAAGGTCTTTGCAGATTGCTAATTACGTTGCTTGCTTTTTAGTTAATGAAATACATGAATTCCTTATATATTTTACATATTTATAGTTGATTATCAAACACATGATTTATAAGTATTCTCCTATCTATGAACTGCCTTTTGGCATGTAAGTGCTATCATTTGATATCTAAAAGTCCTTAATATTAATGAAGTCCAATTTGTTTATTTTTATTGTCTGTGATTTTGGTGTCATATCAAACAATCATTGCCATATATTTTTGTGTGCGGAGTTTCCCATTTTCAAATGCACCTTATTTTTACTTTTTTTTCTATGGTTGAGTGGCTAAGTGCCTTCCCGTGCCTCATACAATAAGCTGCCATTCTGAGACATTCTGTAAGCACATGGACACACAGTTGTACGTGCCTTTATACTCATTGATTTAAGATTTTGAAAACAGAATTACTGAGTCAAATGGCATGGATATGTTTAGAACTGTTAAAGGTTTTCTCTGACTACCTCCAAAATGCTGTCAGGAAGAGAGGTATTGCAGGTAGTTGTGAGTCATGTGATATGATATGCTATGAAGTAAACTTAGGTGCCTGGAAGAGCTCTCTTAACTATCAAGTCATGCCTCTAGTTCCTGAAGATAGATTGAGTTGAAAAAATGTGTTAGACTTGGACATTTAGTTATAACTTAGACCTCTAAAATATACAACTTTGCAAAAAAAAACTTAAGGCAAGGGGCTGGAGAGATGCCTCGGGTTAAGAACACTGGCTGCTCTTCTAGAGGTCCTGAGTTCAATTCCCAGCAAATGGCAACTCACAACCATCTATAATAGGATTTGATGCCCCCTTCTGGCATGCAGGTATACATGCAGAGCACTCATACATAAAATACAGATAAATTAAATTTAAAAAAGTAAGACAAATAATTGCTTTCCAAAGCCCAATGTTCCTTACTTTCACGTAGAACAAATGAATTACCAGATACTTTTCCATCTTGAAGTGAAGTATTTTATTGTTTAAATTTTTGCAAACAGATTTTACAGCTTTGGGTTTTATGTTTAAGTCTTTAATGTTTTGAGTTGATTTTTGGGTAAGGGCATCAAGTTTTCAAACACATGTTTTATATTTTTCCTATCCTGTATTTTTGATACCTTTATTTTTTATTTTTTTAAATATTTTTTACCTTTGCTAAAAAACTAAATTCTTGTACTTATTTGAGAGCTCTTTATCATGCTTCATTGATGTGCATGCCTGTCTTCATGCAACAGCCATACTGTTTTAACTTCTGTAACTTTGTCATATATTTTGTAATTAGGAAGAATGACTCTGAGTGATCCAAATTTTGTCCTTTTCCTGAGATTTTTGTAGCTGTTCATAGTCTTATGACATCCCTTACATATGTTAGGATTTTTTTCTATTTGTGTGAAAAATAATATTGTATTTTTATAGAAATTGAGCTGAACTAAAATTTCTTGAAGAATATGGGGAAGGGCCAATGTCTTTGATCTGGGCAATAATTTGGGAGTCTATTCCTAGAAGAAGAAGCAATAAAAATGAAGCTGGGTAGGGAACTGAATCAGCCTAAAATCTGCTACATGACAAAGGAAAAAAGAGAAATCCTACAGAACCGAAGAAAATATTTTAAATCCATATATCTGTCACAGTAGCCAGGGTGTGGACCCAGTGCAAATGTCCATTGGCTGATGGATTTAAAAAATGCCATACATGGTAGAATGTTACTAAGTCTTAAAGAAGTAAGGAACACTTATCATTTTTATCAACATAGGTGAAGCTGGAAACCATGTGAGATGAAAGGTAAGCACTGTACTCATTATATGTGGAATCTTAACATTAAACCCCAGAAGCAGGGAATAGAACAGTTGTTATCGTTACCAGGAGCCAGATTAAAGGAAAGACATTATCTGAAGAACAAACTTCAGTTAGAGATGATGAACAAATTCAAGAGACCTATCATATGGCACATACAGTACCTATGCTTAAAAAAGTGTATACACATGTAAAACTTGCTAAGGCTGAAGAAATTCAGTGTTTTCATCTCAAGTTCATGGTGAGCATGTTTAGTAATATGTGAACAAGCTTTATTTAGCATCCAGGATGTAAACATGAATCAAAATATCATATAAGGGCAATTTTACATCTTAATTAAGAAGTTAATGCTAAAAATTTCAGCCAAATACAAAATAATTTTGTGAAAAATAGTCCTATAATGGGGAAACTGTAAAAATGGGCTTATGTGTCTTTTGATACCTGAGAATCTTTGACTACTACTTATAAGGTAGTGTATTTAACATTATTTTGATGTGAATGGTACATTTTAAGCTAATAGGGGACTAGCATTGCACTACAATTAACAGGGCATTGTGAATGAACCACATATCACTCTAGCATGAGGTTAGTCCTGACATGGTATTCTGAATTAACAACTAACATTAAGATACCCATCTATAACCTCTCTTGTCTACATTTTAATATGTTTAATAACTGGAAATGGTCAAGTGATGAGTACTGGCTAGCTGAACCAGCACCAGACCTCCCTTCCACCCCCTTCCCTCAGTCCACACTCTATCTTCCAACAGAATTTATATACAGTTTATTCATCATCAAAAACAAGTTGTGTTATATTCTTGATTAGTCAGTTAACTTGTCTCCTTCAGCCAGACTAAAAAAAACTTAATCTTTCCTAACTAGAAATGCATGCTGGAGACTGGATACTTAGTTAAAAAAAAATTAGTTTCCATTTTATAAAGCATATCTTTATAAAAGAATTTAAGTCTGTCTTAAAAGACACAAATGGGTAATGTGGTTTTTTTATGACCTTGGTAAATTGCACCTGACAAAATAATGAGGATATTAAATCTGTGTCCTTGGAGAGCATGAATGGTGGTGTGGAAGGATGGGAGAACAAGTTTAACACACAGCCTTCACAAGCATTTGATCTGACCTCTGACATCTGCGGTTTAGATTTGTTCACTCTTGTGGATTCTTTGTTCTAAGAACAACTTGCCAAAAAATGAGGGATATCTCTTAGGCATTGAGTGGCTCTTGAAGGTCAAGTGTACATGACTCAAAATTTGCATCAGCCAGACTGTCTTGGTGACTAAAGGGAAGGGCCTAGACGAAATGTGCTGTTGCTGTGTCTGATTCCCTCCTCCAAAAGGCACAGAACTATTGACAGGAAACTCATTTGTGGGGGTCTTTTCTCAGCACCCTTGTAGTGATTAAATGACCACACCACCATCCTAGACCAAATCAGCTACAGCTTAGTTGTCAATAAAAGTAATGCAGCCAGAAGTAGAAAACTACTATCAATTTCTTATGATCATTAGTTGAAACGTTCGAAGTGTGCCTGTTAGATTCCCAACATGTTAACTTTTTGGAAGTTAGAGTATGGAGGCCACAGGAACATTTTGACAAGCAAAGCATTTCTAACATACCTGGGTAGCTACACAACTTTTAGCTCTTTATTTAGTCCAGCAAGCCAAAATTGTAATAGTTCAGTATGTGGTCAAAAGCAGGTATTAAATTTGACTACCCAGGTGAGAATGAGATACAAAAACTTAGGAAGCTATATTGGTGAGACTTTATAGGTGTAGCTTCTGATATTTCTAGGAGACACAATCTCACAGCAAACTCCCTGTTCCTCTGGCTTTTACAAATCTTTCTGGTCCCTCTTCCACAATGATCCTCAAGCCTTAGATGCAGGAGCTGTGTTGTAGATGTATCCACTGGGACTGGGCTCCACAGCTCTTTATTTTGATTGATTGGTTAGTTGGTTGGTTGTTTGAGTGTGTGTGTGTGTGTGTGTGTGTGTGTGTGTGTGTGTGTGTGTGAGTGTGCGCGCGCGCAATGTTCTCCATTTGTTGCAAAGTGAAGTTTCCTTGATGAGTAGAAAGAAGACTAGATTTAATAGTCCCAGAAGGAACTATGCAAGGTTCCAGAGGGAAGCAACTAACAGTCCTCTACAGCTATGATACCTATGAACCATAACAATGACTAGGATGGCATGATAACCCCAAGGTTACAGTAGTGGCACACAAACCTTGGTGACAGATAACCAACAGCTCTCTAATTGAACCTAAGTCCCTCTTAACAAGAGGGAAATCATGCCTGGTACTGGAAACCTAGCCAACTATCAGGGTTAGTAAAGTTGTAAATCTCAGAGGAAATTCTACAACTGCCAGTTTACTAACGCAGCATATCCATAACTGCATTCTAACTATATAGCTTTTCACTCCATAAACATACATAGGAAATGTGGGGTAAAAATGAAAGAGCAGAAGAAGAAACAGCATAGTAAGTAACACACAGAAGTGTAGTGGGTAGCCATTTATCTAGGTCTTTATCCCTCATCGCTCCTTGACAATATTTGATAACCATTCCTTTGTATATAGTTTTGTGTTAGGTTAGAACTTTCTTATTTAGACAAAAGGGGAAGATGTAGAGGGTAGCCATTCCAGCTTTGATCTGGAAGTTCCAACCCCCATTGAGGCTTCAATAACTGTCATGCCTACAAGGCAGAGCCAAGAGAGGACCCTGAAGACCCCAGATCCGGATGGGCCAGCTCTCTTGGTTCCTGGACCCTGGACGCTGGAGGTAGACCAAGCAGAGTTCTCCAGAGAACACTGCTGGACTGCGCCACACCTTTCCCAGACCCTGTTACCTATCCCTTCACTTGTAAGTTAGCCCACAAAATAAACATCCCTTTTAACTACGTGGAGTTGCCTTAATAATTTCACCAATACAGAAGGAAGGAAATTAACCCTTAATTAACTCTGTCTTAGCTTGCTTTCTATTGTTGAGATAAAATACCATGACCAAACACAACTTGAGAAAGAAAGGGTTTATTATTTCACCTATAGCCTCCTAAAGGGAAATCAGGGCTAGAACCCAGGAATCTGGGTTCAGGAACTGAAGCAGAAGTCATGGAGAAACACTGCTTACTGACGTTCTCAATCTGATTTCTTACACAACCCAGTGTCACCTGCCCATGTGTGGCACCACCCTCCTATATCAAGAAAATGAAGAAAATGTCCTACAGACTTGCCCACAGATAATCTGATGGAGGCATTCTCTCTATTGAGTTTCTACTTCCCAGGTGACTCTCCTTTATATCAAGTGGACTAAAAACTAACCAAGATGGGCCCACAAAGCCCTGCAGTAGCTTATGAGTTGGAGGCTAACAAAGAGGTAAGGAACATCTAAGATATTAGGAGGTTACTTTCTGGAAAGTGTCAGACATTTAAACAAATAGCTGAAATTCAATGAGATAATAAAGGGAAGTACCTTTGTATGTCAATGAATACCTTTATTTAATTAATTAGTTATTATATATGTTCATTTTAAAAAACAAAAATTACATAGTACTATAAATCAACTTTTGTTGATCATTACTTGAAGTAAAAGGAAATTAAAAATTCTCTTAGATTTTTATCTTTTATTAGAAAACAAAATGTTTAAAAAATACTTGAGGAAGAGCTGGAGAGATGACTTAGAGGTTAAGAGCACCAACTGCTCTTCCAGAGGTCCTGAGTTCAATTCCCAGCACCCACATGGTGGCTCACAACCATCTGTAATGAGATCTGGCACCCTCTTCTGTATACATAATAAATAAATAAATCTTTAAAAAAATACTTGAGGAAAAGGTTTAAAAAGGGAGGAGCATGGGAGTATGAGGGAAACTAGGGGGTAAAGGGGAGGGTTAACCCAAAGTAGGGATTGTGTAAAGCAATGTGGAACATTATCTCACAACCCAACATAGAAAAAACAAGTGGAGAGATAATATAAGACATTTTTAAAAAGAAAAAAGGAAGAGGGGGATATTGATGGTAAAAGGATTAAGCAGGGATGAGGAAGAGGAGGCTGGAGTGGTCAAGTGAACCAAAACTAAGAACAAAACAACCAACCTTATGGAACCCCACTAGTTAGTAAGCTAATTTCAAAATACAACTTAAAAACAAAAGACTTGGAACAAAATTACCCTGCATGGGTAGACAATGTCACTCCCAGAAGACATGGCTTATTAAAAGAAAATTGCAAGGCATAGCATATCTTTCTATGAGTTACTGGTTAAGGAGACCCCTGAGGGCTCCAAAAAAACACAGGCTATTACCATTACCCTTGGTTACTGTCTTAGTTAGGGTTTCTATTGTTGTGACAAAACACTATGACCGAAAACCAAGGTGGGGAGGAAAGGATTTATTTGGCTTTCACTTTAGCATTGCTGTTCATCACTGAAGGAAGTCAGGACAGAAACTAAAACAGAGTGGGATCCTGAGACAGTAGCTGATGCAGAGGCCATGAAGGGGAGCTGTTTACTGGCTTGATTCCCATGGCTTGTTCAGCCCACCTTCTTATAGAAGCCAGGACCAGTAGCCAGGGGTGGCACCACCCATCATGGGCTGGGTCCTATCAAATTGATCACTAAATGAGAAAATGCCCTATAGCTGGATCGCATGAAGGCATTTCCTCAACCAAGGCTCCTTCCTCTGATGACTCTAGCTTGTGTCAAGTTAACACATAAAACCAGCCTGTACAGTTACCCACTGTAACTACATGGTAAGACCCCATTGTTGCACCATACATACATACACCATGCATACACTTTGCCTGCAGGACACAGGAAAATTGATCTAAAATAAAACAGTAAATTTCCTCTCTCTTGGCTAGGTTTCACAGTGAGCAAAGATACTCTGTAGGCTAGTGAGGAAGAAAAGGCATCAATGGTCTTTCCTAACCCTAGACCATGAATGCTATAATACCAACCTTCTACGCAATGTATATGCTGATTGTATAAGGCATGGGGACCAGAAAGAAGAAACATTTGGCTGGTTAAGCATTTGGCTGGTTAAGCTTTTAGGCTTTGAGCAGCACAGTTCAGCTGAGATTCATTCTGGATGAGGACTGAGAGTGTTCCAGTCTGAGGAAACAGGATCAGCTGTGGAATTGGCAAGGTGAGGTGGCTATGGCTTGTTCTGCTTCTCTGATCTTCCAGCTTCACCCCAATACCTGGCTTCAGGTTTGTTAATAAAGATTCTTTAAGATTCATGCTAAATCATAATATTGATATATCTGTTATTGGGTAACTAATCACTTTCTGATCGGATTTGACAGCCCTGTTCCCCATGAGGGAATTTCATGTCTGATATTACAATCCTAGTCAAAAGCTCATAGCTGGGGAGATCACAGGTCCTTATATAGATTCTGCTTATTATTTTGTTAAATCGCCATGCTATAAATTACTTTCTAAATATTTATATTTATACCGTAGACATACTCTCGAACTTTGTTAGAGGTTTTATTTCAATGGACAGCCGTCAGTGGAGACATGCTAACTGATCAAAGTGCTGAGAATAAGAGACTCAAAGCTCCACCTGAAACAGGATATCTATATTAATTCCACAACCACTAAGGCTCAGAGAACGTTGCAGAAGAAAAGGTAGAAAGAATGTAAGAGCTGAAGAATGAGAAGGAGTGCTGTGAAATACCGTCTTCTGAACATGAGTGTGTATCAAAATTATGATCTCATATCAGCTATGGTTATCTGCACAAGCCCTATACAAAATCAAGCTAACAGAAATTTTAACATAGATGGAGTAAATGATCTCCAGGAACCACCTGAATACTGAAGAACCATTAGCAATAAATAGTTGCTGGGAAGGGACATTCTTTGTTGAAGATAGAGCTACTGATTGGTTTCCCATACTCCAGTAGATAACCCAACAATATATGGACAGCACTGATTGGTTTAGTGGTTTATAAAGAAAACATGACAACAAACAGCAAAAGAAAAATTATCTTAATTCTACAAATATTATGTGTTTGGTGCATATCAAACCAAACATAATAAAGTACTATGTGGTAAATATTTAACTAGAAAAAAATTTCAAAGCAAAGTTTAATTACAAGTCTCTATCAATAATTAATAACAAAGTAATACTGAGCTCACACTCATATTTCCTAACCCTAACCCTATATTGGTGTGATACAATGGCAAACACATTGCTGTTTTAATTTTAAGGACCCATAAATATGTGTCCATTTTACCATTACAAAATTTCTTATTAACTGTGAGCATGGTAAGAAATCTGTATGGAACTGAAACCTCCCATGAGTAGAAATCTATTTGCTAATGTATGTTTTCCTTGATATGACTAATTTCCACTCCTGTGAAATGCTCAACCAGCAAACATGTAGTTGATAGCTGTCCAAGTCACTCTGGCTTTGAGCCTAGACCCAACCCTTCACCAAAGGAAATTCAGTCTCAGAAGCATAACAACCACCCCACAGTTAAAAATTAACATTTCCGTTCAGCACATGGAACCAAACAGCACATTAAGAGAATTATACACCATAAATAATTAGACACAGCAGAAGATGAGCTGTCCCAATAATATTATTGTAGTTCTAAATAAGAAAACTAGTTACTATAATGAACAACACAGATGAAACAGAACCCATGAGAGATCATCTCAATAGATACATAAATAGCATTTGACAGCATTCAAGATCTGCTTATGACAAAGACATTAAACAAACTAGGAGTGTTTTTGTCATACAACAAACAAGAGAGATTTTGTAATATATTAAAGGGCAATTAAAAATGCATAGCAAATATCATACATAGTTGGGAAAGATAAATATCCTTTCCAACAAAAAACAAGGTGAAGTGTATACTTTTATTCTGTTTTTAACACTGTGTTGGACATCCTAGCAAGAGTGATTAGGCAAGAAACAGACACAAGAGACACCAATATCTAAATTGGATATGAAGATGTAAAGCCATGTCTATTTGCAGATAATATAGTTCTTTGCACAGAAAATTCTGTAGAACACACACATATAGACAACTACTAGAAGTAATTAGGCAAAGGTTATGTTTTTATATCCCTACCATAAATAATCTTTTAAAAATGAAGTATTTCCATTTACATCACATATAAGAATAAAATACTGATAAATTTAATTAAGAACTTAAACCAGCCCAAACAGGACAGATCTGGCCACCACAGAGCCCAGGTATGCACCTGCCTTACATGCTGCCAATGGGAGATTTAGATGCTCAGATTGCATCAGACAAAATGCAACAAGAAATTGTCTAATTTTAGATTAAAGTTCAATATGTAAATTAGAAGATTTGGGATCGTGTCCAGGTGGAACTTCCTACAGAATATATCCTTTAAGTGTGTGCCAGTGCAGCAGCCATCACACACTACATGATGGTCCTTCTGGCAGGACCGGCAATGCACATGTGTGCCCTTTCTTCTGAGTGAGCACAAATGGAGGCCTGCTGGCCTAGAGTGCAAAGTTCTGGCACTCATTAGAGCCAGATGAGGGACACAGATTGTGTATTCCAAGCAGCTACATTTTAAAACATGTACAAAGTTATTTTTAACCTTTTACAGTCCTTTTTTGGTTTTCAATGTTCAGAAACAATATTAAACTTTTGCTAATGCAGGACCGAGACATAAACTGCAAACTCTGAATAATAAAACAATGGATTACCATATTAGAGCAAACAAGGAGAGAAGACCTCACAAGAGCCATGGGAGAGATTATCTGAATAAGAAAAATAGCATCCTAACTCAGAGAAAAAGCATCAGGGGAGGAACATATCTTGTTCAGTTGAGCACATGTGAATCAGGAAAGGAGTATACCTGGGTCTTAAGAGGACCACCCCAGTCAGGATGTGTTATCCTGGTCTTACCTTGCTGAACTGAGGAGCATATTGAGTCAGGGGAGGCTCACACTTGAGACAGGGAAGGGCTGGCTTGGACCACAGGAGCAAATAGGCTGCTCCTTGGAGAATGCAATGAACAGATACCTGCCTAGGCTTGGATCTGCCCCCATGCTCTTCTAGAGTCATCTGCCTCCTGGCTATGACTTCACACTGTTTTCTGTTCCCTTGCAAGTCTAGGGACAGGCCACATTTTAATCTCACACCAGCAGTGGCATCAATATGAAACTCTACAAGCCTTTCTGGAGTATGTTCTGTTGGTTCCCATTGCACCTTCCCTTCCCTTCCCTACAGCATTCAGGAGCATTCTCTGAGGAGATTCATACTGATCACATGAGATGATGGAGAAAAGACACAATAAAAGCCTAAAGCCGTGAGGCATCTTTTATTCACATTCTTTACACATTTATACCTGACTGTGCCTCCTTCCTATGTAATTTTCCCTAGTGCCAAACTACAGCCTCCTTTGATTCTGCATTTTTCACTGTCTTCCTTCTGAAGGGAAATGTTCTTCTGAAGCCCCAGGCCATGTCTACCTGCAGGCACTTCCATTCTTCCACTACCTCTTTAGAGGCAGCTAAAACAAAGTTACTGGGGCCTGCATATATGGTTGGGGGAGAACTAGAAAACTTGCCTACTATGTGAAACTCAACCCATGAATGCAAAAGCAGAGGGATACTGCAGTAGTGTGTGACTTGGACAATGAAAGCCAACATTTTACAGCCTGCCTTACCTTACTTCAATAGTTTCTGAATTCATATTTGATGGGGTCAGCTGAGGATTTCTTTCACTTAACAAATATCAACCAAACCAGAAATACTGTATTTAAATCTCCTGGAGAACGCATAAAATACTTTGGACTTTTGTTTTGTGAAAGGAGGAAGGGAAATCCATTTTTGTATCTAATTATGGAATAGATGTTTTCACTTATTTTATGTTGTTGTTTTTGAAATTTTTCTTAAATTAAGGTGAAATTTTCATGCAGTCAAGTGTACTGACCTTGAAGACATGTTCTGATATTTTGGTAAAGATAGTCATGAACACATCATGCCAGTCTTACTCATTTCCTGAAGCAGCTGTAACAAATTACTGCAGAGCCCATGGCTTAAACAGCACAATTGCCTTACAGTTATAGGAGCTTGATGTCACAGTGGACACACAGGCAAAGCCATGATAAGGAAGACCTTGTTCCTAGACCCTGGTGGTGGTGCTACTTTCTCTGCCAGTTTCATCTGCACCATCCTGACTGTGCTAGGCTCCTTAAGTAACATCAGCCATCCTTCCCTACATTGTGGTTTTGTCTTTTCCTCGTCTCTGTTCACTCCTCCTCTTGTCTGGACATTTGTGCCTACACTTAACAGCTCACCCAGATCATCTGGCATGGTAGATGAACTTCTGTATCCTAACTGAATCACAGTGTAGAGTCTTTCCCATGTGAAGTTCACAACTCTAGGAACAAAGCATGGGAATTTTCACAGATCTGGTGACCATAGCAGTTAGGGTGTCTCCATTTACATCCAGAGCATCCATTACCCTGTATTCAGACACACCCACTACTCTTCTTTCCCTTAACACAGATGGCCAGTTCTTCAGCTTCACTGAAGGAGTAAAGGCAGCATGTGGTCTTTCATGCCTGAGTTCTTTCATCAACAGATGTTTCTCAGAATTCTCTATGCCACATGCATGCCAGCAGTCATAGCCTGTTGCACCATAAACACCTTGCCAATGGGTATCTCAGTTTAGAGCTTGGTGATTATAAGTGAAGTTACTAAAAATGTTTTAAAGTCTTTTAATAGACAGACGTGTTTATATCACTTGGGTAAATATCAGTGTAGCATCATAATCATATAGCAGGTGTAATTTTACTTGCTATAAACTGTCAAACAGTTTCTAAAGTCATTAAACCTGTCTTATAATATGTGAGAGTTCAAGGCTTCTAGAACCACCTCAACATTTGGTGATTTTTTTTTATTCCAACAAATGCTACCATTCTGTGAATTTAAGTCACAACATCCTAAAATCTAATGTTTCTAAGCACCCTTTCACACCTTTGTGGGACATGCACTGTTCTTTCAGGGGACGTTTGTATAAGCTACTCAATGAGTTCTTTATGTAATTTGTATACAATAAAAGCATTATGAATGTTTTCTGCTAGTCTCTGACTAGCTTTTATATTTTCTAAATAATGTAATGTGATTTAATTTTCTAATCTTTTCTTCATAAGGTCAACACCTGGCTTCTCTGAGGTGGCCAGAATATGCTCCAGGGTTTTGTCTACAAGTTTGTGGGGGTTTTGCATACGAAGAATAATCTGTTCGTGTGTACAGGGAAAGGTAGGGGTAGAAGTTGAGGTTTTCTAATTTATTTTGATAATCTAGCATCAACTACAAGTATATTCCTCTCTCCACTTAGCTTTTTTAGAATTTTTATCATAATTCAAGTCATCACAGGTGGGTGTCCATTCTGAGGCAGCAATAGAATCTTATGTGTTGGGAACACATGTCTCTGCTACTCCAACCTTGGGGTAAGCCATCAAATTAGGCAGGGTGGTCTCTGATTTTATTAATTGTTATAAAAATATTTGAGTTATTCTGAGTCCTTTATATTTTCACCTAAGCTTTATAACTGACTTATAAAAACAATTTTTCAGAAAAAGCTCATTGAGATTTGGGTTAGGGTTATTTTGATGCTGAAAAACAACTTTTGGATACCTGATAATTTTAATTCTTAATAATTTGAACCTCTGTGATTTAAAAAGAGGGACATCTTTCCATTGAGTTAATCCTTCTTTGATTTTACTTATATATCTGGACAACCTTTGTATAAGATGCTCATGAATATTTTATATTAATTTTTATTGTATTATATAAAAAGTTCATTTCACTTTTCACTTTATCAATCAACTATGTAGAAATATAATTAACTTTTTGTTTTGTACTTTATGATCTTGTTACATTCATTTATTGTTTTTATGTTTATTTTGTAAATTCCTTGCCTTTTTTGTAACAATTATAAAATGAGAACAAAGACATTTGTTTCTACCTTTCCAATCTATGTGCGTTTATTATATCAAGTTTTATTACACTGACCAGGAGACCTAGTACAATGCCCTGAAGTCACATTGAGCATATTGTCCTGTTCCTGGTTCCAGATGAAAAGCTCATTATCTCACTGTGAAGGGAGGTGAGAGTTTCTCACTAGGCACTGATCAAATCAGGAAGTCCTCTGATATTCTTTCATTGAACTTGCTGAAAGATTATAAACCACAGGTGAGTTTTTAATTTGTTTGAATTTATTAAAATGTTCATGCTATGGGACAGTGCTGTGGGATGGTCTGTATGTCAAATTGTTCTGATTGGTCAATATGTTCATGTAACTTTTCTTTTTTAGTCTGATAACATGCTATTTACAGTGGTGGTTTTTCATATGTTGGACAATCTTGCATTCTTGGAACCTTTCACACTTGATAATGTTCACTCTCTTTTCATTTAGTCTCTTTAGACTTTTGAGACTATGCTAATAAGCTATTCTGCCCTAAATTTCTTTGAGGGAGTGAATAGTTTTGTCCTGCTCTAGTGTTAGAATTGTGTGGACACATAACATTTCAGAAACGATTTTTTGTGCTATATGTTCAGAAAGAGCTTACGGAAACTTCTGTTGTTCTTATAGTTTACTATTGTATCTTTGCAGCGAGGTGTTTTGATAAGCTTAAATTAGTTCTAGCACAAAAGTTCAAAATCTTTATTGCCTACTTGATATGGTAGCTTTCCCATTGCTGTGAAAAAATACCTGACAAAATCATCTTAAAAGAGGAATTATTTACTTTGGTTCACAAACCTTGGCTTTATTGATCTGCTCATCGTCAAGTAGATCCACTTCTTTAAGAATAAGGTGAAGCTGAACATCATAGTGCCTGGAGTGTGTGGCCAAAGAAGGTGTGTAGAGAGAGGTTGAGTAGGAGGACAAGATTGTGCATTTAGAGTGGGTGAGCATGTGGAAGGGGAGACAAATGTGTGGAAGTTTATCAATGCATAGTAGACAGGAAGCAGACTATAGCATGGTGCCACACACATTCAGGGAGGGTATTCTTCCCTCAGGTACTCTCCTCTGGAAATGCACACACCCCCAGCATACACACACACACACACCACACACACACATACACACATACACAAAGCTAAGCTAAGCTAGGATGCATTTCTTAGTCCAATTAAGTTGACAGTTGTGATTAGCAATGTGATTCTTCAGCTTCCTTTGTGTCAACTCTGGGAAGCTTATCTATCAAATAATTTCTCCTTTGCCCTAGCTATCAAATTGACTGAGTAACTGTGTTTACAGTTTTCCCTTACAGTCTTTCTGAATCTTACGGAAATGGTAGTGCTATCTCTTCTGTCATTTCAAAAATTTATAATTTCTGTTATTTTATTTTCATGTTAAGAATTTATAAATTTTATTATTTTCCAAAGAATGGCCTTTTTAGTTAGCTTTTCTGTTCATCATTCTCTTACTTAGTTCTTTATCATTCCCTATATTTTATTAAGTTGGGTTTAGTTGTTATTATCAAAAAAATGATACTTTTTTTCTAAATTGTTAGCTGGAAGTATAGAACAATTTTAACTTCACATCCTTATTTTACTATGAACCTGAAAAATTGTGTGTTTCTGCCTAAACACTGGTATTGGTATATTTTGGGGGGTACAATTAAAGTATTATCTAATTTCCTAGTGTTTGTCATTTACCCCTTGAGTTATTTACAAGTATTCTGCTCAAGTCCAAATACGTGGAAGTTTCATAGATTTTTTTTATTCTTATTACTTACTGAGAACAGAACATTAAAAATCTCCATTGTAATATTGGGTTTGTCTACTTTCCTTTTGTTTTCCCTTTTTTTTGAGTCTCTGCATATAGATTTGTTATTATTGGTGATTATAGCATCTTCCTTTTGCTATTTTAAGCTCCCCTCTTTAATCTTCCATGAGGGACTCTGGCCCTAAATCTACAGTATCTGGCCAACTGGATGTGTCAACACACACTTATTTCTTGATATATTGTTTCTCACTCTTTTATTTTCAACTAACTTGTGTACTTTTTAAGTCAAGTCTCTTAAAGAGCATCTAGTTAAGTCTTACCACTTTACTTGCTCTGATTATCTCTGCTTTGAAGTAAAAATAACCAGCCCATCTTGGCATATTTACATTTAATGCAATATTGTTATGGTTATGTTTGAAATCTGGAGCTGTAAGGCTGCTTTGCTTGTTCAGTTTTTCTGATCAGAGGAACCAATGAAGCTCCATTGGACCTTATTGGTTCTTGGCTACCACTTGACTCATAAGTCTACCAAAGATCACCCTTAACTAGCTGTGGCCATCATCAGACCTCCATAAATAAACAAGAGACTAGGTAACCTAGCCCAGGCCAGATGTTCCACCTACCTGAACTACAAATTTGTGTTAAGTACAATGTTATGGTTTGAATGTGCAATATCCTGACAGACCCACGTGTCTGAACACTTAGTCTGCAGCTGGTAGTGCTGCCTTTGGACTACAGAACCTTACAGATTTGAGACCTGTCTGACAGCCATGGGGTGGGATTTGAGGATCATAGGCTGGCCTTTTTCCCTTCTGGTTGTCTGCATCCTGATTCCAAGAGATGTGAGCACACCTTGCCACAAGCTTCCAATGCCATGCTTTCTCTGCTATGATATTTATTTAAACCATGAGATAAAAGTAATGATTTCCTCTCTTACATTTCCTTTATAAGGCATTCTGTCACAGTGAAGCAAAGAAAAGTAACTAATGCACTTGCATATCTGAAACTAATTGATTTGCTGTGTCACTGGCTGCTGCTAAATTAATTGATTGTACCAATATGCCTTCCTCCAATTGTCTCGCTTCTAATTTGGTCCAAATGTTTCTTTGACTGAAACTTTCCCCACATTATGTATTTACTGATAATCTGTTAAACCAGCCTCTCACTAAATTTTAAATATGATTTAGAAGATGATTTTGTGTTGTATGATATTTTGTTTGTGTTCTGGCAAATAGAATTTGCCTGGAGATCAGAGGGCAGAGTTAGCCACTAGTTAACCATAGAGGCTAGGTAGTGGTGGCTCACACTTTTTTGTTTTGTTTTGTTTTTGTTTTTATTAAGAAAAGTTTTTCATTCATTTTACACACCAATCAGAGATCCCCCTCTTCCCTCCTCCCACCCTTCCAGCCTCCTCCCCAACTCACCCTCCACTTCCCCCATCACAAGAAGGCAAAGCCTCCCATGGGGAGGCACATCCAGTAGAGGCAAATCCAAGCCCTTCCCTGTGCCTCAAGGCTGCACGAGGTGTCCCATCATAGGTAGTAGGCTCCAAAAAGCCCCCTCATACACTAGGGATGGATTCTGATTCTAGTGCTGGGGGTTCCCAATCGAATCAAGCTACACAATTGTCTTGCCATGCAGAGGGCCTAGTTCAGTCCCATGCAGGTTCCACAGACATTGATCCAACTTTCATGAGTTCCCACTAGTTTTGTTTGGTCATCTCTGCAGGTTTCCCCAGTGGCTCACACTTTTAATCCCAACATTTAGGAGAATCATTCCTTTGATCCCAGCACATGGGAGACTCACACCTTTAATTTCAGCACTAGGAAGATGGAGACAGGAATACAAGGTGGGTGGAGACAGGATCTGCCACTTCATTTGGTCTGAGGATTCACAGAGGTAAGAAGTCTCTAGAGCTGCTGCTCTGCTTCTCTGATCTTTCAGCTTTCACCCTGATATCTGACTCCAGGTTTTTATTAATAAGACTAATTAGGATCACACTTCAATTTTGTTTGAGATTGTTGACTTCTCAGGTATCTTCCAGTCTTCAAGAGATGATATGCCTTCTCAGGTCAACCCTAATTGCTCCTTGAGAGTTCTGTTTTCCTTTGATTATATCTATTTATTCTTTTTAGTATACTATTTTATTATTTGATAATTTCAAGTAAATTTGTACATTTATTTTGATCATATTCTTCCCCTCACTTCTTTCCCTAATTTCTTGCAGAACTACTTTCTATCTCTTTGCCATTCCCAATTTTTTATCCTCTATTTTTTATAAACCACCAAGTCTACTTTGTAATGCCCATATACTCACAGGTGTGAGACCATCCTCTGGAGCATTGTAGTCCACCTTCTGAGGACTAAACCCTTAAAGAGAATCAACTCTCAGTTTCCCCCCAGAAACCATCAATGGTAGCACCTCAATTGTGGGTGAGAGCACATGAGCCACTCCCTTCCCACACTAGAGAGTTGATTGGCTTGATCTTGTGAAGGCAGTCACAGCTACTATGAGATTATGAATGCAATGGTCTTGTCATGTCCAAAAGGTGCTTTTACTCTGGTACTGCCTAACCTTGAACTCTATAATCTTTCCACCCCTCTTCCACAGTGGTACCCAAGCCTTCTAGAGGTCTTTAATATACATGTCCTCTTTGTGGATTAAGACT
Source organism: Peromyscus californicus insignis (assembly GCF_007827085.1). Taxonomy (NCBI): domain Eukaryota; kingdom Metazoa; phylum Chordata; class Mammalia; order Rodentia; family Cricetidae; genus Peromyscus; species Peromyscus californicus. The sequence goes on along the minus strand of NW_026294492.1, from coordinate 175,413 downwards.
CCATAGCCACTTAGTCTCTGCACTTAAGCCAGTTGTGAATTTGAGTTAACTGCAGTTCACTGCACAAAGAAACCTCTCTAATGAGATCTGAGAGCTGCACTAATCTACAGATAAGGAGATATTTAGCAAAATAGTAATTGGAGGTTTACCTCAGGGCCTTCCAGATCCTGGACCATAAATTCTTATGAAATTTGTCATACCAGGCATGTTATTTTTCCTGTGGTCTAGGCCTTAAATCCTATCAAAAAACAGTTAGTCACCTTAATATTCATTCCACTGTTGCTAGCATGAGCATCTTTGGGTGTGTGGGGGGGGGGGGTCTTTCTTTTTTATTGAAAATAGGCTTTTTTTCCCATACAATATATTCTGATTATGGTCTCCCTTCCCTCAACTCCTCCCAGATCCTCCCTACCTTCCCACCCACCAAATCCACACCCTTTCTTTTTCATTCTAATTAGAAAACAAACAAGCATCCAAAAAATAAACAATAAGATAAAATAAAATAAACAAATCAGAATAGGACAAAACAAACAAACAAAAAAGGGAGTAAAAAAAACACAAGAAACACATATAAATGCAGAGACGCAGACATTCACACATGCAAATCCCATAAAAAAAAAAAACCACAAAACAAGAAACTATCAGTAAAGACCTGTTCTTAACTCACATGGTTCACAGCTAAATGAGCTCTCTCAACAGCTTAAAAAGTACCTTCTAGTCCTATGAAAGCCATCAGGGAAGAAACTTCCTGGTCATAATTCACTTGATGTTTCCATGTCCTGTAATGGAAATATGTGGTGTTTTCAGCAATAGTGTCTTATCAGGTTCTGGTGGACATCCAAGAGCAACGGCATTGGCCTGTATTTCCTGAGGGTTCCTGAGACACCCCTGACAACAACTCCATGGGAAGGAAACCACACCTGACACTGGGGTTCTTACTTGGCAACCTATGGGTTCTCGGAAGAACTCTGTTCCCTGTGTAAGACAAATATAATTAAATTCTTCATGTATACATATACACATACCTCCTCTGCCCTACCCTCTATGACTGTTCTTGACTATTCCCCTTCTTTCAAATACAGACAGTTTTCCAATACTCTGATATCCCCTTTGCAAAACAACCAAGATTCTAACCCCTATCTGCCATATCTGTTATTGAATAAATGCAGAAATAGGATCTACAATATTACTGTAAAAACTTAATAATACTGTTATGTTCAGATCGTGGGGACCCTCAAAAGACCACCACAGAGACCGAATCCCACATTTAAAAGCAAAGAGCCTTTATTTCAAGCTCTCAGCTTGGTTCCTCTGTCTGTCTGACACAGGGGTGAGAGCAGAGAGCCCTGAGCTCAGGTGGGGCAGAGTTTTTATTATAGCAGAGGTTGGGGTGAGGCGATTTCCGGGGTCCAGGACCCTGATTGGCTGACAATTGTCTAGGGGTATCTGTAAAACAAAAATAGGTGTGTGCTAGACTCAAGGACATCTGGCCACCTTATCTAATGGTTGGAATGTTGGGGATGTCAGGTTCTCCTCATCCCTGGGTGGTATCAGCTTAAGGCTTTTCCTGGATCTGGGTGTTGTCTGCCAGTAAGCCTGTCACAGAAGCTGTGTCTAGGCCCCTAAACCTGTCATGGCTGCTGTGTAGTCAAGATATTTTGGGGCCCTTTTACAATACTAAAATAAAATTTTATAGAAATAGGTATGTATTTACAGATTTCTTCAGGTTGCTCTTAGAAAAGACAGAAAATATCCCAGGAAAAGAATGGGAATCATTTACAAAAGTGCTGGTTATTAAACTACAAATATGGGGGCTGGAGAGATGGCTCAGCAGTTAAGAGCACTGGCTGTTCTTCCAGAGGTCCTGAGTTCAATTTCCAGCAAGCACGTGGTGACTCACAACCATCCATAATGAGATCTGGTGCCGTCTTCCGGCCCACAAGCATGCATGTAAGCAGAACACTGTATACATAATAAATAAATAAATCTTTAAAAAAATAAAAATAATAAATAAACTACAAATATGCAAATATAACAACTTTGTGTTCTATCTCAAAAGCACGTCATCAATATGTTTCACTGATAAAACAAAAACTCAAGTTCTCTTTTGTGCCATGCATTTGTGGTAATTGACAGAGCTCTGCCATGACTGGACAGAAGGGCTTTCAATTGTGGCCACATGCTATCCGCACTGGACAGACAGAGTTACTGAATCCTTTGTGACTATGGCACAGAAAAAGAGCTGCACAAAAGCAATTTTCAGTATAAGTAAAAAAGAAAGGAAATGTGCATTTGGGTAATATTTTTGAGCCAAATAATCTTTTTCTAATGTAAAACTTACGGTTCCTAAGAAGAATCTCTGAAATCTAGAGTATTCGGCACTGCACTGGGCTAAGCTGCATTTGTTTTCATGCCCTCACATTCTCAAAGCACAATGTTTTATTTATGGGAACTCTATATAAAACTTGCAAAAATTAAATAAAAACAAACAGATATGGTTTGCTTATGAGTCATGAGAGCTCAGAAATTACCAGCTCTGCCTGAGTTTCTGAGCCTTACCTTTAGAAGCAATACCAGGTAGACACGAAAAAGGCATCACTCTTCTTTCAAGTTATGTAATATTTCTATTGGACTTGACATATATAGAGAGTTTCGGGTTCCACAGAAGACATTCCAGGAGAGCTTGAAAATAAAATTTCTGGCATCTAGATCCCGAATCTACAAACCATGTAAGTTTATTTATCTGGATGCAAGAAAAGAGAGGGGATGTTAGCTGAGGATCCAGAAAGGTCTTGCTCACCAACTTGCTTTCATGAAGTGCTGTGTCTTTATCCAGTCTTGCTCATTGTTGCCACCATCACAATCTCAGAACTTACACCAGGTCAACAGCCAGAGACTGAGTTCCATCTTTATCTTTTTGGGTTCACAAACGTCCAAAACAGTTCTAGGAGGGATGATCTTAGGTGTTTCTATAAACTCTGGAGTCCTGAGGCAAGGTCTGATGGGATTCAAAGTCTTCTTAGACACTTGGAGTTAGTTTATACTAATTTTAGAAGCTTATATGAGGTAACAAGTACCAAGTTGCAAAGCCTCTATAAAGCACAAAAACCACAATAAATGCTGTTCAGGAAAACCAATGCTTAGCTTAAGGCAAAAGTGATTCCAGCAACATGCTCCTATAAGATATGCTGATTCTTTTTCCTGAACACCCTGATCTTCTGTCACTTCCTCTTAAAATACAGAGTCTATCTGTGGACAAATGTGAACTCTAGGAAACTTGGAGGATAAAGACAAAAACTCCCTTCCATACATATCCCCATAGTCTTGGGAGCAAGCAATTCACATGACACTGCCAATTCTGGAGCTACCAAGGCAGCACACATCCATGTTACTATAATGCTGGCATCCAGAAGCCAGAGGCCCATGCTCACCCAGTCCTTTCCCCACAGGGACTCCAAAAACCAATCACTAGACACTTGAAAGGATCTTTCATTCTCTAAAGTTCTGTTTCTCAAAATCTGTTCTGGGTTAACAATAATGCTTATTTATGTCAGATCTGATCCTGATTGTAAAACAATGTAGGACAGTTCGGTAAGTAAAAATTAAGCATCGCTGTTGTCACCAAGATGTTCAACCAAAAACACTTTCCCCAGATATTATCCATGAGGCACTGAGGATTGATTGCTAAAAAACAACCTGAGGATTCTGACTGAAGTGCATAGGAGTTCATTTTGAAGTGTCTGTTGCTATAAGCTAAAAATAAAAATAAATTCTAAAGAATCTGGACATGAAGCATAAGTAAGTGGGCATCCAGAGATCCAAAGTGGTAAGTTCTGAAATTCCAGTACATTTTGATCTGTCATATTAGTAAAATATAAATGCTTAATAAATTTTCAGTTTCCCCTTATAGCAGATTTTGATCTGAGTGAGGATTATGATGCTCTGAGTTGAGTTGGAAAGAGACTCAACTGGTTAAAAACTTTTCATTACTTAGTTGCTTCATTCCCTGTTGCCCAGTATGCTAGACAGATGAACTAGAAATGTAAAGCATACCCAGGTCTCACAGGCTAGTAAAATTCAGGGCTTGGACCAAAGAGCTCTAATCTCATTCATGCTATATCCTTCCAAGTACTTTACCCACTGCCCACAGAAGGATAGTCTATCCTTTTATTTAGGACATAAAAATATTCCTCTATGCTAATCCAAAACCTCAGAGATAGATGTCATGAGAATAACCCAACCACAGCAGCTGAGTTTCTTTGGGATTGACTGTAAGTAAGCTAGCAGGATTGAACCTACCTCCACTTCACATGCACCAAAATAAAAAACTACACAGCAAATGATTTGCTACTTTGTCAGTAGGTACAAAGCTGAGACTCTCTCTGGCCTTGTGCCAAGCTCCCTTGTGCCCATCCTCAAGTCCAATTTCTCCCCCAAGCCCAAGGAAATGTCAAGTACTTCACGTAGAATGGAGTTCCTGAAGATCAATGTTGTTAAGTTTCAAACCCACAGCTGAGATGCCTATTTAATATATCAAAGCAGACCTGCCTGCAGGTTCTCCCAGCATCCCTCAGTCCCCACCTGTTACAGGGTATGGCTGTCATACCCCACCCTCTACCCTGAACTCTCCAGCCCAGGGCCTGGGCTGTTCTTCCCCCAGAGACCCTTCCCTATATAATCCAAATATTTTGGTTACCTACCCCTTAGTACCTGACTGCACCTTGTTCTTCTCTCTCCTCTTCCTTCTTCTCCCTCTCCCTACATGGCCCTGCTCAGTCTGGTCATGTCTACTTTGTACTCTCCCAGATGTCCCTACCCTACCTGGCTATACTCTCCCACATAAATATAATAAACTTTCTCCTCCACCATACCTAGGAGTAGTCATGTCCTTTTCTTTCCTTTTTATTTCTTTTTTTCATTCAAATGTGAAAAGTATTGAATGTATCACTTGGATGAGACTTTTACTGTTTTACCTTGCTTAAACAATTTGTAAAAATAAAAGAAAATGTTCTGCCAGAAGTTGGTATTCATTTATAACTAACATTCTTGTCTAAAGTCAATGAGTGCAGGTTCTCAGGTTACAGAGAGCCTGTGGCTTTATCAAGTGTGAGGAACAGAGGAAGCACTGGGTTCACGTGTAAGAAATAAATGGAATCCTGAGTAAACGTATGTTATGGACATGAGCATAATCGTGTCAAGAACCTCTATATCTCAGACCAATGGGACTAAGCCTTCCTCAGGTCAGGACTAAGGAACTGGCAAAGCCTTCCTCTGGTTTGTGTCTGCATGTTGACAAAGTGGACAGAAAACACAAAGCTGCTTCTTCCTCCTGGTTGTTTACAGCCTGAGACTTTCCCCAACAGAGACCTCCTACGAAGACAAGCTTACTCCTACTGCTGTGCTATACATAATAAAAGTGCTGAGGTTCTAGGTTATTGCACAGTTGTTGGTGCCCTCCATCAGAGCTAACAAAATTGTGATGGTTTGAATAAGAATGGACCCCATAGACTCATATACTTAAATGCTTGGTCATCAGGGAGTGGCACTACTTGGAGAAGGATTAGGAGGTATCGCCTCATTGGGGGAAGTGTCTCACTGGCAATAGGCTTTGAGATTTCAAAAGCCCAAGCCAGGCCCAGTGTCTCACTTTTCCTTCTGCAGATCTGGATGTAGAACGTTCAGCTACTTCCCCAGCACCATATCTGTTGGTGCGCTGCCATGCTCTCCATCATAACGATAGTGGGTAAAACCTCTGAAAGTATAAGCAAGCTCCAATGAAGTGCTTTCTTTTGTAAGAGTTACCATGATAATGGTGTCTCTTCACAGCAGTAGAACACTTGACTAAGACAATATCCCACCTGATCCCAGCTTTTCTGTACATGTCTGTCCTTTCTTCATTCTCTCACCTCCAAAGTTGTGCTTCCAGGACCAAGCTATATAAGGTGTGGCACAAAGGTTTTCAGCTTCCACACAGAGCTTCAGGGTAAACTGTCCAACACAATGGGCTTTTCAACCCTGTGACAAGCACCAGAGATGCAAGATTACATGAGCCAGAGCCACCATCAATCAGGGGCCCAGAGCTCAGCAGCTGTGTCAGACATTATCTTTGTTGTGGAGGATGGAGAATAATCCATATATCCACTGCAAGACAAGTGTTAATCTACTGGCATTTGCATCATAAGAATGTGAGTTTATTGATATCTCCATATTCTCCCTTTGTATATTTGTCAAACCCATGTTTGGGCAATAACTCTATCAGCAGCGTGCAAGATTTCCAATGTGCCTGGTTTAAAAGAAGGAGGTGAAAGCAAAGCCATCATCTCAGTTTTCTGTTGTGATTTGACCTCTCTTTGACCTTCCAAAATGACAGCTTTCTCAACACCTCTCCTCTGAGAAGGGTACATCCAAGTAGCCAACACTATAAGTTCGAGTCTTTAATGAGCGGATAGAATTCATGATCATGGAAACATTGGACTAAGTTTGGCTGTGGCCAAAACATGAACTCCAGTATAGAACATGCCTCATAAAAGCCTTGGAGGCAAGGGAGGGATAGCAGGGTCTGCTCTGATTCACTAACTTAGGGACATTCTAAGACAGCTGTGCAGCTGGAGTGATGCAGTCAGGCTAAGAAAAAGACCTAGAAAAAGCACAGAAACCAGGAACTGAGAAAATGAATTTCTGTTTCTACTTCTTCATTTCATGTGATTATAAGTGGGAAGAGAGAGAACAACTCAAGCTTACAGAAAAGAATTAATGATATTCATATTTTCCTAGGGTTGGAAAATTCATTTTTCTTCTTCTCAAAAGATAACAAACTTTTTAAAATGTCCTTGACAGGGTTTTAAAAGCATAGGTTTAAAAGGCATAAAGCTGGATGGTAATCAAGACTCAACCTTACCAGCACTTTACCAAATCAAGACTCAATCTTACCAACACTTTACCAAATCTGCTGTGTTTGAAAAGTGAGAGCTCCACGGAAGGGAGGAGATGCCAAGGAGCTCTTCAAAGCTTCAGACCACAGTCAAAACAGCAAAGACAAGTTCATACTCTGGATGCCTCCAGGGCTTCCTCCAGTTCCCCTTCCAGCAGGAGATTCCTTGAAATCCTGATAGAGCCCTCCCGAGATGATATCATGGTGAGGTCATCTGGCCTCAGAAAAGGGTTCCTTTTATCCGCCAACTTAAAGAATAAAAAGGTAGGAAAAACAGTGCTCAGTGCTCAGCCAAGTTTTATGGAAAGCAGAAACACACACACACACACACACACACACACACACACACACACACACACACACAGCAAAGCACACAGAAACAGATTCCCCACAAGTGAGGAGAGTACTTGGGCAACACAAACTGTACTTGGTGGGGCCAGAGAAAACTCCAAGTGTAGGGAGGTAAGGTTGGAGAGGGTAGGTATGGGAGGAATAAGAGGATAATATAATCAAAATACATTGTAAGAAATATTGAATTCAATAAATAGCTATTGTTTAATTGTTTTAAAGCAAAGACGGTAAGAAGGTACAGGTCTATGAATATAAAACTCAGAATTCTCTGATTTTACATTGCTTAGAAATTCATACAAGTAATAATACATTAATATTTCTATGTATTAAAATTTCACATATGTGTTATTCATATTCATATTCCATTGCAGATCTCCCATTGTCTTAGCCTCTTGTAAGCCAACATGTGCTTGCTGACTGGACTTCAACAAATGTCCAAGGTCTATGCCCCACCTTGCCCAATTCAAGGAGGAATAACCCTTTTAAAATGTCTGTTTTCCCCCTCATTTCTGCTTCTTCATGTGCATGAGAATTTCAAAGCAAAGTAGGTATGACAGCCTGGCCTACCTTTGATTAATAGTTCAGTCCCTTGCTTGATGCCCTTAAGAAACAACTATGTCAGGGTGTTTGAAGTGTCAAGTCCAATCTAAAGTGAAATCTCACATTTTAACAGGCCTCTCATAATTAACACGTACAGTATCAGTTGTGCTGGCCAAGAGGGTAAGGGGCCGGATTGTGCCAGGTCCCTTACACCACACAGTGTTGTCTGGGAGGGCCTGGCTGGCCCCCTTCCAGTCTTCCTGCTGGCTCAGTGTGCTGTTTACATCTGGGTGCTTTTCCTGTCACTTGCTAAGCCACCAGAGGAGAATGAAAAATTCTAGTGCTGTTGGTGCATAAGATATTTGGCCAAGGTCCAGAGAGGTGGCCAGTGGGCTGCTATGCCACATGATTATGGAATTCTGCCTTTATTTGGGAACCAGAAAGGGCACAAGCAAGTAGAGTGCAAGCTACAAGCACCTCTGATGAGGATTTGTTTGGTTTGTCCTATGTTTGGTGCCAATGAGCAAAAATCCTGAGCCTCCAGCTTCCTTGTTCATGCACACATTCAACAGATGTCTTGCATTATAGACATAATGCTGTATGGCATGAAGCTCATCTAATCAGTGTTCATTAAACATGTACATATAAGGGAGCCAGATCCTGGCCAGCCTGTCCTTTCTATCTGGCCACAGACACTTGACAATTCACACGGAAGTATTGAGAGGAGTACGTGTGCCCTGGTATTGCATTGTGACTGGGGAGTTCACTTTACAAAGACAAGAAATGATTTTTTTACTTACTTTTGCTTCTTGAAACAGGACTTCCCCTCCCCAACATCAGATTCTGGAAGCATCTAGTTGTTTTTCTCCTCTGAAAACAATATTTAAAAAATTGGGTTTCTTAACCTTCCCCTCTCACATTATCACGACTACAACCATGACTTGGATTTCAAATTTATACGTTACTGAATGTGAGAGTTTATCTCTATAAAGCAAAGCTGATAAGTTGTGAGGCAACGGGAAGCTTGACTCCTAAAAGGTAACAAGCCAAAAACAATTTTCTTCCACAAAGATAGGAAAACTCTTCTGCCAAAATGACAGACATGCCTTCTGAAATGGATAAGGACTTAGGTGCTAATCATTGTCTTTGACTCAATAACCCTTTCACAGGCAATCTTCCTATTAAAGAGACTTCCTATGATGGAGCCGGTGCAAGCAGGCCCCTACGAGGGTTATTGTGATGATACATTGTGTACCCCAATAAAAATTATATGGGGATCAGAGGACAGAGCCAGCCACTAGATGCCACACAGTGATGACACACACTCTTAATCCTATCACTTGGGAGGCAGAGATCCATCTGGATCTCTGTGACTTCAAGGCCACACTGGCAACAGAGCCAAACATGGTGGCACACACCTTTAATCCCAACACTTGAGATCTCATGCCTTTACACGGAAGCACTCATGCCTTTAATCCCAGGAAATGATGTCAGGGTGGAGAAAAGTATATAAGGCATGAGGAAACAGGAACTCACTCTCTTGAGACTGAGAATTTTGTAGAGGTAAGATCATGACTGGCTTGTTCTGTTTCTCTGATCTTTCAGCTTTCACCCCAATATCTGACTCTGAGTTTTTTATTATAAGACCTTTTAAGATTGGTGTTACAGGTTATGTCAGTTGGAAACAATCTCCAAGACCTAATGTCAGGGCCTGCTTAGTGAGATGTCTCCAACTTCCCTGATTTTGCATGCTTTATGCAGAAGTGAGATGCCAAACCAAGACAGGTGAGCTTCCAGAATCAGAAAGTATAGTCTGTAACCGCAGTGGCACAGTCATACACATTCTCCAGAGTCCCTGACCCAAGAAGATTGATAGCAACAGATGTTTTTTATTATATCACAATAAATACATTAATTAAATTAAAACATCAGAGTCTCCTCTTGTGTGGGTTGACAGGTCTGTCTGTACAACAAAGTAATTTAGCTGAACAATGAAAAACAGCATTTACTTGGGTGAATGATGACTCATGATAAATGTACAGAGTATGCATGGAACAAGTATAACCAAAGGGACCCTTCAATTTCACAATGAGGCCAAAAGCCAGAGGTCAAGCTCCTGCCATGGGATAGACATGACTCAAAGCACTGTGGGAACTATCCCATTGCAGGTGGCTCATATTGCATGGCAAACTCTTCAAATCTTGTTCTCTATATTTCTCCACTCTGCCCAGAGCTCCAGGTCCTACTTCCTTCTTACCTGATATGACTCAGCTGAGCTAGTTTATTTTTCATTACTCTGGGATTTAAACTAAATGTTCTCCCTGTCTTTTTAGCTCAACTGGCCCATGACTGGTGGTGCAGGCACAGCCATTAGTTTTTCAATGAATCCATATGTAATTTTCCTTTGATGCTCTCAGACCAAAGTGGATGGTAAAAGCAGCTAACTCCTTCCACAGGCCCCATTTCTATCCTATTATATCTCTTTACCAGTGAGTCAAAAATAACATTACAAGCAGATTCCATAATTTAGATTTTAAGCATTATAAAGTATTCATGCAGGAGACATTTCTGGGCCTCTACTGCAAATGTAAACTCTGGGCATATAGGCTAGTCTTTGGCTGCCATTTGCTGGTGGTCTCAATCAAAGAAGACCCTCTTTTAGAATCCATTTTAATCCATTAGGCCTTCCAAATAATCTCTTGAATAACCTTGTAGGTCTGTTTGGAAAGCATTCTATGGAGACAGTCTTCAATATCACCTAAGTTAGCAGCTTTGATTTGAAGATAATTAAAACTTACTAATTGAAAATATTCCTTAATGATTTGTCTAAAATTTTCACTCTTAGTTAATTAAACAAAATAAAGGTATTGATCAAACATTCAAAATGCTTATTGAATGTCACTATATTTTAATCATCCAGCTAAATGAGACAGTCTGTCAAAAGCAAAGCAGATCTAGTATTGCTATTCTGATACCTGTAGTCTACAAAGACAACTAACTGAGATTTCTGATTGTGAACTTCATCCATGTCATTCACAGTCACAGGATCCTGTGGCCATACCCTCCAACAGGGTTATACATCCACTGTGCATCTTCGACCTGTGAAACATGCCTGTGGTGGATCAGCACCCAAGCTCTTCTCAGAAATGACTGGGTGTAAGAGACCTTTGTCTTCCTTCCTGGTACTAACCAGGTAACTGCATTATCTGGCCATATTTTGTCCCACACAGGTCACATTGTATTGCAGAAAAATATAATAAGACTCATGACAGAAAGCATTAGACATCCATACTTTTACAGGGGAAAAAAAGAAAGAAAAATAAATACATAAATAAATATAAAAATTTTAAAGTTCACTTTTCCTCTTTCTCCACTTCTCACTTCACAGGCATACTTTTCACAGAGCCAATGGAGGAAAACATCAAAAAAAATATTAAATAAGCAAACTTAGGATCAAATGAGAAAACACAGCAACTTCTCATGACACAGGTATACAGTTCAGAGGAACCCACCCCGGCACTAGATGAAGTCCATTCCATTAGAAAGAACAAGGGGACAAGGAGGCCTGGTGGCAGCAGCAGATAACCTCCTGGGTTCCTGGGCTGCAAAAGCCTCCATGTGTTTTCAGTTTGAGAGAAGAACCCATCCCCCACCCCAGTATCAGCAGAGGCAGTAAGAAGTTTTCCAGGGAGAAATACAGTCAACCAATGGGGTTACAGATCTATTGTGCATCCCTTGAAATTCCCTACTGCCTCTGTTGATATTGGGGGGTGGACCTATTGCTGACCAGTACCCAGGTTCTGTTCAGAGCTAGAACACAGACTGAAACCTAGAGAGAAGAGTGTAGAAATGGGTGATTCCTCAAAGACCCCCTCTACATGGACACAAATGCATTGTCTTACTTGACTTTTTAATCTTTCTGTTTTCTTTGGATTCTCCCATATGCAGAACAACTATTGGTTCGTGATATAATCAATGCTAACTTTCTGATAGTAGCTTCCCCAGATTTAAAAGATTATGCAGAACCCCCTACATGACATGAAAACTCCCCAGCTAAATATAAACCTAAATGCATATTGCTATTCACAATTCCTATTGCTTTTTTATTTAAATCAAATCGTAAATGTTTTTAAGCACAAAGTTTGTGTTCTGCTGTCCATGTAGCCCAATGAACCATTCAGATGGGAACTAAGGCACATTCATAACCAGGCAGCATAAGCCAGGCCATGAAATAAGACTATCTTGTATAAAAGCTGTGTGTGCTTCAGTGTGCCTTACACAGTAGTGAACATAGTTTAAGCACTTGTGTCACATATATCTCTTATTCTATGTTCCCCAAAAATTCATTTCACATCTTTTTAATTCATTTCTTTTTGTTTCCTGAATTCTTAGAAAGTCATTCAATCCTGATTCTTTGTGGCTTTAAGGATTTACAAAAGCTCTGCCTAAAATCTCTGAGCCTGCCCTGGCTGTTCTCCATCCCACACAACTTTACATTTCTATCCAGTATTTTGTGCCTGATGTGTATTAAAATGTAGCTCTCTAAGATGAAGCTGGACAAACTTGTGTGCTACTAGAGTTCTGTGAGTTCAGTAAAGTGAGTCACCCTAGAAGATTGGAGTACTAGTCTTAAATATGTAGTCAAATGTATTCATGACACTGTTATTTACATTGAGATTTTAAATGTTAAGACTTCTTATGATTGAGTTAATATTTATACTTTTGATATCACATAGTTGCTCAATTCTTAATGTTAGCACTTGTGGCTTCTAATCCACATGTAGCAAAAACAAGTGATCTCACTATCTGCATGAGAGTAAGTTCCAGTTGAGAACAAAATGCCTTTGGTGACCATTGGCCATCTGAAACAAAATTAAGTAGTAAAGCATTATAGTCATATTTCCAAAGAACTCAGTCAGCTTAACCCAAAGAGCTACATTAAGTCAATTATTACTGCAAGTGATTACACACTTTCCATTTTATTAATTTGAATGCTCTCTGAAGTCACTGACAGAGGGGATTTAACCTTCAAGATGGATCTTTGACATGCTTATCAATTAATGATTGTTCTCCTCCAATGTGGATTACCAATCAGTCGTAAGTCATCCTACCAAAGAGAAATACTTATCTTTAGATAAGTAAGAAATCCTTTGGTAGAATGGATAAGTTTTGTTCTCTTAAAAGTGTTATGAAAGATGTAGAAGAAGTTAATGTTTGGCAAACAAGAAAGAGAGGAAAAGAGAAGATAATGACAAGGTATGCCTCAGGCTCCCAGAAGATACTTTCTAAATATAGGAGGCAAGTGGTGGGATACTTGACTTATTCTATATAATTCAAACTGTGTTTCTCCAAAGTTAAACCATATTCTTCCCTTAACTTATGTTATTTGTCAAAATGCAGGAGAAATAATTGTATCTAACTGTGTTTTTTCTTAAATATATTTTATTGCTAGCTACTGACAACACAATAAATAATTATACATACTGATGGGAGGATGTAAAGAATGAAAAAACAACACAATGGAGGAAGAACTGGCTGCAAAATCCACATATTGCAGTCTCATGGTTATCAAAAAGAAAAAACCTAATGTGAATTAGTTTCATTTAACAAGCCATAAGCTGACAGATTATCATTGCAACATCTTTGGGAAAGCAGAATATCTCACACATTGTATCAGGTACCTCATAATTGATGGCCCAATGAATCAGTGTATATTGAAAATTTGTTTAACTCCTATCTAATAGCAGTCACTCTAAAAGACTGGGTCATTTGGGACTAGGAACCAAGCAGTGTGGTACATGCTTATTACCCTGGTATTCAAGAGGTGGGTAGAGATAAAAGGATCAGCAATTTAAGGCCAGCTTGAGACACACAGAGAAACCCTGTATCAGAAGGAAGAAATAAGGAAAAGGGGGGACCACACAAGACAGGAGAGTAAGAACTGGAGATGGAAACATCAAGATTTCCCTATGAAAGAAGATAGTTTACAGAGACTGAATGGAAGTTCTCCCTCACCCAAGCTTTATACAGGAAACAGAAAAAGCCCAAGAAATACAGAAAACAGGCAGATGCTATGTAAATGTCTTATAGAAAAAAATGCACCTTTAGGTGCTGATGCTTTTTATACTTTCCTTGGCCCCTAGTTCTCTTCCACTCTCAGAAGTACATTTCCATTCTTAAATTAACTATTTCTATTTCTAACCATATGGCCTTGGTCTTGAGACACCAGAGCCTAGATAGAACTGGGTGCCCTTTGAACTCAGATCTGCAACTAGGACTTAGCGTATTCATCTCTTTTTCAGATACTGGTCAAACCCTAAGCATGCTTTTCCTGAGATTCAGGGTTTTCTCACTGTGTCTCTGATTTCTATGCCAAATTTTAAAACCATAGCTTTCTCTCCTTCTCCCTCCTCCTGGCATATGCCTAAATTTACAGCATGTGTGCCTTTTTTGTTTGTTTCTCAAACTCTAATAAAATTATTATTTCCATTCTTGTGAGTATGTTTATAAACTCTTTTATTAGCAAAGCCAGAACTCAAAAGAGAATCTTAATTTCCTTTGTAACAGGGAGCAGGGAGGGAGAGGGGGAAGAAAGGAAAAAGAGAAGAAGAAAGAGAAGAAAAAAATATTAAATATATTTAAGAAAACATTGATGTTGTTGACCACAGAATTGCAAATTTACATTGCATAGTATCAGTTGGCAGAATCAAAGTTGAATCTGTTTCAGGCTACTGATGTCCTAGACATTCAACCGCCAATGCCCCTGTTCATATAAGCAAAGCAGAGAGAGAAACTCTCAATTTTACCCAATCAGATCACAAGGGCCTGTTCTTTCTATACAGTAAGTCTGGAATCCATCTCATTTATTTAAAAAAACTAGAAGCACCATGCTGCAGACTCTATCTGTTAAATAAGAATCAAGACTTTCCACATTAAGGTGGAAAAACACATATTCTGTCCAGGATATGTAATCTGTATATGTATTTTATGTGTAATTATAAACCACTTTTGAGTTTTCTATTGGTTGTCGCAAAAGCCATTGCTATATCATTTATTTCCAACTATAAGATCATTTATAGCCTAAGTCACAGATTCGGTGGCTTGAACAGAATGCATCCATTTTCAACATTAAGAATAAAAATATAAAAACAAGATACAGATGGGAGGAGGAAAGAGTACATACAGTTAATATTATCTCAATTAAATGTAAGATTAAGGTGTATTTATTATGAAATCATCACTAGGGTAATAGAAAACCAAGGATTAGAGAAATATTACATTTGGCCATAACTACACAGATAATAGAGGTGGTGATCATTTTCTTTTTTCAGAATAGTCTAGTTTACTTTAAGTGACCTAAATAAGTCTTCTGCCTTTAACATACCTAAGATCACCTAAGCATCTTACTGAAACAAAGATTCAGTTCACTAAGGAAGTCCAAGCAAAGTTAAGACTTCATTCCTAACTTGCTGATCCTGAGAATCTCATCATCATCTTCATCATCAGGAGACACCAAACTTCAAGAGCATTCTGGAGAAGTGAGAAGCTTCTGAATATGAAAGAAATCTACAGGCATGTGTTGGTTGAGCTTTGTTTGAAACCCGTTTACTTGATCTTTCCAGTATGTTAATACTTTTGAAAAATGCCTGTATGAGAAAGAATATATAAAGAATAAAACTCTGCTCTTGACCCCAAAGATTGGACAGGAAGCGATGGTGATTATTAGAGTGCATTCTGCCTGTGTAACCAAAGGGCAGCATGCTCATCTCTTCTCAAAGTCCTAAGCTCAGTTGAAGTTTGCTCTTCCTGGAGGAGATTTGGAAAAGCAAACCCAAGGGCACTAAACAGAACATCTATATTCTTGTCAGTCAAGAAATCCTAAATATGAAAATTTATTACATTGTAAAAAAGATGACACAAAATGAAAATATATAATAGAAATAATTCTAAAATAACCACAACTTGTCCTAAAAATCCATTTCTACATAGTGACATACAATTTCTATAGACTTATAAAAAAGGAAGAGATGATAGCAACTTTCCTAATGAAATGCTTCTTTCCTTTAAAAAAGAAAGTTACCCATGGGTTCTTTAAATAACAAACATCTTTAGTGCATTTAAGATTCATGCCAGCTTAAAATTCACCAGTATTCCCCGGGATATGTGTGGTAACTACAGGCACACCCTCAAAGCCAGATCAGCAAAATGACTTTGTGAGGAGCTGGCCATTACTGCAGGGGAATTTCAGAGGTGCCAAACATCTGGACATCTGGCTGGTTATTTTGTCATTCCTCTGTGTCTAAATGTCCCTAAACTTGATAGAGTTAACACCAACATTTGATATAACAGTTTCTCAACAGTAGTGTATTTTAAAAGATGAAGGAAATTATAATTGCCCACTCAACATGAGGAACCATTCTTTTACAAATGTACGAATCATAAGAGTTCAAATAAATGTCAAACATGTAAAGAACTTTCACTTCTAATGCTGGCTTAATGTAAGTTATAGCTTTAGAGTGGCTATAACTTTTTTCAATATTTTCTATCACTCTCTGAGTTCAACTTGCTGGGAAAAAAACAGAATTTCTTAATATTAGATGAAAATTACATGAAATTTGTCTTTAGAAATATTCATCAAAATTGAGTAAGAACATAATCATTAGCAGTAAGAGGAGCTGTTGATTGTTTTTAAGTAGAACCTATTGATTGATTTTAGCAAAATTGGTCCCTTGAAAACAGTTTTGTCTTCATGTTTTAATAGGAAATACCTATAAAACTACATCAATCAGTATCAGGTATTGCTTCTCTCCAGACTTCGTTGTATTGGCCACATAGCAGCATGAACATTGAGACATTTTAGCTATCTAATTTTGTATCTGAAAAGTCAGGCTTTACATCTTCAGGATAATATCAGGGCACTTACTTTTTGCTTCATCAACCTACTATTGTTTTATAATATAAATGCAACACCTCTCTGCCATGATGATCTATACACTCAAACTGTAAGCCAAAATAAATTTCTCTTTCTTTAAGTTGCTTTTACCAAGGTTTTGTGTCTTGTGAGGCTTTTTGTTTGTCTTTTCCAGCAATGATCAAAATAACTAATATAGTGTTCTTTTTTAAAAAAACAAAATAAAATAAAACACTATTCTTTCTTAAGTACATTCTCCCTTGGGGAAATAGTCATTGTCCATTGCCACACTCCAAAATTCTCCTTGCACAACACAGTGTTCAGACTAAGAACACCACTGTTATGATCCATCATTGCTTCTTACAATCAATTATTTTCTGATGTGTAATTTATAAAATATGTATTAATATATCTGAATAAAAGTAACAATATGTTAATGACATTCATCATTTTAATAATCAGCTTTACATGTTCAATAATGAAGAAACCCAGAATCAACATCAAAGCAGAGACAGTGAAGTCAGTATATTTACTTTTACAACTACAGATAAGTTAGTTATAAGAATAGCTATAAGAATATATGTAAATGTTATAACTATAGATAAGTTCTTACCCCTCATCAAAGAAGTTTCTTTTTTCAGCAGACAGAGGCTTATTACAGAGATCTACAACTGGTCAAATGCAGAGAACAAGTGCCTATCTCCAAATGGACTTCTACAATACAACCCCTATACATACAGCTCACAGAATATTGTGGAAGAGGGAGCAGAAAGACTGTGAGAGCCTAAGGACTGGAAATAAATCTCTAAGATAGTGTCTTCTGGATATGATAGGAAACTCCCAAAGTACAGTTGCCCCTTTAAAAGACTCCGTAGCCACTTTTAAAACTACTCTTAATTACTTATTGCTATACCCATAGATAAATAACATCTCTCAACCCTTATCAGAAAACTTCCTTCTTGTAGTAGGTGGCAGTTAAGACAGAGATCCACAACTGGCCAACATGCAAAGATGGTGGAGTGTCTGGCCCTTAATGGAACATACCATCTCTCTCCTCCAATTATCAAGTATCTTCAAGGAAGATCCTTCAAGGAAGGGATGTGGAAAGATTTTAAGACACAGAGGTTTTTGATGACTTTAAGGAAACAGTCTTTTCCAGACACAATAGGGCAATTGCACAAATAAACTCACAGTGATTGTGACTGTTGTGCCCAGATTGCTTCCCTAGCATTTGGGAAACAGAGACAGGTGAATCTCTGTGAGTTTGAGACCAGCCTTGTCTATAGAGTGAATTCCAGAATAGCCAAAGCTACTCAGAGAAATCCTGTCTCAAAAAAAAAAAAAAAGAAAGAAAGAAAAGAATGAAAGAAAAAGAAAAGATGAAAAAGAAATGAAAGGAAAATGTAGGTGGTTAAGACATATACACTATTATAATATGCATTAAACTGGTAACTCACTATGTGCTTTTTAAGCTTATTGAAAGTGAACTAGGCACAAGAAAGCCTTCCCTTATCTCATATTCAATCATGTTTATGTCAAATGTCCTCCAAAGTCTTAGGTCATGTTGTATCCTTGAGAAGAGCTAGAAGGTACACCATTGAAAACAGAGGTTACTATTGTTTATCCCATAGTATAAAAGTGCCCGTGATAGGAATGTAAAGCTTAAAATCCATCTGTAGAGGAAAAAGCTTTATCAGGAACTCTTGCTAACAGTTTCAGCACAGCTTCTCCAGTTGATTTCTGCCGGATGTTTGTGAGCCCACTATTTGATGGTGTTTCTTGTGTTTGCTCGATCAAGATACTCTAGTCAACTCTGATGAATTTTGTATCTGATTTAATGATATATTGCTATCTGTCTGCTTCTTCCTCCTATACTTACTATTTGTTCTTTCACTTTTGTTTGATACAATAACTTACTCATCTGAAACTCAAAGTACAGCAGTTGTAGATCCTTCTCCAGATCATACAGAACAAGTATTAAGAACTAATAATTATAGTTTACTTTTAATTTTTATTAAATATTAGAATTGTAGTAAGAAATTAACATATGTTATTGTTCACAAACATTCGGAGGTAGTTATGTACACTTGCCTTTTTCTTTTTCTTTTTTTTAAAGATCTATTTATTTATTATGTATACAGTGTCCTGCCTGCATGTATGTCTGCAGGCTAGAAGAGGGCACCAGATCTCATTATAGATGGTTGTGAGCCACCATGTGGTTGCTGGGAATTGAACTCAGGACCTCTGGAAGAACAGTCAGTGCTCTTAACTGCTGAGCCATCTCTCCAGCCCTACACTTGCCTTTTTCATGTAAAGCGTGAAGAAGTAGGCATCAAATATATAATGACTCATCTACAAAGAGAGAAATAAGAACTCAAGTTGTATTTGCAGTGTTTTCACTTTTTCACATTTAATTCTGGAGAGAATGGGGAGAGGATCGTGAAGTTTCCTCTCCTATTGACTCACTTTCCTTCTTTTCAGTTCATGTTTCTATCTTAAACGCTGAGGTTCCAGGCCTGACCTTGGGAGCTTTATTAAGCAGTTTCCTCTGTCTGACCTCCACGCCAATATGAATAGTTCCCTGCCATCACAGGACGTATTGAATGTCCCTTTTCCTACAAGAATTTCCAAAGCAGTTCAAACAAAACATCAGGACTTTCATTAAAATGTAGTTTGTGAGTCTTTACTATGTGATTTCATGCCTTCAAAGGAAGTGGCCTATTTCAAATTATCATTAATATTTTTGGCAATGCTGGTTTTCATAGCACATGTATCTGTGATAATTAACTTTGGTTGTAAACTTGATGGAATTGAGGGATGCCTAGAAAATTGGTACTTGGCTCTATCTGATGATGTTGAATGCTGTAAGTAGAACTTAGTAAGAATTTTTGGCGAATACAAAGAATCAATGAAGATTTTTTGTTCTTTGGAAAGATTAACAAGATTGACCAGCCTTTAGCCAAAAATAACCAAAAGAAAGAGAAGTACCAAATTATAGAATTAGAGATGAAAGGGGAGACATTACAACAGACACTTAGGGAAATTATGAATAATAAGGATATGCTACAAATAAAAATCTGAAAGAAATGAGTGAATTTCTAAATGCATACAAGGAATCAAAAGGCCATTATGATAACAGAGATGTGGACAGGAAAGGTTAGGCTTGTGAGGGTTCTCATGGCAATGAAGACAGTTGGAAGTCATCTGTATAATATTCTGGCAAAGAATTTGGTTGAATTCTGTCCATATCTTGAGGGTCTTTGGAAGGGTTGCCTTAAATGTGATGGACTAGGTTATCTCTAGAAGAAAACTCAATCTCAGCACTTGTGACACTGAAGCTGACACTTAGCCAGATTTATAGTGAGAATCAGAAGCAATGCGAAACAGAGCAGATCTCATTGCAGTTTTATGAGAAAAGGGACACATTTAAAAGAGTTTTCTTTCTAACACCAAAGAAAATTAAGACAAATGTTTTCCACCTGTATTCTAAGAAAGAAGCCCTGAGTGTATTTCAGAAATCAGCAAGACCTCTTGCTGGAAAGACTTGGAAAGACAGAAATTCAAAAGTGTTTAGGAGACTTTCCAAGATAGAACTTTTGGTAAGAGAATCAGGGTACCTTACATGCCCACAGTGTCTGGACACTTGTGTCCAGGCAGTAGAAACCATTTAAATGTTGTTGAAGAAAACCCATGTCCAGCTCATATGGCATCAAACCTTGGTGATGTCATCTATATAACACATTTTTCAGGGAAACAGAATGCAAGAGTCATGGTCATAGTTTCTGCTGATATTTCAAAAGAAAGCCTGAGGTCAGGCAGTGTGTGGACTTCCTCACAGGGTGAATTGTGGAGCTGTAAGAATGAAATATAACTTATAACAGAGACCCCAGCAAGTTAGAGGTGCCAGGAAGGTTGAAAAACTGTGAAAGCAAGCTACAGGGGAAAGTAGAGTTGAACTGAGAGTGGAGTGCAACAATCACAGTCTCCTGAGCAGGTCACACCACTCTTGGGAACCCACATGGAGTTTGGGGATTTAATGTTTGGCTTTCTGGGTTTTGGTCTTGTTTGGAGCTTGTTCCACTCTGCTCCTTATTCCTCCCTTTTGGTAGTGGTGCGCCTTTTATAACATTGTGCATTGGGAGGGCATGGCTTCTTTTTCACTTTTACATGGGCTAATAGCGGAATTGTCTTCAATCTTGAAGGAGAATTTGAATTTTTACTTTTGAGCAAGGCTACAACTTCTGAGACTTAAGAGACTGAATAGATTTTCCATTTGTGAGATGGTTGTGAAACTTTGGGAACCATGGGTGCACATGATTTGCTATAATTTGATCTTAAGCATTCCATAAAGGCCACGTGTTGGAGAATGAGTACCTGGCTTGGCACTATTGGGAGTTTTATCTTTGAAAGATAAAACCTAGTGGGAGGTCTTGGGTCATCAAGAGTTGTGTCCTTGAGAGGAATTTACTCTCTCTGTTCTGCTTCCTATCCCTGAGATGAGTAATTTTGCTCCATCACATGCTTCTTTTTTGTGTTCCTACCCTGATGTGTTCTTACTATCTATCCAAAAGCAATGGCTTGAACTCTGAAACTTTCTCTTTATAAGTTTTTATCTCCATTATTTGTTCAGCATGTCACGAAAACCAAACAGAGCAAAGGAGATGAGCACTATGGTAGGTAAAAAACAGAGTGCAAGGGAGCCCCCACCTGGCCTGCAGAGGTCAGTGAGAGATCAGTGACAAGGTTAGACTAGGATATCAGTCAATAAAAGCAAGGAGTGGAAAGAAAGGAAAGTGTAAAAATAAATAAATCTTAAAGATTAAAATAAATAGAATTCTAAAATGCACATGGTGCAACACATACATACAGGCAAAATACTAATGTACATAAAAATTAAATAAAAATATTTTAAAAGAAAACGCACTAGACAGGAGACCATGAATTTCTAAACTCTCAGATTGGCTGGAGTACAGGGCAAAGCTTATTGTTAGTGTGAAGAACCTCTTTTCTGTCCTTAATACAGGTGTCTTGATATCAGCAATAAGAAAGGCAGCTCCTGCAGTAAAAGCAAAGCTCATGTTCTCCAATCTGAGTATTGTTAATGTTTTACATTCCTCTCTGTTGTCTCCAAAGCGTACTGTTTTTAAACTAGGATAGGGGTTGGTTTCTTCCTGAGCTGCTTAAGATTTTGGAGGTGGGGGGAGGGGTCCTAACAAAATTCGTTTTATTCATATTGAATTTAATTCACCTGTGGTGGAAGAACCGCCCCAGATCTCTCTGCTTAAAAGACCAACAACAGGCCTGACTCTTCTAAAATTCAACTTATCCTCTTCACTTCCACTCAGGCCCAAATCCAGGATCCAGTAGAGAGATAGTCTGCCAGAAAAGGGCAGCTATACCTGATATTCCTCGTAATAAGAGCGGATAAGAAACATAGGCAGCATGTATGAGGTTGCTACTATGTATTGATCTGTCAGAGTAATTAATTATCAAAAAAACAAACCTTCAGGATTTAATATATGGGACTATGCAGCACTTTTCAGTCTCTATCTTACAATGTATCATTGTATGTGTTATTTTTAATCAAGATATTTTACCTTCTGCAGAATTTATATGAAATGTAAAGAGTTTGGTGTTGCTTCTGAGCACATAAAATGTCATTTGGCTCAGATATTCCTATAGACCAGTTTGACTGTTCAAATTCTCTTATATGCCACAGATAGGTTTTTTTATGTTGAAGATTAATATGCACATACAAAGTTATTTCCACTGTTGCCATAGAAAGATAGGATGTTGAAACTTCCAAAGGGCAAGACACTAAGGTATTTTGAGACATTCTTCCTATAGTTTGAGAATCACTGATTTAAAGGAAGCTAATATTCATCTAAAATTAAATACGCACTTTTCACAGACAAGGCAAAGTCCTTTTTAAAATGCTGGTGCTTAATTTACATTGTTTATCATTGTAGAAAATAATTTTCCTGTCTCTTGAAATGGATATGAGTGAAGGCAGATTATATACAACTTTCACTTCTCTGTTGTTTTCTTTCTATCATATAATAAAATTTTCTTCAGAAGCAAATTAGCTAAAATCTAGTAAAATAAATAATCCTCCCAATAAACCTATGAGTTGTTTAGATTTTTTTGTCAGCTTAACACAAGTTAGAGTTATCTAGAAAAGAGAACCTCAGTTGAGAAAATGCCTTATCATATTGCCTGTAGGTAAGTCTGTATGGTATTTTTTTTGGTTCATGATTAATATGGAAGGGCCCAGTCCACTAGGGGCAGGTGATCATGAGTATTATAAGAAAGCAGGCTGTGTGGAATATTCCTTTACACTGTGTGAATATATGTTGCTATGATTGGTTAAATTAAGCAGCTGACTGGTCAATAGCTGAATGGGATAACGTTAGGCAAAAGAAGCAAACTAAGAATGCTAGGGAAGAAGAAGGACAGAGTCAGGAGTCATGAGCAGAAGCAGAGAGGAGCAAGATGGAAAAGGTACCAAGCCTTGTGGAAAATCATAGATATAAGTATGAGTTAATTGAAAATGTAAGAGTTAGTAACAAGCCTGAGCTATTGGCTGAACATTTATAATTAATATTGAGTCTCTGAGCTATTAGCTGAACATTTATAATTAGTATTGAGTCTCTGTGTCAGTTATTTGGGAACTGGTGGGCGGTAAAGAAACTTCCACCTACAAGGCTGAGCAAGCCATAGGGAGCAAGACAACAAGCAGTATTCCTCCATGGCCTCTGCTATATTTCCTGCCTCCTGATTCCTGCCTTGTATTCTTGCCTTAGTTTCCCTCAATTGACTGCGAATAGGCATATATAAGTCAAATAAACCCTTTCTTCCCAAGTTGCTTTTGGTCATGGTCTTTATCACAGCAATAGAAAAGTAAACTAAGACAGCCTAGAATATAGTTTCTTGCTAGTTTTCTCTTTTTAGCTTATGAAATCCTCGACAGTAAACAGTTGGTCATTTAGTAAAAAAGGAAATTATCTGAATTTAATAACTACCCCCCCCCAATATTAGTTAAGCTAATAGAAATTACTTCAGGTGAATTACCTCCAGCTTTTTTCAGAAAGTTGGGTTTTTGTTGTTGTAGTTTTGAAACATCACAGAATTATATAGTTTTAGATTAGGGACAATGTCCAACCACTAAGGCTCACTTCATATAAAAAGAATTGGAGTGACCAAGTAATATTCCACTCTACCTTCAAAGTCCTTGTGAGCTTGCATGTATGGTCCTGTGATCAGTCTTGACTACTAAGGAACTTAAAACATACAGAATTCTGGTAAGTGGAGAACTCCACAGAATTCATCCTGAAACTATTGTGTGAAAGTTGAGCAAACAATAATAATGAATAATACATTCTTTAAAGTAAGTGTTTAAAGTCTGGAAATGTTTATATTGTGTGAAATGAGGTATACTTGGAGTCATTTTAGCATAGAGCTTTGCAAGATTGAACAAACACATGGCATATATAATCTTTGATTGTCATATTTCTTGTCCAGGAACCAACCAAACACATTTTCTCTATTGTTTATGCATTTAACTATCTATGCTGTGCTCTGAGTTAAGTACAATACAATTGGGTGACAGAAAGGAGTCCCACAAGGAACCCGTTTGTCTCACTGGAAAACAAAAAAAAAGACAAAAGGATAATATTCACCACTAGAAAGGCTTGTTGTGCTGGTAGAATTTGAAGGGGTGGATTCTGTTACATTGTTGTTTTGTTTAGTTTGTCTTTAAAATTGAAGCTTTTGATTCTGTGAAACAGTTTTAAATGGGTCCATGTAAGTTTAAAATAGTATGTGATTAAGCAAGATATCATCACAATAACCCAGAAGCTTTGTAAGTTCCACTGCACTGTGATTAGTGGTGCCTAGATCTGCAGATACCAGAGTACTAGGTGGATGCTAACTTGCTGAGAAGGAAAGCTATTGGGCAGTTGGAGTCACTCTTACCAGAGGAACTTTTTGTCCCTTTATACTTGGATAGAAAAAGGAAAGGAGCCGGGCGGTGGTGGCGCACGCCTTTAATCCCAGCACTTGGGAGGCAGAGCCAGGCGGATCTCTGTGAGTTCGAGGCCAGCCTGGATTACCAAGTGAGTTCCAGGAAAGGCGCAAAGCTACACAGAGAAACCCTGTCTCGAAAAAACAAAAAAAAAAAAAAAAGAAAAAAAAAGAAAAAAAAAAAAAGAAAAAGGAAAGGAGGGCTGGAGAGATGGCTCAGAGGTTAAGAGCACTGACTGCTCTTCCAGAGGTCCTGAGTTCAATTCCCAGCAACCACATGGTGGCTCACAACCACCTGTAATGAGATCTGGTGCCCTCTTCTGGCCTGCAGTCATACATGCTGTATACATAATAAATAAATAAATCTTAAAAAAAAAAAAAGAAAAGAAAAAGGAAAGGAGAAGTACCCCATCTTATCTGCTTAAGATCTGTTTCTCATGAAATTTTACTTTGTCTTGCATAAATTTCAGTAGGAACCTATGCACTTCCACTGTATTGCATGCAACACATTAAATAAACTTAAAAAAAAAACCTCTAAAACTAAAAGAAACCCAAATTGGAAAATAAAACTGTTTACTTTTAAAGAGAGACACACCACCCAAGGGGCCACATTTTAGGTTCTCCCGTAGCTACTCATCCCACTCTATCAGGTACTTGATCTTCTAGAGCAACAGATCCAGTGAGGGGAAGGAGAAGGTGATGGAGAGAGGAGATGGAATTAGAGTTCCAGGATCCATGTAGAGCAGGGGCTTGGCACACAATGATTCCCTCCTCACCCCTGGCCAATGCAGGTGAGCACTTGCAAGGCACTGCATCTTCGCAACAGCCTGAGCAGCTGCAGGTTAAAGATCAAGGCTTTTAATGCTTGCGTTCTCTCCTTCTGATGTTGTACTAAGAACACCTTTCCCGATGTGATCGCTGACTTGGAGGATGTCCAGCTCCTGCCCAGAAAGCACCAATGAAATGGGAAACTGTGCAGTTGGTAATACTTATCACAAGAAAAAAAAATTAAGCAAGTAAATTGCTGTGCCCTTGTAAATGTGCCTGGCTAGATTCAAAAGATCAAACTTTCTTAAAGATGCAGCTTGAGCAGCAAGAGCCCGTGGTCCAGCACTGTCCCTACTCCAAGGACCTTCGCAGGTTGCTTGGGTCCCTCCAAGTGCAAAGCGCTCCCACCGTCTTCTTCAGACCCTGAAACCTGCCTGTGTCAGGCAGATCCCTCCTCGGGAAAAGTCCAGACTCTAGATGACACTCGATGTCAATATCGAGGCAATCAAGCCGCTCCTTTTAAATAGCCCAAGATCTACATTTAGACAAAAACAGATCTCAATTCCCGGTAAAGGCATTTCTGCTCATCCTGTCACTTGTGACAGGAACGGAGGGAAACAGACTGCGGGAGAGGGAGACAGGAGAGGCAGAGGAAGGACGAGAGAGGGGGAGACCAGACGCGGGTGGAGACGTGAGGGAGGGGCGGAGACTGAAGACTGGGCCTGGAGGGGACGGGGGAGGGGATGAGAGAGCGAGAGGCGGAGGGGCCTGACGAATATCCGCGCCCCAGAGCAGCGCTCGGTGGTTCTAATTAAAGCGGCGCTCGGAACCCGGGGGACCCGCCTGACGTCGGCGGCCGCGGGGATAAGAAGCGCCCGAGGACAGCCGGGCTCAGAGCAGCAGGGTCGGCGCTGTCCCCGTAGGAGCTGTGCGTCCTGTGTCCCTGCGCTGGACAAGTGAAGCTGGAGCTCATGAAGTAGTGTCGGAACTGGGAGACGGAGGAGCGCGGCGGGCGCGGAACCTACGGCGTGGGCTCAGGTGCCCGAGGGCAACGCGGGATCCACGGCGTGGGAGCAGGTGCCTGAGGGCAGTGCGGTACCCACAGCTGGCAGGTGCCCTTGTCTCTCAAGTCCAGGGTGGCCCAACTGCTCCGCACCTCCGGACCTGAGGCCGGGCTGCACCTGTGGCCTCCTATTTCTGAGAAGTGTCCAAGACCCCGCGCGCGGTTCCCGCGGTGAAAGAAAGTTGTGCGGCGCGGTCTCCGCGCGGACTCCGCGTGCGGGAAACTTGGACTCCGGCTGGTGGGGCGGCGGGTCCCAAGATCCGCGACACAGGCCACCGGGGCCATGCGCGTGTCAGGGCGCCCACTGTTCCTTATGCTGCTGCTGCTGAGCATGGTGGGGGACCGGGGACGTGCGCAGCCCCGGGGGCCTGCAGACCGGCAGACCTTGCTGAGATTGCTAGTTGAGCTGGTTCAGGAGCTGAAGAAATTCCACAATGGAGACAACAAGAGGCTGCAGCTCCTTGGCGAGTCCGACTTTGCCTTGGGCCGTAGGGAGGCCACGGATTATGGGGCAGACCCAGAGGAGCAGAGAGTGGGTGAGTGTTCCTCAGTGTAGACGTGAAGGACTTAGAGTGGGTAAGAGCTCAGCAGTGTAGACCATAATATGAAATAGAGTAAGGGAGGGTTCTGGCAGCATAGATTTGAAAGGCAGGAAGTAAGTAGTGAGTGTTCTGGCAGTGTAGACATATGAGGATAGAATGTGGAAGAGAGCGCCCAAGCAGTGTGAGTCTGAGGAACAGTGTGGGTGAGTGCCCAGCAGCTTAGACCACAAGGTACAGAAAGTTAATGAGATTGAGCTGTAGCAGTATAGACCAGTAGGATGAAGAGTGGATGAGGATCCAAGCAGTGTAGACTACAAGGAACAGACAGTGAGTATCTTAGCAGTGTAGACCTG
Source organism: Peromyscus californicus insignis (assembly GCF_007827085.1). Taxonomy (NCBI): domain Eukaryota; kingdom Metazoa; phylum Chordata; class Mammalia; order Rodentia; family Cricetidae; genus Peromyscus; species Peromyscus californicus. Next base: position 147,932 of record NW_026294492.1, on the reverse strand, counting down.
AGGGGGCAGAGAGTGGGTGACTGCTGATTGTCTGACAGTTCCAATCTACTTGGTAGAGAGTGAATGATTGTCCAACAATGTGGACCACGAGGACTGGAGTGGGTGAGGTCCTGGCGATGTAGATCTGATAGAGAGTGAGTGAAAGTCTCGGCAATGTGACCTGAGAAACCAAGGATGCCCGAGTGTCCATCAGTGTAGACCTGAAGGAAAAGGAATGAGTGAGGTACTGTCAGTGTGGGCCCTGAAAGACAGTTCTAGCCACAGTGTGTACTGAGGAGCAAAAAGTGGGTTTTGGCAGTGTGGATGAAAGGGCTACCTTGCATATCTGAAAGACACATTATATTAGTATTTTCTTAAATAGAATTTTTTTTAGAAACATAGTTTTAAAGACGAATCAATTTTAAAAATTTTTTACTAAGAATTTTTTGTGGTTTTTTGTTTTTGTTTTTTATTATTTCTCAAGAAAAAGAAACTGGCAGAAACAGGAGACTGTGTGTGAGCTTCTAAAATAACAATCCCAATCCACTGCTAAGATATGCTGATGCCCAGTTCAGAACACTCTGCTCCTTACAGAGGAGGGTTGCCAGCCCACCATTTCCAGCAGAGGAAGAAATGGCCACAGCTTCCCTGGTGGAGCCTTTCCCAGAGTGGCTCATGGGAATTTCTCAGGGAAGCATGCAAGCTTTTAATGCTTTCATGACACAATTAGGTCAAATATGATAGGGTCACTTTTGTGTAAACTGACTCAAGTAAGGAGTACATGAAGAAAGGCCTTAGGGAGTAGTCTCCACCTCCCTCATGGAAGACTCAATGTCAGTATCTCTCATTGGCTATTAGGAAAGAGGAGAATAATATTTCTGGTAAGAATAAAATGTGACATTACACAATCACAGAGAAGTTATTGGCCTCATGTGGGTCAGAGACTTAGAAAATGATTACAGAGACTGAAAATAAAGCAAAAACAATATCCAAACTCGGGGGAAAAAACAAACAGGAAGCCATCACTGGGGACCAGATGCCAACAAAAAGCATGATTATGAGTTGGTGTGTAAAAACCTTTCCTTAGGGACTCTACTTTGCCTTATAAACCAAGGTGATGTACATTCCCATCTGTTCATACCAGCCCCACTATCAGAGAACTGTAAAGAAATTTGATCTTTAAAATTACCTACAAAAGTATAGTGTTCAATACATCTTTTTGTTTTGTTTTGAAGGTTCAGGTTTATTTCTAGAATTTTTAAATGCTGTGGAATTTGATTTCAAAGTTCTTTAAATTAAAGTGGATACAAGTGATTCATCCCTTGGAACCTATCCAAAACCATTTTTTTTTTCAATCCTATAACTTTATGGCCTGTGACTCTTATCATATCCAGAGAGAATAGACTGATAATATTGGAGCTTTATGAGTAGCTAATGCTGTTTGAGAAAAATCATGTCCTGATCTAAGTGTCCGCATTGTATTACATGCAAATACCAAGTGTTCTCCTATTTTATCCAGTGCATTGTAGTATGGATAATGCAAGTCTCAAAAATTTCCTCCACATTCACTTAAGATCACACTTAATAGGTGCTTTGTTCAAGTAATACGATTTCTCACCCCTCATAGAGATTGTTCCTCGAGATCTAAGGATGAAGGACAAGTTTCTGAAACATCTCACAGGTGTGTGTTCCCTTCACTCCTCTGCCCTCCCTGCTCCTTTTTGCCCTGAGTCTTTGTGACTTTCTTCCTCTGTGTTCCAGGTCCTCTTTATTTCAGTCCGAAGTGCAGCAAGCACTTTCACAGACTTTACCACAACACGCGAGACTGCACCATCCCTGCATGTAAGTGAGCACCCAATAGGCAAATGGCGCTCCACTCTTCCTTCTCAGTGCAGGAGGTCTGCTTTTTGACAGGTCCCTACCTGTCTGGATTGGGGCAGGGTGCCTAGACATTGGAGCAGATGGTTTAAACTCTGCAAAACCACTGGAAAGTATTTACCTCATGGTAACCCATCTTGAAATGGCCTGAACCCTTCCTTTCATTCACATTCTCATTTTGTTTATGAATTCTGGCACAAAGTCCATATTCTAGTCTATTGGAGATCACACAGGTTAGGAGTGAGATGCTCAGGGGTCTGCTGGTGGTCAAAGTGTTGGGGTATAAACAGTCTGGTCGGCCTGAAATTTTCCCATCAAACTTTTTTGCCATCTCCATTGCTCTGACCAGTGCTATTTTCTTTCCATTAGTAATAAAAACTCTCATCACCTAAGAATTTTATTTGCTATTCCAAATGCTGCTCTTCTGGCTGTTCTTCTTCAGCTCAGAGACACAGGGCTTATACACTGGCCCATTTCTCATGTGTCTTTCCTTTAAATTTCTTTACATTTTCAACACACTTCATCTACTTATCTACTGAAGTATATTTTACTCCCCTCAAATGACCCCTTGCACTCTTCATAAAATCATTTTTTAAAAATGAGATGACAACTTTCACAGGAGAAAAGCCATGCAGACACACCAGGATCTGGCGGGCTGCTTTGAGAGATGATAAAGAGGACAGCAGCCCAGTCAGCAGACTGAAGTAGCCTTTCCTGCTTGACACAGATATACTGGTTACATGGAGTAGGATTTTTTTTCTGTTTAGGCAGCATAGCTTCTCTGAATATTGATGCCTGTCATTTACAGACTGCTTCTGTATGATGGACACTGCTAGGTAGGTTCATGACATCACATCTGTGGGTCTTGGCCCAGCAAAGTTTTCTCACTAGCATGTGTCAGACTTAGTCAGGTCTAAAGCCCAGGGTAAGCAAACATACTTCCTGTAGAGTTTTATTTTTCATTTGAACTTGCCATGTGAACCTCTTGTATCATTATCTCCCCTACTTTCTTGTGCAATGAAATATCTTCTGTTTGAGAATTACTAACTTGTTTCTTGGGGCCACAGAACCTTTTTATTGTTTAAGTGAACATCTATTTTATAAAAAATATCTCATACGATACAATAATATGATTCTAAATTTGAACATGACCTTCTAGCATTAAAACCCATTCCTTTAGAGATTAGGAGACAAAATTTAAATTGCTTGTCATAGAAACATCAAAGCACCAGGCTCAAGGCTCATGTTCCACCCTGCAAAGTTTCTTCAAGCTTCTCCCAGGGTGTCTTGCTATTCCCCACATTGTTGCATCCTTTGGTAATAATATATAAAGACTCCTGGTCACAGCTTAAACTGAGTCCCAAGTGGTGGAAGGTTGACACATTTGTGCATTGGGACAATTAGCCATTTCCATCTCTTTTTTCATTAAAACAGAATGATAGCCCTTCTGTGATGTTTTATGATGTTCAGAAATTCACTGAAATCCTGGGGTGCTAGAACTGCTATGGACCATAGAGTCCAGCCTTCCTAGATAGCCATAAGTGCTTGGTGGAATGAAGAACCAAATCTCTTATTCCTGACAAACAGAATCTGTTCTACTCTACATGCACATCACTGGTTGAGGAGCATTGTTTGAGACTTGGACTGAGTGAGATAGGAACACCTAGAATCTCTAGGCAAATTACAAATGGAAGTATGTACAGTTTGTTAATTAGATGACTCCTGAGCTCACAATCTACTCCACCTTGGTACAGAATCTATTCAGGAAAACTACATTTCAAAAATTGAGGAAGAAGAGCAATAAAACAAATCTAGGTGACCAATTATAAGTAGGTTAGGCTCTCTTTCCTCTTTGAACCAAAGGGATATATGTCATAAACATTTAGAAGCTAACTTTTTGGGAGTGTGTAAATATTTATCATTGTCACTCATTCAGATTCTCCATTGAGGATGAATGCTTCCCCTTTTGATGATTTTTGTTACTCCTGAGAAATACACTTTAGTAAATCATAAATTACTGAAGCTTTTCACAGAATTTTGTCCTGGGGAAATTCTCCTATAGCTGTAGTAACTGAACCTTCCTATACATTTTTTGATGGAGCAGAAGAATTAAGTATGGAATCTAGGAAGCAGCAGTGAACATCAGGCTGCACTCAAAAAATATTACCTTTTTTTCCAGTCTACACTTGAAAATTTGCTTTTAAACTTTTATCTTCCTCTTCTTCTTCATTGTTGATAATTGAGTTTAGAGCTTTCCACAAGCACATTATCACTGAGCTATACCCACCCCTATCTCTCATTTTCACTTCTTGGGACATATTCTTGTTAAGTTGCTCAAGGTGGCCTCATATTCATTCTGTAGCCCAGACCAGCATTGACCTTCTTATCCCCTTGCCTCTGTTTCTTGCATAGCCTCCCAACTAGATCCAGTCTGCCCTGATCCTTTAGGCCCTCTTTCTTTCTGACATCATTGTAAAAGTCTATAAGGCTCATCTCAGGTGGGGACTTAATCTGCACATAATCTGAAAAAGAGTTCACACAAAGGCATGTTAGGAGCCTATCTTACTAAAAGCAACAATCGTGGGATTTCTGTGGACCTGGCAGCCACACTTCAGAGGATGCTGTGTCTGTCCCCTCTGTAGCCCTTATCAAATTTCTACTTGTAATGCCAATTTCCCCTGAAGAAAGTAAGCAATATAGAGTTCATAATTTCAGATAACAGATTATATTACTTCTAAGGAAGTCAGAATATTAAAAACTAAATGGTGGTTATAACTTTATATATTTGCAAAATAGTCAGCCTATGTTTAATTTTAATGTTGTGCAGGCAACTGACAAGGCTCCATGGTTTGTTTTCACTGCAGACTATAAAAGATGTGCCAGGCTACTTACTCGGCTGGCTGTCAGTCCCATGTGCATGGAGAGATAAGGTAAGCTCCCAAACAATTGTGGTGGACACACAGAAAGTGTTAGTATCCCATGTAGGTCATTAAAAAACAAACAAACCAACAACAACAACAAACAAACAAAAAAAACAACGGGCATTTAGACTCATGCATTCTTTCACTACAGTAGCCTTTCTCTGAGCAAAAGACAACCAACTTATCTCAAAATACTGGCCATGAGTAGAAAGCTCCCCCTGCTGGCTATCTACAGTGGACATTGTTACTGGAGCTTCATATGGCACATAGCTGATTTCAGCACGGACAGTTTACATCAGGGCACATGTTTTAACCTATTGCTGTTGGCTTCATGGCTGAACTAATTCACTGACATTTATGAACACAGATGTCCTTCAAAATTTATTTAATAAACAACATATAGAATGTGGAAGGCTAGAACTGTGGTTCCCTGCTGCCCAGCATTGCACTGCATATCAATCCATAAAAACACCAAATTTAAAAACTGAGGCATGTGGGTGGGGATATAGCTCAGAAGGTAAGAGCGCTTGCTATGTAAGCAAGAGGCTTTGAGTTCCAAATCCCCATTAGCCATGTAAAGTGCCAGACATGGCAACAGATTCCTGTAACCCCAGAGCTGCAGTGGCCAGACAAGAGGTTTACTTTAACACCAGTTTCAGTGAGAGACCCTGCCTTGAAGGACTAAGGTAGAGTGCTACAAAACAGGACACTCAACATCCTTCTCTGGCTTTTGTATGCATACATGGGCACGCACATCTGCATACACATATGTATATAACACACACACATCTGCATACACATATGTATATAACACGCGCGCGCACACACACACACACACACACACAAAACCCTGAAACATGATACTTGTCAAATGTGCATTCCTTTTGCACTTTGGTAAAGTAATACAAAATTTTAAGTTAGACTATACTGTCTGTTACTAACCACAGCCACGCAAAATTTATGTATCTGGTAAAGGTTTGGAGTCTTATCATTATAGCAAAAAAAAAAAAAAAAAAAAAAAAAAAAAAAAAAAAAAAAAAAAAACCCTAACATAGCTAATAAATGTTTCTATGAGTGCTCACCCCTAATGCCTAGTGGAAGAAATGTAAATGCACTATCAGTTGTAACTGTACACTGATGCTCTCTTGATGCTCTCAACTGTGCTGCTACCAATGTATAGGGGGAATATGGCTTTACTTCCCAACACAGATTCCACAGTACTAATTCGTTTAAGATCGATTGACAGGACTTTAATCAGTTCTGTATTTCTATGTCTTAAGTGTGTCAGGTATTATTAGGTAGAGATTCACACCACAAATAAGACCTACTTCCTGAATACAAATGGTTGTTCCCAGAAAACATGCCTGCTCTCCAGAAAATACAAATAAAAAATGTTGCATTTTTTTAATAGCTATTCTAGCTTGTCTCATAAAAAATGGATGAGAGGAGCACTCTTTTATGTAGACTGCCCAGTACAACAGCAGCACTGTGCACAGAGGTAAACCTTGGACCTAGCTGGGTCAGCAGGGCCAGTACACAACATCCTCACAGTCTGGATTGCTATATCAAGACCAAAAGCCACTAAAAATAAGAGTCTCTCTACTAATGGTGAAGTGAAGCAGCGAAGGCTGCACAAGCATCCTGGCTTTCTGGAGGAAGCAGGTGTGTTTATGCTAGTCAAAGCTGAGAAGTATGTGCCCTCATTTCCCTTCTTTCCAACATTTTCATTTTTTGCAACCACTGCATTTATAGCTCATTGAAGTGTTTTCTCTTCACATATACATACATACATACACATACATGTAGTTGTGCTGGTAATGTTCTGGGAAAATAAAAATGTCAGCTCTATTATATCCTTTGGGTGTCCCTTGGGAAGTAGGGCATGAATGTCCAGCCTATCCACTGAGAACTTTCTTGCCTTTGGTACCACCTAGCCTCCTGAGGGCTGGCTGCTCTTGTACAGGATTCAGTTTCCCAAAGAGCCAAACTACCAGCAGTACACTGTATTCATGCACCAGCTCTACTTGGCCAGTCTGCCAGGCATCAGCAGCACATCTATGCTTGCCCTAATAATAGTGTATTATAGAAAACAGCAAGGAAAAGGCATGTTGAAGAGATACGGCATGGGGCAGCCACAGTAAGTCACAGTGGCTTCTGCTACATCTCCTGCATTATCCAGACAGGATATTGCAACACAGTACAGGGGCATTAAGATCTGTGTTCTCAAACTTCTGCACCAAAGGCCACCTGCTTCAACAGTCACTTGTCCCACATGAAATAGGTTCAGTTTGGCCAAAATATGGGGGGGGGGGGTGCAGTTTAAAACACTAGTATCTCTGCTATTAGTTTAAAACTTTTATTTTTTAAAGATTAAACTCTTTTAAGTCAGAAGGTTAAAACTGACAGCAAACCTGTATCTAGTGGCCACCAGTATAAACCTAGGTAGGTGTCTCTGTACTTTGCAGATTAGTCAGGGTACTAGTCAGGTCCAGAACAAGCATCCCGTCTCACCACAATGGAGAAAACCCTGAGCATGTGTTCTGCTGGCTCACAGTGGCCACACCAGTCTTCTGCTTAGTTTTCATCGTCTCTTTTCCAGACAACTGGACTAGATTCCTGTCCCAACTCTTGCCCACAGCCTAAGGGTCAGGTTTTACAAGTCCTAGGAGACAAGTAATGAGCAAATTCATGAGGTTTCCTTGGGAAGCTCAGTAACTGTCCTCAGACCAGAGAAAGCATATTATGAGTCACACATACACTTTATTATTGAACCTACAGGTCAGTTAAATGAAAAGCCTGAGCTCTGGGATTTTTTTTTTTTTTAAGTATAAACTTGAATACTAAGTATCCAAGTACCTGGTTTAACCTAAATATGGCCTAGTAACCTTGATGTTACCCTTCCTTTAAAACTAACAGGTAGACAGGTATTTTAACAAGAAGTACTAGAAAGGGTTTTGATTAAATAGTAAGTTTACTGTGTGAACACTGAAGTTTAAGGCAAGTTTGTGTCACTTTCCCTGAAGTGACACAAACTGCAACTCTATTGATTGAATAACCAAAGATCCCCATCATACATTAAGACCAAGAACTAAAGTTAACAGTAGCAAGTATTTATTCACAGGTGTGCATGATGGCTTTCATCCCTTAGGCAGCAAGCACATGGTAAGGAAAGAATTAAGTTGTTTTCCAGGTTGGAGTGGGGGAAAGACCTAGACTTTGAACATAAGATAGATAAAGACTCCTTGTTTATAAATGTGTTATTATATTGCTGAACTCATTGGTCCTCTAGAATTTGTAATAAAAAGTGAGTGGCAATATAAAATCAAATGTAATTGTTTTCAGCTGCAAAGGAGCAACACCAGGAACCTTGAAAAGTGCCTTGGAAACCAACAGAGAACAGAACCATCTTCATGCCCATTTCCTGTGGACAGAGATTTATTTTTGCATTCTTCCGTAATCCCTTTGCATTTTCTATGTTGCTGACAGTTTACAAATATACATTCAGCAAATCAATGTTTCTGTCAGTGAGACTTGCCACTCTTTAGATTGTAAGAATTGAGAACACTCCACATTTGATGTTTAATGCTATAAAATGAGGTATTTCGCTTTTAAGATTAGGTGGAACCAAAAGGGAGTATTTCTTTAAAAACATAGGCAGAACATTAAATTGTATTTTCATAGTATACAGTATGATTTGACATTTTGTACTACTTCTACAATTAAACTCCCCAAGTATAGTTTGGAACTGCATGAAAAATTTTAATGAAAACCAAAAAAACCTCACTTGTGTTGAAGACAGTGACATATCAATCTGCAGATATGTCCAGGCCAGTCCCATTTGTCCTCTGTAAAAGTACAATCCAGGTATTGTACAATGTAAATACTGTGAATAAGTACAAGGAAATAAATGAAGTGTTTGGTATAATGAACAGTCTTCAGAGTGACTCTTCTATAACAATGTCATTGCTTAGTGTGTGTGTGTGTGTGTGTGTGTGTGTGTGTGTGTGTGTGTGTGTGTGTATAGGTGTATTAAATGACACAAATTCCTGATTACTTGGTGTCATTTAGTCATCAATACTCCAAATAAGTTCATATTCACCATTTCCTACATGATTGTAAGAGAATGCCAAGCTAAGAACTCTATGAGCAATTCCAAATTTTAATGGCTGTATTTTAAATAAATGTAACTGGATTGAACTTAAAAAGGTAAATTTCTGTTCATGAGCTCTTATAAATACAAGGTGCTGTTTGGGACAGCCATAGAACAAAACTGCCACCAGAATACCACATTCCAAGGACCTGCATCTAAAATATACATGTAAAAATTCAAGCAAACAATAGGATTTTATAACGTGAAAGAGATATTTGAGATCCTGAAGCAACTACTCAACTAAAACGGAGAGCTTTTGACTCAATCTGTTTCTTTATTGTAGTTGACTACTTGCCCTTTGCTTTCCTAGTTTTTAACTTTGTGAAAACTATGACCAAAACCCCACAAGCGCCAGAAAAAGTCAACTGGTGAAGTGTCTGTCTCTGTCAGGACATCATGACCTTTTTGTGAGAAGAGGGTATTGGGATGGTTGCTTTCCTCCAGAGGGTCAGCCGTTTCATCTTCCTCCTTTGAGAGTGGGCTCTGGCCAAGCAGGTAACTGCATATTCCCAGGTCTCCGTGCTTCCTTTCAAATATGGATGGATGCCTTTTCAAACTAGAAGTTCTCCAGGATTGGAGGTCACCAGTTGTGACCAGTTAAGTCAGGCTAAAATAGTTATCAGCTACTCAGCTAGGAAGCTGGCGGGGAGCACCAGTTACATGAAGAAGGCTCACAGAGAAGGGTAGTTCCTGGAGTCTCTTAATTAAGCATACATCACCACTTGTCACAGCAATGTGCTTATATTTTTCATCATTTTACTTTCTAATATTGAGAATAAGTACACAAACTTAACATCAGACCAAATAAAAAGGCACATGGAGGCAATGTTTTAGCTATTTTTTTTTTTATTTGTCAATAAAAAAGGAGGCAGACACCAGATTTCTATTTCAGTTGTATTTGTTAACTTCCCAGTTTAACTCACATTCTTTTCTGACATATAGCCATATGAATTTGAGGTCACTTTTCTGAAAATGCACTAAAATTACTTATGCTTGCCTGTTAACTTTTTAAAATGCTGATGAAAGAACACTACAAACATACCACTATTGAGGCAAAACAAAGCTCAAAAACACCAGAGAAAAACCAAGTAAGAGTAAAAGTGCTCATTTTATCAATCTGTTGCTCCCATCTCCACTGTATAGCCCAAGATGGCCTGCCGGAATTGCAGGCCTACATTATCACAGCCAGCTTCTCCTCTTTCAAATATTTAAATGTCCTCAGTGTCTGAGTTTAAACTCTTCCAATGTTAAGTGGAAGGCTGATATGGATGGAGTTATTGTCACAAGAGTCTAGGACAGAGGTATAAGGCCCCATACACACACTCTAGTTAGACCAGAGTGCTCAGGCTGGCTGAGCTCAGAGGCTGATCTGGACCTTGTAGGTCATTTTTACTTTATTGGGTTCTATTTTGTTCCATATTTGCTTGTTCCACTATTTTGTAATTAGGACAAGGTGAGAGGTTCAATTAGTCTAAGAATGCTTAGCCACACCTCAAACTGTCTTATTCAAATATTTTTATCCTTCTGAACATATTCCTAATTTCCACCTACAGTTATTTTAAAGATATACAGTAGTAAATCAGCTGAAAAGACAGGTGGGGCATGGGGCTAAGGGCTGCCACCACCCTTGGGCATGGCTCTGGTGAGTGAGTTGCTCAATGGTGGTGGGCAGGACCATCTAGTGAGTCTTCTCCAGGAAGGCCTTGCAGCACCTGAGGCATTGCTGGTACACCACTTCGAAGTCAGAATCATTGCCCTGCAAGGACATAAAAAGAAAACCCAACAATGGTTTATGATAACAATGTCCTCAGAAGACCCACTCCTGTCATTTAATTCTACAGAATAATATTTCCTGCCCATCTTAACAGTGGCCCCAAACCTGAAATGTACTTACATAATAGGGATCTTCAATAATGAGTTGTTTCTGTGGATCATAGCTCCCAAGTAACTCAATTTTAGCTTTGCAGTTTTTAACTTGATTACTTCTTCTATTCAAATCTCTGTAAAATCAAAACATGAACTTAGATTTCTGATCTAAGGTTTTAAGTTAAACAGGGACATCTGCTCAGGGTTTATGAAATGTCCTATCAAAATACAACCATGCAACCTGATTTGAAATGAAACAGAATACTCTGAAGACCTGTGGGACTCCTGCAGCTGTATGCCACAGTGCACTGATTTTGATACCCAAATGTACATCTTTAAGTCACACAATTATTAGGTTTTCTTTTGATTTTGAAATGGATTTTGATATAATAAAAATGATATCATTTCAGACACATAAAATGTCAGGAGAGAAGTGGAAAAAAAAAAACAAAACATGTATACCACATCCCAAGACAAAGGGACAGTTTGGACAACGTTCAGGTCAAGTGAAGAATGAAGCAAGTAGGACTGAGTGCAAGGACAGGTGAGTGAAGCAAGTGTGGTTGGGACAAATGAGTTCAATGGAAAGCATGAAGGCCAAGGTGGAAGCAGCTATGGCTTTAGGCCCTTCTATATCCAACTATCTGTCTCATGAACTTAGGGGAGTAACTTAAGTCCACAGTTCCTCAATTTCTTCCTTGGTAATAAAGTGAATTTACTAATGAGTGGTGTGGACCTGCAGACCACATTAGCATTACAGAGCAACCATTGCTACTTAACATCTTAGCCCATCAGTGTTAATTAACCAAAAATGTAAACCCAGTAAAGTCTCTATCTTATCAGACTTACTCTAGAGTGCTGCATTTCTACGGAAATAAGATACAAGATACTTCTCCTGTATTACAGCAGTTAACAGAATCAATGCAAATCAATGCATCATCTCTAAACCTATAGCCCCAAACCAGCTGGTCTCCATGTCCATTCATTACACTAGCTGGACTTTGTCTTTTGGAAGACACATCTCTGCAAACAGATCTCTGAGACAACCATACCTCACCCTCTGATATTCCTGCCATCCTGAATAATTCTGTAAATTATAATCAACCTTGTACATTAAAAACTGTAAGACATTCTGTACAATCACTTGCTAGGCCTATGACACACTGAGAGGACAGGGATACTATAATTACCTTATAAGGCAGGCATGGGGGCACTTGCCTGTAATCTCAGCACTCAGGAGGCAGAGGCAGTTGTGAGTTCCAGAACAGATAGGGCCACACAGGGAAACCCTGTCTTAAAAAACCAATTGTATATAATGATTACCTCAGATTGCTTTCATCCATACATAGTATATAATCGAATGTGGCAAAGTCTTCTTTTGTAATCTACAATTAAGGAGTCAAAACACAGTGATTATATACATACAAAACAGCAGTTGGAAAAAAAACACGTTAATTCATTAACTAAATTGCATGTTCAGTCATTAAGTAAAATTTTAACAAAATAAGCAATTTAGAGTATTTTTAAGTATTTTCAAAATTATACTGCAAAATAATTTTGTGCAAGGTTCTTTGAAATAATCAAAAAATATAAAATGTGGACATTTTGTACAAGGTTCTTTGCAACAATTAGAAAATATGAAATATGGACATAAAGTTTATTGCCAGTTTTGGTCCCTCAGTAAAGAAATATAATTCTGTTGACACATTGAAATGACTTTCATGCAATCACCTCCACTACTCTATTTGTCATTCCACTGACTGTCTTAGGCCTTGGTAACATACTCCAGATTAATCAAGGAACAGATCTTCTAGTGGACCCATTTATTCATGAAGGACAATAAATATTCTCACAGAAAGCAAGGCAGAAAGGAGATACAGGGCCTGAGAAAAGGGAGAGCAACTCATTTTCAAAGGGTAGAAGGTCTACCAGGAATCCATGACTGCAAATCCATAACTTAACATGGAAGGGATTCTTCTAGGACGTCATCAGATGCACATTTTTTTTTTGACACCATATAGTTTAAGACATGTAAGCCCCCTTAAGTGTAGTCAAAGAAATTTATCTTCTAGATTTTGACTACCCAGGAAGCACTTGGGTAAAAGGAACAACAACTATAGCCAACAATAATAAAAATGGTCACTTGCTTGTTATTCTATTAAAAATGGCAATTTTAGCTTTTTGTATACACTTCTATTAACTTTTAGTATAGCATTTAAATAATTACAAAGGATTGTATTGTCTGTATGTCAAATCTGTTGCTCTGATTGGTCAATAAATAAATCACTGATTAGCCATTGGCTAGGCAGGAAGTATAGGCGGGACAAGGAGGAGAATAAAGCTGGGAAGTGGAAGGCTGAGTCAGAGAGACACTGCCAGCCGCCACCATGACAAACAGCATGTGAAGATGCCGGTAAGCCACGAGCCATGTGGCAAGGTATAGATTAATGGAAATGGATTAAATTAAGCTGTAAGAACAGTTAGCAAGAAGCCTGCCACGGCCATACAGTTTGTAACCAATATAAGTCTCTGTGTTTACTTGGTCGGGTCTGAGCAGCTGTGGGACTGGCAGGTGAGAGAGATTTGTCCTGACTGTGGGTCAGGCAGGAAAACTCTAGCTACATTGTATTGTTTTTAATATCCCCAAGACTTATAACTTATTTCAAAGATATTAAGCAAATACTATTATATACAATGTTACTTTTTCAAGTTATAAGAAATACCTTAGCATTAATTTTCGCCTATTATAATTGATTTATCCTTTAAAAAAGGTTAACACTTAGTAGCTTACACAGTCAAACCACATGAGATTTTGGGATTTTAAAATAACTAAGAAGAGCAGCTAGAACTTCATCTCATGAAGAATGCACAGTAAAGCATTTTTGCATGCAGCTACACAGGATATGGCATGTGACAAATTAATCCCATTACCAAATATAATTAGAAAACCCACACAGAAACCAAGATACTTCTTCAAGGTCATAAGCATATTCCTAAGAATACCTGGTTCATTACAGCAGTGTGGCAGGGATACAGCCACAGATAACAGATCATCTCCAGTTGAGTTCCTATGCATGAGCCTTACCTGCTGATCTTACTAAGCACTAAGGGCTTTTTAACTCTCAAGTCATTATAGTCCAAGAGTTCTTTTAACTCTCAAAGCATTCAAGTCCATATCCAAACAGCCCATTTATGGGGGTTTTATCATTGTTAAAACTAAAACAAAATTATTTTTTTCTTAATTAAAAAATACAAATCCAGGACTAGAGAAATAGCTCAGAGGTGAAAAGCACTTGTTGCTCTTGCAGGGTCCAGGTTCAGTTCCCAGCATCCACATGGTGTCTCAAAACTGTGTAATTCAAGTTTCAATGATTCTGACACTCTCTTCTAGCCTCTACAAGCACTACATGAATGTGGTACACATACTTACAGGCAAAACATTCATACACATAAAACAAAAATAAACAAATATTTTTTAAAACATCAAAAACCCAGAACCATGGGCTTTTTTTCTTAAGATTTGTTCTTATTTGTCTGTTTGTTTGTTTATTTATTTGTGTGTGTGTGTGTGTGTGTGTGTGTGTGTGTGTGTGTGTGTGTGTGTGAAGGTATGCACCTGTATGCGGGTGCTAGAAGAAACCAGAAGGCATCAGATCACCTGGAGCTAGAGTTATGATCTACCTAACATGGGTGCTGAGGAAGAACTCAACCACTGAGACATTGCTCTAGCCCACAGACGTTTTAATTTTCAGTTCAGGGGATAGTACTGTCAGGCAGATTTTCTTATAAGCTCCTGCACTGGGTTCTATTAGGTTATACCATCTAAGGTAAAGTTATGTGCAATTTAGGAATGCTTCCAAAGGACTTGTGGATCACTGTGAATATTACTGTTTGATACTAAACCACAACTGAGTAAGCACGCACAAACAACCACCAGGACTGAGATTTCAATGGTGTCAAGTGCCCAGGAGCTTCCTTGAGAATAGAGACCCAAGCAAAGGCCATGGTAGAAAAACAGGGCCCCAGCTGCCTTGTTGTCAGTCTGGGAAAATGGAGAAGAAACTGCAGCCAGCCTTGGAAGAACACAGGCCCAGAAAATGAGAGCTAGTATAGCCTTTTCCTCTTGGCCTGACCAAGTTCTCTCCTACCAGGGCAAAAAAAGCTCAACAGGCCAATGAGAAGTTGTGTCGACTCAGTAAAGAAAAGACCAACATTCGATGCCAGGACTGCCCCTGCTCTAATGGTGTGCTGGCTATGCCATACCTCAGGCCTAGCAGAAAGAGCAGGGTACTCGATTACCATAAGCCCTCAATCTGACTGAGACTCTTATATACCTGCATCCTGACAACAATGGTGCAAGAATGTGATCATTCAAAGGCACTGTGATTGTTACACACCACCTGCAAGGACACCACATGGCAAAGAGAAGAAAACAGACTCGCCAGGCCTAGTATTATAGGTCTGTAATTTCAGCTCCTTGCGAAGGAGAAGCAGGAAGATCATGATCAAGGCCAACCTAGGCTACAGAGTGAGACTATCAAAATAAAAACTAAATAATGCTGGGGATACAGCTCAGTGGCAGATCGTTTGCATAAAATCATGTACTAGGCCCTACCTAAGGTACTCTAATTCCCAGTACTCCAAAAAGGTAAAAAGAGAGCAGGCTCAGAAATGACACAGAAAGATGTTAACAAACCTTATTTAAAATACTAACAGTATGTTCACTTGTGAATTCACAGCAGCTTTCATTACTGCACAACATGGAGCCCATCAATAGTCTGGCAAGAACTGGGGGGACGGGACACATGAGGCCTAACCCCTAGCTGAGGAGGTCATTTTTCTTAAGTGGAGCAGCCAATGGTAAGCTCCCCACTATCCAGTAAATAACCCCATACCACAGGCATGCAACACCCCTAATTAAACTCAGTGGGATGAGTGTGTGCACACACTCACGAAAGTAGGAGGGAGATATGTTGAGAAGAAGGAATCGAAAGGAGTAAGAAGGAGACAAGAGGAAAATAGAAAAGTTAATAGGAGCAAATATATTATGCACACATATGAAATTGCCAAAGAATAAATTATGAAATAATAGTAACAGTATGATGTCCAAAAAACTATAAGAGGTTAAGTTTCACCAGAAAACTACAATTACAAAAAGATCAAGTAAAACCTAAAACACCTGTTAATAAAATAACAGACATCAATAACTCCATAAATACACTTATGGACTCTGGAAATAGCAAAATGTTTAGAGCAGACAACTGGTTAGCAGGAAATCTCATAATAAGAAGAGTGACAGGATGGAAACAAGAGAAAAGAACATAAAGATTTTATGTTCAATATACATAAAAGTTGTCTTTACAAAAAAAAGGAAAATGTGGCAAAACAACAGTCTGTCATTTCCCAAAATTGATTTAAAAAAAAAAATCAAGTCACAATTCAAAAAGCATACTTTGGTTTCTCACAGCAAAGCTGCTTAACTGTAGACCAGAAGAAAAACAAGCATCCAGAAAAAAAGATGGGTAATTTCAAACCAAAGAAACAGCAAAAACAATTGATCAGACCAACTTTTCCAAAGTAGAGATACTGTCAACTTTTTACAAACTTCTAAAGATAAGAAAGCATCCCCAGTGCATTTGATGAGGTACAGGCACAGACGCTAGGTATAAACCCGTTAGAATCCTGTATTCGTGCTCACTCCATCTGCAGCGGAGCGCTACCCATAGAAATCTCACACTAGAAGCTGCCCACAAGCCCAGCAGAGGAAGAGCAGGTAGAACAATAAAGCAC
This sequence comes from Peromyscus californicus insignis, assembly GCF_007827085.1. Lineage (NCBI taxonomy): Eukaryota > Metazoa > Chordata > Mammalia > Rodentia > Cricetidae > Peromyscus > Peromyscus californicus. Next base: position 131,348 of record NW_026294492.1, on the reverse strand, counting down.
TTAACACTGACCAGGACAACTGCTGTTACACTTAGCAGAAACACTGAGAAGATACTATGAATGTATGGACTCCACCTCTGTGCCAGGGATACCGTGCATACCCACAATCCCTGGGTAGCATTGGGGAAGCTGAATCAGGAGGACTGCCTTGAGTCTGAGGCTAGTCTGGGTTACAGAGTATCACCCTGACTCAACAAAAGAAAATGCAAATGATCCTACTCATATCAGGTTAAAAAGCAGAAGGGAATTTTGGGGGTGACCTCTCCATGAAAGGGAGAAGCATCCACGTAACCTCAGTGTCATATTCAGTTCATGGACAAGCTGATCGAAGGAACACTTCAACAACAAGGGCTGTTCTCCACAGCTGACCACACTAAGCTCACAGCCCAAGACATTACTACTGAGTCAAAAAAGAACTAGCATCCTAACAACAGGCCATCTAGTAAAACTAGGTTGACAGACTAGGGAAATAAAACTTTAAGAACCATACTAGAATAGTTATTTACACAAAGGGTAGAAATCAGTAAAGAGAAAGAACCTGTAAACATAAGCAAAAAATGTGATATCGACCTACAGAATATTCTTTACTAGTGTTTTCAAACTAAAAAAACAAGAGAACTTTTTCTTAAAAACAAAAGGAAAAGAAAAAAACAAAAAGATTCCATGGAAATCCTACTTCTAAAGCTAATCATTAAAACTGCTCTGGAAGGAGCTTCTGTCTTTGCTTTTCAAGGCCTCAGAGTCAAGACTGTCTCACTGTACTTTATGCCTTTTATTTGTACTCTAACAAGTTATCCAAGGTCATCTAAACCTTTAGAACTACACAGGTAGCAAGTTAGTTCACCCCAACCAAATACATCCAGTAACACATAGGGTGGTCAGTCTTTCAAATTATGGGATTCTATGTAGTAGAAATTAAACAAGATCTTTTCTACCTGTCTTGCCTTATGGGCTGTGCTAATGCCATGATTTCTTAGGCAGCTGACAGCTCTTGGGTCTGGGGACCGGCCCACGTTCCAGTCGGAAACAGCGCTGCTGTCAATGGCCCACTGTAACACAAAACATACGTCAAGTTCCAGTACAGTACCTGCCGTGCAATGTGATTCATGGGGATGCCATGTTTTCTCATGCAGCTCTGCCCACGATAGTCAGGGGGGTTCCCCACTTCATAGGTGGATGTAGCCGCACTGTCTATCCTCCACTGCAGGAGAGAAAAAGAATGTTCTGGCACCTTTCTGCCCATAGGTACTTAGCCTGGACTCTTTACACTATTGAACAGTACTCACATTATCTGAAACATTTTCATCAGTTACCAATTTTCTGAAAACTGCTTCTGCAATGGGTGACCGGCAAATGTTACCTTAAAAAAAAAGGGAGAAGACATACAGGTTGTTAGTTGTGGCAGAAAGGTAGATATCAACTCCTGGCTTACAGAATGGGTAGACCACTCTCAAAGTGGATACCCAGTAACTGCATTTAAGACTGGGAAAGCGGTGAAGAATTCCTTGGCACAACCACTGATCAAACCACATTCACAGTTGAGGTAACTAAAGCTCAAGAAAGCAAATAAAACCCAAATCAACTTTCACTAGCAATGAACCAAAACCAAGTTCTGAAATCAGTGAAGTGGGTTGCAATCAGCTTAGTTTAAGTTAAAATAAGTACATTAGAACAGGAATATATATTTTTAAGTATACCAAACATAATAAAGATTAGTAACATTTCAAATTAAAATACAAGGCAATTCAACACAAGCTTTACTGAGTAATCATGCAAAGCCCTATCCCAAGAAGACTGTGGTCCCACGAGTTAGCCAGCTAGAGAAACAGGGAGAGGTTTCTCCTGACTGCCTCATCTGTCCCCAACTTCTGACATCAATAGCTAGGTTGGAAGCCCCAATCTAGCTGGCTACAAACTGCCTTCCCTCCCCCTGCTTCTCAGGTTTAGTGATTCCTTAGAATTCAGGTAAGAGACATGGTTGTGACTCAAAAGAAGATACAGATTGAAGACAGATGGAGGGAGGGAAAACTCATTTTGGAGGTCCCAAATAAGAAGTCTTCTTGTCCTTGGGGGACACCTAACCCTCTTGTCATTGACTGACAATATGCTAAGAGTACTACTGCCAAGCCAGGAAGCTAACCACAGTACTGATATTCAGAGTTACTAGTTAAATGTGAGGAGATGATGAATCAGGACCTACCCGAGTCCCCCAACAACATACAACTATGGGGCTTCCAGGTGTTAACAGATGCTCCATCATTCCAAGAAAGTACAAGGAAATCAAAGGTGAGCCAATCTGAACAAGAACCAAATTCCTTACTATACCAAGAATGTCAAAAGACACCTTACCTCTGCAAGCAGATCAACAATGAGGCATGCTCATATACTGAAAAGATACAACATAATAATAAAAATAATAATAAATGCTGATAAATAAATGCTGCAATAGTACCAGACTAGAGAAACAAAGACTCCACAAAGCTAAATAAGATGCCAGGGAACCTAAGACTGAACTGATGTCCAGAGGATAAAAAGTCTAAATGGCATTGTGGAAGGACCTGAAGGTAGGAAGTGCAGGATGCAGGGATGCATCTGTACTAGTCCAGACACAGAAGGCAGGGACTGCCATCAGAGAGCATGAATTGAGGGGTCTGGGACATGGAGCCCTAATCCCATGCCAAGTCTGTACTTGGTGTGGCCAGTGAGAACAATTTGAAGGTTCTGGCAATGTAGCTTACCAAACACACTGACTTTGTATGCCTACTACTTTTGAGCCAAGTAGTATAGTAGGCCTGCAGACAGAAAGCTGTTTAAGATACAATATCTTCCTGCAAGGTGGGAAAGTTCAGAAGAGCTCAGAATGGAAGACAGAGATACTCTGTGAGGTTACATGAAAAAGGCAATGGGAAACTAGGTATATAAGTATGACTCCTTTCCTCACCCACCCTTTAATCAGCCCAGACAACTCTAATAAGGCAGGTTTATAAGAGAAAAACATGCAGACCTATTTAGTTTTATTTGACACAGAAACCTTCTGATTGAAGAGCCAAAGAGTTTTGAAAGAACTGTCCCACTTCCCATTTGTTAAAGAGTTAGCATATATAATTTTATGACTAAGTCTGATAAGAATGGATAGTTGTTGACTGGACAAAGCACCTCTTCCTGATGAAACACATGCAGGGAGACTGGTAGGAGCCTAGTGATGTTTGTCTGTGTCCCAATCTTTCCTCCTAGTGTGGGATCAACTCTAGAATGCAGGTCTTTAAGGGAGAATGGGAAATAATATTTCTGGGTTTAAGGTTTCTTAAAGGAAATTACAGGAATTACAGAGTCTATGTCCTATCTTAGAGGAAGTCTGCTTTGCTACAGGGGGCAAGAGGCAGGAAAGCAGGATGTAAGAGACTTTGTTCCAGGTACACAGCAAAACAAAATAACATATTTGGGTGTATGACATAAACCCAACATTATGAACAAAATTAAGCAAGCAAGAAAGAAACTGTAGAGGTCAAAATCTCCTGGCTTCTTATATACAATCAGACATTCTGACATGTGATGAAACAGATGCTCTGGTCCCTGGACCAGTTCCTGCCATAATTGTACATCCTTCCATAGCTACAAGACTAATTATTTGGCTTCTTATATACTGTGTTTTTTTGCTTTTAATAGCAATAAAAAGTCTTACTGACTAACCATTAAAGCTAAGACAGGAATTTATTTCGAATGTCCTCTATAATGCTAGTCCTGGTTGTGATTTTTTTTTTTTACATTTTAATTTTTGTTTAATTTTTCTCTGTATATGTGTGGGTGCACAGGCAGGTGTCAGGTGCATAAAGAGGATGGGGGTAATGTCAGGTGGTGTTGTCCACTTTGTTTTCTGAGACAGGTTTTTTTTTTAATTTAATTAACATTTTTTCATTTATTTTACAGTTTCCCCTCTCTCCTCTCCTCCCTTTCCCTCCCCACACTTCCCATCTACCTCCCCTCCCCATCCACTCCTCCTCCATGAGACAAGGTTTCTTACTGGTTTAGAGCAACCTTAGTAGGACAGGCTTGCTGGCCAAGAGGCTCAGGGACCCAAAAGACTCTACCTACCCAGTACTGGGATTGTAAAAAGTATATTACCATATACAGTTTTTTTTCTTTTATTTAAACTTAGGTTTTGGGGATAAAACCTAGGTCCCTCCAACTAAGATCTCCCTAACCCTGATTTTCCTCATAAAGTTTCACCACCAAAAGACTTCATGCACATCACCACCTATCCAGGTAATACTTTTTATAGCCAATAATGATGGGCAAATTAGGACAACTGTCATTATTTTGGAACTTTAGAAATAATTGATATGTAATATCTCAGCATATAAAGATAAAATGCAAAATGTCTCCACTTCTGTATAAAAATATGCATATCACTAACTGTGAAATAAGTTTTGTTTTTCTACAATACAAAAATCTGGGCCATTTCATCATTTTAGCATATTCACTCATACTTTCAGCCCAGACAGCTGTATTTAAAGATATGTAAGTGTAGATTAAAAGTACCCTATTTCTACAGAGACTACAAGTCACACAACCTACAAGATCAATAAATAACTAGCTATAACCAGTGCTAATAACTAGCCTCTAGCTTCCCAATTTGTGTTATTAAAATTAATATTATTAAAAGATACACAGTTGAGATGTTGCCTAGTATATACAAGATCCTAGGTTAGATTTCTGACCCCATCAAAAATGAACAAATAAAAAAATATATATACATTAGAAGTCAGTACACTAGCCATAAGAAAAACATGGAGCCTCAGCCTCAGATTTTACCTTTTACAAGTTCTGGAACTTAAACATGACATTGGTTTCTTACCAACCAAAATGGCTGGAGCTGAGATCACACCTGCCTTTGTCTAGTCTTGACCAGCTTTAAAAAGCTCCTCTCATAATCATAATAAAACAAGATGCCCTTCTTAACCAATAGCCCTATGACTGACAAACTCCTGATGGTTCTGTACATGTACACTTCATCGTAAAAGAGCCCGACGAAATGTTCTGAAGGAATAAAACTTTTACATTTCAAACACAACAGCTTTTACTGTACTCCAAATGGGCTATGGGTACAATGCATCTGTACTACCCTCAAATTTTCCTGGACTAGCAACTTACCACCTGACTAGCACACATCTGACTAAGAAGGATATCCTTGCTTCTCCCAGGGCCTCTTGCAGCCTAATCTCCACACTGCAGATGGAACAAACTATACCCCTCCCCACTTCTGCTCTGAACCTCCCATCGCTTATCTCACTCAGAGTAAACCCAAGTCCTCACACAGCCTCCCATGATCTGCACTCCAAATAGGAGTCCAGAAATGACAACTCATGGCCTACCATACTCACATATAGTCCAGAGGGTTAACAAAATTTTTAGTTTTAAATCATTAAAAAATGCAAATGCAGAAAATCTTGTGATATGTGAAAATTATCTCAAGTCCCAATGCTGGTATCTATGAACAAGTTCTACTGAACATAACCAAGCTTGACTGCTTATTAGCCATCTATGATTACACTATTGCTCGCCACACAAAGTTTAAGGATTCACTCCAGCTCTTTACAGAGTATGTAGATGCCTGACCTAAAGTATACACTGTACATAAGGACCTAATTTCTCCTAATGTATTTAGAATGATATATGTTTGATACCCATGGGCAAAGAAAGCTTGGCTGAGAAAGGCTGCCTGGTCTCCAAACTCAGGTATCATGACTGCCCTAGTTACAACTCTCACCTGAAAACCACATGCTCTGTCTTCAGGGCCAGGACAGACATGCCCCCTGCCCACCTTCAGGTCTCTGCTTACTGGTCACCTTCAGGTAATTCCAGTTCCCACTCTGTTTCTGCTTTTATTGAACACTTCACACCAACTGAATGAGGCCACTAGCATTACTTGACTGATAATGACAGAACACAGGCTTCCGAAAGGCTAAGGCTTCATCTGCGGTGTTCACCACTATATGCATCTCCAGTGGTTAAAAACAAAATACTGAATTATATTGAAGACAAATATATGCAATCAAATACTTCTCTTTAAATGTCACACTAGTGCAATATGCCAGGATAGTTAACTATAATAAGCAGAAATAGAGCATACTAATAGGTACTGAAAGAAACCAATGTTTAACAAATATGTTGTTTCCATGGCCTTCAATAAAGACCGTAATGTCCACTATCAACATGAAATAACTTGTACTTGTACTTTTCTCTTCAGAGAAATTACCTAGTACAGACACCTTGCAAATATCACATACTATATTGTACTGAAGGTGGAAAAATAAGCTATTACCCACAAGAAAGATAACTCTTACTAGGAACTCAACAGGCTGTCAAATAAAAATTAAATTTGTAGAATAAAATTTCTCTTATAGAAGGTAAAAGGAAGTGACTAATGGTCTAGGGAAGAAAAGACAGGAGTCTTTGATTTTGACTTCATAACACATAAGGCTTTCTAAGCAAAACCACACCATCAATGCACAGAGACCACCATCAGAGCAGGCCAGCAACAATTTCTTAAAGGTAGTCTCTACGGGTGAGTGGAAAGATAGAGAGGTGGACAGGAAAAGTCTTGGCCTATTTCTGTCCTAAAGACAAGGAGTGCTACTCTGTAGGAAATGCAGAAGGCAAAAGATCTCAATAACTGGACTGTTGGCAATTTAGGTCTTTCCCCTCAGGGTGGAGGCAATGAGGTAAGAACTTTGAAAGAAAAATTAATCATATATTCTATAAAGGAAAATCATTGTTGAAATTCTGAGAATGAAAATTCTGAGTTGGAAGATATTTGAAAGATTATTCATCTTTTTAAAAAACTTTTTAAAACTTTTTTAAAAACTGAGTGATTGCCCCAGGAACTGGAAACCAAGGTTTCTGAGAGACCTAAAGAAGAGACAGACTACTGCTGAGAACCACAGCAACTGTGACCCAAAGATGACACCAAGCAAGCCTGCTTAGGACACTGTCAGAATGTTCTTCCCACAGCCTTGGTTCATCTTGGCACAATGGAGGGGAACCAAGAACTCCAACCATTAAAGTAGAAGGGGCTAGCTTAGGGAGTCACACTTAGAGACATGAAGCCACCTGAACCAGTTGGCAGGTGAGAGGTGGGAGGGTTTGGAGGACGAAAGACAAGTTAGGTGAAGGACGAGGGCATGAGGGAAGGGCAGGGATGATAACTGATTAGAAAAACACAACTCTCAGTATGTTGTTGATGGCGTATCCAGAGGGGATTTGATCATAAGGGCTCTGACCTAGTCAATGGTTTAATCCATTAGATTCACAGTATGATAAAATTACTGGAGAGTGATGGAAAGTAATGTGGGGCCTTGCACAAGAAAGCACATGACTGGGTGCATGTTCCTGGGGCTAAAGTTGGTCTTGCTTTCTACCGCCATGTCTCCCTTTCTGTGCTTCCAGTCCACATGGAGTAGTCTGACTCATGCTTTGCCCACCTGAAGACCAGAATCAACAATCACTCAAGAAAGTCTCGAAACCTCTAAAACTGAGGCAAAACAAATCTGTTCTTAGATTGTTTTGGTTAGATATTTCATCACAGAGATAAGGAAAGTAACTTACACAGCAGGTGATGGGAGACACAGATGTGGGGGAGGAGGAGCAAGTGAGAAGGGCCACAGAATTGGGAGAGACAGGAGTAGGACAAAGATTTATGGAGGAAGGGCAGTTGGGAGGGTGGCATGGGCTTGGAAAAGGCAGGAAGGAGAGCAGAGGCATAATCTGGGGCAAAACTGTAGCGATCTTAGGTTCAGAGCAGCACCGGAAGATGGGGGATGGGTATGAAAAAGCCAGGCAAATATGTACTTCGGCGCGGGACCAGCCAAGGCCTCCTGTCTCTGCTTCCCTCCGCCCAGTGTTCTTGTTCAGAAGCTTAACACAAGCAGTACTTCAGGGTCCCAAAGAGAAAAACTGTTAAGCCGGCGCGCCCTTACCGAGACACACGAACAACACTGACTTGGACCCAACCTCTGCCATCTTTCGGTACGGACACTGGCGCCCAGAGACCGCGTAAGGACTCGGCGCATGCGTACCGCAAGTGTTCTGCTTGCAAACCTGCGCAGTCCGCGCCTCACGTTTGCACGCCGCCAGAGGAGGGGCCAGAAGTGGCCTGGAGGGCTGGGCTGGGCTGTGGGGCGGGGCTGACGGGAGGGCGGGGCCTGGAAACAGCGTCTGGAGTCTCCTCTCGGCTAGGCTGTGGTCACACGCCTAGGGACAGAGGGCGGAGTGAACGCGGGACTACGCGCAGATAAGGTCAGGGTGGCACGGTGTTGTGCAGGGCGGATTAGGACGTGCCAGGGCGGCCAATGAGCTCTGGGACACTGGCTCGCGGACCCTCCCTGGGCGGTGCTTCTCTGCTCTGAGGTACCGCCCTCGTGGGCAGGGTACCCCGTTGGACCACCGACCCTAGGCCGCGTTACTGCCCAATCAGTGGGTTTTCCCGATTAAAAAGAGGGGTGGTTTAGAAGGTTCCAGAGGAATGAGGCGGGTGGACGCAATTGAGCTATGTTCTGAGCAAGGTTCTAGGACTGGTGATTGCATTGGCGAAAGCAGGGCGTACACCTATTCCCTCACCTGGATCAGGTGCGCGCCCGTTGGGCGGGTCCTGTTGGAGAGGCTGGCCAAGGAGAACGCCTTCCTCTTCCTGGGCTGGTGTGAGGAGCTCCGGCACCGAGCGGAGCGGCGGGCATCAGTGAGTACGGGTCTGAGCGGCTGGGGCAAGTCGGTACTGTGTCCACTCTTCCTCTTGAAAAGGGCATTGTGAAAGAGAATCAGTCAAGTCCCTGGGTTTGTCTGTGCGCATCCACCAAGTTCATACTCCATGGATCCATTTGCAGACCCAGAACTCAAGATTAGTTTCTACACTCTTGGTCATGAAGGTTGTGGTTGACTGTAAACCACAGTCGTTTCAGTTCATTACAGAAAAACTCCTCCTGCATTTCCAGTTTTGAAGACTGATTTGCATTTTGTTATTTTTCTAATATCTGATACTTTACCATCTTCTAGTTTTAAATCGCTTTGAGAAATGGCATCCTGTGTATTTGACACAGATGGGGAGAGCTGCACCTTTGATCCAGAGCCGAGAATTGTGTAGGGCTTTTGTGGGAATGGGGTCTCTAGGAAGGGATATTCCCCTAGAGGAGGGCCTCACATGGGTTTGGGGCTTCCAGAAGAAGAGGTGTAAGGTCTTTCACATAGGGCCACTGGTTCTGCAACACCATACTTAGAGGGGTGGGGGTGGAGAGTGCCCTGAGTGCTGCGCCTCTAGATATAGTGCTTGTATGTTCCTTTTTAGAGCTCTGAATGGACTGGTAACAATAGGAAGCAGTTTTCTCTACTGTCAAAAAGTGCCATTTTTACTTCATTTCAATAAATGTTACCCATCTCCTGTTAAGGCAGAGCAGGGAACAAAGACTTGAGAAACTACCTCACCCACAGGAATGCCCTGCCCTGGGGCAGAAGCCTTGCCCTGTTCTGTGTTTACCAAGTGAACAGGTTCTGTATTCCTGCTTGGCCAAGGTACTTCCTTGAGATATGAGGAAATGTTTGGGTTGATAATGAGTTAGTAAACCTGCACACAAAGTTTAGAGAATAATAGGGCTGGGTTTAAGGTGCTGTTTTATTCTACTCTGTGGCCTGTTATTGAAATACCATAGCAGCATCTGGTTATTTGGAAATTGCTATGTTGGAGGTTAAAAAGAATAAGTAATAACTTCCATCCAGTTTATGGCATCTTCATTAAGGAGAATTGGCTATTGGCTCACTATGTTCAGTTTCTGTGAAATGAGTCAATACTACTCTTCTACTTTTTTAACTTTATAAAAGTTTTTTTTTTTAATTTTTAAACTCTGTTACATTTATTCTTTTTTATTTTTATTCTCAGGAGTTTTCTCCCTATTAAAAAAATAAATATTTAGTGTTCCAAAATACAAAGTTGATAGTAGTCAAAGGTAAAATTTGTACATTCTAACTACTAAGAGTCACAGGTCCTTGTCTATTCACTCATTTGCAAATGGTGTTGTAAAATGACAGGATTCTTTACCATTTAAGGTCTAAATATATTGAATTATTTTTTTTCCTTTTTTTTAAAATGACAGACAAGCCATGTATCTATGATCCTGTCTTAAGCCAATATCTCCCTGAAATTCTCTGAGAAGCAGGTATAAGGCAAAGATTTTTCTGCCCTTTGCTCTGAGCTCTTTGTCCCTCTCCACAGACAGGTACTGGGGAGGGAGCAGTGGAGTTCACATGGATAATTTGATTGTAAAATTTGTTTAAGGAGGTTAATTGTCTGACCAGGAACATAGATTTTGACTTACTAATTCGACAAACTTGTTTTCCTTAAGACAAAGTAAGTAGTTAAAAGTCAAGCCCCAGAAAGATCACACTGATCTGAAAACAAAGGTGGAAGATGTTAATGTCAGTGTTTAAAGTTTTGCTTCTCAAGAAAGGCAGCATTTCAGAGCCTCTTGAGAGACTTAACTCTTTTTTTTTTTACTAAGTTTTTATCAGCTGTTCTAAATACTATATAAACCTAGTTGTGTTCTTATTTCTTTGACTTCTCATGGGATTTTTATCAATTTAGCAAATTAACCTTGTAAATTAAAATTTTGAGACATGGATTAATACAGAATGAAAATTTAGAAAGCCATTTCTAGATGTACTTTTCCCATATGTACCATTTTTATATTTCTGTTGAGGTTTGTTTTTATTTGTTTGAGAGCTTTAATGTCTGTTGAGAGTTGGTTGTTGATGGCATTAATTTTATGATCTAATATTCTAATAGAAAAAGAGGGAGGGGTCCTTTGATCTCTGGGCTTTTTTTTTTTTTTTTTTTGGTTTTTCGAGACAGGGTTTCTCTGTGTAGCTTTGCGCCTTTCCTGGAACTCGCTTTGGAGACCAGGCTGGCCTCGAACTCACAGAGATCCACCTGGCTCTGCCTCCCGAGTGCTGGGATTAAAGGCGTGCGCCACCACCGCCCGGCTGATCTCTGGGCTTTTGTTCCTGACCTTGGTTCTAGTTTAGAAGTAGTGATCAACTTTCTTACTTCAGTGGAAATTTATTCAGAATAAGATGTGAATGACACTCTTTGACCCCTAGCCTGAGTTATTAACAAATTGTCAACATGTAAAATGATTTCCAGATCTTAAGTTCACTGAAGCTATGAGGTTTACAAAGCAAGTTTTTTCTTCTCAACTTTTATAAACTCTTCCTAATATATTAATAGTATGACATTATTTTAAAATTTAGAAATATTCAAATATTTTAGTTGCTTCTGAAAAAAAAAGGACTTTCTTGGCTTGAGATTTCATAGTCACTTTTCAGAAAAGAAAACCTTATAGTTTGCTTGGCTTTGGAATTCAGTGGTTTAAGGCTTTTATAAGTATTCAGATCCTGATTGTGATGTGAGGTTGAGGAGATACTGTGGTCATTCAGCAGAACCATTGAATAGGATACCCACATCCATGCTCTGTTGTCATTATAGCAAAATAGAGGAAAAGTGAGAGGCTCAAGATTTGAAGCTGAGTACAGGAACTAAGATCTATATCCAAACTTTCTGTTTACATGTGTTGTTTCTGACTGAAATTTACTGCCTGTAACTGATCAGGTAATGTGATCTTACAGAAAGTTTCACAGAATCCCTTATATTTTTGTAATTCAGATGACTTGCTGAAGCCTTCCCTGGAACAATATTTATCCTAAACCAACCCACCCTGATAAAAAGCACCTTAGAGGAGAAAAAGTTTCATTTCAGTTTACAATTCCAGGTTACAATTCATTGTAGGAGAGAAGTCACAGTGGCAGCATCTTGAAGCAGCTGGTTGCATCATATCTATAGTCAAGAGCAGAGTGAAACAAATGTATGAAATCTTGCTTACTTGTTTTTCAGTAATTTTCGCTTCTCTTACAGTTCAGGAGCTCCTGCTGGGGAATGGTGCCCCGATGATGACTAAGTCAAGACAGTTCCCCACAGACGTGCCCACAGGCAACCTGATCTAGATAATTCCTCTTTAAGAATGTCTTCCCAAGCGATTCTAGGTTGTGTCAAGTTGAAAGTTAAAACTAACTAGCACATTAATCCATATATTTGAAGAGCTGCTAGAGGTACACAGAGCTTAGCAGGTTCAAGGCAGAGGTTAGTCCAAGGCATGTCTCCAAGGTGCAGATCTGGAAGAACATCAATTTAAGTTGGAAACTGATGACAAGGAAGCTTGATTGGAATTCCCATATAAGTGAATATGCTAAGCTGAAACCCTGCAGACAGTTAGGAGACTTTTGCCTGTCCTTCCTGTTGTGTGTTCACCAAATGGTCAGATGATGAGTAGAAGGATTCTGCTTCATCATGGTGCTATTAGATGCCTCAGCTTTTATGTTGTCCAGATAAGGGTGATGAATTCTTTATTGGTCTGATGCATTCTTAAGGTCAGAGACCTGCTTTTTCTGTTCTGCCTTTATTTGTTTCATCTGCGTGTTCCCAGCGTATGCCAGTCAGCTCATAGATGGTACTTTTTACTTTGCATGAATAGTTTACCAGTCTGCCTTGTAGTTGGTTCTGGAAAGGTAATGGTTTCTACATGTTCAAATGTGATACTGAAGTGTCATCCTGGCTTATGCATTAAAAATGGGATCAAACACTGCTTGACAATGAAGTAAACTAGGACAAGGCAGAGCCTGAAGCCATTCTTCCACACAACATGGAGGAACTTAGAATACAATATAACCTCATCTTCATAAATTGCCACTGTCAAGGTGTCTAGCACTCATCAAACTACAAGAAATGGCTAAACAAGAAAATGTAACCTGAGACCTGGAGAAGTCAGTCAAGACAGAGACAGACTGGAAATGACAGTTGATGATGCAGTTATAGACAGGGATGTCAGATGTACTCAAGGACTTAAAAGGAGGTGTGAATGTCACCAGGACAGAAATGGAGAGGAGAGAAACAAGCAGAATAATTTAAGCTGAAGGCATAAAATTTTGAGGAAAGAGTTCACTATTGTCTAAAGAGCATATCTGAGAGAAAAATAAGACCATGAACTTGAAGAAACATCCACCAAATGCAGAAAGAGGCAAAGGGTGGTATGGGCTGAGAGAAAAGGACCAAGCCCTCAGTGACACATTTGGGGGGAAAAAAAAAACAGGTAAATAAATAGATCTAGAATTTGAGAAGCCAAAATAGTGGAGGAAATTTTAAATGTATTATAGGAAATGATACCCCATGATTTAGATGCCACTGAGAAAATGGTCAGGTGAACCATTTTGAAAAATATTCAAGATGTGTATGTGTGTGTATATGCACAAATATATATTTATACTTGAGTGTTAGATATTCATTATATGTAAGGATAATTTACAAAACAAACAAGACAATGCACATTTTAAATGGACAAAATTTTTTAACAGACACCATAACAAATAGAAATAAGCACTCTGGCCAGGGTCCCAGGCAGGCTAACTACAGATCTTCACCTTTCCCTCTGCTCCTCCAAATACAATCTCCCATTCTCATCCCAAGCTCTGCAGCAGAATACCTCTTGCAGCCTCTCTTCCCTACTGTCCCCATCTCCAGTGGCTCACACAAGGTCTTCCCCTCCAAACTTCCTTTCCCACCACCCATTGCTTTGTCCCAGCTCCCAACCTCAAAAGGCCTTATCTGGGAACCTACAGGCTACTATGACCAAGGAAGTAAGTTGGCTAACAGCCAATCTTTAGCACTCCCTCCATTCCTCCATGTTCAATCCCCAGTCTCATCCTCAGCCCTGTAGCAGATCTTCTGCTGTGGCCTCTCCTCACTCTGTCCCCATTCCACCAAACAGATCCTGGTGGAATACCCTGCTTTCTGCCTTCCTGTGGACCCCTCCAACCAACCACCCAGTCCATCCCCATTCCTAAGTGTCAGCTCCCAATACTCAGAAACTCAGTTTACCTAGAACCTCCAGTGGACATACCTATTAGGACCCCAGAAAAATTTCATACCAGGCAATGCACAATCACCACACTGTCCTAAGAACCAGAGAGGAAACAAAAACCAAGGAACAAAGCTGCCACCCACCAAAGAAAAGTACAGATATCAACACCTTGAATTATAGTCTTCCCAATCCCAGGTGCTTATTTGCCAGTGTAAAAACACAATCAATAACAGCCAGGACAGTATGTCTCCACTAGAGGCCAGCAACCCTACCACAGCAAGCCCTGAGTATTCCAACATAGCTGAAGCACAAGAAAAAGATCTTTAAACAACCTTTATGACTATGACAGAGATCCTCAGAGAGGAAATGAATAAACCTCTTAATGAAGTCTATGAAAACAAACAGTTGAAGGAGATGAATAAAACTGTTCAAGACCTGAAAATAGAAATAGAATCAATCAGGAAAACCTAAAACTGAGGAAGTCTGGAAATGAAAAATTTAGAAACTCGAACAGGAACCACAGAGGCAGACTTCACCAACAGAATACAAGATATGGAAGAGAGAATCTCAAGCATTGAAGCCATGATAGAAGAAATGGATACATGGGTCAAAGAAAATGCTAAATCTAAAAAAAAAAAAAAAAAACCTCCTGAAGCAAAACATTCAAGAAATCTAGGACTTTATGAAATGACCAAATGTAAGAATAATAGGAATAGAGGAAGGAGAAGAAACACAACTCAAAGACCCAGAAAATATTCTCAACAAAATCATATAAGAAAATATTCCTAACCTAAAGTAGGAGATGCCTATAAAGATATACAAAGCATACAGAACGCCAAATAGACCAGAAAAGAAAGTCCCCTCAGCACATGTACAGGACAAAGAAAGAATATTAAAAGCTGCAAAAGAAAAAGACTAAGTAACATATAAAGGCAGACCTATTAGAATTATACTTGACTTCTCAGTGGAGACTTTAAAAGCCAGATGGGCCCGGGCAGATGTCCTGCAGATTCTAAGAAACCACAGATGCCAGTCTAGACTACTATAATCAGAAAACTTTCCATCACCATAGATGGAGAAAATAAGATATTCCATGATAAAGCCAAATTTAAGCAATATTTATCTACAAATCCAGCCCTACAGAAAAGTGCTAAATAGGTTAATTACACCCAAGAAAATACAGGAAATAAGTAATCGCAGAACAGCAAAATAAAAAGAGGGAAGCACACACACATAAAAACAAAACAAAATAACAGGAGTCACTAATCTGGTCATTGATAACTCTCAACATCAACAGTCCTATTAAAAGACTCAAACTAACAAAGTGGATGCTAAGACAGGATCCATTCTTCTGCTGCGTCCAAGAAACACACCTTAACATCAAGGATAGATATCACTTCAGGCCTAAAAGATGGAAAAGTTATTTTAAGCAAATGGACCCAAGAAGCAAGCATATAGGCATTTTTATATCTGATAAAATGAACTTCAAACCAAAATTAATCAAAAGAGATAGGAAAAGGATACTACATAGTCAACAAAGGTAAAATCCGCCAAGATAACATTTCAGTTCTTAAAACATCTATGCCCAAACACACTTTTGTAAAAGGAGCGCTAGTGTAGCTTAAATCACATATTGACCTTCACATACTGATAGTAGGTTTGGTAGTTTGAATGTAATTGGCCCGCATAATCTCATAGGGAGTGCCACTACTAAGAGATGTGGCTTTGTTGGAGTGGGTATGGCCTTGTTGGAAGAAGTGTGCCACTGTAGGGGTGGGCTTTGAGGTTTCCTGTGCTTAGGATACTGCCCAATGTCTCAGTTAACTTCCTGTTGCCTGCAAGATGTGGGACTCTCAGCTACTTCTCCAGTACCATGTCTGCCTGCATGCTATCATGCTTCCTGCCATGATGATAATGGACTGAACCTCTGAAACTGTAAGCAAATCACCCAAGTGTTTTCATTCATAAGAGTTGCATAATCATGGGTTTCTTCACAGTAATAAAAACCCTAAGACAGTGAGAGACTTCAGTGCCCCAGTCTCACCAACAAACAGGTCATCTGGACAAAAACTAAACAGAAATACTAGATCTAACAGACCTTATAAACCAAATGAACCTAACATATATTTACAAAACATTTTACCCAAACACAAAAGAATATACCATCTTCTCAACACCTCATCAAACTTCCTCCAAAATTGACCATATACTCAGACACAAAGCAAGTCTCAATGGATACAAGAAAATTTAAATAACTCCCTGCATCCTATTAGACTACCACAGATTAAAGCTAGATATCAACAACAGAAAGTTTACAAAGCCACTATCAACTTAAGTGGAGAGAAATTCAGGTACAAGACAAGGTTGTCCACTCTCTATATACCTATTCAATAAAGTACTTGACGTCTTAGCTAGAACAATAAAAAATTCATATGAAGAAAACAAAAACCCAGGATAGCTAAAACAATCCTGAATAATAAAAGCAATGCAGAAAGTATCACTATTCCCAATTTCAAATTGTCCTACAAAGCAGTAGTAATAAAAACAACATGGTATTGGCACAAAAATATACACATTGATCAATGGAATCAAACTGAAGACCAAGACATAAATCTTCACACCTATGGACACCTAATTTTTGAAAAAGAAGCCATAAATATGTACTAGAAAAAAGACAGCATCTTCAACAAAGGGTGCTTGTCAAACTGGATGTCTGAATGTAGAATACAAACAGATCCATACTTATCACCTTATGCAAAACTCAACATAAAACAAGATACACTGTACCTCGTAGAAGAGAAAGTAGGGAATTCCCTTGGACTTATTGACACAGGAAATGACTTTCTGTACAGAATACTCTTACCACAGGCACTAATATCAACAATTAATAAATGAAACCTCATGAAACTGAGAAGCGTCTGCACGGCAAAGGCCACTGTCATTCATATAAAGTAGCAGCATACAGAATGGGAAAAGTTTTTAACTAACTTCACATCCTATAGAAGGCTAATATCCAAAATACATAAAGAACTCAAAAACTAGATATTAAGAAAACAAATAATCCAATTAAAAATGGGGTACAGATCTAAATAGAATTCTTAGTGGAGAAAATTCAAATGTCTGAGAAACACTTAAAGAAATGTTCAAAATCTTTAGACATCAGGGAAATGTAAATCAAAACTACTTTGAGATTTTATTTTAAGCCTATCAGAATGGCTAAGATCATTAAAACAGTGACAGTTCATTCAATGAGGATGTGGAGCAAGGGGAGCAATCATCCATTGCTGGTGGGAGTGCAAACTTGTACAGCCACTGTGGAAATCACTGTGGCAGTTCCTCAGGGAGATGGGAATCAGTCTACCTCAAGATTCAGCTATACTCCCCAAGGATGCTTCATTCTATCACAAAGAAACTTGCTCAACCATGTTCACTGCTGTTCTATTTATAATAACTAAAAATTTGAAACAACCTAGATGTCCTTCAACAAGAGAACGAATAAAGAAAATGTGGTACACAATGAAGTATTACTCAGCTGTTTAAAAAAAAATGACATCGTGAAATTTGCAGGTAAATGGATGGAACAAGAAAAAAATCATCCTGAGTGAGGTATCCCAGACCCAGAAAAACAAATATGGTATGTTATCTCAACATGTGGATATTAGTTCTTAAGTCAATGATAACCAAGCTACAATCTGTAGCACTACCAAGGGTAGGTATAGAATAAGGGTCTCAAGGGTACAGATAGATCTCATTAAGAAAGGAGAATAGAATAGTTATGGGTGGATGGGGCAGGGCTAGAACAGGAGGATCAGTTGAGGATGGAAAGGGGACAAGGGAGGGAATATGGGGAGGGCTATTTGAGAGGTAGTATGGAAACCTAATACAATGAAGCTTCCTAAAATATATACCTATATGAAGGCAATCTAAATGCAGTCTACAAATGATGGGGGTGGGGGACAGAATCACAATTGATCATCTCTTGTCACTAAATGAGGTTTCTAGTACTAATATTCAGTTATATCTAATTGAGTTGTTGGCCAAAGAGGTCTCATGGCAATCCCTAAATACCCAGGCTGCTGCAAAGACAATAGGTTACTCTCCACACTGACAGCAAGACCCCATTGTTAAAGACAATACCTATGCAACTCATTGAACTTGGAGTAATTGAGCTGGTGCCTACATAGAGCCTTCACTCCTATGTTCTAGCATCTTTAATACAGGAAGGTATTCTGCATACTGCCAAAGAGAAACACAAACTCCAAGCCAGCTACAAACCCTTTTATCTACAATGATGTCCTGCCTACAAGTGTGCTAGGGCAGTGTGGTGCCACAAAGCTTGTAAGACTAACCAAACAATATCTGATTTGACTTAAGGCCCACTCCATGAGATTGAACCCATACCCAACACTGCCTGGGTGACTAAGAACCAGAACCTAGAAAGTAGCAAGGAGATGACTCCTAATGACATTCTGCTGTACTCATAGATCAGTGCCTTGCTCAGTTGTCATCAGAGAAACTTTCTCCTGTAGCAGATGGGAACAAATATAGAAACCTAAAGACAGACATTATGCAGATAGTCAGAGACCTTGGAACACTCAGCCCTAAATGGGATGTTTCAAACCACTCTACTCAGGCATCAGGAAATCTCAAGGAAGAGGTGGTGGAAAGACTATAAGAGACAGAGAGGATGGAGGTCACCAAGAAAACAAGGCCCTCTAAATAAATCAACATGATCAAAACACATACAAACTCATAGAGACTGGGGCAGCATGCATAGGGCCTGCATGGTTCTGCACCAGGTCCTCTGTGTATATATTATAGCTTCCAGTTTAGTATTTTTGTGGGATTCCTGAGTGTATGAACAAATGAGTCTCTGATTCTTGTGTCTTCTCTTGGACTCTTTTCCTTCTGTTTGTTTGTCTTGTCCAGCTCCAATGTGATAGTTTTAGTTTTATCTTACATTTTGTTATAATTTATTACTACTTAGAAGCCCGTTTCTTTCTAATGAGAGGAAGAAAGGGAATGGATCTGGATGGGAAGGGAGTGGGGAGGTACTGGGAGGAGTAGAAGGAGGGGAAACCTCAATCAGGATATATTATGTAAGTAAAGAATCTATTTTCAATAAAAGGGCATGGGAGAGAAACAGAAATAAACAAAGTAAAGTTTGCAACTTTGCCAGGAATGTGAAAAATCAATTTGAAAAACCACTCAAATAACATTTAAAAGACTATCTATACTGTGTGCTTGCTGAAGTTATGAAGTAGCAAAAAGTCTCAGGAATTTCTAGTGGAAGTATAAAATGCCACTTCAGATGACTCTTTGGAAACATATAATTAGCCATACATTTATTATTATGAACTAGCAATTTCTATTGTTGATATTTATCCAAAGGAATTAAAACATTTCTGCATAAGAAGCCATCATGGGAATATTTATAGCAGTTTAGTTTGGAATAACCCCAAGCTGAAAACAACATAACTGTTTGTTTAAAAAACAAAAAAGAAGATAAAAGACTAAATTGTGTTTTCACATATAAAAATACAGCCTGACAGGAGAAAAAAAGATAAATTTCTGATCTCTGCCCAACGTACATGATTCCCACTTATTTTGTGGTGTATGGTAGTTAGGAAAGGTTGAGCTCTTTTTACTTTCACTTATGTGAAATTCAAACACAGACAAAACTGATAGAGAGTAACAAATTAGTTTGATGTTGCAGATGGGCAAACTAGAAATGTTTAAAGGAGATGGGACTGTTGTACAAACTGCATCAGCAAGACAGGTAAATTTGGAAAATGAATATTTAAATGTTCTGAAATAAAACTGAGTAAAAAAATACATACTGTTAGGATGCGGATGGAAAAGGAATACAATATACAGTATATACATTTCATTTTGTTTTCATAAACTGGAAATGTACCTGATGATTTGTGGGATGGACTTTCCCATAGCTTTATTCTTACTAATGCTTCTGTACTGGGCCACAGAGAACCAAACTGATACCTTCTAAGTAAAACAAACAAGGCTCTGCCATGACTCTAGTTCAGTTTCTACTATTAAAATAAATTACATATTTCAAACACCAGCTGCCAAAGTGCATCTGTATTATTTTATTAGATAGCTCTGTACTTTGCTAAATAAAAGGCTTTCCTCCTGTATTACTTGGTCATTCCTTCTATTTCTAGTGTACTTGCATCACCAGGTGAAATGGTGGTATTGATATCATCAGCATTTTCCATCTGAAATACTTGATGAAATACTTGATTACAGACAATCAATCAGATGAGTACAATAGCCGGTGAACTCACTTGGACTTTGTCCATTCTTATGTTTGCTTCTCCAAAGGCAAGATAATGGTCCACCTTCTCCAACATGCTGTGGAGTTCAAGAGTTGCATGCATTCTATTATGACAAAGAAATATTTACACTGGGAATATAAAATGTTATGTAAGAGCAAGCATATATTGCTGGACTTACTAACTCAGTTTCTGGGCATACCAAAATTTTACTTGTGACGGCCAGCCATCTCCAAAATTTCTGACAAGAAAAGCCAACTGTATCAAATTTTACATCCATTAAAGACAGCTATGAAGTGCATCTTTTGTTAATCCTCAAATTCAGTTTTTTTTTAATTAAAACTAAGGTGATTTAACTAATGAGGAGATACTTAGTGAGGAGAGAAGGCCAACCAGCTTTCACCTAGGATCCCAAGATTCCATGTTTTCATAATTGGTGAGAGTTTGAGTGTTCAGAGTTAGCCATCTGCAAGATTTCACAACGTAAGAAAACAGAGATGAGGTAATCAATAAATGAGGACTGGAAGTCATTCCCTTTGCTAACATTTGACTTTAAATGCTTAATTGTATGAGAGAAGAATGAAACTGAAATAGATTCTGAAACTAGATTTCTTTTCCCACTACAGTATGTTTTTAATTTTTCAGTGAATAACCCTATACCTTCCAATCTGAAATCAGAAGCAAAGAAGGCTGCCAAAATATTAAGAGAATTCACAGAAATAACTTCCAGAAATGGACCTGATAAGATCATTCCTGGTAGGTAAATGTCTAAATACGTTTGTTTTCCACATTGCTTTCTACATTCCTTAGCATTTCTCCATAAATGTCCTATGGAAACAAGCAAGCATTTAGACCACCCTAGTATCAGACCTCAGAGGGGCAGCACTTTGTAGGCAATCTTCTAGTAGATAGACAAAGACCAGAGCCAATCAGAAGAAAAATTTGTCTCTCACTTTGCTTCCCTCCACTTAGAGGTACCAGCCTAAACCCTTGAGTCTCTGCTCCTTTCAGCTTTTTAAACTCTCTGTTCTTTTAAAATCAATATTGGGGGAATTTGCAAACAGATTTTCAAAACTCACTAGCTAACCTCTCAAATAAATTTTTATGATGTAAGCTTTTTAAAGCACTTCACAATGTTTCTTGCAAATAGGGAAATTGTATTTATAAGTAACAATATTTTTCATATAAGCAAAAGGCACCAAAGAGAATTTGGTCCATAATTCTGATGAATTCCCTAACTGCCTTCCTGTTCTTCTAAATGACACTATTATTTTATGTCCAAAGCTCTCATCAACAATAGCAGTAACTCCTGAAATGATGCATAACAAGTGCTGAATTCCTGTGTTCACAATATGCTAATGTAGCTCATCAAACTCAAATCTTCCCTTGCAAGTAAACAGAGTGAATAGTGGTGAGGTTGTACCTTTAGTGGATATATGCACTTAAAACTCTCATTTTATGTAATGAACTCTGAAATGTGAGTAAACTAGTATTGTAAACAGAATTAGAATTTCAATATAAAGTGGTAGTTCAAACAGACCATGAGTTTAAAAAGAAAACCTT
The DNA here is from genome assembly GCF_007827085.1 of Peromyscus californicus insignis. Lineage (NCBI taxonomy): Eukaryota > Metazoa > Chordata > Mammalia > Rodentia > Cricetidae > Peromyscus > Peromyscus californicus. Next base: position 109,540 of record NW_026294492.1, on the reverse strand, counting down.
TTGAAATGGCAAATCACTTAATTTTGTTGTCAAATACAAAATTTCATATTAATAATGAATTCAGCTATATATTTTTAAAATCAAAGCTCTATCACAAGCTGCCTTTTAGTCATTGCTATTTTGTTTGTTTGCAGCCCATGTTATTGCAAAAGCAAAAGGACTTGCAGTTTTGTCTGTGATTAAAGCTGGATTTCTGGTGACAGCCAGGGGAGGCAGTGGCATTGTCCTGGCACGTCTTCCAGATGGAAGTAAGTTGATACTTGTAGAGACCTTAAATCTTCTGTGTTCTGCATCTGTCATTGATGTCTTCATAGGGAGTATGACCTGCTAATCTGCTGTGTGTTTCTTCTGGAAACGTGTAGTGTGTTTTAGGAAGCAAGCAGGAAACCTAGCCTTAGATTATTACTAGATAGGATTCAAGGTATATCTGACTATGTTATATTACACTTTGTAGGCCTTCTATGGAACACTTTCTTGAACATACTACACACATTTCTCTTGTTGAATGTGAGTTATTATTCCTCAGTTCTGTGGGAAAGCCAGTTTCTTCTGTTTATGGTTGTAATCTGTAAACTTCTTTGTTTCTCTTGAAGATAGTGACATTTGAAGACCTGCCTCTTCCTGCCAGTAGAATCATGTTGAGAGCATTATAACTTTACTGTACTAAAAGCTGTTGTTTGGTTTTTCAGAGACAAATTCAAAATGCATTTGCTAAGAATCCTTATAGTAGTATTTAAAACGTAGTTACATGTCAGAACGAACTAAAGTACCTTTTCAGTTTGACCTGTGTTGTTCTTCTTATGAGGGAACACATTGTGTTCTGTCAGTAACTGTTTGGACAGAAATCATTTATACTTTCAGATAAGAAACACAGGTATTGATAAACATGTCCTTTGTCCCTGGTTTGGATTCATTGTTTCTCCATAGACAGTACAGTTCTCTTCCTACAGTTGTGGCTCTACTTTTTATAGTTCAAGGTTGCCTTTGGTATTGGGTATATTATAACTCCAGCACTGTATCCACCAGTCACTTTTCCTTCCCTAGTCCTTTAATAAAAAGTCTTAACATGTAACTACTTCACATTTTAAAATAATAAAAATCCTAAATCTTTAAAAATTGGAAAATATGAAGCTTTTTTTGAAATATTGCCCAAATGCTCAAGGGTAGAAGTCTCAGCAGTGACACCAAACACAGATTTGGCATCTTCCGAGAGGATCCCTGTTAGAGAAGGGCTAGTCTCCACAGGAATGCTCTGCAGATTTGTCTGCTGTCTGCTGACAACTTGTAGCTTAAAGGTGAGGGTCTGTCTCTACCAACCTCTCCACCCCTGTTCTCAACCACACTACATTTTTCTATTATTTTCAGAAACTTAAGTTTCTTTCCCCCATCTTCCAGAACAGCAGCTATAAGCCTGCTGGGGGGAAAAAGGCTTCCCAAATAAGGCAAGGGAAGTTCCTGATCCCAGAGAACAGGCATGGAGGGTAGGAATTGAAGCCCTAAGGCAGCACAGGTTTTGGAAGAAATCCCCGGGGTTGGTGTAAACTACAACTTTTTATCTGAGAGGTTAGGGAAAAAAAGACACTCAGTCTCTTGATCATTTCATTCTTTATTCTTTCTCTCATTCTCTCTTTCACATTGATATATATACCCCAACAAAATCTTTCAGGCAATATTAAGAGTCATAAAAAGTTGCATTCCTAGATAAAGACATGACTAAAAACAGACATCCTGACAACTCTCATGCAATATAAATATATCAAAGTAGCCTGTCATGAGCAAATAAGGAGCATATTTTCTCAGCCAACTCTTTTAATTGACAGGCTGTAAATTGTAATTATAAAGAATCATTTACTTTATTATCTATCTTGAGAGGTAATCGTATAAGGAATTTCAAAGGAATCATAAACCTAAACTATTGAAAAGCCCGGAGAATGAGAAGATTGTGTGTTTATAACCTATGCTTGGAGTGTAATGGCCACTTTTGCCCTGATGCCTTAGTTATTTCCAGGCAATGGAAAGGCAGTTCAACTAACTCATGACTATATAGACATTTTTAGCTAATACTCTGTAATCAGGAATCATAAATGTCAATTCTCTTTAGGTCTCTGAGATTCCTGGTGAGAGCTGGGTTTTCAGACAAAGAGAGCTAAGGGTGTAGCAGCTTATCTGATTCAAGCTAGGTTACCATATATATCTTTTAATATGAGCTCAGTTGGCACTTTCCAGATACTATGACCAAAACGCCTAAAACTCAAAGTGTATTTTCTGCCCTTTGTGTAACTTTTGATTATCCAAGAATATCTGCAGCCTTCATTTGGGGCTAAAGAGTCAAATTATTTTCTGTAGCCTTGACTAGTCAGACTTTATTTTCACAAATTGAGGTTAGGAATGGGTGCAAGGAATTAATCATTTGCCAGATAGCAATAATTGGGCTGTTTTTGTATTTACAACCTTGCCAGGCAGTACAGCTGTGTGTCCTTGTGAACTAAAGATTGGGAATGTTTATCCTAAAAACCATGAGCAAGGCATCTGATCTAATCTAAAGCTATTTTGAAGCTTTGTATCAGCTAGTGGTACTCAACCATAAAATTAAAGGAATTTGAGTCATTCTGGTTCCCAGTTAATCATTAATTTAAGCTGTGATCAGAATCAGCTTCTAGGGGGAACTCATAGACCAACTGTGTAGCATATCCGTATATTCATTTTTATTTATTAAAATTATACAGCTTAAGGAGGAATCATCTTTCTTGACAATCCACAGATATAAATGCCCAGTAGATTGGGGTGTTTTCATGACATAAACACACTACAATACCGGTAGTAGGGGACTCCCCCACATATATGTACATCATATCAGATACCAGAGAAAAGCATGTACAGATACAACAGAAGCAAAAGATATTTTGAGAGTCTGTAGTCTCCTGGATCTGCCTAAATGAGATTGATCCCTCAGAGCTTTTCTTCTTGGTGGACTGACATCTCGAACTTCAATTGCCATCTGCTGTTCCTCTGACATGTCTACTGGCTGCCAGCAAGTAGGCATTTCTTAGCATAGGAGTGAAAAGCAGCTTTGGGAGTTTCAGGCACTGAATCCTGTAATCAAAACTCTTCCAAGACTGGCAGGTTAATTCTAGATGTATCCATCAGTAACAGTTGTCTAGCATGTGTTCCCTAGCAAAGGAAGGTCAGCATAGAAGTATCATTTATAGATAAAGACTCTCAATACCAAGCTAAAAATAGTTTTTCTAGATTTGTTTCTATGCAGAAAAAGTAAGTACACATCAATCCTAAAATTCCAAATAGAATTATTGTGCTTAGTTTACAATTATAAAGGAAACTTCTTTTGCACAAAAGAGCCAAAACTATTTGTGATGGCAACAAATTAGAATTATGTTACCCATCTCTGTTAGTGATTGAAACAGACTCTTGAATCTTTTTTTTTTTTTTTTTTTTTTGGTTTTTCGAGACAGGGTTTCTCTGTGTAGCTTTGCGCCTTTTCCTGGAACTCACTTGGTAGCCCAGGCTGGCCTCGAACTCACAGAGATCCACCTGGCTCTGCCTCCCGAGTGCTGGGATTAAAGGCGTGCGCCGCCGCCGCCGCCGCCGCCCGCCGCCGCCGCCACCGCCACCACCACCACCCGGCTTGAATCTTGATCTATTATGTCTGTGATACAATTGTGGCCCAGAAAGAGTTAAACATGAGAAAGAGGAATGAGTACCAGTCCCAGGCCCCCAAACCCTTAGCCTCAGCAGAACATTAGGAAGAGGAATGAATACCAGTCCCAGGCCCCCAAACTGTTAGCCTCAGCAGAAATATTCTTGTGATATCCTGTAGCCTCAGCAGAATAATCTTGTGACATTATCTGGGTCTAGCAGAACATCCTGTGGCTATTCTAGGAAGAAAAGCAGCCCCCATGGAAAGTCCCCATAGCTGTACTCCCCCTCCCCGGTGCTGATCTTTAAACTAGCCAATTATGTATTGCCCCAAATGCTATGCTAATTTTGTGGTTTTTGCCTTTAAAAGATGCCTGCAATTATTGTTTGGGGCTCCTCTCACTGAATAGTGCAGAGGGCCCATTTGCACAAACGATCAAATAAAGCCTCTTGCTGATTGCATCAACTGGTCTGGAATCTGGGTTTCTGGGGCACCCACCTGAGAGGGTAGTGCCCTGAGTCTGGGGTCTATCAGCCCAAACCTAGGCAGCTAAGTTTTAAAAATATTGATAGTTAGCTGGACAATGGTGGTGCACGCCTTTAATCCCAGCACTCAGGAGGCAGAGGCAGGCGGATCTCTGTGAGTTCGAGGCCAGCCTGGGCTAGAGTGAATTCTAGGAAAGGCACAAAGCTACACAGAAAAACCTTGCCTTGGAAAACCAATATATATATATATGTAGATAGATAGGTAGGTAGGTAGGTAGATAGATAGATAGATAGATAGATAGATAGATAGATAGATAGATAGTTGAAATTATCAGATATTGTATATATTAAGTGGATAATAAGATCATAGTTTAGTTTATATGAGCTATTAGGGAGAGCATGGGTCACATGAATTTGTGAGTATGACACTCTTGGTTAATATTTAATGTCTTTAAAAAAAACCTTTAACTTTTAAAATATTTTAAAGTATAAGATACATGAGTCTTTTGAAAAAAATATTATTTTCTTCATATGAAAGACATTTTATAGGTTACAATGTTTTTGTTTGTTTTTATCAGAATGGTCTGCACCTTCAGCCATTGGGATAGCTGGGCTTGGTGGAGGATTTGAAATAGGAATAGAGGTAAGTGGACTGCCTATGCCATTGCCACAGTCCCTAAAGTTACCCCAAACTGGCATGATAGAACTAAGACTTCTTAGTGCCCTTGCTTTGCTTTCTTATACCTGTGAGAATTGTTTCCTTCTCTCTCTCCTCTCCTTGTCTCTTCTCTCAGCCTTATATATTAACTGTTGTCTAATTTCAAGACAACATAAACACAAAGCATTTCAGTAATGTTCCTCAATATTTCATCTGCGTTGTGTACAGTAGAATCCATTTTGGAATCTTGGAAGTGGTATTCCCAGCAGCTCTGGCCTTCAGTGCCTTCTGGTAGTTTCCTTTCTGTAGATATGCTACCTAGACTTCTAGTCCAATGTCCCCAGCCCTCTTCCTTTAGCTCTATCTGCTCATTTCAACAATTCCCTTCTCTTTCCACAACTCCCAATGCTTTTTTACAGTCTCTTAACCTTTCTATAGACCCTATGCCCTCTTATCACTACAACTCCATATGAGCCTTCTTTGAGCATCAGGTCAAGTGCCATTTGTTTTGAACATATTGAGAGATTAAGTAATAACAAGTAGCTTAAATTTCAAAAGACTAAGACCAAAAAGGAGAGTTCCAAGATCATACTTTGGAGATTGGGGATTTTTTTTCCATTTTAATGGTCTTGAAAAAATGTAATGAAACATAAAGATATTAAACAAACATTTTATTAAAATACTTTACTGTATATTTTCAAAAGCAACATGGGTTAGTGGTTGGACTACACTATTGGGGAGGGTGGTGCTGGCTCACATTCTGGCTAGAGTACCCTCTTGCTGTGTGATGTTTAAGGCCACTTTTCCTTTATGGATGCTGTTTTCTTCATCTATAACATAGGGATGAAATGGCCTTCCCTTGAGCTCATATTGATGATCAAAAAGACTGATGTATGCATAAAAAGCTCTTGGAATGATATAAGCTATAATTTTTTTCTTTTAAAATTTTTACCATTTATGAAGTTTGGATCATAAAGCTTATATTCATGGTGGTATAAAATTAGTTTTGGAATTTATTTTATTAATATGCAGGAAAGATAATTATTAATTTTTTAAATGTGGTTTTGAATTATTATCTAGTTACTTATTTCATGTTAAGTACTATTTTTAGTATTTTTAGTGCTTTTTTTAAAATAATTTTGAAACAGAGGCCCTAAAATATAGACAACAAAATAATTAAAGGTTCCCCAGGAATTCTAAGCTGGGAAATGGAAAGCCTGATTCCTCTTGCTGTGAGTGGGGAAGTCCTTCTTGCAGTTAGCTTTGTTAGGAGGAGAATTGAAGTCCAGGGTAAAAGGCATGGCCAGTTGAACTGGGATGCAGACTCTATACCAATCAACTAGCAGGATTAACCTAATGTGATACTAATGTGAGGGTCCAGTGACGTCTATCTTCTCCTTTCCTGAAGCAATATGAACATTTAAAAAAGCCTAGCTGTGATTATTTTAAGCAGGCAGTTGTTCAGCTCAGAAGACATTACACAATATCGTTTTAATAAAAGAAGATTGAGGCATTATAGATTTATTTATTACAAGAATAATGTAATAAATTAATATTGCCTGTGTACATACTGATAAACCATTAGGCCTTTTAAGTTTCCAAGTAAACCTTAGCAAAAATGTAAGATGATTTTTATGATTTATACAGCATGTAGGTTAAATTAATTTTATAGCATGCAAGAGAATTTAGCTGACTGTGATGCTGAAGTTATTTTTGAAAGATTTTAGAAGAGAGTTCCTTTTATCCTTTCCATGTATGAGCATCCCATTATCATAGGCACCTTTATGCCTTGAGATAAATTATAGTAACCTCAATCTACAAATAGTTTATCTCTTAGCTATTCTCGAGTACACAATGTCTTTTTCTTGGGCTGTTCTGTTCTCCCTGTCAAAGAGTCAAGGGGCCAACCTGATCCAGAACAAAGTCTTTGGAGGAAATTTTGAGGCAAACATGCTTGGGTCTGAAGTGAGTGAGCCAAATCTATCTCCAGAACCAGCTTTTCAGTGAGCTAAAACAGCATATGACAATTTGTCAGTATTATTCATACCCAAAAGACATTTATTTCTTTATAAGACTGAACCCATTTACATACATATCCATAACCAGTTTGTGTTTGTCTGCAGATGGGGACAGACAACCTGAAACCTTAGTAAGTATTCTCCCATTTACAAAGACTTCAAGTTTCAGGATAATATAATGAATGATTCTATGAGGCTTGGGGATAGTGGTTCCTTTGCCAGTCAAACCTCTAATATATTTTTTCCTTTGGCCCTTTTAAAACTTACAGTACCTGTTAAAACATTAAATAGAAAACCATGAAACCCAGACATCTGAAGGAATTTAGGAATAGTGTCATCAGGTTGTTCTTTTTCCTTAGTTTGATGTGTCTTTATAATTGAAACGATAAGATTATCCAGGTAGGGCAGTAACAAAGGCAGACCACAGGCATAGGGCAAAAGACTCTCAAGAAGGGAAAATACCTTATCTCAGAAGAAGCAGTCTTGGAAATGTCCATGGAAAGATCAGGGAAAAAAAAAAAAAAAAAACAGCTCATTCATTCATACATTTATTCAAAGATGACAACATTCCCGCCCACTGTTTTCCTAATGGGCATTCTGACTGTTCTAAGAAGTACAGCTTTGAAAGTCAGTAGTGTAAGGAGATAATAACGCCATGAATTGTGTTAAATACATTCAACATTATCTTTATAGGAAAATTACAGCAAAGTGCAAAGCACTGAAAATGACACTGCTTTTAGCCTATCTTAGAATAATCTGACAGAGCTCACAGTGGACTACTGAATTTCTATCCCTAGAATTTGGTAGGTGAGGGGGCACCAACCAACTCAGACTCTTACAGAGGGAGTATTACTGAGCCTTTATTGTCAGAGATGAGAGTTTAGTCTTCAAACCCTCAAACAGAGCTTCTGAGTGGGGACTGGAAGATGTGAAATAATCCCTATATCTGATTTGTGTGGTGAGAGGAGCCATGCCTCAGAATTAGGTATGAGAGATATATGAACCCCTATAATAACAAGACCAACAGGGAAGTTACATAACTTCCAGACAGAGCCAAGGGAGCAGGGGTTCGGGGTGAGGGAGAATGGAGAGAAAAGATAGCCTGGCTTATGTGAAGTATGAATATGGAGTATTGTGTGACAACTTTTCCTGGGAAGATGAAATATACATCTACTCACTCCAGATAGGGAACCCACAACAGACCAAAGTACAGATACCACCAAAGTCCAACTTGGTGAACCAATGGAGTTTTATTGGGGTTACTTACAGGAATATGGGTAAGGGGTTATTACAGGAGTAGAAATGACTCAAAAACAGCCATATCACCAAAGTCCACCCCAGCATGGATGCCAGCTCACAAAGCTGCAAACCTGCAGCACACTGCAGCCTGTAGACAGCTCAACAGATTGGAGGGTTCCCTTTCCAAGTGCCTCAGTTGGTCTAAACTTCTTTAAGACAGCTCTTCTGATTTTAGCTTTTTCTAGGAAGCTGATCTCAGTGTCTTCTTTGCAGTGTTAATCCCACCAGTTGAGAATATGACCACTACCACAATTTTTTTTTTTGAGCCAAATTTGAAGCAGGCTTTATTAAATACTGGCTAGGAAGGTAGACACTAGCCAGGTCCATACCTGAAATTCCCAGAGAATGGCCCCAAATTACATTAAACAGAGGCATATAAAGGCAAAACCCACAAGGCTATGTACCTCCCACCTTTCTCTTCCTGTCTGTGTACCTCCCGCCCACATGTGATCAAGCACATCCTGTGCAGTAAAGTGATACAATGGCTTGTTTTCTTACATGAACAACTCCCAGCATTCCAGGAAGTTATCTGTTTTTGGGCAAGTGGGGTTTATAGGTTAGAGGCATTTTTTTTTATTTATAGATCTCTTATGCACCATAATTAAAACTTAAAACATAACTTTAGCCATCAAAGCAGCTTTTCTCCTCCAAGCATCTTCTTTGATGCCAAGCCTCTTTCCATCTGAGATGGACTTTAAGCTTTTATTACTTACTCTGTCAGGAAGGAACCTAATGAATCTAGTCAGTTTCAGGGACTTTCTGAAGCTATTTTGAGTTGTTTACCTTCTGCTTAAGGAGCTTCCTGCAGGAAGGAATGTTTCAATGATCCACAGGAGCCAAAAGGGGGGTACCCCAGGCTTCTTATCAGTGCTGAGAGGTGGGACTGATTGTTAGCTGCCAACTGTCAAGTGTTACCCCAAGTCAGACTTGAGATTATGGGAAGACCTCCTTAGCAACCACAGGAAGTGACACAGATCCCAAGTGATTTCTCCATAATAGCTCAGAGAAAGGACATCTCAGAATATTTCCCTCAAATTTTACTGTTGGGACTATCAATTTTTTTAGCTCTTATGTTTAATGATTTATTTAATTGAAAAACTTGTACTTTTTAAATTAAATTTTTATACAAAACATTCAAACTTATATCAGATTCTCAGTGCTATCTTATATTGTCTCAGTGTTGCTTCACTGCCCAGCCTTCATCAGGAAGACTTTTCTGCTTTTCATTTTCAGCTATAGAAATATAGAAACAGGTTATTGACTGTTTCACCAGTGGCATCACAAAAAGAACACAGCATCATCTTACTTCAAAGAAACCAAATACAGAGCAGATGGAAAATTAGAAGATTGACCTTGTTCCTAAGTGGCCTCTCAGAGCTTCTTTGCCTTACTTAACTATTCTGAGCTGTTGTAAGTGTAGGGTAAAAAGTCCACACTTACTTCTCTGTTTGAAAAGCCACCAAAACTCACCAATCCCTGACCTTGAAAATCCACAATCCCTGACCTTGAAAATTCACCAATCCCTGACTTTGAAAACCTACCAATCCCTCAGCTTGCCCCAAAATAAGGACTTGAAATCCCACCAACTCCATTCTGGACATCTCCACCCTGGAAAACCCTTCCCCCAAGAAACTCTATATAAGCCTGTCTTCTGCTCAGTCCCCTGCTGCTTTTTTCTCTTGTGTCTTTCCCAATGAATCTCTTGTGTGAGGTTTGTTGCACAGTGTGATTTTATGATATTTCTTGACCAAACCCCACCTTTAGGCTATAGTCATTCTGTTTACTTGGCCAAAGTCCTCCTGTTTAGTACAATGTTCCCCTTATTTGGGGGTGGGGTGGGGAATTTTGGACCTAACAGTTGGCAAGAGTTGAGAAGATTTTTCTGCATATATCAAGAACCTGCTTATATCATGGATGTTTTTGATGACAAGATTTTTCTGTATATCAAATGAAACATTAATTAGAAAACATTTAAAAAATATAAAGAACTATCCAAATTAAGGCATCTTTTAGGATCTGCTTGACCTTTGTGTTTCACTATTATGTGGCTATATAGGCCTTACAAATAATTCCTTTTCCTCAGACAGTAGAGGATGGCTTGAGCATCTATCAACATCATTTCCCCAAGGTCACACAACGTTTGAGAATTAGTGGAGTTCATACCCAAATAGTCTCCACTTTGAGACCAATTTCTTAGCACCTGTCATTATGTCTTCAATTTTACAGATACAGATGATGTGTGTATCTGATCCTCATGACAGTTGAGCGAGGTGGGTTCTGTCCTAAGACTTCAGGGTAACAAATCAATATGCCTCCCCTAAGGAGGAGGGAAAAGTGGGGGTCAGCACTGTGGTCGCCAATGATGCTTCTCACATGATAGGTGCTGCTCTTTTTCTTGTCTAACTTTGGACTTCCTATGGCCTTTATGAATTTGAAAAACAAACTTTATGTTGTATTGGCCTAACCAGTCACTTAAATATTATTCTAGTTTTTATTATTATTTAGAAAGTAATAAGTCACTGCCTTAGACATTGCTAATGGAAGCCAACTAACACATTGCAAATACTCAATGTGCAGTGTTTGAGTGGTAAGTGTACAGCCATTCACGGAGTTAGGATAGAAGTCATCTCAAGATGAAGCCTGACGTGACGTCCCAGCTCTACATTCTATGAGACTATATTTTGTAGTTTATTTTGAGATCAGAGCACATTTTGTCCTCACCTATTTGATCTTTTCTGGTTATCAATGTGACAGTTTGCAGGTAGTACAGCTGATGATGTACCAGCTGTATTACCTGTTGTCAGGAGGTATAAAGGGGCTGAATGGCGCACAAATATTTGAGATAATTATCTGTATAAGGCTGGCTGCTGGCCTTATCTATTCAAAATAATGGTATCACCGTCCATATCTGGCTATCTACATTGAAAGTTTGCATTATATGTGGTATAGCTGAATTTAAATCAACATGTATTTTATGCAATATTTAGGTGTGGCTGTTTTATTGGTGGGGGGGTACTCTTGTTTGTTTGTTGAGACAGTAGACTTGCTAGCAGCCTGGAATTTGATATGTAGACCAGGATGGCCTTGAACACACAGAGATAGACCTGCCTATTCCTCCCAAGTGCAAGGATTAAAGATATACACCACTACATCAGGCAGTATGGCTGTTTATAAATGAGTGGGTTTCTACATTTCAGGTATCGGATTTGGTGATAATTCTGAATTATGACAGAGCAGTAGAAGCCTTTGCAAAGGGCGGAAACTTGACACTTGGAGGGAATTTTACTGTAGCAGTTGGGCCCCTTGGCAGGTGAGTAAACACATACCAAACTATAAAGACTTAAAAAGTTTTTTGTATTATGAAGAAATGTGAATTGAAATGAACAAATGTAATTTCTACAATTGCCATATGATTAAAGGTCTCTTAAACAAGAAATTATAAAAAGAAAGAAGAAAAAGAAAACAGTGAGTAAAATAAACTCTGAGCCCAGAACACATGAGAAAAAAATAAAGTTTTTCATATGCACATTGAATTGACATAAAATTTACACTAGTTTTGATGAAGCTAAGTGTAGTCAGTTTTTATTAACTGATAAAGGGCATCGGTGTTCTAGAATTTTTTAAAAAAGGTTTTTCTCAAATTCAATAATTAGAATGTGAAATGGTTGGATCTTTTGAGGAGTGTTTATAACAGTGTAATTTTATTTTCCTCACCTGTTAATGAAACTATTCTTGGGTTAGTAATCATGCTAGAGAATTAGAAATGCTTATTTATATAAATTAAACAGTAAACCATCTGAAAATGTTCTGTGTAAGAAGAATCCATACTCTTAGCACTCTTGGGATATGTTCCTCTGGTTGAGAGGGCTAGCTCTCAAGTCTCTCTCTAGTGCATTCCCACCAGGCCCACCAGCCCTTCTACAGCAGTTCCATGCGATATCTTCTCCCGACAGCTGCCTTCTCTTCAAGCCACATTAAAACTCTAGCTTAGCCAAAGAAAAACATGGCCTAGGAAGACAGGCCTTGTGGCCAAGTGATGAGCAGTCATTCTGGTTCTGCCATCTTTTGTAGGAACCTGGAAGGAAACGTGTCCCTGAGGAGCTCTGCAGCTGTCTTCACTTACTGCAAATCCAGGGGCCTCTTTGCTGGCATTTCCCTGGAAGGAAGCTGTTTGATTGAAAGGAAAGAAACTAATCGGAAGTAAGTTCATGCAGTGTGACTTTGATTGATTTTTTAAAATGTGTGATGAGAAGATAATACTTCAAAATTTGTCATCATTTAGGAGTTTACAAGTACACATATAATCATTTAAATGCAGCAGGATCTATATTTAAAACTTTTAAGATGAAATTGGTATTGCTTGGAACTGGGGAGATGTCACAGCAGTTAAGGGCACTCGTTGCTCTTACAGAGGACCTAGGTTTGTTCCCAGCACCCACATGCTGATTCATAACCACCAACCGTAATTCCAGTTCCAAGGGATAAAACTCCTTCTTCTTACCTTTAGAGCACCAGGTAATCATGTGGTGCACATAGATACACACAGACAAAAGACATAAAATATAATAAAATAAGTTAAAAAGTAGTATATGCTTGTGAAAATAAAACTTAGAAAAAAATAAAACATGTTACAGTTTTCTTACTAATACTTTCAACTACCCCCTCTTCTTCCTTAATCTTCTTTTGCTAAATAAGATTATAATATGACATGTATTAATTGTAAATTTTTTTTTGCTTAGCATTATAATAAGCACAACCATAAGTTGATGACCAGACAACATTCAACTAGGTGACAATATGACATTATCGTACATTGTAGTGAGCACAGCAAATAATCTGTGGATTAATTAGAAGTGCCTCACAGTGGAAGATTTCCTGTCACCACACTGGATTTGTATTCTTCCATATAAAATAGATACCAATTTTGATTCAAAACCCAATTTGATCTTTAAAATATTTGTTGCTATCTCAGAGCTTCTTTAATTTTGTGTCTGGATAGTTTTGTTTTTTTCTCAAGTGGGTCTTAGAAATCAAACCGACAGATATCAGAATCACTAGCCCAAGGGAGCCAATGTCTTGGTGACCCACAGGGCCCTACCAGTAGGACAGACATTCCACTGAAGGGAGTGAATGTTTACACCAATTTTTCCAAGAGTATAATATTATGCTGCTATCTTGCATATAACAGAACTAGTCTGAATGAAGAAAATTAAGGTTTTCAAAAGTCTTCATCCAAAGAAGCAAGAGTGATGTGTCTGTCCATTTATGGTTTCATGAATTTGAGAATGCTTTTAGAAACTCATAATTTTAGGTGTTTGGCAGTCTTCTCCCTAAAGCTCAGCTAAATCTTAGGTAATCTACAATAAATAGTCCCTTAAAGAACTGCAAGTCTTTCAAACTTGAAAGATAAATTTTAATTTTGATAAACATTTTAAATCACATAGCCATATATAGTAATTATTTTGTAGAAAAAACATAAAGGTAACACTTACAAAAAATATGTGTACTTTGTATGTTTATGTATTTCTATATAAATGTGTCTGTGTGTATATTGACATGCTTTTTGTATGAAGAAAAGTACATATCAATATTTATGTTCATTGATTTAGAAAGTGAACTTGGGGTGAATCTAAGAATAGACATGAGGTTAAGTCTTGTGGTATCTGATGTATTTCATAAGAGTGGTTACACATATATGTGAATGTGCTATATTTACCTCCAAAGTACATCTGTATATGTTATTGAAGTGTTCCTAATTTTGTGCTTACTAGATTTTACTGTCAGGACATTCGAGCTTATGACATTTTATTTGGAGATGTTCCACGACCTGCCCAAGCAGAAGATCTTTATGAAATTCTTGATTCCTTTACTGAAAAGTATGAAAGTGAAGGACAGCGCATCAATTTGAGGAAAGTAGCACGGGAGCAGAGGAAGGTACTATGGAAAGACTTCCTGTTTTTCTCAGTGAACTGTCTTAGGACATACTATCTCTGATAGCAAGTTCCCGTTGATATACTGAGCTTCTTTTATGATTCATTTATGTAAAGTCCTCAAAAATGTCCTACAGTTTTGACATTGTACATATTTTAAGAATAGTTTGCCTTCTATAATTTTATGTCTCATAAGATGAAATCTGGTAATGTTAGAGAATCAATACTAGCTGTGCCTTTCTTCCTTTGGTCTCTAATTGAACTCTGTTGTACAGAGTGAAATTGAAGTAGAGTTTAAGTTATCACTGCTTTTCTCTGCTGACTGTTCCCTGTGACCATATCACTGGACTTGCAGCCCCCTGCAGACCACACGTAGATGTCAGAGGGGAGGGGGTAAGTGCAGGAGTGTACTAGATCACACACAGATGTCAGAGGGGAGGGGCTAAGTGCAGGAATGTACTAGATCACACACAGATGTCAGAGGGGAGGGGGTAAGTGCAGGAGTGTACTAGATCACACACAGATGTCAGAGGGGAGGGGCTAATTGCAGGAGTGTACTAGACCACACACAGATGTCAGAGGGGAGAGGGTAGGTGCAGGAGTGTACTAGATCACACACAGATGTCAGAGAAGAGGGGCTAAGTGCAGGAGTGTACTAGATCACACACAGATGTCAGGGGAGGGGCTAAGTGCAGGAGTGTACTAGATCACACACAGATGTCAGAGGGGAGGGGCTAAGTGCAGGAGTGTACTAGATCACACACAGATGTCAGGGGAGGGTCTAAGTGCAAGAGTGTACTAGATCAACCCACAGCATAGTCTCACATCCAGTCCTGCACCATACATACCAGTTTCTGGGAGCCTAGATAATAAATGCAGAGGATGAAACCTGTTCAATAAACAGGTTAGAATGTAAAAGGAAAGAAAATCTTTTTTTTAATAAAAAAAAATTATATTAAAAAAACAAAAACAAAAACAGCTGGGCAGTGGTGGCACACGCCTTTAATCCCAGCCCTAGGGAGGCAGAGCCAGGCAGATCTCTGTGAGTTCGAGGCCAGCCTGGTCTACAGAGCGAGATCCAGGACAGGCACCAAAACTACACAGAGAAACCCTGTCTCGAAAAACCAAAAAAAAAAAAAAATTAGAGGTAAAATCATCCTAGTCTCATAAGTAAAAGAAGATTTTTTAAAATTTTTGTATATTTATTCTTGTATCTCACAGGCTAAAGAATTACCTCCAAAACCATCATCAAGACCACAGCAATCCCGAGCACCTGGCCAGCTGAGTGCTAGCTCCCAGAGTAAGTGCTTCTACTGCAATGTAAATGTAACAATATTTAAGTACTCATTAAATATTAAGAAAACAGATAATATTGTTATATTTCAATATCAAATAGAAGAACTATGAGCATTTAAGAGAAAAATAAATGTTCAGCTTTTTCTAAGCCATAATATAGGCTTTCATATATAATTTTCCACTGTTGTAATTTGTGAAGACTTCTCTCATTCATAAGACTTTTTTTAAATCTACAATGAGATTTATATGTCATATAGGGCTTGAGAAATAACTCAGCAGTCAATAACACTCAGTGCTCTTGCAGCAGACCCCGTTTCCATTCCTAGCAACCACAAAGCAGCTCAAAAACGTCTGTACCTCTAGTTCAATGGGATTGGACACCCTCTTCAGGTCTTTGTGGACAATGCACATGTGTAGTTCACATACACACAGGCAAAACATTCATATAGATAAAATAAAAATAATCTTTAAAAATTCAAATTATTTTGCTGTATTTTCCTAGGCACACAGGTCTCCAAGAAGTGTTTTTTAAACAAGGTGGAATTAACAAAAGCAATTGGGGTCCAGCCTCTCCATAGCCTTCTTCCAGAATTCCAGAAGAGACGCTACCAGCAGCAGATTAATCTGAGGGATACTCTAATAAATCTATGTACATGAAACTCTTCAGTCCATTCACTTTATTCTTTGAGTCCATTCTCTCTCTACACAGCTTCTATTCTGCTCTATTATTTAGATCCTTTCTTGCCTGGTTTCTCTCTACAATTTTTGCTGTTATCTTTATGTGCTATCTTAATTCCTTCCTCTTTGTTCTGCCCCATCTAGGTTCCCATCCATCTAGTTCTTTACCGTAATCTTAGCTCCTCTCCCATCTCCTTCTTTCTCATCTTGTTCTTCCTCACCTCCCATCTCGTTCTTCTAGTTTTCTCTTCTATTCCTCCGGTCTAGTTAAATCTCTGAGGTTTACAGTTATATATCCATGCAATAGCAACGCTCTGGCTAAGGCAAAGTCACCAGACTTGAATTCCCTCCGTGTCAAAAGGAGGGGCAATACGACCCACACAAAAGAGCAGTAATTGTCAGCTATCATTTGTAACCCAAAAGGGAAGTGACTAATGGGGGCTAAATTTGGTTAATATCTAAGCAAAGGGAATTTATGTGCTCAAACTATATTCTTAGAAGTGGTTAGTTGAAATGTTAAGAACCTATAGAACCTATAAGTCATGGGTGAAAAATAAAACTGCCCTCTTTTTTCCTTCGGTCCCTTTATCTGTCCAAGCTATCTCAGCTCCTGTTGTTTTCTGGCAGGGCGGGGGAGTGCACTCGGTGGCTAGGTACCCTGAATAGCCTAGTCATAGCCTGAATGTACCCATAAGTAGAAACCCTTTAGTTCTGAGTTAATTGTTAAAGGTAGATCTAAAACTAGAGATAAGACTTTGGAAAGGTGAAGGTTAAGCTTAATTAGTTAATTAACGCATCTGCCAGGCCATCTCAAACAGATAGCTTGGATGCTTAAGTGTGTTCTTAGAGAGTCTGTGAGATATCTCAGATAAGATACTTTCATCCATCCTTCCAGGGATGGTCCTGGCCAGATTCTGCTAATTACAATAATTACAGAAAGGCCTGAAATTAGGGATTTTAACTGTGTCTATTGTAGCACAGTTGCAGAAAGTTATACAAATACTTTAATTGTGTAGGGGAAATTGTGCCCAATGAATGATAGAAAAGCTACCATAGCATACGAGAAATTCATAGCAAGAAACAGCTAATATTCAAAAGCTAATATCACCATGACTCCTTAAGACTTGGCTTCATCCTCTGGAAGGGTTCTTAACTCTTCCAGGTATAGCTTTGTCATAATCAGCTGAATTGCTATTTTATATTTTTCTTGCAGCATGAAATTAAGTTTTATAAACACTCAGGTTTCCTCTTGTCATAATATCTTTTAATTTAAAAAGTTTTGTTGTTTTTTTTTTTGTTTTTGTTTTTTTTTTTTTTTTTTTTTTTTGGTTTTTCGAGACAGGGTTTCTCTGTGTAGCTTTGCGCCTTTCCTGGAACTCACTTGGTAGCCCAGGCTGGCCTCGAACTCACAGAGATCCGCCTGGCTCTGCCTCCCGAGTGCTGGGATTAAAGGCGTGCGCCACCACCGCCCGGCTCTTTTAATTTAAAAAGTTTTTTAAGGCTTTCACATACAAATACTGTCTTTACATCATTCCACCCCTTTTTCTCACCTCTAATTCCTCCTGTGTTTTTCCAACTCCTTTTCAAATTTATAATCTTTCTTCCTCTTTCATTTTTATTAGTTTTGTTTGTGTATATGTACAGTGTTTGCATCCCTTCCATCCTTCCCATAATGAATATATATGAATTCTATAATAGAGAGATTATAGAATCTTTCTAGCCCTTATTCTATGATGTTCCCTGTGCATTGTAGATATATCAACTAGGATTGAGTACCCAACAGTCAGTTGTCTGCATTTTGACCAGTAGTGACTATCTCTGTAATGGTTTCCATCTGCAAAAAGAAGCCTTGATGAGTAACAAGAACTATACTTATCTATGGATATAAGTATTTAGAATGCAGTTCAAAATTATACTGGCTTAGGAAAATGGCCATAGTAGGTTCTTCTGTAAGGTCTATGACCTCATTAGCTATGGGTTGTTGACTCAGTTTCTAGTATCAGGCATGAATTCCCTTAAGCAAGGCTTAAGTCCGATTTGATGACTGTTAGTTACCAGTAGCAATAAGTGCCACTGTTGCGCCACAGGGAATATCTTACCAGGGTGGTCATTGTTTTAGGCCATAGACTTTACAGATAGGTAGGGCTTGCTTTTCTCCTTTGGCCAATATTCCTCAGGTATTCCTCAGGGAAGAAGTTACCAAGTCGATTCCAGCTCAGTTCCTCCAAGTCCTGTGTCCAAAGTGTGGTGTTTTCAGCAGTAAGGTCTTACTTTTAAGTTCTAGGAGACAGCAAAGGGCAAATAGCCTGTAACATAATGTTATTGGAGGCCCTTGGAAGTGAGGATTCCCATACCCAGCATTGGGATGTCATTAACAAGTCTGTGGATGGTTCTTGGAGAGATCATTTTCACCCCAAGTGTCATAACTTCATTTAAACTGTAAATATGTATTTATGTGTGTATAAAATATTTATGTGTAGATGTATGCAAACGTAAAATAGTGTTTCCCTATGGCTTAGTCAAATATCCTTAGTTTTATGTAACCTCCCTCCTGTCCTTTCTCTGTATTCCCTTCTCTCCCCAACCCCATTTTCCCATGTCCCCCTTCATAATACCCATGTCCTACTATCTCACTCTGTAGAGCGCTCTCCTGCACCCCATAGTTCCTTTTTTACTCTCCTGGTTTAAAGGCAGGTCTCTCCAGGATTCACAAATAAGGAGAACCATGTTGTCTTTCTAGGTATGGGTTGCCTCATTCAGTGTAATATTTTCTAGTTCCATCTGTTTGCAAATTTCGTGATTTCACTTCTTTCTGGACATATGCCAAAGAGTAGTATAGCTGGGTTGTATGCTAGATCTACTTTAGCTTTTAAGAAGTCTCCACACTGATTTCCATAGTGGCTCTATCAGTTTGCAGTTCTACAACAGTGAACGGGTTTCCCTTTTCCACACCTTCTCTAGCCTTTGTTGTCAATTGTTTTCTTGATCTTGGCCATTCTGTCCTGGGTAAGATGAAATATCAAAAATAGTTTTAATTTGCATTTTTGTAATTATTAAGTATGTTGAACACTTAAAGATATTTCTTGGCCATTTTTTTCTTCTTTTGAGAACTTTTTGCTCTGATCCTTAGTCCATGTTTTAATTTGGTGGTTTGTTACTTTTATTCTTTGTTTTTTGAGTCTTTACATATTCTGGATATTAATCATCTATAGGATGTTTAGCTAATAAAGGTTCTCTCTGCTCTGTAGACTGTCTCATGATCGTTTCCTTTGCCGTACAGATACTCGAATAGTTTCATGAGGTCCTATTTTTCAGTTGATGACCTTAATTTCTGGGTAAAAAGTAGTACTAGTCAAGAAATCCTTTCTTACTCATATATCTTATACATTCTGCTTATGTTTTCTTCTATCGGTTTCAGCATTTCAAGTTTCACATTGAGGTCTTTGATGCATCTGAAGCTCATTTTTGTGCAGTATGATAGATACTAGCCTAATTGCATTCTTCTACATGTGGACATTCAGTTTTCACCACAGTATTTGTAGAAGAAAGTGTCTTTTTTTCCAGTGTGTATTTTTGGCATCTTTGTCAAATATTAGATAACCATAATCATGTACACACACATTTGGGTCTTCTATTTAGATGTTGGTTTTTACACTGGTGCCATGCTGTTTTTATCACTATATCTCTGTAATATAGCTTGAAATCTGGTGTGGTTATTCCTCCATTCTTTTGATCAAGATTACTTTGACTATCTAGGATCTTTTGTTGCTCTGTATGAACTTGAGGACTTTTTTTTCTATTTCTGTGAAGAATGTAATGGGGATTTTGATTGCATTGAATCTCTAATTTGCTTTTGATAGAGTGGTCTTTTTTTAAAATCAGTATTAATTCTACCAATCCATAAGTGCAGAGGTCTTCCCAGCTCTTAATGTTTTCATCTATCTCTTTCCTTAGAGACTTAAAGTTTTTGTTGTAGGAGGTCTTTTACCTTCTTGGTTAGGTTTATTCTTAGCTATTTTAATTATTTTCATCTTTTCTTATGTATTGGTGTTTTGTTTGCATGTATGTGTGTGTACAATATGTGTAGGTACACATGGAGGCCAGAAGAGAGTGTTAGATCCCTGGGCCTAGAGTTAACAGGCAGTTGTGAGCTGCCTTATGGATACTGGGAATCAAATTTAGGTCCTCTGGAATAGCTGGCAGTTTTCTTAACCACTGAGCCATCTCTCTACACTCTTTTTCTTTTCTTTCCTTCTTTTTTGGTGTGTGTGTGTGTGTGTGTGTGTGTGTGTGTGTGTGTGTGTGTGTGTGTGTTTTTTGAGGCTATTGTGAATAGGAGCGTTTAAATTATCTCCTCAGGATGTTTGTTACTAGTATCTAAAAAGAATACTGATTTTTGTTAGTTGATTTTTTTATCTTGTCAGTTTGTTGAAAAGTGTTGATCATTTCTAGAAATTTTCTGATGGAATTTTGGGAATCTCCTAATGTATAGTATCAAATCATCTATAAATGTGGATAATTTGACTTATTTTTCCATTGGAATCCCTTTAATTTCCTTCTGTTGTCTTACTGCTCTAGCTAGGTTCCGATTGCTATTTTGAAAAGGTGTGGGGATAGTGGACAGACCTGTCTCATTCCTAATTTTAATGAGGTTACTTCAAGTTTTTCTACATTTGGATGATGTTGGATATGGGTTTTTCATATATAACCTTGATTAGGTTCAGGTGTGTACCCTCCTGGCCTACTATATTTAGGATTTTCATTATGAAGGCATGTTGTTTTTTTGTCAAGGTCCTATTTTTGAAATGATAGTGTGATTTTTGTCTTTAAGTTCATTTGTGTGATTTATTACTTTTATTAACTTAAATATATTGAACTATTCCTGCATCTCAGAGGTAAAGCCAACTTAATTATTATGGATGATCTTGTTTTATATAATCCTGTAATTGTTTTGTAATTATTTTGTTGAGGATTTTTGTGTCTATGTTCATCAGGGATATTGGTCTATCATCTTCTTTGGTGCTGTATTTTTATTTAGTTTGAGCATTATAGTAATTCTTGATTTGTAGAAGGAGTTTGGAAGTACTCCTCTGTTTCTATTGTTTTGAACAATTTAAAGAGTATTGGTTGTAGATCTTCTTTGAAAGTCTGATAGACTTCTGCTGTGACTCCATCTGTCCTGGAATTTTTTTTTTTTTTTTAAAGCCAAAAGACTTTTCATTAATTTTTTGATCTCCTCTTTTGGCTATGTGTTTGTTTAGGCTGTTGATCTCTTCTTGGTTTAATTTAAGTGGTTTGGATGAACCTAGAAATTTGTCCATTTTTAAATTTTTCTAACTTAATGGACTATGGATTTTTAAACTATTTCCTTATAATCTGAATTTCTCTGATGTCTATATGGTAGTATTTCACTGTACATCTCTGATTCTATTAATTTGGGTTATCTCTTTCTTTTGATTAATTGGGCCTAGGATTTGTTAATCATATTTATCTTCTCAAGAAACCAGATCTTAGATTTATTGATTCTTTGTATTATATTATTTGTTTCTGTTTCATTAATTTATGCTCTGGTTTTACTTTTTGTTTGTTTATTTGGTTTGGTTTGGTTTTTTGAGACAGGGTTTCTCTGTGTAGCCCCATCTGTCCTGGAACTCACTTTGTAGACCAAGCTGATCTTGTACTCAGAGATCTACCTGCCTCTGCCCTCCAAGTGCTGGGATTAAAGAAGTGAGCCACCACCATCTGGCTTATGCTCTAGCTTTTAATATTCCTTGTCCTCTGTTGTGTTTGGGTTTGATTTATTCTCGCTTTTCCAAATTCTTGAGTTGAATCATTTAAGTCGTCTATTTGTATTTTTCCTGACACTTTAATGTAGGTGCTTAGAGCTATAAATCTTACTCTTAGGACTGCTTTTATTTTTTATTATCTTTATTATTTATTGTCTTAAAATGTTAATTAAAATATAATCACATAATTACCCCCTCTTCATTTCCTCCTGTCCTCCACTACCTTTCAAATTGATGAGCTCGTAATCTTCCATTATTATTGTTATATATACAAATAAATATGGAAATACAAGCTGCTGTGTCTGACTTAGGCTTTTATCTCTGTGGAATATTAATTCTCCTTCAGCATTCACTAATTGTCTGTAGCTCTTCATTCAGATAGAGGTGGGGCCCCATGTTATTTACCCCCATCCATATTGGCATTTCTACTGGGATTATCATTTTTCTAGTCTTGCTTAAACAGCCATATTAATTGAGATTGTGTGTATATGGCTTCCCTGTCATATCTAGAAAACACAATCTTGCAGCAGATATCATGGTCTTCTGGCCCTTACACTCTTTCCACTCCTTCCACAGTGCTCTCTGAGCCTTAGGTGTAGGAGATGTGTTGTAAATATATCAATAAGCTCTAAGCATTCCATAGTTAGTTTTTCTCTGAATTTTGACAAATTATGGATATCTATTATGGTCTTCCAAAGTGGGTGAGAAGTACACTTATCTGTGGGTATAAAGAGAAGTATTTAGAATACAGTTAGGGATTATACTCATATACTAAAGTGACAGTAGTAGGTTCTCCTCTGAGATCTATAACCTCACAAGCCGCAGGTATTCAAGCCACTGGGTTTACAACACCAGGCATGAATCCCCTCTTTTTTAGTAGGTCTTAAGTCCAATTAACAGCTGCTAGTTACCACCAAGACGTGTATCTTGCCACGCTAATCATTGTTGCAGTTCATAAGCTTAGGACAGCTTTTAAGTCCTGGAGGCTTTGTTGTGTCATATTTTCATTTTTATTTAGTTCTAGGATTTTTAAAACTTCTTTGTTTTCTTTTTTGACTGCATTTATCAGTAATGTGTAGTTTAATTTTCATGAGTTTGTGTACTGCCTTGTGATCAGATAGGATACAGGGAGTTATTTCCATTTTTTTGAATTTAAGATTTGTTTTATGTCCCAATAACTGTCTACTTTAGAGAAGCTTTCATATGCTGCTAAATAGAAAGTATATTCTTTGGTGTTTGGATTGAATATTCTGTAGATCTCTGTTAAGTCCATTTGATAAATGATGTCATTTAGTTCTGATGTTACTCTGTGTATCATTTGTCCAGATGGCCTGTTTTTTTTTTTTATGAAGATGAGTATTAAAATCACCTACTATTAATGAGTTGAAGTTAATCTTTATGAAACTGGATATGTCAGATATATATATATATATATATATATATAGTTGGTAATGTCTTCTGAGTTAATTATGCCCAGATTAGAATGAAGTGTCCTTCTTTATTTCTTCTGATTCATTTGTTTGGGGTCTGTTTTGTCAGATATTAAGATAGTGACCCCTACTTGCTTCCTGGCCCCATTTGATTGGCATTCTTTTTTCATCCTTTCCCTTTAAGATAGTGCCTATCCTTGAAGGTGAGATGAGTTTCTTATACACAAGAGACTAATGGGTTTTCTTTCTTAATCTGTTCAACTAACCTATGTCTTTTGATTGGGAAGTTGAGGCCATTAGTGTTTAAAGTTACTGTTGAAAGGTGTGTATTGATTGCTGTCATTTTATTGTTTCTGATTTTCCTTGTGTGTGTTCTGAGTTCTATTTTGTATTTCAGTAATTTTAGTTTCATTTGTTTTCTTTCTATAGTGTCATGGCTATACTTATTCTTCTCTTCACTACAAAATATTGCTTCCAATATTCCCTGTCACACTGGTTTGGTGGACATTAATTCTTTTAGTCTGTTTATATCATGGAATGATTTTCTTTCTCCTTTGAAGTGTGGTAGATAGTTTTCCTGGGTATAATAGTCTAGATAGGGATCCATTGTCTTTTAGATCCTAAAGTATATTGCTCTAAGTTCTGACTTTTAAAGTTTCCGTTGAAAAATTGGCTGTTACTCTGATGGGTTTTCCTGTTTATATGACTCAGGTTGGTCTCTTGCAGCTTTCAGTACCCTTTTTTTGCTCTGTATACGTGTTTAGCTATAATACACTGTGGGACATTTCTTTTCTGGCCCTGTCTACTTAATGTTCCTGGTGTGTACTGGCTGGTTTTGTGTGTCAACTTAGAGCAAGCTGGAATCATCATAAGAAGGAGCCTCAGTTGAGGAAATGCTTTGATAAGATCCAGCTGTAAGACATTTTCTCAATTATTGACCAGTGGAGGGGAGGGCCCAGCCTATGGTGGGTGGTGCTATCCCTGGGCTGTTGGTCCTTAGTTCTATAAGGAAGCAGGCAAATTTGTGTGTCCTATGGTTCATCTAAGTAGTTCTTTTTTTTTCCTATTTATTTATTGTTGTTAGAGTTTTCCTGTCTGGCCCACAGTCAGGATAAATCTCTGCCACCCGCCAGTCCCACAACCACTCAGACCCTACCAAATAAACACAGAGACTTATATTGGTTTCAAACTGTATGGCCGTGGCAGGCTTTTTGCTAACTGTTCTTACAGCTTAAATTAATCCATTTCTATTAATCTATACCTTGCCACGTGGCTTGTGGCTTACCGGTACTTTACATCTTCCTTGTCCTGATGGTGGCTGGCAGTGTCTCCCTGCCTCAGCCTTCCACTTCCCAGCTCTATTCTCCTCCTTGTCCCGCCTATACTTCCTGCCTGGCCACGGGCCAATCAGTGATTTATTTATTGACCAATCAGCAACACATTTGACATACAGACCATCCCACAGCAATTTATTTATTTTTCTTTTTTTTTTCTTTATTAAGAAATTTTCTACTCACTCCTCATGCTATACACAGACCACCCTGCTCCATCCTCCCACCCCCCCCAGCCCTCTTTCCCAAGCCACCCCGCATCCCTACATCCCCCAAATCGAGGTCTCCCAAGGGGAGTCAGCAGAGCCTAGCTCACGGAGCCTAGGCAGGTCCAAGCCCCTTCCCACTGCACCAAGGCTGTGCAAGGTGTCACACCACAGGCATTGGGTTCCCAGAAGCCTGCCCATGCGCCAGGGACAGATCCCGATCCCTCTGCCTGGGTACCCCCCAAACAGTTTAAGCCAAACAACCATCTTCCATGTCCAGAAGGCCTAGTCCAGTCCCATGGGGGCTCCACAGCCACCAGTCCATAGTTCATGGGTTTCCACTAGTGTGGTCTGTCATCTCTGCACATCCTCCCATCATGATCTCGATGTCCCTTGCCTGCAGTATCTCTCCTCTCTCTCATCAATTGGATTCCCAGAACTCAGCCTGGTGCCTAGCCATGGATCTCTGTATCTGACGCCATCTGTCACTGGACAGAGGCTCTATGATGACAGTTAGGTTATTTGCTAGGCTGGTCACCAGAGTAGACCGGTCCAGGCACCCTCTGGACCACTGCCAGCAGACCAAGGTGGGGTCAACCTTGTGGATTCCTGAGAGCCTCCCCAGCACCCTGCCTCTTCCTATTCCCATTCATCTAAGTAGTTCTTATTAGAGAACATTTCTATGGGACTAGTGGGTTTAGCGGGGCATAGGATACTGTACTGGCCTTTTATATTAATTGAGGGTTTTTTACATTGTGACCTGGTCATGTGGACTTCTTTCATTGGTTGTATGTCTGATGTGCCATTCCAGCCTACCTCAGGCTGGACTGGTACAGGAACTGGGAGACCAGAGCTAGGCCTGAAAATATACAAATGGTGTGGTGGGCTTTTAGAACTGAGGAAATTCACCAGAGAAAGGTTGTTCAGGAACTATATGGCAGGAGGTAGGGCTGGAAATAGTGCCAGCAGACAGGGTCTTTATGTTGGTTAGGTTTGGTCAATTTGACATAAACCTAGACATATCTGGGAAGAGGGAATCTTAATTGAGGAATTGGCCTGAGGCATGACTATGAGGGTTTTTAGTTTGTTTGTTTTGTTTTGTTCTTGATTGATGATTGATGTGGTAGAACCCAGACCATTATGGGCAGTCTCACTCCTGGAAAGGTCATCCTGGGAGGTATAAGAAAGGTAGTTGGCCGTTGAACATGTTCCTAAGAGCAAGCAAGCAAGTTAGCAGTTTTCCTCCATAGTTCCTGTTGACGTTTCCGTCTACTTCCTGACCTGACTTTCCCTTAATGATTGAGTGTGACCAGGACATGTAAGCCAAATACACCTTTCCTTCCTAAGTTTCATTTGGTAATATTGTTTATCACAGTAGTAGAAGGTGAACTAGGACAGTCTGTCATCACTGGTTTTTGGTTTTTTTTTTTTTTTTTTTGGTTTTTTGGTTTTTTTCAAGACAGGGTTTCTCTGTAGACCAGGCTGGCCTAGAACTCACAGAAATCCGCCTGCCTCCACCTCCTGAGTGCTGGAATTAAAGGTGTGCACCACCAATGCCCGGCTCTGTCATCACTTTTTAATGACACTTAAATATTAGAATTGTATTTTTCATGTATATAGTTTATTAGCAAATGGATTATATTAAATGTATACTACAATGGGTAATATTTCATAGAATGGAACAAAAAGGTGTCTGTACCTTGAATTTTGCCCTTCAAGAATTTTCAGTTTTGGAAAACCAATATTACATGTTAAAATGCAACTACTATCAGTAGAAGAAGGAATAGAATAAATAGCCATGTTTTCATGAGCACAGCAGGCTTGTCCCTAGTCCCACTTTTATGTTCCAATTCCATTTTCTTTTATTTTTAGCTCGGGTTCGTCACTCATATTGCTTCCTGACATTCCTTATCACAAACATTATCATCTTCATTTACCACCTCAAAAGTTCTCCACAATGAATACCTTCAACCACATATGTTCCCAAGCATATAATACACCCCCTAACATTCTCCCACTGTCTGTCACAGCTCTTGCATACCTCACTTGTGTTTGTGTTAGAACATTTTGAAGTGTTTCTCAGGCAAGGATAATTGTCTTTCCTTGTTAACAGGATCATGTTCAACCCTATATGTTAGTGAATTTAAATTTCTTCATATATTTTTTGGAGTTTTAGATTTACTTTTTTAATGAAAAATTCATTTTATTGGTCAGGGTTTTTTCTATGGTGTATTTATTGCTTAAATTGTGAAAATATTTGTATTCTAAATGCTTTGTCATTTGGGTTTGGTATATTCAACATTTATCCTGGGTATATGTTCATGTATTTTACTTACCACATAAAAGTTTTAATTGTTATGTGAAATATGTTTGTCATCTGTAGTACAAATTCTAATTGGTCTTAATAATACAAACCTGGAGTCAGATGTTAGGATGAAAGCTGATAGGTCAGAGAAGCAGAGCAGCCAAAGTCACTTCTTACCTCACCAACTACTCAGCTGAAAGGGGCTTAGCTCCAGTCTCCGCCTCACCTTATCACTTCCTCTCTCCACCGAGCCATATCACCTCCTGTTTCCTCCTCACAAGTGCTGGGATTAAAGATGTGTGCCATTACTGCCTGGCCTATATCGTTAACTAGTGGCTAGCTCTGCCCTCACTCTGATCTCCAGGCAAGCTTTATTTGTTAGAGCACAAGCAAAATATCACCACAGCCCCCTACTTTTTATAGATTCATATTTTTTAAATCATGACCAAGAAGGTCTTCCTACCTTGTGTTGAAATACTGTATTCAGTTCCTTGAAGTTTCTTGTGATAGTGTTAATGTCTAATTTAGGGATACTGTTTTTCAAATACTTTGAGATCATTTTTGATTATTGATTCTCTCTTCCTTTATCAATATGTAAGTCAAAACAATGTTAAATACCTTTATTCACTCTATAACATTTGGATTTTCACCTATTGTCTTATCTGTATATTAATTTTCACTGTTTCATAATCTCTCCTTGCTGTGCTTTCTATTTATAGAGATGTTATTTCATGTCAGTAAAATTTTTAGTTTCTTTTGTCTTTTCATTTAGATTTCTTTCCTGGTACAGTAGAGTTATGGTTCCCATTTCCATTTCAGAGTTGAGGAAATCTTAGTTGGCATATGTTTATCTAATATATGGTAATCTACCCACAATTATTTCTATTCAGTTTCTTCAAGTAGGGTCTCCTGGGATATCTATATCACCTTCCTTTTCTATATCTTTATATTCATGTGGAGAGAAGTGATTTTGAGACAGCATTTCCTGATCTCTGTTTATGGAGGGATTCCTCAGGGCCAGCCCAGCTGAGAGCATGGAAATATTGTTTAAAGGTTGAAAGTGGGTGCTGTACAGTCTTTCTACTAGGAAAGGCCTGTTGATTTTCTTTAATTGGCCATAGTAGGATTCAGATCAGTGTGGTTTATAGTCTCTAATTCAAAAGCAGATTATTTAATTTAAATAATTGGTATTTATAATGTGTTATAAGCATGTCCCGTATGACTATTTAAATTCATCCTGAACTTCAGATATCTATGAGAAGCTATACAGTGGCTCATCTACATGATGTCTGAAATTATCTTAAGGGTTAAACAAGAATGAATGTTTAGAGATCCCTATGTGGGGCTGCAACCTTGCTTGCTAAATTGTTCTGTGGTTGCTTCTGGAACTGTGCATGGAGCAGTATCAGGCACTTCAGCTACTTTTGCCTTGTACATAGTCTTTGTAGGGTATTTAGGCATCTCTCAGTTTATAGCCTGGCCCAATAGTGTAAACCTTTAGCAGGGTGAGGATTTGATGTTTTGTGTGTTTTATATACTGTAATAAGCTTTTAAATCTTCCCCTATTTTATTTTTATTTTAACAGGTAATGGAAATGAATATAAGCTATATCCTGAGCTTTCTAGCTATCATGAGAAAACTGGTAAGTAACAAGCTATTGTTTAAAAATGATTTATAACCACCCTACAATCACAAAATTTCCAGGTAATTTATAGGTTATGAAAATATCTAGGAAAGTGTTCAGGACTCTATTCATGGGATTTTTAAAAAGTAAGTTTAATTGTAAATATTCTTTAGTGACAAATGGTATGCTTTTGTTCTCTGATAGGCTTTGAGAGACCAATGGATACTATGCAGGAGCAAGCATTACCATTGCCAGCCCATGGTTTTCTAGTAAAAATATTTCTCAACTTATTTTACTTAAATATTCCTTAGAAATTTTTCTTGAAAGAATTAAGCACTTTAAAAAGTGAATTGAACACACATTAAGGCCAAAGATTAAAGCGCCATTAATTTAATGTCCTAAACTTTTACAATTAAAGTCTTCAAATTATGTGTTACTGGATTTATAAACTATTGAAAAATTAGCCATTTTGTGTAAGTTTAAAGAATATTGTCAAAAAATCGGGTAATCAAAATTTTAAATATTGTCATATAGATAAAAATATTTTAAATGTCTTTCTAGGTTTTCTAGAAACTAGATTTCTGCTGTTCTGGGTTTCCATGCTTCCCACTGTGATCCTATGGCACTGGTCCTGTTGTAAGGCAGTATCCACACACAAGGCATTTGTGGAGGCCAAAAGCCAACTTCTAGGAGTCAGTTCTCTCCTTCTACCATATGGATCCTGGGAATCTGTCTTAGTCTTTCATCTTTTGAAAGGAGAAAATTCTAAGTTTAATGATGTGAACATTGCAGGGATTGAGCAGTGTGGGTTCTGACACCCTTTAGGAAACCAAAAATTAAAAGCTAATCAATCAGTTTCTATCTTAACAACCCATACTTCAACTTCTTTCCTAAAATAATTTACAATCCAATTATATTTTCTTGTTTTAGGTAGTTTGAATCAGCCAATAGAAGTGACAGCACTGTACTCTTTTGAAGGGCAACAGCCAGGTGATTTGAATTTTCAAGCCGGAGACAGAATCACAGTTATATCAAAGACGGATTCACATTTTGATTGGTGGGAAGGAAAACTTCGAGGGCAAACTGGAATTTTTCCAGCCAACTATGTAACTATGAATTAAAGTTCATGCTAGTTTGTTATTTGATAATTACACAAAAATATTTCTGCACAGACAGGATTCATTTATTTACATTAATCTATTTAAACACATCCTTGCTCTGCAAGTATTTTATCCAGTTGGAAAAGATTTTTCTCTGCATATAAATAAATGGTTAAATTAACATGTTACTAAACACTTTGTATTAACTTAATCTCATAAACTATTCTACAGTTGTCATCAACAATTTTTATGGTCATGTTTCTTTTGTGCTTATCAGACCCCACTGACCCTTGAATAATCTGACTGCTTATTACCACAGTTTTAGTGTAAACAAAGCATGTCCGGGGAGCACTGCTCACTTTTATATGAACATGGGTCAACCTCTGAACATCTGGGTAGGGTAGAGTTTTGTTCTTTTCATTTAACAAAGTTTAGGTGATTAAATGAGCTCGTGAACATAAAGAATAGAAGGTTCCCACAGAGTAGAGGGGCCTCAGAGCCTTCAGGAAAAAAGGCTCTGTTTGTCTCCCACCCTGCTGTGTTTTGCTATCCATTCTCTCCCAAGACAAACCATAGAAAATAGAATTTCTGTTCCCAATAAATCTTAGAATCTAGAACCTCTTTTTCTTAAAGCAAATCTCCATGCCTAGAAATAGGAGTCTTCCCCTATGCCTCCACCTTTCCATCTTGGAACTAACCATGAAGAAATTCTATGATGTGCTTTGCCTGGTGAGTCCTAAGATCCACACTAGGCATCAGGCAGGGAATATCAGGTAGTGGCCTCCACCATGGAACCCAAGTGTAAATCAGTCTGGAGCTCCCTTAAAAGATGTCCCATAAGATGATAATCAAATATATTTCCTTTATTTCTCCCTTGTTAACTTGTCTTTTGAGAATGAGTATCATCATGACATTGTATGGCTGGCAGAAAATGGATCACTTCCTTTTCTCCTCTAAAGTAAGCACAATCAAATCATTTTGCATAATACAGGAAACACTTGCCCTGTACCAGAACTTACATTTTTTGGTTAATTTGTAAACCTCAGACCAACTTTAATGACTGATCTTAAACAATTTATCCAACCTCTATGCCTTAGTTTCTCCACCTCTGATGATTGCATAAAATGCTTAAAACAGTGTTGATCATGTAAATAAATCATTAAACACCAGCAACTAGTGTTGCATTTCCTTACATGACAAAGAACCGTGCCTTTTCTAGTTACCACTTGGACTGCATATAACTAAGATTAAATGTGAAGAAGCCTTGTTTTGCATTTCTTATGTGTTCAGGTGGCACAGAGACAGCACAGTTCAGGATGCCTTCCAACACTAATTCTGCCAGACCCATCTTCCTCCTAGAGTTCATTCTCTTGAGTGCTTTCCTTTCAGATACCTGCTCAACCCCTCAAAGTGTAGAGTATCAGACAACTGTCCCATCTGCTGAGCCCTATCTGGGAGACTCAGATCCCAGAAGCTTTGTGTTGTCTGGGGAGCAGTGTCTCAAAGCTACAGGGATGTTTGTACTCTCTCTAACAGGTCAAGTGAAAATATGGACAGATAAACTTGAGGGTTGGTCCACAGGTATTTTCAGAACACCTGTTTTGTTGAAGAAAAATTGAATGAGGCTAACCTAATGAAGAGGAAGAACAATAAATTCCTAAATTAAAACTAAGAAGCTGCAGTAGTTTAGACACTGATAAATACTATAAAGAATATTGTTTATATTCTTTTTATATATTAAATATATATTTATATATGAAATACTATAAAGAATATTATTGGTAGCACATAGAAGCAGGATTTGGCTCCATCAAAGGTGGCTAGGGAGACCCATCCATGGAGTATGTGGCATAAAGACACAGGACTGAGAAAACTCCATAGATAATTCAGATTTCTTGTACAATGTGATGACTGTATTTGGTGATGATGTGTCCTGTTCTTGAAATTGCTAAGACAGTAGATTTTAAATATTTTCTCCCCTATGATGGGGAGGTGAAGTAATATATACTCTAAGTAGATTTAATTACTCCACAATGTTTACATAGTCCAAAACATTTCTCACACATGATAAAGATATCAATTCTACTTTTCAACTAAAATAGATGTTTAGAAAGAATCTTTAGGTAAAATTAGATTGCATTGGATGTACAAAAAGATTTTATAAGCAGAAGAAACAATGAGTATTGTACCTTCACAGGTCGTGAAGGCAAAAAGAAGGCTTGTTGCACCTAGGATTGCAGAGACCCATGGAAGAGGTTTTCATTCTGTGTATCTATGACAGGGGAATACCCTTGTTGTCCTAGAACTGTGGATGGGCAATGAGAAACAAAGGCTGTGAACATGGCCCAGTTAGATGTTTTAGAGGTTTGTATTGTTAATGGAATGGTTTGCAGGGTAAAGAAAGGTCATCAATAAGCTGGCTGTGATCATGAGCAGTTGGAAGTAGAGAAAGCAGGATTTGCCCAGCAAATAAGATGTGTGCTCCATAGTAGAGTAATCACATGGGAGAAGTGGGGTAGGCTTAGTAAAGATAGAAAAGAGGCAAAAGGAAGATGTGGTTATCCTTTTTTTACCATATTAATTTAGGGATCCCACCAGACACATCCAAGTAGAGTTGTGGGTCTGTAATGAAGTGGAAAGATCTGAAGTCAATACTAGAATCTGGAAACATTTGCTATGTAGTTTATGATTAAAAACAGAGAGAGGATTTGTTATGAGGGAGCAGAGCTATACCTGTGCACAGCTCCTGTCAGAAACAGGAACAGAAGAAAAAAATTCTTATGTGGGAAAAAGATGTCCATGTAGGCTCATAGTTCTGAATACATGAGGCAATGAACAGTGCCTTGATGTGGGTACTCAGCAATTCCCTTAGTCACCATGAGCATCCCAAGCAGAGCGCCAGTGGGCAATCACCTGAGTTAGCACTGGCAGATGCTCTTAGGCAGGTAGAGTCTGGGGCCAACTTCCATGCTTATACTCATAGGAAGGAATAAATTCTTAGGCTACATCCTGCTGGCAGAATCGGTGAGTGGAACTATGCAATTTTGAAAGCTTTTGCTGTAATCTCATGAAAACTTGTTTGGCTTTTGTGCTTGGTACTTGAAAAGTCTGAAAGAACTCTAATTGGTCTAAAACATTAGGAATTGTATAGACTATTCATTTTAGTGCCAAAAGGTATTCATTTCCCAGCTGTTTACAACAATAAAATTTAAAATAGCTTATATTATGTTTGAAAACTGTTGACTTTAGATTAGACAGTCTGGAAATAAACCTATTTCTGCTAAGGATTAGCTGATGAATGCAATCCAGACAGACTCCCCTAAGCTCAGATCAGTAGCTCTGGGAGCTCCCTTAGGAACCTGGTTATTAAATCAACTCAGTGAGATTGGTACAATCATTGGCTCAGTGATATACACACCAAAGCATAGCTGTTAAATTTGGGGATGAATTAATAATTTGCAAAGATATTCTATATTACTGAAATAAAAAAGTCAGAGAGTGAAACAGTGTAAATATATCATTTAATTACACTTTAAAAGTATATATTTAAAAGGAAACCATACATTCAAACTGATAACAGGGCTGCATCTGCCCAGTCTGTACAGGAGATATTAGCTGTAAATGTATATTTGTTAATATATAATAATAAGAAGAAAAGTTATTTAAACTTATAAATCTATTTGTCAAGCCCTAGTGAACAAATCTAGTTCTATTTTTACTGCTGTGATCCTGGGAGAGGGGTGGAAGGAGGCAGAGTCACTGTCCTAGGAGCACTGGTAGTGGGCAGTGTGGTGCCCACTGCCTTACTACTGAGGGCATACATGCTGTCAAAGGCCAGAGAACCAGAGAACCACAGCAGCTGAATATATCTCTGTCAACCTACAGGCCATGAATCTGCCATACTAAGGAGACACAGAGATCCTTTATTAGGTCTGCAAGCTGTTTAGAAGGTTGTTGCTGTTTAGAAGGGTGTTAAAGCTCCGTAGAAATGGTACTAACCTTATCCTCTAAGATGCTGCCCCTTCTCACAGAAGACCCAAGTAGAAGCAGAGACCAGGCTCAGGACCCAGGGCTGAGCTCCTATGGTCACCTGTGTGTCATCAATTACATATCCTACAGGCATTCCTCTTGGTCTATGCAGAGCCAGCCCTGCCATGGAGGCCTATCTAAATAACTGCTTTTCAGTGCAGAACATAAACACCTACTGGTGGTCTCATGTAAAAGTGTCAGGCAGGACAGCTGTCACTAGAATGGAGCCTGATCTACAAGATGACTTTGGGTTTCTAAAGGAAAGGACCTGGCTTCAGACCCTAAAGCCTAGTAGTCTGGAAAATGTCTTAGAGTTTCCCCTTCAGAAGAGGTCATATTGTTAGCTGTAATGCTCAAAATGGCACACAGAAAGTAGAACTGTTAGTAAAATAAGAACAAGATAAAAGGTGAGTTGGAGACCCTGTGTTCTGATTAGTTTTATTTTGCAGTTTGTTTTGGTTTAGTTTTTGGCCACTTGACACAAACTAGAGTCATTTGGAAAGAGGAAACCTCAGCTGAGAAAATACCCCCATCAGATTGGCCTGTAGGCAACAATCTAGAGGTATTTTCTTGATTAATGATTGATGCGGGAGGACCCAGCCTACCACTGTGTGTTGTGTTACCACAGGGCAGGTGGTCTTAGATGGTATAAGCAAGTAGGCTGAGCCAGCAATGGGGAGTAAGCCAGTAAATAGCATTCTTTCATGATCTCTGCTTCAGTTCCTGCTTCTAGGTTCCTGCTTTGAGTTCCTGTCCCTACTTCCCTTCATGATATAGGCTGTAAGCTAAAATAAACCCTTTTCTTCCCAAGTTGCTTTCAGTCATAATGTCTTAATCATAGCAATAAAAAAGAAACTAAGGCACCCTATGTGGTTGTTTGAAAGAAAATGACCTCCAAAGCGAGTAGCACTATTAGGAAGTTTGGCCTTGTTGGAGTAGGTATGGCTTTATTGGAGGAAGTGTGTCACTGTGGGGACAGTTTTTGAGGTCTCTTTTGTTCAAGCTTCCCTCTGTGTGACACTGAAGCCTATGGTGATATTTTATTTGTACTGAAATGTGATTTTATTTGTATGTTAATAAATAAAGTTGCCTGGGGGTCAGAGCTAATAGCAAGCCATAGCAGAGCTGGGTGTTGGTGGCGCACGCCTTTAATCCCAGCTCTTGGGAGGCAGAGCTAGGCAGATCTCTGTGTGTTCAAGGATACAGCCAGCATGGAGACAAATGCCTTTAATCTCAATACCAACCATAGAAGACTTGGAGGTCTGTACAGACGGGCAGTGACAAGGAGGTCATGTGGTTGGGTTTGCAACCAATGAGAAGGCAGAATAGAAAGTCAATAAAAAGCACAAACACACAGGAAATAGGTCTCTTTCGGAGAGGTAGGACAACAGCGACAGTGAAGGGTAAGGTTTTTAGCTCTTAGCTATTGCTCTGACCTCTTGGCTTTTATTGCTGTGGATATCGTTCTGTATAAATAAAACACTGATTGGTCAGTGGCCAGGCAGGAAGTATAGGCAGGACTAACAGAGAGGAGAATTCTGGGAAGTGGAAGGCTGAGTAGGAGACACTGCCAGCCGCCGCCATGACAAGCAGCATGTGAAGATGCCGGTAAACCACAAGCCACGTGGCAAGGTATAGATTTATAGAAATGGATTAATTTAAGTTAAGAACAGTTAGCAAGAAGCCTGCCATGGCCATACAGTTTGTAAGCAATATAAGTCTCTGTGTTTACTTGGTTGGATCTGAGTGGCTGTGGGACTGGCGGGTGACAGAGATTTGTCCTGACTGTGGGCCAGGCAGGAAAACTCCAGCTACAGCATCTCTGTATACAGGCTCTGTGTTTCTTATTTAATAAAACGGTTACATCTACAGAGGCCACTTCCTGTTGCCTGCAAGCCAAGATGTAGGACACTCAGCTACTTCTCCAGCACCATGTCTGCCTGCATGCCACCATGTCTTACCAGATGATATAAAACCTCTGAAAATGTAAGCCACCCCAATTAAATGTTTCTCATTTTTAAGTGTTGCCATGGTTGTGATGTCTCTTCACAGCAATAGAAACACTAACTAAGACACCCTATGAGCATTATTTTCTGTCCAGGGATCTCATGCCAAATGCAACATTTGAACAACATTGGACTTGCAGTGGAAAGATAAGGGGAAGCCTGCTGTGTTACTCACAGGCTCACTTTTCAGGGAGTCTTCAAGAGGTGCCTATCTTTGATCCTATTGTCTTTGTACCACTGGGTTATTACTCATAACCTTCCCAGACACACTCTTGAAAGAAAATCCTTCTGAAATGATGAAAATTCTACCAGATGTCAAGCATTCCCCTGATAAAGCAAATTCCCTCCCTTTCTTCCATCCTCCCTCCAAATTCCCTTTCTTACTTCTACACTTAATTTTTTTTCAATTTTTTTCATGCTTCTAGTTGAGTTGAATAAGGGTAATTTAAGTTGAATAACTTGCAAAATGATTATGATAAAAATGTCATAAACCATAAAAAAGAAAAGCATGTTTAAAATTGGTCATTTCTAAATGTGACATTTATAAGTGAAAGCTATGATACCTAGGATTAAAACTTGGTGTCTACCTTAATTTCATGTCAGTCTGAGGTCTGAAGAAATTATTTTGTACAAGTAAACAGATGATAAATATGAAAGATATTTAAAGACAGAAAGTGAACTCACCATGCCAGTATGAGAAAACAATGAAAATACCCTATTGTAACATGGAAGAGACGCCCATTGCTGCGCAATGACAAATAAATAATAGAACACATGGTAGCTCCTCCTAAGAGAGGGTTCAAGTTGGTTTAGTATAAAAAGAATCGGGCAAATACAGCACTGTTAGACCAACAGACCAGCACAATAGTAAATAAGCATTGTAGGTAAAATTCTCTAGGTCTTCAGAAGTTTAACTGAAAATGAGTTAAATACACAGATTGAAGAATTTCACCCTACAGATGCCAAGAGCAGGAGTAGTCTTCTTCCAGGGAGGAGCCCCTTAATCCATTATCCAATACAAAGTGATCATCCCTGAAAAAATGTGTACATGCAAGCAACACTGAATGGATTCATCAGGTTATGTTTATGTATTTATATACACCTATATAACAAAGACGAGGATGCCAGGAATTTGAGGAGTTTGGGGTGGGGGATGGGGTCATGGAGGAACAGGAGGAAGGAAACAAAATGGAAGGATATAATATAATTATATTTTAATTAAAAAAAAGAATCTCATAAGGAAAAAATAGCCTGTTCTACTGCTGTGAAGGGACAGTATGACCAAGGCTACTCTTATGAAAGAAAACATTTAATTGAGGGCTTGCTTACAGTTTAAGAGAGCTAGATCATCATCATCATAGCAGGGAGCATGGCAGGTATGCTGCTGGAACAATAGTTGAGAACTTTACATCCTGACTTCAGACAGAGAGAGAGAGAGAGACTGAAACACGGCTGGGGTGACCTCAAAGCCCACGCCTAATGGCACTCCTCCTCCTACAAGGCCATGCCTACCTCATCAAGTTCACACCTCCTAATTCTTCTAAAACTGTTCTACTAGCTGAGACCCAAGCATTCAAATATATGAGCCTTTGTGGAGCATTCTAATTCAAACTTCCACAGAGTCCTTAATGCTAGCCTGACTGGCTATCAGTCAATTTTGTCAACAATTTGGCATTGATAAGCAGTCAAAAATTACCTGACTAGCATCCTATCAGAGCCACTGACCAGTAATGCCCTGGTAAGTTTCTAGCCAGTACTCTTCCATGGTATCCAATAGTACTTTCCTGAGACCTCTGACCAATACTCTTTTAAGAATTCTGACCATTACCTTTCAGAGGTACTGACTAGTGCTCTCCCAAGCTACTCATAATACCCTCCAAGGCAGCCAAGTGTATTTTCCCAAGTTTCCTAGTCAGTATCTCCCTCAGGATTCCCACTTGTACTCCTTGAAGACCTTCACTGGTGACCTCTCAAGATACTCAGCTAGTACCATTAAACAGTATCCAACCTGCATCCAGTTGGCATCTTGAGGCCCTGGGTTTCATGCCAATGCCAGGTTAATCTTTAGTTGGCTAGGCCAACTGCCATTGTGGTGTGTAACTCTTCTACATATTTTTATATGTTTATTTATATTGTGTAAGAATGTTCCAAATACCACAGTGTGAAAATAGGCTGTCTTCAACATAAATTCTATTGGGGACCAACAAGCTCAACAGGGTAGAAAGAGGAAGGAAGGAAGGAAGGAAGGAAGGAAGGAAGGAAGGAAGGAAGGAAGGAAGGAAGGAAGGAAGGAGACTGTAAGGAGGTATATTTGGCTACACTCTTAGAGGGTTCTTTGCAATTTTTATACTTGTGTGTGTCAGTGTTGAATGTTTCTCCCTGGACAGCCCTCCACACTTTGATACAAGCTATAAATAAAAAGAAATCCATCTTAAGTGGCCTTTTTCTCTGGGTGGACAAAGCCATAGTGTGTACACACTACTTCATGATCAGAAATTCTGACAGCCTAGATCCCAGAATTCATCTGTGTTGTGGTTTGAACATGAAATGCCCTCCATAGGCTTTTGCATTTAAACACTTGGTGCCTAGCTGGTGGCACTATTTGGAAAAGTTATAAACCTCTGAGGAGGTAGGTAATAAGCCATCTTCCTGCCTTTACTGCCTGTTTCCAAACATAGCTAATAGCTAAGGCTCCAACTAAAAGCAAAGCCAACACTATCCATGTTTATAACTTTCTAGAGTGGAAATGCTAGATGTCTACATCATTTGACACAGAGCATCCTACAGGACTCTTTGTTTAGGGCCTGACATCTCAGTGATCTCTGGATACCTTTGGTTCTCATGTCAGTCTCTGACCACAAACTTTGCCCTTTAGAGCTGCTCTGCTGCAGTAGGTAATAAGCCATCTTCCTGCCTTTACTGCCTGTTTCCAAACATAGCTGATAGCTAAGGCTCCAACTAAAAGCAAAGCCAACACTATCCATGTTTATAACTTTCTAGAGTGGAAATGCTAGATGTCTACATCATTTGACACAGAGCATCCTACCGGACTCTTTGTTTAGGGCCTGACATCTCAGTGATCTCTGGATACCTTTGGTTCTCATGTCAGTCTCTGACCACAAACTTTGCCCTTTAGAGCTGCTCTGCTGCAGTAGACCTTTATCTAAATGAATACCATATGTTCTGTTCCTAGTCCTGTCTGTGTGTTTTACCACCAGCAGCAGCAGCAGCAGCAGCAGCAGCAGCAGCAGCAGCAATGAGCTTCCTGAGAGTCAATCAGGCCTGCCTGCAGAAATCTTGCCTGCTGGTGCTGTGGGTGTTCTGTATGTCAAATATGTTGCTCTGATTGGTTA
The DNA here is from genome assembly GCF_007827085.1 of Peromyscus californicus insignis. Lineage (NCBI taxonomy): Eukaryota > Metazoa > Chordata > Mammalia > Rodentia > Cricetidae > Peromyscus > Peromyscus californicus. The sequence goes on along the minus strand of NW_026294492.1, from coordinate 70,351 downwards.
GTAAATAAAACACTGATTGGCCAGTAGCCAGGCAGGAAGGATAGGTGGGACAAGCAGAGAAGAGAATTCTGGGAAGTGGAAGGCTGAGTCAGAGAGACACTGCCAGCGTCCAACGTGGTGGCAAGAGTTTCCACCTAAAAACCTGAGAAAAGATTCTAAAACGGAGCTGAAAACAGCTACCTAATTGTCTCTCTCAAATGAGCGGCAGCTGCCGGTTTGAGCTACTGGTGGGTGCGCGCTCGACCTGCAGTATGGCAGGAATGAGGCCTCTGCAAGTAGCACATTAACCTGCATGGTGGATTTAGCCTTTGCTAGTACAAAACAAAAAAAGAGGTTTCTGCTTGGATAAAAGCATATACCAACGATAGCTCCCAGAGCTGGCGGTAAACTATCACTGTCATGTTGGGAAGCTGAGGTGGGCAGAGCCAGCAGCCACAGCTGCTGCAGTTTAAAGCAGTAGGTTCACAATAAGACAGATTCAGATGTAATCGTTTACAATGTGTGTAAAATATACGTAGGCTTGAAAGAGACAAAAAAGGTGATATATACAGTTATATAAACAAACACATAGTTTTAAAAAATAAAGTCTTTAAAGAGACAGTAAAATTAATATAAAAAATAAGCCACGTAAAGATGAATATTACACAGAGAATCTGGATTGTGTTGTCTTTGGGATTTTTAACTGCAGAAAAACATTTGATTGTAAAAGCTGTTGAGTTATGCCAAAATGTATATTTTAAAGGTACCTTGACTTCAAAATTTGGATATAAGGATAATTTGCTTTGGAAAGGAGACTCTGCTTTTGTTCCCACAGAAAGCCAAAGGCTATGGATTTGTTCCAGATTAAGATACATCAGGTTTGACCAGCCAAGACCCCCTGAAAGGTCTCCGATGACACCATGGCCCAGATGATCCAACATCCAAAATGGTTTGAAGGCAACTGGCTCAGACAATACAGCCTCATGGACTATTCCATAATCCTAAAATTTTCTTTGTGTCCCCATAAGATACAGCGCCCCCCTCCAGCAGGAAGTAGTAAGAGAAGCTATGCCCAAATTCCCAAATTATATGTAATTTTACTAGGTTAAGATTAAAACCTTCCTTTTTGAAAAAAAAGAAAAGGGGAAGTGCTGTGGGTGTTCTGTATGTCAAATATGTTGCTCTGATTGGTTAGTAAATAAAACACTGATTGGCCAGTAGCCAGGCAGGAAGGATAGGTGGGACAAGCAGAGAAGAGAATTCTGGGAAGTGGAAGGCTGAGTCAGAGAGACACTACTAGCCGCCATCATGACAAACAGCATGTGAAGATGCCGGTAAGCCACGAGCCACGTGGCAAGGTACAGATTTATAGAAATGGATTAGTTTAAGATATAAGAACAATTAGCAAGAAGCCTGCCACGGCCATACAGTTTGTAGCCAATATAAGTCTCTGTGTTTACTTGGTTGGGTCTGAGCGGCTGTGGGACTGGCAGGTGAGAGAGATTTGTCCTGACTGTGGGCCAGGCAGGAAAACTCTAGCTACCTGCTGGCCTGCAACTGGGCCTGCAATGGGTGAGGGTAGGGGACATGGGTTGTGCCTCTGGGCCTAGGGCCTAGAGGCTGGGGTGACCAGCTGAGAGAACAGTCACTCACCTCTTGGTCCAGTCAGAGCTGGCAGAGTCTGTGTCTTGGGGAGCAGCTGCAGTCTCGGTGAATGGGTGGGTTTGGGGGATGGAGTGGAGCTTGTAGATTACAGGGTCCAATGGGGGGTGTGGTCAGGTCTGCCTGCAGGAGTCTTGCCTGCTGACTTGCAACTGGGGCTGCCTAGCTTCCTGAGAGGTAAGCTGTGTCCTTGTATTCTCAGGGCTTGGCATGCTAACTGAAAGGTCATAAGTACCCAAGTGCCATTTTACTGAATAAATGCCAAGTTGACAAATGAAAGTCTTTTAATACCTGTGCTAAAATGCTATATCCATATATTTAGTGAGACCACTAAACTTTAAGAGTTTAATTCTAGAATTTATTAGGTTAAATGACTATTCTATTATCTATGCATTCAATCAAAAAAGTGTTGAGTAGCTACTATATGTTAAATGTCATTCAAGGTTCTGTAAACACTGCAGAATATGAAAAAGGCAAACATCATGTTCTTGTGCAGGTGTAAGAATTACTGAGGAACCAAGTGGAACTGTATCAGATAGTATTGATGTGAAACAAGCTACTCACATGTTGTCCCTTTTCTGAGCTTAGAAAGATGATGTGAGATGAAGCATTTGGAATTCTGTGATGTCATGTACTAAGAAATACGACTGAATTTCATCTGATTTCTGTCAGTGCTCCTTGAAGTCTCTCCATTGTTATTTCTGCCCTTCACTGAGGCATTGCAGAAATACATTCTCTCATCCTTTCTATCTCTGCAAGAATGTGATATTTTAGCGATAAAAAGGGTATCTAAGTATACCTTGCTTCCCTAGAGATGCCACGCTATTCACTAAATGAGTTCACACTACTCGACCCAGGAGAAGTAAGTCTCTAGCTTGCATTCATGCAAAGAAGTTGAGAGCCAAATTAGTGCATCAAGATGACAGAAATGTATCTGGGTGCCTTTTTGAGAACTCAGAAATGATTGGTTGGTTGGCAACATAAAATTGCCCCAGTGCTTTATACTTTCCCCCAGTTATTCTAAAATGATTGTGTCATATTCCTCCCACATAATGACCCTGGGTGTTCTGCTGTGACTCATTCTTACAAAAAAGCAGAGTTCACCTGAGTTTACATCCTTAATTGCATGTGTTACCTGAAAGCAACACAATATGGTAAAGAATAAGTTCAAAGTAAACTTTACACCGTGGAAATACAGGGATTGGGGTGAATTCAGGAGCACTGCTTCATGGGGCTGACTTGAACATCAAGAGTTTGTGGCCACAGAAGAAGTTCAAGACTCATGATAAGATGAATAGATTTTAATATTTTTAATTAATATCAAAGTATATGAAACAGAAAAATCAGCAACTATTGCCCACGAGGGTGACAGCATGAACTCCCTTAACTGTGGTATTGTATTTCCCCAAATATTGTGCATGCTAATAAACTTATCTTGGGTCAGAAACAGAACAGCCACAATATTAAACATAAAGGATAGGCAGTGGTAGCACACGTCTTTAATCCTAGCATTCCAGAGGCAGAAATCCATGTGTTCAAGGATACAGACAGGCATGGTGACTCATCATGTCTTTAATCCCAGAAAGCAAGCCTTTAATCCCAGGGAGTGGTGGTAGAAAGCAGAAAGGTATATAAGGCGTGAGGACCAGAAACTAGAAGCATTTGGCCTGGTTAAGCATTTGGCTGCTTAAGCATTTGGCCTGGTTAAGCATTCAGGCTTTTGAGCAGCAATTCAACTGAGACCCATTCTGGATGAGGACTCAGAGGCATCCAGTCTGAGGAAGCAAGACCAGCTGAGGATCCAGCGAGGTGAGGTAGCTGTGGCTTGTTCTAGCTCTCTGATCTTCCAGTGTTCACCCCAATACCTGGCCTCAGGTTTGATTTTATTAGTAAGAACTTTTAAGATTCATGCTACACTTAACCACACAGAATTTCTGTCCCCCATCAAGGTACAACAGTCTTTTATTTCACATGTTAACATGTTTAGCAGTGTTTTAAAAACTCTGAAATATACAGAAACTATGGTTGTCTGCAGTGGTATATGCAGTGGTAGAGCAACACAGGAAACGACTTATGACAAATGTTTAGAACTCTCATAGTGCACCACATGAACTCTATTACAACCTGATAGAAACTGTGTGAAATTGTGTGCATAGAGAGCAGCAGAGAAAATACATGTGAAATATTTGACATATCCCTGGTACTTGGTACAGCAAGAGTTTTCTTTATGCAAAATTTTATACCATGTTTTATTTTATTGATACTGATATCATGTATGATTAGACTTTGTCAACTTGACACAAACTGGAGTCACTTGGGATGAGGGACCCTCAGTTAAGGAATTTTCTCTATCAGATTGGCCTGTGGGCATGTCTGTGGGGGCATTTTCTTAATTAATCCTTGATATGGGAGGGCACAGACTACTTGGGTTGTGTTATCCTTGGGCAAGTAGACCTGAGTTGTTTAAGATAATAAGCTGAGTCAGGCAGGTTGGTGCATGTCTTTAATCCCAGCACTTGGGTAGCAGTGGCAGGTGGATCTCTAGTTTGAGGCCAGCCTGGTCTACAGAGCAAGCTCCAGGACAGCCAGGGCTACACAGAGAAACCCTGTCTCAGAAAAAAGAAAGAAAGAAAGGAAAAAAAGAAAGAAAGAAAGAAAGAAAGAAAGAAAGAAAGAAAGAAAGAAAGAAAGAAAGAAAGAAGGAAGGAAGAAAGGAAGGAAGAAAGAAGCTGAGCAATATGGCCTGCTTATAATTCCAGGAGACAGAGACATGGAGCCCCTGAGCAAGCTGGCTGAGCAGACAAGCTGGAATAGGCAAATTCCAGGTTCAGCAAGAGACCATGTCTCGATGTATAAGATGTGGGGAGAGGGAACCAATCAAGGAAGACACCTGGCATAAACTAAGAACCTCTACACACGTACACATGTATGTGTAAACACACATGGGTATATATGTATGCTCACACATGTGAACACATGCACATATTTACACCACATACTTACTTACGCACATACTATAGATAGATAGATGATAGAGAGATAGATAGATACATAGATAGATGATAGATAGATAGATAGATAGATAGATAGATAGATAGATAGATAGATAGATAGATATGCAAGCAAGCAAGGTATATTGGCCATTAGCAGAACTGAACTTGTCCTAGCTCTCAAGCCTGGAAGAGTCACAAAGCCCCTCTCTATCTCCTCTGTTACAAGAAACGTCTTCCTCACTTGGTTCCTAAGGCTCATGAATGTCCTGTCACACCAATGACTAGATACTCCCGTGCTCATCCTTGGACTGTGAGCCTCTGACCTGCTTTGACTCCACTGACTCAGCTTATGAAACTGTCAGCTCATCTCTTCCTTTCTCTCCTCCAGTCCTTGCAGTTTGGTTCCCACAGCCTTGGAGTGGGGCCTTCACTCACTTTCTAAGAGTGTCCCCACTTAGGTCCCTCAAGATAACTCTTTATCTGTCTACCATCTAGCTGGTCTCCTACTCACCTACACCTTACTTGTGTTTTTATGCCTGGGCCATTCCAGGTACCAGAAGCACAATTTCTTGCCTGATATTAAGATACTAGAAAGCCACAATGTCCCTCCCCTTACCAAAAGAAATCTTTCAAAAAAAAAAGTCTTCCTTTACATGTCTGGACAACAGGCTGGTCAAGAATCACAACTGTGTCCTTAACAATAATTATGACCAGGCTGCTCCTTCTGGGGTATGTCCACCGTGGCCTATGCAGCCTTGTTGCCCAGAGTGTACCAAGATTCCAGAAACAGGGCTGGGCTACACTTAGCATATGAGATCCTTGACTTGAGCCCCAACAAACAGAAATGGGAGGTGGTAAAGAAATAATGAAAATAAAAGCATTTTAGAGTTTGTTAACTATATAAGTAGAAGGATATTGAGAAAAGAAAAGGCATTGTACTATCTGAGGGCACTGTCTCTTCTCTGTGGCCTCAGGGTTCCTGGCAGGAAATAAAATGGCTTTTATAAATCTGTGCCCTCAGAAAGATTTGTGTATGTGTGTAGTATATGCATACATGTATGGGATGTACCCACCTGTGCACATGTGTAGGCCAGGAAAGAACATCAGGTGACAGTTACCTCACTCTCTATTGTATTCCCTTGAGGTATGGTCTTTCACTGAACCTGGAGCTAGGCTGATTGCCAGCAAGCCCCCAGCTACTTGTGTCTCACCAGTGTTGAGGTTAAAGTCCTCTTGTGCAGCCATATTCAGATTTTTACATGGATGGTGGTGATTTGAATTCAGGTTCTCATATGTATTCAACAAGCATTCTTACCTGCTAGACCATCTACCCAGTCCAGTAGAGGATATTGACCTTACCAGAGATGAAAGCAAGTCTCTTCAGACTACCTATCTGTCTGAATTCTGGGGAAAGAGACTAGGAAATCATTCCTAGAGTCTTCCTAAACCCAAGATCTCTGTGACTAACAAACCCTTAGTCAGCAGTGTTAAGTATGCAAAGGCAGAAACAGATGCAAACCATCCTTGGGAATGATTTTGGCAATGGGTCTGAGTTGAGTACCATCTTATTGACCAAAATCCAGATTTCAACCCTTACACTATTTCTGATGGGAAAGTGAAGATCCAATGCACTCCTGTGATGGGAAGGCAGGAGGATATATAAAGAAAATTGACAGTGGGGAAAAGATCAGACTGAGTACTGTGGAAATTCACTGTCACAAAACACTGAACAGAAGGAATGATGACTGAATGTTTGACCTCAGCTATGGAAATCTCTTCTGGTGCTATGCATTTCCTAAATGGGGAGTTGCTGAAATGTTCTGATATGGTCATATTTGTCCCAAGACCTTGATAAATAGCCCAGGGAAGTGGATTTTGAAAAGATACACACACAGAATTGATAGCTTTGAGACAGATAAGAAGAAAGACCCAGGTCCTGGCCTTGGTTGTACAATGAGTTGAATAGGAGGGTTGTGGGAAAACAGGACATAATAAAATGAGAGCTGGTAAATATCCTTGTGTCTGGTATCATGCAAGGGCAGAGATCTCTAGAATATGGTATAGATACCAATCTGTCCTGACAACAGCCCTCGGAGTAAGGTGAAAGTAGAGGGGTCATCATAAGAGAACCAAGGGGACTCCACAGGGAAGGATGTCCAACACCACACGCTGGCACCAGGTAGCTCTGCAATGATGAGAGAGAATCTTGTAAGGCAGCCAGGTCAGCCTAGGGCTTAGGAGAAACTGTGCCATGGACCCATGGAAATTTACCACAAGAAAGTAACCTAAGAAGAAAAGCAATAAAAGCTGTTTATTTCAGTAACAACAACAATAAGTCAAATATCTAATAATAGATATGAATTTAAGTCATGTATAGTCACACTTTATTATATTGCATAATAGTAAATGAAATACTAATTATATGGCAATGTACTAAAATACATGAAACAGAAGTAAAATAAATATCTTGTTATATTTTTCTAAATATTGATTAAATAAGGGAAAACATAGATATGAATGCAGAATAAAGAGATATGTGGGAATATATAGAAATGTTTTCATAAGGCAGAGAATGTTAATAAGATAAATAAAATTATTCTGAGTTATTTTAACATTAATATCTTTACACCACATTATCTTTAAAGTTCTATACAATATCTGTACATTCAGTATAGGAACATGTATTAGTACATGGAGTGGAAACACAGGTTATGGATGCTGTTCACGCCTTTACCATGTTCCTATCAATAGGACTTGGTTTCTCTTTCCATTTGCTCCTGTTGTTAGCTTATCTTCTTACCCATGAGTAACCTCCTGATGCTATAACATGACAGGAACAGGCTCTGACATGTGCTGTCCACTAAGTCCTTCCTTCTCTCCCTACACCAATGCAGCCTATGCAAACATCCACTGGGATGGTCAATAGAAATCATTTCTATCTTGCTTTCTGTAACAGAGGCTATCAGCTAGAAAGAAACAAAGTATCTTCCAGACTTCCAGATTTTTTTTTCAAATCAACTTTTCCCTTCAGCTCATGGGTATTATGGAGAAAATGTCTGTACATATAGGAGAAGGGCCAAGACCATGTAAAATTAGAGGGTTTAAAAAAAATCTAAAATAAACATCTCTCTTTCTTTGAATCTCCCACAGCTAGAAAACATTAGAAGTCAGATGTTCTGGGAAGAGAAATAGTCTCCAAGAAGAATGTATAATTCTGAATAACAGAACTTTGTGGTGGTGGTGTGTCCCCCAAAATATTGTGCACCCTAGTAAACTTATCTGGGGTCAGAGAACAGAACAGCCACTAGATACAGAGGCTAGAAAATGGTGGCACTCACGCCTTTAATCCTAGTATTCCAGAGGCAGAAATCCATCTGGATCTTTGTGAGTTCAAGGCCACATTGGAAACAGCCAGGCATGGTGACTCACGCCTTTAATCCCAAGAAGTGAACCTTTAATCCCAGGAAGTGAGGGCAGAAAGTGGAGAGGTATATAAGGCATGAAAACCAGGAACTAGGCTGGTTAAGCATTCAGGCTTTTGAGAAGCAGTTCAGCTGAGATTCATTTGGATAAGGACTCAGAGGCTTCCAGTCTGAGGAAACAGGATCAGCTGAGAAACTGGCAAGGTTAGGTGGCTGTGAAAGATCCTAACCCTTCAGACTTACACCCTCAAGTCCCAGGAAATAAGAAACTAAAAATCTAGTTCCAAGGACAAGCTGACTCAATCATTATTCAACCACCCCTGTAACAATGTAACAATGTAAAAAGATTTCTGTTAAGAGATGTGCTCAACTGTGACTGGGATAGTTGCAAGTGTTCCAGGAAGGACCACTGTGACCTTTGTGTAAACTCCACTGCCTCCCTGATACCCCCCTTGAGGTTTCAGGAAGAACCCACTCTGTGATCAGACCATGATCTTGTAAAACGAAATTGTATGGGAATTGTAATTTTATGGCTTTTGTAGGTTTTTCCTTTAAAAGCACCCATGTGGCTACAGTAAGATGTGACTTTTGCTCTTTGGAGCAGAGTTTGCCCGACTGTACAGCCGCATCAATAAACACCTCTTGCTAGTGCATCAACTGGACCAGAGTCTGGTTTCTTGGGGCGCCCACTTGAGACCCAAGATTTTGGGGTCTAACAGCTGTGGCCTGTTCTGCTTCTCTGATCTTCCAGCATTCACCCCAATAACTGGCCTCAGGTTTGATTTTATTAATAAGTACCTTTAAGATCCATGCTACAGAGCCTTGGTTATATGGCCTATATATAGTTGTCCTGAGGCTTGGAAGGTGAGAAGGCTGAAGGAGTGGCTGGCGGTCTTGAGCATCAGTGTACTCATCATGGATCCAAATTCTTCACAGAGCTCTGTGGAATCTAAACATTGGGCAGAGAGCCCCAGGAGGGGTGGGTGCTTCAGCACAGTTCTCAAAATAGTGGAGAACAAGATATACACAAGGGTCACACAGGACACACTGGCTCAAGAAAATACACATAAGCATATCTCAGTTAACAGGGTCTATGCCCACTCCCCAGAAAGGCAAATTTTATAGCTACCTTCCCAGGAACCAAGAAAAGAAGACCTCAAACTTCACTAGAGCGCAGGAGGAACCCACTGAGTCAAGGGACAGCATAATGACTGACAATTAGAAAATGTTTCTCAAGTCTCCTCCTACTCTATACATGAAGTTTTATGCTGCTTGGTAAGAATGGAGAAAGGCTGAGAGTGTTCAAATAGCTAGAGGCCTTGGTGTAGCCCAGTGGAAAAACCTTCATCTTGGATTTGAGAATTAAATTGCCTACACAAGGATAGCAACCAGGTACCACGATATGTCTGACTTAGCAAATGCTTAGGTTCCATTGCAGATTATGAGACATAAAACACACAATAAAATGATGCGTGGGAAAATCCACATTCTAAGCATTCAATAAATGTTCCTTCTTTCTAGTTTAGTGTTACTACTATGCAAAACAAGCCATATTCTTTTTACTTGCCTTACATTACAATTACAACCAAACTTGGATTGCCTTTAGCTCAGTTCTCTGGTTTCTTTGCTAACCACAGATGTGCTGTCTGCAGCTAGACCAACCACCTTCTAGCTCACATACCCTTTTCTGGAAACAGTAGACCAGAGCCTGCTAAGCCACACTGTCTTACCATCTACATATATTCCTTTTTGAATTGCAGTGTTATTTCATGCTTCAAATAGTATTCCTCTCCATGACTAAATCATGTCAGGTTGTACCTGTATGCCATCTTGCCTTTTTAATGTGGGTCATTGTCATCTGCATCTCTGTGCTTATGTCTTCTTCAAAGCACTGTTTGACAAAGGAAGTTTCTGAGACATTAAGTCAAAGCTGTATAAATAGTTTTACACATATGTTTCCAACTTGTTTCTTTAACAAGATGTGCAAATTTGTTCAACAACAGTAGGAATAAAAATTTGCCACATGACATGTATCCAAAAAATCACAGAATAGCACTCCTTTTTGAAATGCAGTCATCTCCAGCACCTCCAGGGTACTAGCTATCCCATAGATTTCAAAGCCCTCAGGTATACCAGTCCCTGGTGGGATATAGAAGCCTTTACACAGAGCTGTATACATCTTCCCAAATAATTTAATCTCAGTATTCTTTATTATACCTAGTATGATGTAAACAGTTCCTGTGCATTTAGGGAATGGTAACAAAGAAAATGTCTGTTCACTACCGGTGCATTTTTATATCAAACATTGTAGATCTGTAGATGGTGGAAATTGAGGATGAGACCATGGATAAGGAAGACACTGTGGCAGTGTGTAGGGCTGAGGTTGCTCAACATTTTGCTCACAGGAGGAAGTAAGTGCACTGGCCACACCCTCATATCCCATCAAGCCTGAGGGATCTTTCAGATTTTTTCAAACTAAAACTGTTAGATGTATTTAATAAAAGAATTTTGTTCATTGCTTTAGTCTTATATGATTTATCTTTTTTGTTTAAGTCAAGCACATCCCTTGATGGATATTACTACACAGGAATAAATGACGGCAGAGCATTTTTCAACCTTGCATCTTAGGCCTGTTCCAAACCCTACATGTGGTCACATGGTCACATTTAATCAAGAAAAAAAAAGTTCCTTTGTTTTTATCCTTTTCTTGGTTTATGTATATTTAGTAATCTCAATTTTACCAGCTTTAATCATTCCCCTTTAAATTTGTCCTTTTCCTTGACCTTATAACCCTTAATCAAGATGTAAATTTAAATACTTGCTCAGAGAACTCCTCCTTTCTACCAGTTGTTTAAACTTTTCATTGTCTCTATATATCCTTATGTGTGTGCATATTATTTCCCCATGAATCATTAATGAATCTATTGAAAACACAGGTCACTTCTCCCCTTGGTACTAAGTGGACAGTCTTTAAAAATAAGAACCCAAGGAATAGTATGTATTTTCTCCTAATGAGACAGAAAATTACTCTGAGGCTTAGTCAGTTGGAACAAAGTCTCTGACTTTGGAAACCTGAGTAGAGCTCAGCTGGGTGCTTTGACCTCAAGACAAAACTGCTATTGAACTGTTTCCAGGGCTTTTTTCTGAAAAGACTTTCAAGGCTCCATAACCTGGCTGGAGGCAGGACCCAGTGTCTGAAGATTGACACCTTAAAGGCTCCTCTGGGGGCAACAAGACAGCTGCCTCTATTAAATAAGCAGACAGGAACAAGAACAGACAGTTTGCGACCTCACTTTGAAAGACAACCACTCTTGCTGTGTTACATTTACTATAAGTGAGCCCAAGTACAGCTTCCTCTCTAGAAAGAAGACCTTTCAGGAGTGGGAACTCATTAGCACCTTATAGGCTCAGTTATTATATTATATTATTATATTATATTATTTATAATAATAGTTACTCTAAATAACCAGTAAGTAACTAAGGAACCATTTTAGGGCCTGTGGTGGTTTGAAAGAAAATGGCCCATAGGGAGTGGCACTATTAGGAGGTGTAGCCTTGTTGGAGTAGGTGTGGTCTTGTTGGAGGAAGTGTGTCACTGTAGGGGTGGGCTTTGAGGTCTCATATATGCTCAAGTCATGCCCAGTGTCTCAGACCTCTTTCTGTAGCCTGCAAGTCAAGACATAGAACTCTCAGCTAGTTCTCCAGGACCAAGTTTGCCTGCATGCTGCCTTGCTTTCCACCATAAAAACAATGGACTAAACCTCTGAACTGTAAGCAAGCCACCCCAGCTAAATGTTTTTCCTTTATAAGAGGTACAGTGGTCATGGTGTCTCTTTACAGCATTAGAAACCCCAAAACATGGCACAGGACATCCTCTCAAAACTGATAATGTGAGTTTTAGATTATAAAAAGAGAAAAAACAGATAACACTTTCAAGTATTTATGATCAAGACACATTTCTTTTTAAGCTTTTTATTTTTAAATGTGCATACACACACACACACACACACACACACACACACACACACACACACACACACACACATACACACACATCTGTACAGATACCTGTGGAATGCAGAAGAAGGGAGCATTAGACCTGCTGGTACTGGAGTTATAGGTGATTGTGAGTCACCCAAAGTGGTGCTGGAAACTGAATGTAGGTCCTCTGCAAGAGCAGAATCTGTTCTTAAGCACTGAGCAATCTTTCTAGCCTCTCAAGTCACATTTCTATTGGTGAATGACTTAATTATAATGTTCATTCATCCCCTTCAGAAGAGCTGCCATCCAGGTTATTTGGGAAATCAGATAAAAACGACACAATAGTTTCTTTTACAACTGGATGTGTGTGGTTTCAACACCTATAATTCAGAAAGCTGAGACAAGAGGATCTGAAGATTGATATCCAGAGCAAGCCTGGGATACATATCCATTTGAAACTTTCAGTTCTGAGAATACGGTTCTCTACAGGTTTCCTTCCTGTTTCAAAGACTCCACCAAGACAATCTTTTTGCAACTTTCTTTACAACAGAAATTTATGCTTTTGTCAGACATAATGCCAAGGTGAAAGGGGTGTCTATGTTCCTAGCTATGCTGTTGGGAGCTTATGGCTCAGTGAGCTGTATTCCAGCAAGCCCCTAAGCTTTCAGGCCAGAGGCTTTGTTTGTCCAATAGTTAGCTGACAAGATTTAGCTTGTCAGGGTGCAAAACTCCAAACAACGACCTTAGCATTTTGGGGAATTTTATTTGCATGACATTAAGCTACAAATGACCCTAAATTCTAAATAAAAGTTGCATGGGCAATTTGTAAAAGAGGTTTGTTTTTAAAGAAAATAAATTATATGACAAATTTAATTTTGTATGTGTATATGTTACAGATCAAGCTAGGGAACACTTCACTCAACATTAAAAAAATCTTTAATTAAAACCTTTTAGTACATAATGTTCACATAACAAAATCTATAAAATCTAAACACAGTTTTAAGAGAGTGGAGGTGACACAGGGATTTGTAGGACTAGCCTTCTGGGTGGTCATGCCTGCAGGCAAGTTCCTTGTCCCTGTTTGTTTTCTCAAAGAACTCCAGAAACAGAAATTTAGAAACAGTATGAACTGTGTTGGGTGAGATCTGCTTAGTGTAAAGTGTTGATAAAGTCAAGGTCATGGTATCTCACAGTAGCAAACCCCATACCTGGTACTGGGATTTCTACAGCTTTCAGGTACTGACTGGTGTGTCTCTCATTTGTCCTTGGAACCTTCTCCCTCCCCAAATTCAGACCATGCAGAAAGGGCTTAAACCTTTCCCCCATGTAACTTATACTTTCTCCAAAGAGGGACACACACAGCTGAGGACACAAGAGTTTATATTGACAGTCTTTCCAGGTAGGGTTGCAACCATATGTTCCTATTCTTGTGAAAGCATTAGCTACAAAGGAGTTTGTATTTAAAGCATCAATATTAGTGACCCCATGTACCACAATGTACAAGGATTCTGCAGAGTTCTTTCTCAGCAGGTGCCATAGTGTTTCAACTTCTTTTATTTTTATACATTTCCAAAAATGATAATTTGAAAGACAGAAGAGCTCCTGACATTTTGAGTGATTAGGCAACTGGCTAAAAGTCAGATCACAGTTCTTGTAGCCATCATATGGGACAACATACTGGCAATCATGAGACCTACAAAAATAGGAGCTTTATCCGATAGCCTCTGGCCCAGAGCTTTGCCTCTTGAGGCTTTAGTATTGGCCATGAGAAGGAAGAATCCACATATTTGGGAGGTAGAAGAGACCATCAAGAAAAGTCCTACTCAGAGTTAGACAAAGTGATACTGCAAGAGAACTCCATGCTGCCTCTCTGCAGGAGGAAACTACTGCTTCATCAAAGAAGACAGGAAAGGAGGAGGGAGTGAGGACTTTATGGAAATTTACATGAGGCTGCATAAACCAGCTGGGGGAGGTAATTTGTGTTTCCTTGATCTTTTCAAAGGAGGATTCTAATATTAGGCTTCTCCAGACACAGTAAATGCACATTAAGAGGAGCTATGCCTCAGTTGTATTTTCTGGTTTTCAGTGGTCTTAATCCCCACATGTATGTTCATTTGTTGTGGGAATCAGAATACATGAGAGCTCCTTTCAGGCACCTGCTCTATCTATGCACAACATGCACATTCTTTTTGCCAAACAGTTGTCCTCTTATTTCCTGGAAGGATAAAATAAATAAATAAACAAATAAATAAATAGATAGATAAATAGATAAAAATAAAAATAAATCATTTGTACATGTGTCCAAAGTGTCATTTCACTCTAAGGTGACTGAGCAGATTCAGTAGCACATGGTCAACCTCAGGTGAGAAGAGGTGCCAGAGCCCATGATCATCCCATATTCCACATTCCTCCAGCCTGCAGGTCGCCTGTTTGTCCATCACTTGTGTGTGTGAATACATGTGCAATGATGTGCATGTGTGAATGTGTGGCTGTGTACATGAGCATGTGTCCATGTGTGCATTCAGGTGAAAAATTACTTATTTAGTCCCCAGAAACATTTAACAAAAGAAAAACTCTTTCCTACCTATGTCTTCATGTGTGTATTAATTTCAGGCTCTTGGCATGGACATTTGTATAGATTCCTGGGTTGCTGCTTCCAAGACTGGGTTTGATTGCTTACATCTAGAAGATTTCAAGTTTATCCTTCTTGGAATTGGTGTCATGGACATTCCCTTGGTCAGCTTTAGAGTCTCTTCACGTGATATTCTATAATTCCATTAATTCTTGCAGTTTCTAACCCCATCAACATGTGGCTTTGTATTTAACTTGTTCTTCTTTTATTTCTGTTTATATATCATCTTTTGCTCTGCTCTTTTTCCATTGCCTCTGTCTTGAGTCTTTCCCAAAGCTCCATCTCCAGATTCTTAGTTAATGATTGTGTTTTGTAAACTTCGAACTTCAGTAAAATGTTGTATCTTCCATTATTATGTTCTTATAAAATCTTCCATTCCTTTCTTCTTCCTTGGTTGCTGGCCAGGTTTTGAATCAACTCTGTTTTACTTTCACTAAAATAATATGTTGAACATGCAAATAACTGATATTTGAGTATGTAAATATACATAGTTCATCCTAATAATTAGAAACACATCAAAGTGATATATTTGTAAGGTTGAAACCTCAGACAATACTACTAAGTGAATAATGATATAATGCTTATTTGTTTCTCATGTGTCTAGTGTGTTAGTTTTTATTATATAATTTTATCTGCTTCTCTACTTTGGTCTTTTGTTTGAGTGTTGCTGTGGATATTGCTCTGTATGCCATGAATGTATTGCTCTGATTGGTTAATAAATAAAGTGCTGATTGGCCAGTAGCCAGGCAGGAAGTATAGGCGGGACAAAGAGAGAAGAGAATTCTGGGAAGAGTAAGGAGTCACCAGACAGACACAGAGGAAGCAACATGTGAAGGCAGAACTGAGAAAAGGTACCAAACCACATGGCTAAACATAGATAAGAATTATGGGTTAATTTAAGTGTAAGAGCTAGTCAATAGTTAGCCTGAGCTAATGACCGAGCAGTTTTAATTAATTAATTAATTAATTAATTAATATAAGCCTTTATGAGTTTACTTGGGTCCAAGCAGCTGCAGGATTGGCGGGTGAGAAAGATTTGTCCTGACCATAGGTCAGGTGGGATACAGGAAAACTTCAGCTACAAATGGCGCCCAATGGCACAAGTTTCCACCTGAAACCTGGGAATGCTTAATAAGCAATTCTAAACGCAGCCAAAAACAGGTTCCTGCTTCATGTATCATGTGGGTGCTGAGATGCTGCAACATGCAGGCTTGAGCTACTCTATGGCAGGTTTTTGTCATGCAGACTGAAGCTACACCATGGCACATTCCCGCCCAGTTACACAGAGGTTTCTGCAAGTTGTGCAACATGGTGCATGGTGGATATAGCTTTTGCTACTAAAAAAAAAAAAAAAAAAAAAAAAAAAAAAAAAAAAAAAAGAGGTTTCTGGACTACATGCTGCTTTGATAGAAGCATAGACCTTGGGTTTGTTTTATTAATAAGACCCTCTAAGATTCATGCAACATCTGGTGCCCAATGTTTGTGGTACAAATTCATGAAAAAACTGCTTGCCTATGGCCTTGTGGGCCCCTGCTCAGACCTGAGCTACCCTCAGCCAGTTGTGGTGAAGCACACTGGTTGGATTTGCTGAAGGAGGCAGAGGCAGGAGGTTCCTGAGTTTGAGGGAAGCCTAGGAGGCTTACTAAGGACAAGCTTCAGCCGGGACCTAGCCACAAACGGTGGTGGGACCATGGAGGCAGCGGCAGCTGCTCCGAGTTGCTGGCTACTTCTCATCGTGTTGGTGACTGCAGTGATGCTGCTACCTGGGACAAAGAATTTACTGCTATTTGTTCAGAGAAGAATTGCCAAGACCATTGTATTACAAGAAAGCATTTGGCCTGGTTAAGCATTCAGGCTTTTGAGCAGTAGTTCAGCTGAGAGCCATTCTGGATGAGGACTCAGAGGCCTCCAGTCTGAGGAAACAAGACCAGCTGAGGATCCGGCGAGGTGAGGTTCTGGTTCTCTGTGGCTTGTTCTGGTTCTCTGATCTTCCAGTTCACCCTAATACCTGGCTCAGGTTTGATTTTTATTAATAAGACATTTTAAGATTCCTGCTACACACTGCTTCTGAGAGTTGATGGTACACATGGCTTCCAGACCCAGAGCTGGCAGTAAACATACCACTGCCATGCTGGGAAGCTGAGGTGGGCAGAGAATGCTGCAGTTTAAAGCAATAGATTCACAATAAGACAGATTCAGATGGGATAAACCTCTAAATGGTTTACAATGTGTGGAAAAATGTACATAGGCTTGGAAGAGAGAAAAAAGTAATATATACAGTTATATAAAGAAATAGTTTTAAAAAGTAAAGTCTTTAAAGAGAGAGTAAAAGTAATATAAAAAATAAACCATGTAAAGATGGATATCACACAGAGAATCTGGATTGTGTTTCTTTGGGATTTTTAACTGCAGAAAGACATTTGATTGTAAAGGTTGCTCAGTTAAACCAATATGTATATTTTAAAGGTACCTTGACTTCAAAATTTGGATCTAAGGATATGTTGCTTTGGAAAGGAGGCTCTGCTTTTGTTTCCCCCAGAAAGCAAGAGACCATGGGTTTGTTCCAGATTAAAATATATCAGGTTTGACCAGCCAAGACCTCCTGAAAGGTCTCCAATGACACCATGGCCCAGATGATCCAACATCCAGAATGGTTTCAAGGCAACTGGCTTGAATTTTCTTTGTGTCCCCATAAGAATACAGCACCCTCAGCTGGGCGGTGGTGGCACACACCTTTAATCTCGGCACTCTGGAGGCAGAGGCAGGTGGATCTCTGTGAGTTCGAGACCAGCCTGGTCTCCAAAGCAAGTTCCAGGAAAGGCGCAAAGCTACACAGAGAAACCTTGTCTCAGAAAAAAAAAAAAAATACAGCACCCTCATCCAGCAGGAAGTAGTATGGGAAGCTTATGCCCGAATTCCCAATTATACCAAGCTGGCTTTGGAGATGGAATTGGCTCACTCCTTCTCTAAACCCAAGCATCGTGCTAAAACAAAAGGTTGAGAGATTCTTCTGTCCCATAACAGAAGAGCCCTCTGGTGTGGGACAGAGGAAAACCAATATTTGTATTTAAAGCAGGTTGATTATAAATGCAATCTCTTTCTAAAGAAGAAAAGGTAGTATAGATATGATAGGATAAAAGGGTAGATTAATGAACCTACTTTTAAAGAACAACAACCTGTTTAGAAATGTTTTATATTGCTATGGATTTTAGTTTATTGATACAAGTTTAAACTTAATTCTGTTATACTGTATATATTTCTACTCTCATTTGAGGTATTATGTTTAAGTAACTCATTTAGAATGTAATGGATAGTTAAAAAATACAGATTAATAATTAGTCTTCTATGATAGTCAAACATAGTCATGTTAAGTTTTCTAGGTATACATAGATATAATTCAATTAGGTAGGTAATCTTCAAACACTTCAAAGATCTACAGAATATGGCATTTAAAATGTTTTAAAAATTTAGACTTTCAACGGGCGGTGGTGGCACACGCCTTTAATCCCAGCACTTGGGAGGCAGAGGCAGGCGGATCTTTGTGAGTTCAAGGCCAGCCTGGTCTACAGAGTGAGACCCAGGAAAGGCACAAAGCTACACAGAGAAACCCTGTCTCGAAAAAAAAAAATTTAGACTTTCTGGACAGTGAGACATGTCTACTCCTGGCAGCACCAATTTACTTCAGAGAGGAGGATGGGCATCAAAGACACTCTATATGAAGTTTATCTTCTTCTTGGCAAAAATAGCCATTTGGGCAAGAAACTGTTCTTGCCTGGACTACTTGACAAAATGATGTATTGACTGGACATGCAGGACCCATAGGAAGGTGACCACTGAACTTTGCTTGGCAAAATGGTCCTTCAGGTTCCTGCTTCAAAGATGAAACTGCCAGACATTCTACAGGACACAGAGAGAAGTGACTGAGAGACTCTAGGCCTGTGGACTGAAGACAGATGCCCCAACTTTACAGAGGAACTTTGGATGACTGTCCAGGCTGTCAGGTGTCTGTCTACTCTTGCAAGACTCCTGAAAGTTGCTTACACCCTTCTCCCATTTCTCAGGTAGTATTATATCCTTCTAAGGTCTTTGATGTAGTTGAAGACTAGATAGTTATAATTTCCTTAGTTATGATAAAAGATAAGTTAGATATAAAACCTTAGATTCACAAATATGTTGTTGTGATGGTGGTGGTTTGTTTGCTTTAAAACTAAAAGTAGAGTCACAAGGTTAAGAGTTTAAAAAGAAATAGTATTCCAAACTTTTGGGATCATTTGACTATCACAATACTATTACCATTATCACAACAATCATCATTATTATTACTGTTCTGAGGATGGAGCTAGGACCTTGAACTTGCTAAGTAAACACTAATGACTGGGCCAAAGCAGTCCCATCTAAGCATGTTAAGGCACCTGAACTCTGGGTTTTCTATAGTGATGAAAGAAAAATTAGCTTCTGCTTGTTCCAAACATGTTATGCTATTTTATGTTATTTTTTCATACTAAAAAAAGTATAGATCATTTACTATATTTTATCTGAAGAATTAGAGTTCACAAGATCCCACATATCTTGCTATTCCCATGTTTCCCCAACAGTCTCCTGGCACCCTCTGCTGGCAGAATTCCAAGCTGCTTCTTGGGCAAGCTTGCACTCAGACTCAAATCAGAAAATTAATAATTTAGCCATGCTGCACACCTCTGAGGTTATTGAGCTAGGAGTTTACAAAATGATTTGAGGCAGTTTCCATACAGATGTTACATATGGATGCCTGTGGTCTTTTTCCACTCTTGAATATATTTTTTGAGCCCTTAATGTAATGAACTTCCTCTTATCTCTAAAAATGTATTGGCTTGTTAGTGGTGAGTTTTTAATAGCGTCTATAATCATCAGTTATACTGAAAGGACGAAGCAGATGCCATAACAGGCTGCTCAGTCTTTTCTCAGAGATCAGGCCTCCCCATTTCAGTTTCCTGAGACTTAAGCAAGTAGTTTCTGGAAGGGCTGTGAAGAAAAGACATAGTCTTTGCAGTAGCTCCCTTTCTGCACGTACTCTGACTGTTCTGTCAGTTGTTTACTGTCTGGGACCCCTCACCAACTTAGAACTACATGCATGGGTTAATGTGAATGTTCAAGGCCAGCCAGCCTCCATGGCAGATCAAGGACAAAGCCTGGGACTTGTCCAGGCCTGCCCAAAATGATAACTGTACTCCCCAACCAGTAAATTCAAAGGTTATACACTCTCACCCAATCATATGATGCTTGTACCACCCTGCCTGTGGTTTTTCCCTTTAAAACCCTCTCACCCTGAGAGCTCAGGGCCATCCTCCTCCACCTGCATGTTGGATGTTGGACGAGGACCAAGCCCCAGCTTGCTTGTTATCAATAAACCCCAGTGTGTTGTGCATCAGATATCGGCTCTGTGGTGGTCTTGCTTGGGAGTCTCGAGACGTGGACACAATAGTACCATGATGTTAATAGATAATAATGTCATAATTACTGGGCATATTTGGATCTGAAAAAGTCCTGAAGGTCACAGAAGCTCCTCTCTCAGAACATTGGAGGTGGCTGTGTGGCACATGGTCTCCCTTTTCTTTCTCTATTTAAAACATTTTATTAATTCTTTCATTCATTGTATTTTTATTTTATTCTATACGCATCTGAGATGGCTAGTTTTTTTTTGTTGTTGTTGTTTTTTTTTTTTGTTTTTTCGAGACAGGGTTTCTCTGTGTAGCTTTGCGCCTTTCCTGGGACTCACTTGGTAGCCCAGGCTGGCCTCGAACTCACAGAGATCCGCCTGGCTCTGCCTCCCGAGTGCTGGGATTAAAGGCGTGCGCCACCACCGCCCGGCTTTGAGATGGCTAGTTTTATGTCAACTTGACACAAGCTAAAGTCATGCCTCCATAAGTTTGGACTGTAGGCAATACTGTAGGGCATTTTCTTAATTAGTGATTGATAGGAGGGCACAGCCTACTGTGGATAGTGGTCCTGGTTGTGTATGAAAGCAAGCTGAGCAAGCCATAAAGAGCAAGACAGTAAGGAGCACCCCTCCATAGCCTCTACATCAGCTCTTCCCTCCAGGTTTCTGGCCTGTTTGTGTTTCTGTTCTAACTTCCTTCAATGACGGACAGTGATGTGGCAGGGTAAGCCAAATCAACCCTTTCCTCCCCATCTTGCTTTTGGTCAAGGTGTTTTGTCATAGCAATAGTAACCCTGTCTAGAACAGCATATATGATATACCTACAAAATATTTTCTCACAGTCTATATCTTATTTTCATTCTCTTATTACTACCTTTTGAAAAACAGTTACTAATTTTAAGAAACTCCAATTTTACCTTCCCCGCCCCACCATGAATAATGCTTCTGGTGTTACAACTGAACAACCATTTCACACCAGGGTCATGAGGGTTCTCCTGCATGACACACTCAGAATTTTGACACAGCCGTATCTGAATAGAATGGCAGAAGTCATAAACCCAGCACAGCTGCTCGACAAAGATCCAGCAAAGCTGAGCCGCATGATGGATGCCATGCCACCTTTGGTTTTCATCTCTACCTGCTGCACACTTGGGGCACTTTTAATATTTGTACAATTTGGGAATATTAGATTGATAGAAAATTTCTTCTGAATCATTTATGCCTTCTCCCAGGAATGCTGCTTCTAAGCTTCCCTAGGACAGTCCTGAACATAATATTCCCCTGCTTTTAGGGAGATATCCTTATCTACTTGAAGGTCTTCCTTATGCCTTGGAGGTTGTAACACATAAAGGAACCAGAGGTCTCTGCATAAGGCTATGAGACATTCTTGAAACGTCTGTCCCTGTACTTACACAGGAACAAAATAATCAAAACAAAGTAAACTTTAAAAGGTCAACAAGATTCAGTGGACTAGAGGAGTTGGCCACAGATAAGATTACAAGCCTCTTCCCACTATACACTCAGACAATCACGTGGTATACAACTCTGCCCTACATAGAGACATATTGACAAGCAAAGTATGGAATGGAAAGATGATAAAAGAATGAGATATTAGGACCTCCCTTTCTTAGAAAAGTTAGCACATACAGAGCCACTGTGATGTCATATGACCAAGGAACAACAGGGTGCCAGGATTAGACTTATAAATAAATTTTATAAAGATATAAATGTGAACATTGTATTATGCCAGAATTTGAATAATAGCTGCAGCAGCTTTGGCCTGAGGATTTTTCTGTGGCACTCTGACCATTAAGAGTTAATAATACATTATTGGGACATGGCAAAATGCCCAGGGTGGCTTGAAGATTTTGTTTTGGTCTAGCATCCTTGAAGCAACCAGAGCTAGCAGCCTGAGAACAGGCTGTCACTTGCCTCTAGATTCTTAAAAATTGGGTTTTGGGTTAATGAGTAAGAATGATAACTCTGTTTATTAATGATGCCAAAACTTGAGGGAAAATAATTGGAAATGATAACTCAGTTCTGTCATAGTTTATTAATGATGACTAAAAGATGAGCAAAAGGAAAGTGAAACACATGTCCAAAACCAAAAATGATATGATCTATGTTTTGGAACATCACGAATGTATCCCTGCTTACTAAATTCTGTACAAATAAAGGAGCACTCTGGCTGCTAGTTAGTCAGGCTGCAAGATTCTACCAACCACTTCCTTCCCTCACCAACTCCTTATATCCTCTGCTGGGATCTTTTCACTCCTGGGGATAGATCCCAGCAGAACTTGATGGTATTGTATTTTAGGCTTTGTTAGTATCAGAAAACTGCTTAAGGAGACCTAGACATGCTGCAATTGCATCTTCAACTTCTACATTTATGCTGGTACATCACAAAACATTAAAGCTGGAAAACATTCCATTGTTTGGTCTCTGAACTAAAAACTAAATTTTCATTCTGAGATTTTGAGGTGTTGCACTCCAGAAGGATTTCTGATACTGGGACCATTAGGAAACTTTTCTTGAGAGCTATACCTTATGATATCAACATCAGCAGGGATGGAATATAAGACTGTTACATTTTACATCACAAAACATGGAACATACTTAGTAACATGTAACTAAAATTTCCTGAGATCTTGCTAGAGATCACCAACCTAAGCTTTTTGCCTTCTGCACTGTTCATTGTTGCTAGTGCCTGAAGACTCAGTGGAGGGTGGTCATGGTGGGCTTGCGGATTCTGGTCCAGCCCCCAAATGCTGTGCCCAAAGTCTACACCCCCAAAACAACCAAGAGACCAAATTCAACGCAAAGAACAAAGAGAGCAGGAAACACCTCAAGCAGCATGGGTGAGAGTGTTTATAGTGGCTAGATAAGGGGACCTTGGGGGATTCCAAGACTGTCAAGTTACAGACCTGGGATTGGCTCAAGCCCTGGCTAGTGGTATTCAGACTGAGCTGATGGGCTCTCTTGGTCTAGGGAATTATAACATTTTAGTCTCAGCACCTGGAGGTGCCTGTCCACTTCTGATTGCCCCTTCACTATGGGGGAAGGTGTCTGGCTCTCTTTGTAACTAGGGCAAAGGTCAGAGGCAGTTGGGAGTGGGGGGCATCCTGCTCAGGCCTTTTTGCTGTGGTTGTACTTCTCCTGAGGCCTGAATCTCTCAATATTTAACTCTTTTCAAATGTTTACTGTGATGTACAACATCATCGGTCATATTTATGGGAACAGTATGTTAAAATTTAAAAATAGACCACTTGTTTTAAAATGCATGAAAATTTCATCATTCCTTTTGGTTGTGTTGGTACGATGAGGATTTTCAAGTCAGCAAACACAGTCAATTGCATAAATTTTCTATGCCTATATCATGAGAAAAATCAGTTCAATGTCCTTCCTTGTACAAGTCAAAATTGGACTTACTTCATTTGTTAGTCAATTACTATGACTACTAAATCCCATTACAGCAATGGAAGAACTTCCTACAATCCCCAAGTCCTATTTGTTAAATGTTTTTGGAAAGTCAAAACACTGAGGACAACAGCAGATTTATAGACCATAGGGATTTTATTTTACCAGAATTTCCATATCCCATACTTACCTATTAGTAAATTATGTAGTTAGTAGTGTTAATCAAAATAAATTGCTTCCTGCTTTCTCTCTCTACTGCAGGTTTTTGTCCTTAGCATAGGGATTTATGATCACTAGTGCTAGGCCTAAGAAGGAGAGAAAAATAGCAGGAAAAGGGACATGGAGGGTGGAGTGTAGACAAAACCCTCTCCAGCAGAAGTTGAGGACTGCATCAGGATAAGAAAGTGTGATAGCTTGCAGTCATTAACAATGTGTACAGTGATTGGTTACCAGTGGAATCCTATCCCCAGAAACTTCACAAGCAAGAGTGAGCCAAGACAGTGGTGACATAGAACCTATAGTCCCAGCACTTCAGAGGCAGAGGCAGTTAGATCTCTGTGAGTTCAAGCCTGGTCTACAGCCAGCCAGGACTACACACACAAAAAAAACAAACAAACAAATAAAAAAATACCTGTCTTGAAAAACAAAACAAAACAAAGCAAGAATGAGTGTATATCTACCAATCAGAGTCCAGATAGGCACAAGTTTATAACCCAGGATACCAGGAATGGTGAAATTGAAGTAAAGTGGACCATTGCCCATGTGCCTCACTGACTCTCCAGGAAGAGGGTAGGCAATGGGAACTCTGAGAAAGGTGGTAGGAGGGAGACTGAAATGTTCTCATTGAGGGTGGTAGAGTCTGGTCAACAGACTCAGGAGGTCTTAGTATTGATTTGAAGGTGCTATGATTGAATCAATAGTCACCAGAGCTACCCATCAGTAGGAGTCCCAGGGATATGTTTCTGTTGCCTTTGTTTGTTTTTTTGTTTGGGGTGTCTAAAAGGGGCTTTGCAAAGGGAAGGGGACTGTGGGTGTTGCAAGTCTGAGCAGCCATTCAGTACATTGTTGGCTAACTACCTCTCTGCTTTCTCTAGGAACCAGGTATGGTGATATTTTATTTGTACTGAAATGTGATTTTATTTGTATGTTAGTAGATAAAGTTGCCTGGGGGTCAGAGCTAATAGCAAGCCATAGCAGAGCTAGGTGTTCGTGGTGCATGCCTTTAATCTCAGCACTTCGTAGGCAGAGCTAGGTAGATCTCTGTGTGTTCAAGGATACAGCCAGCATTGGAGACACACGCCTTTAATCTCAATACCAACCATAGAAGATCTGGAGGTCTGTACAGACAGGCAGTGATGAGGTGGTCATGTGGTTGGGTTTACAACCAATGAGAAGGCAGAACAGAAAATCTATATAAAGACAAACACTCAAGAAGTAGGTCTCTCTTGGCTGAAGAGGCTAGCTGCAGCAGACCGGTAAGGCTCTTAGCTCTGATCTCTTGGCTTTCTTCTTTGCACTGGTTCTGTGTTTCTTATTTAATAAGACAGTTGGTTACATCTACATTTGGCGTTTTATATTGCTATGGATTTTAGTTTATCAATACAAGTTTAAACTTAATTTTGTTATACTGTATATATATTTCTATTCTTGTTTGAGGTATTATGTTTATGTAACTCATTTAAATTGTAATGGATAATTAAAAAATAGATTAATAATTAGTCATCTGTGATAATCACATTTGTAGCCATGTTAGTTAAGTCTCCTAGGTATACATAGATATATTTTAGATAGGTAGTCTTCAAACACTTCAAAGACCTACAGAATATGGCATTTAAAATGTTTTAAAAATTTAGACGTTCTGGACAGTGAGACATGTCTGCTCCTGGCAGCACTGTATTTACTTCAGAGAGGAGGATGGGCATCGAAGACACTCCATATAGAGTTTATCTTCACCTTGGCAAAGATAGCCATTCGGGCAAGAAACTGTTCTTGCCTGGACTGCTTGATCGACTGGACATGCAAGACCCATGGAAGGATGACCACTGAACTTTACTTGACAAGATGGTCCTTCAGGTTCCTGCTTCACAGAGAAAACTGCCAGACATTCTACAGGACACTAAAAAAAAATGATGGAGAGACTCTAGCCCTGTGAGCTGAAGACAGATGTCCCAACTTTACAAAGGAACATTAAGTGACTGTCCAGGCTGTCAGCTGTCTCTGTCTACCCTGCAAGACTCTCGAAAGTTGCTTACATCCTTCTCCCATTTATCAGGTAATATTATATCCTTCTGAGGTCTTTGATGTGGTTGAAGACTAGATAGTTGTAATTTCCTCAGTTATAATAAAAAATAAGTTAGATATAAAACCTTAAACTCACAAATATAAGATAGATAGGATATCTTCTTTAATATTGTAACTGTCATTCTTGCTCAATAATTGTTTTGTTATATGTAATTTTACTATGTTAAAGTTAAAACCTTCCTTTTTAAAAAAAGAAGAAAAGGGGAAGTGCTGTGGATATCGCTCTATATAAATAAAACACTGATTGACCAGTGACCAGGCAGGAAGTATAGGCGGGACAAGGAGAGAGGAGAATTGAGGGAACAGGAAGAAGGAGGGAGAGACACTGCCAGCCACTGCCAGGACAAGCAGCATGTAAAATGGCGAGCCACGTGGCAAGGTATAGATTTATAGAAATGGGTTAATTTAAGATATAAGAACAGTTAGCAAAAAGCCTGCCACGGCCATACAGTTTATAAGTAATATAAGCGTCTGAGTGATTATTTTTTACATGGGTTGTGAGACTGCGGGGCTTCGTGGGACCTGGAGAGAAGCTCTCCAGCAACAACCAGGATATCTTCAACTGTGGTTTCAAGTGGTTATCACGAAGCAATAAGCTGTCAATACAACAGCAGAAACCTGTAGAGTTGTCAGGACTTTACCCTCACTACCTGGTGTGGGTCTAACACCTCACCTCATTAGGAGTAGGGAATGGCTATAGGGTTCTGTCTTAGGCACCTATTTAGTCTCCCAAGTTTCAGCTACATGTCAGAGGTCAAGCCCAGGGTAGTGAACAAGGCACACAGCTGTGGATTGATCTGAGGGACAAGTGGGAAATTGGCATGTAGGTGACAGCCCTCTTCAAAACAGTGGGGAAAGAAGCCAGAGATTTTGCCAAAATGCTTCAATGAGAAGAACCTTGAATAAAGGCATAGTTTTGTGACTGTATGTTTTCATCTTCTTTCTAGTGAAGTGCTTATGGTGAGTCCAAAAAGATATTGGTTCCACTTTCATATATGTCTATCTAATTTGGCAAGTGTTTTAATGTATTCAGGTACTCTCAGTCACAAGTACATTTCACAGATATACATGTTAGAAGCTATGATCCTTTCTCAGTGTTAATGGTGATATGTGGCACCCGCTGCACACAGCCAGATCTTCTTAGAGTAGGGGTACTAGAATGCTACTTTTGTTAAAAAATGTAGTTACTCAGAGAAAATTTCATATCTGGCCACATGATGGCAGAATATGGCCAAGAAACCACCCAGATCATCGTACTGTTTATTTGGCCTACTATCAGTTCTGTGTTCTGAAACCCTGCATTCTTGGGACTTCATGCATTGAACTGCAAAGGATAAAGTGCAAGAATAGTAATCTTATTTTAGTAGTAATTCTGTTTCTATTAGAACCAATTGCAACAATCTTGGCCATTGGAAGCCACTGGTGTTAGTTCCTAAAATAATTTCTCATTCATGGTTTATCCCTGCTTCCTTTTTTCAGAGCCTGGGAAGGGGGCCACAAATGGCAGGATCCAGATATCTTTTGTGTTTTTCAGAGCCCCTAGATTGCCAGGAAATAAAAGTGATATCATTTACTGGATCCTAGATATTCAGGAATTCCAAAACTTTGGATACTAAGATTTAGAACAGAACACTCATTTACTGTAGCCATCAGGAGCACCTCTGGCCACCCAGAAGTCACACACTATCATCAAACAATACGATGGCAGTTTCCTCCAGGTCTCACATGATTTTGGTCTCCACATTCTTCCTAAAGTTAGCTCAGGTGTTCTATGTCTGATACTGCTCGGATGGCCAAGAATCGAAGATTAGACAGGCCACAGGCCTAAAGAAAAACCAAATTCTATTGCTCTGCTAAAAAGAAACATAGCAATAAATGACTCATAATTACATATACTTCTAGCCATAGACCAGTGTCTCATTCAGCCATCAGAGAAGCAATCCTCCCACAGTAGAAGAGAACAAATACATAGACCCACAACAGGACACTGTGCAGAGAGTGAGAGACTTTGGAACTCTAAGTCCCAAACATAATGTCTTCATCAAACCCCTCTCCTCAGGGCCCAGGAAATTATGCAGAAGAGGAGGCAGTAAGATTGTAAGATCCAGAGGGGATGAATAATAACAAGGTATCACAACACAACAGGACTGACATACAGATGAATTCACAGAAACTATGGCAGCATGCACAGGGCCTGCACAGGTCCAAGCCAGATGGAGTCCCATTGCTGAGAGGGGGAAGTGAACACAATCTCCCATTCCTAACCAAAAAAGCTATTTCTAATTGACTACTGCTTGAAAAGGAAAATGTATTTGTTTCCAATAAATATATTTCTCACTAGATATATAAACTACACTTAAGAGTAGGTCCCGTGCCAAACTATAGATGGCCAACACAAAACAAACACAATAGTATTTCTGTAAATTGTTTTTGTCTCATATTGTTTTGTTTGGGCATTTTTTATCTTACTGGTCTTTTGCTTCTATATTACGGTTTCTAAATCTGTGTTTTTAAGGTGTGTGTGTTTCTTATGCTTTTTTCTTTGTTTTTAATTTTTTGTCTATTTTCTAAAGAGGGATAAAAAGAATATTTGAAGTTGGATGGGTGGAGAGGTAAGGAGGACCTGGGAGGATATGAGGGAGGAGAAACCATGATCAGAATATACTGTATATGAAAAAGCATCTATTTTTAATTGAAAAAAAAAATATGTAGTTCCAAGTCAGCTTTGCTGAGCAGTGAGTTTTAACAGGTTTGTCTTCAGGGAAGACTTGCTCTGAGACCACATTAAAATCTTGACATTAGATATTTTGAAAATAAGGAGAACATAAGACTATGAATGCTAACTAAAAATTACACAACATTGAAATTCATTATTTATTGAAGAACTCTATGGTATCAGAAGGCCATACAGGAATAAACTTTTTTCTCACCAACATGAAAAGTGTTGTACCATCCAGAGATGCTAGTGGTTAGCTAAGTCAGCCTCGTACCACTTACACCCACACATTCTTTTGAGTTGATCTCACGTTTTAGTAAATACTTCCCCCAAAACTCTTCACTCAAGGAATTCTAGACCATTCATGTGACTTAACCACATTCCAGTCTCTCTGTTCAGAGAGGATGGCCTAAGAAACTCTCACATGAAGTTTTCTCTCATTCCATTGTTGCACATTTGAGCAACTGTTTAACAAAAATCTCCTTTTCTCTTTATTTTTAGTGCTAAGTGATTAATGTCATTAACTAAAAATCAGTAAAAGCAAACTTTGTAGTGGATGAAGAATAAAGAATAAAAGGAAAATAGATATATCTTCCAGGTAGTAGCTATCACAGACAACAAGACACATTTTTCTTTCAATTAAAAACTGTCTTTAATGTATAAAATCATATCAGATGCAAATGAGCACACTTTGATTTCTTCCTTTCTTATTTGTATCGCCTTTATCTCCTTCATTTGTGTTACCATGTTAGCTAAAATTTCAAATATTATATTGAACAGAAGTTGGGAGAGTGGACATCCTTGTCATGTTCCTGATATTAGTGGAAACGCTTTGAGATGTTCTTCATGTATCAAGATGCTGGAGTTGAGCTTGCTGTATATTGCATTTATTATGTTGAATAAATCTCTTTACATTAGGTATTGGTTTATTTCTTTCTTTCTTATAAGTTCTTAGTTAAGCAAACTCTGGATCAGATAGTACTGAGTAGTCATAATCTTTTTCTATCCAGTTAGATCTCGCTAAAACTGGCTAAGAACAAAAAGTAAGCCATTTTTATTCAGACATCATCTGTTCAGGTCCTTTAACTATCTGGCATCCAGTAATAATTCAGTAAGTAGAATATTAATTGCCATTGATGTGGTGTACTTTAACATTTTTATTCTGTTTAGTGTACATGATATCTCATTTATCTAAAATAACATCTTGGATTGATTTTGTTCTTTCTACCTCAGGAGTAGACATAAACTCTAATTGCTTGCACTTCATCAAGATGAAAATATGATGGTTAGCTTAAAATAGTTATTGGGCCAAATTAGATTAATTTATATAAAATATGTGATATTTCACTCAGGGGAATTAAGATTGTGTGTTGATTTATAAAAAGTAATAAGCAGGTGAACACGGCACTGGAGGATCCAGAGGACATTCATGTTGAGCACAAAGCAGATGTGTAGTGGCCTTAATTATAAATACTCAGCACTTGAGGTTTCCAAACTGGGAATGAATTTGATTCTCCTATTTTAAGAATAAAATATCTCATAAAATATAAAAATACACAAAGTACCATTATGTGCCTATGCACTCCCATATCCCAAAATACTTGTTCCAAATTTTGTGAATAGGCTGAAAATGAAATGACATGATGTTTTATATATGTTTATTTGACTCAACACTATACTATGGACATGTTTTTAAAACAAAACTAGAATTTTCCAAAATGTTAGCATCAACTAAATTTTATATTTATTCTTGAATTATAAGGCAATATCTCTTTGAACAATACTATCTCATAAATACATCATAGTCCTATGCTTAACAAAATGCTATTTATTAAACACAAGTTGAAAATCTTTTAAAATTACATAGATGTTTTATCCCTATATCCCTATAAACTATAACAGTTAACAATTTGAAAATGTTTATAATTAGAGAAATTGATTTTTTTTTTTTTTTTTGGTTTTTCGAGACAAGGTTTCTCTGTGTAGCTTTGCACCTTTCCTGGGACTCACTTGGTAGCCCAGGCTGGCCTCGAACTCACAGAGATCCGCTTGCCTCTGCCTCCCGAGTGCTGGGATTAAAGGCGTGCGCCACCACCGCCCTGCGAGAAATTGATTTTAATTGTCTCTTATTTTTATATTTTTAATGTTTAGCCCTGCTGGGTGTTTAACATAGAAATGAAAAATGATTGGGCCCAGTGTACTAGGTGGTGAGGGTTTTTGTAGCATATTAGATTTGCTTTCAGGGAATAATAAAAATGATAAATTTTGCTTCTTTCCTAAAAATTCCAAACTAATCCTAAAGTCAAGATGAATTAAAATGGGAAATCTTAACATTTAGGTAAGTTAGACATTAGTCTGTAGGTCATTACCTTAAAGTGTGTGCTATTCACATTTGTGTAGAACCAACTTTCAAAAAACATTGCCTCTACCCTTTTCCAGAATTATAAGAATTCCTGCCAGTGTTTTATCTTGGCACAGCTGACTTTGGTTTTTGTCAACTCATAAGTAACCTTCACTGTGAAAAGTTTATACTATCCTTCTATGAGTGTTCATCAAAAGCAAAGAAAACAAAACTTAAAATGACATATAACCGATCATGTAACCAAGCACAAAGCTCAGGGGTGTTCTCAAAATTAGAGCCAGATGGTTAAGATCACTGACTATATAAGACCATAAAAATGTCAGCATAAGGCAAATGCCTTGCTAAGAAAATTAAACAATATGCAGCTATGATGAGTATACAGAGCAGCTATGGTGAGTATACAGATTTCCAGTTTGTACTACAAACTGTGCTAACAGAAAACAAATGACGACTATGGGAGAATTATGCTCATCAATTTATTTCTCTTTTGTCTCATTGCCCAATATTTATTTGAACCATTAATAATTGATGAGAAGTAGCAAGAGCTACCCATAGGCCCAAACACAGATTAAACAAGATAAGCAGTTTTTCTTTAATATTTCCTACAGTGTGCAAGAACAACCTACATGGCAAACATGAATTTGATAGTTTAATTTCTTGGGACACTTTACTTTTAATACTAAATGAGATATGATCTTACATTGTATGTAAGTGTATGTAAGTTTTCAGTTGCCTATTTTTGTTTACTCGCCAAGGTTTTTGGCAAAACACCAAAATCAATACAAAGGCATTGCTCATTCAATGGGTAGAACTCATCTGGTACACACAAAACCAGGAATTCTCATCCTCTTGGAAACCCCATTACATGGGTGATAGTATTATCTTTGTATCTCAAACATAAAATTGAGGAGGAAGAACAGGGGCTAGGGATCTATCTACATTGATAGGATGCTTGCCTATCATACAAATAGCCCTAGGTTCCATCCCTGGCATTAAATAAACTGTGTGGAGGCAGGAGGATCAGATGTTCATCTTTGCCTACATAGTGAATTTGAGAGCAGTTTGAGATACTCTGTCTCAAAAGAAAGAAAGAAAGAAAGAAAGAAAGAAAGAAAGAAAGAAAGAAAGAAAGAGAGAGAGAGAGAGAAAGAGAGAAAGAAAGAAAAAGGAAAATGGAGGGAGGGGGAAGGAGAAAGAAAAAGAAACTGAGGAGAGGGCTGAAGATCAAATGGCAGAACTGGAACTCAGGAGCACTTGCCTAATGCCAGAAGACCAAACATGAGCCATAAACACTCCAGATCTGTGTGTGGACAAAGTAATGCTTGCTTCTTTGGGGGACTAAATTTTCTTTGTTTAGCTCTTTTCAAGCGAAGGATTAAAGTGGTGTCATTGGCATCTATAAAGTTGCAGTCCATAGGGTTAGTTTTAGAGCATCCAAGCTCTCTGTTAAAGTGGATCAATGATTCCAGTATAAATGGAGTCAGAGCAGGAGAGAAATCCAGCAATCCATTCCCATATAATCTAAATTTAATAGAAAATATCTGTCTAAACATTTCAATTTAAAAGGAAGAGTTCTTAAAGTGGGAAATGGTAAAAGTGGTCACTAGGGGCTTTAAGGAAGGTGGGGAGGGAAGACAACAAGTTTTTTTATTTTATTTTATTTACAAAGAACAAAGACTTTAGAAAATAAAACTCCTTTCTCACAGGGTCCCAGTAAAGCAGGGGGAAAGCAATGAAAAGCCAACATAGCCTGGAAAAGAGAAATGTGTTTTAACCCGGGGGGGAAGTAACTATCTCTAATCTCACTCTGCTTACTTTATTTCCTCATTTATGGATATGGAATACTTACCAGATATTATTTGATATGTACAAAGTGCTGATAGGGATTTGACAAATTATATGTGTTAGCTTTCCACCAAGTATTCCTGTGTTGGAATGGGGGCATGTCTTAGGAATAAGGTGAAGTGCTGAAAGTGATGCTGTGAGGAAGTCGAAGGCTAGATTGGAAATGCCACACTTGGTTTGTTTATCTTGTGCCTTGTGACATGGCCTAGATAATCAGAGAATTGGGGAAACAAAAAGGCGTACTTTTCTCAGTCTTGTAATTTTAAAAATCCTTACAAAAAATTTAAATAACCCTTTTCTTTTGCAGATAAAGTTTTTCCTATTGTAGTAAGAGGCATATGTATGAAAGTTTAAAAGAGTCTCAACAAAAGTTGATAATAGTTAAAAGTGGAAGAGTTGGTAGAGGAAAACCTCAAACTCACCATGTTACAGCAAAGAGAACACTGGAGATTAAGAATAGGACTGAGCATTAAGTGTTGGAGTTGTACCAACTTTGTTCTTTGTCTGCAATACCTGCGAGGTCCTGTGTTCATTCAAGTGTCAATAAACCCTAGTCACCTTTGCCTTTGACTATATTTCTCCTTGTTTCTAAATTGAAGTGTCACAAAGCTTGTTATCTTATATTTTGTCTTGATCCTCCCACTTAGAAGCTACCTGTCAGTGTCCATTTTTACTAAAGCGAGAAGGAAGAAAAAACCATACTGCTTTGTATTTGTGCCCAGAGCTGCCTTAGAGTGTATGGATACTTTCAAAGTGCTAAGGCTAAAAACTCCTAACACTTTATTTTGTTTTGATTAGTACATAATGATTTTGTACCTCAGATTTCTCAAAAATACTAATAACTAATGACAGGAGAACAGATGGGCCTGCTCTTTAGAAATGCCAAATCTGTCAGTATTACAGAAATGTTCACCAATGATATCAGTGGTCCTCAACCTTCCTAATGCTGCGGCCCTTTGATACAGTTCCTCATGTTGTGGTGACCCCCTAACCATAAAATTACTTTCATTGCTACTTTATAACTGTATTTTTGCTGCTGTTAAGAATTGTAATGTAAATATCTGTGTTTCCCAATGGTCTTAGGTAACTCCTGTGAAAGAGTCATTTGACTCCAAGGAGTCGTGGACCCACAGATTAAGAACCACTGACCTCGATGCACCATAGCACACAGAATTTAAAAGAATAATCATAAACCTCAAATGAAACTTCATCAAAGAATTCAAAGAGTTTAAGAAAACACAAAGAAACTTAAAGAGAATAAACTCAAAGAGAAAAATGCCTTAGTGATGCTCAAGAAAACAAACATAAGGCTAATGGAAATGACCATGGTAATCCAGGATTTCAAAATTCAATTCAGTAAAGAACTGTAAAAGATTCAAGCTGAAATGAAGACGGAACTAAAACTCCAATAATACAACTAGAAAACTCAAGGGAGAGCCTTACAAGTAGAATGAATCAAGCAGAGGATAGACTATCAGACTCCAAGGCAGAGTAGACAGATGAAATAAGCAAAGAGTGTGAAAATTGTTAAAGCACAGGAAAGGAACATACAGAAAATGTGGGACACCATGTAAAGACCAAATCTCCCAACTGTAGAAATGGACTAGAGAGAAGAATCCCAGGCCAATGGCATAGACCAGGTCTTCAACAATATCACAGAAGAAAATTCTCCCAAACTAAGGAAAGACATATCCATGCAGATTCAAGAAGTACACAGAATACCAAATAGACAAGACCAGAAAAGAAACTTCGAACAGCATATAGTAGTTAAAACACTAAGTATGGAGAACAATGAAAGAGTACAAACACAAGCTGTTGCACAAATCCTAATTGGTCTTAATAAAAACCTGGAGCCAGATATCAGGGTAAATGCTGAAAGATCAGAGAGAAACAAGTCATAGCCATTTCTCGTTTTACCAACTCCTCAGCTGAAAGGGGAAGATCCAGTCTCCACGAATCCTCAGACTGAATGCCCCCTGAGTCCTCTGCTGAAAGGGGGCTGAACTCCTGTCTCCTCCTGCTTTATATTCCTTTCTCCATTCAGCCATATTACTTCCTGTCTTAACCTTCCTAGTGCTGGGATTAAAGCCTTATGACTCCCAAGTACTGTGATTAAAGGTGTGAGCCATCACCACCCAACTGTTTCTCTTTTAGACTGGATTAACCTTGTGTAGTCCAGGGTGGCCTTGAACTCACAGAGATCTGTCTGCCTCTGCCTCTGCCTCCCAGTGCTAGGATTAAAGGTGTGTGTCGCCCACTGCCTGGCCTCTGTGACTAACTCTGTGGCTGGCTCTGCCACAGAGCTCTGCTCAGACTGCCCTCTGATCTTAAAACAAGCTTTATTTGTTACAGCATAATATCACCACAACAAGCCACATATAAAGGAAAACTCATAAGAATAACAGCTGATTTCTCAATGGAAATTCGGTTTCCTAATTGAAACTGTCTAATAGATCATTGGCACAAAAAAAGTAAGCAGAGAAACATAAGAATTAAATGACATCAAGCATCAAATAGACTTGACAGATACTTACAGATTTTTCAACCCAAACACCAAAGAATATGTCCTATTCAGTAGCATACAGAAGTTTCTCTAAAATAGATCAAGTCTTGGCGGTATGAAATAAATCTAAAGAAATTCAGAAAGATGGAAATAACTCCATGTATCCTATTTGACCATAAGGCAGTAAAACTTAAAAGCAACAACAAACAAATCTCTAGTAAGTACACAACTCATGGATACTAATCAACTCACAATTTTTAAGTCTTAAACATAATAAGCTATTTTTTCAATCAATGCCATGAAATAAACCTCACAATCCAATGGTTTGAATTACCTAGTCTAGGATTGTACACTATAACCTCATTCTTCCGGGATATATGGCCTGTCTCAGACTGGCAGGAGCTCTGCGGGTCTTCAAGCTGGCTCCTTGGTTTGGAATCAGCTGTCTGTAGACTTGTCTGTGATGACTTGAGCTGAGTGACTGACTCTCTCCCACGTGTTGACATGTACACATCTTTTATCCATTGATTAGGTTATCAAGGGTATATTCTCAGCCTGCAGAGAATCATCAGAAATGCATGGGTTTTCCCCAGACCCTTGCTTGGTCCAGGTCTGCTAACATTCTATTTGCCACAGTTAGAATGAGGTCCAAGTGAGCCTCAGGTGCAGAAGTTAGAGGGAGTGCAAAGTCAGAACAAAGGCAAAAGGAAAACTGAGAAAAAAGGGCTACACTTTACTTATAGACAGTCTGCCAAATGCCTATTCCTAGCTTTCCAAGTTATCAAAGCATTTGACAGAGAGAACTCCATGAATTAATTTACCTCTATCATCCTTAAAAACTAGAATGACTTCAATTAGCTTAGTTCTTTCACACATCAAAGTGTGAAAAGAACTAAGATCCTTTACTGTCAAAAGCAAGTAGTATTAAATACTTGTTGAAGGTAGAAAGACAGGTTTTATTCAAATTACTGCCCCTGGGTTCATGAACTCAACTCCAATTCAGAAGAGACTGAGGCTTCCAAATGGAAAAGTTTCCCGGAGTTTGAGAGCATCTCTAGAACACTGCACAGGGAGTTTTAAGGCAAAACCATATCTATCTGATCAGTTGAAAAAGCA
This sequence comes from Peromyscus californicus insignis, assembly GCF_007827085.1. NCBI lineage: Eukaryota > Metazoa > Chordata > Mammalia > Rodentia > Cricetidae > Peromyscus > Peromyscus californicus. Next base: position 34,006 of record NW_026294492.1, on the reverse strand, counting down.
AGTTAATTATTTTAGCAAATATATAGGGGAGTTTCCTGGAACACTTTTCCCCACAACACTGCAATTTGAGAGACACATTCACACTACTTCACAACTCACCTGCACCTTCTGTGTCTCTTCAGACTTGGAAAGGAGAAATAATTCCCTGGAAACAAGGAAACTGTGACTTGTAATGCCTTTCTCCCATGAAGCCTTGTGAAGAGAGACAGCCACCTGACACAGTGCTAACTTTGGTCACATATATAATAAGCGTCGACGTAGGACCAGCTCCAGACCATGTAGTTTTAAAACTAGTGTTTATTCCCAAGCCCTGTATTTATTTGTAATCAGAATCTGCTCTGTTGTGGCCAGGATCTGGAGCAAATATACCCATTTGGCCATTTCCATAGTCTATTGATTCCCAAGTTTTTAAGGAAAAAAAATCAGTAAGCTTTCCTCTTAAAGTGTGAAGTCAATTTTTAATTTTTCAACTCTTAGAAAATATATTTTAAAAGATTAATTATTAATTAGTTTTCTGTTTAAATACTAATCTGCTTATAAAATTAGTTTTTTAATTTACTAATCTTTGGTTCAGAGAGAGATATATGTTACTCTAGAGCAAGACAACTGGACTCTATGTGGCCTCCAAGGCACATGTGCCAAGCCTCATTCTTTGTCCAGTATTCCTTTATTTGCTAACACAGCCGTGGACAAAACAGTTAGGTCCCTGAAATGGACTTTTCAGCTCCAGTAACCACATGTTTCCCGAAAACAAGTCTAGGCAATTTGTAAGCTGCCAATTGCTTATGTAAAATTACTTTTATTGAAAATTAGCATGATTGAAGTTTGTCGCCAATGTTTTCTTTCACTCAGGTAAAAATGTCATCATTTGAAGTGCCGAACTTAACACTGAGCACACAGAGTTCTTGTTAAAGACAGATCACACCACCATGTTGTTCTGACTGGCTTCTTTTAAGACTAGGAAAAGTCTACGTGGACCAAGAATTTTACTTTAGTGCCCATCTGTGGCTGTGAAATAACATTTCATCTGAAGTAAATGGGATACTTGCAGACTGCAGAGCCAGAAAAAGATGCTGGACTCCTTCCAACACCTGCCTACTGAGATCAGGACCTAATTGGACTCACAAGATAGTGACTCAACAGACTCTGTGCCCAGAAGTCTTTCTCCCCTTTGTTCTTGTTTTCTGATGAATTTCAGAGTTGCCTTAGAGTAATCGAAAGGAAAAAACAAACAAAACAAAAACAGAAGCTAGTGAGAGTTCAAAGAAAGGCAATTGGAATTATTCAAGCTGATGAATAAGTAGCAAAAGAAAACATTGAAGGAAGTAACTAAAAGGAAAGTTTTCTCATAATATAGTAAGTTTTTATAAAGGGGGTTATTGACATATTCTCCTATACTTTTAATAAAATCAATAGGAGTAAATTAGGTTTAAATCAAAACAGAAATATGTTGATGTTCTGTAGTCACTGGGAAGCTGCAGCTTCCAAAGTTCAGTAAAATCTCCATAAAAAGTATGAACTTGACTTTGATTTATGGCCCAGGGTAACCTTTAACTTTGTTTTTAGTGGATTGTTGAAATTAGTTTATTACTTAGTGGGTTTCCATGGGCTTTTTCACAAACAGTCTTGGTTAATGCACCCACTATCTCTTCTTCTCCCTGATCATTCCATGCTTCATCCTTGTTTAATAATCCTTGTTCAACCCTTCTTATTTTCATTTCACATATATTCTACTATCTAACCTATTACGATTTATAAGATAGTATGCTTATTTATAACTTTTTATACATCCTTCTTTTGAGTTAGCCATCCATCCTACCCCATAATTTCTCCCATACTCCTGTACCTTTTCCTGCTTATGTTTTTGCCACCAGAATTTCACCTCTCTATTTTCATTTTACCTATAATTTATTATGGTCCTCCCTTAGTATGTCCACCTCAAAGGCCCCTTTCTAATTTCTTGGCTTCCACTTGTGCTTCAAGTTAAACACTCAAAAAAATTGAAGTTAGTACCTATACATGAGCAGTAACATACTATTTGCCTTGCTGGGCATGAGTTACCTCATTCATTTTAAGTTTTTTCCAATTACATCTGTTTACCTGAAAATTTCTTGGTTTTGTCAAAGGCATTTTCTGTATCTGTTAAGATGAGCATGTAATTTCCATCTTTTAGTCTATTAATGCAATAAATTTCATTTATATAATAAAAGATTCTTGTATCAATTGGATAAAATCAACTTGGTAATGTTGAATCATAGTTCTGATATTGAATTGAGTTTGCAAGTATTTTGTTGAGAATTTTTGACTATGTTCATCAGGGAGATTGGTCTGTAATTTTCTTTTTAACGATTTATCTAGTTTTTGTATTCATGTAATATTGTCTTCATTAAAGAGAGTTTGAAAGCTTGCTTTCTTTTTATATTTTAAGAAATAATTTGAGTAGTATTTGCAATAATTCTTCTTTGAAGGTCTGGTAGAATTCTGCAGGGAATACATTTGGTCTTCTTTTTTGGTTGTTGTATTAGTTGGGAAAATTTTGATTACTTCTTCAATTTCATTGCTTGTTGTTTATCTGTTTATTTCATCTGGGTTTAACTTTATTGTGTTATATTCTTTATAAATTCATCCATTTCTTTTGAGTTTATGATTTAGTAAACTATGGGATTTTAAGTTCTGTCCTCATGATTTTCAGAATTCTGTTGATGTCTTTTTAACATCTCCCATTTCTTCTAATTTTATTGTTTTGAGTCTTCTCTCTCCCTTTGGTTAATTTGGCTAAGAATTTGTCAATCTTGTTTATCATTTAAAGAATCATCTCACTTCATTAATTCATTTTTGTGTGTGTTTGTTGATTTCTTTCCTTATTTTGATTATATCTTCTCATCTACTGTTGTTGGGTTTGTTTTGTTTGTAGTTTTCCAAGGCTTCAAGGCAGGGGTTCTCAACCTTCCTAATGCTATGACCCTTTAATAAAGTTCTTCATGTTGTGGTGACCCCCCCAACCATAAGATTGCTTCATTGCTACTTCATAACTGTAATTTTGCTACTGTTATGAATTGTAATATAAATATCTGATATGCAGGATATCTGATATGTGACCCCCAAAGAGGTTGCTACCCACAGGTTGAGAACTGCTGTGTTAAGGTTATCAATTCATTTATTTGAAATCTCTTAAGTTTTTTGATGTAGGCATTTAGTGCTATAAATGTTCCTCTTAGGACAGCCTTCATTACACTGCACATGTTATAATATGCTTTGTCTTCATTTATATAACATTCTTAGATTTTTTTCATTTCCTTCTGGAATTAATCTGACCCACAGACAGTCAATAGTGTGTTATTCTCCATGAATTTATGCATTTCCTGCAGTTTCTATTGCTGTTGATATCTAGCCTTATTTTATTGTGGTCAAATGGAATATAAGATGTTATTTCTATTTTCCTATATTTGTTGAGACTTGCTTTGTGTTCTAAAATATAATAATTTTTAGTTAAAGTTCCATGACCTGAAGAGAAGTATGTGTATTCAGTATTTAAGTGTAATGTTCTGTAGAGGTCCATTTGATTTATGATATCATTTATCTCCAATGTTTCTCTGTTTATTTTTTGTCCAAATAACCTATTTATTGTGAGAGTGGGATATTGAAGTTGCTCACTATCAGTTACTCTCACTATGTTGGGAATAATCTGTGATTTTTACACCCATTAGTATTTTTTTTATGAAATTAGGCATATCTGTAATAGATGGACATATTTTTAGAATTGGAAAAAAGTGAGCACTCAGTTGTTCGCTTTTTTGTCAAATTACAAGCTGCTTCCTAATCACAGTATTCAAGGATCTTCTTGATATGGAACCAATTAATTTTAAGCTTTATCTTTTAAACAGAGCTTCTATTTTATATTTTCTGTAGTCAACTTTCTATTCATCTAATAGTCTGTTTCCAATAGAAACCCTTGTCTCTGGTGTATTCTGTGCCAGGGTACTTTCATCTTCAATTTTCTCAGGCTGAAACACTGCTTGCAGCCTCTGTCCCAGGTGGTCTTCATACTTAACATGCTGTTTTATGTCTTAGAGTTGCACAATGGCAGCCCTGAATCAATTTTCATTTTCACAGGAGAAGGAAACTAGTAAATGATTTTTGCATGAAAGGTTTGTTACAGGGGCACTGATTTGTTCCCCTGCTTTTCTTAACATTTTCTTTCCTGGAAATAAACAATGCAACTGAAACTGAAGCTCCTGCCTCATTGTTCTTCTCCCCACATAGCTTATCTATAGTTAATTTGCAGTGTCATGTCATATTTTTGTATAATTCCTCACATTTGTATATGCACAGTTACATGTTGTTTTAAATGTATTTGAACATCAAAAACAAAATATTCTGTAATTTAACTTCTGAGTAATGTTTTTCCAGATTTATTAAAGTCCACACACATAAATCTAGTTCATTCAATTTCTCAGTTGACTCCTATTTTTTTGTTTGTTTCTTTATTTCTTGTTTCATTTTTATTTTTAATTTTTTGAGACAGGGTGTGTTAGCCAGGGTTCTCTAGAGGAAAAGAACTTATAGAACACACACACTATATATAATGACTTATTCTAATGGTTTATAGGCTATGGCCAAGAGAGTGCTAGGTAGGACATATGGTGAAGAATGTTTCTAAATCTTTGATATTTAAAATTTTTTGCTTATACCATGCCAATTTCCCAGTCTAAGGGCTAGGGAAAGCTAACTGTAAATGGTTGCAAAATATTCCACTAATGACGTGTCATGCCTTATCTGGCCTGCCTCCTGAAACTGCATGCATGGCCAATCCAGCTTTTGGCTACAGTGACTATACAACTGTTCTCTACTCCTCTCTACGAAAAGCCATTAGAGCAGTTATGGGAGCATTAACCCATTCTTTCTTTGGAAAGGAAAATAGTTGACTAACTTATAATCACTATTATAAAACAATAACAATTAACAATAAGTATTAACATTGAGAATTTGCTCTGTGCCCAATGCAAAGGTTTTTACATAAGCCATCTTACTAACTAGGAAACTAGCAGATGGACATAGTGAGCTGTACTGTACACGACTAGAGGCACAAAGTCCTGTGTTCCAGTTTCTTAAGGATGCTGAATACAGACCAAGCCCTTACCTGCTATATCATACTTCTCAGTCCTTCTGAATCTGAATGGACATTGCAAACTATGAGAACAAGTTTAGCAGATGAAAAAGCAAAGGCCCAAGAGAAGTTTCCAAAAATATGTAGTTAGTGATGGTGAGGCCAAGTTCAGACATATCAAAGGCATGTGTGTTTATAGTTCTTCTAACTGCTGCTGCTTGAGGCATTCACTCCCCTCAAAAAAAAAAAAAAAAAAAAAAAAAAAAAAGAGCTGCTTCCTCTGACTTAGACACCAGACTTGGTGTGTAGTATCTGGCCTGATGGGCAGAGAAAAAGCTAGACTTTGGACCTCCTTGACTGTGTTGGAGAAAGCATACCCATTCGGTGTCTTCTGTCTCATATTTTTCTCTATATGTCTCTACCCACCCCATAAGTTACTGAGTACCCTCCCTTTTTTTCCAACCAAGAGAAAAAGTATTTCATTTCCAAATAGGCTATATGGACAGTCTGATTTTCAGCTGACTTGGGTCCCCATGTGATTCTTCCCTGGAGCTCACTAAACACACTTGCCATGATCTTTTCTTCTTTAGCAAGGCTTCTGTGCTCCTGCTGTTGTGTGCAATGGCATTCAACTAGTTTACAGAAACAGTTGGACTAAATCCTGCAATTTTGTGTCCAGAGCATTTAACTGCAACTTGAGACAGTTTCAGCAAGACTTGAAACTGGCCTCCACACAGGAGATAACTTACACTTGACTTGTCTGGCAGATAGTTTTAGTCTTCTGTCCAACTTTTTGAGAGATGGAATTTTGGAAATATTCTCTTAAGCTTTCAGCATTCTTATTTTGATCTTCCTTCCCTGGTGAACCCTAGGTTTTCTCATCACCTGGATTAGTACAAGAAGGAGTGATTCTTGCAGGTGTTAGGGGTTTTCTCCAAAAGCAATGAGACTTGCAGTACCAGCCAGTGACTTCTGGATTTAAGCCAAGTCTCAGGAGGCTCTTGGTTTCTTCCAACTGATTTTGACACGGAAAATGTTTCTTTTTCTTTCATATACTCTTCTCTTCAAATAGTGTATAGAAACTATAGAAATAAATCAGAAAATTTCCAAACCTGATGAGATCACTTAAGAATTAAAAGAACGGGCAGTGGTGGAGCACACCTTTAATCCTAGTACTTGGGAGGCAGAGGCAGGTGGGTTTCTGTGAGTTTGAGACGAGCCTGGTTTACAGCGCGAATTCCGGGACAGGCAAGGCTATAAAAGGGATGGTTTGTTTCGTTGCCCTAATCTCTGGAATCGAGAACTCCTAGCAAGGAAAGACCTCAAGGACTTTGGGAGCTGGAAGGAAGCCTCAGATATCCGGCACTGAGCAGGCTTGGTCCCTAGCAGCCTTTCTCTGTTCCACCCTCCCATAGGAAAGTGGGGGAGGGGACAGAGGAGAACGTTTGGGAGTAGTGGCTGGAGGTTAGAAGGTGGGGTATTCCTGGAGCTAGGGAAGATGGGGAATAGTCCGTAGGAGACAAAAGAGAGAGGACACCTGACAGGAGGCTAGGGGTAGGGTGGCGGCCCGGGAAACAGAAACGACAAGGGGGCGGGGACACCTTGCTGCGGGCCACCAGGCGGGGACACCAGGTGTAGGAGGCACCTTGTCCTGCATGGGAGGAGCGAGCTGGCGCCGGAGTGATTCACCTTTCCCGGCCCTTCTGGCTCGCCCCAACTCCGGATCTGGGCGGAGGGGCCCTGGGGCGTGTTTCCCCACCCCTTTCGGACTTCGGAACTGACTCGGACTGACTGGCGCCGGAAAAGGAGTGAGCTCTACTGGACGACAGTGGGTTCGGGTCCTGAAAGAATGCGGGCCCTGCGGGCTGTGGACGCGCTTCCCAGAATGCGACCACCTCTCCAGGACCCCAGAGCAGCAGAGGACACTCACACCGCGCAGCCAGCGTGCAAGAGCGCGGTGGAGAGACTAGCGGCAGACCGCTCCAAGTATGTTCGTAGCACGCCAAGATCCAGCCGGGGTCCTGTTTCAGAGTGCAGGGTCCCTGAGGCCCCAGGGGTGCAGCACCACAACCCAATCCCTTCGGCTCTTGCCCCAGCTCCTGTAGCCCGCAGGGCTCTCTCTCGTAAGCCTCTGAGACCCGATTCGTTGGTCATCTACCGACAAAAATGCGAATTCGTCCGAGGGCCAGGCGCAGACTCTTCCAGAGGGGGGCTGGTGAAGAAATTTTTCCAGGGGTCTGTCAAGGACAAAATGCCAGTGGCCCCTGAGACGACCGGGGAGTCAGGTGAGGACAAGACGAAGGAAACAGAGGCCGCTTGGACCAAGTTCGGCCAGGCGGCAGCCACTAGCCCAGCTTCTATGTTACCAACTCCGGCCCCTGTAGTGACCATGAAGTACCCTGACGTGCCTTTGGAGGTGGCGTCTAAGGTTCCAGTCGCACCCTCCGGCATGGAGCTACGGGTGTCGCGTCGCAGAGGATTGCAGCGCTCTCAGTCAGATCTCAGCTCCCGCTACTCGATAGCCAGGGCTGAGTCCGACTCCGACACCTTCTTCCTGTATTGCGGACTGGAACCTGAAGTGGTGGAGGCTCTTGGGAGGGAGAATTTCTCTGCTGGATCCGACTGTGTTACACTCAAAGTGCGTAGCGTAAGCATGGCTACTTCTGATAGTAGCTTCTCCAGGCGTAGCGAGGACGGATTGCAAGAAGAGGAGCTCATTGAACAGGTGCCTAGCACCACCTCTGTGGTAGAAAGGAACGCCCGTATCATAAAGTGGCTGTTCACCTGCAAGAAGGCCAAAGAAACCCCCAGTCAGAGGTTGCAGGGACCTGCCTGACTGACATCTGATTCAGGTTAGTGCCAGGAAGCTGGAGGGTGGGGTGTGTGCTTATATGTGTTGGCTAACCTAGGTGCTGGCCAATCACAGCTCATGGTTAGAATACAGCGCCTACAGTATGAAGATACCCAGTTGCCCTCCTTGTGTTGAATTTGAGTACTTGGAAAGGTCATTAAGTTAACGCTTTGATGTCCTCAGTGCATTCTCAGCACCCGATAAGTCCTGATATCTCACTTCCAGCAGAAAGGAAGGCTCTAGGGGATCCCCACCCCACCCCAGGCTTTGAGATCTTGAGAACTTGGTACTCCTTTACCAAGAAAATGTGTGTGTGCATGTGTGTGTGTGTGTGTGTGTGTGCGTGTGCGTGTGCGTGTGTGTGTGTGTGTGTGTGTGTGTGTGTGTGTGCCACTGATGATAATACAGAAGTGTAAGCACCTTCTGGTTCAGGAAGTAACCACACACTTCTCTGGCCTCACCTTGTACTAAGGCAATAAGGCTGCACACCTTCCCTCCTTCTGATTTGTTTCTAATGTATCTTGGGAGTAGGAAGGAGAAGACACTTTTATAGGAGTGTTTTTGAGAACAAGGCATTTAAACGTTTTAACAGCTTTTTTTTTTTTAAAAAAAAAAAAAGATTCTGCTTTGAGAGAAAGTTACTGTGAGAATTTTTAAAAAATTACATTTTCTGGCACTGAGATAAATACTAACTGAAGACACCTTATTAGAAAGTGGAATCTCATGGGCCAGAAACTTAGATGCTTATATTCAGCCAACTTGTGTTTATGAACAAGCTGTTGAGAAGTCTTTATACAGATATAAAAATAGTAAGAAGTGAATTAATTTTTCTTGATTTCAGAAGGCTCAAACTTAAGTTCTTTTTTATAATTTATTGAAGATTTGCATATTACACCAGTACAAGTCCCCAAGGAATGTATACAAGCAATAACAAGAAGAATGACAGAAAAATACATCAATTTGTATTTTCACAAAATTGCCTTTGAATCTGAGATATGTGAATGATGGCAAGGGTATACCATGGTGTAGCTGTGAGTACTGGGGCATCGAGGAGGGTAGTAGAAGAGTGGGTGTAGAGAGAAGGAACTAGCAAAGGCCCATTTCATATGCACGTATGTTAGGGCTGACTTGCTTTGTCTATAAAAGGACAGGAGATAGAGAAAGGTTGTTCAGCTTCTGTGTTTTATTTTCTGTGTAGTCAATAATCTGTATATTTTTGTTCTGAGAGTGAAACACAAGAGAAGAAAAATTGCCTATTAGAATGAGGAGTAAGAAAACATAAATTGCCATGAGATAAATAATACTGAGGTAACAAGATGGCATACAGATAAGCTAAAGAGGATATTCACCCAGATTTTCTCAAGGCTTCTAGATGGTTTTAGCAGTCACCACATGAAATTTACCTCATAGACTTACTCCCCTTGACCCACAAAGCAGCCTTGCTGCACAGCACTGCAGAGATATCTGGAACATTGGAAAGATGAAGTGACATTCTTGGGCATTCCCAGCTCCTTGAGTTGGTATTTGTTTGGGATCAGAGCTCCATTCACTTACACAAGTCCAGGTGGCTAGCACCAAAGCTTGCGGCAAAGTATGCACATGTGGTTCTAGCTTTTCTTCCCAATTACATTTGTGTTGAAATAGGATTTTATGAAAATTACAGAATATTTGAGATGAACAAAGGTGGGATTTATAAGTGAAAGACTATAAAGGTCATTTACATCAGTGGTTCACAATCTGTGGGTTGTAGACCCCTTTGGAGCAACCACATGGTGGCTCACAACCATCTATAATGAGATCTGGTGCCCTCTTCTGGCCTGCATGCATACATGCAGGCAGAACACTGTATACATAATAAATAAATCTTATAAAAAAAAAAAAGAAAGAAAAATTACAGTTATGAAGTAGCAAGGGAAATAATTTTATGGTTGACAACCACTTATATTAATAAATGTTTTGTTCATTTAGTAGGCAGAGACATAATTTATAATAAAATATCCTACTCAGAATTAAAGTACAAGTTTATAAGTTTCTTACCCAGTGGAATAAAATTGAAAATGGCATAACTGCATACAGTTCATAGAATTTTCACACCACCCCCTAAGGACATGTGAGTAGATGGATGGTCATACATGGACAATTTTAATAGTGTTTCCCAGAGTATAAATCATGAGGATTGACCTTCCATTTTATGGTTTTCAATATCATCCTGTCAGGTTTTTCTGACTTCTTAAAAATAAAATATACAAATTGCTAGTTTTTATACTAGCATAATAGAGATAACTTGTCCTTTGGGATAGTTAGAGATAAACATGGCTTGATTTTTGGACAAAAAAAAATCAAATATTCACAGCCACCTTCACATTTCCCCTTTGTAAAGAAAGGGTACCTGTGAAGCCCTAAATTGTGTCACATATTTGGAAGACAGGTACTCTGTTTACTTTTTGGTCTACACTGGGAGCTCTACAGCTGTCTCCAGGAACAGAGTATAAGCAAACAAGTGACCCAAAGGCACTGAGGTCATCCTTTCCTGCTTCCTGGTCAGCACTTGGTCTTATTGGAGATACTAGTATTTGAAAAGGATGGAATCTCTGCCTCAAGTGTTCCACTGGACAGCCTACCTTGTTTTCAGTTTTGTTGTCCAGCCCTAGGCCAGTATTCCTAGGTGGAATATTTTGTCAGTATTCTACCCCATGAGTTGTTGAAAGAAAAGAAAAATTTCAAAATTCCAGGAAAAGGCTTGGAGAGAGAGAGAGAGAGAGAGAGAGAGAGAGAGAGAGAGATTTGTCTATCAAAGAAGCCAGATAAAAGCTCTCTTTAATATAAATAAAGGGTTTTTTCAAAATTTAAAACACAAAAAGATGTTTTAAAATAATAGAACTATTATAAAACCAAAGAAAGGAGAGGCCATATTCTGTTGAAAATTTTATAGCAGACAAGATGTTACTCATGGCTCATTTCTGTTTTCTCCACAGGAAGCAAACTTTTCCAGTGATGAAGGGATCCTTAAATTGAAGAGACTCATGAGGCATGTGTTTGATGTACCCCAACAATACATAAGTGCTGCTCTCTAGGAATAAAGTACTCTGTTGACAAGCTTGTGTATTAGCCATGGTGAAGTGCTGTGGTGAAGATGGAAGGGAGATGTTAGTAGCTATGAGAGGCATTCTCCTTATAAGAGTATATCTCAAAAGGCAGCTGAAGAAATGACAGCTGTTGGAAAATATTTTCAGGACATTTTTTTTTAACCTGACTTACTGACAGTTTCTGCAATGTATTTTGATAATCTGTAAATAGATGCTTTTAAAGAAAAGAAGAAAGTATGAAATCAAGCATGGATGCAATAGTATGCTCTTTGCAACTAACTTATGCCACTTAACGTTCTGAGCACAAAGAGGTATTCTGTTTAAGTGCTATGGCTGAGACAAACACCCAACACACACACACACTGGTTTCCAACCTTTACTATAACTAAACTGTAGTTATTCCCATACTATACAACTGATAGTCTTTTGTAATGATTTGAAGAGGACATTTAAAATTACTTGAGGACTTCATGTTCATTTTGTTAATGTCACTTTCTTCTAGGCCATAAGTATGTGGAAACACCCATTGGGAGATTCATGGGAATAGAGATCCTGCTTTAAAAAGAAAAGTCCTTTTTTGTACTTGGTCAGTTTCTTGAGATTTGGCCAATATTCATGGAGTCTTTCTGTTAGTTCTTTAACAGTGTTCCCAATAGAATGTGCTCCATAACACCCTCATTCTTACTTTCTAATGGGGATAGAAACTGGTTTACCCATAAGGAGCACTTCCCTGGCCTGAGGTCTGGCTCCACTTCACTTACCATGGAATTAGGTTTAGCATCAATTCATTGCTTGCAGAGGATATGTTTGGAAGCAAAGGCTGCTTCTGGGGTTTGAGAGGTGCTAGGTTCTGAATATGGGTAACAAGTTACTGGCCCCTGGTTATGAACTTGTCTGTAACATTCACAGTAAAATGATTTTAGATTCAATATCTTCTGAAAGAATTATGTGTGAACAACAACTCAAAGAAAAATTGTTAGCCAATTATTTGAAAGTTTACTATATTTTTTCAAAATGTATTCTTTAATCTTAAAATATGAGATCTGAAAAAAGAGTATGGAAGAAATTTCTAAATGGTAATATTTTATGTCATTCCATTTTGAAATGTCCTTGCTTTTAGTTAAAAATATATTAGGTGTAACTATAATTTTATTTTAAGAGTAGTTTTTAGTTACAAAAATATTTCCTTTTATATTTTCTAGTCCTCAAGTGGGTTTCTTTTCTTTCATTTTTGTATAATTTTCTCTTTTGTTATCTTTTCATGCATATTGTTTATTTGAATGTTTATCTTTTGTTTGCAAGTGGAGCTCTGTGAGACTTATTTCAAATATGTCACAGATGACATGTTTGGGGTTTTGCCTCTCAAGATAGCTTGGGAAGTGTGCCCTGTGCTACCCCACCAGTGCTTCTGTTATGCATGTCACTGTACAACACTTAATTTTAAAAGGTGTCATGATGACAGCAATTTGTAAAAGATCTTTCAGTATGTGCAATTCATTATTTTCAGGTGTCCCATTATATATATGTGAATGTCTTGAGAAAAATTTGGGGGATGGAGAGATGACTCAGCAGTTAAGAAGGCATGGGATTTATACTTTTTTCACCTGTGTATTAAGTAAGTTACTGCTACAAAGAATAGCATATAAATAATGCAATTAAATATGTTGGCAACAAGAAAGATAGTAATGATAATCATTCGACAGTGGCCTTTTGAACTGCTATATGTGAATACAGTAGCAGTATCCAGATTAAATGTGCTAGGGATTTTCTTCATTCTTTATGCAAATGTTTATATCCACATCTCTCTGGCAGTAGAAGGGAAGCTGACTTCGTGGTCTCTGCTTGTTCCAATAGTTCAGAGTCTAACATAATGCTACAGTTGGTGCTGCCTTGACCTTGATTTATGACTTCCAACAGGTGAGGCAATCCTGAAGTAAGATTGTGGTACTGTGATCTTCTCCTCACCAAAGGAAAGCCTTTCAAGAGTTGGCCAACGGAGATGCATAGTGTTTGAAGCTTTAGCACTCCCATATATGTATATATTTACTATATGGTTGCAGTAAAACTATTTTAGAGTATCTAGCTCTTTGGTTTTCTTTAAATATGTTATGAATTATTTGTTTAAAAATATTTCTTTTCATGTTTTAGTACTAGCATCTATCACTGAAAAAATGAACATCAAAATAAAATGAATACACTATTTGTACCTTATCATTAGCTCACTCAAGGGGAGGTTACGGTGAATTCCTTAGGTTGGTTTCCTATCTGTCCAACACAGCTGGGTATGTTTGAACCTGAAGGTGAGGAAGTCTGGTCTTTCTTGGTGCACTGACCAAGCCAGGCTGGTTTCACTTTCAGTCTTGCTATGACTTATGCCTACACTGAACAGTATCCAAGGGATCCAATACCTTCTTCTGGCCTTCACACATTCATGCACACATGTGATGCATATAAGCTCACTCAACTAAACACACATACACACAATTTTTAAAAATTCTTAAATGAAAATAGAATTGTTTTTTCTTAGCAATTAGGAATCTGAACTACAAGGTCAGAATTGCCTGGATCCTGGCTTCAGTAGACCTGGTGCTCAATTTGAACTTACTTAAGACTTTTGCCAGAAAAGGAAATTGAAGATTTTTAAATTTCAGATACCCACTATCCACTTTTGTGGTATGAAAACAACAGTGCTATTTATTAAAAGTTACTTTCTTAGGCTGTCACTGATGACAATGAGAGAATTCACTCACCTGTGTATACTGAGGATTCCAGTACTAAAGCTGATATTGAAGTTCACCCAGCTCCCTAACCCATCACACACACCCCCAATTTCAGTGTGAAACACGATAACAAAGGAAGAGAGACGATGGACAGATGAATGTATTGACATAGATAAATTATAGAAATGAAGGCAGAGAACATGTAAAGAAAGAAACAAAGCAAGGTAAGGAGAGAATAGTGATGCTAGATATCTGATTTATGAATTTATAGCCTCTTTTCATTCATGGTTTCTATTTAATATAGTATGCCTGAACCAAAAATGGATCTTAAAGTCCAAATCATATAAAGAGAATCAAAAGGTAAGAGAAGCATACCTTTTTAAATGGCAGATAAATCTGTACACTAAATTATCTGTTGTGTAACTTTGAAGTTTACACTGAAGAAAAAGTACTCACAAATGATGCCCAAGACAACCTATATCTAGTTGGTTGTTTGTCAGGAACTAATATGCTTCCTCTGTATTTATTTATTAAGAGTACACCTTTCCAACTTAGGCAAATAATAAAGGGGTCAGTATCACAAACTGTAGAGTGTTTCTCCCAGTATAATTTTAAGGCTACTCCTCAGACACACTCCAGTACAAACAACAGGCTAACCTATCCTGTGGTCGGTGAGGACAGTATGTCAGGACTTGGAGATGTGTTTTCAACCTGCTTAGCAATTCAGGATTGCAGTGTCAACATTAGGTACCCTAGGTGCTCCCATGTGGGCCCGCTTACAGGTGTTCATGAAGGACCAAAACAAAATATCAGGTAGGCATCTGGAGAAGTAAGCAGAGACCCACCCATGCAGAATAAAGACAGTCATGAGTAAAATCAGAATTCAGCCCTCACGTCACCCAGGTGAAGCATGGACCTCAAGCTCACAAAACTTCTTAGTGCACACTATGTCCTAAGAGGTGAGCCCTCCCATTTCCTGTTCTTCTTGGGAGTCCTAGCACATGTAGGGAAATTTTAGTACGGCCACCAGCTGTCACTGTTTGAAGAGATCTTCCAGTTTAGGTTCTAAGTCCTAAGAAAGCTGTCAAGGAGAAGAGAAAGCTGCACATTCTAGGAGGGACCCTTGACTGACACTGCTCCATGACAAGCTCTTGATTTCACCCCACTTCCCACTTTCTGAGGAAACTAGTGTCAGAACCAAAAGTACTGGTCTGTCATTTTCACTCTTGCTCTACATTCAGCTTGCACTATTAGGGATCATGTCAGAATCAAGCAACTATAGATGTTTCTTGACTGAAGGAACTGGCTGAATCCAGTTTCCTTTGTGTTTGGAGGAGCATGGCTGAAAGCAGGTTGAGAAGAAACTCCTTAGGAGTGGAAGGTTTCCAGGGGGAAGTATGCAGATGCTGTGCTTGCTGTTTACACAACTCTAGTGATGTCTGAAGGTCCCATTGCTCTAGATATGAGGGAACTTCTTAGATTGAAGAACTGTCAAGTAAGAATTTGAGCCCAAATCTGCCTGACTCAGATACTCTTCACTGGGCTAGTTTATGGAAAGAATTTAACGTCTACCAGGGTTTTTTTTTTTTTTTTCTTTCGTCTAAAGGTCACAGTCTGACTCAGCCCACCAAAACCTAGACTTGAGCAGAGTTTTGCCATCATATGCTGCACTTGAGTTTCTGGAAGGACCTGTATTTTGTTAGCTGAAACTGGAGCCATGATGATGCTGGTGCTGCCCTGTACCTCATACAGGGGAAAAATTCAAAGCAGCAGATTTCCATATAGCAGGGAAGGGCTCCTGTTTGAGTTGATGTTGATAATTTTATGTAAGATGATACGTGCTTTCAAAAGAGTAACAAAAAATTGGAGTGAAAACAAGCAAAGTCTACCAGGAGCTTTGAACAGAGGTTATCAGTGCCCTATGGGAGCAAACTGCTTAGTTAGATGTTGGCTTGATTTTTGTCAGCACAACTTCTACTGGTGAGCTGAATGCAAGTGTAGTGCTTCACAATTTACGTGAAACCACAAGGTGGATAAGAAGGCAGGAGCTTCTAGGACACCTCAGAAATGTCTGGCAGAACCATAATTGCTTCATTGGTAGGTGACCATTGACTTTTATATAAATGGGAAAGATCAAAGCAATAAAAATAACTGGACCACCCTTAAATTCACTTCTAAGTACTGAAAAGTTTTACACAGTCTCAGGATTGTAAGATTTTTTTTTCTTCAATATAAAAAAAAACTGTCTAGGCATGCACACTCCAAATACATGTTCACAGATTTGAATATATTTCAAGGCTATACAAATATTACTCGCAAACAGGGAAGAAGAGAAAATGGCTAACAGTAAACACTTTCACTATGCAGGTAGAGGCATGAAGGAAGCATTACTCACCTATTCCCATTGCTTTGGGCTGAGTGAGCAATTACAGTTTTAAAGCCACAGGAAGTCCTTGTCTTTGTTCTATTAGCATATTACTCAACACCATACACTTTATGTTTGCCCTATCCCATGGTCAGCACATCTCACAATAATTATGCCAAAAGCCCCATCACAGAGCTTCAGGTCTTTTTTCAAGGAAGATCATTTTCTAACAAATATTCATTTGTAACTTAGACACCCAGAATCCTGAGACTTGTAGCATCAATAATCCATGGGCAATGAATGTCTCTGATCATTGAGCTATGGAAAGAGGGCAAAGAACGCTTCAGGAGTATAAAAGTGCCATAGTGGATCGGAGCCAAGATGTGAAATACTTAACCTAAACCACCTATATCTGACTAACATGTTGGTATTTGGAGAAGTCATAGTTAGCTTCAGTTGTTAACTTGTGTTGTGTGGCAGAATTTTTCCTGGGAAGATGCAACACACATGTCTATTCACTCCACACAGGGAACTCACAACAGACCAAAGTATAGATAGATAACACTAATTTGGTGAACCAGTGGGGTTTATTGGGGTTATTTACAGGAATATGGTCCAGGTGTAACTTTTAGGAGTAGAAATGACTCAAAGACAACTGATAGTTCACCAAAGCTGGGAACTTGGCACACAGTGCACAGGCTGCAGGTAGCTTAACAGTTTGGAGAGTGTCCTTTCTACGTGACTCTGGGACCTTGTAGTGGTTTGAATGTATTTGGCCCCCATAAGTTCATAGAGAGTGGCACTATTAGGAAGCGTGGCCTTGTTGGAGGAACTGTGGTCTTGTTGGAGCAGGCTGGATGACACATGCCTTTAATCCAGACCTTGAGGTTGGAGGACACACTTTTAATCTGTGCCACACCTCCTGTTGGAAATGTTTCACTGTAGGGGCAGGCTTTGAGATCTTTTTCTCAGGCTTCCCTCAGTGAGACAGTCAGTGGACTTCCTATTGCCTCTGAGTCAAGATGTAGGACTCTCAGCTCCAGCACCATGTCTGCCTGTATGCTGCCATGCTCCCCATCATGATGGACTGAACCTCTGAACTGTAAGCAAGCCCCCTCAATTAAATGTTTTCTTTACAGGAGTTGCTGTGGTCATGGTGTCTAGTCACAACAATAGTAAACACTAAGACAGACCTCTTCTGTAGGAGCTTTCTCCTGAACTAGTGGGCCAGGTCTTAGTCAATTAAGACCAGGTAGTCTAGACTATCATCCTTTTTACCTCTAGTGTTTGCATGGAATCATTAGTATTAGTGAAAGAGCTCTTTTGGATTTGGAAAAGTGGTAGTTTGAAGTTGTCTTGTGAAAGTTGATCTGCAAGGTGTGTGTGTATGAGTGTGTGTGAATACACAGGTATCTATGTTAAGTGTAAGTAGGTATGGCAAGAAACCAAAGAACACAGCCACTCTCTGTGGAAAGAAAGAACAGTTTTAAGAAAAACAAACAAGCAAAAACCTGCTAGGCCACCTCTAAGTAAAGAGCAGCATCCAACTTCAAGAGGTTGTTGGATTACATAGGGCTGAACACTCCTGAACACAACAGTCAAAACTTACAACTTCAATTATAGTATCTCCTCAGACTGAAAGAGTCCCTACAATTATCACCTGACTGTTCCAGCATCTGAGGTTGTTGTCAAGTCCAGGGCCAGGTTCAGGTCAGGGTCAGGGGTGGGGTCAGGGGTGGGGGTGTGGTTAGGGGTCAAGATTCAGGTTAGGCATCTTATGGTTACTATTACTGCGATGAAACACCATGACCAAAGCAACTTGGGGAGGACAGGGTTTACTTGGCTTACACTTCCATATCACTGTTTACCATCTAAGGAAGTCAGGACATGAAGTCAAATAGGGCAGCAACCTGGAGACAGGAGCTGATGCAGAGCCCATGGAGAGGTGCTACTTACTGGCTTGCTCCTCATGACTTACTCAGCCTGCTTTCTTATAGAACCCAGAACTACTAGCCTAGGAATTGTACTACTACAATGAACTGTGCCCTCCTGCATCAATCACTAATTAAGAAAATTCCTGGGCTGGAGAGATGGCTCAGAGGTTAAAAGCACTGACTGCTCTTCCAGAGGTCCTGAGTTCAATTCCCAGCAACCACATGGTGGCTCACAACCATCTGTAATGAGATCTGGTGCCCTCTTCTGGACTGCTGTCATACATGCTGTATACATAATAAATAAATAAATCTTTAAAAAAAAAAAAAAAAAAAAAAAAAAAGAAAATTCCTTACAGCAGAATCTTAGGGAAGCATTTTTTCAACTGAGTTTCTCTCCTTTCATATAATTTTAGCTTGTGTCAAGTTGACATAAAAGTAGCCATCACAGTGTTTTATGGTTAGTGTTAGTCAAGCCTACATTTTCAAACTTTCTTACTTCATTGTTTTGAAGATTTACTTTCCTTGTAACATCCTACCTCAAATTTTCAACTTTCAAGCTTACATTAAAAATTATTTTAAATTTTGCTTTTTTTGGGGGTGGTGGTATTTGTTGTTGTTATTGTTTAGTTCTATTATAAACAAAAACAATGTTCCTGATTTGTCAGCAGGACTGCTACATGGTTAAGAGAATGCAGCGTCCAAAATCTCCTCATTCCCTCATTTTGACCAACCAATGCATGGTCTGCACTGAATGTAGCATGCACTATAAAACCTAGTAAAGCTCATCTCAGGTTCATACAGGGCCCAGCCTTCTCAACACCCACTAAGTTTTAACTGTCTCAAATCATTTTCAGCTTCACAACCAGAATTAAAACTAACTTCCGCCGGGCGGTGGTGGCGCATGCCTTTAATCCCAGCACTCGGGAGGCAGAGGCTGGCGGATCTCTGTGAGTTCGAGGCCAGCCTGGGCTACCAAGTGAGTTCCAGGAAAGGCGCAAAGCTACACAGAGAAACCCTGTCTCGAAAAACCAAAAAAAAAACAAAAAAAAAACTAACTTCCAATGACTTCAGTTCAAGAAAAACTTAAAAGTTAAACTAAGAAAGAACAATCTGACACAAAAGGGTTATACTTAATTCTTATGAGAACTCTTTATATATGTTAAAGTAGTAAGACCCAGGCTCAAGAGATATGTAGATAAACAAACAAATAAATATCCACCTGGTCTAGTGGGAAAAGCCTATAATTCCTGTGGGAGCCTGTTCTCGGGTTCCTCATGGCTTTACCCAGCAGGTCCGCATAGAGGATGATTAGGACCACGGGCCTGAGTGCAGGTGTCTGGGATGCTCTGCACTTGGCTGTGCTGGGGGAGGAGGTCTTTTGCTCCACCCCTTGGCGTCTCTCTAAAAACCCTGGGGCAGAGACAGTCGGGGGGGCCCATTGGAATAGGTTCCAGGCCCTCTTGAGGCTATCCTTTATTTTCTATCTGTTTATCTCCGCAAGATTCTCTGCAATAAATCCTTCTATCTAATATTTCCTGCTGCTCGCACTCAAGAAAACTCTGGGGAATTGTAGGGGTGGTGGGTAAACGCCCCACAAATTCCCACTTCTTGGGAGACTGAGAGAGGAAGATCATAAGTGGGAGGCTTGTTTAGACTACATTGAGTTGAAGAACAGCCTAGTCAATTTATTCACACCCTGTCTCAAAATAATACACATAAAGAGGATTAAGGATGTAGCTCAATGTGGAGTGCTTGCCTAGCATGTGCAAGAGTCTGACTTCTATTCCTAGTATCACTTCTCTTACACACATTATCTTATTAATGTCACAGGGCCCATTCCCAGGGGATGATACTACCAGAATGTAGTCTTTATGAACAGATAATGTGAACTGAGGCTCCCATGCAGGGTCTAGTGTAGTTTGGAGCCATTCAGAGTAGTCAGAGCAATGGATGTTGCAAAGGACAGCTCCAGTCTGGCCCTGATAAGCAACAGGAAGGAGAACAAGGCCCAACCCCAGGGCTTCTACAGTTCTTCCCTCAGTTTCTGTTCCCTGCAGGCCTGAGTAGTATCTACTTTATGCTCCTAAGAAAGCTGGAGAACCATGTGAATCCAATAGCAGATACACTATTGAACAGCAGGGCTGGAGTTTGCATCCACATTCTTCTTCCCATGCCAGGCCCCTTTCTGCAACCTCAGCAATGTGCCAAGACTGTGATGCACTGGGGAGCAAACCCAGGACCTGTGCATACTAGGCAAATATTCTATTGCTGAGCCATGTCTCCAGCCCCAAACTTTGCTTATGATTGATGTGTTGTGTGTGTGTGTCTCACAGGCATCCATATGTAACTATGTATAGACATGCAGAGGCCAGAGCAGGATTTTTTTTTTTTTTTTTTTGTGTGTGTGTGTGTGTGTGTGTGTGTGTGTGTGTGTGTGTGTGTGTGTGTGTGTATGTGTGTGTGTGTGACAAGCATCCACATGCAGAGGCCAGAGCAGGACATCAGGTGTCTTCCTTTGTCAACATTTTGGTTGTTTCCTTGAGACTGAGTGCCTGAATGTGAATCTTGCTATTATTTAAATAGACTGGCTGAACTGTGAATTCTCAGGGTCCACCTAGCTCCCTCTGCCAGTTTTGGGGTTATAAGCACTGGCAGCCATGTCAGCTTTCACATGAATGCTGGGAATCCAACTCAGGCCCTGTTACTTGCATGACAAGCAGTCTTAACCACTGAGCTATCACTTCAGCCCTTATTCTTTTGTTTCAGGGGCTTGTTCTCTAGCCCACACTATTATCAGACTTAGCACCTTCCTTCCTCTGCCTGCCAAAGATTGGAGGTTAAGCTGCCATACCTGCCAGTAAGCTTTTGTTCTAGGTTTTTTTGGTAAGAATTTAGTAGATTCAGGTCTTGCATGTGTTCTTTAGTCCACTTTGAACTGATATTTGGAAAAAATATAAGGGTCTAACTTTATTCCTCTGCACATGGACTTTCTAGTCTTCCAGGATCATTTACCAAAAGGACTTTCCCCTGGTGGTGAGATGGCAATGCTTTTAAAAATATTTATTTTCTTTTTAATTACTTATTTGTGGTTATGTGCATATATATTACAGGTGTCCACAGAGACCAGAGGAGGGCACCAGATCCTCTAGATCAGGAGCTACCTGTCGTGAGCTGCCAGGTGTAGGAGATGGGAACAAACTCTGGTCCTCTGCAAGCACAGTAAGCACTCTTAACCACTGAGCCCTGGAGGATGCTTTTAAAAGATAAGAGTTATCAAGGTGTTGTGTGCTGATGTGATTATGTAGGAGAGTAAAGGGAGCTGGTAATGCAGGAATGAGGAAAGGGCTTTAGGGGAAAAAGCCTTTAAGGTAGCTGGATGGGCTTGGTGCAGAAGCCTGGGGTAGGTTTTGAGAGCAGGCTACTGCACCCAGTGGAGGGGGAAGGAGAGAGTGGGAGAATGAGGTTCCTATGATTGCTGTCTGGAGAAACTGTGCCCCCCCCCCCCGCCCCCGCCCCTGTGCCATTAATTGGAAGGGATGGAGGAGGTGCCAGCCAACCAGAGAACTAGAGGACTCTTCTTGTGTGCTCAGGTCTAGACAATAGCCCCTGCCTACTGATTTCCAAAACCAGTGCTAATGCCCCAGCCTGTGCTGCCACTACCAGTACCATCCCTTTTCTCTTTGTAAGGCACTGACAACATGCTGGAGCTGTCATATCACTTCTGCAGCAGATTGTGGAGCAGCTCCCCTCTAATCAGCTTCAACCCACCCCTGGACCAGGACAAATAACTGAGCTGCCCATGCTTCCCTGAGAGGATTACTTGTTTCTTGGTCACTGTTGTTGGGGGAAGGGGTCCTTAAGGACCCGTCTTCCCAAGCACTCCACTTCCAAAGTCAAAGGTGTCAGGAGCTTGGTGGCAGGTTTGCACCTCTTCCTACTGGAATGCTGATGGAGTGACAGAGAGAGTCTTCACTGAAGACAAAGCCTCAGCAGCTGGTGAGGAGATGGGCTGGTGTCTGCCACCTCTCTTGAGATGTGGGAAAGGCCCTGGCTTCACTTATTTCCCCAGAGGCTGACTGTCCAGGGTCCCTGTGGTCAGAAGGGACAGGAGTCAGTTTTTCTTCATTGCCCTTCTTGGGATGGTGAATGCTCTGGACTAAACCAAGGCCATGTGCACTTTACCACAGATGTACCCAGGGGTAGAGGGAAATGAGAGGTCCTCCACCTACCCCCAGGGAGCTCTTGTTCCTCAGGGGCTCATCAGCACATTTTTTTTGTAAGTTTGTAGCATTAAGATGATTTAAAAGATGAAGTGGCTCTGCCACTAGTATCTACTGATGCAACTTTGTGGATAATTTGCCTTATCCTAAGCTCAACTTCCTGCCCACTCCCCCACAACTGACACTGACTCTTCACCCCTCTCCTGCCTCTTCCTCTACTTCCTTCCTCTGTCTTTTCTCTGCTTTCCTCCTAGTCTTTCCTTGGTTCCTCCACTCTCACTGGCCTCTTGCCCTCTGCCTGTCTTCTTCCCTCCTCTGCCCTCCCATTCCCAGCCCTATGCTCAGCTGCGTTTGATCTCAGAGCGTGGAGCACAGAGCTGCACATGTGCTCTCTTCCCCAGATATGTGCGTGCTGTTGCAACAGCAGCGACTGCACTACTTCCAAAGGGGATCCTGCTGCTGCCTGTGCATTTCACTTTAGTTCAGTTTCATTATTTCATTTTATTTGTTTTTCGTAGAACACTTGCCAAGGCAATGAAGAAGGGAAATATCTAACTTGTGTGTAACTGGAAGACCAGACCAGGAGCACATGGATGCCAGACAAGCACAGTGCCCCAATCCATTCATCTGCAGAGAACTCTTCAAAGATCACAGCCTTGAAGGGTTAAGGTTAGTGTGACTGACATATCTGTTACAGGAGTATATGGGGCCAACGGCTGGCATAATTAGGGGATGGTGAGGGAGGGAAGCAGTGATGGCAGTTCTATGCCATTTAGATGTCCTTTTAAAAACATTTCACCGCTTGCTCGGGGTTTTGTTTTTGTTGTGTTTGTTGCTGCCACTGCTGCCCACCTCCACCCCCACCCCCAATACTCAGACTAAATACTGAGTTAAAGCATATTAAAACAGCAGTGGAATAGTTAAAATTCCCACTTGTATTTTATTTCCAGAAATAATACATTGTTTTAGTGATTTGTTTTAAATGTTTTCTCTTGAGTCAGAAAATAGTATCATTCTGTTTATTTTAGAGGATCTATTTTCAACCAGAATGGCTCCTACTTGCTATGTTGCTGGAGATGGTCTTCTGATCCTTCTATTTCTAGCTCCTGATTACAGACACTAGCTCTGGGATTACAGACACTCAAGTTTATGCAGTACTCAAAGGACAGAGCTCAGGGCTTTTGAAGCACCCTAGGACATGGTTTTCCCTTCCCCTCATATGCCAGATAGATACCCAGCACTGCTTTCTCTTGTTCTGTGTTTGTTTATTCAATTGATTGTGTTTATTTGTTCTGTCTCTGTCTGTCTGTCTATCTATCTATCTATCTATCTATCTATCTATCTATCTATCTGTGTACCTACCTACCTACCTACCTACCTATCTACTTTAAACACAGAATCTTTCACATAACCCGGGCTGCCCTTGAACTGGCTTCTGCTTTTCCTTGTTCTGTGTTTGTTTATTCATAGTTGACTGTATTTATTTGTTCTGTCTGTCTGTCTGTCTATCATCTATCTATCTATCCATCCATCTATCTATTTTAAAGACAGGATCTTTCACATAACTCAAGCTGTCCTTGAGCTAGCTGCATAGAAGAGGCCAGCTTCAATCCCGCAGAATTGTTCCAGGACAGCCAGGGCTACATTAAAAAGATAGATAGATAGATAGATAGATAGATAGATAGATAGATAGATAGATAGAGTAACTGAAGAGATAGCTCAGCTGTGAAGAGCATCACCTCTCCTGAGGGATGTGTTCAAATCCAGTAATGACATGGCAGCTAACAAACACCTGTCACTCTAGTTAGAGGGGATTCAAACCCCTCTTCTGCCTTCTGTGGGCACCAGGCAGACATGCACACGGTTCACTTCACTGATAGACAAGCAGGCAGGCAAGCAAGCAGGCACACACAAAACAAGTCATAAAATCAAGATCAAACAAAATAAATGAAGCACCAAGCTGGAGAGAGGGGAGATGGTTAGATCAGACAGAGTGCCTGTTGCACATTCTTGAGAACAGGGGTTCAGATCTGGGCAACTATTTTACATTTGTGTCTCCCTACCAGAGGACAGAAGAAAGAGAAGGTTTCAGCAAGGCAAGGACACACCTAGAGTCTGAGAGCATGCTAGAGCACCTAAAAGACCCACGAGCATAGAGTTCCCTCAAAAAGTTGAAAAGGGCCAACTCTGGAAAGCAGCATGAAAGCAGCCCCTCCCCAGGCTATCTGCTTATTTCCAGTGCTTGAGTGCTAGGGTTGCAGATGGGTCCAGCATGATAAGTTTCTGCAGTTCAGAGGATGGAGCCCAGGACTTTGGGCACTTAGGCCAGGGCTCCCTCCTCCTGATGAGCCAGGCCCCCAGCACTGCCTTCCTTTGTTTGTTTCTTTGTTTTTTGATTCCAAGTTTTATATATTTTCTATTCAATGAATTAGTTGGGACAGGGGCCTCTCTACATAGCCTGGGAAATCACTACCTAGATCAGATCTGCCTCTAGTTCATAGAGGTCCATCTGCCTCTATCTCCTGAATGATGGTATTAAAGGTTTTCACCACCATACCAGGCTTCCTTTTATTTCTGCAATTCTGGGAAGGTTTTTCTCTTTGTCTGTTCTTAATGTTCTGTTACTTTATTGTATGTTTAGTTTATTTTCAAATTTTATTTTGTTGTATCCAGAGTCCCCCAAAGACCACCAAGAGACTGAATCTGATGCAAAAGCAGAGTCTTTTTACTATTATGAGTTAACTTGGGACTCTCTGTCCATCTGACACAACAACAGAGCAGGAGAGACCCTGAGTAGCAATGGGGCAGGGTTTTTAAGGCAAAGAGGCTTGGGGTTTACAGACTACATAGGAACAGACTAGGATTGGTTTATGTGAGTGGTAATCATGTTAGTAACTTTTAATTGGCTAGGGTTAGTTGGGGGTTACAGTTACCATTTTGGGGCAGGCCTGGACAGATCCCAGGCTTTGTCCTTGAGCTGCCATGAAGACTGACTGGCCTAGCATATACTGACTGTGGGGACTGACTTAGTGGCCCAGGCTTTGTCCTTGACTTGTGCATGTAGCTCTAAGTTGGTGAGGGGTCCCAGACAGTAAACAGTTGACTGAACCTTGAGTAGTCATTGTATGTGCAGAAAGGGAGCTACTCAAAGGACTGTGTCTTTTGTTCATGACCCTCCCAGAAACTGCCTGCTCAAGTCTCAGGAAACTGAAATTGAGGCCTGATCTCTGAGAGAAGATTGAGCAGCCTGTTATGGCATCTCCTTGGTTCTTTGAATTTACATGTCTCTGGGTATGCCTGTGTGTGTGTGTGGTAGTGGGGTCACAGTTCAAAACTTTCCAATAACTACACTTAGCCTACAGCATGGCTGTTTACTTCACCAAGAAGGAAACATTCAGAAGGATGGCAGCCATCTTGGCTGATGACTTCAACAAGATGGAGGCAACCATGTGACATATTTTTCAAGATCCTTTTTGTTCCCTGTGTTTCCCAGCCCCTAGAGGGCCAGAACTAAAAACCAATTTGCATATGCAGAATTGTGAGGAGGCTCTCCTGACTGACATAGTACACTCCACATGAAAAGGAAATCACCATAAAAATTTAGCTTGCTGTCTGGGGTGAGGGGGAAAAAGAAAAAGAAAAGAAATATGGATTTACAGACAGGAAACAACAACAACAACAACAATAACCAAAAAAAAAAAATCCCCAGAAAAACAAAAGGTCTCAGAGTTCCTAAGGCAGAGCAACTGATTCCCAAGTTTGTTTCTACTACTATTAGATTTGAGTCCCATGTACCAAAGACTAAACAAACAGCAAAATTCCCAACTTTTAGCCACAAGTGATCACTCAGACCTGTGTTCTCAGCATTCTGGAGACTGAGGCTGAGAGTTGGAGGCCCACTTGGGCTACAGAGTGAGTTCTACAACAGACAGGGCTATACAAAGAAACCCTGAAAAAAAAAGAAGAAAGATAGACAGACTTCCAATCAGAACCCAGGCTTCTTCTTATCCTCCAACAACTGTCAGAAATGGATTTGTTTTGTCTGTGTGCTGTGACAAGACAGCCTAGACCAACTCAATTCCTAACCCAGCACCACTGGAAGCCTCATAACATCCCCAGCCCTGTTTTCCTTTGCTTTTCTTTTCTTTTTTTTTTCCTTTGCTTTTATTTTCTTTTTTTTAAATGCCATGTTAGCTGATTGTTTTCATTTTTATTATTTTTAACTGTGTAAATGTATATGTTTGTGGCTTTGCTCACATAAGTACTGTTGCCTAGAGAGGTCAGATGTATTGGGTTTACTGGAGTGAGCATGCATAATAGAGGAAGAAAGAAAAAAGAAAAGGAATGAAGAATTTTAAAAAATAATTATAATTAACTTTGAATAAAACAAAAGCAAGGGACAGCAGCACTGGGGATCTGACTTACGAGTGGAGGGGAAAGCCCTGGGTTCCATCCTCTCAGTACTGCATGAGCTGGGTGTGCTGCCCCACCTCTGTAATCCCAGCACTCAGCAGCTGGAAAGAGGGGAGTCAGGCCCCACTCCCATGCTGGTCAATGAGAGGTTCTTGCAAATTTTGGTTAAATATGATTCTCTGCTCATTAGATGTGCCTTGAGTGCCCTGCCTCTGTCTTTCATGATCACTGAACTCAACTTAGGAACTCATACACCTGTACCCAGCCACACACACACACGCACATACACACACACATGAAAAGTAAAATTAGCTGAGCTGTGGTGATGTATGATTTTAATCCTAGCACTTGGGAGGCAGAGGCAGTCTGATATCTGAGTTGGAGGCCAGCCTGGTCTACAAAGCTAGTTCCAGGACAGCCAGGATGACACAGATAGACTCTGTCTTATTGGTGAAATTATTAAGGCCACTCCATGTAGTTAAAAGGAAGATTTATTTAGTGGGTAACTTACAAATGAAGGAATAGGTAGGTCGCAGGATCTGGGGAAGGTGTATCGCAGTCCAGTGGTGTTCTCTGGAGCTCTGCTCGGTCAACCTCCACCGTCCATGGTCCCAGAACAGAGAGAGAGCACTGACCCATCCCAATCTCGGGTCTCCAGGGTCCTCCCTTGGCCCTGCCTTGTAGGCATGACAGTTGCCAAAGCCTCAATGGGGGTTGGAACTTCCAGATCAAAGCTGGAATGGCTACCCACTACATCTCCCCCTTTTTGCCTAAATAAGAAGGTTCTAACCTAATACAAGACTATATACAAAGGAATGGTTATCAAATATTGTCCAGGAATAATGAGGGATAATGACCTAGATAAGATGGAACTACAACCAATGCGAACAATATCAAGCAACAAACACATACAAAATCCAGGGAAGTATAGAGCATAGGTAAATGGCATGTTACAAAGATCATTCCAAAAGGTGTCCTATCATAAAGAACCTGAATCTAATACTTAATATGTTCTAAGATATTTTATATATATATATATATATATATATATATATATATATATATATATATATATATATACTAAGTTGTAACAATAACTGCTAGTCTTCAATCCCATCAAAGACCTGAGAAGGAATATAATGGTACCTGAGAAATGGTAGATGGATGCAAGCAACGTTCGGGAATCTTGCAAGAGTAGACCGAGACAGCTGGCAGCCTGGACAGTCACCTAATGGTTTCTCAGCATTGTTGGTGCATTCAAATTGGCTACAGGCCTAGAATATCTGACAGACTATTTTCTGAAGCAAGAATTCTGAAAGACCATCTTACCCTGTCTTGGCAGAGTACAGTGGTTGCTTTCTGTAGATGTAACCAACAGTCTTATTAAATAAGAAACACAGAGGCAATACAAAGATGAAAGCCAAGAGGTCAGAGCAATAGCTAAGAGCTAAAAACCTTACCCTTCACTGTGGTGGTATTGTGTTTCCCAAAATATTGTGTACCTTAATAAACTTATCTGTGGTCAGAGCACAGAAAAGCCACTAGTTAGGCAATGATAACACATGCCTTTAATCCTAGCATTCCAGAGACAGAAATCCATGAGTTCAAGGATACAGACAGGCATGGTGACTCATCACGCCTTTAATCCAAGAAAGCAAGACTTTAATCCCAGGGAGTGGTGGTAGAAAGCAGAAAGGTGTATAAGGCGTGAGGATGAGAAACTAGAAGCATTTGGCTGGTTAAGCTTTCAGGCTTTGGAGCAACACAGCTGAGATTCATTCTAGATGAGGACTCAGAGGCCTCCAGTCTGAGGAAACAAGACCAGCTGAGGATCCAGCAAGGTGAGGTAGCTGTGGCTTGTTCTGTCTCTCTGATCTACCAGCATTGACCCCAATAACTGGCCTCGGGTTTGATTTTATTAATAAGACTCTTTAAGATTCATGCTACACTTCACTGTCGCTGTACCTCTCCAAAAGAGAGCTACTTCCTATGTCTGTCTTTTTTTATAGTTTCTGTTCTGCCTTCTCATTGGTTGTAAACCCAGCCACATGACCTCCTAGTCACTGCCTGTCTGTACAGACCTCCAGGTCTTCTATGGTTGATATTGAGATTAAAGGCATGTGTCTCCAATGCTGGCTGTATCCTTGAACACACAGAGATCTACCTAGCTCTGCCTACCAAGTGCTGGGATTAAAGGCATGCACCATGACCGGCCAGCTTTCGCTATGGCTTGCTAATAGCTCTGACCCCCGGGCAACTTTATTTATTAACATACAAGTCACATTTCAGTACAAATAAAATATCACCATAGCTTTCCTTATGTCCTGCTTGTCCAGAAAGGACAGCATTGCATTTGTACTGTCAGCAGTTGAGACAAGGGCAGTTCTTTGCCCAGTAGGCCATTTTGTGTCAAGAAGGCAAACTTCCAAATGGAAATGTCTTAAAAGTCCAACATTCTCCCAGGATCAAATTGGTGCTGCCAGGAGCAATTGTGTCTCACGTCAACAGAATTCTAAGTTATTTAGATGCCATATTCTCTAGGTCTATGAAGTGTTTGAAGATTACCTGTCCATCTGATCTATGTATCTATAAATCTGGATAACCTAACTAATGTAACTATAGAGATGACAAGCATAGGTGACTATAAATCTATAAGTCTTATCTACCGAAATAGCCTAAGGACTAAGGCTTCATGTAAACAAGGTAAACAATCTATAAGCAAATGTATGGTAAAGAACAATGACCACAAAATTGTGACAATACACAAGATATTTATAACAGAGGTAGGAATATATAGTGCGATATGCAATATGACAATAATCTTAAATATATATCAATATACCGAATATCCTAAACAGAAGTAGAACATACATAAAGTATGACAGATATAAATTTACATTTGTATCAATATACAAATATTTCACATAAGAGTAGAAATATATGTACATTACAACAAATATAGTTCTATATTTGTATCAATATACAAATTAACTTAAATAGGAATATAAAAATAGTTTACATTTGTATCAACATATAAGAATCTGTAACAGTGCAAATTATCTAAGGCCGCTATTTTACTAAATTTGTTTACTAGTATATACAACAATCTACCATAATATCTTATACCTATCCATTCCAGTTCTTCTTTTCCCTTTTTTTTTTTAGAATACTGAGTCTAATATTTTCTTCCACCCCCAACCTTATAACCATCATCCATAACCCTGAGAATTATGAAACCTAAGGGAGAAGGGGCGTCGTTTTCTTAGAATTGCTTCCTGCTGCTTAGGGAGTGATGTTATCTCTGTTGGGTACTGTGAGAAAGCTCAGATAGTTAAATCTCAGTTGACTAACTGTAGGTTCTGCAGCAAGTCTTAGAGTAATGGGTAAGATTGTCTGAAATTCTGGCAAGAAGTGTAGTATGATGATGATTACCATGGCATCACTCTGGATTGGGTAGAGTTGTTGTTGTTGGGGCCCCATCTTCCTTCTGGAGACTTCAGAGATTGCTAATGGAAAAACTTATTTGTTATCAAAATGGAAAGTTTGGATTTAAAGAGGACATAGCATGTAAGAAAGGATTCTGAGAAATCAAGAGTAAGCATGGAGAGAATTAGAATCTTGAAGACAATGGTCCCTTTTATTGGTTTCCTTCTGTCCCACACCAGAGGGCTCTTCTGATATGGGTCTGAAGAATCTCTCAACCTTTTCTTTTAGCAGTGTTCTTGGGTTTAGAGATACCAGACCTCTGATACTCTTAGACCAGACAGTGCAGCCTGTGGAGGTACCTTCAGGCAGATAGAAGATCAGATCCATGGTGTTGCTGCTGCCAAAAGCCGCCTGATCCTGCTGGCTAGGCTCAGGCCCTGGGACTTTTGTGAATGAAATAGAAATCTGTGGAACAAATTCTCCGAAGCAGAAAACTGAAGGCCCTAAACTTTACTTTGCAAACACACTAGCAAAGACTGTGGCAGGCAAGTGAGTGGTGTACTCCTGGGGCCTAGGTTCCTGCCAGACCATGTTCAAACCAGGGGTGGGCAAACTATTTCAATAAGAGCTCAGGGGTGTCAGTATCTCAGCTTTTTCAATGGTCTTTGCTAAGGCATCTAGTTCTGTCCTGTAAGAGGAAAGCTGTCTCATAAACAAAATAAAAATAAATGAAAAGAGGAAATAATACACAAAGTCATTCATGAACGTGGGTGGGTGGATTTTGCTTGCATGGAGCACAGGAATTTCTGTTCACAGTAGCTACACACCTCTACTAGCAGCTGAAGGGGTCCTTGGACTGGGACCCCTTGGACTGGGACTTGCAGCTTATCTGCCCACTCTACACAATAGCTAGTTAGAAAAATAGGACAGACAAATATTAAGGACACCAGTCTAGGTAATACACAGATTGGATTATTATAAGGTGGCTGAGGACCTAGGACACCCATTTCTTAAGTGAGAAGCATGTTTTGATTTGGGGATACCAGAGTGGGGAAGTTCTGTGTGATGTCTTTCTGTATACTGTGAATATATGCTGTTCCCATTGGTTAGTAAATAAAGCTGTTTTGGCCTATGGCAAGAAATCTTTCAGCCAGGAGGGAAATCCAAGTAGAGATACAGAGAGAAGAAGGGCAGAGTCAAGGGAGACACCATCCTGCCACCCAAGAAGCAGCAAGAAGCTAGCAGAAACACACTTTGGCCCTCAAACCAGAGGCAGTGAAAGAAATACACCCCAGCCCTGAAACTAGAGCCAAAAGGCTGAAAAGAGCCAGTGAAAGAAACACTTTGGCCCTTAAACCAGAGCCAACTCTGCCTGACCAACTAAACCAACTAATCCCTGAGCAAGAAAACTAACCAATCACTGAGCAGAAAATCTCCCTGGAAAAAAACTCCAACCCTAAGAAGCACTATATAAGCCCCTCTGCCTGTTTAGGTTATCAGCTGTCCTTTCCCACCTTGGCCAAGGCAGCCACTCTCCTTGACTCCTCCTTCCCAAATAAATCTCTCCCTTAAAAGAGTTTTGGGTGAAGATATTCTATTGCCAGCATGGAGCAGAACATCTTTGCTGAGATGTTCCATTAGGGGGATTGAGCAGAAAAAAGTAACAACTTGTTGCCAGAGCCAGAGCAGATTGCTACATTAATGCAGGGGTTTCCCCTTTAGCAGAGTGAAGCAGAAATACCATCTTGGGTCAGAACAGAAGAAGAAACCAATAGCTCTGCTAGGATGTTCCCATAGGAGAACAGAGCAGAGCTCAGCTCTAATGGCTGTCTCTATGAGAGGAGCAGGATTGCTACATCCTGTGGGGAGACCATTCCCCACTTCATCCCAGCTTCAGGTATAGCCTGACTTCCTGACAGGTCAGTATACCTTTCCCTCCAGAGCTGTAACACTTGCAGTTCATTATTAACCCATACATTTAAAGCTTTAATGTTTCAATTTTATTTCTTCAGGTTTAGCAACTGGGAAATCTGTTAAGTCGGGATGATACTAGAATAAGATACCTCCATTTAGAAAGTGATGCTAAATTTCATTCAGTACTTTAAATTTATTTATTTTTATTTTATGTGCATTGTTGTTTTGCCTGCATGTATGTCCATGTAAAGGTGTCAGGTCCCTAGGACTGGAGCTACAGACAGATGTGAGCTATCATATGGGTATTGAGAATTGAACCTCGGTCTTCTGGAAGAGCAATCAGTGCTCTTAACCACCAAGCCATCTCTCCCATCATTCAGTCCTTTAACTGCAATTCTAAATGGTAGCTTTAGAACTGGAGACAGTTTACTTTCTCCTTCCTTGGTGATTGGAGCTTTGATGATGGTGTTTCCCTTTTAAGCATCACTTTACTTAACTTTTGAACTTTAATAGGTTTAAAGAACGAATGCCTACAAGATTAAATTAATAAATAAGTAGCTATCCACCAAGTAGCAAGCACCTATCAACCTGATCAAAACAAATAACCAAATCTTGCTATGTGTCTAATGTTTCATACTGTTTTTTAAATTTTTTATCAGAAATAACACCCAACCCTATGCTTCACTGTTTCCCATATTCTTTAGCTTTATATAATAGGAAAGGTTATTTTCTGTAGATGTATGCAATGTGGTATGGAGGTATTTGATAAAAGTGTTTCAGATGTGTAGTTGGAGTATAAATCAAAAATTAAGACCTAAAAATATAGAAATTTCATTGACTGGAAATCCCACTGTATTAATCAGGGTTCTCTAGAGTCACAAAACTTATGGAATAAATCTCTCTCTCTCTCTCTCTCTCTCTCTCTCTCTCTCTCTCTGTGTGTGTGTGTGTGTGTGTGTGTGTGTGTGTGTGTGTGAATTTATTGGAATGACTTACAGACTGCAACCCAAAAATGGCTAGCTGTGAATGAAAAGTCCAAGAATTTAGTAGTTGCTCAGTCCCATGAGGCTGGGTGTCTCAGCTGGTCTTTTTGTATATTCTGGAATCCCAAAGAAGTAGGCTTCAATGTCTGTTCAGGAATGAATGTGCTGACAAGATGAGGGAAAGCAACCTTTTTTCCATTGTCCTGCTAGCAGAAGGTGTGACCTAAATTAAAGGTGTGGCTTCCAACCTGAAAGTCTGGATTAAAGGTGCATGTCATTCAGCCTCAGGATCTGGATCAAAGGCATGTTGTCTTCTTGCCTTAAAATCCAGGTGGCAACTGTGCCCTCCATTTCTGAATTATAGTACATTCCAGATATAGTCAAGTTGACAAACAAGAATAGCCATCACGATCCACCCCTTGTCAACTTGGCACAGAATTATATCACCTTATGTTATGATTAATTTCCAAATGAAAAATAATAACCATATCATAATTATTCCTAAACACAATGTAACTATCCTACAATTGCAAATGCATTATATATTTAGAATAGTGGTAATGTTTCTTGGAGGATATCTTTCTGGTATTTCAAACTTACATCTGATAACCACTGATATTCTCTTAACTAATATTATAACATATAAGAAAATGGAAAGAACATACAAATATCTGTACAAATACATTATTAAGAAAATGCAATAGAAGCACTCATGTCAGTTATAATCCTCACTTCTGTAACTGGTGACGTGGCCTTAGATGATATTTAGAACTACATTCCTCTACTATGCATTCTGTATATCTTCCACCTTCTGCAAACACTTCAGAAGTCTTGGGTCTTTTCCTGGAGAAGTGACCCATACTTTCATTCCTGATGCATCTGTGCCCTTTGTCATCCTTCCTGGATTAGATTGTTGTAGTTTCCCATTAACTTTAATCACAGGGCACAATAGCACCAAGAGATGCCCTAAAGGATCTCCTGCACTCC